>NC_139002.1:7337910-8537910 GCF_964374135.1 Grampus griseus
TATAGAGTAATAAGATAATAGAAAGTTAAGAATAGGAATGGACTTCAGGGATCATTTTAGTTAAAAATCATAATATTATAAAAGGAGAAATTCAATTTTTTTCCAGAAAATTACAGTGTTTTAGAAATTAAAAATATTCTAAAGGATATGTAACTAGACCTCTTATTGAAATTGGCACTGCACAAAATTCCTACCCAGCATTCATGTAGTGTCTGCCTTGAAGTTTTCACTATTATGTGCATTGCCATATCCGTTTGTTCAGTAAATATTAATGGATTGTTTTTGTTATGCTAGAGATAATTGCAAAATCTCAGAAAATGGGTTTGTAAGACTTCAAATAACTGTAATTCAATAAAGGATCATAATAGCAATGAGGTCACACTTGACACATGTGACAATAGAGGGAAAAAAACTAAATATTGTTGGAACTTCAAATATATTAAAAATTAGAGACAGTTTTCAATCTCAACTTTATAAAAATATGTTCTTTTTTTTCATGTGCAATGACTGGGATACAGAGGGAAATTGTTTTAGGTTAAAAAAAATAGCTAACAGTTATAGAGGCACACTGTAAACAGCAACCAAGTATTATCAAATGTACTCAGTTGCTCAGTCTGGCTGGGGCTGATGGAATGTCTTCATTATTAACTTCTATATTTTTTCTTTTAACCAAGATAACTAACACATTCATAAACTCAAAATATTTTCTTGTGCTCCTTCGTAATTCTTCCCTCCCTTTCTGCCCTTCCACTTATTCTAGGCAAACATTTGTCTGCACTTAGCCAATATATATTTTAGTTCATGTTTTCTAAAATGTCACATATGTGGAATCATACTGTGTGTGCTTTTATGTTGCCTGGATTCTTTCAATAGGTGTAATTATTTGGAGATTTATCCACACAGTTGATGTATCAGTAGTTCATTTTTTATATTGCCACATAATAGTCCATTATATGGATATAACACAATTTATTTATCTATTCACCTGTTGATGGATATTTGGATTATTTCCAGTTTGGAGCAATTCAAACAAAGCTGCTATGACCAATTCTGTACCAGTCTTTGCATAAATATATGTTTTTATTTTTGTTACATATATCAGTGGTAGTAGAAAGACTAAGTTGAGTAGCAGATGTACAGTTACCTTCTTAAGGAAACTTCCAAACTCCTTTCCAAAGTATTTATAGCAATGTATGAGTATTCCAGTTGTTTTACATCCTTGCCAATATTTGATACAGTCAGTCTTTAATTTTAGATATTCTACTAGATATGCAATAATATCTCATACATTCAATTTGCATTTCTCTAATAACAAATGATGTTGATCATGTTTTCATATGCTTATTTGTCATTCATATGTATTTTACCCATTTTGTTATTGGACTTTTACTGAGTTTTCTTATTATTGAGCCTGAGAGTTCTTTACATATTATGAATACAAACCCTTTATCAAATATGTGATTTGCCAGGATTTTTCCCCCATCTGTGACTTTTCTTATTCTCCTAACAGTACCATTTAAAGGGTATAGTTCTTAATTTTGACAAAGTGCAATTGTCAATGTGTTCTTTTGTAGACTGTTTTTTACATTGAGATGTCTCTATGGCCTAAAACAGAAGTATACAATTTTTTTCTGTAAAATGTCAGAGAGTAAGTAATTTAGACTTTTGGGCCACATAGTCTCTGTCATAAATAGACTGCTCTACTATTTTAGTCTAAAAGCAGCCATAGACAATACATAACGAATTGGCATGTTTGTGTTCTCATAAAACTTTATCTACAAAAATAGGCAGTGGGTCATATTTGGCCTGTGAGTCATAGCTTACTGACTCCCAGTCTAAAGCATTGTCTATCTTGGTAAATGTTCTGTGTACAATGAAAAGAATGCATATTCTATTGTTGGGAGGATTGTTCTTTAAATGCAGTTAGGTCAAATTGGTTGATAGTGTTGTTGAAGTCTTCTATGGTCAGGCCATCTTTCTATTTTAATTGCTGTCTGCTTTCTCTATCAGTTATTGAGAGAGGAGTATTGAAATCACTAATTGTCCATTTCTCTTATCAGTGTTGCTTCATATATTTTATAACTGTTATTGGGTGAACACTGTTTAGGATTATGTTCTCTGCTGAATCAATCTCTTCATCATTGTAAAACGATCCCCTTCATCTCTGATAATAATCTCAGTTCTAAAATCTATCTTGTTGGATATTAATATAGCCACTCCAGCTTTCTTTTAATTTTTGTTAACATGGTTACCTTTTACATATTTTTGCTTTTAACTTATTGTGTTTATATTTAAAGTAGATTTCTTGTTGGCAGCATATAGTTAGATCTTGCTTTTTTTTTTAAATCCAATATGACAATCTTCACCTTTTAATTGGGGTGTTTAGAACATTTATATTGGATATAATATGGATGGTTGTATTTAAATCTACCATCTTGTTACTTGTTTTCTATTTGTCTAATCTTTGTTCTTTTTTTTCTCTTTTCCTGCCTTGTTTTGTATTAATTAAATATCCCCTTAATATTCCATTTTTGTTTGCTTTTAGTTACAACTCTCCAGTATATTCTATACATATTTAACTTCTCAGAGTCTACTTTTAAGCAATACTATATTGTACCTCTTCATATAAAAAACTTACAAGTTTACTTTCATTTCAACTCATCCCATCTTTATGATACTGTTGCCATACATTTTCCATCTACATATGTTATAAACCTCACAATGCGTTGATATTATATTTGCTTTAAGCACTCACTTATTTTTTTTATGAATATAAGCAGGCAATCTTAGCTTTAGTATTTTTTTTTTAATTTGACAAATGGTATTTTTTTAATTAATTAATTTATTTATTTTTGGCTGTATTGGGTCTTCGTTTCTGTGTGAGGGCTTTCTCTAGTTGCGCAAGCGGGGGCCACTCTTAATTGCTGTGCGCGGGCTTCTCACTATCGCGGCCTCTCTTGTTGCGGAGACCAGGCTCCAGACACGCAGGCTCGGTAGTTGTGGCGCATGGGCTTAGTTGCTCCGAGGCATGTGGGATCTTCCCAGACCAGGGCTCGAACCCGTGCCCCCTGCATTGGCAGGCAGACTCCCAACCACTGCGCCACCAGGGAAGCCCTCACTTATTTTTTAAATAGATTTAAATAATGAAAATGTCTTTATATTTATCCACATAATTGCCATTTTCAGTGTTCTTCATTCTTTTTCATAGTTATAGATTTCTACACACTACACTTTTTCTTCCCTTAACATTTCTTATAATGCAAGTCTACAAGTAATGAATTATTTCAGTTTTTGTATGACTGAAAATTTCTTTATATCACCTTCACTTTTTAAGACTATCATAAGGAAAAAATTCTAAGTTGACATAGTTTTTTTCAAAATTTGTTTTGTTTTACTTTTAGTACCTTAAAGATGTTGTTCCACTGTCTGGTTTGTGTTGTGTTTAATTTAAATATTAGAATGTATATAATAGACTAATTTTATGCTCTCAAATTCTTTAAAATGTATATTATAGTTAAAAACAAAAACTATAACATTTTTCAAGGGATATTCAATTTATGTTGACAAGTACAACATAAAAGAGGGAGGATAAAAGTACCTATATGGTGACAAAGATTTCTCTGTTTCAGTTAAGTGGTAAAATGTTAATTCTAAGTAGGCTGTGAAAAGTCAAATATGAATATTTTATCCCTTGAAAAACCCCTGGGAAAACATATAGAGAGAGGTAAGTGAAAAACCCAATAGAGAGAAGATATAAACAAAAGATGAACCATTGTTTTTTCATGAATTGGAGAACTCAATATAGAAAAGATTTAGAGTCATCCCTTGGCATATGCAGGGCATTGGCTCCAGGACCCACTGTGGATGCTCAAGTCACATAGTCAGCCCCTCCGTTCGTATCTGAGGTTCTTCACCCACAGATCCAATGAACTGAGAATGCTGTAGTACTGTATGTATTTACTGGAAAAAAAAAAAACGGCGTATAAGTGGACCTGCAGAGTTCAAACCCTTGTTGTTCAGGGGTCAACTGTATATTCTTCCTAAATTTATCTGTAGATTCAACACAATTCCAATCAAAATCTCAGCAGGACTTTTTTTTTTTTTTGGATAAACCCATACTCTTAAGGTCATAAAGAAAGGAAAATAAGCTAGAATAGCCAAAACAATTTTGAAGAAAAAAAAGGAAAAAATTTAGAAGATAAACACTACCCAATTTTTGGACTTAACTTTAAAACTACAGTAATCAAGACAGTGTAGTATCGATAGACACAGATCAGTTGAACAGTCTAGAGAATCCAGATATATACTCACACAAACATGAAAAAATAATTTTTGAGAAAGATACAAAAGTAATTCAGTGAGGGAAAGGATAATCTTTTCAAGAAGTGGTGTTTGAACAATTAGATATCCATGTGTTAAGAAAAAGAACCTAAACCTATACCTTACATCTCATAAGTTTATTTGTAAAATGTAGAACTATAAAACTTTGAGAAGAAAACATGGGAAGAATCCTTATACTTTTTGTGTTAGGCAAATAATTTTAAAATATGATCCAAGGGTACAATCCATAAATGAAGAAATCGATTATATTTCAGTACAATTAAAAAAATAGTTCTGCAAAAACACTGTTAAGAAAATTAAAAGTCAATAATTATTTGCATTTCACATATTTGACAAAGTATTTGTATAGGCATACCTAACTTCACTGCATTTAACTTTATTGAGCTTTGTAGTTATTGCACTTTTCACAAATTGAAGGGCTGTGGCAACCCTGCATAGAGCAAGTCTATCAGCGCCATTTTTCCAACAGCATTATTTTTTAATTAACGTATGTACATTTTTTTAGACATAATGCAATTGCATATTTAGTAGACTATAGCATAGTGTAAACATAACTTTTATGTGAACTGGGAGACCAAAAAATTTGCGTGACTTGCTTTAACATAATGTTTGTTTTATTGGGATGGTTAAATCCACACATCTAACCCACAATATCTCCAAGGTATTCCTGTATCTGGGATGTATTAAAAACTCACAGGACTCAGCAATAAGAGATCGAACAACCTAGTCAAAAACAAATGGGTAAAAAATTTTGATCAGTCACTTCTCCAAAGATTTATAGATGGCAAATAAGTACATGAATAGGTATTCTACATCAGAATGTCAGGGAAAAACAAATTAAAACCATTCTACATCAGGGAAAAGCAAAGTAAAACCATCGTGAGACTAACGCACACTTATTAGAATAGATAACATTTTTTTTTTAAATGCAACTAGCAATACCAAGTACTGGTGAGGCTGCAGAACAGTTAGAACTCTCATACATTGGTGATGGGTATGCAAACTAGTGCAGCCACTCAGGAAAACAGTTGGGCAGTTTCCTATAAACTTAAACATACAATTACCATATGATCCAGAAATTATACTCCTGTGTTTTACTCTAGAAAAATGTTAACTTATGTTCATACAAGAACCTGTACATCAATGTCTATAGCAGCTCATTCAGAACTGTCAGAAGATAGAAACACCTCAAATGCCCTTCAACGGATAAATTAATACCCTGAGGGGCATCTGTATAATGGAACACTACTCACAAATAAAAAGGGAGTGACTATTGAGGCACTCACAACCTGATGAACCTATGTGAAGAATCCAGTCTCAAAAGGTTGCATGATTCTATTTATATGACACTTTGGAAAATGAAAAACTGTAGCTCCTAAAAATTGATAAACAGTTACTAGGAGCCAGGGAGGGAGGAGGATTTGACTACAAGAGGGCAGAACAAAGAATTTTCTTTTTGATTGATAGACCTGTTTTGATTGTGGTGGTGGCTGCATGAATCTATGCATGTGTTAAAACTCATAGAACTGTCCACAAAAAGGTTAAATTTTACAGTATGTTTATTAAAAGAATAACATTACAATCTCTTTAATGACTACATCTCTTATTTATACCTCTGGCAAAACCAAAATCACTGAAGATCATGCTAAGCACAATTTCACTGATTTCTTTTAAGATTCTGGATAGACAACCATGTGAAAATTGAAACAATTTATGACAATGAAATACATATGAATATTTTATCAGTGTAATCAAGAAAATCATATTAAATTAAATTCATAACCAAGTTCATTTAACATGTATTACTGTTATGAATCATTATTATTGGGTAACTTGATCTGTAGTCTGTTTAAATGAGTGTAATTAGTATTACTTTTATAGTCAACCCATTTTAAAAATTTCACTAGTATCTGCAACTATTGTCAATGTTTTAATCCTGATAGTCATTAAACACAAAAGTCCCATACATATCTCATAGTTTTGGGCCTTAGTAACAAGAGAAAGAATTGTTTGGAAGTTGCATACTTGAAACATTGAGCTACTCAAGAGAAATGTTGGAAGACTTCTACTAACCCACAGTGATTTACCACATACCTATTGCATACAATGTAGTGTGTTGGAAATTTTGTGAACACAATTGCAAATAATCCAAGGTCTCTGACCCTCAAAGAGATTCTGTCTGAGAAAGACAGAATCCATGAAATGGCAGATGCAAATTTGTGAATTCTAAAGTGTTATGTGTAATACAAATAATACAAAGTAGGCTTTGGTACATACGATAACCAAAATAATAACAAAATGCATTAGGTTTTTACAGGAGGAGGAGATTATTTGTAACTGGAAAGATCTAGGGCCTTGTTGGGAAGCTAACGACTGGGTTGCACAACAGTTAGAGACAAGGACATATTGAGACTGAGCAATGGACTTGAGATGTCAGTAACCGAGCCAGGTAACATAGGACCAGAAGCTGAAAAAATGAGACATGTCATTGGGACAGGTTGAGTTTGAGGCATGGGTTAGATGGAGATGCCTACTGGGGAAAAAAAAAAAAGAAATAGATGAGATTGTCAAGAACATGGATAGAATGAGAAAGAAGAACTGTGAACAAACATCTAAATCATATGGGTTTTAGTAGGAGAAGGAATGAAGGATATAGGCTGAACAATGGCTGGAGAGGCGGGAGAGAAGACTGTATTAATCCCTGAAGGATGCCGGTGAGATACTTTTCATAGGCTGGTGTCAAGTGATGCCAAATTTTGGATAAATGAAGACACAATGAGAGACAAGAAAGCAAAAACACAAAGTAAAGATGTTTTAGGTTTAAACGCCAAGTGTGAAAATTTCAGCAACCCTGATTCTCTAGGACATGATTTAGTCTCAAACAATGGTATGACCTGAACAGACATCTGGATTACATACAGAATTGCCCCCATTTCTTCTTGGAACAAAATATCTGCTTGTGCACTGCCCCAGTCTAGAGCCATTAAATCGATACCTGTAATGGTGTCTGGACAACACCAGAGCCCAGGAGGTCATGGGAGAGACATTATTTTTCTGATGATTTGCAGTCTTCTAGGGAAAAATCACTGCAAAGAGAAATGTAGTAAGCAGGGTTTGTCTCCAGCTGTGACCAATTTCCCCACATTGCATTAAGGCATTCAGCTCGGAAGTAGCAAAGTCAGATGACTTGATCTCCCAGTATATCTCACTGGGCAGGCACGAGGGGATACACAAGTATGACGTCTTTGTCAGATCATGATTTTCCTTTTGTCTTTTTGGGCACATTGCTATCCCATCCATAACTGATTCCTTGGAAAGTCTGTCAACAAGGTTTTGTGGAGTTTCTTTCCTTGGAAAGTTTGTCTCAAGGTTCTGATTCTGGACCTATTCTCACAAGAAATTTCTTATTTGCTATGACCTGCTCTCTAATCAATGGGCATAGAATACTCATCATGTCTGGGGGAATTATGGGTGAGTAAGGCAGACTGGAGAAAGTGGAATAGGCATCTCTCTAGAAGCCCTTGTTCCATTGTTTTCAGTGGTCATACATGATAGTGGCCCCATGGGATGGACTATGACATTTCATGACCAAGAAAACACATAACAAAAATAGCTTCCCGTTTTTGCTACCCTTACCTCTTCTTCTGGGACTTATTTACTCTCAAGATAGTAAAATACCCTCATGGAAACAGGCTAAGTGGGTTGTTCTGGCATGTGTTTTTGTTTCATTTTACCGAAGTTTTATTCTATTGCTGTGGAGACCTGGCTTGAGGGTATTGGATAAATGCTAAATAATAATCAGGCTGAGAAAAAGAAATGGATTTGCCACCATCATGGGTATAAAGAGAACAGGCTTAATTATTGATTCTCATTCCTGCCTTGTTCACGCCTTGGCTCACATTCCAATAACTTGAGGGAGAAAAGAGTTCAGAATCTAGTAAAGCAGAAACTATTCTAAGGCTGTTATAGTGTCAGTTCCATCTTTCCTTTAATTTGGAAATGCGTTTCTATGCCGTTGTACTAGATCAATAAAGAAAATACAGGAAGAAAGTTTACCGATGTATAGTCTAGTGGCTGAAGTTGTGGCTTGCCAGGTGGAAGATTAAGCACAGGAGGAATCAGAGGGCCTGGCCCATGGGAGGTTCTGAGGCCACCTAATGCTAACTACCAATTAGAAACTCAAGGAAATCTTGGGGGAAGTGCTTTGGCATTTTGTAACAGTGAATTTTGAATCACTCTAGCTTTTTACTAAAGGTAGCATATTAAAAATTAATGTCTTTCCAATTTACGAAACTATTTCCAAACTCTCTCATGGTGTATAAGGGTCAAATATTCAATGAGTTAATTTAGATGGAAAAACATGTCTGTCCAATAGGCATATTACCTTTTCCACTTTCAACATGAAATAGTTCAGCCTTTTCAGTGAAATAATAAAAATAAAAAGCTTGAGCCACATGAATAACAGGAACATATTTGTAATTGTTTCACAAGGTTGACTTTCAAGATGTTTCTACCAAAGCACAGTGAAAAAGAGAATTGAGGCAATTATACATTCAATCTAGACATCCGCTGAGGTCATTCTGTCCTTTGAGACTTACATAAAATTAACTTCAACCTCTATTCTCATCTTTAATAAGAAATTCAACATCTTTGCTAAGATTTTTGCACACATCTTAAATGTACCTTCTCATGGCTATCTGTATTTTAATTAACTATTCCCATTGAACTTGCACTTCCCTTGCCATGATTATTCTCTTCTTGTTGACCAGTGCTAACTCACATGCCAACACAGTCCCTTTACTCCCTGAAACTCGATTCTTAGAAGACATTTCTTTCTTTTTTTTCTTTTTTTTTTTTTTTTGCTGTACGCGGGCCTCTCACTGTTGTGGCCTCTCCCGTTGCGGAGCACAGGCTCCGGACGCGCAGGCTCAGCGGCCATGGCTCACGGGCCCAGCCGCTCCGTGGCATGTGGGATCTTCCTGTACCGGGCCACGAACCCGTGTCCCCTACATCGGCAGGCGGACTCTCAACCACTGCGCCACCAGGGAAGCCCCAGAATTACTTTTTAAATAAATCTTGCCATAATTCCTCCAGCAACCCTTACCACCGGGGAATTCTCGTTGTCCATCATTTCTTGATGGAATTCTTCCCAGTTACACCTGAACGGCTCTCAAGTTGCTTGGTCCTGTCTCATGTTCTCAGAACTCTTCCCCTCTTTTAACTTTTTGCTTCTTCAAATAAGTGTTAACATTCATGCAAAGCAATTTAACTGTCCCTTCATTTCATGGTCTTCTTCCAGAATTTCATGTTCTTAGAGTTTCCTCTTTCGCACGTATGAGCAAGGCATTTTGCTAAACAGAACAGAAAGCCATCCCCTTAGGAAAGAGTCATGCTACTCCCCTAGGAGACAAAGTAGCAGTTATTTATTGTGCTTTTTAAGATTTTTTTTTCTGTATTACATATAAGTAAAGCAGGCCACATAATCAAGAATACCTTTATGTCTATATCTTAGACCATTAAGGTAGTGTCAATTAACAAATGATGCTCTAACTCTTCATTGTATATGTCATGCTTATGCCCAGCATCAGCCAGCAACTGTGGTTACTTGACCCATGAAAATGACACTGAATTTGATGTGAGTTCCTATTAAATACAAATTAATAAACATGTGATTCTTTTTCAAAAGCTAAGCAGATTTTAAAATTTATTTATATGGGATATAATAGGGTGCAGAGTTTTAATTTGCTAGATAAAAAGAATATGTCTCACTCCACCTAACATGCTTATGGTCATACTGGGATAAGGAAACTTAAGAAATATTTCAGCCTCTGCCCCAGCCTCATTCCCTAAAGTATGACTGCTAGCTAACAAATCTTAAACTCTTAGTACTTGAAGAGGGCTTAGAGGATATCAAATATTGTCTTCCCTGGGATTCCTTATAAAATATTTTATGAATTTTTACTAGTAGAATGACAATAGTGTACTGGGAGAACATTTAATATTAGAAGTAAATTGTATATAAGACAGGACAATGTCTTGCGCATAATATAAGCTCAACAAAGAAATGTTAATTTCTTCCCACTCTTCCCCTTAACTCTTACTGAGATGAACATTCCTCTTTTGAACTTCCACTCACTGGACATGGTTCTACACAATAATGATAAAGGAGAATATGGGTTTCCTCTTCCACATGAGAACATTTGATACTTAAAGGTAACTACATTCCTTTCTCTTTTATATATCTTTCAACATGATTTTACACCCTTCACTTTCTAATTTTCCAACTCTAACGGTGTTCCTTAGTTCCTAAGATTTTTAAAGGAAAAGAACTCCAAATGTTGTCCATCTAGCATAAAACACAGTGAAGATAGCCTCTACTTTGTGCTGACAATCAAACTGTTAGTACAGCCCAAATTTGCATTTACATTTTCAGTAGCCATATCACACCATCAGCCTCATCCCCAAAATTGAAGCCATCCAAATGTATAGATATGTATATATTCTTTTTTTTCTGATGGATTGCTGTGAGGCCCTATTTCCCCCATTCTGCATTTAATGCATCACTTCTCTTACATATAGGAATATATACATATAAATAAAGGTTTTTTCAAACTTACCCTATGCTATTGGCCTTCATAAGTCCAACCTGTCAAGATATTTTAGACTTCTAATTTTATCCAGAATATTATTTAATCCAACTCTGATTTCTCTAACTCTATGCCTCTTTTTAAACATTTTATATGATATTAATAATAATCATAATAAACAAGATAGGCAGCAGTGGAATGTTATGGCAGGCTGTTTTAAAATGTACCAGGATTTGTTTTAATCAGATATGGTGAGACACACAGACACGGACATGACTGTCATGAAGGAAGAAGTTTATATTCACAGATCCCTGGAAGCAGGAGGCACAGCACGCCAGGCAGGGCCACCCAGGGAAGCACCAGTGTCAGTAGGGAGTGAGGAGAAAGCATGGGGGTGAGACTTTGTTGTGCTTTTCATGGGAAGGAATGGACAGGGCAGGGAAGACAGAGCAGACAGGTTTGGGATTGGCTCATTTGAACAATTTCAGTGTGCTCTGGGATGCAGGGGTGTCCTTGAATTCTCTAGTACCCAGTCCTGGAGTGATTTAAGACAGGGGCATAGTGTACCAGGCTGCAGGCCCCTGATAAAAAAAGGCAGGTGGGGATATGGGCCCTGAATTGCTGGCTTGGCTTTAGAGAATGTTTGCTATCTCTAGGAATTAGCTAACCCTGGGAGGGGTAGTCTCCTCCCAGTTCGTTAAGCCTCAGATGCCAGAGCGTCAAGAATACAAAAAATGGGAAACTATGGTTAATACACATGCCATTAAGGTTTGCTATTCAAGCCACCTAAAGTAGCCATTAGAACAACAACAGCTTCTTTTGCACTGTGCTGTACACAACCAGCACTGTCTCCAGAACTTTCTATGAATTAACTTTAATCTTCATTATTTCCATGTAAAGTAAATATCCTTATAGAAAGATGAGCAGAAATTAAGTAGCTTGGGCAAGGCCACAAACGTTGCTGTAGAACTGGCCTGGTAATTCAGAGCTCACCTGGCTCTGACACCTAAGCTCTTTCTTTTGTGCTGTCTTAACCATGCACAGCCTGGTTTAAAGTTAAGCAGTAAAGAAGATAGTGGACATGAGTCAGGTTCTGTCTTTTTCTTTTTTTTCCTTTGTTTTTTAATGGGATCACGTTTAGTGTTTTGCCATCAAATATGATGTTAGCTGTTGATTTCGGATAGATACCCTTTTGCAACAGAAGGTTTAATTTTCTAAATCTAGTTTCCTTAATGTGTTTGTATGTTTGCAAAAAAAAAATTAAGAAACATATTGATTGTTATCAAATATTTTACAGCATCTTTTAAGATTATTATGGGATTTTTTTTGTATTAGAGATATGGTACGTTATAATCATATCTCTTTTGATAACATACCAGCCTTTCAATCTTAGGACAAATCCTACTTGGTCATGGTAGATGATTATGTGAAGATACCTTGAATTTGATTTGCTAATAGTTTAAGAGTTTTGCATCATTTTTCCTCAGTGAACTCACATATAGGTTTTTGTTTTTTCTTTCCTGATGGGTGGGAGTGTTCTTGTACAAGTCTTTTTTTTTTTTTTTTTTTGCGGTACTCGGGCCTCTCACTGTTGTGGCCTCTCCCGTTGCGGGGCAACAGGCTCCGGACGCACAGGCTCAGCGGCCATAGCTCACGGGCGCAGCTGCTCCGCGGCATGTGGGATCTTCCTGGGCCGGGGCACGAACCCGTGTCCCCTGCCTCGGCAGGCGGACTCTCAACCACTGCACCACCAGGGAAGCCCTGTACAAGTCTTTTTGTGGCATTTGAGCTTAAGAAAATGAAGTGGAAAACACTGTCGTTTTCAATGGTTTAAAATAGTTTATGTAGCATGGAAATTATCTCCTCTTTGAAATTCTAATGGTAAAATTATTTGATTATGGATCTGTTTTGAAGACTTTGGTAATTTATGTTATATTATTGTTCAAATCAAATTTTCTACTTTTCCTTAATTTAATTTTGGCCAATTGATATTTTTTCCTAGGAAATCACCCATTTAATGTAGTTTTAAAGTGATTTAGCATGACTTGTGTGTAATATTACTTTGAATTAAAAACAAATCTCTCCTATTATGTCCTCATTTAAATTTTTTTTTGTTTTCTCTTTTTTGACTTGATGGGATTTGCTTTTTGGCCATTTTCATTGGTATTGGTGTGTTGTGTTTAAAGAAACAGCTCTTGGATTTACTGAGAAACTGTACTATTTTGTTTTGAATTCATTAAAAATCTCTTTATACTTATTACATGCTTTCCTCCATTTTCTTAGGTTTATTTTGTGGCTGTTTTTCTAAAGTATTGACTTTGCTAAATTTCTTTATTTTATTATTATTTTAATAATGAAAACATTTAAGATTATTGCCTCTGAGTATAACTTTGGTTGCATTGCTTTAGAATAATAAGTAATGTGTTTTTTTTATTTCTGTTACTTTCTAAATAGCCTATTATTGTAATTTCGATTTCTTTTTTGTCCTAATAGGTTTTTTTTTTTTTTGTGGTACGTGGGCCTCTCACTGCTGTGGCCTCTCCCGCCGCGGAGCACAGGCTCCGGACGCACAGGCTCAGCGGCCATGGCTTACGGGCACAGCCGCTCCTCGGCATGTGGGATCTTCCCAGACCAGGGCTTGAACCCGTGTCCCCTCTATTAGCAGGCAGATTCTCAACCACTGCTCCACCAGAGAAGCCCCTAATAGGTTTTTTTAAAGAATGTTTTAAATTACCAAATTGCTGGGTTTTATTTTTGTTTGTTTGTTAACCTCTGGCTATTAATTTACACTTTGTTATATTGTGACTGGATAACATTTTCCTGCTCAGTTTCTGACTTGAAGATTTTTATTTGTGATCTACAATCTAATCAGTTTTTATAATTAAAATTTGAAAATAAGATATATGCTCTGCATGTAGTATACAAGGTTCAATAGATCCAGGAATTAAAATTTATTGTAATATTAAAATTGTCTATGTCTTCAAGATACATTTTAATGCTTCCTATAACAATTGCGTTTCAATAAATTTCTCATTTATTCATTTAGCAAGGGTTAATAAGCACCTTCTTTGTACCAGGCTCATTTCTAGGTGCTGGGGACACAGCAGTGAAGATAATGTGAGATGACCTCTAGGGGAGGATCCAAAGTCACACAGCAAGAAATATATGACTTGGTTATATGCACATATATACATACAGATGTCTCCCATTTTTAACATAAATTGAAACACTTCCAGAAATACAGTGCTTTCTATACCCATTGCTTTATACTTTGATTTTTATTATTTTTCTTTTAATCTTAGTTTGAGAGCATCTTATTTTATTGTGTCTTCATGGATTTCACAGGGGGAGAAACTGGGACCAACAGTCAGACATTTTTTAAATGGCTTCAGTTCCCCTTAATCATGCTTGGCTTATCCTTCACATTTTCACGTTTTTATCCCTTTAAGAGAGACGTTGTAATTGAGCCATTTTACTTTCCCTTCTGCTCTCTGCATCCACGATCTTCCTCAAGCAGGTTGCTTGCTCTTCCCTCTTGAACAAACTTCAGGTCCTCTGGGCTCCATCTCTCACTACAGGATGGCTGCAGCAACCCATTCCAAAAAGACTTCTGCCAACATAAAACAAGCGCCTCTGTGCTGTGCCCCTCTCATTTACTGCCCAGGTCTACTCTGAGGGCCAGGGTAGCCAGTGTGGTCCTCACCCAGTCACCACTCAGAAGTGCAGGGCAGCATCCTCAACCACTGAAGGATGAGAATTGATGGATAAGATATCTCACTTTATTCTAGGTCAGACAGACATGAGGCCCACCTCAGAAGGCTCCTCAGAGATGGGGTCCAGCCCCAGTCTCCCTCAGCAGTGACTGATTCTATAATGCATCCTTGTATTGGCTTTCCCTCCTTCCCTGTTTTACTCCTCTGCCTTGAGGTGTGATTTTTTTTTTTTTTCGGTACGCGGGCCTCTCACTGTTGTGGCCTCTCCCGTTGCAGAGCACAGGCTGCGGACGCGCAGGCTCAGCGGCCATGGTTCACGGGCCCAGCCGCTCCGCAGCATGTGGGATCTTCCCGGACCGGGACACGAACCCGCGTCCCCCGCATTGGCAGACGGACTCCCAACCACGGCGCCACCAGGGAAGTCCGAGGTGTGCTCCTTGAGATCACCTCAAAATATACAATTGCACTTGAGCCTTTGTCTCGGGCTCTGCTTTCTGGGAAACCCAGGCTGGGACATCTTTCTTGCCCACCTTGCTCTGCACATAGCTTTTAAATCTCTTTACACTTTTTAAAGCATCTTTCTCAAATCTTTGTTTCATTTTAACATTTAGGCTACCTAACATTATCCTTACAACCTGGTGCTGCTCTTATGTATTCTCTTGATGTTTATTCTTCTCCTTCAATATTTAATAATATATATCCTTTTAAAATATGAACTTGACTTTCAGCGAGACTCGTTCCTTTAGATTTATATCTTTTTTCCTTATCATTAGAAAAATTTCTCATCATATGGGTTTTTTCCTGAGTTTTTTTTTTTTTTCACCACCCTATCTCTCTTAAGCTGTGTTATCTTTCAAGCCTCTTTCCTTAGGATCACACACCCACACACACATTCTGATTATTTTTAACTTTGCTGTTCTGAAGTCATGTCTGTGTCTTTCTAGGCTTTTGTGAATATCACAAGATTGCTTTCTCCAAACACCCTCTCATGACAGTGACCAGATTTGTTTCAATGGTCAGAGTTAAACCAGTGCAACAATTTCCCCCTGTGACTTTCTTTACCATTTAAAATACAAAATACCAGCAAGTCATGTCATGGCTTTAACAGGATATTCCACTTTTAGAAGTTTCAGGTCTTCAGGAGATGCCTGATGGTCAGAATATTCTATTAGGTCAGTATCTTTCCCCTGAGGAGTTTTGTACCATGTTTAAGGTACATTTATATGGTGGGTTTAGAGAGACTGTAACATCCCTTTGCCATCGTAACACTTTTATTTATTTCTGATTTTATTCCATATTCAGATATGTGCCATCATGCTCCAACCTTAGGGTAAAGATTTCTACTGATATGTGTATCTTAACATGGTCCTATTCTCCAGCCATTTCTATTAGATTAGTTTTGTTGATGCAAGGTGTCCTCCTCTATTACTACACTGTAGCCATGTTCAAATTATATATATATATATATATATATATATATATATATATACACACACACACACATACATATCATTTTGGATTGAAATATACAGCCATATTTTATTTACTGACAGTGTTTGGTGTCTGACATATAGATATCTGAGGCCCCCTGATACTGTTCCTATTATATTCATTATTTTCTCATTGTGTCCCCACCCCAGGCACACCTTTTGCTTTCCACAGTGTTAATTTTGCAGCTTAATCTAGGCTTTCCTCTGTCTTTTCATAAAATATTTTTTTTTTATTTTGATCACATTGATGAGTGTGTTTACATATTCTTCCAGGTGTTTGAGTGATGTCCTCCATCATTTCCTCAGAGAACGTTCTTTTATAGTAAATCATGATGCAGAAAACCAATTTTTTCCTTATTATTAGTGTAATCAGACAATTATTTCTCATATCCTCCTCCTAGTAATAATAAAAATAACAACTATAGTTGTAAATAATTGAGTTTCTTTGATGCACTAGGCTTAATTTTTTTTATGTATATTGTATCTAATCCTCATAACAACCATGATAGGTGAGGACTCCTGGCCCCTTTCCTGATTAAGAAGATTGAGTTCTTCTAACTACGAGTGGTGGATCCACCGTTTACCCTAAGTTTGTCTGATCCCAAATCTTTTGCTCTTTTCTCTACTTCAACACATTTACTGATTATGCTTCCAAAGTTGTTTTAATGTCCCTTGGCTGCTATTATCACAGGGAAGATAGGAAAGAAATATTTTTTTAAAGCCCAGGTGTTCCTAGTCATATCTCTAGTCAGGTATGCTGATTCAGTGAAGACATTTTCTATTTCTCTGTACCTCTTCTTTATTCTCTTGTGAAACAGATGAAATAAGTTGTGCTCTGAGTGCTTTGCAACACAAGGGTTATACTTGTGAATTTATACTTTTGTGTTTTAGATGAAACCAGAAAATCCATCTAAAAGGGACTGAGAAACTTTCCCAAGGTCATATGGTGACTTAGGTGAGAAAACTGGGGCTTAAACCCAAGTCTTCTAGACGCTAAATGTTATGTTTTTAATCTCTACACCATTATTCCCATGGGAAATATATACTTGCAAGTATATTTATTAACATATGCAAGTGCCTTATCATAAAGCAGATAAAGTTTAAGAGAGAAGTAGGGGTTTACGAGAGTGCTAGAATAAGATGTGAGGAGTTCTACATGGAATTACACACAAATGAGCTGGGAGTGTAATATGTAACTCTGAGGAAGAAGGTTCCAAGTGGAGAACAGCAGCACCAAAGGGGTGCAAGCTCTCTGAGGACAAAACTAATCAATTTTACAAATTTGTCTCAGGGTGACAGTATATACTCTTGGAGTTCTTCATGGGTCAATACCCAATATATCATCTATTATCCAGGAGAGATTTGTCTCTGTTGTTGATGCAGTTACGATCCAATCTTTATAAATAAATATATATATATATATATATATATAGAGAGAGAGAGAGAGAGAGAGAGAGAGAGAGAGATTAAAAATTGTGGTAGCTGGGTGATATATATATATATATCACCCAGCTACCACAATTTTTAATGAATATTAATGGATGAGGAGAGGAGAGAGGAATAGAGATAGCAATGATGTTTGGCCTTGGGACATCATGCAGAACCCACCTCTTTAGTTTAGATATCCCCAGTGGACTAGATACTAGTTTTGCTGCATTGATCGCTGTTTCATAATATAAAATTTAATTATCTCTATTAGTTTACAATAAGCTTTTCTGCCTTGGGGCCTCTGGCACAGGGCACAGTTAGTAACAAATCTAATAAATAAAGAAATAAAACACGTCATTTCTTTTTCAAAAGGAAGCTGTGTTTTTCTCTATATGCTTTGGGCTCAGGGGAATTCACTTTAGCTTTCCCCAATATGCTTGTTCTTTGGCTGAGATAAGGTAGAGGTATCATCCAGAAGAAGTTTCAGAAGGGCTACCATCAGAGGCTCTAGGACTTTAAGCCGTGGGAACCATTGTGCTACTTCCAGCAGGGACCACAGTAAACAAGTCGCATCTCCACACATGCTCTCAAGGGATTTTCTTACTCTTCATGCTTTTATTACTGGATTCCCCCTCATTACCTTCCTTTAGTCCAAGAAGCATAGAATTAAGGGTCCTAACTCTGATTAATCCCTCACCTACTTACATTTTGCTTACCCAATTGTTTTCTTTGGAGCAAAGATTTCAATATTAGCCAAATTCAGGTTAACAGGTACAAAACACAGATTTTGAGAGAGAAATAAAATGTTATTGAGGATGTAATTGAAACCAAACAGAGTGGATGATGAACAATGGTTTAGTAAGATGAGAAATAGATAACATATATTTATTATTAAGCCATCCAGACTTTGGAGAAGGTGTAATAAAGGGTCCAAATATATGCTGCAGGTCTCAATAACATGCATTAAATAAGCATCTTGTAAGCATAAATTATGTATCGTCACTAGGTCTAGTACTTTTTAGAATACAAAGAGATCTGAGACAAACATTTTAAAGGACTAATAAACCAGGAATAAATATGAGAGATGCAAAATTATATTACAAGGGAGAATATAGGAACTTCTAAAAAATAAGGAAAAATTAAATGTTCTGTCAAAGAGCATATCGAATCTGGTAGAAGGATTGGAAAGACTTCATGGAAGAGATGGTCTAGAGAAAACCGAATGCTCTACAAACAAAATATTGAGCAAAGAAACAATTTCAAAAAGTATATTCAATATAGTCTATAAATTTCAAACATTTTAATTAAAAATATGTTGTTTATAATATATACCCAGATGAAACTAGAAAGAAAGGTAAAGGGATGATTAACACAAAAATTAAGAAAAAATATTTTTACTCTGGGGAAAGGCAATAAGATATAATTGGGTTTGGTATCCACAGTGTCTTCTGGAAAATAGGCAATAGATATGTATATTCTTAACCAGGTTGTTAGTTGATGGGCTTTGTTTTATAAATATTCTTTAAGTTGTATATAATGGTATATATGTCTTATGCAGACTCTTCTGTATTTATGATGCACTTCAAAATAAAAAGGTTAAAATATACACTTATAATTGAATTTTTTTTAATAATATGGTAAAAAAAAGGGAAATGGCTTTCCATTGTAGAGATCAAGCTATTTGGGACAATGAGATTTTATTATAAGTCTATTAAGCCTTATACAATTAAATGAAACTGAATTAAAAATAATAAGGTAATCTATTAATATTTCAGCATGGAGGGAGGGCTTTAACATCTGAAGTAAGTTAATGGCAATAGAGATTTAAAAAATAAAAAAGGGGGGTGTTTCTGAGGCTTTGAGGATGGACAAAGTGTATTGATTAGAGGTTTTTTGTTAAGGCACAAACACCAGTTCATCTCTCTTCCATAATTCAAAGGTCAAAGTTTTGGAAGAGTTGTCTGTGTTTGGTGTTTCTCATTACCATGATTGAATCACATAACATTGCCCTCCTGAAGGCCTCCCTGTATTCTAAGATCTTCCTGATTTTTTTCAACCACAGCCAGGCTGGGAATATGACAACAGCCAATCATCTCCTTTCTCCAATCTTCATACATTAGGATGAAGACGTAGGTATGGACCAAAGCAGTAGCAAGGTTAAAAGTTGGACTTTGATGCTTTAGAATCAACTGGAAGTATCTTAATAGCTCTCTATTGGCTCACCCTGTTCCAGCCACAGTAGCCTCTCCTTACTAGCTCTAGAACACTTCAAGCTCTAGCCTCGGTGCCTTTGAATGTGTTATCCTGGCACCCCTCTTCCTCCAAATAGTCACATAATTCAGTTTCTTACTTCACACAGGTCTTTGCTTAAATATGCACTCATCAGAGAGAACTTCTCAAACACCTTATCTAAACTAATACTTCTGTCACTTCCCATAACTTCACCTTTTTTCCTTGATTGACATTTTTACTACTTAATATCTCATATATTTAGGTGTGCATTTTGTTATCTGACTCCCACATGGAAGTGTAAACTCAATGAAAGGAGGGACATTTTCTCCATTGTTTGCTGCTATGTCTCTAGAATTTGAAACAAGGCTGTGGCACACAAAAGGTCCTAATAATTATTTGCCAAATAAATGTGTTTGTGTTTGAAAGATCTTAATAGATTCAATGGCTCTTGTGACCAAAGAGTTGGTAGGAAACCTGGCAAATGAATACCATGAATATCCTTCTTCTCTACTCTCCCTGAAGGCCATTAGGAAACTGCATGGAATGAGGACTGGATCAAAAAATTAAAGAGAACAACAGAGCTAAAAAAACCTTCCTTTACATTTCAAGTGAGCCTTAAAAGGAATCCAGAATCCCTAGTTAATCTGAGAACAGCACCTAAGGTGGGAGTTTTAATCATCCTTTTAAAGCTACCCCCAAACAAACAAATAAACAAACACAATCAATAAAAAGTGGGCTTGCAAAGCATGAGTAACATCAGGATAAGGACCTCCCCAGCCACCCTTCCTGCCCTGTCTCCCTTTCAACAAGGCTATCCCTCCAATATAAAAATGCAGTAAAATGTACGTAAGAGGTATTTTGATTCAGCTGGGCATGGGGAAGCTGTTTCAAGATTCAGATATAATAGGAAGGTTAGCTCAAGTGTAGGGGTGGAGAGGTTCTGCCTAGTTTCCCTAGAAGAAAGAGAGTCGGCAAGGGTGGAGTAGAGATGAGAAGAGATTAGGGGAAGAAGAGAAGAAAATTCAAGGGGTATCTAAGAACCAAGATTATGAAAAGGTGAGTGAAGAAGTCTCCTACTTTTGGATGCTGTTTTCAACCTTGAGCTCTGCATACAATAAAGACTCCAGGAGCTTCCCTCTGGTGCCCCCCCATGACAGTCTGCTCCTTCCAGCAGCATCACATATGAGCAACTGATGCATAGGCTCATTTTCTTTGAGCTTCTTTGAGGTTTTGCTTAGTGAGATCATCCCACTGTGTTCATATTCTGTTTACCTATAATACTACGATATGATACTGAATTGAAGAGCATTTGAAAAGTGGGATGAAAGAAAATGAAAGCTGGTCCTTACCTTGAATCACATATCAGGAGCTGAAATTAGATCCCACCTCCTGGGAAGGGAGAGAGCCTGTGTCACCCAACAAAGCTCAGCCCCCTTGACACATCAGAAGCCTCATGTCACTGCCCCCTGGGCTATGGCACCAGGGGTTCCACGGCTGTGCCCAGGATGAAAGTGCTGTCCCCAGCTTGCTCTCAGGCAAAGACAGCCTGTTTTTAATTAGGAACAGGAGCCCTTGTTAGAGTTGTATTTTTCTTTCCCTCTTTTATTTTTTTCCCAGATGCTTGATGGCAAGATGTGTGTTACATATTTAATTAAAGAGGACCTAATGAGTACTTCTAACAGCCCTGAGGTCAGAAGAGCCACTGCAGAGATTCATGCAAATGAGATGGGCTTTATTGCTTCCCTAGTGAGCAGCAGTGATGTGGTCCAAAACGGTAGAGTCCGTGGGAGCCCATCAGCTTCCAATGTCCACAGGAAAACCCCAAGGGAGGCAGGCAGAGAGGTGGGGAATAGAATTTGCAGGCCTCCGTCTGGGCTCAGAAATAAGTCTAAATATATAATGGGTGTAAGTCTAAACTTTGTGAAGAAAATGTACAAATGAACCAGCTGGGTCAATGGGTTAGGCCCAAGAGCAACTCAAGAGGATTAAGACTCTTAGGCACACACTTTTGGGTATAGGCAAATGAATGAGGAAAAGAGTGAAGGAAGGAGAGGTAAAGCAAAACCTGCTAAGGCTTTTGTACTTCATTTGATGGAAAATGGGTCATTAAATGACTTTATATGTCCTCTTATACCCGTGAGGATGGCCACTGTGAAAAAAGCAGAAAATAAGTGATGACGAGGGTGTGGAGAAACTGGAACCCTTGGGCACTGTTGGTGGGAATGTGAAATGGTGCAACCACCGTGGAAAATAGTTTTGTTGTTTCTCAAAAAAATAAACATAGAATTACTATATGATCCAGCAGTCCCACTTCTGGGTATATACCCAGGAGCACTGAAAGCAGAATCTCAAAGAGATATTTATACACCCACGTTCTTTGCAGCGTTATTCACAACAGCCAACAGGGGGAAGCAACCCAAGTGTCTATCAGTGGACGAATGGTTAAACAAAGTGTGGTCTCTTCATACAATGGAATGTCAGCCTTAGAAAAAAAAAAAAAAAAGGACATTTTGACACAGGGTACAGCATGGATGAACTCTGAAGACATTATGCTAAGTGAAATAAGCCAGTCGCAAAAGGAAGGATTATTTAAAGAAAATATCAAGAATGTAAGAAATGTTGTCAATAAAATAATGTCAATAGAATAATGGTTCCAAGGTTCACCCTGGTTCTGCTCTTCAGGGGAGCAGTGGCCTTCAAGAGAAGGGGACAGCTGGTTAGGGAGGTGACCAGGAGCTGGGAAAGGAGGGAGGGGTTCACTCTGGAGCTACAGCTACGAGAGTGAATTATACAGTAAAGGGAGCCTGGGGTCAGGATAGACCTGACTCTTACATAAGGCCCCTAGAGGAGTCAAATTCACAGAAACAGAAAGTAGAATGTGGTTGCCAGGGGTTGGGCGGGGTTGGGGGGATGGGAAGTTATTGTTTACTGGGTAGAGAATTTTGGTTTGGGATAATGAAAAAGGTCTGGAGATGGATGGTGGTGATGGCTGTAAAACAGTGTGAATAGACTTAATGCTACTGGATAGACTATACACTTAAAAATGAAAAAAAAAAAAGCCTTTATATGCACTTTCTTTACCATGCTGTATTCTTATATCTGTTACAGCACTTTTCTTGTGATTTATCTGCAGACACGTCTAGCTCCCTATTAGACTCTGAACCAACTCCCCTAGAGTGAGGACCTATCTCTCTGTTCTACCAAATATTCCACTGTATAATAATTGCCTACTGAGTTTCTGTCTACCCCGCCTAATTGAGAGTTAACTGAGTATGAGGGGTTTTTTTGCATATTATTTTTGTTATTCATGTTTATATACCTAGCATTTAGCACAGTGTCCAGAACATAATATGCCCTCAAAAAGTCATTGTTAAATGAAAGAATAAATAAATGAATGAATGAACCAACCGTCATCGGTTTGATTTGAGGCTAGTCTTGTTTGTTAAGCAGAAATAGTAACGACAACTGTCTTTGATATTTTCTGGAGATGCTAAAGAACAGAGGCATGAAGTGCCATACCTTTACCTTACTTTTTTTTTCTTTTTTTTTGCGGTACGCGGGCCTCCCACCGCTGTGGCCTCTCCCGTTGTGGAGCACAGGCTCCGGACGCGCAGGCTCAGCGGCCATGGCTCACGGGCCCAGCCGCTCCGCGGCATGTGGGATCTTCCCGGACTGGGGCACGAACCCGCGTCCCCTGCATCGGCAGGCAGACTCTCAACCACTGCACCACCAGGGAAGCCCTCTTTACCTTACTTTTAAATGGTTCCCCCCAAATGTGGACAAAGACAGCCAGATAGATAGATCGATCGATCACATTCAGTACAGCACTGGCAATTGTCAAATACAGATGGTGAATAGGTTGATATTCATTGAGCTGTTTTTTCTACTTTTCTATAAGCTTTAAAATTTATATAACAAAATTTTATTTTTAAAGTGTTTTTAAACATCTCTTTCTTTCCCTAAAGTTCCATTCCTCAGGAAAACCTCAATGTGTCTCTCACATATCTGTCTGATATCTCACGAGTCTCTTGATACAACTGTCTTTGAATGGGCCCTGCCTCTTCCTCCTTCTGCCTGGTGGTTCCAGTGAAGAGCACGTAAACCAGTGCCAGCAAAATCACTTCTCTGTTTTGAGATCTGTCATTTTCCAAGGCAGAGAAAGGGATTAGGTTTGTAATAACTAATACTTTAATAGGGTTCCTTTCAAATTAATGACATAATTTTTAAAAAGATTTTTAGAAACTGCTGAGCTTAGTAAAAAAAAAAAAAAAGAACAGAAGACCTTCATTAAATTTAATATTTATTGGTAAATCAAGGGCAAAAGACTTCCTGCATTCAAAACTTAATATTTCCCAAGCAATGTTATGGATTATTATTCTCATCAAAAGAAAGCAAAGCATTTTTCTAACTCATTGTAGGGCAAATCAAGCCAAAAAAGGGAACATTAAATAAAGCTTTGATCAGAAGTGTTTCTGCCTCTATCCTGACTCTCAACCCCAGGCTCCCTTGACTGTATAATTCACTCTCGTTGCTCCAGAGTGAACCCCTCCCTCCTTTCCCAGCTCCTGGTCACTTCCCTAACCAGCTGTTCCCTTCTCCTCTTGAAGGTCACTGCTCCCCTGAAGAGCAGAACCAGGGCGAACCTTGGAACCATTATTCTATTGTAGACAACATTTCTTACATTCTTGATATTTTCTTTAAATAATCCTTCCCATCAGCCTACATAAAAACAGAAATCACTTTTCTCTCTGATGAAATTACTTCCTGTACACTCTTTCCAATAATAATAATAATAATAACCATAATAACAACAGAAACAACAGGAAGGTTACATTTATTGAATGTTTACTATATAATGGGTTTATACTACTCTCTTTTTTTAAGGGTTAAAATATTACATATCTTTTAAAAAAATATTTATTGAAATATAGTTGATTTACAATGTTGTATTAGTTTTATACTACTCTCTTTGATTAATTATTTCAGTTAATCTCCACAGCCGTCCCATGAAGTAGACACCATCATTATTGCCATTTTAGAGATGAGGAAACTGAGACACAGGGTGGTCGAGCAGCTTACCCAGGACCACCAAGCTAGGAAGGGACTGAACCATTATGGAAACCAGGAGTCTGACCAAGAACCCCTGCTTGTAACCCTCATGCATTCTGCCTCCCCTAGAGGCCTTTCAACAAGCCTCGTTTCTGCACCCTCCCACCCCTAACACCCAGAGCCAGAAGAAGTAGTCTGCTTGCACACACTGCATCATACAAACCAGTGTCCCTTCACCATGCCGAGACACCTGCTCATCTTGGAAGCCCACACCCTATTGTCCTCGTTACATATGGAGCACCAGGACACCTACATGTTCCTTGACTTCAACACGTGGAAGCCATTATACTTCTGCTATTGTCTCCTGATCCTATAGGCCAATGTTCATGCTGATCATCTTGTAACTCTAGGATCTTCAGAGACCAGCTAAACTCCTTATTGGCTCACAGTCACACATCACCGTTGCTCAGAACTGACTCTTCAACCTCCAGGGTCTTGAACTTGCAACAGTTCCTTTCTGACTTCTCTTTCTTTATCCTCGATTTCCCTTTTGCCTTTGCTTCTAGTAAAGCAGTCCTTTGTTTCAGCCATAAGCCCCAGTAAGCAGCCCATTCCTTGTTCCCCTGTAATTCCAAGGCTCCATAGCTTGCCTGTCTCCCTAGGCACCTCTGTGTTACGCTGAGTAATTTCACCACCTCAAACGCCTTGTCCTCCTTGCCTTGTTTCTCCTCGACAGTTCTCAACTTTGGGAAACTACCCTCTGCTTTTTCCATTCATCCTCCTAGGCTATGAAATGCAACTGGAGGGTTTCATAAAAACATGTCTAATCTTTGTGAAAACAAGTCGTTTTAATTCAACCCAACTGGCTATTTCATCTCATCTGAAACCTCATCACCTACTTATATCAATTCCACATCTCAGCTCCCCTGAAAGATGCCTGAAATGTACTTCCAGACCCACCCAACCCACCCACACTTCAGCAGATGACCCTGAGAATAGGGATGCAATCTGCCTTCCTTTGCAAAGGATAGCAAAAGAATGCCTTCCTTTGCTCACCCTCTCAATCAAACCTCTTATAACAGAAGCAGTGCCCTGCTTCTTCCTAAGACCAAGCTCACTACTTGGGTTCCTTTCCCACCACTTTCTCTTTTCTCAGAGATCTTGTCCTACCAAAAATCTCCTCACCTTCTGTCTTATAGCTTCAGTCATTCTTTCTTTTCTGGCTATTTCTGCTCTATTTACAAACATGTTTTTACTTCTTCTCAACTGTAAGATAAAATGTCCTTCTGCTCTCTTGCTAACCTATATTTTCAGTACCCTTAAGCTGCTACCCTATTCCCTCAACAGAGTGTATGTATGTATGTTTTCAGCCCCTGCCTATTTTGTGCTGATACCCATTCAAGAATTTCCAGATGCTCCCAGATGTCTTCATAAATTGCACAGACCCAATTTCAGAACCAACACATAAAGCTGAAAGGCCAGAGTGAGCACCTTACCACAACTAGCCGGTCCCTGTTTGTTGCCAAGTCCACTAACTACCTTAGCATCCCATCTCTTACTGAGTTAGGTCACAGATCTTCTGACTGGACACCGATAGTCCACAGAGTGCAGCTCTCATCACGGTGTGCCTCTGTTCAAGGGCCCTGAAAGGTTCTCTACTGCCATTGAATCTAATCCAGCCTCTTTGATCTGGCAGTCAAGTTCTCCCATGCTCTTAGGCATCCTAATTTTTGAGCATTATCTCTTCTCCTGTCATATATCTATTCATTTATCTGTTAGGCCGATGTGTGAAGAGCTTAAGTTCTTTTCAAAAGAGCATGTCATAGGTACATTTATAAAACAATGGTGCTAACCTCACCATGCCCTAAATACTCTGCAGAAGAACATAGTGATTAAAGGCATGAGCGTTGTGGTCCTATTAAAGCATCTTAGAATAGAACCCTAATTCTGCCCATATGGACAAATCACATAATTTCTGCAAGTTTCAATGTTCTCATGTATAAAATGGATATTTTAAGAATCAGATGAAATAATGCAAGCAAAAGCTGTCCAGAGTACCTAGCGCACAGGTGACATTTTAAGCGCTTCTATTTTTATTTTGTCACACTGTTTTATAATGATGGATCTCTACTTCAATCTGGGCCCCACCCTAAGACCCTTTATTCCAAGCCCACTTCATAAACAAGCAATGCATTGATATAACAAAGAATCAGAACCTCAGCGTTTAATTGTCCTTGGTTAGAAGAATCTGATCAAGCTATTTAGGTAAGCTCTCACTTTCCTGGAGGACACTTAAAACTGTCCAAACCAACTGAAACCAGAAAACGAGCACTTGGGTTTTCTGAGCAGCCAAATAGAAGTCCAAGAACTCATTTACTAACTGGAGGTTCTTTCCTTTGTTTTCTCAGCTCTGACTCTCTGACCCAGCTGACCAGGTTCTTTCTGAACTTGGAATACAATATCTGGGTTCTGGTTCTGAATCTACCAGGGGGTCTCCCTGTGACCAGGGTAAAGTACACACATTTTCTGGGCTTTGGTTTTCTCAACCTCAAAATAAAATAAGAATTCTCCCTACCCTCACCTAAAAGCCCAGGGAATGGCACATATTAGGTGCTCAGTTAATAATTTGTTAAATGAATAAGTGAATACATGAATGAACAGCAATGAGTTATTAGATGCAATCACACTTCTAAAAATGAAATAATAATTTAAATTTACATAGCAAATTATTAAATAGCAAATGACGAGTACACCAACCACCTAGGTTCAAAGGCTTAAGGACCTTTCTTACACAGTCGACTCTCCATATCCACGGTTCCGCATCCGCGGATTCAACCAACCACGCATACAGATGGCCGACTATACTAAGCTATTGTATATAAGGGACTTCAGCATCCTCGCACTTTAGTAAATGAGGGCGATCCTGAAACCACTCGCCCGCGGATACAGAGGGATGGCTGTAGTCCCCTAACTTCCCCCCTCCCCGCACGCACCCACCCACCCCCGCCTCTCCGAGAAGCCTTCCCCAAACACTCCACAATAGCAGTGCGCTTAAGAAAAAGCACCGCAGCCATCCTACCCAGCAGCTCTGTGTGTATTGCCAGCACTTGGGAACCTAACTAAATATCAGTAATTTCTCCAGGCTGTCTGTTACCAGTTCCTTTTAGCAGCAGATGAGGCCAGAGCCAGGGAGGCCCCTGGCGCCTGTCCTGGTCCCTCTGCTCTCCCGGTGACCCCAGTCTGCAGGCAGCCCCCAGAGGCGCCTCCCTCGCACGCGAGCCCCGGAGCTCAAGCCCATTGGCTCGCAAGCCTCGGCCCTCCCGGCTGAGAAGCAGTGACTGAGGTATAAACCTTGGCATCACAAAGCCCACAGCCATAAATTTCACTTACATCCAGTAAAACACAGGCATCCAATTAAACCCATAATCCTATAAACTTGCCAGCAATCAAGCTCACAGTTAAAAATGAAGACGGACAGGTGCACTCAATCAATACCACCGAGGTTACAGCCTGCAGTTTGTAGGCTGTTCCTACATGGAATCTTCCGCTGTTCGGGCTGCTGTTTGTTTTCTGCCTGGGTAGAAATAACAAATGTTCTTGCTTACTCTTCCATTACATTGTCCTGTGCACCGGAGCGCAGCTGAACCCTGAGGCTGACCAGATGTGGACACGCAGGAGAAGAGCCGTCCCTTCCTGCGTGTAGCCCTGCTCTCCACCCACCCCGCCCCTACCTGGATGGTGCCTTTCTGGCCAGACCACAGGTTTAGACCCTAGTGCCTAGAGAGTGGCAGAGAGACCCTGGGGTGTGGCCTCTGCTTCAAGGGTCTCCTCTGACCTCTGCGTCATTCCCTTGACCTTCTGACCACCACCACTGACTGCTGCCCCCTCTTCCTAGGAGCAAGTTACAGTCTGCTAGGTTGTTATAGTTATCCCATTTACAGGGGATCTAGTTTCAAGGTGAACACATTTGAGTATGAAGAAAAGAGTTAATCAGTTAACATTTCAGCAGGCTACAGCCCTCTGAAACTACAAGGGTGGTGAGTTGGGGGTGTATAACTTCCAGCACTTTCCTCCACCCTCATCCCCTGTCTCATCATGTATCTTCTTCCTCCCTTTCCTGTGCTATGTTCAAGGCTCTCTCCCCGTGTTTCTCTTCAGCCTGCCTGTCACCCTCTCCCTCCCTCGATCAATCCCTTCCTTTTCCCTTCCCACCCTCTGTGCATCTGCTCAACACCTACTGTGTGCATGGCCCTGTCTGCCCCTGCCCCTTTTCCTTTTCTTTCTTCAGCTGCACCATGTAAACCAACCTTAACCGATTGTTAAGTGAAAGTGAAGTTACAGTTTTGTCTTCAGTGTGCTCTAATTTTTCCAACAGCAAAGAAAGCGGCCACAGAAACCTCTCAATAGATTTCTTCGACTATGAATTAATATCTCCCAAAGCTTTCCTTGCTTCTTTTGCCAACTGAAATAAAGATGCGTAATAGGAAATTTAAATGATCAGTAAGGAAAATACATCTAAGCAACAACATCTAGGGCCTGTCCTTTGTTAGAATCCAAAGAGATTTTGGTGACTTACCACCGTTTCTCTGTGCAAATTCCTGATGGAGTCTCTAGTTGGGCCTTCTGACTATTAGCATCTCTGATGTGGACGGCTCCTGTTAGCTCAGGTACCGGGGCCTGGCATTTGCCAAGTCTTATTCATTATCCCGGGGACATGAGTCATCACAACACATAGAAGAAATGTTTCTGACAGTGTGCACGTCTGATCTCCACAAGCAAAAACATCAGGGAGATAGGAAGGCTCTGGAAGAAATTCAGGTCTATTTCTCACATAAGTATCTATGCTTCCCTTGTCCAGGGATAACACAGCTCTTGAAATCACAGGAAAGGGGTGCATTGGTAGCATAAAGAGGATTATTAAGAAAACCCAACCACATAGAAATGTTCTTTCCTTAAAAACCGTTGCAACTCACATTCATACACACACACACACACACACACACACACACACACACACACACATCATATCTATGTATCTATGTATTTTATCATACCAACATGGTATTGTAGAACACTGGGATTAGCTCTATAAACCTCATTGTCTGGAAGAGAACACGAAGTCTTCTTTTACACACTTTACCTCCCAGCAAGGCTGCATGTGGACCAGAAAATAAACTCCACCTGCGCTAAGCCAGGGCAGCTGATTTGGCAAAGAAAAAGAAAAAGCTACAAAACAGGTTTTCATCCATCAGAGAAATCCAGACTGCTACAAATAACAACAAGAACTGGGGTCCTGGCACTTGACCGGGTGCTTCCACTTATAGAGTCTTGTTTAATTTTCAGGACAGCCCCATGACTTGAATATTACTGTTTTTCCGCACTTTGTCAGTGAAGTGCCGTAGCTAGAACTGAGACATAAACGTGGGTCTTCTGAGTCGGAGGTTTGATTCTGACCCCTGCACCATGCCATCCCTGCTGGGTTGGGACTGACTTGACACAGAAGATAACAGGTCTACATGCCACTTGGCACATGGGCAAAGCAGACATTATCCGCAGACTCAGACCCAGAAGGGTGGCAGAGCGGCCGTTTCCCTCTGCTGCCTCTCCAAACCTGGTGACAGGAGTAAACCCCACGAAAAGGGTAGGCATTAAAATAACCCTGTTTTTCTAAGCTGCTAATAGGATTATTCAAAATGTTTAAAGCAAAATCCCAAAGCCTGTTACTGGGTTGCCGAAGAAACTAAGTCTTTTCTTTATTTTTATTTTTTTATTTAAATCTTTCTATGAATGTTGATTCTGAGTCAGGCAAACAAATGTGCACCGGTTTCTGGGCTGTGCCCATCACGCAGCATGCAGGGATTTTCTGAGTAGATTTCACCAGCCCTGAGTCCCCGGGCACCAGTCCCTCCCTTTAGGTGCCCCTTCTGCCTCCCACCGCCCTTCTCTGAACCATTACAGAAACACAGAATGCATCAAAGCTGGCTCGGCAACCTTCCTGAAGTAACTGGGCAGATGAGCCATAGACAGTAATTGCATCTTCTTCCACTTAGCACTCAGGTACTCAGCTTGGTACTGAGAACTAGTGGTTTCTGAGGGTGATTTTGTAAGTGCTCTCAAGTCACTTCAAGTCAGTACGTTTTCTCCTCGCAATTAGATTTGAAGGAATGTGAGGACGCAGGCAGATTTCTTTTCTCTGTTCTGGGTTTCTGCTTTTTCGCCTCCATCACCACCACACCGCACAAAAACCCCATGCCCTGGCATGTGCACCATACGTAGTACTGACGGATGAGGGGACAAGGACCCGATTGAGAAGTCAGCCTTGGCAAAGAGAACTGCTTCTGTCAGAGGGACCAGTTAGCATAGGACCGAGTAAATAGGGCACATCTTTTTGACAAAGACACCTAGGCAGATAAAGATTGAGGAGGGAGATGCATAAAGGTGCAATATCTAGAGTAAACAAACACTTATAAACATAGGTTTACAGGATGTTTGTGAAATGCAAAGCAGAGCATCTCTCCAGATAGATGAAGAGCTCCTGCATGCTTTTGCTGCTTCCTTGCCTCTACTCACATCTTCTTCCCTCCCATCTGCACCCTCCTCTTTACCTATCTACCCCATGCCATGGCCACATAATATTACTGAGACTGGACTTAAATATCACCTCCTTTGTGAAAGCCTTCCCTGACCATGAACTGTACAGCCCACACCTCCGACGCCCCTACTCAGGCTGCACGGCTGTCCCTCCCAAATCAGAGTCCCCGGGACACCTTGAGGTCAGCACTACTTTCTCTTCTTCTATAAAGTTAGTTCTTAATTCGTTTTTCAAATTTCCAGTGCCAAGAACATATGGTGAGGCCATGGAGCACACACTCAGTGAACATCTAAGATATGGAAGACAACGAATGACTGGATGACTCAGATTGCTGAGTCCTATTTCCCCTCGGCCAAGTTTTATTTACACTTGTCATTCTTCCATATTTTTCTACCCTAAATACAAACTGCTGAAATTGGAGTTTTCTCATCCCTCTACCTGGTGCAGCCCAGGTTTTTCAAATAATGGTAGGAAGTTACAGTGTAATAATATGATGATATCTATTTGTAGAATATCATTTCCTCCTATAACCTCATGTTCTAGCTATATGCTATAACAGACACTAGGATGATAGAGTTGCGATGGATCTAGTTGCATGGTGACATCCTCCATGGATTGTGTTTGGAGGGCTGAGTCGTTTATCTGAGACATATGGGAGGAAGAATTAATATTGTGGGGAAGAGACAATTACCATAATAGGGTCATTACATTGACAATGGTGTGGCTGCTCCACAGCCCCACAAAGCAATCAGGGTGCCCTAAAATGGGAGACTGGCAATTATAATAAAAGAAATTGAACCTACTCTACCTCCCTTTTGTAGTTCCCCTGAGTCTGGATTTCAGTCGAATCTGTATGTGGGGAAGGCTCTGAGCATGTCTGCTGCACTCAGATGCCTGCATTCTTGGAGCTGAGAGACAAATGGAAGGAAGAGATGGTAGAAATTCTAGGAGGGGCAGGAGGCAGTAAAAATGCTAAGAGGCGGAAATTGGAAGAATGGTCAGTGAAAATTTCTAGGCCAAAAAATATTTGGGAGGGCTCCAAGGGGAGCTAATTGTTTTTGCAAATTATTTTTTTCTGCAAAAATTTTGATCAGGGATCTCACCTTCTATTGGAAAAATAGAAATCACTGCACGTGAAGTCTCTCACTCTCCAAACATCAAATCTACAAATGTTTCCCTTCATTTGTCTTCTCCATCCCTCCTGTTACAAAGGGACATTCCAGTCACTCATTCACTCAAGTGGAAAAAAAAAAGTTGTCTTTGATTCCTCCTGTTCTTCCATCCCCCTCAGTCATGGAGCAGCAAATTCACAATATCTCTTGAACGTATCCACATGTTTCACCTCCCCACCATAACCCTTATCAGGTAGCACTTCTCTCTTACCTGGACGACTGCAATAGCTTCCTCAGCGGTGTCTGCTTTCCACCCCAAACCTCCTTAACCTATTCTCCACACAGAAGCCAGAGCGATCTTGTCCACTTCCAGGTTGTATAATGTCCCGATTCTGCTTAAAACCCTTGGATTACTTTCTCTTCCACTTAGAATAAAGTCCAAGCTCCTTGCCATGGTCTTCTATGTTCTGCAGGATCTGGCCCTCATCCCTCTGTTCAACTGCTGGCCACACTTTTCCTTGTTCACTAGCTAATAGGCACTAGCCAGTGAGATTTCTTATGGGTCATGGAAAATACCATGCCTTTTTATTCATTTATTTATGGCTGAAATGCTCTTCCCTGCTATCCACTTTGCTAATTGTTATCCTTCCCTGAAGGCTTCTCTGTCTAAAGTAGACCCTTCCATAATTCTCTCCCTTATTGCCACCTGATCGATTCTCATCAATCTCTCTGATTGATTTCACAGCTTGCAATAATTTAATACAAGCGTTTATTTACCTGTTCTTGGGTCACTCCCTAGAATGTCAACTCCATGAAGGCATGCACCATCTGGGACAGTTTTGTTCGCTGGGTTTCTCTGGAGGTTCACTGTCATGTCTTGAACATAGTAGGCTTTTGGTTAGTTGGGTGGACTCCAGCAATTCAGATGAATTTAGAAATAAAAGAGGAGAGTGGTCTAATTATGAAGAAATGCACTTTTATAACTTTCAGGAACATAGAACATGTTCCTGACAAGGCCTCATTTATTGAACAGATAAGACTCATTTGTAGCTAGCAGCATCTATTTGTACCCATCAGCATGCTAGTAATTAATGCCAAGTTCTTAGAAGCAGTCTGTTCCCTTAAGGAGGCAGAATCTGTGTTTAAATTTGATGGAAGTGGCCTGAGTAATAGGAGAACTTGATTATATTGTCTTGAATTGTTCTCTGATTTTTTACACATGTAAGAGTCTTTTCAAACCAATTGTTAAGACACTTAATAGGGAGGATTTTGCCCTATATTTTCTCTCTTTGTTAAAAACTGCAAACTTTTCTTTCAGTTGATTCTAAACAAAGAATACATCCTTTGTGCATGACATGATGGGTGTGTGTGTGTGTGTCATTATCCTTATCATGCAATGAATAATGTGTTAGAATCTCATATCACCTTTTAATTCAGGTGAAGAATGTATTTCTGCTGTCTCCCTCTTATTTTCTGTTGCTATTCAGAATATAATTGGAAAGAAAATATGATTCAATTCCATATAAATAGACTAAGCTATGAGTTCCACAAGGGCAGGAGACAAGGTCTGTCTTGTCCGTTATTGATTGACCAGTTAGCACAGAGCACCATGTCTGCTGCATTGTAAGTGCTCAGTAAGGCCTGAATTGATATAACAATTCCTATAGGTTTGGATCATTTCCATAGGCTGTTTCTTCTGCATCTTCTTCCTGGCCCGTACTTCATTGGGCTCATGGCAAGAACCTGCAAAACAAACACTTGCTGATGTTCCTTGACAGCGTATGTTGCCCCAATTCCTCCAGCTAAGCTCTTTTTGGAAAATAATATCTTCCCAGTAGTTTCAGTGGCCACGTAGTTTATCTGCAGGCAGTTTTTTAAAAGACAGCCAAAACAAGCAAGGACTCTGAGACCCAAAAGGAGAGTTTAGTACTGTCCGGCTCATAGGGGATCCCACAGCTCTGAGCCCTGCAGGGTCCTCAGGGAAGAAAACGCTCCCATCTCGGTTCCCTCTGGCACTTCCAGAGTTAATGCTTCAAGCAGTTATCCCTGTACCTTTTCTGTTCTCAGATAACTCAGAAATGGCTGGATTAAGAATGTCAAACTTGGCCTTTAGGTAATCCTCAGTGCAGAAGGCAGCAGAGTTAAATTTGAAGGGAAAAATGGTTAAAAGATAAAGAAGTTCTGAAGCAGCAGGAGTCGGCACTTCTTATTTTAGGGACGTGGAGACATTTTCAGAGCCCTTTTCATCAGTCAAATGCCTGGATATTTTCTGCGTATTCACCACAGCCAGCCCGTCTGGTGTGGACTGTAGGAAAGGCAAGTACGGAGGGAAAGCCCGAAGACCCTCCCACGTTTGGCATCTCGCAGCTGGGGGCATCTCCATGCTTTCAGCTCTGTGTCTTTGCTCAACCATCTGGGCTCAGATCCTGTTCCTGCCACTTGCAGGCGGTGGGAACTTGGACAAATGGCTTAACCTCTTGGAACCTGTTTCTCTTCGGTCACCTGGAGGTGTTGACAGTGTCTGTCTTACAGAGCTGTTGTTTTGAGTTTGCCCATAACAATACTTCCTACAGGGCATGGTACCTGGTAACTGCTGACTACACATCATCCCTCTCATATCATCGTCATCTTCATCTTCATCCTTAAAAACACTCATCCCTTTTCCCCTCCTCTCAGCATGACTGGGTGGCAGATCAGAACCTACCATCCTCCCCTGGCAATAATGTGGTGGCTCACCCTTCACTGCCTTTCCCTCCCCACCCTGATGTGGGCGCCTACCAGCTATTGCCTGGATTAGACACTAGCTCTCAGGCTGGCCAGTGGCCTCCAGAACGTCTCCACCCCAAATTCCTCCTACTCGCCACTTCCTTTTTTAAATAAACTCTGGTCACTCTACTAAATGAATCTTTACTGTTGTGGCCAGTTTGAGTGTCTCATTGCCCCCATTTAGCTTATACCCATCACTGGCTCCTTGCTTAGCCCTTTTTAACTACCTAGTTTGTCTTCCCTCACATTCCCGCTTCCTCTATATAATAAATTCAGTTTAACGACACTTTCTCCATGAAGCTTTTCCTGATTATTAGCTCCAATATCTAATCCTGAATTTCTCTAACATTTTATAGCCTATTTCTCTATTTCAGGGGCATGGATAATCAGACACTACCTTATTCATGATTAATGTATTATCCATACTAGAAAGCTAACAAGCCTTGGTTCTGTCTGTGTGATGGGGGAAGTTATTGAAATTCTCTGGGACAGTAGAACACATAAAATGGAAGTGATTGTATACACCTTGACTGGCTATATAAAGGAGCAAATCTAAGAGAAGTCACGTTAACACAGGGCCAGATTCATTTTAGGCACTTAGTAAGCAGCAGGTGCCTTGTGTTGAGCTTATGCATGTCTGGAGCCCCTTCAAAGACAGGACTTTGTATTTCTTTGCCTGCTCATGTTGCCTAGAAAAATGCCATACTTGTTATATACCCTTAGTTTATGATGATTAATACCTACTTATTGAATGAATGAATGAATGAAATATACTTGTATCCACAAATCTTTTCTATCTCAATTAATGTGTTTGCCATCCAGCTATTTTGGTGCTGTGTGTGTGTGTGCAATTCCTCTAATAAACCCAGTCTCTAAAATAATTAGAACTCTCTGGAGATATTCAAATAGACTTCCAATACCAGGTTGTCACGAAGACTGAAATTTCACCATTAGAGAGATTTTCATGTGGGTTAAGTATGGGGCTCACCCCGTAGTCTTTTTTTGTAATGCAAAAACCCCATTTCAAGGTCTATATCCATCAGCTCAAGCTGCCATAACAAAATACCACAGCTTGGGAGGCTGAAACAACAGAAATTTGTTTTCTCACAGTTCTGGATGCTGTAAAGTCAAGGATCAAGGTGCTAGCAGGGTTACTGTCTGGTGAGAGTTCTCTCTGTGGGCTGCAGATGGCCGCCTTCTCACTGTCTTCACATGGCCTTTTCTCAGTGCATGTGTGCAGAGAGTGGGAGCTCTCTCCCTCTCTCTCTCTCTCTCTCTCTCTCTCTCTCTCTCTCCCCCTTCTTATAAGGACACCGAGCCTATCCAATCAGGACCCTTAATTACCTCCTAAAATACAATCACATTGGGGGTTAGGGCTTCAATATATGAATTTGCAGGGGACACAATTGGGTCCATAGAAAAGTGACTCATATCTTTTTTTTAACTTTTTATTTTATATTAGTGTTGATTAACAATGTTGTGTTAGTTTCAGGTGTACAGCAATGTGATTCAGTTATACACATACAAGTATCTATCCTTTTTCAAATTATTTTCCCATTTAGGTTGTTACATAATATTGAGCAGATTTCCCTGTGCTACACAGCAGGTCCTTGTTGGTTGTCCATTTAAAATATAGCAGTGTGTGCATGTCCCTGGTGGTCCAGTGGTTAAAACTCTGTGCTTCCACTGCAGGGAGCATGGGTTCCATCCCTGGTCGGGGAACTAAGATCCCTCCACATACAGCACAGTAAGGCCAAAAAAAAAAAAAAAGTCATTCATATCTTAATGTAAATTCCATTTTCAGGTACTTTTTCCTCCCTGAAAAAGACAGCAGGCTAAGTGGGGAGTAGGGTCCTGTAAGTGGGGAAATGACTGCAGACAAACTTGATCTGGGGCTTCCTGAGCACACATTCCTTGTTGCAAAAATAGTGTCCTTATCCAAATATATTGTGCCGTCACCATAAATTTGTTGAAGCAGCTCAGACCCCCACCTGCCAAACCTTCAGAGCTGTGGGAGAGGAGGATGAGGGAGGGCCCCTTACATTTCTTCTCATGACCCCACCACTGCCATTAAATCCCAGCCCTCCAGCAGCTGCTGGAGATGGAGGTCACCTATCTACAGCTAATGGACAGTATAATCAGTTTCAAGTAACTGTCCCCATGCGTGATGGGATACTGTGAAGATCAAAGCCATAAGCTCTAACCTCTGCTCAAAACACAGAGTAGAGAGCTCTATAAGGAAAAGGACGTTCAAAACGAAAGAAAACAAAAAGCGAGTTCCCAAAACTCAGTGTGAATAAACTTCCATAAATCACTGCCAGCCCAGAGGGGTTTCTTTATTATTGTTGTTCTTTGTTGTTCTTTGTTTGCTCTCTAGTTGCTCTTAAACTAGAATCCTTCCCCTACCTTTATGTCTGTTGCTTTTTAGGATAATGATTTTTTGAAGGGTACCAGCTTGTTGCCTTGTAAAATGTTCCTTGTATTAGTTTCTTGTTGACATGAAAAAAATTACCATAAATTTAGCAGCTTAAAAATAACACCTTCCCTGCCTTCCAGTTTCCATGGGTCAAGTGTCTGGGCTTAGTTACTTGGTTTTCTGCTCAGAGCTTCACCAGGATGAGACAGAGGTGTTGTCCGGGGCTGAGATCTCATCTGAGACTCAGGTTTTTCTTTTTAGCTCACTGGTTGTTAGAAGATTTCAGTTCCTTGCAGTTGTTGGTCTGAGGCTCTCAGGTCCTAAAGGCCACCATCTGCTTCTTGTCCTCTCTACAGTTTCCTTCTTCAAGGCTAAAAGGAGAAGGTCTGCTGCTGCTTCTCTCCCCAGGGAGAGGGCTAAGCCCTTATTTAAGCTTTTCCTACTGATTGAGTAAGGTCCACCGAGCAGAATCTTCTTCCAAGTGATTGTCTAAAAGTCAACTGATTAGGTACTTCAATTACATCAGCAAAATTCTTTCACTTTTGCCATATACAGTGGGCCTTCAGTATTCAAGGGGGATTGGTTCTAGGACACCCCCAAATTCACAAATGCTTAAGTACCTTATAAATGGGCTTACACAAAATTGTCTAGTGCAGTTGGCCCTTCATATCCACCGGTTCCGCATCTGAAACCCATGGGTACCAAGGGCCAACTGTATGTAAATAATCAAGGGAAGGACTGTCCATCATCCACAGGCCCTGCCCCTCCAATGCAGGTGGTTACACAGGGAATGCACAACAGAAGGATCTGGGGTCCACCTTAGGAATATGTCCATCACGTCCTCCATTCTGGATTTGCCAGATTTGTCTGTTTCCTCATAATTAAAGTCAGGTTATAGTTTTTTGGAAAGGACACTGATAAAATGGTTTAAACAGGTTTTCCTACCTCTAGTATCTCTGGTTCTCCTCTCACCACATTCCCTCTCATGAACACACTCTACTCGCCTACCAGAGGCCTCAGAGGACATTCCACTTCTCCTGAAACATGGCAGGAGAGGAAGGCTGACAATGTTTGTCTAATAGCTCTAATCCCATCAGGATATTAGTGGACTTGGCACTTCCCCAGGGTGCCCACCCCCCAAGAGGAAGAACCAGTTATTGGTTGAGTGCATAGACCCTGAAGTAAGGCTGCCTGGATCGAAATTCTGACTTCAGCACTTACTAGCAAGTGACTAAACTCTCCATTTTCCATTCAAAAAATATGGATATTCACATCCCTACATAGAGCCCACCCCTAACATTTTTAGGGTCCAGAGGAAAAGTACAAATGGCGACTTCTAAACCAGACGTCAAAATATTCAAAAGTAAAAACTAAGCTAATAAATCTCTAAAGAAAACAGGTTTTATCCTCCTACCTTGACAAATGCATGTTTACAATGACCTGGAAGCACAAGGTCTAAGTTCAGAATTCTCAGATTCCAAAGAGGTCCTTGCTGAAGTGAGATGCTGTAGGGGAGACCGTGAACCGTGCTTCTGCTCTTGGCGCACTCTCCTCCCCTTCCTGTCCCACCCCTGGCTCTGTCCACACTGCAGGTCACATGAAAGTAAGTTTGCTGATGTCCCACCCCACACAAAATGCTCCCTGTGTCCATCAGCCACACAGAGGCCAGCCCTGGATTCGGCACCCGGATCACACTCTGAACACAGCCTGACAGCAGGGACAGACCCAGGTATAAGACCTGCTTGGAAACTCAGTTTAACTCGGGGATATTAGGGAAGGAAACCAGGGTCCCAGGTGCCTGGTAGATATGTCCCCTTGTCCTCATAGAGCAGCTTCTTACCCTCTTGGGACGGACACACCTGGAGGAGAGCCAAAAGAGATGCACTAAAGCAGGGAGTCCAGGTAGAGGCCTCTCTTCTCTGCATCTAAAGGTGAACCTGACCTATCTCATAAAATTAGAGGAGAAACGGATGAGAAAATGTGTGTTGAGTGCTTAGACCAGGGTCTGGTATGAAGCAAGTTTCAATATAGGCTAACTCATTATTCTCAGATGCACTATAGATTGAGAGAGGGAGAAATTCCCAGCTTCACCAGCATCTGGCACTGGATTCTCTTGCACTCTTGCATTTTTTAGCATCTTCTCAAACCTAAAGGCAAACAGAGAGGAAAAGCTGCAGGCAAGTTGTATTCTCAAATCAATTTCTGCAGCCAGAGATGACATTGTGTTCTAAGCCACGTGTGTCAAATTAAATTCCCTACATATTCCTGGACCTCAAATAGAGCCTGCCTGACCAAACCACTGATCACAGACAGGGACAAAACACACATCTCACCGTGTCTGACAACCCGATTCCTTCTTCATTTGGACAGTATTAATTCGCCGTCTCTCTGAATCCTCATTCCGTTTATGAGTTATCCTTCATTACAGAATAAATCACGAATACATGATAATCTGGAAGATCTTGTATTTGAAAGGCTTCTTCCTGCCTTCCAAGTTTTCAGAGAGCTGTGTTGGGAAGGCAAATGCATCCCCGGCTGGCAGGCTTTGTCTTCCTTAGAATTTAGGTGTGATCTATATTCAAATGACAGTTTAATGAGCCTTTTCCTATTTCTAGAAACCTTATCACATCATTAAAGCGTAGAAATGAATAATACATCTAGCAGTTGGATTAAGCTGAACTTGAGACCTGATGCATCTTCAAAGAGAAAAAAAAAAATGGAACAGAGGCAAAATCGAGGGATGCTGAGCCTAGGAGAAGGGGTTAAGCGAGGGGTTCAAGAAGGAATATTTTTATTCTCATGCACCAACATAGGTAAATGTCACCAGCATTTTTTAAGTCTTAATGTGTCACTCCTATTTCTCTGGGCATAGACTGGAAGAGGATTTTGGAATATGATCTGTTGCCAGGCTTCGTGGCTGAGGATGAAGGGTTCACCTGCTATGACGTCATTGTGAGCAAGACGTAAGCCGCCTGCATTAGTGTCCACACCATTCCCACCCTCCCTCTCAGAGGTAGGAGAGCTCACAGCGATTCCAATCCTGAGCCCTGGGGTTAGAACTCCTCCCCTGTCTCCAGCTGTGTGACCTTGGGTTGAAGAGCTTGACCTCTTTCAGCTTTAGTGTTTTTCATCTGCAAAATGAAAATAATAAGTGCACTCACTTTGATGGGTTGGAGAGAGGATCCAATGAGTAAGCCTAGATCCAATTCTTAGCACAGGGCTTGGTAAGCAGGAAGAGCACAATACCTTGTGGCTATTGTTTTTCATTCCTTGGTGTCTTCGCATATGCTATTTCCTCTGCTGGGAATGACCTTCTACCTCCCTGACCATCACCCAAGTCCGCTCTCCAGCCTCAATTCCCCAGCTCTTTCTCTTCCTGAGAACGCCTACTCATCTCTCAAAACCTAGTTGAAATGTTCCCCACCACCATCTTCCCTGACACCCCTGGTCAGATCAAGTGCTTCTTTCTCCAGACTGCCCTAATACCCTTACACTCGTGATCAAAATAACACTTGGCTGAGATTTTAGAGTGAGTTCTTCAATGTTGGTTGAATGAATCTAGATTCACTTTTCTCTCCTTCCTGATGTGTAAAAATACAGAGGTGAGGGCACCTTTCCAGATGGCCTCAGGGCTCTCTGTCCAATGCTGACAGAGGCACAGGTTGGTGATAAGAAACTTTCATTGGCCCAGAGCAAAGCCGTATGACAAATTCAGCCAAGACAGCACACATTTTAACCCAAACACACCCCACCCAGAGTGTAGGCATGAAAATGGCAAGTTAAGTCCACCCTAGTACCACTGCTCTGGACACAGTCTCCTAGAGATATTGGAAATAAGTAAGTCATCATTGACAAACTCCCTTTCTCCCACAAACCACATTCAGGAACTGTCAGGGTCAGTAGTCACCACTCTTGGTTCTCTCCTCCACCCCCTCTGCATCCCTCTCATCACTGGGAAACTGTTTGGCAGTTCTATCAAAGCTGATCATTGCATAACCTGTGACCTAGCAATATCTCTCCTGAGTATATACCCAACATAAATCCATATATAAGCTCACCTAAAAAAATGTACAAAGATGTCAGAGCAGTGTTATTTGGAATAGCACCAAAGAAAACTACCTAAATACCTGTAACCGTGTAATGGATAAATTATGTTATATTCACACGAGGAAATACTATACAGCAATGATAATACATTTTCTAGAGCTGTATGCAATAATATGAAGGAATCTCACAAGTATAATTTTGAGAAAAAGAAGCCAAGTACAAATAGTACAAATTCTATGATTCCTTTTATGTAAAGTAAAAAACAAACAAAAAAAGGTAACGCTATTAAGAACCAGGACAGTGTTAACAGTGTTGCCCTTGGGGAAGGTGTGACTAAAAGGGGACTGAAGTGGGTTAAACGGTGCCTCCCAGAAAAGCATGTCCACGGCCTGACCCCTGACACTTGTGAATTCGAGCTTATTTGGAAATGGGGTCTCTGGAGATGTAATCTAGTTAAGGATCTCAACATGAGATCATCCTGGATTAGGGGGGCCCTAACTCCAATGGCTGGTGTCCTTAGAAAGGAGAGGGGGATTTGAGACACACAGAAGAGAAGGCCACGTGAAGGTGGAGGAGAGGTTGGAGTGATGCATCTATACACCAAGCAATGCCAGGGATTGCTGACCAGCACCAGAAGCCAGGAGAGAGGCATGGAACGGATTCCCCCTTGGAGCCTCAGAAGAAACTAACCATGCTGATACCTTGATTTCAGCCTCCAGAACCATGAGGGAATAAATTATTGTTGTTTCAAGCCAGCCAGGTTTTGGTAATCTGTTACAGCAGCCCTGAGAAACTAATATAAGGCATTAGAGAGGTTACGGGGATGCAGGTACAACTCTGTTTCTTGTTCTGTGTTCAGTTTATGAAGATTCATTTAGCTGTACATCTTGCTATATGCACTATGCAATGTGTATATTATACTTCAAAAAAGTTAAAAGTATATAAAATTGCTCTTTATTACACTTTGAAAGAAGCCTTCTTATCACAGTTCAGCAGTAAGAATAAGATAGGTTGTTGTCTAGTAACAAATCATCCCAAATGACCATGACAACAAAGGCCTACATCACACCCATGCGACACATCTTTTGGGGATCAGCTGTGGCTTTACTTCACATCATCTTTATGAACCAGATCAAATTTTCACTCCTACGTGAGGCTTTTCCAGAGATCTCTAGGCAGATAAGTCATACCACAGAAGTGTCTTTCTCCAACGTTATTACTTTTATTTTGACTACTTGCTCGCACATTTATTTCTGTCGCTAGGTGTGAATACCCAGATTGCAGGAATATCATCTTTATAGAGCCTAATGATTGGGAGCACAATTTTGTATAAGACTTGATGTCAGACAGGTTTGGATTTTCATTCCATCTCTAGTGACCTCGGGCAACTTAATCCTGTTTGGTTTCAGTTTCCTCATCTGGAAAGTAGGGAGAGTACTACTACTGGCCTTATATTATTGTGAGGATTAAAAACTATAACATATGTAAAGATCTTAAAATAATCTAAGGCATATATGAGGTGTTCATTAAACATTCCCTGTATAGTTAATATGATTGCATAACTACTGCAGGTCAGGATCCTGATCTAGGGTTCTAGGATTAGTTGTAAACAAGACAAAATCCTGACCCTTAGTGGGGTAGGCTGCTACTGTTACTATTATTAGCTGTTATTTGTATGCCTAGTAGCTAGGGTGGTGCTTGACCCATAGTAGGTCCACGATATATTGTTGAGTAATTCATATTCATCCTCTGACTCCAAAATGCCAAGCTTACTCCTAACTTTTCACCCTTTCAGGCTTTTCCCTTAATATTTTTTCTCTCTTGATTTTCATTCTCATTTTTTTATGAGTCATTCCTTTTAAAAAGTTAGCTTTTTGGGTGAGTGTTGGAGCCTAATCACTTTAGCATTGCATACATAATAATCCATGTTAACAGATGCCCTATTTATGGGGAAATGTAAAGCCATGATGTGGGGAAATTATTCATCTCATGTTTTTGTTGAAGAAGCAAAACACACAGTAAATTAAGTCTGGTCTTCCTGAAATTCTGCATTTTCAAAAAAAATGTGATAGGAACTGGGGAGCACACTTGGTACAAGGTGGCATTAATTATTTAGTCATTCTGAACAGGTTTCAATTGCATTACATGGAAAAATGTAAGAGCCCTCCAGTGGCCAAATAATCCCTCTCAAATCCCAAGGGTTATTTGCCACAGACGGCATCTCCAGCTGAATGAAATGCCTGCTTCATCTTCTGTAGGGAAAGAAAGAGGGTGAGACCCTCTTTTCTTTTTTAATAGGACTTATTAAAGTCTTATTTTCCCATTTTAGAAAGGACTCTTGTCTGATTCCAAACACTGAGACAAGTTTGAAGCAAATTGTTTTATCCCTTAAAGCAGAGATAATACCTTCTCTCTGATAGCTAAGCATTGCAATCAAATAACACTTTTTTATTGAGCAGCTACTGTAGACCCAGCACTCTGCTGGACTTTGTGGAAGGAACTAGCCTATGGAGGGAGAGGGAAAGATGAATAGAACACACAGTTTCTGTCCTCAAGGGTCTTATGGTCTGTTGAGGAGACAAGACTAACTCCTTTGGACAAGAGGGGGATCATGTATAGTGATAAACTTGACTGTTCTTGTCTGAAACCATGCTTGGCATGGTTTAGGGCAGGGGAAAGAAAGTGCCTCATAAGAATAAATAAAAAGGTATTTGCAATTTACTGATGGTAAGTACTTGTCTAGGTACTAGAGGGGCCAGAATCAATACAGACATGGCCCCTTGCTTTCTTGGCCCTTACAGTCTACTGGGTGAGAATAACCCTGAAGAAACAATTGTAAAGAGACCTAACAAACTATTCAATATCCCGTGATAAACCATAATGGAAAAGAATATGAAAAAAAATGTATATAGATGTATAACTGAATCACTTTGCTGTACAGCAGAAATCAACACTACATTATAAATCAACTATCCTTCAATAAAATAAATTAAAAAAAGAGAGAGATCTGACAAGTGCTGGAACGGAAAAGGTATAGGAGTTAGGAGGGCACACGAAGGACACGTCTAACTAAAACTGAGGAGGGAATAGTGGTCAGGGAAGCTTCTAGAGGAAGTGACAGTTAGGCCAGTGACTGAAATGAGCCAAGTCATGAGGTTGGGGTTAGAATGTTCTAGGAGGAGAGAAGAGAGGATGTGAAGAGCTGACAGGGGTGGGGGTGATGGGCTGTAAGGCAGAAAGACCTTCAGTATGGCTGGAGCTGAGGAAGGGGGTGTGGGGAGAGAAGGGATGGCAGCCGCGTTTCACCAGTGGGAGCTACGCTGAATCATGCAGCCATCAGATCTCGGTCTAGGCTCCAAAAATGCCCCTTCCTCCATTATCTCCCTCCCAATCACCATTCTATCTCAGCAGAACTTATTTTTCCTGGTTCTCAAATGGACACCCAATTTTATTCTTGACCAGACTTATCTTCCAAATCTGCTCCTTGGCACCAACCTGTCTCCGGTTCCTGGTCTTTACTCTCTCATCTTATCAAGAAAATGCAATTCTTTCATGTGGCCATTTTTCAATCACTGTTCCCAATGCTATTTCCTCCTGCCTTGCAGTCCACATCCTGGTTGAGCCCCTGTGCTGGGTTCAGTCAGTTCCCAGAGGGAGTCATCAGCCAGGCTTGGGTCAGGCAGGAAGATGCTGGAACACCTGGGAAGCCATCCTATTGCTGCCTCAGGTATTTGAGGGGCCTCTTGCTGCTTTCACTCTCACCTGCAAGAATCGCCAAACAAGGAGGTGGGCGGGGGTGGTCCAACATCCAAGTCTGGACAAGAGAAAACCAGGGGTGGTGTGGGTGTGTAATTTGCTGATGGGGTGAACAGAAAATCTGTGCTGAGCCTGGGACTTGGCTGTGAAATGATATTGTATCTAATGTCACTGTGCATAAGCCCCTCAGAATGAATTCATCCATACAGACAACAAGAGAGGGTGACACCCTGTTCTGAATCTGACCCAGTGCACATGAAGCCTTGTCCCAGTAGCCTGGCAGGCCTCTTCCTGGTGGCCATTCAACCTTCCCATGCTTCACTGCCACCCTGCAAATGACCCCTGGACTTCAATATGGGAAAAGAATGATTCTCAAAGGGAAGTAACCACATTTTCTTTTATCATCACAGAAAACACTTTGCAAGGGTGATAAGGAAGTTTTAGACCTTTTAGACCTTACATTAGCCTGAAGGGTCAGGATGACAGGCTCATTGTTTATACTTGTGCAGAAACTAATTTGAGCCCAGCAGATTTTTGCACAGTAGAGGGCAAAGCCACAGTTTCCATCAGCCAGGATCGTATTGTTACCTGCTGGCGGGTTACCTACTCAGGTGGTCACAGATCCCAGTGAGGTGAACGCGCAAGAGGAGATGCATGCAAATTTTGAAACTGAGGATGATCTTGAAACCATTAACAACATCCCCAGAATGTGTGCATCTTCATACCGAGATCATCTAGAGTTCTATGCAAATCCAGCTATTGTTAAACTTCCTGCACTTGCAACTCATTTCTTTCAGGACACATCTTCTTCAACATCAGGACTTGTTCAATCTTTGATAACAAGATGGAGAAGGGTAAAATATATAGAGATTCCAGTTCAAACAATTCTAGGTTTTTGTTTCCTGTCTGAGGATCCTGAGAAACAAATGCAGTGTAAATTCCATCATCCTCCTATTGTGCCCATCTCCTCCCCCCTTACTTTCTTCTTATCCTCTTCTTTACAATTTTTATTTTTTATTATTATGGCAAGAACACTTAACTTGTGATCTCCCTCTTAACACATTTTTAAGGACATATTTCATTGTTAACTTCAGGCAAATGTTGCATCTCTAGAATTTATTCATCTCCCATGACTAAAACTTTACACCCATTCAACAGTAACCCTCTTCCCTCCCCACCAACCCCTACCAACCACCATTCCACTCTGTTTCTTGAATTTGGAGGAATTCCTACAACTCAATAGCAAAAACAACAAAAAAACAGAAATCCTAATTTAAAAATGGGCAAAGGAATTGAATGGACATTTCTCCAAAGACAGCATAAAAATGGTCAACAGGTATTTGAAAAGATGCTCAACATCACTAGTTATCAGAGATGCAAATATTCCCCCTTAGTTTCTGAATCATCTTTAGGCCTAAGGAGAAGGAAGAACAATGTCCTAGTGTATCTCCAGGTCCAAGGGTGCCAACACAGCCTGTGTGTGTTTGTGGGGGGAGGGGGTGTAGAAGAGGGTCAGGGGAAAGAGAGTGGGACATTGCAGTGAGGAGGGCAATGGCATCCCAGAGATTTTATTATGTGTGGGTGGAGAGAGTAAAGGCTTTTCCATCTAGTCCAAGGTTTGAGTCCTGCATCTGACACTGACCATCTACGAAACGTCAGCCAAATCAGCATTCTGTCAGAGCCTCAGCTTCTTCACCTGTAAAAGAAGGAATACTAACCATGCCTCCCCAACAGTCATTGTGTGGGTTCACAAATGCAGCAGAGTGAGAAAACTCACATGGCACTAAGGCCCAGGATATAAAGGGCAATAATATAAAAGCTAAACTCAGCTGGGTGTAATAGCACAGGAAGCCAGCGACCAGAGCACACTGGCCAGTGAACATCCCATATAAAGCATTTTCATTTCAATTTAAAACAAACCGATCCTTGCGTTCCTGGCAGTCAGATACGACCCATAGCCCACCTACTTTTATTCCACAGGAAAATATCTGGCCCTGAAATGAGACTGTGGTTGTATTCTTATGGTTATTTCCTCCAGGGGAAACCCCGGCTCGGACATTCCAGATCCCTCCAAAGATACCTGGCCCGCTCTGGAGCCGGCTTTCTATTTCCAGTGGAGCCAGAGGCTCCCTCACCGAGACCGAGGAAAAACTGCTGATTCACAGCTGGAAACAGTCTCTGTTTCCAGATGCTTCCATAGCTTCCTTCTACTGAGGTGGCCCTTCTTCCTCCCTGCCCTCCCCCACTTCTGCTGCCAGCCCCAATCCAGGCACCCCAATCCGGGCACCGACAGGATGGCTGGGAAGGACCCCGGCTGAGGAGGCACCGCAGGAGACAAGCGTCTGTCTGCTCTGTCCCCTTTGGCATCCTCTCCCCTGCGTTTCTGCAGGTAGGAGCCTAACCACAGCATGATTAGGCTTTCAGGAGAGAAGCTTGCCCTATTCTAGCTGTTCAGAAGCTGGACTGGAGTCTCGTAACAGCAGACTGCTGGCCTGTGGCCCAGATCAGGAGCAAATTAGGTGGAATTTTACCTTTCTCCATGGGAGAGCCTTTTATCCTAGAGGTTAGAAACTGCAAATAGCCTTTGACTCATGCTGACCGTCTCTGCATGAGAGCCACGGGCTGCCTCCAACTCAGATTTATCTTCCAATGTTAGGTCTGAAACACAAAGTAGAGAATCAAGTAGGATGCTTTAGGATGCATTCACCTTTTGACATGAATCACAGCATTACGGTTCATGCTTGGGGAGAGATCCAAGCATCATGTGACTGGTCTTCCCCTGTTATTTTCCCTGGAAGCCCTGAGGGCCAAGAGACGAGACCAGCTGGAATGGATGATTTTTCATATAGTAGACGTCCTGGTCTCACATCCCTACAGGCAGATGTCAAGCAGGATATCTCCCAGGTCAGATTAGGAAAGAGAGTAATATGAGGTCCTCTTCTGTCCCAGAGATTTCCTCCAGACAACCATAGAAACTCACTCTCTCCACCTCCCTCTCACCAGTCAGACTTCATTCCTCTTTCTGACCATCCTGGTCAATCATCAGACTGTGGTAGAGCTGGGACTCTGAACAACTGGCTTCCTCAAATCCCCCTGTGGAGGGTGAACAAAATGCTCAGGCCTCAGTCTTCCCCACAGAAATTCTTATTCAGGTGTTGGGGGTGCATTTTTTAAAATGTCCTCTGGTGGCTACGTGGAAGCTCCTGGCTCAGAATCCCTACTTTAGAGAGTAGAAGGGGAGCAAGTGTGAGGTGTGAGGCCTCTTATCTTCTGGGCACCAGGAAGCGGGGGCCATGTCTTCTAATTGCTGTGGTCATTAGATCCTAGCCCACCCAGTGCACATCAAGGGATTGTCTGCATAGCCGTTGCCTAACAGATGCACAGCCCAAATACCCAAATATGCCCATTGAATCTCTGTTGCCTGTGGAAATCATGAGTCCAGGGGGAGGGGAGTCCAGAGCACCACGCTGAGATATCTGAGTCCCAGGCTTCATCCTGTCACCACCCGTGCAGATGACCTTGTGCTAGACAGACACTCTTCTAATCTGTTTCTTTACCAGTAGTAAGATGGGGTTGGAATAAATAATAAGTTCCCCACAATTACCAAAACTATGTAAACAATTATGTGATGGACCTTTCATGAATTCAATATTTTTTTCCTTTGGAGCCTCCATCCTCGTTTCATGGTCTAATAGTTAAACCTAAAGTGATAAGAATCAAGAATCATAAGAGTCAAATCAAAGGATAAGAATGTTAACTCTGTCATCAATTCCTATACGACTATGGCTTAGTCTCTCCTTTTCTCAGTGCTCACATGTCAAGGGTATTAAGGAAAGAAACAGGTGCTGGTGAAGTACCCAAGCCCCAGCATTAGGGATGGGACTGGCAGCTCTGAAGTTCATGCCCCGACATTATCGACAGGGCCCAAGCCCAAACCTGGTGACTACGGTTAAGGATAAAAGAAAACACTGCTGAAACTCTTAGCTACACAAGGGCCTTTTCCCTTGCAAAGGTCTTGTAAAAAAATAAGGGAGGGGAAGGAGGGGAGCAAATGGCTGTATTTGAAGTAGAATCATGAATCTATAAAGAATGTTTCCAAGGTTTCTATGATGCATCAGCAGCTTCTTAAAATAACAGCAAACAGTTTAGATCCATTATTTAGATTCCCTGGAAAATAAACAACAGGGTCGTATAGAATAGGAATGGTGGATTTAGCCCTCAGTCCCCATTCATGTTCTGTGTCCATGCATTTTTTTTTTTTCCCTGCGGTACGCGGGCCTCTCACTGTTGTGGCCTCTCCCGTTGCAGAGCACAGGCTCTGGACGCGCAGGCTCAGAGGCCATGGCTCACAGGCCCAGCCACTCCGCGGCATATGGGATCTTCCCAGACCGGGGCACGAACTCGTGTCCCCTGCATCGGCAGGCGGACTCTCAACCACTGAGCCACCAGGGAAGCCCGTGTGCCCATGCATTTTTAAGACAGGAAACATTTTCCCAATTATAGCAGGAGCAGGAAGGAGGAGAGCGAAGTGGGCCGGCTTGGGCTTGCAGGATGCCTTGCTTGTGTGTCTGGGGTGTGCGGTCAGAACGGATGTGCTATTGGGGGGACAGTAGCTGAGCAGTCTGTAGGGTCAGGGAGACCAATCCCTGTCCAGGCAGAGGTTCTAGAGCTTCACGAGCCCATGCGGGCTGTGTTATAGCAGCAGAGATGTTCAGAACCGGAGTGCCTTGTCCCCCAGGCTTTGTGCCTCATGCCTCAGAGTACCTCCCTGACACCAGGGCAGGGGGCTTGAGGGGTGCTGATGTGCCCTATTCAGAAAGTCTGCAAAATGGGCCCACAGCCCAGCACAAAGGCCTCACCCTACCCTGTCATAGCTCCCCCTGCAAACCAGCACAGTCACCTCCTGGAAAGCAAGGTGGGGGGACTGGGCAAGCTGTGTGTGTCCCGTGCGCCAGAAGAGCCACTAGAGCTCCTGAATGCGGGCTCTCGTGTCTCACCACACTGCCTCACTTCAGAAATGACTTCACAAACCCAAAATAGCAGCAGCCACGAAACAAAACACAGCGAGGTTCCGGCAATAAGAGACAAATCCAGAAATGAAACTGTACAGCAGAAATGAGCACAACACTGCAAATCAACCATGCTTCAACTTAAAAAAAATGAAAACAGAAATTAAAATGAAACATACCCACCAGGTATCCAAGGTGGGGTTAGGGTCTTCTCGTGGGGCTGGGACAGGGTGAGTTGAAGATCTAGGACTGGGACCCCCAACATGGCTCTGTTCTAATGAGGTAGCAGAGAAATCAGATGGAATTTGTCTCAGCCGGCTTGGCGGTTTTGTAAAAGCATTTGGAATATGTCAGTGTTAGTACTGGATGGAGTTGTTTGAGACTTTTCACCCATCAGGACACAAGGCACCTAGAATTCCAAAATGCATCCCATTCCTTTAGGTCCCAAGGGATGCACCATATTCTGTCCATGACATTAACCATGGGAGAGAGAACCAAAGTATGTCAGCTCCAATCTCTCTCATCTCACCTTTCAGACTAAATTCCTGTCTAGTAATTACTGCCTGTGATTCTGAGCGGTAATACATAGTTATCAGCAAGCACTCATCAGAGAGGTTAGCAGAGCAGGGCTTCCCACTGTAGCCTCGGAGAAGAGGTTTCATTATGTTTTTGCTGAGTTACTTCACCCTGTGGCTGTTTACAGTTATCTCCTCTCTGCAGAGCTCTTCTGCTATTCCAGGCCTGGATTACAGACCATTTCCCCTTCCTCCACTGGCAGCAGGGAGAATTCACAGGCCAGACTCTCCCCTCAAAGCGGTAAGACAGAGACCTCTGGCACATTCTTGGAGTAAGTCCTTCACTCGGGTTTCCCCTCCCAGACACACGGATCTGTGCAGCCTGAATCCTTACTTTCTAACTTTGGAGCTGAATGACCTTAAGCCGTATATGGAATCCCTTTAGGGCCCGATGTCCCCTTCTATACAATGGGGATCAATAATACCTACCTCATACTGCTTTTGTGAAGATGAAATTAAATGATATAGAGAAAATAAATAGGTCACCTAGTTAAATTTGATTGAGCGTAGCATCTTGGGTCTTGTTGAAGCTCGGGAAATGGTAATGAGATTATTATTGTTTTCTATTGAGGTTTTGTTGTGAAATTTGAAAGTAACTGATATTATGACTGAAACAATACTCAGCGAACCTGTTAGCTGCCCTCCTTCCTCCCTGGACCACTCCTCCCATCTCCAGCACACATGCCCCACCCCTCCTCCCACCCTGGGGAGGGAATGCCTGAGTCCGGGTACCACATCCATCTCTGCCCTCGGTCCTCTACGTCATCTCTCTCACTTCACCCACAGCATCAGTACCTTCCATACTGTGATTTCTGAGTGCTGAGGAGAGAGTACTTTTTCTCTCCTCAGCTTGTCTCTTTCTCGGCTCTCACCACACGTACCTCCAAGGAGAGTAGTTGGTCGGTGAGAACCTACACATTCACTCAGCCCTGTTTATCAGCCCATGGACTCCCACACTGACAGACACTGAAGTCTCTCCTGTCTCTGTGTTTAACCTTCTTACCAGCCCTGAGAGGCAGATAATATTATGCCCATTTTACTATGATGTCTAAAAGCCTGGTCTGGTTTAGCAATCTGTCCCAGATGACCTATGTGTGGTGGGAAGGATCAGAAAGGGTCAGGCAAGGTGAGGTAACGTATGTGGAGGGCCCAGCACAATGCTGATATATAATCTCAGTAATCTGATCTTTTCCCTTCCCGTTGTCACCTTCCAGAGTAAACCACGGGGTAGAGGTGGTCCTGCCAAAATTTCACCTACCTCACCTCCTACCTCTGCATGCCTCACAGCCCACGCTGCAGCCATGATGAGCTTCTTGCCAGTACGTAAGCGTGGTCATTTTACACCTGTGCATGTTGTGCGGAAGCCACCCTCTCCTCCCTCCAGGTGCATTCACAACTTGCCATATTTTTAAATTCCTCTGATAAGAAACATGCCCTGCAGAAGACCTAAATAGACATTTCTCCAAAGAAGACATACAGATGGCCAACTGACACATGAAAAGATGTGTCTAATTATTAGAGAAATGCAAATCAAAACTAATGAGTTATCACTTCACACAAGTCAGAATGGCTATCATCAAAAAGTCTACAGATAATAAGTGCTGGAGAAGGTGTGGAGAAAATGGAACCCTCCTACACTGTTGGTGGGAATGTAAATTGGTGCAGTCACTATGGAAAACAGTACGGAAGTTCCTTAAAAAACTAAAAATAGACTTACCAAATGATCTAGCAATCCCATTCCTGGGCATATATCTGGAGAAAAACATGATCCAAAAGGATACATGCACCCAATATTCACTGCAGCACTATTTACAAGATCCAAGACATGGAAGCAACCTAAATACCCATCAATCAACAGATGAATGGATAAAGAAGATGTGGGGTGTGTGTGTGTGTGTGTGTGTGTGTGTGTGTGTAATGGAATATTACTCAGCCATAAAAGAATAAAATAATGCCATTTGCAGCAACATGGATGGACCTAGAGATTATCATACTAAGTGAGGTAAGTCAGAGAGAGAAAGACAAATATTACTTGACAGCATTTATATGTGGATTCTGAAAAAGAGTACAAATGAACTTACTTACAAAACAGAAACAGACTCACAGACATAGAAAACAAACTTTTGGTTACCAAATGGGAAGAGTGGGGAAGGGATAAATTAGGAGTATGGGATTAATAGATACACACCCATCTATAAAACAGATACACAACAAGGACTTACTGTAGAGCAAAGGGAACTATATTGAATGTCTTGTGATAACCTATAATGGAAAATGATTGAAAAAGGATATATATATTCAGAATATATGATTCTGAATCACTTTGCCATACACCTGAAATTAACACAACATTGTAAATCATCTATACTTCAATTTAAAAAAACCTACTCTATTTCCCCAAGAACAGGTGGGCATTATCTTCCTTTGCTCCAACAGCAACTCGCTACTCCATACCTCTGATTATAAATTCCATCTTTGTTTGACTCTCTCTCTTACTAGATTCAGAATCTTGAGTGCCAGAGTTTATGGCTTATTCTTTTTTGTATTCCTGGCATCTAGCAGAAGGGCTGGCATATAGTCGGGATTTAATAAATAGTTGTTAAATGAATTAAAGCTATTGGATAAAACCCATGGAATCCCATTATGTGCTGGTACCTTGCTGACTCCCTTGAACACAGATGATGAAGGCTGAGGTTAGAGGGACAGCAACTGAGAATCTGGAAAGAAGCACACGTAAAATGAAAACCCTGCTTAGACAGTCACCAATTCAGTGCCTTGTCTCTCCGGGAGCAGGAGGGATTTCAGGTCTTTCCAGCCCCTGAAAACTCTGGCCCCCGCTGTGTAGCTAAAAAGAATGGAAGGTGTTCCCATTGGCTGAGGCAGCCTGAAGACAGCAGGACAGAGCCCTGTGTGCAGAGCTCCTCTAGGTCTCACTCTGTGATGGAAAAACTCCACAGGCACTTCCAGGAGGCAATTTGGATGGTGATTCTGGTCCAGTTTGTGCGCCGCTGCAGAGAGCTGTGTGGGTTCCATGAAGCTGCACTGGCATAAATGTACTGGATTTCCATTTTTCTTCTTCTCCTCTCTGTACCTATTCTGTGACAGGACAGGCAATCGCCTGACTAGTTGTTCACAACTGCCCAGGAGCATGGCAAAAAGCCAGACCAAGAAAGCAGGGATTCTTCAAAGGCCAGGAGAAGGAAGATAACAGAGTTTCAGCCAAGTAAACAACACATGGTGGGTGGGAGGGAGCGTATGGACATAACCAACCCAGGCTGAGTCTAAAAAGAAGAGGGTGGTCTAAACCTGTAGCCTGGGAGATGGTGTACCTGTAGATGTGCCAGGGTCTGACTCACCCTCTCTGGATGAACTTGGACTTAGCAGAACTCTCATCTGCAGAATCAGGAGAATCCCATTTCATAGTCACACTATAAGAAGAATCTCTAGAGACGTTAGTCCAAAATCCCTCATTTTAAGGATGAGAGGACAGAGGCTGGGAGAAGCCAAGTGATTTGCAGGGGATCACGTGGCCACTTTGCCTTAGAGCTGGGGTGAGGACCCAAATCTCTCTCTCCAGCTCGCAATCACCCTGTTTCTTCTGAACAGCATTTCAGATTCTCAGAAGACAACTCTCTGTGCCAGACAGACTTCTAGGCTTGCTCTATGTTGAACCTGGTGACCAGGAGTTACGTACCCGCTCTGGAAGGCTAATGGCTGCTGAGATCATTTGTCTAAGGTTTGTGTCTACGAATTTGTGTTTGTGGCTTGAGGCTGCATTGAATTTTAAAGTCAGGGAGTCTAAGGAAAGTGTAACAGTCAGATATGCCTTCCCTTTTTCATGCTTTCTAACCCCAAACTTGATGAGATCCCCAGGGATTTTTTCCACTATGCTTTCATTCCTGAAGCCTCCACAATTTGACTTCCTATCAGCTCCTGTCCCTTGACTGCCCTGGTTCCCCATGCCCGCATGCCCACTCACACTTACCAAACAGAAATAATTTTATCAAGTGGCCATGCTGCGGATTGCTTCTAAACAGCTGGGCTCAGGAAAAGCTCTGGGGATGAGTTGGGATCAGGAGTTATCTGCCCTGGCACGTTGTATCTGGATTTGTATTCACGTGGGCTGAACGTTTTAATTAGTGCGGGCAGCCAGTCTGGTCAGAGCTCCCCACCAAATGCTTTGCTTCTTAGGTGAGTGGTCGAAAGCTGTTCTTCAGACGCTGAGTGCTCTGGTTGCTAGAAAAGGAAAACAACACCTAGGTGTCTGCATCTTATTTGTTCATTCATGTTCAACAACTCTTCATGGAGGATCTATTAAGTGTCAGGCATTGAGCTAGAATGTGGGGATTCTAAGAGCAACAGGACATAGCTCCTGCTCGTAAAGAGAGCACAGATAATGGACGTTAAATGAACATGCTGTACAGCCAGTGGCTGGTGAACGAGAACATGTGATGATACCGAGACGCACAGGTTGTCAGGAAGACCAGAGGAGGAGTGCTTTATCCAGCCTTGGGTATGTGGCGGGAGGGAGCCAGGGAGTGGTTTCTATTGCTGAAAATCAGGGAAGTCTTACTGGAGGAGATGTTCAAAGTGAGTCTCAGAGGATCCACAGGAGCTAATAAGACACAAGATGATGTTGGCAAGGCTTTCTTAGCAAAGGGAACAGCACAAAGAAATGAAGATCAGCAGCATGGAGGGGGGTGGACACGCAATACAGGTGGCTTCGTTTTCTAGAAGGGGTTGGCAGCTGAAAATTGTGTTTGGGAGTGTGTGATGGGTGGAGAAAGGAAAGGAGGAGAGATGCAGGCAGGGAGCACATACTTGATGTTTGTCCAACATTTCACAGTCTACTGTTGTCACATGTGTTGGTTCATCAGCTGACAGAGCAGCCTCATAACGTGCATAGGGGAGATGCTAGTTCTTTGTGAGTCTCCATCCCGTTCTGTCACTCACTGCCCATCCTGTCAACCTCCAGGATCTTACTCATTCTTGATCTTCCTTAGAGCTCTCTGGTCTTCCCCTTCAGTCTCCTCCACAGCTAATCCACTTCACTGTAACCCCCAGATGTTCCATTCCCTCATATCCTTGGTCCTCCTTTCTCATCCTTCCCATCACTACAGGTGCACCCATATCTTTGTGATTACCAAATCCAAACCTCCAGCTCCAACCTTTCTCTTGAGATCTGGTCATGGATCCCCACCTGACCAAGTGGACAGCTCCGCCTGAGTAATAGGCACCTCACTGAATATGTCCAGATGTGAACTCAGGAGTTCTCCATCAGACCTTCTCTTCTTTGGAAAACTAGAACCCATTCTGCCTTTCCCCTGAGTCCTTCTTTTATCCCCAAACCTCATCAACCTGTAAACCGCATCTTCTATCAGAGCCATATCCTGCATCAGCTCTTCTCACTCTGCCAACCCACCTGCTGCTCCCATTGCAAGAACTTCCTGTATGGATGTCCTACTACCCACACTCTCTCCCCTGGGCTGTTACTTCCAGTTTCAAAGGAAATAGATCCTCTTCCCCACCGAAAGCTCTCATTTGGTCTGTTTCCCTGATTAAAGTTCTCCATCACATCAGGGTAAAATTCTAACTTAACTAAGCATGTGTGACCCTTTACTGGCCACCCCTTAGGTGGTTCTTCAGCCTTACCGTCTACTTTTTCACCCAGCAACACAGCACTGGTGCCCTCTCTGCATCTATCACTTTGACACAGCCATTCCCTCTGCTTGAAATTCTCCTCCTGCCCCAGATGAGATGGAGGTGCTCCTGTGTAAGCTCAGTGTAGTTTTTAATGTTTCACATTGTAGTGACTTCACTCTCTAATCAGACTAAACATCTTAGAGATAGGATATTTGTCTTATTAACAGTTGCACCCAAAAGCTAGCACAGTAACTGGTACATAATAGAAACATACCCACACATACAAACACGCACACACACAAACACAGCAATTAAACTGAATTGAACTCCCCATCTGGTCCATTTGTAGGTCTTCAAAAGTTGATTCAAATGTCACCTCTTCTGTGAAGCCTTCCTTGATTCCACTAGGCATCCAAAAATGTTTTCAGTCCATATTATTCCACTTGTTTCAGTGAATTATTATTCCCTTTTTAATTCATCTGTCACTGGATTGAGTTCCTAAAGGGTAGAGAACAGCCACCCACCACTGAACTAGTCTAAGGTTGAGACTCAGACAATTGTCTGGTGACGGAATGAATCACCAATTTACAGAAAGGAGAACTGAGGTTTGTAGAAGCCGAGCACCTTGTGAAAAGTCAAACACTGGTACATCTGGGACTAAAACTTGGCTCTGGGTTCACAGATTTTTCGTTTAAAGCCAAAACTAGCATCTCTGATTCTACCACGTGGTGCCACGTCTGGGAAATCTCTCCATAAGGGAAAACTCTCCATCACCTCTTTCCTTGGGGAGCCGAACCTCCAGTGGTTCACATCCCAGTGCCCATGGAGCAGCCAGCCATCTACCGTGAGCAACGCCAGCAGTGACAGCCCTCATGGCTGTGCAGCAAGCTGCTTTTCCAATGATGCTTAGGAGCAAGTGAGCCGCTAACAGAACAGAAACACTCAGCCACAGCCTGAGCTTCTCATCCTGAGTCAAACCTGCACTTGACTCCAGTTTTGCCATTTCCCAGTTTTGTGGCCTTGAGCAAGTCACACTGCACAGAGCTTTATTCTCAACAATTGGAATAAAGATAACCACCCTCCACAACTGTTGTGCAGAAAACAACAGTAGCAGTGATATACACATTTTTCATATGCCTTGTTACTGTATCTCTGTGAAGATACTGACATAGCAGGGGCTCCATAAATGCTCCCCATGATGACATCAAGCTACATTTGGTCTCTACAACAGTCCGTTCTCTTTTCAATAATTTCTCTGAGCCCTGGATCCTCCTTAGCCTTCTTGGTTGGCCTTTTAGACCTTGATAGTGCAGAGAAAGAAGAATTCAAATTCAAATAATAATTTAGAGCCTCTCCGATACACAGTAGGCCCATCATGGTCCTCTTTTGCATGGTTTTTGTAATCCTTTTTGTTGTCACTTTTAACCAAATGTTTTGATATCCCCAGTGGGGTGAAAAAGACACTCCAGAGAAATCCAAGATACATGAGAGGCAGAAGAAACCTACGGAAGAGGTGTTCCTGAGGGCTCAAGCTGTTTTCCCAAATGGTACTGTGTGGATTCCACAGTTTCCATGCTTCTCTTAAAGAAAAAAATGGTGCACTCCTGGAATCAGAAATTCAGACAAATGGTCCAAGCATCCCAGAAAGTGTTAGGTCTATTTCTGAGAATTTTCACAGGTTTAGTCACCCAAACTTTTATTTGCCTATATAAATCAAAAGTTTCTAACCTGCAAGCCAAGGGCCCTTGAAGGATATAAAGTTGCTGCAAGCAGTTTCAAATTTGTGCATTAAGGGTCATCTCTCCCCTAAAAAACAAAACAAACAAACAAACAAAACAACCAGTGCTTTGCAAAAACATCCACACTTATTTTATTTTCAAGTGCATTTCATATTGTCATAAATAAAATATGTATCTGTATAAGATCATTACTGAATTTATAATAGCTGTTTGTCACTATGCATTTCCCTACAAAATACGTATTAAAAGGGTTAATAATACCTTAACATTTTGTTGTGGGGAAATTGGCAAGAGCTGTGTTCTGCAAAATGTTTGACATAAAAAGCAATGCCAATACTAGCAAAGTTTAGGAATCACTCTTATAAGTCAGAACCCCAGGGTCTGAGTGGACCTGGCAGTTGGCTTCCCAGAGTAACTCAGAAACATATGTGTGTTGCAGACTGACCTTGAAAAACCTTCCTGCTCCCAAAGATGAAGCTTTTCGGGTCTGTCTGCCAACCTAATCCACCACACAGCCCTGGCACGAGATGCAGGGAGAGCTAATCTTTCCTCCTTCCATCTGGGGGGCCCGGGCTGGGAATGCGGTAGCAGCTGCCAGCCCAGGGCCAACAGGAGGATGAGCAGAAAAGGGCAGTGGGGCTTCCCTGGTGGTGCAGTGGTTGAGAGTCCGCCTGCCGATGCAGGGGACACGGGTTTGTGCCCCGGTCTGGGAAGATCCCACATGCCGCGGAGCGGCTGGGCCCCTGAGCCATGGCCACTGAGCCTGCGCGTCAGGAGCCTGTGCTCCGCAAGGGGAGCGGCCACAACAGTGAGAGGCCCGCGTACCGCAAAAAAAAAAAAAAAAAAAAAAAAAAGGGCAGTGGCAGCGGCCCCCAGGAGCATCTCTGCTCAGTTCCTCCCAGATCCCTCTCCATTAGCCCTCATGACAAGGCACTGGCATAAAGTAAGTCTGGCGAACACATGGCCAGGAGAACACAGCGGTGACGAGCAAGGTGACTAACCTCAACAAGCTGTCACAAATTAAATACTGTCTGTGCAGGAGAGTTCACCTCCCAGCTTGCTTTGGGAACAGAAAGCTGAGATTTTCCTCGCTCTGATTGGATAAGAGGCTGCAAGCCAGCTAGGTCCAGTGAGCTACACTCACAGCAGGATTGTGTCAGTTTGGCAACTAATCAGCAACGGTACACACCAGTCACCCAGGGAGGTCACTGACCACCACTTCGGTGACACAGACATGGACACTGGTAAACTGACTGAAGGCTCCTTTCTTCCCCACTGGGCACAGTAACCAACCACTGGATGAGCCACTGAACTCCCCCATGCCTGGGTCCCCGCAGGAGGAAGTGTGCTGTTAACACCTGCTTACCTTCCACAGGGAGCCTGAGCCCTAATTAAGCACGGTTTGTGAAGTGCTCTGAGGCTGCGGGAAGAAAGCTGAGCTCCGAGGGCAAATTATTATTGCTAATTAATTATTGTCAGCAGAACGATTTACTCTGTGTTTTCAAAGATAGGAGCCCTTGTTTAGTGGTCAAAGAATGCTTTCCTTGTATATTTCCCATCCATTTCTCCCACCCACAGCTCTGGCCTGTAATCTCTCAGTCTTTCTCCCCTCTTTTCCTCCTTTCACCTTTCTCAGGTCCCTAACTGGAAAGCAAGGTATCCAGCCTCCCCCTCATACCCCAGACATAAGCAGATTTTCATAAAAAGAGGATGAGAAATCCTTAAGAATGTGAATGTAAGCTAGAAAATAAGGGGGGATCTGAAAAAAAATATCTGTAGTGTTGGCTGGGAAGACAGAGTCCCTTTGGGAAACATCCATGATTAATCCTAGACAGAATATAGAGCTGAAATATGGGAGTCTTTCTGCTAAGACGGTTTCTGCCGGTGCATGATTATGACCTCTGAGGGGCAATGATACACATGATCAGAAGGAAGCATCGGAAATTCTTGGAGCAGTGAGCCTATCGAAAAGACCAGCAGCCCTCCTTTTTTTTTTTCTTGGTACGCGGGCCTCTCACTGCTGTGGCCTCTCCCACTGCGGAGCACAGGCTCTGGACGCGCAGGCTCAGGGGCCATGTCTCACGGGCCCAGCCACTCCGCGGCATGTGGGATCCTCCTGGACAGGGGCATGAACCCGCGTCTCCTGCATCGGCAGGCGGACTCTCAACCACTGCGCCACCAGGGAAGCCCAGCCCTCCTTTTTATAAACCCTTCCCCGAGCCACCCTCCTCCCCAACGAAAAACCCAAGGCCTGTTCAACTTTAATTTCTATCTTCAATTAGTTAGGATAACAATCCTATAGAATTCCTAGAATAAAGTGCGCCTATGAGATTAAAAAGAAGGAGACCAGAGGCATTAGGAGAACAAAGCAACCAAGATGGAACAATGCGCGTCTTCCCATCTTGCTGCCACCTGGCGCTCACCATGCTGGCATCTGAATCAAGGGCATTGTGGATGCAAGACAAGAGAATCCCCAGTGAACTGTAGCTTTTATGAATAAATTGTACTTGCCAAAATTGGTTGGTTGTTTGTGGACATTGATTTATTTTCTCTGATTCTTTCTGATTGTTATATTTTAGATGGTGCTTACTGATGTGAAAAAGCCATCTAGTATTGCTGATAAATCTAGAGATAACGGCAGAGGTCAAAAAAGGTAGAAAGGAAAGAAAGGAAGGTGAGCTTGCCGTACAATGGGAAAACTTTATGGGAATTGCAACCCTCTATGCCCATTTAAATGCCATTTCACCCCATTTTGTAATTGTACAATTAGCCACGTCATTTTCTGCTTTTTTTTTTTTTTTTTCCCTTCTGGAGTTAAGGATAGAATAGAGAACACAGCGAAAGGGTGTGTTTTATCTGAGTGCGCAGACATTTTTGCTGGATTTCTTTGTTATTTCTTTGCCTTTTACTCCCTTGACTCTGCACATTTGTGGCGGGGGCGTGGGGGGGGGGAGAAAGAGAGAGAGAGAGGGATGGGGGCAAGGGCAAAGAGAGAAGGAGTGAGGGAGCTTTTGGTGTAGCAATGATTAGCATCCTGGAGGAGGGGACATTCTTCTTGTACAGCACTGAGTGTGCACACCTAACATTTTCAAGGTCATGCAATGGGAGCATTCAGAACGTTCAAGGTGAGCCCAACCTGCTCGATCCCCTGGGTCTCAGTGCTCTCCATACCAGCATCCTAGTGCCAAGTTTACATCTGGCAGGCTTTCTGAAAAAAGAGCATTGAACTATCCCAGGGGGATAGTTAGGCATGAAAGTTGAAAATGTGAGGGCCCGGGGAGGGAAGAAGGAATGGGAGGGTAGCCAGAGGCTGCTGACTGACTCTGTTTCCACCTTTGGATCACAACTCTTGAAACATTACACCTAAAATAGGTCAACAGGGATTTGGGATAAAGTGGGATAAGCTTTAGTTAATTATCCCAAATGTGCAGAATGCCTGCTTTTAAATCCTGAGTTGGATTTAATCTCAGAAACTGAGAAGATCTTCTGACATCCAAATCCATTTGAAAATTGACTGGAGGGGCAGTCTATGCAAAGAGATAGCTTGTTCAATAATAAGGTAACAAACGCAGCCATCACACGGGGCCAGGAAATTACAATGGCTCATCTGTGGGCTGGTTTCTGATGTCACTGAGGGAGCAATACAGCAGACAGAAGGAAGGAGCAGGTGCTGGCTCTGATCATTTTCCACATCCTCCCTGTCAGGCTGGGTCTCCTCGGCAGAACAAGCCTCGTATTCAATACAACAGAGACATGAGAAGAGACAAAACATCTGCGATCGATTGGTAGGGAGACGTGAATAACAGAGATGCTGAAAATGGGGGAGGGAGGATACTTACAACCTCACTTTTAGACACACCTTGTATTTAGAGTTATCTCGACTTTTCGACAATCTTACGTGAGTGAGAGTCCAGTGGGGGTCCATTTTAAGGACGAATGTGAGCCCTCCTGAGGTATATTGTTAAAAAGACTAACTTTTGCGATAGGTCTAACAGCAAGTTGATTTATTTCAAGAACAATCTGAAAACCATCCTAGAAAACGCTTTGGGTTAACCTCTACTGATAGCTTTCTTTTAAAGCTTTCCATGACTTCATGAAGCAGATCCAAACAGACCTCCCCAATCTAGATTCTTCCCCCAACCACAAATTCATCTCATGCCCTCCACTCACAAGGCATTGCCCATAAGCGCTCTGATGCTAAAACTCTACCCTCAGGTCTCATATGGTTCTGGTAGCTTTGCATTTTAACTCTTTCTTTTCATTTTTCTTCCTCCTTGCTACACATCCCAAATCCCATGTTTTCAGAGGGCAAGAGTCATATCCATTTAGGTTTGGGGGTTCAAAATCTCCAAGAGTACCAAATATGGCTGCTGTTCAGTAAGTGGGGGTAATGAACTGATCTAACAAACATTTATTGAGTGTCCAATATGCAATGTTGCTGTTGTGTTGTTTGTAAAAGTTCAAGAGTTCTTTACCCTCAGGAACCTTGTGAAATGATGGAAGGGAGGAGTAGAAGCAGAAGACATAGGAACAACTCCAATAGAAGTAAAAAATAATGAGTGCCATGTTCATTGTATAAATAACATGCTGGAAGAATACAGAGCAAGAAGGGTTTCACAGACATGACAGGCTTCACAGAGAAGGTGGCATATGAGTTGGATTTTATGGGAAGACTGGGGCTCTGCTGGAATAGGACAGGAAAGGAATTCTAGGCTGAGAAAGCTCTATGAACAACAGCACAGAGAGGGGAAAGTGATGGTGGTGTTAGACCACCGCCAATAGACTAGTGTCTGCTTTGACATAGGTTGCCTAGAAGAATGTGGAAGAAGCAGAGCCAAGGTTCCCTGCAGAATTACTTTACTCGCCTGCTTCTAGAATGAACAAACTCTCTTCAACACCCAGGAATCAGAGAAATAAATTTCACTTGCAAAATCACATTATCACTCCAGGGCAGAATCTACAAAATGATCCTGGGGTCCTGGCTCCCAAATATCACACAGATGAGGATCCTGAGTTTCCCAAATCTCACTCTCCTGAAATACCTAACACCCGGCCCCAATCCCACTCCCATGGGTCCTTTGAGAGGCTTTACATAATCACAGACACAGAGCTTTCTGCCAGATTGTAAAACAAGAATTTCACCTCGGGGGTGAGAATGGATATGAGAAATTTCAGCCCAAAGAATGATTTTCCCCCCAAGGCTGTCATGAGCATCTGAAAACAGGGGTTTATAATGGAAGCGCCATCGCAAATGTAACTACATTGCCGCAGAGTGTGACACTGTCCCCAAGTATAAGCACTATAATAAGAAGAAGCATTTAAATGATGCTTGGAAGGACAACCAGGATATGCAGTTGTCTTTTTCTAGATTATCACTTCTCCCAATCTCTTCCATTTCCAGCTAAAAAGACACACAGGTTCGTGGGGGGAAAACTTAGTGCAAGAACAGGAAGTTTTGTAACAAGAGAAAAATCAGTTATGAAGGGCGCTTGTCTGTGACTTGAGGCAACTGTCACCAGGATGCTGTGATAACTTCAGGGGTCTGGGAGAGTTCACCAGCATTGAATTCCCTTCTGGCCAGCCCCTGAGCCTCTCCAAGCAATTCCCAGGGACGGTCCCAGAGCCAGTTATCTTAACATTCCGTTCCAGTTTAGAACCAAGGTGATGGCATCAGGGCCTCCTGGTAGACAGCACAGGATAAAATGCAACTGTTTGCAAAGAAGCTGTAGCCTATATTAACACAAGGGAGGTTCTTTCTTCAATAGTTCTATAAACTACTTTATCGATCTGCTTCCACAGACCATATTCTGAGGAATTTCATCAAATTAGTAAAAAGGTCCCAAGTCACAGAGGGGGAAAAAAATGAAATTCTCATGCTCACGTGAGACATCAGGGAGAAAAAAGCCAACGGAAAATGAAAACTACTCTTTCATCATCAGGAAACCGTAGTGTGTGTGTGTGTGTGTGTGTGTGTGTGTGTGTACATACATTATATATTATACATGTTTGTTTCAAAGCTATAAGCAAGTTTCCACATTACACGTGCCTATATGTATATGCTCTTGATAGAAAAGAATACCGCACCAGAAGCTATGGGTCTCTATCTTTCCCTCAGGATAAATGGGGGCAATTTAGCTCATTTTGCATGACATTCCTTCCATTAGTAAGCTTCCAATCCTCTTTGAATGACTTGTTAGTTTAAAGAATAGCTAACCTTTCCCTCTTCCACATTTAGCTTAAGACCTCTTTTATCAAGGTGCATTTGGTGTCTCAAGTCAACAGGCCCATCAGTATGGGCAAGTCTGCCTGGTAAACCAACCACTCGGACGCTTGCAGTGCCTATTTGTACACTTAAGAGCTCTGAGAAGTCCAATATTGCAAAAGGAAAACACAGACTTTCCCAGACTTGTTTCTCCACCACAGTGTTTGGTATTCCCCACCCACTCTAGTTATATTTTCCTAACATGACAATTATTCCTTGGAGCATATTTGGGACATGCAGGTGTGAAGTCAGTGTGCACACTGCATAGAGTATAATGCAGGGTTAGGGGCCAAGGTCACTTCCCGGGCTTGTGTTTCTATGTGGAGGGTCTTACATTAGAGAAATGCAACTGGTCTCCCTCCCTCCCTCCTCTCTCTGGATCTGCCCTCTTTCATGCCCCGATTGGGACAGCTGGGGCAAAGACTGAGGGTGAGAGACGTTAAGTCCATCCAGTTCTGCGGTGAAGTTTTAGCAAGTGCCCTTGGCAGTAAGTCTAATGCTATAGTTTCCAAACTGTTTCATCTCCAAACAATAATGTTTTTCAACTCCATATCTGACCTCTGTATCTATCCTTCAAATGATCCCAAACTTGGGAGAACAGAAGGGTAGTTTATATGGTCCCTAAATTAGCCATAAAAGTGTTTTATCTTCCCTAAAGCCAATATCATTGATACAGTGTTGAGCTCACATCAGAGGTGGTTTCTTTCCCTATCCACTGAATGTTCTCAGGACAAACCTGGTGAGTAGACTACAGGCAAAGATCTCCAAGGTAACTTTGCTAATTAAATACATAGTTCACTGGCTTATTAACGCTTAAAGCAAATCCTTTGACTTCAGGTCTTTTCATAATTTTCAAATGTACCTGTGAAGAGTACCTTGTAAGCTCTACAGACATCCCTGTTCTGACACGAAACTGGTCAGAGCCTGTCCTAGAAGCAGGTCTGGAGGAGGAGGAGAAAGCAACAAAGCCCTAAGAAAGTATTGGGGGGATTGGAATAGATGGTACTACTCAGCACAGGGATGGAGACAAGGAAGAGGAGGCCAGAGTACTCCCAATAGATAGCTTGACTCAGGCAGGCCACAAGACAATGCCCATTCTCAATCATGTGTCTGCAGGTGCTTTGGAGAAAATTCATCACCACTTCTTAACTAGATGCCTGGGGTGTATATTCTACAAATGGTGGTGAAGCAGGGTCACCTTTACATTCAAAAGTGGCATTAAGCTCGTGCTCTTCACATAAAAGCAAATATCTCCTGATCACATACCACGTGTACCTTGCCCTCTGTTTACTGTGTTATGTGCATTATCTCATTTAATCCACACAATAAGGATAAGGATAAGTAATACCTATGAGGGACATGTGCTTATTATCATCCCCAGGCCACAGATGAGGAGACCAAGGCTCAAAGAGCTTAAGTAATTTATCCAAGGTCACTCTTAAATGGTTGGGGAGATTTTGCCCACCAGGGAATATCTGAGAACGCCTGGAGACATTTTTGGTTGTCACGACTGGAAGACGAGGGTATATGTGGGGGAAGGGTGCTACTAGCATCTAGTGGGTTGAGGACAGAGATGCTGTTTAAAATACTGTAATGCACAGGACGGCCATCTTTCCCCCAAACAGAATGATTTGGCCCAAAATATCAACAGGGTTAAAGTTGTGAAACCCTGTGTTAATATGATTTCTAGAAACAGCAGATATTTGTAAACGTACTTTAAGACTTACAAAAGACTTTTGACCGTGTTCTCTCATATGCTTTTATGATATTTCTCTGAAATCAGAAGAAGAGATTTCACCATGTTCATTCCTTTCACAGACAAAAACCGAGGCTCAGGTGGTGGGGACTTGTCTGAGGTAGCTGGGATGCAAGGCCAACACTGGAACCCCTGGGACTTCACATCCCAGTCTACTTCTCTAGTGAGAGCCATGCTCTGATACAGCCAGGGTGGGGTGCAGGTTAGGTGTGACGTAGCCACCTCTTTCCAGGAAAGTTTATGTCCTTACAAACTCTTCCAATAGCCTATGAAGATAACAGGGACCAGATGTTTATTTCCTTCTCCAAAATATGATAGAGGCTAATAATTTGAAGTTTGTGAGGCACATCTTACATAAATAAAAGTGGTACAATTTATCCTTTAAATCAATGAAGATGACCTTAGCGGCAAACACACACAATTTACTAGTTGTCTCTCTTTGTTCAGTAGCATGCAGTGCTGGCAGATGACAGGAACTACATTCATCTATTTAACTGTTGTTTTTTTTTTAATTTCCTCCAGCTGCGAAAAGAGTTTTAGTTTTAAAGGAAGCCCAAGTATGCGTCCTTTGTAATTACAATCCACACCCCAGATTTCACTTTCCTATAACCAGCCCATACTCATCCTACCGGAATAGTTGGGGAGAACACAGGGGGAATCATAATGCTTTTTTGTCTTCCCACGTGGACCAGAACTCCCTTTAGAGGGAGTCCAAAGGAGAGAAGGGGAGCAGGGAGGAACTAACACAAGAGCACTGTGAAATGTAATTGCCGTGTTTGTGATGTGCTTTGAGAATTACAATCTGGATAGTATCCACCAGGAGGTAATTCTCATTCCTCAAAACTGAAGTTCCACCCTCAATAGCCAACTGTCTAAGCTCAGATTTTCACTTGTAAGAATCTCCTCAAAAATATTCTCGGAGAAGAGGATTACAAATTTAATCTTTAACAAATCTTAATGCTAGCAAGAGACTTCATTAGGCAATTCATGGGCTTTGCAATCAAATGGACTTCAATTCAAATCTTGTGTCTCTCACTTAGAGTGAGATTCAAAATGCCTACAGTGACACAAAAACGTGTATGGATTAAGTTACCTAAGACATGTGGCAGCGTGACCTCCACTCCGTGATATTAACATGATCTAACACATCAGGTTATTGAAGTCAGTGCCCCATCCTCCCCCTAACCCTGGGTATAAGAGAAAGAGCAGAACATTCACACTGGAAGGAGAAATGAGTTCAGAGGAGGACCCAGGCCAAACCCACAGGGCCAGAGAGAGTGTCCCTACATGGGGCAAATGGGAGAGACCCCTGGCGAGGGGTCTTTGACACTAGATACAGGTCCTGACTGTCTCTTCCACTACTCAACTTTGAGCCAATTCTGACTAAATAAGTCCCCAGGCTCCTAATCTTCTGGCCACTAGGATATTTCTTAGGACACAAAGAGGCTGTGACAGGTACAGGGACTAGCTCCAAATCCTGCTCCAAGATTCCTCTAAATATGGCCCCGTGCCCAGCAGCTCCTGCCCAGGCCCCAGGCAAGCCAGGCCAGCCTCAGGGCCTCTCTGCAGACACCCCTTCGGTGCCTTCGAGGGCAGCAGCAGCCCCATTATGGACAAGCATTGCTTGAAGTGTACGTCATTTTAAGTCAGCCCCATCTGTTCTGGGCCCTCATTACGAATTCATAATGAACATATGTGACAATTACATCTGTAAAGGGGGAAAAAAGTAGGCATTTTGTGATTCAGGTCCAAGTAAATGCTCTTTGTGCAAGCAAGCATACTTTTGAGGACTTTACCTTTGTTTTTATCTTTTTTTGTTTTTTTTCCTGATCCCTGAGAAACTATTTGCGGCAGATAAGGTTTAGTTCTAGGCTCAGCTTAGAGTGACCCAAAATGGGAGACTACTGCTCCCTGCACTAAGAATAAGAAATAAAATAAAGTAAAAACCAGGGTGCTCCTCAGGGATGACACTGGAGTCAGGATTCAGTGAACACCTGGGCTGGAGAGCATGGACCACGGCCCTGACCTCCTCTCAACTCTGACCTCAGGCAAGTTCCTCGAAGTCTGTCCCCTCTACATAACAGGAATAATAACAGAAACTCTGCTGTAGAGTCAGGAGGGGGAAGGAGGGGTGCCAGGCAGAGTGACCCACACAGCACACGGTGTAGCTTTCAGCATTGGGTCCCAATTTTACCAAACTTGAAGTGGGAGGAGGGTTGACATCTTATAGACAAAGAGCTGGAAATAGATCTGGCCCTCTTTACAGTGGCCAAGAATCCTATAGGGATAAACTAGAAGCTTTGAAATATGGAGAGTTATTAGTGAGTGAGTGTGTGTGTGTGTGTGTGTGTGTGTGTGTGTGTGTGTGTAGATAGATAAATGATAGATCCATAGATAGATAAATATATACATAGATTAGATACACAGATAGCTACACAGATACATAGATTAGGTAGATATACAGAGATACATAGATAGATACACAGATACATAGATTTATACACAGATATATAAATAGAAGATAAATACATAGATACATAGATATATAGATAAATGATTGATAGACATAAAGATGTGTTTCACACATGAAAAACTGGGAAACCATGTTTATCATTTTAATAATGATTATCTCTGATAGCGTGATTGGAGAGACAGGGGAGGGAGAAAGTTTAGAAAAACAAACAAAAAAATAACTGAATAAAGGCTATATGAAGACCCTGGGAATTAGTGTTCCAAAGAGTCATCAGGGGTTCAACACATGGGTGAATGTAACTAGGAGGGATTCTCTGTTCCTGACAGACAGCACAGGGAGACGTTACAGAATGGTCTGGATTTATCTGCAGGTATGTAAGCCAGGTTAGGTTAAAGTGAACAGTTTTGAAATGTGGGAAACAATTCATCACCTGGCTCACCCACTCCTCGGGAGTATCTGATGATGTGGAAAAGCGCAAGTTAACCTGCTCCTACTAGCAGGCAGAGGGCACCATGAACATGGCTGGGCGTCTGGCTGCATAGCCACCTCGGCAAAGGCAGTCAGAATGTGCAAGAGTCCAGGAAAGCACTTGTGTGCAAGGCTGTGGAGCTACTTAATCCCGTCTGAGCACGGCAGAGAGGGGAGCTGTTTGCCTCCTGAAAGCAGTTAGAAAAAGCCCCAGGACGTGCTTATTCCACATGGGGTGGATTTAATGAGCTTAACACTTCAGTCACTTGCTTCTGCCCCCAAAAGCAAAGAAAAAGCTTAGGGCCACCTGGTGAATGGTAACTGCTAGCTCTGCATCTGGGAGCAGATCAGGTACAGCAATAATAGATTTCTTTTTTCCTGGAAGAGGTAGAAATGGACAGCTAGCAGTGCTCAGCCAGTCCAAGCTCTGCTTAGCCAGGCGTGCTGTGGCACCCATTAGCACGGGGGAGCACTGATTACCAAGGCGCGGGGACTTGGCACGGCACAGAGAGTTTGGAGGTGTGCTCGGTCCCATGTGATGGCAAGAGTGCTTGGCAAATGGGAAGTCAGGCTGGGATTGATCCACGTAGAGGCACAGTGATATGTGTTAGAGGTTTGATGTCTCCTACTGTTACCCTTCACCTTGTCCCCTCCAGAGACCTGGAGACACACACAGGTACCAGTTACCTGAGAACTGAATACTCCCCTTATTAACCTAAGAAATTACCACATGGCCCTACAATGCAGGGCTTTGGGTCAACTTAGTTGCACAATACAGCTTTTTTCCTTTTTTGTTGACATCAAAATGCAGCATCTTACTTCTCACCCTATATACAAGCCTTGTCCAGGTGTGCCTACCTTGGAGAGATAGGAAATGAAAGCACCCCACTGAACCTAAGCCCAAAAGACCACGATTAGGGAAAAGGATGCTGCTGGACTGATCCCTGCCCTTTAGGTATGTAACTCCACCCACTAGCAAGGATGACCTGGGAGACCTCCAATGCTAAACGTTTGGCTTTGCTGCTTCTCCTCCTGTGGGGAGGAGGGACTGGACAGGGGGTTTAGAAGTGGTTTCTCCAACATTCCTCTGGAGCGGAGAGAGACAGCAAATGATCTCTCCTTTCTAGAAGCAGAAAGCAGAAAAATGAGTCTCCCTTTTTAATATGGTCACCCCAGCTAGTATGCAATTAAGAAGATGGGGATTCAGCTGGGGCTTCCTTTCCTCTGGGCCACCCAGGAAGGGGATGCCAAGGAGGTTTTGCCGCTGATGGAGCTATTTCAGGCCTCTGCATTCTGACCTCCACTGTCAGCTGAGCCCCTCACCTCCTTTTGAAGTGTCTTCACTGTGCAGCCAAGAAAATGGGAGCATGGGGAGAGAAGCCACAACTCAGCCAGTGCTGAGAAGACTGACATTTCAGAGTAGCTCTTGTTTGTTTGGGAACAAATTAAAAGGTTAATTTAAGGAGGACTTCTTGATATGATCACCCGCTTGTACACAAAACCTACATCATCTTTTTGTTTTTTCTTTTTAAACTGAAACTTGGGTGATTGCATCACAGCAACTTCTAAAAACCCTCTAGTTCAATCCTCCTTCCCCATTGTATAGATAAGAGAAATGAAGGAATCCTCAAAGGTACAGGCTTTCTAAACTCTGTGGAGTGTTTTGCCTGATACCTTGTTGATGAATCAATGTCTCTCTCTTGTTATTACCTTTTTGGTATTCATTTCCTTTTTTTTTTTTTTTTTTTTTTTGCGGTACGCAGGCCTCTCTCTGCTGGGGCCTCTCCCATTGCGGAGCACAGGCTCCGGACGCGCAGGCTCAGCGGCCATGGCTCACGGGCCCAGCTGCTCCATGGCATGTGGGATCTTCCCGGACTGGGGCACGAACACGTGTCCCCTGCATCGGCAGGCGGACTCTCAACCACTGCGCCACCAGGGAAGCCTTCATTTCCTATTTTTGCTTTATTTTATTGAAGTAGAGTTGATTTACAATATTGTGTTAGTTTCAGGTGTAGAGCAAAGTGATTCAGTTTTATATGTATGGATTCTTTTCCAGATTATTTTCCATTGTGGGTTATTACACAATATTGAATATAGTTCCCTGGCTATACAGGAAATTCTTGTTGCTTATCTATTTTATCCATAGTAGTTTGTATCTGTTAATCTCATGCTCCTAATTTATCCCTCCCCGCTTTCCCCTTTGGTAACCATAGGTTTGTTTTCTATGTCTGTGAATCTATTTCTGTTTTGTATATAGATTCATTTGTATCTTTTTTAGATTCCACATATAAGTGATATCATATAGTATTTTTCTTTCTCTGACTTACTTCACGTAGTATTATATTCTCTAGGTCCATCCATGTTGCTGCAAATGGCAATATTATATTCTTTTATATGGCTGAGCAATATTCCGTTGTGTATACATATATAGATATATATCTCTATATATCTATATCCACATAGATATCACATCTTTTTAAAAATTTTATTGGAGTATAGTTGCTTTACAATGTTGTGTTAGTTTCCATTGTACAGCAAAGTGAATCAGCTATACATATATATATCCCCTCTTTTTTGTATTTCCTTCCCAGTGCTGTCACCACAGCATTGAGTAGAGTTCTCTGCTCTATGGGGAGGAGGTGAGATATCACATCTTCTTAAGCCAATCGTCTGTTGATGGGCACTTGGGCTGTTTCCATGTCTTGGCTTGTAAATAGTGTGGCTATCAACTTAGGGGTGCACATTTCTTTTGAATTAGAGTTTTTATGTTTTCAGGATAAATTGTCTTACTTTGTAATGTTGCTCAGTCATCAGTCCTCAAGTTCTTGCTCCCTTAACTTGCTGTATTTCCTCCTCACTCAGGAAAAAGATGAGGTGTGTGACCTGATTAATTTGGGGAAGGGTGGTGAGGAGAGAGGATGAAACCTTACTGTCCTCTCTCAATCACAGTTTAAAATTATAGCAGAGATGCACTTAAAGGAGCCCTGGACTGGATGAGTTCCTACCTAGTTCCCTTGTCCCTGGTATTCCTCCCCTCCACACCATGCATAGGTCTGATCCTGCTGGTTCCCTGTCTATTGATCTTTGGTGATGCCCCATTTAAACCCAGGTACCTGACACCTGGGGGCCTTCAGACATAATTCAATAATACTGGGGATTTTTAATGTATGTTTTTATTTCTGATAATATAAAAATTAACCCAAGCATCTTGGGGGTCACCAAGATGCTCACCTTGGAACAGAAAACTGCCAAGCAATTAAAATGCTTGTGTCTGTGTTTGTGTTTCAATGGTGATGGTGACAAGTTGTTCTTCTTTCATACTGAAAGCAAATGAGAAAAGAACAGAGGCAGACTCAGTACATAAATTATGCTTTCTTTCAAAGTGAAGGTCAAATGACCTCAATGTTTACCATATGAATGAAGATTTCCCAGTAGCTTGAATAGAGAGATATAGTGGAAAAATTGAGTTATCACACTGCACAGGGTAATAAAAGTATGACAAACACAAAAGCTACACTATGGTAGTCAGTCACCCACACATAACTGCAATTTAGGCAAACAACCCAGTGTGCCATATTAACTTTGTTTAATTTTTATTTTATTGGCTTTTAGTTTCATGTGTATTTAGTTAAACATTTCTTTTGATTTTTTTTAGTTCTATTAGAGCTACAAGGACTGCATCCTTGAATGTGTTTGTACATATAAAGCTATGTTATAATAAAAATATTTTTGTTAACATTAATGGTTGATGGGTATATCAATCAGGGTGCCACCCAGGAAAGAGCTGGCACGTGTAGAAGGGTTGACCTGAAAATAATTTAATGAGTAGGATTCAGGGCACCAACAAAAGCTGGTGAGGAATCCAAGAACTAACAACAGTAGGTTCAAGAAGGAAAGGGCAGTCTCCTGGAGAGTAGATTGGAGCCAGGGCAGCTGGAAGAGGGGCTGCCTAATGGTAGCTGTATCCTAGAGATACTGGACCATCTCCAGAACACAGCACCAGAGCAGGGAGGGGACGGGAGAATAAATACTTGTCACTCTTCCCACCACCCTCTGATCACCCCAGTCATCGCCCCAGTCATCGAGACGCCAGAGGGCAAGGGAACCTGGAGGATACAAGGCAAAGAAGAGTCGAGACTGGATTGCAGAGGGAATGAAGAATAACCAGAATAATGGGGATTTTTATTTTTCCTTTAAAAAGCAGAACATACATTATTCCAATTTAAGAAACACTGTCTTGAAAGCTGAATCCCGTAAGACAGTCCCCAGGACCCTCCCTTGGCTGGACTTGGCCACCTCTCCATCCTAATCTCCAGTGCCATGAAATCACTAACAATTCATAATAAACCATGTTTTAAGTTGATATCCCTTTTCTAAAATTAAACTCCCTGCCCAAAACATCCCTCTTAATCCCACCTGCTTGTTTACCATCAACCTGTAAACAGCAACTCACTTTGCAAGATTCGACACAAATGTCAATCCTTCTATAAAACCCCTCCCGACTCCCCTTAGCACAGATGAAACAATTAACTCCACCCTTCTCTGAACTCCTAGTGTAAAATCTGCACACTTCAACTGCACTAGCCAGCTAATTTTCTCCATGGAGGGAAATTTTAGACCAGGCAGAGCCCAAAGGACTTGCTGGTTATATGGGAAGGAGCAGAAAGAAGTCAATACCTGTTGCCTAAAATCAAGTCAAATCAACACAACCATTAAGCTCTTACCTACAAGGTCATTCACAGCTCAAAGAGAATATCTCCACAACAACCCCAAACCAGAATAAAACAAATTGAAAAAAGAAGTACTATGAGAGATCCTAAGGTCTTTCACAAGTTCTGGCTTTCCATGTAAATTCCCAGATATCCAATGGACCTCTATTCTTTGATGCATTTCTGTCCCTAAATGAATGTCAAGTGTCTGTCAGCTGATAGAAAGGGATTTTCTCCCAGGCTCATTCTGTTGGAGACATTGGCCAGTTTTGTGAATCTCTGTTGCCATGAAACAACTCTACAAATTCCAATGTTATATTTTAGTAGAAACAACATAGTACATCTCAAACATTTTTGCATTCTCATAGTAGGAAACTTACTAGTTTATATGACTTGAATTCCAGATGTGTGTACTTTACAGGTAAGCCAACAAATTTAACAGTGGCTCCTGTGAAATATGAGTTTTTCTGAAGCTCAGTTTCACGTAATGTCGTAAATGAAAAGAGGAGGGAAAAAACAATCTGAGCAAACAGGGCAGAGGCAAAGACTCTCCAGGAATGGAGGAAATTCCTCTGACTCAAATATTTGTGAGGTTGCCTCTTTTAAAATTCTCTAATTTTTCTATAGCTCCTTTAAAATGCAATATGTAAGGGGTCTTCCCTGGTGGCTCAGTGGTTAAAACTCTGCCTGCCAATGCAGGGGACACAGGTTCGATCCCTGATCCGGGAAGATCCCACATGTGGAGCAACTAAACCCGTGCGCCACAACTACTGAGCCTGCACTCTAGAGCCCTCGAGCCATAACTACTGAGCCCACACACCTAGAGCTCGTCCACATGCCTAGAGCTCGTGTTCTGCAACAAGAGAAGCCACCGCAGTGAGAAGCCCGAGCACCACAACAAAGAGTAGCCCCCGCTTGCCGCAACTAGAGAAAACCCGTGTGCAGCAACAAAGACACAATGCAGCCAAAAATAAATAAATAAATAAAATTTTTAAAAATGCAATATGTAAAATTTTTTATTTATTTTATTTTATTTTATTTTTATTTTATTTTTAAAAATGCAATATGTAAAATCCTAATTGCACAGGGCAAGCTCTTGTGGAAAGATTACTTTAAACTTTTACAGTATCTTAGTACTTTTATTTCCATCTTATTATAGCATCTTATTGTGATTTATCTGCAGCTGTGATTTGGTGTCTTTTAGATGTTTCCTGTGAAACTTCCCAGTCTTACCATATCTTATATATTCTGATTTTCTGGCTTTAAGCGTATTAGCTGGTACCTCTCCAATTTGAGTTTTACTATAGCTTGCCAATGTCGTTTGAATGACTTGTGAAGGTCACTTTTCATTTTCTCTTTCTTTGAAGTGAGGTACGTGTTAGGATTATTTTCACATTTTCTCACTCTGTACTTGGGACCTGCAATCATTTAACCATCATTAGGACCTCTCTGTAAAACACCACTTGAAAAGCACCTCTGTTCTGCTTTCAAGCTGGCAACAATTACCATTTCAAAATGGTCTTGATCCAACTAACAATCAAGAACATAACTTCTAGCTTATAGTTGAAAATATCATTTATACAATTTAAAAAATCTTATTGAGGTTAAGAAAGATAATCTTCTACTTCATCTGAGTGTCAGGAAACCATATTGGTCTAGAAGCGTCACTTGTCAAAGTGTGGTCCATGGACAAGCAACATCAGCATCATCTGGCATCTACTTAGAGATATAGGATCACAAGCCCTACCTTGTGCTTAAATAAAAATCTGCATTTAACAAAATCTTGGTGAGCTATATGCACATGCAAGTTTGAGAACCAGTGCTCTAGGTAAGTTATTTTTTGATAAAGGATCCTATGCTTTCCTAGGTGATTATAATTTGATAGGTTAATGCTTTGCCTTGAGATTGCCCACATATTGATGGGGCTGCGATTTCCAGGGTAATAATTTTTAAAGGATGTCACCACATGTGCCCTCCAGCAGCCCTCAAGAATTTTCTACTCCTACATGATTTCTCTATAGAAATATTTAGAAATTACATTACTGCCTCAATATATTTCAAACTTTACCCTCATTTCACACTCAAAGGAAAAACTTTGAATAGTTTAACAGGTTATATAAAGGAAAAATAAGATTATTGGCTTTCTTTGCACAGGTACCAAGTACCAAATTCTTAACTGATTTAGTGCAATGTTTAAAAAAAATAAGCATAAACACATATTCAGATTTATACACATAGTAATTTGATTCAGAATACACTAAGTCTTGTAATAAACTGTTCTATGATCTCACGGGCAATCTCTCTAATTCTCTGGACCATGAGACTTCACTGTGTAATGTAAAAAGTGTGGGTTGGGAGTTAGAGTGGGGTTGCAACACTAACTCTATTTATTACTAATTATGCGGTCATTGGCATGTTACTTAATCTCATTCCGTTCAGATTTAGCATCTGTAAAATAGAAACAATAATAGTACCTATTTCACTTATGAGAATCAAATAGAACAATGCATGAAAAACACCCTCTGGACCATATGGAACACTCAGTAAATAATTGTTGTTATTGTTGTTGTTATTGTTCTTATTGTTGTTGTTATAATGAAAAATCAAATATTATCAAGGTTTCTAAAGACTGAGACTCCCCTCCTCCCAGCTAATTCAAAATTTTGTTCCCAGTGCCTGGCATATAGTAGGGTCTCATTAAATATGTGTTGAATTAATGATTTAATAAATGGATGGGTGGATGGATGGATGGATGGGTCTGGATTTCCTAATATGTATGAAAGTCTTTACCTAAATGCTTACCAAATTATCTTCTAACTTTGAAATTTTGACCTATGTTATAAGTAATCCGTAGATTTGCGTTTAGCATTGATTTCCAGATATGCCCCAACCTTAAAAACAAGACTATGAGCATGTTCAGGAGAAAAATTGTGCTGTGACCAAGGATAAAGTTACTAAGAATCCTAGGGGAAGCCAGGGGGAAAAATTGTGATATCCCTGGGCCACGTTCAGCCAGTCATTCTGGTTGTGAATGTCATCCATTGTTGCTTTCAGCAAACCAGGGATCCAGAAAATAGGTAAGTGCTAATGACCCCAAGGAAAAAGCAGCCTATCTATTTTCATACACACACCTAGAAGAAATTACACCTTCCTGACAACTTGATTTAGATGAAATGTCATGAGAAAAAGAATGTGCTCAATTTTTCAACAGGGAGAAAAAAAAATCCAGTAGGAAGCTCAGTCAGGTCTTGGGGGTAAGATTTTCTTGATATTAAGCTGACGATGCCCTGTGTATAATAACTGTCCCTTTGAATTTATTTGTATAAAAATAGTTTTCTTCCCAGGCTCAATCATTTTTAATCACTGCTGGTGCTTGGGACCTAATCCTGTGCAAAGCAAGAGCTTGGAAAGTATTTCTTGAATGGAATAACCTTATTTAACCCTCACCACAACAATGCTGGATGGTGGATACAACAGGTTTAGGTATTTTTATTTATAGATGTCAAGGCTCTGAGAGGTTAAATATTGCTCAAGTGCATTTGGTAAATACTAGGGAAGTTAGGTCTTAAACCACTGATAATTGTCCCAAAGTCACTGCACAGACCAGAATACCACACAGCCTTCTGCAGCTGCAGAAGCTGGATTGAGACCAAGAGTCATTCATTCAGTTAATATTCATTTGGGTATATGCTAGGTACTAAATATAGAATGATAAACAAATCAAACATAATTACCGCCCCAGGTTAAGTTGTGAGGGAGCTATATAGGCTGAAAAAAGATGAAGAAATATTGCCTACCTCCCACCAGGGCTATCCTTTAGCTATTAGATAACCCATTTAAAATATTTTGAAAAATACATTAACCACTCAGAGTATCCAGTGATAGACTTTCAAATAGATAGGCTTTGTAATAAAGCAGATTTCCACGCACATCTGTCCTCTACTGCTTAGTTGGCTAAATGCCCTTGGGAATGTCAGGAGGTTCACTTTTCTGAGCATCAGTTTCATCATCTGTAAAAACTGAGATATAATGTACAATCAGAGGAATCATGAGAATTCAATGAACTTTAATACAAGAAAACCTAGAAGGTAGGGTTTATGACATAAAAGGAGCCATGATTTCACATCTAAGAGCTTTGTGGATGGTTATTCCCAGAAACCAGAGTGAAAGGGACAACCACCAAGGGTCTGTGGTTCCAAGCATTTTATAGACACATGAGTGTCTATAAAAACTACTGAGGACCTTTAATGAAAATATAGCTATTAGAAATTATTGTGGTGCTTCTATGATTTGTTCCCAATCTGCCTCTCTATTCCGGCCCACTATTCATTTCTCCTTAAACATTCTATACTCAATCCAAACTGAATTATGTGATTTTCCTTCAATTTGTCATGAGTTTCCATGATTTGGATGATGATGTTTTCTCCCCATAAAATGACTCTTTCCCTTCGCTACCTCAAATCTTAACTATCCACCCTGACCCAGACCAACACTCCTTTTCCATCAGACTTTCCCTGAAATACCCACCTCCTATCCCGCTGCCAGCTAAAATTCAACTTTTGCAACTCTGATGTCTCATTACAATTCATATCTATTTCTCGCTGCACTCTCATTTTCTTTCTTGTATTAATGTTATTTCTGTATGTGTCTTATCTTCCCTTTTAGATCTGAACTTCCCCGAGGGTGGGAACCACATTGGATTCATTTTTGTGTCCTGATGGAACCAAGCATGGTGACTACCATATAATGAAAGTGAAACAAGTCCTCATGAGATGAATGGAAATAATGACGGCAGTGATGATGATGATGATGATGATGATGATGAGCAACGGATATTAATTAAAGGTTCCTATGTGTCAGGTCTTATTTTGGGTTCTTTCTATGGCTTATCTCGTTGAATGCACTCAGTAAACCTATGTAGTAGTAGCTGCAGTTATTATCTTCATATAATGGATTACAGAATTGAGGCTCAGAGATACCAAATTACCTACCCAAAACCACATAACAAGAACAAGGATTTTAACCAAGTTATTTTTCTTCAGAGATAGGATATAAAAATTACAGTGATAATTTTTTGTGTCAACTTGACTGGGCAATGAGGTGTCCAGATTAGATATTATTTCTGGGTGTGTCTGGGATGATGTTTCTGGATGAGGTTGCATTTGAACCTGTGGACTCAGTGAAGTAGGTGTTCCTCCCCAGTGTGGTCGGGCATCCTTCAGTCCATTTAGGGCTGACAGAGAACAAAAAGGTGAGGAAGGGGGAGTTTGATCCTTTTCTTCCTGCTCCTCTGCTTGAGCTGAAACATCTCATTTCATCTTCTCCTACCCTTGGACTGGGATTTACACCATCAGCTACCCCTGGTACTCAGGTCTTCAGACCTAGACTGGAATTACAATTTTCCTGAATTCCAGCTTGCAAATGGCAAATTGTGGGATTTCTCAGCCTCTGTAATTGCAGGAGCCAATTCCTCATGATAAATTTTATATATATATATATATATATATATATATATATATATATATATATATATATATAAAATCTGTATCTATATCTATCAATATCTCCTATTGATTCGGGTTCTGGTTCCCAGAGAACCCTGACAAGTACAATTACCTGATTTACCTCCTTTTTTTGTTCTTACAGTCCCATAACTTTAGGACAGCATGCCTATAATTTTAGAATTATGTAGCCTCTGAAGAAAACTTTCAGATTCATTTCTTCTTTGTATTCTTTTTCCCTCCTATTGTTCAAAAAGGAGGCTTTTAACAACCACTTAGTGAGAGGGCATTTGGGGTTAATCCTGACCAGGGCAGAACTAAAAGGACACCCCCAACTGAGTGGACGCAAATCGTTGATGCATACAGAGTCTTGACTGAATCAAGTGCTTTCAACTTCCCTTTAAAAGAAGTTACTCCCCCAGGATTCTATTTAAAGCCCTGCAGACATGAACAAAAGCAGATGGCATGAAGTAGCATGACATCCATTGAAGATGGTGGGACAGGAGGGGATCCCCAAGTTCCTCCCTCATCCCACAGGTCAAGATAATGCAGTAAATGTCGTTGCAGGGTGTGGGCACCCCAAAGAAGCAAGCATCTCTGCACCAGTTAGCATCCTACCAAAGAGATGCATGGTACATGTGATCAAGGACTAAAATGGGTGGTTCCAATAAACCTCAGGCAGAGTAACTGGGGAAGGGAGAGAAAATAACAAAAAATAGCCTGGGGTCTGGCACAAGTGAAGGTGTAATGATGAGAGAGCAAGATGACGGGACCCTAGAATCTCTGAGCTCTCTACAACTCCACTTCCCCATCTGGAATGGTCCTCGTGGGTTCAAAGGCAAATGGAAGCAGTACGATTTGGGGGTTCCTTAAAGTGGCATGAGCAGCATTTCTATTAAAGTTCTTAACACATGGATGGAGAGAAGGATCTCGGTCATTTCTTGACTTCCCCTGACCTTGCTTGCACTGCCCTAGCCCAGCGTCTTACTTCCACTGGGCTCCCTTTCTGGTCCGGGCTCCCATTTTCTCTGTATCCTGAATTTCCTCAGCCATTTCTTTGACACTCTCCATACATGAACACAGCACATGGCCTTAACACCTTATGGGTGCTCAAGAAACATTTATGGGGGAGGTAGTGATTTGGCAAGGATATCTAGTCTTTGCATCTTTGGCACACAGCTAGTCAATCAATGCTGATTGGAGTGGAATGAGAGGTGTGTGGCCAAAAACAGGTTTTTTGAAGCTCAGTGAGCTCAACTGCTTGATTTGGATAGCTGTTGTGCTTTGGCAAGAAGGTGTCCATTTCCAAATTCGAAGTGTAAATTCCATTTAATTAGTGATATGAACTAGATGGCCACAGCTGCTGTTTCTTGCAGCGGCCAAGGGCCTGGGGGGAGAATAGCAGCAATGAGTGCAAAATGACTCAAATGGGCAGGGACTGAAGATGGTGGGCATAGATGGGCTCTGCAGACCTCTCCCCACTCCACTGGTCCTGACCTCGCAGAAGCGACATCAGAGATGCAGAGATGCAGCTCCTGGTGTATGGCCTTTAGGAAGCCCAGGAAACTTTCATATTTTTTATTCTCACACAAATATTCAAAGAGAAGCTGTGAAGCAACATAGTTTAGTGAACTAAACATATAATTTATTTTATTATTTAAACATAGAATTTAGAATCAAAAGACAGAGCTTAAGAATGTTGTTATGTTGAACAGGTAATTTTTAAAAGCTTTAAAAAAAGTCTACCCTGATAGATGAATGGTATGGGGCTTGACAAACATTTCTGATGACAAAGTCAACTCTAAAAGAATATCAACTGGTGTGTGTAGTAAAATAAGGCAAAATGATATACATTTCATAATTACAGATGTAATTGGGATGGGAGGAAATGTAATGCAAAATTAAGAATTTATGTACACTCAGAAGTTCTCTCTTTAAGGGGAAAATAAAATCCAAGTGAATGGCTAAATTCAAAAATAATATTAATAACACCTGACTCCATCTGCAAAAGCTAGCCTGTGCCATTAAGTAACCTACTTGTTGGCTTTGAGCCTTAATTTTCCAACCTGTTTAATGGGAATGACAATTCCAACCCTACCTACCTCATCAGTATACTGCAGTTATCAAGTGAGTTCATACATAGGTAAGTGTTCAGTAAAGTATCATATAAGTACAAATGAATTAATAAATACCAAACAAGCACCATGGTCTACTAAATGTCCCATGGTCAGGGACATTTGTGCTCAATAATCCCATCCAGTTTTCATAACACCTCTGTGCAGTTGGTATTATCCTCAATTTACAAGGCAGGCAATTAAAGATAGTTTTTATATTTGCAAGAGGTTACAGACCTCACACATCTGGATCCACAATCCCTTTTTATCTTTCAGCTATTTTCATCTACTTTTTGTCCCTACTCCAGTGTAAAGGGAGCCATTGGGCCTGACTCTAATTTTCCCTGTGGTCCACATTTGGGCTTAAAGCTTTAATCTGCAGTATATTTACAGTTAGCCCTCTGTATCTTGGGTTCCACTTCCAGGGAACCGACTGTGGATCAAAAATAGTACGGACTTGAGGATATGGGGAGGGGGAGGGGTAAGCTGTGACAAAGTGAGAGAGTGGCATGGACATATATGCACTACCAAACGTAAAATAGATAGCTAGTGGGAAGCAGCCGCATGGCACAGGGAGATCAGCTCCGTGCTTTGTGACCATCTAGAGGGGTGGGATAGGGAGGGTGGGAGGGAGGGAGATGCAAGAGGGAAGAGGTATGGGAACATATGTATATGTATAACTGATTCACTTTGTTATAAAGCAGAAACTAACACACCATTGTAAAGCAATTATACTCCAATAAAGATGTTTTAAAAAAAAAAAGAAAGAAATTCTGGAAAGTTCCAAAAAGCAAAACTTGAATTTGCACAGCTCTGGCAACTATTTACATAGTATTTACATTGTATTAGGTATTATAAGTAATCTAGAGGTGATTTAAAGTATACTGGAGGATGTGTGTAGGTTATACGTAAATATTATGCAATTTTATATGAAGGACTCGAACATCCTTGAATTTTGTTATTGTGGGGTTCCTGGAAGCATGTCCCTCGGATACCAAGAGACAAATATACTATCCTCTGAACTACCAGATGATGCATTCAGCTCTTTAATCCACATGCTCACTGTATTTGTAAGGCATTATTTTAGGTTCTGTGGAATATTTTTAAATGTGTTAGTGGCAGTATCTTCCTTCATGGAGCTTGCATTCTAGAAAGAGAGACAAACTGGGAAAAATATTCATGATGTCATATATCACAGACAGATGACAAGCTGTGATATTGAACATTGACTATGTTTACTATATAACAAACTCTCTGCTAAGCATCATACGTGTACTAGTTGTGGAAATAAATGAAGACCACCCAAATGAAAAAAAGCAATTTATTCAGAGCTGGCTATGGCAAGGAGACAGTCACCACCACTTCATTGGGCAGAGACTCAAATGCGGGCAGCTTTATAAAGGGAGAGAAGGGAAGTCTTCAGGTATGCCCTGATTGGAAGTTGTTGGTATGTGCAAGCTGGCCGGTGGGCCAGCTAGAAGTGGGACACCCTGTGTGACTGGTTAGGGGAGCGTATTTGACATTCTCCAATTGGTCCTAAGTAGGAAGCAGTAGCCAAACTCAGGCAAGCTGGAAGTTATTGCCACAGATGTTGTGGTTTGGACTAGTCACTTCCTGTATTAGTCACTGAGGAGTGTGGGTGTTCTATTTTTAGATATGTCCGGCCATTGTCCATTCGTCTATCCAGTCTCTCATAATTCACTTATAACTATCCTATGGTACAGACACAGTATTAGCCAGTGAAAACTGAGGCACGGAGAGATGAATTAACCTGCCCAGAATCACACAGCTACTAAGAGGCAGAACCATGATTCTAACCCAAGTTTCCTCCAGAACCCCTACCCTCACCCACTACACAAATACAGTTGAATAAAAAAAAAAGATCAACGACGTGAAAGGAAATGGGCAAAGAACCAGAGCAGAGAGTGTACAAAAAAGAAATGCAATAACTCGCTATTAAAAAGGATGCTCAGACTCCACCAAATTAAGGGAAAGAGAAAATAAATTACAAGCAGATACTCTTATTATTTACCTATCTGGTTGGTAAATATCAAAAAGTTTGATGGCATACATTGTGGGTGAACTTGTAAATTTAAAAAAAGCTGTGAAGAGGAATTTGACAATATCTATCAAAATTACAAAGACAGGGCTTCCCTGGTGGCGCAGTGGTTGAGAGTCTGCCTGCCGATGCAGGGGACACGGGTTCGTGCCCCGGTCTGGGAAGATCCCACATGCCGCGGAGCGGCTGGGCCTGTGAGCCATGGCCGCTGAGCCTGCGCTTCCGGAGCCTGTGCTCCACAACGAGAGAGGCCACCACAATGAGAGGCCCGCGTACCGCAAAAAAAAAAAAAATTACAAAGACAACTCTCCTTGTCCCAGCAATTTTATTGCTAGATATTTATTATACAGATATAAACCCATGAGTGAAACGGTATACATGCAAGAATATTCATTGTCACATTTATAAGAGCAAACCCTGGAAACGACCTAAATGACCATCGTTTAGGGCTGGTGCGTCCATAAGAACAGGAGCGTATTTATACCACATACGGGGCATTTACTGCTCTCAATGCTTTACGTGTGTTAACTCATTTCATCCCCGTAACGATCCTATGAGGTGGGCACTCTCTATATCGGTTTACTAGATGAGTCAACCAATGTACAGAGAGGTTGAGTAAGTTGCCGAAGGTCGCACAAACAAGATTCGACTCAGGCAGTCTGGTTGCAAAGTCTGTTTTTAAACACTGTGCTATGATGACTACCCCATGGCAGTTACAAGACTGATGTCGTTCTATATGTACCAACATATAATAATCTCCAAGGTATAAAATGAGAAGAAAACACAACACAGAGCAAGCTACAGAATGGCATATATGTGTGTTAATTTTATACATAATATATAAACATATAAAATATTATATACATGATATGTATGGTATATATTCAGAGGGATAGACAATCTGGGAGGGGAAAGGGAGCACAAGGATGAAAAGGAGATACTTTCATCATAAAAGCTTATTTTTTTGAATTTTGAGCCATAGACATGTTTTTCTGTTAAAAACATAACTATAAGCACCGAATAAGCTCATATCACTTTCCTGCTGGAAATCCTTTAATTGCTTCTATCGTGCTTAGCACAACCAAATCCAGACTCTGCAGGACAATCAACAAGGCCCCACCTGATCTATACCTTCTCCCTCTGGAGTATGCAAATCTCCTTCTGGCTCACTCTGCCCAGCTTCTCAGGCCTCCTTTCAGAGCTTAAACATGATGAGCTCTTTCCTAGCTCAGGGCCTTTGCACTTGCTGTTCCTTCTGCCTAGTTTCTCTTTTCCCTCATTTTGCAGCCACTTGACTGTTTCTCATCCTACAGGCCTTGCCTTAACTTCCCAAGCAAACAATTTAAAGTTGTTATCCTAGTTCCTGTAATTTATCAAGTACCTTCTTTTATTTCTTTTTTCAATTAACACTACTCATAAGCTGTGATTCTACCTCTTTCATGCCTTTTTACCTTATTTCCTTTACCAGAACAGGACTGTATTTGTCTTCTTCTACATGACAGCGCCAGCACATTTCACAGTTCATAGCAAATAGTACCTACTCAATAAACACGTGTTTAATTGTTTAATTAATTAACTAATTAGCCCTGTCATTCATGTAGAATGAAACCCAGCACATAAGGGGATTTGAAGGACAGGATTTTCCATTCCCAGCCTCCAGTGCAAGTAGGAGACAGGAGGGTTTCACAAGAAATCTTATGTTCACTTATTGAAAGGGGTCCCCAAAATCTTGAAATGAAGCTGTTGCATGATCTGTAAGGGAAAGATAAACGCATAAAGTTATATAGGTCGGAATTCAAATTTCTGTCTGGCTGAGAGTTCTGTGGCTTTGGGTAAAAATTATTTAACACCTGTGAGCTTGAATTATGTCATCTACAAAACTGAGATGGTGAAAATATTGTGAGGATTGAATAAAACAAAATGTGTAAATCTTGGCCCATAGTAGTCCCTCAATTAATGGTCATTATAAGTGCCTCCTAATCCCTTTCCTAAGTGCCTTCAGAGACCAGAGACGACAGCAAAGGCTGCTTGAGGGTCCAGCGTCCCTCAAAGTCTGGGAGGAGGGTCCTTCCCCCAAGACTGCTGTTACTGCTATTGCTTTGAGCCTGATGATGACATGGGACAGTAGCAAACCCTAAAGTGTCATAGTCTTGCATGCTCTCAGACCCCATTGTATTCTCCTTGCAGACAAAGTTGCATTTCCATAAACAGTGCACGGTGTTCCCCATGGATTGCGATTTCATTAGTATTGCCCAAGTTCTGTTGTGGTAATAAATTTGGAGCACAATATCTGCATGTTGGGTCCTTTCAAATGCTTTGATTAAAGAGGATTTGTACGTCATTTTTTTCTTACTATTCCATTTCTGCTTGGGTTGTGGAACCAGAGTTGGCTGGATCCTATGAAGCAAACAGATTATCACTGACCTGCCTCTTCCCCAGGTCCCAGAAGCTCAGAGAACCTGCATGCACCTAGGAGCAGCAGACCCTGGGACTCCAGGCCTGCTGGGTACCAGGACATGCTGTGCTCAAAATGGGCTTGAGACACAAATCACGATTCCTGGACAGACTGTCTGTCATGACTCACATGATCAGAAAAAAGAGCTCTATGTGACAATGTCCTTGGACATGGTATCCTTCTAGCCCACGTGAAAGGGTATGATAAAGACTAAGAGGAGAAGAGGGAAGTTGAAATGTCCTGAGTGGCTTCGCCCAATTCAGCCAATTCCAGAGGAAAGATGTGGACTCCTGGGCTACTGTTTTCCTAAGTCAGCCTTCCAGGCCCCTCAGACTTTGTGCCACCATTCCAGGAGGAAAAACTAAGTAAGGTAGCCAGCCAAAGAAAGAGAGAACTCTGCCAGACAAACTCATCAGTCTGTCCTCAGGCTCCAGGAGCATGAAATGGAAATGGATGGTATCCAGTGAGCTTGCTCGGATTTTATTATTCCAAAACCTTCTGGACACTGATTGACTCTCTTTGCCTGGTGTTTAGTTTTACTTCCTTCTCTTTCTTCTTCTAGGGAATGACAACAAGATGCTCAGGGATGAATTCATTGGACAGCACTCTGTCTCCATCACAAGTCCTCAACATGCCTCCCTCATTCCTTCTGGATGGAAATGTTCCATCTCAGAGCCGTGCCCCTCGTTGAATCAACCCAAACACACTCCTTTAATGCCGCCTCAAACAGCCAAGCTACACCCATCAGGGAGCAGAGAAGAGAGAGCCAGGCAGTGTGGGTCTTCCTCTCCATGCTGGGGTGGACGGTATCCATCAATCTCCCAGCAGCGCTTCCCATCCTGAATGGGTTTCCATCCACTTTACAATAATACAGATGGTCTCTCTCTGTCAATATTTAGCTGCTTTGCTCCCGGCACCTTGAGGAATCCTGGCAGGAGGTGGGCCACCTACAATGAGTGATGATGTTGGCCTCCTCCAAGCTGTAGCTGAGGGATGTCTCACTAAATACTCCAGACACCATCTGTCCAGAGCACAGATGTCCAGGAAGTAGACAGCTCATCCTGCAAAGTAACCATGGTGGCGCAAGGGTTAACTTGAGTAAGGCGGTGCTGGACAGGAAAACACCCGAGTCCTCCTCTTCCAGTGATAAACTCTCTTAAGTCACTGAGCACATTTGTCAGTCTTAGTTTCTCCATCTATGAAATGGGATGACTGCTTACTGAAAGAATAGCATCCCTTTTTTTTCACATTTATCTTACACTGTTTTGAATCCTTTGGCTTCTTTTAATATGTGCAATATCTTCTCTTCCGAGGCAGCATGTTATAGCAAAAAAGCAGACAGGCTACAAGAGAGTACCAGCTCAGCTCTTTGCTGTCTGACCTTGAGCAAGTTGTTTTACTTCTTTTTGCCTCAGTTTTCTCATTTGTAAAACAAGGATTAGTGCTCTCTACCTTGGAGGAAATAAGATAATAATTTGAAATAGCTTAACTTAACATATGCATTGAAAAAGCTGTAGCCACTCCTGCTGTTACTAACAACCACCAGGAACTCACATGGCATAAAAGTCCTTCCCCTTGCATGCCTAGCACAACATTGGCAGATAGCAGACACTCAGTAAATATTTGCTAATTGATACACTTTCAAGCTTCAAGGCAGCACAGAACTGTATCCACTAATGGTGTCATTCTTGCAGAATGATTTTATAACCCCATTAGCTTGAGAGGTAAATGGAGCTAAAAATGTTCACACCAAGAGCCATAGTATCCAGGCCACTAAAACATTTGATTTTTCTCCTTTTCTCCATCAAGTGCCAACATGTGAGTGAATTCATCTCTCCTCTCCATTTTGATGTCTGTCTTGACGTGAAACCCATTCTGGGAATGAGCTGATGACACCCAAACCATAGCCTATTAACACATCTTCCTCTCAGAAGCTTCTGCTATTTTGCAAAATGCCTTTGGGTGCTCTGCAGAGAAAATGCCTGCGACAATGGAATCCGGGCTTTGATCAGAGTTGTTTTCCTTTGCACTTTCTTTAGGCACTGCAGAAAGTTTATTCTCACAACAGATTGACACAGTTATCAGTGATTCTTACAGAAATCCGGTTGAAATATTGCCTCTGTTGTTCCTGCATTTCTGGTCCAAAACACTGTTCTCAAGGCCGGCAAGCCACACAAGCGCTCGTGTCCTGGCCTGTGTGCTGTCCAGCTCTGATCACATTGCACCTGAGGCTTTGACAGTTTCATAAGGACTGGTCTGTTGACCGGGCCCTCAATACCCCTGATCTGTGAAACTAGGGCCACTTCGCCACTTTCTGCAGGTCCAGCTCTACCCCGGCCTCTGAGACTGATCCTGTCCCCAAGCAGGGGGAGTACAAGTTCCCTAATTTAGCATTGAGTCAGAGTTTCTGCAATTTCCATCCTAACAACATATATTGAATCATGTAGTCTGTAAGCAAGTGGCCTGCATTATGTCATTTATTCTTCTCCACAACCCTATAAGGTGGGTAGTGGTAGGATTCTCATTTTACGTATGAAGGAACTGAAACTCAGAGAGGTTACATCTTTTGTCAAGCTCCCTTCGCCAGGAAATATTGGAGCCAATGGTCAGGCATGGGAGCCCTGCTTTTAACCCCTTACACACTGCCGTTTCCCAGGGCTGCCTCTGGTGGTCCTGCCATGTCTACCCGCTACTGTAGTCTTCTTCAGGACTGGACTTCTTGATCCTGAAGTCTATGCAGAGCTGCTCAAACTTTAACGTGCATATGAATTACTTGTAGGTGACTTGGGGAAGGAGAGGGCTTCGTAGAGAAATGAGTAATGGCAGGGGTTGGGGGGTGGGAGTGAGAAGGCATCCCAGACAGAGAGGCAGCAGGTATAAAGAAGTTATTAAAGAGTAGATCCTAAGAGTTCTTATCACAAGGAAAAATGTTTTTCTTTTTATTGTATGTATAGGAAATGATAGATGTTAATTAAAACTATTGTGGTAATTATTTCACAATATGTGGAAATCAAACCATCATGCCGTGCACGTTAAACGTATACAGTGAGGTATGTCAATTATCTCTCAATAAAACCAGAAAATATTCAAACAGGAAAAAAAATATGTAATTATTTCAATGTTGGCAGACCTGAAAATTACTTTGATGTCACTTATAAGCAAATGAATGCTACAAACAGAATCAAACAGAAGAGAGAAGAAAGGCCCAGGGGGAAAGACTCAGCCTGGTTTCCCAGGTGATGGCAATCTGGAAGGGGCCAGAGAAGTACTGGATGAATAAAAGGGTCCACACTGGAGTCTGATAAGATTACAAAAAGGACAGTTAAAAAGGAGGAAATGAGGAGCAGCTTCTTCACTTCTTTCAATGAGGAAACAGTTTTTAAATATTGTGTATTATTAAATATTATTTAAAATTTTTTTTCTAAGCAGGTAACTGAAGGTTTTGATTTGCACAGTTATTCTCCTATTCTGAAATATGTAGGTGCCCCTAAGTGCCCACAGTGCTTGTTGGTCTGAGAGCTGTGATCTAGCCTATTTACAACATTGTGCTGTGCCTGGCACATAGTAATTACCCAATGAACATGTGGATTAATAAATATGTCATTATTTAAATTATATACTGCTTAACTATGTTGTGTGTTTAATTATCTTTCTTTATATAGACCACAGCCTGTAAGCCTCATGAGGTGAGGACCCATGTCCCATTGTGTTTACCTCCCCAGAGCCTGCCAGAGTTACAACATAAGATAAAAGCTATTTGTCTTACACGATAAACCCCTAGTGACTAAGCCTGACATTCAAGATACTTAATAATCTGATCCAATCCAGCCTCACTAACATAATTTCTCATTAACTCACTACCCAAAGATTGTGCTTTGCTCCAGACAAATTAGTCTCCTCCTTAGTCCCCAAGTATACCATGGACAGCTCCATTCCAGGCATCCGCATGCTTTACTATCCCAAACTAATGGACCATTTCCACTGTATTCTGTACAGCAAAGACCTACTCTTCAAGTTTCACTTCCATTAGCTTCCCAGGACCACTCTTTTCAACACCTTTACAGCTAAGATCTCTTTGGCACCTAGTTTAACCTGCCTTGAAACATTTTTTTTTTTAAGTGCTCTGATTTTCTCAATGCTGTGGGAACAAATATGGCAACAAAAACCATTCCTTTTACTTCTTTATACAATACCTGAAATAGAACAAAGCAAAACAGTAAGAACTGAATAACTTTATGGGGTTGGAGATGACAATAATAAAACCACACTTATGTAATCATAAATTCAGAATGTTTTCATCTAATGTTCAAATTAAGACACCTAAGTTACTGTAAATTACTCAGTGGTTCTAAAGAAGGGATAACAGTTAGAGACATTTATTTGCAGTGCTGCTCATTATTTAAATATACATTATTGTTAGTTTTGTGTTTTTTTAAGTTCCACACTCCTCTTTTCCCTTCTCCTCATTGTTAACTGAGGATGTGCTGTGATCTCTCTTCTCTGCGGCTGAGTAGTTAAACATATTGAAATGTCTACTCTCAGAAGTTTGTTTTCTAAGCTGAAAAGTGTAATTCTTTCAAAATTCACAAATCAAATCCAAGAATTCTCCTGCTCATATTCCATTGTTCCACAAAACGTTTAAGGACCAAATGAAGTTCTATCATCGCTGAATGGTAATATACCATTTAATGAAAGCTCTGACACAGATTCTGCAAAACAAGATATAAAATACTCATCTCTATTAAATATTTTTTTTAAAAAGAGTGCATTTTTACTCAAGGTAAGGAGTGGGCAATTGAAAAGTAAAATATTGTCAAATTGGGAGGAAGACTGATACGTCAAAACTTGTTTGAATCAAATTCTTTTGCTTTCCAAGGAACTCAATTAAAACAAACTTAAGCAGAATGGGAAGTCATTGACCGATTATAAGACCATAGATAGAGGGTGTTTTGCAGCTGATCTAAGTCAATTCATCCAAAGACTGGATGCTGACTGGGCTCTTGCTCTCACCATGCTTCTTTATGAATATCACTTTCAAATTTTCACGCTAGGTTTCTCCATGAGGCTGGACCCATGGCCACTCTCTTTACTGCCAGGGTGTAAGATAGTCTATTTCCTTAGATTTATTTTAAAAGAAGTTTGCAGAGAAAAATTCTGATTAGCTTGGTTTGGGTCTCATGACCAGCCCCATGAACAGTAGGACTCAGTAGCATGGTAGTTGCCCATGGACAGAATTTTCAAAGAAGTTTCAAAGGAGAAGAGAGGTGAACGGTCCAGAAAAATACAATCGACCTCCACTATATACTTGAAGGAGAAAAAAAACCTTGTTTTCAATTCAGAAGAGTTGTTGGTTAGGATAAAAGAAAAAGGAAGAAAAAGCTTTACAATAGTGGATTCTTTCCTTTTCTACAGTGAGCCCCAATACAGAGATGAAGTACTTTGCTATAATTAAAAAAGCTCAAATCAATATCTACCATAGCTCCATCACACTGCATTATAACTTTCTATGCACAAGACTGTAGTCCCAATGACAGATGAGTGCTTTAAACTCAAGACCCTGTTATGTCTTTGCTCTTGAGGCCAAGGCCAACACCAGCATATAGTAGAGGATTTTCTACAAGTGTGTAAGTAGGGAGGGAAAAGGAGGAGAGGGAGAGAAGAGATCCTTTACTCAAGTTGCCCACCATCCAGTGGAAGATCAGGCATGATGCAAGCAACTACAACTCAAGACAGAATAATCTGTGCTAAGTAGAATTATAAAAACATCCTTCAGTAATTTAGAAGAAGTGATTTACTCTCCTGAGGAAAATCAGATACAGCTTCATAAGGAAGTTGCTTTTGAGTATTTCCATAGAAACTCTATTCAGTAACCCTGAAAAAAGAAATGGGTGTTCAGACAGAAACAACAGGTGGGAACACTGCACCACAGCCTTAAATTGCTTATACATAGAATAGGGTGACTTCAGAGGTTCAAGAAAGGACTTTTTGCTCCTTATCTCCATTAAAAAGATCTCCCTCACCTATTCATATTGTCTGAGAATTATTCATAAGGAGCAAAGCCTTTCACTTCCTAATTAAGGATAAGTTTTCAAAATGCAAATATTCTTTGGTTTACAGTAAGGAGTAAATGACTAATAACTTGGCCTTTCTTGGAAGCTAATTGTGGTAGAAGGAAAAAGAAGGATAAAATGGAGGCATTAGGTTCTGCAGAGCAAAAAGACACTGCTGAGAGAAGGCAATGAAAGGGGAGACAGGACCCTCACAAGGTTGGAATTTCTTGCATTGTATATTGGACTGGAAACGCACAGCGACAGTCCTCCTGATGTCGGGCCCTCTGTTAGAAAGTAAAACAAGCAACCATTGGCTCTGTTTTAGCACATCTTAGTTTTAGTAGATTAAACTTAGGTGGGGGCTTGGCTTGACACTGAACTCTGTGCTCTACCATGGCAGTGGAAATAAGTTTTTTTAATGAAAATCAAATTAGCTCGTAAAAAGGGAGTATTTTGGATAACTGATAACTGATTTAGTATATCAGTCATCTTTTGAAACAATACACTAACGATAGTGCTATGTACCAAATCCAGGGACTTGAGAATAAATTTTATCATTGCTCACTGGTACATGGTCTGATGGTTAATTTTAATGGTCAACTTGGCTAGGCAGTGGTATTCAGCTGTTGGTCAAACACCAGTCTAGCTGTTGCTGTGAAAGTATTTTGTAGATGTGATTGACATTTACAATCAGTAGGGTTTAAGTAAAGCAGATAATATGGGTGAGCCTCATCCAGCCAGTTGAAGGCCTTAAGGGGAAAGACTGAGGTTCCCTGAGCAAGAGGGAATTCTGCTTCAAGGTGGCAACATAGAAACCCTGCTGGAGGCTCCCACCTGCTGGCCCATCCTACAGATTTTTAGACTTACGACCACAATGTCAATTCCCACCAGAATTTCTAGGCTGCAGCCCTGCCCTACAGATTTCAGACTTGCCAGCAGCCACAATCATGCAAGCCTGTTCCTTAAAATCTCTCTATAGATAGATGGTAGATAGATAGATAGATAGATCGATCAATAGATAGATAGATAGATAGATAGATAGATAGATAGATAGATAGATAGATAGATGATAGATATTCTATTCCTCCATAGAACCCTGACTAACACACATAACTGGATAGCTGGGCAATTCTTTGGGGCTCAGCTGCCGGCAGGCTGGTCTTTCATGTTCCAGCAGGTGAGACCAGGCTTGTTCTCAGGGAAGTACAGGCATGTTATAAGAGTGGAGGTAAAGCAGCAAAAGAGGGAATGGAGGATTTCCTGAGGTATAGACTCAGAACTAGCACACCATCCCTTCCACCGCTTCTGTGGACCAAACCAAGTCACAAGGCCAGTTTGGATTCAAGGGGTGGGACAATAGACTCTACCCTTTGATGGGAAGAGTGGCAAAACCATTGCAGGAAGACCATTTACTGGGGTGATGAATGTAGTCAATCTAAGACTCTTAGAAAACAGGCCTGCATAGTCTTGATGATAATACAGTTATGATGTGCAACCTAATATGATGACTGCTAACCCCCTCTTGAATGAGGGCATGTGACTGTCCTCTGAGTCTCAATATTTGCCCATGCAGCCGGGCTGTTAAAAAGAGTAAATGCTGTCAGATCAAAGTATCCTGAATATAATAATAGATATAATCAATATAATAACATATAGATTGTATAGTTCTATCTATGCAGCACTCAACAGTTTACAAACCATTGTTTCATTCATTATCAGAATGAATACTTAAGTCCAGGGAAATGCTAACGGTATAAATGGAATTAAAGGAAAAAATAAACAAGAGGGAGAAGAAGGTATGAAGAAAGAAGGGAACCGAGTCTTAGAAGTATTTTGGCCTAAAGACAAATGCTAGAAAGAGTATTTCTTTGCAGAATTCTGAGCACCTAGGGGACAATTCTGAATTAGATTTGGAGATGGATAGTAAGTAGATGAAGATGACGCATGATTTAGGAGGGATATATGGGCACCAACTCCTGGAGCAAAAGAGCAAAACAATATCTTTGGAAGATGAATTTAGGGAAGAAAGTCTTCCTAGGTGTAAGTAAAAGTATATTAAATGTGGATATGTTTTTATTTGTTTGAAATGCATTTCTTCCTACCTCTCCCCCTTCTTAGAAACAGGGAGCAATGGTGAGGGAAGGAAAGGGACACAATAAAGAGTACAGGAGAGGAAAAGAGAGGGGAAAGACATGGAAGGGGGCCTCCCCAACCTTCTTCAAAATCCCCAGGAAGCCTGGAGGTGGAATCAGGGGTGTGTGGTACGAACCACGAGGGTGAACGCGTGAGCTTGCCGTAGCACAACTAGGAAAACAAAAGCAGCCTGGAGATAGTCACAGCCACAGTTCACTCTGAAATGACAAGAGATTTAGGCAGATGTACTAAGAGTTTGAACATCACTGCCCATCTTGGCGTGATGACAGAACTCCCCTCACAGCTGTCCCTGGAGGAAGGTCAAGTGTTAAAACATACCCAGGATTGAACAGTCTGATGGCAGCACGCAAGCCCTTTCAACTTCTCAGGGATATCAGGACAGCAGTTGGATATCTATCAAACACCAGCAGGGTCTCTGGTAGAGTAAAAATCCCTGTGAAAGCACAGGTCCCAGCTCAGAGAAGTTTTAAAGGCATAAAGCCAAAGGGAGGCGAGGTCTGGGCAGCCACCATCCTCATACAGTCAGGCTGAACTTTTATAATCTGGTCACTGTGGGCAGAGAAGGAGTCTGCTTTCAGAGCAAGGTGTTTTATTAAATCTTCTCCCTCTTGGAAACGTTTCTACAGCCAGCCATCAGAGAAAAATCGAAAAGGACGAAGTATTTTCTGGAGTGGAGAGTGTGAAAAGAGATTGGAATAAAAGAGGTAGAAGGCAGTAACAGCCACAATCCGCCCACTCCAGCATCTTTGCCAGTCACGTTCGCTAGAGAAAGTCTCTAGCCTTGAGGGAAGGGTCTGACTCAGGACAAATTGAAGGAAAACAAAGACTAGGCTAAGTGAAAGCCGACAGACAAGGAAATCCACAAAAGAAAATCCAAGGAATGAAAGTAATTTGAAAAATTATACCTAACACTGCATATCAAAACAAATATGAATGCACATGATTTGGGGAAAGACCACAAAACTGAAAATTAGAAGAAACTGGTTCCAGTTCTGGCTCTGCCACTTACCAGCTGTTATTTGATCTCTTTGAGTCTCAGTTTCCCCCTAATAAATGGGATCATAACCCTAGCTCACATGATTATTGTATCAAGGAGAAAAGTCCTAGGAATGTGCCTATAAATGTAGCTTTTCAAATGTTAATGTCCGTAATTGGTATTATCATCATGTTTGATAAGAAAAGGTGATTCCAGCATATAAATTTGCATATTCATTAAAAGCTAGGAAAATGCTGATGTTATAACTACGGTCACTGCTGCAGAACCTGTCACCGGCTAGATCTGTCAAAAAGAAAATTACAGAAACATGCCTGAAGTTGCCCTGCCCCCCCTTTCACGCTGATAAGAGAAATGAAAAACGAACTATATCTTTCGCAGGAACATCCCTTTTACTGTCTTCAAACTAAATATTCATACTTGCCAACTCTCAAAGCTATTCTGAGACAAAGCAGAGATCACAGTTTATCTCTTGGGCTTTTAATATCCCTCATTTGTATGGATAGAAAAGTTGAGGTGCATGAAGAGAGGAAGTGGCTCACTCCAAATCCACATGTGCTGGGAACAGCTGGCCTTCCCCACCATAGAGCAGACCCAGGAGAACGTCCCAGCTCCAGGCTAGCGGCAAAACACAGGGAAGATGTAAAATATTAAACAAATAAAGACCAAGGAGGGAAAAGGAAAAGATATATTCTGGAACATATTTTCAAAATAAGAAAGATAAATTCTGAGAAGGAAACATGTTGGGAGAACAAGACAACAGCTGAAATAAATATGAAAAGAAGACAAATTTGGGCCAGACCAAAAAGAAAACTCGAAAATATTAGGCAATGGTTGAAGAAAAGGTAAAACTGGGAGAGTAAGATAAACACCAAAGGGCAATAAATCATAGAAATAACACATCTGAGAATTATTATGAATAAAACACATCCCACAGAGTAAGTCTGCGAGAAGTAAGACAAATGCAATGTGACTAAAAAATATAGATATCATAAGGATGGAAACCCTGTTGGAAAGATAAATATCCAAAAGAACAGTGGCCTCCCTGGTCTTCCATAGGGAATCCGAGTTACATGCATTTCCTTAAGCTGTTCCTCTTGGGTTGTACTCCAGTCTCTTTCTATTCAGTACTGGAATGGAGGTCACCTCTCCCTTACCTGATAGGAGCTCTCATTTACTCTGTAAGTGACAGATGGACTGATCCCCTTAGGAGTGACACTGTTCTCCTTCTGTCACTGATAACTCCTCCCTGGGAAAAAGCCAGAGCACTGCTCTCCTATTACCAAATCCGGACCTTGTCACATGTAGGTGAGTAGCTTCAAATACGGTGTGCGTCACCGTCACCAGCAACTTGCCCACCTTTCCCCAGCTTCCCACAGTCGTCCAGATCACCTGACTCTCTTGTGAAAATCCCTGGACAAGATGGAGAAACAGTAGCTTGTCGTCATGAACTTGAGGCAGGCTTTGAAGTGAGACCGGCGAAGATTTGAAATTCTATAGCCGTTGTAGATCAGCTGTGTGATGTTGAACTAGTTAGTTTAACTCTCTGCGGCCCCTACTGCCTCGTCTGGGAAATGGGAATAACAATATTCTGAGATAATTAGGAAAACGCATGTGTTTTCCATAAAAATCTAGCTGCTTTAAGGACTCAAAAAGTGGTAGCTTGTGGAATAACCACGAGTCATGACAAACATAATCTTCACCTGCACGTGGGTTCTGGGTTCCGGTGGCCTGGGATTACGCCACCATGGAATATATCAGCCAAGGCAGAGATGAGGATGGAGAGGTCCAGCGTCTCATCTCTGAAAGCAGGAATGAGTCCAATTAAAGAAATACTCAGCGTCCAGAACACAGTGCTAACCATGATGCTCACATCTGTATCACACATTACAAACACATCAAGGGCTTTCACTCAAAGAGGGGCTTAGATTTTGGATACTGGGCATAAATGACAGAATGATAAGGCTACTTACTCTCTTTATATAACAGTTTTTTTTTTTTTACTTGCAAAGTACAATAGTTTCACATCTATTGTCTAACACAATCACATCAACACAATCACTTCCACACAGTAACGAAAGTTGTGTAGGGAATGTCCATCTCGTTCTCGTACGCGAGAAACCTGAGGCCAGGAGACGTTGTGACTCACCTAAAGTCACGCAAGGTCATGCAACCAGTAGGTGACAGCTCATGGATGGCTCCAGATCCACAGCAGAGGATGTAGTGCTCCCAGCCAGCCCCTCCAGAAAGAGAAACATTCATTGCTTCCATCAAGAGGACCCTCTTAGCTAAAAATACCTCATGCAAATGAATTCTCCTTGAGGGAAGAGAATACACAACCAAACATTCAGTGGGGGAGTAAATGCAGTTAATATTAAAACGGAAGCCTGGAAATTGCCTCTCTTCTCCAACCAAAGTGTGTTCCTTAGACCAGCAGCACCGTGCCACCAGCGTGCTTGTAAGAAATGCAGAATCTTGGGGTCCACTCCAGACCCACTGAAGCACCATCTGCATTTTAACAAGATTCCCAGGTAATTCATATGCAGATTAATATTTAAGAAGCACTGGTCTAGGTAATTCAGACAGGAAATCATTTCACCATTGAGGTGGCCTGAATTCACTTTGTCGGGGAAGAGCTCTACTTTGCACAGCTGAACCAAGATGACTTTTAGGATCAACCTACCTAATTACCTACCCTCACCCCCTACCTGAGCACATCCATCCAACTGTCTATATCAGTTTGTCCACCTCAATCCCAGTTGGCTCTGCTCCTGACAGGATGTATAGAGAGACCATAGTTGGGGGAAATCTTTGCTTCAGAAACAGACTTCATAGAGCTGGAAAGGGAATGAAGTAGACCTAACCTACATCATCGTGAAGGTCTCTTGCATTCCTAAAATCCCATGATTCTGTTTCTACATTGCATTCTTGGTTTGAGCTCCTGGTTCTATGTAGCTTTCAGAACTTTTGCTTACCCTGATCTCTGACACATCCCTACTTGTCAGATATTTACCTGGGGATAAATTTACTTTTTAACCTATTTATGTGGGGATAAAATTTACATCATAGTGGACTGCTCTCCTGATTACTTCTGACCTCTGTTATCCGAAGAGTCCCCTAACAGCAATTGACTCTGCACAGTCACTCTTATTTGAACGGCTACATCTGGAACCCAGAGGAACAGTTCTTTCAGAATATTCTCGGGAGAGGCATGTTCAGTCTATGACCCAGTTTCATCTGTTTTGCAAAAGTAAGGCAGCTATACCTGGCTCTTTCCCTTGGAGATGTGGGACCACATTACATCATGCATAGGGAGGTCTCTAAGGGTCCCACACAAAGGTTCACCATTATTGAACAGTATTATTACCCTATTGCTCCTCAATTAAAATAAGTGGCACTTTAAAATGCAGTAACAGCTGCTCCCAGCAGTGTCTCCTTGCAAAGCGTTTGTGTTCTCAGTTTTTGCTTTTCCCTACAGCCTTTTACATCTTTGTTTAAACTGTGCTTCACACTCACCATTGTGAAATCCACATAATGCTAAATATGAAATGCCCAATTCAATCCAAAACCAAAAAAAAGAGCTCAAAGGCCAAGAGAATGCCATACAACTCTCATACCTGGACCCTAAAGGCCCTTTACCATAATGGCCCTTTACCATTTTGCAGCAGTAGCTCTATGGGGTCTTCCTGTGATGCAATCAAATCCACAGGCATCACACTTGGGCCCTATGAGGAGCAAGTGGCATGCAATGAAAGGCAACACAATATGTCAACTACATATGCTTATCGTTGGAAAAAATCCAAGTGCATCCAACTCAAAAGAGAAGGATGCTTGTGCTTATTTGCTATGGTATATTTCATGGCATAAAATAGTGTCAAATGTAGAAAACAATAAAAATCTCCAGCAGAAATTAATTCTTCATACCTTCTATTCTCTTCTCAAACTTCCAACAACTCTTTCCTCTTCCTTATTCTTAGCTAATGACCTTCCTTCCTATTTCTCTGAGAGCGAGCAGAGAAGAGCTTTTATAAAGCTGTATCTATTCACATCTGAGCCCTTACTCTGCCCGCCCTTACGTTAGTCACTGAGGAACAGTGCTTACTACTAGCCAAACCCAGCTCCTAACCCTAGACACCTGATCCCATCACCTCTCCCTACTCAAGAATATCACTACAGAAATTCTCTTCTCTCTCACACATCATTCCTTATTTCTTAATTCTTCTCCACTGCTGGGCTGTTTCCATTAACATCCAAGCACATTGTAATTTTTCACACAAAAAAACAGACTCTCTTTAAATTATAGCTACATCTCTCTCAATCTACTGATCCTTTTTTATTTTGTACATTCCTTTAAAACAAAACTCCTTGGAAGTATTTGTCTATGTACACTGTCTCAATTTATCTTTTATTCCCTCCTGAACATTTTCCAATCTGGCTTTCCCTCCTTTTGTCTGTCTCCAATTAAACTGCTCTTGTCAAGGTCAACAGTGACCAACATGTGGTTAAATCCAGCTTCTAATTTTCAGTCCTTATTTCATTTGATCTATTAGAAGCATTTGATGGGATTGATCACTTTTGCCCCTTCACTAGGCTTCTAGGACTCAAAAGAACATTCTTGGTTTCTTTTTATGTCACTGGTGGATCTTTCTCGGTCTCTTTTTCTAGTCCTTCCTCAGTTCCCTGAACTTTAAACATTTGAGTGCCCATGGCTCTCAAAGGTTCATTCCCTTGATGAGTTCATTCAGCACGATGACTTTAAAATGCCATGTTTACATGGGTGACTCCCAAATTTAGGTAGCCAGTCCTGACACCTACCTTTAACCACAAATCTTGGACATCTAATAGACATCTCAGACTTAACATGCCCTGAACTGATATCTCGATCTTCCTCCTTGAAACCACTCCTCCTGCAGTTGTTCCCTTGTCAGTTAAAGGCAACACATCCTTTATTTGCTCAGGATGAAACCATGGTTTCATCCCTGATTTCTTTCCTTCTCTCAGAGCTAATCCATCAGAACTTTTTTTTTTAAATTTCTATCAAATCACTGAGAAAGTGACCATTTCTCATCAGTTACACTGTTCCCACCTTGGTCCAAGCCATCATCATTTCTCACCTTCTAAATGACCTCTGGCTTTCTGTCCCTGTCCCCTGAAGTCCACATGGCAGTCAAAGTGATTCTTTTAAAATATATGAATCAGATCATGTCACTCTTCTGCTCAAAACTTTCTAATAGCTTCCAATCTTGCTTAATAGCTGAGTCAAGTTACCACTTTCAGGACTCCATTCATGCATCTATGAAATGATAATAGTGGTACCTATCTCATAGGATAATTGTGAAGAATAGAGGCAACAGTGTTCACAGCTTGTTTAAGAGAGTTCCTGGGATGAACTGAAAGCTCAGAAATGTAAACTATCATCATCATGATCACAAATGCATTGATAATATATTTAATCAAAAGGATCAATAGTATTGTAGTCCACAAATTATAATAAGATCTAAAAGTGAAACTAGAAACTCTTTTCTACTCTCTGTCCGTTTATTTCTAAGGAGGCAAATTTTACATCAGGCACGCCACAAGCCCTTTTGGCCACAGGGCATCAGAAGGGATAAATATGATTACTCAGATGGCAATGAAATTCTCTAGCAATGAAGACCAAAAGGTGATGATAATGGTAACAACCAAGTCAGTGAGGAAGGAAATGTCAGTGACAGCCACCAGGAATTCCGACAGGAAATCCATCCTGGCCATCCAGAACATCCATGGGCATCTGTCTTTCTGGCTTGTCTTCTGTCAACTTCAACTAATGGCAGCTCTACCTCTGGAGTAGAAGGCAGCCAGATATTTCTGAGAGTCTGCAGTTGGACCCTTCAATCCCTCAGGTTGCCTTACCCCTCCCCTGCCCTCTGGGGCCCCCATTTCTGCCCCTTTCCCCAGTCCTCCCTGTTGGGACCTCTCCTGCTGTTCCATGCCCGCTTTTTACGGAGAGCTGTGTCAGCTCTGTACCGGCTGGCAGAGAGACCCATATGAAAAGGTGAGTGCATCTTTATGCTGGCGTCTGGTGATTTTTCCCTGTGTGTGTGGTTTCCTTTTTCCCCCTAAATTGACTATTACCATTTTCCTTTTTTTTTTTCTTTCCCTTTTGAATAGTACCACTAATGCGATGAGAGAGAAAAGAAAAAAAGAGCCAAAGCCCATTAAAATATAACAACAAAATAACCCAAGGCTCAGGATGCTGAGGCGGCTTAAAGGAGTCCCCCTTCCCTTTCTCATTATCTCTCTTATTCAGCCACCTTCCCCAACAAAGCAGTCCTCTCCCTTCTCCCCCTCCTTGGATGCTTTTATGTTCCCCATTCAGCCGCCTAGATGCTTATATTCTCTTTCCTTTCCTTCCACTGCCCCATCATTCTCTCCATCCCTCCTTCCTGAAAGATTTTGCTTCACAGCCTCTTTTTTCCTTTCCGCCACTTCATAGGCTATTGTTACAGGGTCCACGTACTATTAATTCTCAGCAAGAACAACATCCTGAGGACATGGTGAGGATAGTGATGGATGAAGGAAGACCAAGGGAAGCAGGAGACTAGCTATTCCTCCCCACAGCAGCCCACTAGCCAGAGGGACCAGATGATGAAAGACAAGTAAACAGTCGGAATGCAAACAGAGAGCCCTGCTGGGGGAGCAGAGAGCAGAGGGTTAAGGGCCAGCAAGAAGGACAGAGAAAACTGCCAACTTGTTGCTTGGTAACTATACACAGGTCATTAAACTCTGTGAGTCTCATCTGTAGAATGGGCATCATGAATTCTACCTACCTCTTTGTGAAGATCAAATGAATGGAAGAAGTTAGCAAAACTGCGAACTGCTATACAAAATAAAGTGGTTGTTGTGATTACTGTGGAATATCTTTTGAGGAAAAGATAGTTGTTTACTCATCCTAGTGGCCTCAGAATCAAGAGATGACCTTGCATATGTCCAGTAGCCAGTGAATTATTGTGGAATATAATTAAATGGAATTCCCATTCTTTTCACGTCTTATGTCACCACCTACATGTTTTATTTCAACAATAATCATTTCTTCTACTTCTCAAAATTACCGGGACTAAATAAAACATGGCACTGTCCTATAATGAAATACCTCCTATGTAACCATTAAAAATTACCTGTTTAATGAGTTTGCATAGCCTGACAAAGTGCTCTGTTATATTGTTAAGTTTTAAAAGCAAGATACAAAACTGCCTAAATAGTATGTACAACTATTTGTGTTGTATGTATATACTCCAAATATTAATATTAATATCCAAAATATTAATACTCCAAAATATTATTATTCCAAATTTTGATAGCAGTTGTTTCTGGATTGTGAAATTATGGTATATATATATATATATATATATATATATATATATACACACACACATATATATATAAAATAATATATATACCATTTTATATACCATAATATGTATACCATATTATATAATATATATACCATATATATACACACACATATATATTGTTGTTTAAAAGTCTTCAACAATGATTAAGTAATATTTTAATAATTTAAATAAAACATAAAATGTTATATTAAACAAAGATTACAATGGCCAGGAACAACTTCATGTACCCTTTCCCCACTCCCACCTTACCAAGAGTACTGAGTTCTTCTAAGACAATTAGAAACTGTAGGGACAGGAAACCCATAAGAAACCAATGAGCATATGAGTTACTTTATTTCCAAGATATCACACCTAAAATCCCAATGTCTCCATTCTCTCAAATACCAACAACATCATCTCTCCAGGCAGAAAATCTGGGGTGGGATTTTATGTTAGTGAGTCCAAAGACGAGATACCATGGAGTAGCAGGCAGAGGAAGGAGATGGCCACATTCATAATTCACCTGAACTTTCTAGCGTCTTCTCTCAATCACCTGGCAGCGAAGGTCTACAGGTACTAATTCATTTTTACGTCTCCTTGAAGGAGTTGTGCCCACTGATCACTGAGGGAGGTTTAACCAGATGTTTTAACCAGTGCACAATTGACAGAGCTAACACATCAAGGTCTTCATGGAATCATGCAAAGAAGTACAACCCAGGTAGAATACAACACTTGGTAATGGCGAAGAATGAGGTAAGGTTTATGAAGAACACCACCTTTCTGGGCAAAATCTGTATTTTTATGTACTCATTGATCTTCTAAAACATATATCTATCCAAACACTGACTCATTCAATATCAAGCTCCTGAAATTCCCAAAGACAATGGGGACAGCCCCCTCACACTTGTTTTATTTATATACCAACGACTTAAATACTCTCAGTCTAACCATCTTGGTCCCATTATTTGTTGGAGGGGGCTTTTGTCTGCTCGTCTGGGACTTTTCCTGTTAGGTGAGGTACACTGAAGGTTTCTGCTTTGAGAAAAGTAAACAAAGGTATGCTCCCAAGGAGAAAGTTTAAGTATTTTAAACTTTCCAAACATTGTGGACTGAATCAGAAGGAAATACAATTGGTAAAATGTAAAATCATGGTCAGAAAGTAGGTCTCCTATGAAGCTATGACTGAAATTTAATTCAACAACTTAATGGGGAGCTAGTGATTAGCAAAATGAAGCAAGAGCTCGGAAGATATAGAGAAATTTCTTGGGTTCCAGGACTGAACGTGTTCCCCAGAGGCAGAATTTGTGCAGAGAAAATTCCATTATTGGACCTGCCTTTCCTAGAATTCCATCACTGGAAGATAATTTTTAAAGCATCTAAACAAAAATGTGCCTACTTTCTGAAGAACCATATTGGCCTCAGATTTATATCTTTTAACCAGAAAAAACACCTCCAAATAAGAGAATCTCAGGTAATATCCTTCAGTGTTTGTGGGCATTTTTACAAAGTTTAATTTTCTAAAAGAGCTTTGGAAAGGGTACATGGTTTGCAATATGGACCTAAGATTTATCCTAGGTCTTTAATTTTACATGGCACATTTTTGTCTGGTATGGCTACATCTCACTGAGCACCCCACCTCACCTGATCCTTTTCTAATCATGAATTAATGTATAGGACGTCAAACAAAAGTCCTGTGCCAGAATCCCCCAGTCCCAGTGATGATAAAAAACATGGTGATCATTTTCTGTTAGGGTATTTAATACTAGATCGATAGATAGATACATACATAGATACATAGATACCATTCCTGGTGTGTTATTTTTATTTCAAACTATTACCTGGGTTCACTCAGCTCTCACTAATACCTGAGCCATTTATCTTAGCTTGAACTGCAACAAAGAATTTTTTAAGGGTATAAGCTTTCAAATTTTGGTTGAATACTGCTCCTTGGACAAGTCTGAACCTTCAAAATAAATCTTTCTTTTTGATGTTGGGTCACTGAGTGCCTCATACCTTTCCTACAGTGCCATTTATCTTAGCGAATGTATTTTCTCATTGGCTGGATAAATACATACATGTTTTCTTGTTTTATTCACCTTGCAGTAAAGAGGGGAAAAATGAACTCTGACAATATAACTTGGTTATTCCTCTTCTGCCACAGTTCCAGGAAGAAAAAGTAACACAGAGAATGTCAAAACCTGGAGAATGCCCAAAGTGCAAAGACTTTTATAACTAGCTTTCACAACATAAACCACTTTGAGAAGCTTCCAGAATGGCAAGCACCATAGTAAATCGACAGTGTCATCTGCCAAATGGCCTGGAGATGCAGACAACCGATGGGCTCATTAATTATGGATGACGATCAGAGTCAATTTGACTTCATTATGGGCCAAGAAGAGGAAATCATTGAGAAGCTTGTTCCTAAGGGGCCTCAGTGTAATGGGGAGTAGACGGGGGTGGGAGAGTCCATCACCCCACCTCCTCTCTCCATCTCTTTGAGGGCAGCACTGTGACCAGAACTACATGAAGTGTCTAAATAATTTAGGCCAAAGTCAAATGGTAGGAGGCCCTGAATTTCCAAAACTTAATATCTATCCGTATGGCTCACAGTTCATCAGATAATTATACTAACCTCTCTGGCAGGGAGGGAGACTGCTTAACCAAAGCTGGGCTTCTTCAAGAATTTTTACCCCTGTTTTTGTGGTCTCTTTTCAGGGGATGATGCCAGCCACCCCTCTTAAGATAAAACATGTCATTGGCCTGTGGAGATGGAGGGAGGTACAGGGCTACACTGAGGTTCTCCATCACACTCACTCAGCTTCCCGGATCTTCAGCCCACTCCTTGTGTGCAGCCTCTATGTACCAGAGCACAAACTGTAGAAGAGGAATGAAGCTGAGTACCACATCTGATTGGACCTGCAGGGGGCTTTCGAGAGACAGGATGTAATTACTCCACTTGGATTGCAGCCAGAGCAAACACTTGTGTGATCACTCAGCCTCCTTTGTGTTTCTCTAGCACCTTCTCTAGCATAACCCACTGCCATTCTCCCATTTGAGCTTCAGAAGAGCATCCGTGCTTCTCCAGCAGCCTCTCTTTTAATCAATTCAATTTAACTGAACAAAATGGAGGCTGTGATATCCCCAGTGATGTGCAAGTCATTCTGGGAGTAATAAGCAAAGTCTAAGGTATAACCTACGTGATCAAGAAATTTAACCTATTTGTGGAAACAAAATGTAAATGAAAGAAATAATCAGAGAGCAATAGAAAACATATGCAAGTACAAAAATAAGGGTCCACAAGCCAATGTTATTGTTATAGCTAGATAGAAAAGGGAAGCATACACTCTCTCCTTGGCTACAGGGAACATAAAAAGTCATCTTGAATTTAGCTAATTTGTTAATGACCATACCTGTACACTGAGAAATAAATTGGGATAGTTTAGGCGTAGTTTGATTATCTACACTGTTCCAATTCATTTCTCAGTGCATAGACGTGGATTTTCTCTCCATTCTAAACCAGTTTTTTTTTTTTTCAATCATACTTCTCAGGAATCACTCTTTAGCAAGAGGCTCTGTCACTATGATACTCCATAAAGCTCGTCTTCACTCGGAAATGGATGTGATTTTAGCTTCTGAGTGATACGCATCCCCCTTGATCCTTAGCGCACTGGCACTTAGCTCTGATACATACTCATGTACATTTCTCATTAGGAGTTACAAGCAATAAACTCGTAAAAATCTCTTCTGCTCCTGTTTAAGTGTCCTGTGCAGTTCACTTATATTTATTCTTTGAAATGATTGTTTTGGACTTCTTTTTAAATGGACATGAAATGATTTGGACATTATTATTAAACCTAATAGGAGGCAAATCAAACGCAATGTTGAGAAATGCACAAGTTCATTAGTGCCCACTATGCGACTAGTGTGGTCCTTCCCAAAATATATATTAGAAAAAACAGGTTCCTTTGAAGAGTATGGTAAGAAGACTACTATTTTTCAATACGATAAAGTACCTTTGCTACAGCTCAGGGTACTTGCACAAGTATTATCATGTTTGATTCTCACAGAGTTACCCTGAGGCAGATGAAGCATATTTTCTTAGCTCCACGTTCCTAGTAAAGAAACTGAAGTTTAGCATGCTCATGTGACTTGTCCAAGGTCACACCACTAGGAAGTATCACAGCCAGCTGTTTAACTGAGTCCTGGTCCAGGGCTCTCTCTGCCACAATCTCTTGTGAAATTTCTAGATACCAGGTGTCAAAAACTGAGAAATTAAACGGGATAGATTTTACCCTATTTGCAAGCTGACAAATTAGACTGCCACAGTTTCATGGATGCTGGCAGAAGACATGAAGCTCCTGGTTCAGAGATAAAGGACTGTTACAGTAATCGTCATATACAGAGTAATAGCATTATCCCCAGTTCCTATAGCCCAGTTCCCTTAGTGAACTGGACCAGGTGACTCCTGAAGAATGCAATAAGCTCCATTATAGAAGAGTAGCAGTAACTTTAGGGAACCAAGTCTTATATAATGTGCATTAAGCATATGCCTATCTTTGCATGTTATCTTTTTTTAAATTGAAGTATAGTTGATTTACAGTGTTGTGTTAGTTTCTGGTATACAGCAAAGCAACTCAGTACACATATATCTATTCTTTTCCATTATGGTTTATTACAAAATATTGAATATAGTTCCCTGTGCTCTACAGTAGGACCTTGTTGTTTATTTTATACATAGTAGTTTATATCTGCATGTTATCTTTATTATACTGGACAGTGAGAAACTTCCTCTTCTCTCCATAGGGATATATATATATATATATATATATATATATATATATATATATATCCTTAAAAAAGGGTCTAAAACAAAGGCAGTCAGTCCTCTGTAAGATATGAATAAGTATAAGAGACTGATGGTGAATTGTCTCTAATTCTTTATACTAATACTATGATGAGCAGGTATTATGGTTTACTTGAGTTTAGGTAACATATTTCATGTGTTGAAAACTAGTAACGGTTGGATTAGTATGTAAACCCACATCTTTTCACTCTATATTCCACATTCTACTATTTTATGCTGTCTGTCCAAGGTTGAGGCAATATTTGGGGACAATTAATATCTCTACAACCATCAAATCATACCTTCTGGTCAACAACCTCTCCTTCAGTCCTGGTGTAGTAGAAATACCAAACACCTATTTCCTATGCACACACGCTACCCCCTATATATAGCAGGAAATGTATCCTAACTCTAAAGGGAGTGAACACGAAACAGATTGACTTTGATCCGATGAGCTACTTGACAAGAGTGTGAGTCCAAGATTTGGAGCCAGAGAGAATTAGATTGCCCTGAATAAAATAGTAAGCAGACATTGAAATGGGTGGATGGGGACCAAGAAAGGAAGGAGAATGCTTGTGGAGCCTGGAGGCTGAAGAGAGTAAAGGCATATACATAACAAAACAGATTTATCTAATAGGATGTTTACTCTTATGTTGCACCCTAATGTTTTGTGGGAAAAGAGTCTTTGGGAAGAACTGTAAAGGTACTGAGTTTCATTGATGAGTCTCTATGGTTTAGAGATAGTGGCAAGGCAGGGCCTCTGAAGGGAAGGGAATAAAAGAATCATACCTCTCCAGAAACTCACCAAAGTCTCAGGAAGACTTAGGATGTTTCCAGAGATGCTTTGTGCTACAAAAAGTTGACTTACATGGTCTGTATCAATTGACCCTTTTTCCCTCCAGCTTCTAGTTGGGTTCAGCCAATGGGAGGAACTGACAGAAGATCCAGAGGTGAAGTCTGCCACCAGAGTATTAATTTCCCCAACTCGCTCCTCTAACTGACTGTCTCATTCTACCTAAGCTCACAATTCTTATCAGGCCATGTTTTCCAGACATCTACTCTCTCTAGCTTCATCTCAAGGAAAACCCAGTTACCATCAGGGTAGAGCAAAATGCTTTCTCTTGGATTCTTAATTAGACTTCACCACTTGCTAGCTGTGTGGTCTTGGGTAACTAATTAACTTCTCTGTGCCTCAACTTCTTTATGTGTAAATTTGGGCTAAAAATAGTGCCTACATCAGACGGATGTGTGAGGATTAAATAAGAAAGTCCTCGCATAAGGTTCGGCATATAGTAAGTAGTTGATAAGCATTAGCTAATTGTTATCGTTTTATTATTGTTGTTATTGTTATTTTTCAACATCATCAGTGTGGAAAAGAAGTTTTGCTCTCAAAGGCCCATTAATTTTTAAAACTGAAAGATCCAGCTAGAGATCCAGTCAGTGGCAGTGAACGAATGGCCCTCCTAAACTGGGAAAAATCTAGAACCTATCATATTCAGAGCATATTCAGAGCAGAAATTGCAAATATTTCAATTGGCATGTCAAATATTAACAGCCCATGTTTGACTATGTCCATTCAGTTCTAGAAAAGATGTCATCTCCATATCAAGGGATTAAAATCATTGCGTGAATGTTTCCTCTATGCTGAGATTTCTCTCATATTATAGGATCCTCTATTATTAATCATTTTCTTTCATATCTTAATAATGTGATAGAAAAATCAAATTAGGCTGGTAGAAATTTCCCATCAAGCTGTATTAACTTGGTCTAGTAGAGACTTCAGTTTTCTTTCTAATGAGAATGCTAACAGCCAGCTTAGTCTGCATAGTGCATGGGTCAGATAAGCTCCTTCTTTTTTTGGAGGATGTGTCAAGAGTCATATTGAACTCATTCCCCTTTGTTGACATTTACAGCCAATCAGTTTCCAATGTTTGTCAATTCTGCCTTTGTATCAGCTTATTCTCTGTTCCCTATACCAACTGCATAAAACCCTCACTAACCCTTGTCTAGATTATCAGAGCCTCCAACAAAGGCTCCTACCTGGTCTGTTAACACTCTAATTAATCTTCCACATTTTTGCTATATTAATCTATCAAAGGCATATTTATGGCTATATCATTTCCCTGTTCAAAAGTCTTCTATGATACCCCATTACCTACCAAATACAAGCGTTAGGGGACATGCTTTTAGCATGTAAAGCACTCCATGTGCTGGTCCTAAATTACTTTTCCAACCTTATCTCACACTATTCTCCTCACTAACTTCTTTGGTAGCCAAAATGGATTTTTAAGCTATGCTGAATATTTTCACTTTGCATACTTGTGCAATATTTCCAAATGCACTCTCTACCTTCTTCACCCTGCTCTGTACATTGGGAAGCCTGACCAAAGGGGTCTTTCTTTCTCTCTGGTTTCTAGCTGGTTTAGCCATTGGAAAGCACAAACAAGAGATCGGAGAGCTGGAAGAAAGTATTAAGGTCCCCAAACTTTTGCAGAAAATCTCTTTGTTAAACTCTCTTCAACTACACAGTTTGAAGTAATTTGCACTTATCTGTTTTCTGCTGGGACCCTGGCTGATAAAGTAACAACTACAGGAGTAACATCAAGAAACCAACCCTCCAGTGTAATTCAGGGGGTGGATTTAAAGAGCATGTGGATAACCTTGAAAGAGGGAAACAGGACACTGGTTACCTGGATTTCAATACAAATGAACTTACTTACAAACAGAAACAGAGTCACAGACTTAGAGAACGAACTTACGGTTACTGGGGGGAAGGGATAGTTAGGGAGTTTGGAACTGAGGGGTACACACTGCTATATTTAAAATGGATAACCAACAAGGACCTACTGTATAACACAGGGAACTCTGCTCAATATTATGTAACAACTTAAATGGGAAAAAATTTGAAAAAGAATAGATATATGTATAACTGAATCCCTTTGCTGTACACCTGAAACTATCACAACATTGTTAATCACTTATACTCCAATATAAAATAAAAAGTTAAAAAAACAGAGTACTCAAATTAATAACACTGGCAACATGGGACAGGTAGAAATCTGGAAGCTCTGACACTAAAATGACAATAGGAATTCTTAAGCTGTGAGGTCAGATGACACTGCTGCTGCCAGACATAGCGAGAGTACACGGGGGAAAGGGCAATTCCTAGCTTAGTGCTTGGGTGGAAAATCAGAAAGATGCCATGACAGCTTTGAAGGTGGCTCTCATCCCTGTAGTTGCACGGCAGATACGGCTGAACTAGAAAGTTCAGAGAAAGCTAAATATCAAATTTTTCCAGATATCTTACGTCAAGGTAAGACCACCGGTGGGAAAGGAGTGGAATACCAGGACATGAGAGGGGACATTTAAGCAGATGAATCAGAAGAGTCTGCGAACTCTGAATCTGCTAATCCCTCCGAAACTCCTGAATCCATGGAGACGGAGGCCCCTTGTTCCCAGCCTTATCTGATAGACTCTACCTTCCGCTGCATAAAAACTTTTAGTGATATACATGAGGCAATTACTTTACAAGGAAATACTGATTCTCCTAAGGAACCAACCTCTCTAACCACCAGCCACCCTGCATTGCCTCCAGGACCATAGCAAAATTAGATCCCAGACAGAGAAAGCCTGATCCTGGAAGGCTCAACCTATGCAGGGAAAGAGTTGAGGACTTTGCCTGTTTGTATTACAGACTATATTTTAAAAAGGATAAAATCAGATTCTATGGGTGTTAGATCAAGTTTGCCGTTAGTAACGCCACCCATCTACAGAAGTTACAGCTCCTGTCAGGCAACCCTTTGCCTATAGCTCCCCTCTCTGGATTTCCGTAATCCCTCCCTCCTCTCAGTCTTTCAGGCTCAGGGGTAGTAAAGGCTCTCCATTGTTGTGAGCCCCAAGGTACTGCATTATAACCCTTGTTAACATCACTTGACCCTGCCCACAACGTTGGACTTTCCTTAATTATCCTGTCTGAGTAGGCTGATTCCTGCCAGGACCCTGACCAATACACTCTCTGGTTTCATGTTTTCTTGTCGTGATGTTTTTTATTCGTGCCATGCCCACTGCTCATAATTCCTTCCTACTCATCCTTCAAAGCCCAAATTTAAAATCAGCTTTGAAGTGAAGCTTCCCTATTCCTGAAAGTGATATTGATGTATCCCTCCCTAAGCCGTACTGCCCTTCCCACATACTTCTTTAACATTTCTTAACAATTTCTTCTTCGCATTGTTGCTAGTTCTAAACATGATGTATTTCCTTTCTCCATCTATCAGCATTCTGTGGACAAGATTCATGTTTAATTCTATGTTCATCCTTCACTGGCCTTATCAAGCTGCTGAAAAATAATAATAACCACCTTTAATTTAATTATTTCTGTGTTTCAGGTACCATTCTATGCTCCTGTATATATTAACTTATTCAGTCATCCAACAAAGTTTTGAAGTCACCATTATTACAATGTCTATTTTACAGGGAAAGAATTGAGGTCCAAGTAACTTGCTCAGGGTCACACAGCTACCAAAATGGCAGAACAGGCTTCAAGCCCAGCATTCTGGCTCCAAAGCATATACTTTTTAAAAAATTTATTTATTTATGTTTGGCTGTGTTGGGTCTTCGTTTCTGTGCGAGGGCTTTCTCTAGTTGCAGCGAGTGGGGGCCACTCTTCATCGCGGTGCGCGGGTCTCTCACTATCGCGGCCTCTCTTGTTGCAGAGCACAGGCTCCAGACGCGCAGGCTCAGTAGTTGTGGCTCATGGGCCCAGTTGCTCCGCGGCATGTGGAATCTTCCCAGACCAGGGATCGAACCCGTGTCCCCTGCACTGGCAGGCAGATTCTCAACCACTGCGGCACCAGGGAAGCCCCGCCACCATTGCTTTTTCACCTTTGGTGCAAATGTAACACAATGAAAAAGAGAAAGAATGTCATAGAATTATTCTGAGAAGAGCTGTGACCTCCCAGAATGGGGAGTTAATTGTTTAATGAGTATGGAGTTTTAGGTTGGGAAGATGAAAAAGAAGATAATGGTGGTGATGTTTGCACGACAGTGAGAGTATGTTTAATGCCAAGAACTGTACACTTTAAATGGTTAACATGGTAAACTTTATGCTATATATATTTTACCACCATATGTTAATCAATTAATCAGTTTTTTTTGAATGAGTGGAAAGAATAAATGAACAAACTAACAGACTAATTAATTAATGAGGAAATAGATTTTAGAGTAGATAGCAGCCAGCCTGACAGTTGAGGTCAGACCATCTCTTTGCATCCAGTTTCATCAAACCATCCAGGTTGATGTGACCTTGGTGGCTGTGGTTTAGGTTTCAACATACAGGCACTGAACTTTTTCATTTGGGGGCCTTAGTAATCACATAGAGCTGACATCACATAGCTTGAGGGGAACCCCAATCATCTATCCCCAGCCAATTATGTAAACGATTAATTGCGCCAAACTATACAAGAACTAATCCAATCATATCAGATATTTCTAAGACACTGGTGTCATTACTAGGACTATGGTGAGTGAGAAGGAAATTTAGTGACTTTTGTGAGGAGGCTCCCTTAGGAAAAGAGAAAAACCCCTAACCCTAAGTGGTGGAAGATCTGGGTTCCACCTTACCTCTCTTCTCTTCTGTTATTTACCTTATCTCCCCAGATAAACTAATCCTATCCTGAGTGTCAAATACTCTCCACCTGCCAGTATTTCTTCAACTTTGACCTCTCCCTAGTTCACACTCCTACTTCAAATGCCTACTTGACATGTCCACACAGATGTCTAATAGCTATTAGAAACACAAACTAACCAAACAGAACTCAAGTCTGCCCCTTATAGAAATCTACTCCTCACCCCAATCTTCCCCAATAAAATAAATGGTACCACTTTCCAAACAGTTTTGCAGGCTTTAGGACTAGATGTTATTCTTAATCCTTTTACTCACTGAATCAACTCACTCCTGTGTTGTGATACCCAAGTTATCTCTACTCCCCAAACTTATCTGAAATTCTACTACCATCACCTTTATCCAACCCACCTCATTTCTCCCCAACGACTGCAGAAACACCTCATTGGTCTTCCTGCTTCCACTCTTGCCCCCTACAGTCCATTCTCTACACACAGAAGCCAGAGATGCTGTTTGAAACATAAAGAATATCATGGCGTTCTCCTGCCTAAAATCTTCCAATGGTGTTCATTTGAACTTAGGATGTAATCCAAATTCCTAATGCTCTCTTACAAAACTGCATAATTTGGACCTCACCTACGTCTCACACTTCAGCTCTCATCACTTTTCCTCTTGCCAGTTACACTGCATCCTGGCTGCCTTCTTACTCTTCTCCCAATAAGACAAGCTCATTCTTGCTTTAGGGCCTTTACACTAAACGTTACCTCTACTAATACTACACTTCCTCCTGATTATTCCAGGCTGACGCCTTCATATTACTCAGACTTTAGCTCAAATATTACTTCTTTAAAAAGCTTTCCTTGACCACCCAATCTAAAGTAGCCACTGACTTACTCATCAATCTTCATTAACTTCATTGCTTGCTTTTTTTCTTTTATTTTTTATTTACTTATTTTTTTTGTGGTACACGGGCCTCTCACTGTTGTGGCCTCTCCCGTTGTGGAGCACAGGCTCCGGACGCGCAGGCTCAGCGGCCATGGCTCACGGACCCAGCCGCTCCGCGGCATGTGGGATCTTCCCGGACCGGGGCACGAACCCATGTCCCCTGCATCGGCAGGTGGACTCCCAACCACTGCGCCACTAGGGAAGCCCCTTGTTCTTTGATTTTGTTCTCCCTTCCTTCTTCCCTTCCTTCCTTCCTTTCATCCTTCCTTCCTCTCTTTCTTTCTTTCTTTTCTCCTTTTTTTCTTTCTTCTCCTTTTTTTCCTTTTTTCTTTTTTTTGTCCCAAGTAGAATGGGAGCTCTAAATGAACAGAGACCACTTCTATGGTAAGTGTATTCCCCACAGTAGGGAATGGCTAATACATTGCAACAATATACAGAATTACTTTTTTTTTTTGCGGTACGCGGGCCTCTCACTGTTGTGGCCTCTCCCGTTGCAGAGCACAGGCTCCGGACGCGCAGGCTCAGCGGCCATGGCTCACAGGCCCAGCCGCTCCACGGCATGTGGGATCCTCCAGGACCGGGGCACAAACCCGTGTCCCCTGCATCGGCAGGCGGACTCCCAAACACTGAGCCACCAGGGAAGCCCTAAGTGTACTAACTCTTTATTTTGCTATTTTTTTTTAATCATTGCCAATATACTGTTAAGTTCACTAAGTGAATTTTTTTATTGTAAAGTTTTATTTTACTATATACTTTAATTCTGGAATTTTCATTTTATTCTTCATTATAATTTCAGTTTCTCTGCTTCCATTTCCTACTTGCTCATTCATTACTGTCTTGTTTTCTTTTATGTTCTTGAAAATAAACATAAAATCTTCTTTGAACTCTTTCTCTGCTAAATCCAGCATCTGAGTCAATCTCTGTAGATTGCCCTTTCTCTTGAATATAAGTTGCTACAATTTTGTGTTTTTTCCTATGCTTAGTAAATTTGTTTTTATTTTTACTTGGTTCCAGATTTACTGAGATATAATTGACATATAACATTGTGTAAGCTTAAAGTGTACAAAACATTGAATTGATGAGCACACATATTGCAAAATGATTACCACCCTGGCATCAGCTAACATTTCCATCCTGTCACATAATTACCATTTCCTTTAGTGGTGAGAACATTTAAGATTTACTCTCTCAGCAATTTTCAAATATATAATACAGTATTGTTAACTATCAACAGAGGGCCTGAGCTGGCTGCTCATACAGTTCCTGAGCTTGGAGGATGGGGTGGTGAGCAGATCAGGATGCAGATGAAGGGTGTCAGCAAATGTGAATACTTGTGGAGTAAAAGCTGTTGAGATTTGCAGGGAGTTCATAGCAGCTGTGCTGGCCATTGGCTTTTTTGGTGGTGAAATCTGCTGGGTTTCTCTGCAGAGCAGGTCACTGGGAACCACAATTGCTCCCACTGTGTGATTACTACTGGCAGCCCATGCTTTTCTTCCTTGTCCCCAGCTGTATCTATACATCTCAGCTTTGCCAGTCTGGGTGGGATGAAACCAAAGCAGGGCCTTTGTGCAGTGACCTGAAAAGCTATGGAAACTCTTCTTTTCTTGGCAAGGGGAACCCTTTCTAGCTAGGAAGTCCCTCTTGGCACTGAGCAATGCTGGCTTCGGGGGGAGGGATAATGCAAGCAAAATAAAGCTGTCTTTCTTCTCTCCTTGTGTGGTTATTCCTAGGCTTTATGTCCCATTCTGTTACTAAGTTTCTTAAGTGGATTCCAGAACTCCCCCAGAGTTGCTTTTGCTCATTGATATTTGTAGGGGGATGGAGGCTGGGGTCCCCTATGTCACCATTTTTGTCTGCATCTAGTAAATTTGAATTGTCTTCTAAACACTGTATAAGGTATGTTGCAGAAACTCTGGACCCAGCTATATCCCTTTAAAGAGTCTTAATTTTTTTGTTCTGGTTTCAGTGGCCAATTAACTTAAATAGACACACAGACTCAAAGCTGAATCTATTTTTTGGTGGGAAGAGGCTGAAACCTCTGTCCATTCTTTGTGTTTTAGCTGAGATGCTTGGAGTCTACCCTGTGAATGCATATTTCAGGGGTTAGTCACAGATTTGGGCAGTTTGCTTACTTACAGAATGTGGGGTTCTCCCTCTCTGGAGCTCTCCTTCAAGAATTCCTCTTCTCCTCACTTCAAGACAGTATGATTACAGTCTTCCATTTAGTTTTTCCCACTTTGCCTAGTATGTACTGGGGTCTTTGCTCAGGAGACAAACAAACAAACATAAAACCAATCACTTGAGAAAGGATTGAATAACATTGCAGAAATTAAATTGACAAACCTATCAACTAATTAGCTATAAGGGGGTAAGAGAGAAATCAAAGATACACACAGAGTATTTCTCTTATCTGGAAAGCTTTCCTCTCCTGCACACATCAAAAGCCAATCCATCTTTCGAGGCACAGTTGAAGTTGCTTTTCCCAGTCCAACACTTCTCATTTCCACCAAAAACCAGGCAGGCACTGCCTTGGGTTGTGTGGGGCTTTGTGGAGTATACACTTTGCACTACCCAAGTTGATTTCAAGCTCTATGAAATTAAAAACGTGCTTTATGCATTGTTGTATAGTTATGGGGACAACCCTAGGGTAGGTGCTTCATAAATACTTTGTGATTAAATGATTCTCCCACTAATCTCATCTCACAGTGTCTCTGATAATAGAGAAATAGCTCCTAAGCATCTCGAATCCTCACCTTGCTTTCTCACTACTTGCTGAACCTCCACTCAGAAGAAACTGCTACTCTAGTTATCAAGTTTGCTGATCCGTTTATAATATCAGGTTTTGCCAAAGTTGTCCACTTTAAAGGGACAGAAGAAATACTGCATTGAGAAGGGGGAACTATACTTTTTGAGTAGCTAAAGACCTGAAGAAATATACTGGACTGGTAAATATGTCCCTATTGAATGGCTCTAGCTTATCTTCAATCAGAAAGATGGGAAGGAAAGAAAAACATTGTCTGTGGCCATAGGGCACTCCTTTTGGCCTTTACCTCTTGATATTGGTGCAAAGAAAATCCTGTGCAGCTATTAAAAATGTTGATGCCCTAGACTGCCGGCATAATAAATGTTAATATGCAGCTGCTCACACGCAAAGGCTTCTTAGTACAAATAACAAAATGCAAAATTATAATAAATGGAGCCTCGGTACTTCTGGAAAGTTCCCAGAAGGCAGCAAATTGAAACAGCACAAAACCCCAAAACAATAGTAACAGAAAGGAAAGCCAAGTTGTCTTGGATCCCAGAGCTCCAAAGAGCTCCCAGCACAGACAGGCCAAAGAAGAGGGCAGCTGGAATCCCCTGGGAAGAAAGCCCAGGACTAGCTGACAATTTGATGGAGTCTGTTTTAAAGCTACACACACACACACACACACACACACACACACACACACACACACTTTACCCCCTCATGCAATGAGCAGTAAAAGGTAAGTCTTAAGACACAGAGAAGTCTCCAACCTTTATTCACTATCTCTTCAGAACTACCACTGCTATAGTCAGCAGTTATGTAGCCTGCAAGCTTCCGCCCACTGTTCTGATAGCCCTGTACCTCGATGTTATATGTAGGCAAGTTCTTCAATATAAAATGACATTGTTCCTGCACTGGTTGTGTGTGTGTGTGTGTGTGTGTGTGTGCATCCACTTATGTGAACACAGACAGGCATGGCATATGCAGAACTATTCTACCCAAGAATACCCCTCCAAACATCAGAATTATGAAGGTACAATGTATTATGCCCATTTTACAGGTAGAGAAAATTGCCTACAGAGTCTTACCCAAAGATCTTCCCATAGGCCAATCCTGAGGACTCTGTCTCCTACTTACACACCTGTAAATGGGTTGTTATATGCCGATGAGTAGGCTTGCCATGAGAAACACTCAGTAACATCTTGAGAAAAAAGTAACAGATTTTCAAGGAGCAGCAATTGTAGGACCAACATAAAACGAATCAGGTCCTACGCTCCTCCCAACCCCACCTCCATAGAAAACCCAATCCGAACTCTAAAATATTGCACATTCCCCAAAGAGCCATTTAACACTAAGGGCCAGAAATCCTCCAAATAGGAAAGATTACCATAAAAGTCCCTGGTGTTACATCTAAAGATGCAAATGAGACCTCATATATAACATCGCGTCTGGCTTCACTGATGGTAGCCAGATTCCTGCTCGCTGCATCCCAGCCTGGTGAGGACCACTGCTCCAGGCGGTGCCCTCCTTCTTTGTTCTAATTGCAGGGAGGATGAGGACCACTGCTCCAGGCGGTGCCCTCCTTCTTTGTTCTAACTGCAGGGAAGATGAAGAAATCCGGCGGATACTTTCAATCATTCGGCCTCCTCACCTCCAAACTTAAGAAAAAGAACTGGGGGTAAGGAGAAGATTAACATGCCAACGTTTTCCTCCTACCTCTTTTAGCTTTTCAGATGGAGAGAAAGGAAAAAGGTGAGATGTTTTGGGTGATATCCAAGCCAGGAAAAGTAAGATCTGAGGCCCTGCTAGGAGGAGTGAAGACTCCCTTATATCCAGAGGTGAATAACAAGACATTTCTGCTTGCCAATAGAATCTGAGGCAAATATTTATTTGCTGAGAAGCTATTCAGGCCTCTGGGGTTCTTAGGAAGAAGAAACAGGTTCTTCACAGGTTAAGGGCTTAGTCCCATAAGGCTGCCCCCACCATGCCCAACACCAACACACACACTTCAGAGCCCATCACAAGTCAAGGTTATTACCTGTGCTTCTGATCAACCAGCTATAGAGCAGAGGTTCCTACAACACTTTCTTTGTGTTCAATTAATTTGCTAGAGCAGCACACAGAACTCATGGAAACACTTACGCTTATCTATAAAAGAATAGATAAAGGATACAAAAGAATGCCCTGAAGGAAGAGGTACACAGGACAATGTATGCGGGTGGGGCATGGAGTTCCCAAGCCCTCTCTGGACGCACCACTCTCCCAGCACCTCCACGTGTCATCGACCCCAAAGCTCTCTCAACCCTGTACTTTGGGGATTTTTATGGTGCCTTCAGCGTGTCAGCATGATGGATCATTAACTCCATGTTTAACCCTTCTCCCTTCTCAAAAGAATGGGGAGCAGGGCTGAAAATCCCAAGCTTCTAATCATGGCTGTGTCTTTCCGGTGGCCAGCCCTCATCCAGGAACCCACCCGGAGTCACCTCATTAGAACAAAGGATGCTCCTACCACCCAGGAAATTACAAATTTTCCTGTGTCAGGAACCAGGGTCAAAGAACAAATATTAAAAAAAAAAAAAGATGCTCCTAGTACTCTTATCACCCAGGAAATTATAGCAATTTCACGAGCCCTGCGTCAGGAAGCAGGGGCAGAGACCAATATTTACTTTCTACTCTCTCACGCCATGGCACCATTTACTACTCAAAATTGAAAGGTCCTTGGACCAAAAGTTACAGCTATGGCCTTCCTTAAAGGTCATAACACGTGTGTCCATCAGACTTAAGGGCTGCACTCTTAAGGCAGCTTTCAGAGAAAGGCAGGGAATTTGTCCGAGTTTCTGATCTCATGGCATCCCTTTTATGTGTGCCTCCATTATTTGATCAAAAAACAAATGATATCTTTGTTGCACAAATAAATGAATAATTGAATGAGTGAATGGATAAGCCTATAAATGAATTCATGAACGAATAAACAAAACAGCAAAGTGTGATAGACTATAATTAATCAGCTGAATTGTTCAAACTATCAATTCTATACTTTTATAGTTTAGAGAAAAAAGATGCTGAGCGTTGCTTAAAGTAGTCCAAGAGTTTTACTGCAGTAAGAACATTTAGACTTCACTTCATTATCTTCCTCATACCTGATGTCACTTGTCATTTTCATGTACTCTAAATTGAAGTCACCAAGACAAGGGAAGACATAGGGAGAGGACCCAGGTCTCTGACTTCCCAGACCAATGGCTCTCCAACACCCCAGAGCCTCTCCCCAGCTGGAAAGTCGTCAGATAATTTTTTTAACATATTTATTGGAGTATAATTGCTTTACAATGTTGTGTTAATTTCTGCTGTACAACGTGAATCAGTTATATGTATACATATATCCCCATATCCCCTCCCTCTTGAACCTCCTTCCCACCCTCCCTATCCTACCCCTCCAGGTTGTCACAAAGCACCGAGCTGACCTCCCTGTGCTATGCGGCTGCTTCCCACTAGCTATCTATTTTACATTTGGTAGTGTATATATGTCCGTGCCACTCTCTCACTTCGTCCCAGCTTACCCTTCCCCCTCCCCATGTCCTCAAGTCCCTTCTCTATGTCTGCGTCTTTATTCCTGTCCTGCCCCTAGGTTCATCAGTACCTTTTTTTTTTTTTTAGATTCCATATATATGTGTTAGCATACGGTATTTCTTTTCTCCTTCTGACTTACTTCACTCTGTATGACACCCTGAGAAAACCATAATTCAAAAAGAGACATGTAGGGCTTCCCTGGTGGTGCAGTGGTTGAGAGTTCGTCTGCCGATGCAGGGGACACGGGTTCGTGCCATGGTCCGGGAAGATCCCACATGCCGCAGAGCGGCTGGGCCTGTGAGCCATGGCCGCTGAGCCTGCGCGTCAGAGCCTGTGCTCCGCAACAGGAGAGGCCACAACAGTGAGAGGCCCACGTACGGCAAAAAAAAAAAAAAAAAAAAACATGTACCCCAATGTTCACAGCAGCACTATTTACAATAGCCAGGTCACGGAAGCAACCTAAGTGTCCATTGACAGATGAATGGATAAAGAAGATGTGGCACATATATACAATGGAATATTACTCAGACATAAAAAGGAATGACATTGAGTTATTTGTAGTGAGGTGGATGGACCTAGTGTAAGATAATTTTTGAATCTAGCTGCGCAGGCATTCCAATAGCCACCTTGCAGCTCTGTTTTTAAGATACTCACTTCTTTTTGTTTCCTAATGCGGAAGCCAATCTATGAGGGATAATGCACCTTTTAAACAAAAATTTTGCCTGACATTATATTATCAGAGAACAGTCAATAAATACACATTTCTCTAAAACACATATAAATGGCAGAAACATGATTATCTATCAAGCAGGTTTGGCACTAAGAAGAAAGGTTTGCATTATCCCTGATGGTCAATCGCTTGGAGTCATTCAAAGATCTGAAACCTTAACCTCAAAATTAGGATCTTCTCCAAGGACAAATGATTGTTTAACCAAAAGACAGATGGTAAGGAGCAGAGAAAACTGACATGTCTGGTCTCCAAGTGTTTCTGAGACTGAGGGAGAGTTGAGCAGGGGAGGTGATCAACCATTTGGCACACTGGAAAAGAAAGTTAAAGTTATCAAGGTCATCTGGTCCACTAATTGCTGTTGGCGGGTCCTCTCCACCACCCACCAACTCCAGAAAGGCCACTGTGTACCCAGAGCCTTCGAGCTGGTCCGGGTGAACTCTGTGGTCCCTTCACAAAGACTGACAGCGTGACAGACAGATGGCTCACATATTGACAGCCCTGCCACCTCACTGGTCATCCCTCAGTATGCTCAGAAAGGATGAAAAATGTCTCTTAGAGGAAACAAAGGAAGGAAAAGAGGGAGGAACACGTCTTCCTAAAGAAAGGGTCATAGAATTTGCTTTGCTTTGAGACCTGCCCTTCCTTCCCTGTAATGCCAGTCAGATTTGGGCTCTCCTGCTAGTCTGACCTTGAGTAAGGCTGTTTTACAGTCTGCAGACTAGTACGGGCTGCTCAGCACCCAACCAGTCATCCTGTGGGTGGCTCTAGCCTTGACCGCACCCCTCCTTCTCCAAGCTGTCCCAGTCATGCCCCAGAAGCATGGACTTCTCTATGAACTTACGGCCCATATGACTGAACTGTGTGTCCGAGCCTGTGGCTCCTAACTCATCACCCTGAGCAAGGAACCCTCAAGATCCCAAGAGGCAATCTGTCTCTGATTTGATCAGTTACACCCAGTGTCTAAAAGACTGCAGATAAACAAGGCATTCAAATATGTCTTGAGTGAATCAAAGAAAGAAAGGATGGATGGATGGATGGATGAAAGAATGAAAATTCCTGGGACATGCAACAGTAAACCACTCCAGGAATCTTGAACTCACCACTTCACAATAAAACCAGAGCTGGATGGAATATCCCTCTTCCAATCCCTCACTTTCTCTATAATTTATGTGGCAGTTGCCACTCTGATTTATTATAGTTAGTTATTTTTAACTTAATAATGAGCTCTTTAGAGCAGAATCTGTGCTTGCTTCACCTTCATATCACTCATCCAACACATATTTATTGAATACTAAAAGTTCTGAGAGTTTTAGAGAATAAAGGCATAAATGAGGCCCAAGCTGCTTCCTCTAGCACAGATATTGGTCGGGAAAGGATGTGTCACCAGAATCAAAGGTGTGGGGAGTGGGTAGAAGTGGATGAGAAGTAGATAGTCATTATAAGAGCTCATGTTTATTGGGTGCCTGCTGTGTAATAAACACCTTACTAGATGCTTTACAAGCATTATCTCCGTCCTTACAAGGCCCCCATGAAATCAGCATCATTATTATTCCTACTTTACAGATGAAGAAACCATCTCAGGCTTAGAATGGTTAAGTAACTAGCAAAGTAAAAGAGGCAGATTAGGGGGAAGGATAAATTAAGAGTTTGGGATTAACAGATACACACTGCTATATATAAAATAGATAAACAACAAAGACCTACTATATAGCACAGGGAACCATATTCAATTTTTAAAAAGGGCCAGGAAGAACTTTCTGACTCAAGAACCAATTTATTCCCTCTTTATCCTTCTCCCTCTCTCTCTCTCTCTCTCTCTCTGTCTCTCCCTACCTCTCTCTCTGACACACACTTCTGGTTGAATTTATATTTTAGTAACAATAGCCTCTATATTACTTGGAAACCAGTCTCACATGTAAAACTATTTTAGTGAATGAACTGGATGGGATAAAGTGCAATCAAAAAGAGTAAATTTATTCTTTCTTCCAGAGTCCCTACAAAATCACTCTGGATTAGTCTTCTCTCTCCCTGGGATAAAATTTCAGGAAAGTCTTAAAGCTGTCCAAGCTCCTTTTAATCACAAAAGCAGTCTCAGTTCAGTCATTGAGTCCAAAAGCATCCAGTACACTATAACCATTGGAATGCCAAACTTCATTCACGTTTAGGATTCTCCTTAAGCCCAAGCCTGAGCCCCTGGAGGCTTGCAGCCCTAGGTGACACAGTGGGTGTGCACGGCTTCCTCTCTGCTGCCCACCCTGATCTCTTCCTATGCTCCTCCCCCTGCCCAAGACCAGAGGGAATTAGAAGGAAACTACCCCATTTTCATGGAAGGCACAGTTGTAATCTGGAGACGGGCACACTCTGGATAGCAGAGGTACAATTGTTAGCCTTTTTACTCTATTTTGTTTGCTGTCTTTTGTGTTTAAAGCCCCCTGCGGAGACCTCTCACTGCCTCTCCCTTGATATGAGCAAAATCATTCCTCCTGAGACCACCTAGGGCTTCCCTTCCAGAAACACAGCCATCTAGCTCTCTTTGTGGAGGTTTTGCCCGTTTCAAGCAAAATCTCCTTCAAACATCTCCAGGCCAACTCCCCCTGTGGGATCCACTTGTGGCCCCTGGGACACATCTCCCTTTGTGTTAGAAGAGACACGTCACTCCCAAAAGTTTCTTTGTGTTGGCACCAGGCAACCAGTGCCAGCCTCAGCTTTAGTCTTCCTAAGGTGGAAATTACATACCAGTCCTTAGGTTTCCCAAGCTCTTACGGGCTCCTGACAGGTGTTCTGGGTAGCCGCCTAGAAGCTTCCCGCACTCTGCCTTGAAGAACAAGAAATGCCTTAGTATTCCAAAAACTCCTTCCCAGCCTCTCCAGTAACTAGTCCTGTTGGGTGGAGGAGGGTGGTCCCTACCAATGAAGAAGCCGTTTCAGAAACTTCCCAGCAGCTCCTGCATAGGTGGGCTAGCACTCTTTTCTGCTTGGCCCTTGTGGTATTATTCTTCTATTTCCCTCTACTTCTCCTTTTGAACAGGAAGACTTGGAGTTTGGGCTCTACCACTTTCTTTCATCTCCTTTTTTTTCTGTTTCAATATATATCTTAACAACAGGTAATAACAGCAACGACAAGAAGATCAGCTGTTCTGTCCGCATACCTGAAATTCTGTTCAGTGTGATTTTGTCTTTGCCCCTCCACCCCACCGCACCCCCAAACAATGAGTTTTAGAACTTTCTCTTTCCTTCGGAGGCAGGAACAAGCTTCAATTTGTCCCCGGTACTGAATTTGACTTCCGGGAAAGAATATAAACCTTCAGCCTCTGATTCTCTCCCACTCCTTTCTATTAGTGCCTGTGTCAGCAGGGTGCTGTTATAAGAGACTTTGTTACATCTTATCCAACTGTTGGCAAGTTCTGAATCTTAAAGAGAACTGTTTTGTAGTACAAAGATTAGAGTGCTTCATCGAACACTAAAAAGGGAAAGGGAAAAAACGAAGTCATCAAGAAAAGTTTTTAAAAACCCTCTCTGAGTAGGCTTATTTGAAGAGCCTGTATTATGCACTTGGAATTTACTTTAATTATTAACATTGAAAGAACACGTTCCTTCTAAGCATAGAAACTTCAAAGGGTAAATAGTGATTGGGCTTCACGTACCTTTTTCTTAAAGTGCTGTCATAACAGCAGTTGCAGCCACGCAACTATTCGGAGGTTTGGTGGTGGTGGCAGCTTGTTTTGTTTTGTTTTACTCGGTAATCGCAAAGGGCTTTATAAGGGAAGAATAATCAATACAGCTTCTACCCAGCTGGAGCAAACTGGGGCACAAACTATGACTTGGTCCAGGGTCATTCTGCCAGCCCTCAGAGAATGTCCTGCTCTGTATGCTCATCAGACTGAGGAGCTGGCTTCCATGGGGAGAGTAAAAGAAGGCATCTCTGTGTGGCAGCTTGCTAAGCGATGAATATCTGAGACATGCCAAGGATCTCAATGCCAATGCCAGGAAGAGATGGATTGATTAGTGAGACTCAAAGGGAGGAGGATACAAAGAGCTGGTGGAAACTGCAAAGAATCCAGCCAGATACTTATATACTACCTTGGATGTCCTATCAATGGCTTGGAGACCCCAAAGCAATCTTCATCATTGGTTCAGTTTAAACCTAAACTCTAGGAACACCAACCCTCCTTCCCCGAGACAAGAGAATAACCTGCTAGTTATTTGCTAGTTTCACCTCTTCCCATCTGCAGTACTGGGTGGCTGCAGTTAGACTTTCTGGTGTGAAACAACGGTTCAGAAGTCAAGGAAGCAGAGTCTCAGGTAGCACTGACCTCTTGAAAAAGGTCATCATCATTTTCTAAGTGATGGGGTAATTATTTTCCCATGTAGCTCGTATTTGGCCAGGTTTCTTTGCATTCCTTAAACAGCCATTTTCACCTGGAGTGCCCTTCACCTTGTTACCCATAGCTGAAAAGTTTCTTTACAACTGTAGTCTCATGACCTTGTCTCTGCCAATTAGATTCCATCCGGATCTCCAAGAATAACCTACATAGGAGGATGTAACATTTATGCTCATAAATCCCTGCAGGTTGCCAAGAGACCTGTCACTAGACATCCTGGAAATCACCTGCTTGGTTCGGTTGGGAGATACACACACACACACACACACACACACACACACACACACACACACACACACACACAGAACATACTCAACATTGGTGCTTTTCCGTGATTGGACTATTGATGGATTATTCTGAAGGTGACAGAAGAATGGAGAAGAAACACGAGGTTTAGACGACACTGAGCATTTGCTCACTAATTGATTCATTCAGTAAAAATTTATCGAGTTTGTAAATTCAAAACACTCATTTGTACAGCTTCCTCCCTCAATGAACTTGATTCTATTCAGAGTTCAGCAAAACAATTACCTAATGATATCAAGCTTCGTTGATTGACAATCTCAGCTAAGCAAACTCTGTATCCTCTTTTCTTGAATATTTTGCCTTGATTTTAGATAAATGCAGAATCTGAGGCCCAGTTCTCCTTCCAAGATCACACATTCAGCCTGATTTCAGGCCCCTCATTCTTAATAATTCCCATGTAACTGGTGTCATCATTACTGCTCTCATTGTCATCAAGAAAAATTTATGGCGGGACCACTGGGGATCTAATACTGAACCAAAAGCCTTAAGGATCTTATATTGCAGAGGATGTGCAGTCCGTGCTGCCTAGAAGCTTCAAGAGGTAGGTGTTAAATAGATTAGCTAATTAATGGCAGAGGGTTGTTTAAAAGCTACAGAGCTGGACCAAATCTGGAAAAAAGTTCTCATGCATAATCAGTTATTTTGATTTATAGAAAATATACTCTCTTCCCCTCTAATAACAAGCAGGAAAATAGTTATTTTCTGGTTCGCCCCTGGGGATCTCTGCATACAAATAATTCAAACAAAACTAAACTTTCAAACTTCACGCTCTCCCAAGGGAATCTTCTTTTATTAGAAATAGTCACTTCAAAGGTTTGAATAAATGTGGGTCTTTTTTTAAACACTGCAAGCAATTTACATTTTTGTGTGTACATTCACTAAATGATTCTGATCAGATTCAGGGAATTTATCCAGCCAGAAGTACTATGAAAGTGTGAAACTTCATAGCACAGCGATGTCAAACAATTAGTGACAGAAATTGGCTGGGTGTTCAAGCCCCCCAAGTAAACATTGGATCAGATAAATTCCTGACCCAACTCAAGAAATGATAGTAGGAGTTTGTGTTTATGTGGGTTCCCTGCACTTCTTCAGCAATATCAAAGTCTTTTAAAAGCATGCTGGTTTCTGACAAATGTCAATTTTGACAATAATAACCTGACATTTTTTTAACATCTTTATTGGAGTATAATTGCTTTACAATGGTGTGTTAGTTTCTGCTTTATAACAAAGTGAATCAGTTATACATATACATCTGTTCCCATATCTCTTCCCTGTTGCGTCTCCCTCCCTCCCACCCTCCCTATCCCACCCCTCCAGGCAGTCACAAAGCCCCGAGCTGATCTCCCTGTGCTATGCGGCTGCTTCCCACTAGCTATCTATTTTACATTTGGTAGTGTATATATGTCCATGCCACTCTCTCACTTTGTCACAGCTTACCCTTCCCCCTCCCCATATCCTCAAGTCCAATCTCTAGTAGGTCTGTGTCTTTATTCCCATCTTACCCCTAGGTTCTTCATGACCTTAATAACCTGACATTTTCTTTAGCACCTTATCAAAGTTTACAAAATGTTTTCTCACCCAATATTTTATTTCTGTCCTATTTAAACAGTCCCCATGTGTTTGATCTTGTTACCTTCTTATTTTATGATCCGAAAACTGAAGCTCAAACTCTACAAGAATTGCACAGCTAAAATGTGGAAGAACAAGATCTTGAAGCCAGATTTTATTTGAATATCTTGGAATCTGTCCTAAGCTGTTTTGGCCTGAAATTTTCAGATGGTTTTATATCAAATAGTATGAGGAGAATAATGGTGATGGTAAAAGGAACCTAATTAACCAGAATGACAGTATGTGCATTACAAATATTCTAGATTAATAGTGACCTTTCAACATCCCTTGATGCTAAGCAGAACTATATCAGTAAAAGACTTAAATCAAAATGCTAACTAGTCCTACCTTTCTAACCACTAAAACCATGCAATGTGACTAAACTAGCAAAACCCTGAGACTTAGTTAATATCCAGAGCTGATAATCATGAGTCTGCACTGGTACAGCTAGTCTAGTCATTAATGACTAGCATCCTTTCTCATGCAATTAGACATTAAATGCTTTCTATAAGCCTGACTCTAAGCTGAACAGTTTCTGATACTGTAGCTCATGGAACACTTACAGCACCATTCTGTGATAAGCATCAGCTTAAATTTTTTGTTCTTCTTTTATTTTTTGGTACATCTTAAAAAAACTGCAAAATGTCTGAAGATGATGTTCTGTAACTCACAGAGGCTTCAGCTATCAGGACACACACTAAGAAAAGCAAAAGCCAGCTATATTTAGATGGAGGGGAGTGGCAGTAGGTATTTCATACTAGGGGCAATTATAATCTACTGTATAGCCAATGTAGGAGAGATTTTTTCTTAATCTGCTTATCTTCCATTTAGGCTTTATTTGCCTTTGACAAGACCTCTCTCTTAGCATTGTCTTGCATAATACACAGCAGAATGCCAATGAAGCATGGAGAGCTCCGTCCTAGGAATCCTTAGGAAATCATCAATTCCCCACAGTGACTGGAGTCATTGATTCCCTCCTGGGAACTGCCTTTAGAAAGAATGATCTCAGAGGAATTTAGAAGCGTTAGCTCTGTCAGTAAGCCAAGAGGGATAAAAGTAGAGACAAATTCCATTCTCAGTTCAATTTAATTCAGCGAGCATTTATTGAGCCTCACACAGTCTTTGGGATATAAAAGTAGAAGGAGACAGCCCTTGTCCTCGAGGAGTTTGCCATCTGAGGGTGAGACCAAGGGAGGCTGACCTGAACAACCTGAACAAGGTCCCCAACCTCTTCGAGGTTGTTTCCTACAGAGTGGACCTACTTTGCCCCCAAAACAAGCCTCTGCTCCCACTTGGTCCACGGAACCAGCTGCTTATGCTTGCCACCCTGTTCCCTGTCATTGGCACTGTGTCTGGGGTATATCTCAGTGTGGTCCACTGATATTTCCCAGCGGTTCCCTGCTGAAGTCTTCCCCATTCATAACAGTTTGTCAGCTCCCCTTTGCTATGCACATTTGCTTAGCACCGCAAACACAGATAACCATAGCACTGGGGTCCCTTCACACTATCCTGCTTTTCCTAATACCTCACTGCCTTCTCTCTCTTTGTTTTTTTGTTTTGTTTTGTTTTTAGAACATTTTTAAATTTACAGAAAAATTGAGAAGATAGTACAGAGAGTTCTCATATACCTCATACCCAGTTTCCCCTATTATTAACATATTACATTAGTGTGGTACATTTGTTATAATTAATGAACCAACATCAACACATTATTAATAACTATAGTCCATAGTTGTTTCAGATTTCCTTAGTTTTTGTCTAATGTCTTTTTCTGGTCCAGGTTGCTACATTATAATTAGTTGTCATGTCTCCTTAGACTTCTCTCTGCTATTAAACTTTCTCAGACCTTCCTTGTTTCTGACGACCTTGACTGTTTTTTTGTTTTTGTTTTCATCTTTATTGGAGTATAATTGCTTTACAATAGTGTGTTAATTTCTTCTTTATAACAAAGTGAATCAGTTATACATATATATATATCCCCATATCTCCTCCCTCTTGTGTCGCCCTCCCTCCCACCCTCCCTATCCCACCCCTCTAAGGTGGTCACAAAGCACGGAGCTGGTCTCCCTGTCTCTTTGTTTTGTTTTTCTTGGAAAGGGCAGAGGATCTAGATTCGCTCTTTTCTTTGCAGTCATTTTAGGTCTGGTTTGTGTTGTGCCTACACATGAATCAAATTTCGTAATAAATAAAGCTACTAAAGAATGAGGTTCAGTAGAACAAAGAGGTCTGCCATGAAGGAGCAGTGACTTGGAAAAGAGGCTTAAGGACCAATTAAGAAGGATGATTTTGGGCTTCCCTGGTGGTTGAGAGTCTGCCTGCTGATGCAGGGGACACGGGTTCGTGCCCCAGTCTGGGAAGATCCCACGTGGCTGGGCCCATGAGCCATGGCCACTGGACCTGTGCGTCCGGAGCCTGTGCTCCGCAACGGAAGAGGCCACAACAGTGAGAGGCCCACGTACTGCAAAAAAAAAAAAAAAAAGAAAAAAAGATGATTTTGAAGATGGAAAAAAATGACAGCTTACTTTCTACCAATAAGTGTGAGATGTTTGTGCAGTTCAGAAAATACTCGTTAGATTTTCTTTATTTTCCTGAATTGGAAAATACTAGTTAGATATATGTCCATTCCACACACACACAGGCACACACACCCACATACTCACACACGAAAGACACAAATGATATCAGCCAGAAGTAGTATTGCCTCTATGGGAGAGGAGAAACACATATATGTCTAAATATTTCAAAGCTTTAAACCAAATAATAAACGAGTAAAATCTGTACTATTCTCTTCCCTTAATAAACATAATCCATATTGACCTAAAAGATCAGCTTTGAATTTAGAATTGTTGGACTGCTCTGAGTTCTATGTTGCATGCTGGCAGCACAGAGAGAACTGGTACCTAGCCTGTACTGTACCTTCCCACCTCTGGCTCTGACCCACATCACAGAGAGCCTCATACACACAGCCTGCACACCCAAGCAGCATTCCTACCCATGGCCAACAGCCTCCCTTGGTTCCCCACAGGGGTGTGCACATCAGAGGTGCAGTATATGCTCAGAGGAACAGACCAGAAAAGAGGGCCTTTCAGATGCAGTGAGTGACCTAAAAGTCATATGAATGGAGAATTTGGGGATCCTGGGTAGCCAGAAAATGATCTAGAAAAGGGATAAATGCTCAGAGTATGCAAGTCTCTTGGCGCCATGGACTCTTTGCCCCATGGGGAGAGGTAGGACTCTACCTCCTCAAAAAGTGGTCCATGAATTGGCATCACCCGCATCATGTGGGAGATTCAGATTGCATTTTCAGGATATCCCCAGATGAACTGAATGCACAGTGGTGTTTAAGAAGTGCTGCTCTGAAGTGTGGAGCCTGAACGTGACCTGTTCCACCTGGGTCTAAGGTCAGTAGTGGCCAGGAGCAGTGTGTATCCCTCTGTCCATCTCCTCATACCCCAAAGATATACATGGAGTACAGAATCAATGTCCCCAGATTCTTCGCTTGTTGCCTGACCACCCCCTGTTATTGGTTGGTGGCTAATGGTAAATCTGATTTCATCTGTGAGTCATTCAGCCACAAATGAGGCTACCCAGTTATTTCAAGGCCATTTCCCTGGCCCGTGAATGGATGTGGAAGGACCTCAGAGATTATGACAAGAAACACAATTTTGGTACCAAAGAGTGTGCCTCCATTGGTGAGCCCAATACAAAGTAGGTCAAGAAACTCAATGATAATCAAAGCATTCTAAACTGGAATCAGCTCTCAGATACTCCATAATGGTTTGCAAATGCAGGCTTATCTCTTCCCTGTTTAATTCCTTTCAGTAGGTGCAGGTAGAGAGAGGCTTACTTTATTCCCAAATATCCTTGAGTCATAGCCCCTGGACTCCAGTTACTAAAAACATTACAGCATTGATCAGGGCTATGATTCTGAGCTAAAGTGTGTCTATTATTGGAGGACTCCGCTGCCAGGCAACATTAAGAGTGCTAGAGGGACTTTAGAAAGATATTAAGAGGTCCTAAGATATGAAAGAGTTCCCTTGGCTGTCATGACTGTAATACACAGATCCCTGAAAGAGGAAAGGTAGAGAAAAGGTGCAAACACCCTGTTAGAAAGTGAAGACACTGACTTAGAAGATTCTGTATTTTAGATAAGTTTCTTCCAATCTATGGAATACTTGATTCTGAGGTTTGGGGAAGGATCAAAAGGAAGTGACGTTGGGTCTTAGAAAATTATCTTCTCTGCCATGGGTACCTCTTCTGATCTAGGTAAGGCAGAAAGGCTATTTTTGACATCTCTGTGTTTTTATCTTTTATAAGAACTTTATACGTGTTCCCCAAAATACAGGGTTTGTCATCTGCATTTTTCTAATTCATAACCAAATAGAGACATTTGGAAGATTGAGTTTTTGTTTTGATATTTAGAGTGGGAAGGCATGTTCCAGAAATCCCATCTTTAGAAAAATGACTATCTGATTAGAGTCATTACTAATAGAACAAGTTGACATAACTCAAAGTGGAAAGTAGAGAATTATCAAGATAATTTTTTTTTTTTTTTTTGCGGTACGCAGGCCTCTCACTGTTGTGGCCTCTCCCATTGCGGAGCACAGGCTCCAGAAGCACAGGCTCAACGTCCATGGGTCATGGGCCCAGCTGCTCCGCGGCACACGGGATCCTCCCAGACCTGGGCACAAACCCACGTCCCCTGCATTGGCAGGCAGACTCTCAACCACTGCGCCACCAGGGAAGCCCAAGATAATTTTTAATTCAGCCCAAATGTGAACTAGAATGCCTGCCTTAAAATCACAATCCACTACATCAGAGGTTCTCAGAGATGGACCCCAGACCAGCAGCAGTAACATCACTGAGAAATTTGTCAGGAACACAATTCTCAGACCCTACCTCATACAGCTTCAAAGTCCCTGGGGACAGAGCCCAGCCGTCTTGTATTTTAACAAGATGGATCACTGGCTCTCAAATTTGATAACGAATACCAATGCAGGGCACACCTTAGACCCACTGAGACACAATCCCTTACATGGAGCCCAAGCTTCTCAGTCGTTTTTGAAGCTTCCCAACCTGTTCTGATATACAGCCAACAGCTAAGACCCACCCTGTACTGGATAATTTTAGTTTTATAGACCTAGCTCTCATGTACCTGCAAGAAAACTTTAATCCGAGAATCGACAGGCCATTTACAAACAGGGGCATGTCCTCAAAGACCTGTAACACCAAAACACGCTCACAGAGTCAAGCTGGGGTTTGGACATATCCAGCTCAAAACTCCTGTATTTCGGGCTACCGAGCATCATTTGCACAGCTACAATTATTTCAACCACCGTTAAAAATGAGAAAGGAATTAAATTAGCTTGCAATCTTTTTGCATGTTTCTAGAGAACATGTCACCTGTCACTTGGAATGAGAAGTGCTTCTCCCTGTCTCAGGATGTGGTATAATGAGGTCTCTCTCTGAGCTCTGAATGCAGAAATGTATTTATGGCACAAAGGGAGATTTATGTATTTTCTAAAAATCCTGGCAGCCAATAATTGCCTTGACTGACTCTCTAGGGCTCCAAATGCAACTAGATTGTGTTTGGATATAAATCTGGATGCACTGTAGTCTTAGCTCTGTTTCCCTCCATTAGAGGCCAGATAGGGCAAAAGGGTCTGAAGGGGGAAAGTAATAAAATTATTTATAAAATGCATAAAAATAAAATACTAAGCCAGAGAAGGACATTTTGGTATAATCTGTGCAAAATTCTCAAAGATATCATTCATAAGTACCATCTTGGTGACTATGTTAATGAATTCTAGGATAACAAGTATTCTGTACAATCACAGCTTGGTGGGCAACCTTTTATTTTCCTTAATGTTGTAGAAAGTTGTAAGGAAAATATATTCACTAAAGGATTTGTCCCAGAGTAAGAAAGAGATTCAAAACTGTTTAACATCTTCCATCTGATATTTCCTCTCTGCTCGATCATTTTATCATTCAAGAAAGTATTGCTGAGAGAACGAAAAGTTGGGAATGGAATGAACATACTTCTTTGCCCAGCCTGTAACTGACGGGGCATTCTCAAGAACACTGGGGTGAAGTCAGGTGGTAAACAGTTTTAAAATCACTCTGGCTCTGAGTTGTGGCATGTATTCCAACAGTTAAATATTATAAGTGCTCAACAAGAACTTAAAAGAGTGGACACAAGTTGATCTACGAAACTGTGCTAAATAAGTTGCCCAGTCACTTTAGGAATTCAGAGGAGGGGGGCTTGGGCTGCATCCTAGACGGTACCAGAAGTTCCAGGTTCCATTAGGCCTGTCCCTACTCCAGGCCTGAGAATGCTTAGAAATAATCTGTTCTTAAAACTAAGCCTTCTTCTGCACTGTTGAATCTTGACAGGTTGTATCCATTACCCATCATTTGGAACCAGCTATAGATCATGGCCATGGGCAGGATACCAGCAGAGGCCCATACCTATGGAAGCTGGGTGAGAGAAAGCCAAGGGCCACTGTAAGTGCTCTGACAGAGGATGGCAGGTCAGCACTGCCATCAATTCCTATCCTCTTGGATAGGCGAATTCATTTTGGCCACTTTGGGAATTTGACAAAAAAGAAAAAAATATTTTTAAGTATATGTCCTATGGAACAGAGCCAAGAGGAGCACAAATGCCCTAAAGACATTTTTTCCAACTAAATTACATGCATTTATTTTTCACCATGGGGGGCAGAATCGAAAAGCTAACAGGCTCCAGAGGGACAGAGCATGCTAATTCCACTCATATTAAAGGTCCTTTAAAATGCCACTCATGCCCGAAGCACTGATGAGTTTGCTAGTTGCCCAGCTGGAGGGATGTTGCTCCGCTACCACTGGAACCCATTAGACAGCCTATAGATAGATGGACTCTGCACGGCCACGCACGCAGCCACGCCATCCCAAAGTTTTAAAAAATTACTAAGCAATTACACAGATTTCCCAGCTCTAACAATACGACTAATGGCAGCCCATTTGTGATCGATTATTTGGCACAAGGAAAATGAAACTGTTTAGCATCGGGCTCAAAGCTCCCATAGAAATCACATTCAATTGCAGTTCATAGAGGATTGTGGGGCAGGGTTGTGTTTTGTGGTACACACACTGGGTACCACCCTCACCCATGTAACACCGGGTTTGGTTACTCATAAGGAAGCATACACGTTTAGAGCTGAAAGCAAGCCTAGTGTGCCTACCTCTCATTGCACAGAGAGGAAACTGAGACTTCCAAATGTATGCATGAACGCATACACATGCACATATTTGCACACACAGGTGTGCATGCATGCACATGTGTTCATGCACATACACACACACACACACACACACGGTTGACCAACTGTCTCAGTTTGCCCAGAACTGTCCCGGTTTCTGCACTGAAAGTCCCATGCCCTGAAAAACCTCTCAGACCTAGGCAAACCAGCACTCCAAAACACACACATCTTTAATGAACACTATCTAATCTAAAAAAGCTACAAAGGCTGAGGACTATTAAGGACCCTTCCAAAGAAGTGTCATGCCAACAAAATTCTCTTCACGGGAAACCTAACCTAATTACCTAGGTCGGCTTGCCCTTGGAAGCAAAAGTGGAGAGACTCTCTGGGTTTCTACCTATTGTCACAAAAATCAGAGCATCATAGCACTTATCACAGTTGTAATTAATGATCGATTGCACAATTGCTTGTTTAATATCTGTCACTTGCTGCTGAAATCTTCATGAGGGAAACGTGTGACCATAGGCTTGTTCTCTATCTGATGCCCACTGCCTGAAACAGTACCTGACCCGTGATAGGCATTCTATAAATATTTGTTGAAATCAATGAACAAATTAAGAAGAAAACTCTGTGGATGTGATGGTAGGGTGCTGGGTGCGTTTCATCTCAGCTACCCGGCAAAGCATTCCTCTCTATAAACAGGAAGCCCAGTTCTCTTCCACAGGCAAAAGCCACCACAACCCATCCTGCCACCCTGATCTCAATCTTTGATTATTGTGAATACACTATTACATCTGATCGTGATAATAATAGCTATAGTAAGAAAGTCAAGTGCTTTTTGTATGTCAAGAAGTATAAGGCAGGGGTTTTATCCTATCTCAGGGCAGAGTCACCGTGCTCATAGCAAAGGATATTTGGGGAAGGTTTGTCATGCTCCACTGTGTCATCATCAGTCAATGGCAGGGACTGGCGGGACTCATTGCAAGGAGGTTAAGTCCATCGCTATCCTGTGATAAAAACATACGGCGTACAAGCCAGGCCTGCATCTGACCCAGGAGGCTGAGCTCTTCTCGAACAGGACATTTGCCATGACCAGCATTGCCAAAGCCTGGAAGGGTGCCCGGCACTGAGCTCAAGAAACATCTGTTGATGGAAAGTGGATGCGGGGTAAGAAAGGATGATGATTAAAGGAAGAAAATACATGAATGACAACAGAGATGATGTCTCCAGTCCTGGCACAGGACATAGAGGATGGAACATGTCAAGGACACAAAGGGAGCATGTTGGGGATTTCCACACTAAACTCAACCGCATCTCAGGGGAAGAATCCAGAGTGACAGGTGCTGTGTTTCTTCACATCAGTGAAGGAATATTACCTGGCCCCTTCAGTTCAGCAAGTCAGCAGAGGTCTTCGAATATGACACAAGTTCCACATTTGACTCAGCTTGTCCCCTCCATCGCCTCTACAGGAAACCTCCCAATCCAGGGGCAGCCTGTCCACTTTACTTCTCTCCTCGTCTGTTTAATTTCCTCCTACAGGACCAGGAGCAGCTCAGCTGTGGACTATGTAATTCAATAGATTCGCAGATATGTCCTGAGTCAATTTTAATTCTATTTAAAGGACAGTCGATAGAGTCATCTCTGCGGCTTTCTGAGATGAATTTCATATTTCATACACTGAACAATGTGGACAGGAAAAATGGACTTCTCTTTAAAGATATATGACTTAGGTTTCTAAAGTGTTCCATGTCTGTCCCACTTCTCCATTTCAGTGAAACTAGGCTCAAACTTGGGAGCTTATTTAGAAAATCTGAATGGCAAAGGAGGCATGCATCTATACATACAGAAAGCTTTAGACTGACTGCTTTCTTTTGGGTTTGCCAAAATAGAACGGGAAGTCACATCTTTCTCTGGGATTTCTCACCCTTGTGCCTTTCCCTGAAGTCATGTTATTCCCTCTTCCTGGAATGCCATTCCTTGCCTTCCTGTATATTCTCATCTCTCCATGCTTTCAAGATCCAGCTCAAATGCCACGCCCACCATGAGGCTTTCTCTTACCCTCTTCCCTCCCACTCACCTCCACTCCCCCACTGGAAGGAACCTCCCAGGAGCATGGCCTCTCTCATCCCATTTTAGCTCATATTTTTGCTATGAAATGTATCTGTTTGTTTTCCCAGCTCATCTGCAAGTTCCTTGAGGGAAGTTTATATATCTAATTGATTTTGGTATCGTCCTGTATTAGTCTTGTTTTGTTGGTTATTAGTTTGCTATTCCAATGAATATAATAAATATACCCAAAGTTTCACCAGCATACAACAGCAAACATTGATTTTCCTCACTTGTGAATCTGACAGTCATCTGGGGCAACGCTTCTGAGGTCTGAGTTCAAGTCTGCTCACTTGTCTCAGCCTGGAATCCAGACTGAAGAGGAAGCAGCTACTTGGGGGAAGCTTTCCTTCTGGTGAATCCCAGGGAACAAGAGGTCAGGCTGAGCCACACAAGCAAGCCTCTGAGGGTCACATTTGCTCATGTCACATCTGCTTTCATGCCATAGGTCAAAGCACATCACATGACCAAACTCAAAGTCAGGAGGGAGGGGGTGAATATTCTGCACTGCAAAATCAAGTGGCAACATAATTCTGTCCCGTTGGCTCTGTCTCACAGCCTGCCAGCTTCTCACGATGCTTGTCTGAGTGTCTAGGAAGTTCAGTACATGCACACCCCTGTACTGAACTTGCTGTATTTCCAGCAAGCTTAAGCAGGCTGCCCACTGCTTGTCCTTGGCCCAGCACAATTCTGGAAGTTATTTGAGAATTTAATATACATGCAAGTGAGTAGGATCAAGAAAGTGACTTTTTGTGTGCAGCACAGTCTAGCTCCTGGAGAGCTCCTAACCTGGTGGGTATCCACAAAGGTCCAAAAGGGCTGGGAGAAGAAAGCAGACAGTCATTGCTAAATGACGGTTGGAAAGTTTGGGGGAAAGTCATTCATTTCAAAACATTGGTACTAGTGAGAGTATTGCCACTGGCCTTTACTACTAGAGTTCTGGAGATGAAAACAAGATCTTTGTTCTTTAAGATTTTCATCTGCTCCCACTGCTTTTTCCCACCTGAAGTGCTAATAGTCTTCTGGCCACGTCATAACCGCCTCTGTGGCAAGCCTCTCTGCAGTGTCCGAACACCCGCTTGAAGGTTCACCTGGTGAATGACCAGCAGGTGTGTCTGAAACAGACAAACAACTGTAACCCAGATTTCTCTGGGACTATAAAAAATTAAAAAACGAGGGAAAGGAAAACAGATTCTCTAGGGAAGAGCCTCTTGTATATATACTCAGCTTAGCCAAGTTCAAAGTGTTCTCCATACATTAATGCATGAATACTGAGGAGTAAGTAGTATGGAAGGAAGGCTGGCACACATCTGCTCTTCCTCAAAGGATGTAAAAGAGGGCACCAGGAGAGGCCAGTCCTTTCTGGAAGGTCAACAGGGTTTGGGTTGTTGGCCAAGGTCTAGAAGGCCGAGATGCTGGTCCCCAAGGCTTTGTGCTTGTCCCCAGACCTCACTCAAAGAGTGTTATTATGAAAGCACTTATGCGCTATTGGATTTCATTCCAGTCAGTGTTCAAGTAGGTTTTTAATTGTACAATAAAGTCCATTTGTTTGATCCACGATCTCAGCTTTCTAAATTGTTTTCTCCCACACATTGTAATCCGCGCTGCTCACTGCACAGTAATTAGGCAAGTCGATCACAGCCCTCAGTGCAAATTAACGAGGTTCTACCAGAGTGGGCTTCTGAGGTCTCCATGAGATACAGGAATGGCTCTCTCTATCCTCCTCCACTCTCCTGACAGATGATCAATTTCTTTAACTCGAATTGCATGTTCATTAACCCTCTCTTCCCAGAGTCAGCAAGCCCACTGTGACTTACACTTGACAAAGTGAGCCAGTGACAGGGCCATGTGGCTGGAGAGAAGCTGGGTAGAAACAGAAGTGGTTTTTGCAGGCTGCTTTGGAGAAGCACAGTGACGTTTTGAGCAAAGACAACAGAGTCAGCAGTAGCCACCATACTCCTCAGCCAGGAACAATTATCTGGGGATCGTGTGCTGCTCAGACTTTCTGTAAGTTTTCCTGATGTGATGTTAGTGGAATAACACTAACTAATTCCACTAATTATTAGTGGAATAATTAATGTACATCAAAGTGAAGCATGGCCCAAGTGGATATTTAAACAGTATTGTGTTCCCTTGTCAGATGGTTTCTTTTGCACTGCATAGAAAGCCCAAGTGAACATTTAGTTCCCTATTATGCCTTGGAAATGAACTTAGACGGCACTAATAATAGTATCACTTGAAGACATAAAGTTGAGAGACCATATTCTCCTGTGTCACCAGTATGGCATATTTGTCTTCTGCTTAATTTGCCCTCACTGTGTATTATTAGGAGTTAACACTGTAGTTTTGTTTAATAACGGGCTTCGCCGCCCATGGCTGACTCCAAACTGATCACTCAGGCCTGCTGATGAAAGTCCTAATTCATCCTTGTTAGAGCAATTAGAGGGAAATTGGATAACCGTGCGTCTTCTTGCAAAAGTCTACGTGCAGCTCTAGCCTATCCCCCAAGAGGTTAAACAAATGCTCACTATGGCTGCAGGTGAAATAGATACTTTCCTTGTAAGTGAGATAGACCAAATTAATTTAGACTTCAAGAAATTTTTAAGTGGGAGCTGGAGCTCAGCCTCTCTTCTCCTCACTCCATTCCCCTCTCTGCACACGGCCAGGTTCAATGTTCTCTGCCATTAGAAATCAATTATGATGCTCTGCTGTACTACATATGCTGCCCTGGCATGAGCGACACCCCAGCATCCTGACTTCAGTTGCCGTTTCTTCTTGCCCTTGACATTCGAGTAGTCACTTGGAAGTGGAAAACTTCTCAGAGCATTACAACACATCCTGTCTCCCACCGATTCCATTTGCCTGTTGGGAATACAGCCACATACAGCTTGCTTCTGCCTGGGAAGATGGTGTTTCTTCTGTGGATGGATTTTTCACCACATGGGAAAGGTTTTGGGGTAGGGGAGAGGGTTATAATGGACTAGGGAAACTAGAGATGGGAGGAAAAATGCAAAACTTACATGAGATGTGAGGAGAGATATCTGTTGTGTTACGGCAGAGTTGGTTTGGACCCAGAGAACAAAGACAAACAAGAAACGAGTGCCCTCAAAGTATCACAAAATTTCTAATCCCTATAGGCCGACGTTTCTGTTCATTTTGCTGTGAGTCTCAACTATGTATTTAACTTTTTGGGTCTCTTGTCTGTTTTCTTATCTGTGAAATGAGGTCCTTGTGATCTCAAAAGTTCCTGCTGACTCTATAACATGAAAGTTTTTTGCGACAAGTAACAGAGCAAATGGAGTTTTTTGTATGTGTCACATCATGAGAAATCTAGAGAGAAGATGCCGTTATCGTTGGTTCAGAAGTCTGTAGTTACCAAAATCAGCGTCTCTGCAATTCTTTGGGGCTTTTTTCTCATCTTGCCACCTGATGGTCACCCAGATGGCTGCTGGCTTCCAGGTGTGACAATCACATTGTTCCATAACAGAGCAAGGGGACAAGCAAGGAAACTCCTCTTCCTGAGGCTTTGCCTCTTTTTAGGAAAGAGACGCTCTCTCCATAGATTTCTGTATACATCTGGTTTCCCCAGGACTTGTACTTGGCCAGCCCTGGGGGCAGAGAAGCTGGGAAGTCAAGTATTACATTTTCCATCCTCTGTTGAAAAGGAGGCAAAGCAGGAGGGTGTTGAGATAGGTTCTGAGTCAACCTGCAAATCTGCCACAGGCTTTGAATCTTGAAGCGTGGTTGCCTGAAGCTTGCCTGTCTCAGACACAGAGAGGAAGGCAGTGGGCAGGCATTATTACTGCCCATAAATATTCCCATTTCTTCTCCCTTTCCAACCACACTGAGAGACAGTATTTCGCCACCACACAAAGACAGGTATAGCCAGGTAACTTTCTCTGGCCGATAACATACATGCCAAAGTGGTGTGTTTATATCCCAAATGAAAGCATTTATGAACCAGTGTGAAATTCTTAGTGTCTTCTCATCTCCTATAGCTAGAGATGTTCCAGGGGTCAGAAGCTCTGTTAGCTTGTGTCTAGATGTGAGGATGAAATGGAGCAGAGCCCCCTGATGGCACACGAGGGACACGTAGTAGGAGTGGGGTTCGGGGAGTTGCTAGTTAACACAGTATAACTTAGAGTGTCTGGACTAAAACACATGGGCAGAGAGGATGTACTTATTGTTGAAAATTCCACAGCTACTGTGAGACCCCAGCCTAGAGCCTGGCATCTCCACCTTTTCCTGCACTTCCTTTGCATCTTCCTTCACTTCTGCCCTGCAATCTTAAGAGCTCCTCAAATGACCAAGTGCTATTCTGGCCATGGAGATGTGATGATGGAAAAATCTGTGGAGGGGAGCACCTTTTAGAGCTCGGTGGCTTTGTGCTGTGATGGGGACCACCTGCAGGCATTCCTTTTAACATCTGTTGATTAGATTTCTCTCTGGCTCCTCAAGGAAGGGGAGAAGGGGGATCTTTCCCAGGCTGCAGCACTTGAAATCATTTTTGTGCTCTGGCAAATGTGATGATAACAATGGCCATGGTTTTGTAACAAAGTTTCGTGGAATTCATTTTCACCATCATCATTATCGTGGCCACCATGGCCATCATTATTAGGATAGGTGCCTCTACCAACATTTCAGGTTTAGGGAGCACTGCCGTTGGGCTGGGGATGGGAAACATATAATCTCTTCTCATTGAACCTACATCTTTTAAAAAGCCACTGGGATAAGCAAGTCATAGAAACCCCAGGAGAGATGGATTATTCTCACCTACAAATGCAAAGCAAGGCAGTGTAGGGGTGTGGAGAAGGGGTAGATTAGACATTCAGGAAAGACATTACTTGCTCATTTATGGACTTCCCTCTGTGACCTAAACAAGTCTCCTCTCTTGTTAGGGTGCCACTTACTCCAATTTACTATTAAATATAAAGAATATATGTACTCAAATCCTTCTGTATTTTAATACATCCATAGAGACAAACATTGATCTTAGAAAAATCTACACAATGGTCATCCTGTCCAAGCCACGTCTGTGGGTGTGGTGAGTGTCCTCAGAGGCACCAGTTTCTCTAGACCATAGGGGATCTGATGCTTTTCCAGCCCTGTAGGAGCTATTTGCTTACTTGGAAGGAGAGAAATGGACAGGCAAGCAGGAAGGGCTAAATGGCACTAGACTATTTATTTGCAGATATGAGCAGTCCTGCGGTGTGTGTTTATACAGGAAGACGTTGGATGGGGAAGAAGCAGCAGGGCTGGCCCCAACAGTTATCAGCCTGCAACTCCTCATTTCTGGCTACAAACTCTCACACGCCACTTAAACACATTAGCACTCAGCGTCCTTCCCTATATAACTTGGTAATGGTCTGAGCTTCGCCCCACCCCCACCCCATCCCCCGCCGGGGACCTGTCACATGCCTGTACAAAGACGACAAAGAGGTCCTCTGAGCCATCTGAGGAAGGGACCTCTTCCCCATTCTGAGTTCCAGGGGCTGGCATCTTCCACGGATGGATAGAACATACGGCTGGTTGAGTCCTCTAATGACTTACAAATATCATTCGGAGGTCAGTTTCACTTTGAAAGGAAATACGGAAATCAGGACTCCTTCCTGGGAGGCTGCTCTCTCTTAATCTGTTTTTTATCAGTTTTTTTTCATTCGTGTCCGTTTTCTGTTGAGAAGTACCACACGACATTTAGTTGTCATGTCTCCTTTGTCCTCTCCAGTATGTGACATTATCTGGCTTTCCTTGTTTTTCATGATTTGGGCAATTTCCAAGCATACCAGTCAGATAGTTTATAGAATGCCCCTCAATTTGGATTTATCTCAAAATTACTCTGGAGTTATGGGTTTGGGGAATGAATATCACAAGAGGTGAAGTGCCCTCTTATCATGTATCAGGGGCAGTATGAGGTCAACATCACTATCACTGGTGATATGAACCTTGTGATATCTTGCAGTTTCTCCTCCTCACAAAGTCACTACCATTCTGTTTCCATACGCTATGCTCGGGAGGGCCAGTCCACACTCAAGAGAGAGGGCAGGGGGAAATAAACTCCACCTCCTGGAGAGGGTATTGACATGAATTGTTTGGAATTTTTTTTTAAGGAAGATTTATCCCTTCACCACCATTTATTTATTTGTACTAGTATGGACTTATGTATATTTGTTTTAGACTCTGGGTTGTAATTCAAGGTTATGTTATTTCTTGTGCAAAGTGTTCCAGGCTTGGTCATTGGGAGCTCTTTCAAGTTGGCTCTGTTTTCTTTTGATATGCTTCAATTTCCCTTCCTCCCATCCATTCCTTCCTTCCCTCCTTCCTCTCTTTCTCTCTGTCTCCCCCTCTACCTCTTTCTTCCTTTATTGCTTTTTAAAACGTTTAGCACTTTCTTGCCTTCTGCCACTACAATATACTTCAAGCTCATCCTGCATTTTCCCTGCCCAGCCCTAGAGCAGGCATTTCTCCAAGGAGCCCTTGTTTCTTTAATTGGAGAATGGCATATAGAGACCAAATCTTCGTATTGAGTGTGCTCCTTGCTGCTGAGGTGTCACTGCTTTTAGGCCATCTCAGCTAACTGAGCTAGAAAATATATGTGCGTATACTAACCCATGTATGCCCACATATCTGTATATGTGTGTGTGCATCCATGTATGTGTATATATGTAAACATGAGTTAATACTGATGTCTCTGACATGAATCCAGGATCACAGGGTTCATTCTAGCCATCCTCTGCCCTTATTGGACACTTCTTTCTCAGATGGTTATCTCTCATTATTTTTAATCCATTTACTTATTTGTTCAGCTCTTAACCTCCTTCTAAGTCTCCCTAATCCTTCAGTCTCTCTTGGGATCTTATGTATAATTTCGCAGCACACCATTCACATCTCATTCATAATATTTGGCACAGAGTGACTATGCATTTGATGTCTACCGCTGCTACCAGGTTCAGTTGCCCTGAAGGGAGGACCATGATGCCTTGCTCTCCACTGTGCACTGTGCAAAGATTTACTGAATCAATCAAAGAGAGAAGTAAGAGGACTAAAGCGACAGCTGCTTTTACACAGGCCCTTCCACTCAGTCCTCATTTGTACTGTTGCCGCATTAGACAGATGGAAGGTTTCCTGTTCCACTCTCCAACACTCAATTGCTTCACCCAGTTTTATCATCTTCCTAGCAACTACTATTATCTGCCATCATCTTGATTGTTTTCTGTCTCCCCTACTAGACAGTAAGCTCCACACTGGCAGGGACCTTGCCTGTCTCCTTTATCTAGAACAATATACAACGCAAAGCAGGTACTGCATAAAAATCAGTAAATAGGAATGTTATTAACATTGTTGGCTGTCTTACATTGTATCAACACAGATATTAACCGGATGTGTGATTAGTATTGTTATTTTTGAAATGTTTTGGTGACTTTATCACAAATAAAAAACCTTAAACAAAGAAAAAAAAGAAAGAAAAGAAAAATAAATGAAAACCCAAAATAGCCAATGTTAGGCTTCAATAACAAAACAACTTTTAACAGATAAATAGGTTTTGGAGATCAAAGTTGGAGTCATTTACAGCCTGGTTGGGGTTTTCTGACATTTTTCTCTAACGTTTCTTATATTTATTTGCATAACATTGTCTGTGCAAATGGCTGGTGTATGCTCTTTCCCATTTCCCCTCCATCATCTGTCTTTCCCTCCCACAAAACTTATGAAAACTTATGAAGAAACATAAATCATTCTAAATACAAACTATCTGGAGATTTGTTGGTTGAAGCAAAACAGGAGGTTGTGAGCAAGTGTGCAAAATTCCCGTGTCGATAACTCCAGTCTGTGGTCCTCCACCCATGTCCTCTGTCAGTTTCACTTCATTTATCTGTAAATGGCCTCACTTTTAGAATCGAAGCTTATTAATTTGGACATTCTTAAATTCACTTTAAGAAACTTTGGAAACACCCCAAGGTAATGATTGCTTTACCACCATCTGAAGAAATTGTTTACTGCTCTGGAGGTGTACCACCCTGGCCATGCATCAGAACCACCTGAGATACTCATTAAAACACAGGTTCCTGGAAATCACCTCAGTTCTCCAGAGCCTGACTCTACAGAGGGTTCAGCCTTAAGATATAGGCTCTAAGCCCACTCCCCCTGGTAATTCTTATTCCAGCAGCGCAGTTTTGGGCTGGGCCACGTAATATCATATCAGTGTAAACAAGTTTGTAATGGCACTGTTTAAACAATAAGACAATCTATTTTCTAGAGTTGGAATTCTGCTTATTCAAACCTCTAGTCAATTAACTTTTTTCCTCTTTTTATTTTTTATTATTTATGATTGTCAATTTTTAAATATGCTTGTTAAATAAAAAGAAGTCAAACTTACTCTTTACCATGACCCACAGGAAGAAATACATTTTAAATTGCATTCCAGTATACAGTACAAACATACATATGTGGGCATGTACATGTATATAAACCAATAGAAAATTCATAAAATAATATGATAAAGTAAAATGTAATTAATATTATATATGTTGATATGGTCAAATATCAAATAAAACATAGAAATAGCCCCAAATAAATGATACAAGAATAGTCTAGTAAAAACCCATAAATATTGACTTTGTGACCCACTAATGAGATTCAGCCTATGATGCGAAAAACACCGAACTAACTAGTCACTACCCCAATAGCCCTGTTACCAATACTCAAGAGACATTTCAAGGACTTGAAAAATAACAAAACTGCAACTTTTTTCAATCCAAAATTTAGAAAATGAGCCCTAATTGTGAGGTGCTAGTGGATTTGTGAAACTGCCTTAGCACTTTGGATAAAAGGAAACGTACTAGGTACAATGTTTCACTGTTGACAGGACTACTAACTTATTCACATTAAAGCCTAACTTAACAGTTCTCTGGTTTCCCACCCTGGTTTCCTTGCTCCTTGGTGCACTTTCTCAGTGTGGACCCATGGTTCTCTGCTATTATTCACTCTGTAAGGACCAGAGTAGAACGGCCTCTGACCACACACTTTAGACGTAGGCTGTAATGAACGAATGGTGTTCTCTATTAACGGTCCCTGCACTTGAACTCGGACTTTTCTCATTTGCATCATCTCTGTAAAACAGGCAGCAATAGCCCTTTTGATGTCACCTGTCTCCTCTAGAACTCAGCTTAATTTCTACCTATTCTGCAAAGTCTTGACCAAACAACGTCTGTCCAAACCAACTACCCTGGTCACAAATCTTTTCTTTTCACTTCCCATTCAAACACTATTTTGTGTTCCTGAAGGCTGTTAAGTCCTCATCTGCCTGCTCACTTTTGATTTTTCTGTCTGCCCTCATGCTGTAAAGTTCATGGGATCAGGGATATTAACTTCACTTTGCTAAATAGTATAAATGCTGATAATGATGAGGATACATTAAATTCCTTTCAATTCCTCCTCCAGCACCTGGGGGTGCCCCAAGCTTACAAAAACACTATATACAGAAAACTCTCATTCTTTTAGACTAGAGGAAGGGGGGAAAGAATGATGCATTCTTTAAAATCTGAATGAGATGCAAATAATAAAGAAGTTCAGCTGAATTTCTTTTAAATAGAAAAAAACTAAAATCAGTTTTAAAAATTGGTGTTGAATGTAGGTTCTGAGGGACCTATTTTCACAAAAATAAATGTTATATATCTGGCATTTCACATTTGATTCTAAATCAATTTTAAATGGCAGTTTTTATAAGTAATCATGGAAATAGCTAACTTTGACCAGATGTGTGTTATGGATTGCTTCATTTGAGAGTAACCTACATTGCATTAGAATTATGCCCATTTACAGAAGCCACTGAGATGTCAGGAAGTTACTTGCCCAGAGGGGCACAGCTAATAAATGCTGGGACACAAACTTTAATTTCAGAGCCCTGCCCTTAACCTCACTTTCTAAAACTTTATTATTTTTATTAACTTGCTTTGAAACCTCTGTAAAAATTAAACCTAAGTCCAAACCTTTATCCAAATCTTTAGGAATTCAGAGGGTGATCAAAGGTGGAGAAATACTACCATACCTGCCTGGGGATATTGGAAATAAAGGAATGAACTGCTATGAACAGCTCCATCATTTTGGGCTCTGAAAACAATTCCCCTGTAAACCTTTATTTTCAACTCTTATAAATCTTAGCAGATCAATTCTGCGGGGATGCCGCTCTCTCCCACCTCACTTTGACTCAGTAGAGAGTCATTTCGGAAAGTTTCCGCTGAAACAGAGGTGCCCTTTGTGAGTTACAGGCCTGAGAAAAATTAACGTGTTTTTGGTTTGCTTGTTTTGTTTTGTTTTGAAAAAGTCAAGACCTTTTTTCCCCAGCTCCCCATAAGTCACAAATAGCTTTTCTTTCAAAGTTCAACCTTGTCAGGCCGTTAATCCTCCACAAGGAAAAGTGCATGTGGTAGGCTTAGAAAGGTTTAGCTTTCAAAGAAGGAAGTTATTAACTTTTACATTCCTGGTTGGCACATTCTGGATGGCTCTGGAAGTCTCTTGGGGACTAAATACCTGAGGAGCTGCAAGATTGATGCAGCTGGGCAAACCTTTTCCTCTGTGACCCTTTGCTCTAGCCCTGTACTTTCTTTATTAGGAAGAAAGGTGTCCTGATGCAAAAAAAAAAAAAAAAAAGTCATCATAGAGCACAAGACAAGATGGAAAAACGGAGCAAAGTCCCGACAGAACACTCAGGTACTACCAGTCTCTGAGGGGAGTGGTCTCAGCATCTGAGCCCCAACTCACCAGCTCACAGGGGAATACTGTTTGTGTAGGTTGAAGCATGAAATTTAGACCTCAGATATTCTTGGACATATCAAGAAGTTAATAGTACCCTTCAAATTCATTATCCACCAGTAAACTAGATTCCCCAAGGCAGCTTTGGAAAGAAGGTAGAAATAGAATGGAGATTTTAAGTCAAAAGATCTGGCTTTGAATCCCAGCTGCAGTTTAGGCAAATCAGTGCTCCTGAGATGTTTGGTGTTTCCTCACCTATGAAATGGGGATAGTTTGGGGATGCAAACTATTATATACAGAATGGATAAACAACCATATCCTACTGTATAGCACAGGGAACTATATTCAATATCCTGTGATAAACCATAATAGAATAGAACATGAAAAAGAATATATATATATGTATGTATATATATATATGTATAACCGAGTCACTTTGCTTTACAGCAGAAATTAACACATTGTAAATTGACTATACTTCAATAAAATAAATTTTTTAAAAAAGAAAAAAAGTTTAAATAAAATGAGGATAATATCCACACTTCTTCAGGTACTTATGAAAAGAGTAATAACTGGCATTTATTGAGTGCTTACTATATGCCAAGCACTGTGCTTTATGTGAGTTTTTTATTTAATCCTCTCAGAAGGCACACACTGTCATTATCTTCATTTTCCAGATGAGGAAGCTGAGGTTTACAGAGATTAGACAACTGTTTGCCAAGAGAACGGAGAAAGTTTCCCAGCTAGTATGGCTCAGAGCCCATTCACCTAGCCATGGAATACTCTGCATCCTAAGGTAACGGGTGTCAGAGCATTCTGTAAATTCTAAAGAGTGGTACAAATGTGGTTATTTGTACTGTCTTTATCCATATATGACATCCTGAGTATAATTCCAGGCTCTCCAAGTGACCTCAAAATAAACCCATGAGAGAAAGAGCAGCCATGAACCCCTGGCAGGTGAGTGTGTGTAATGCAGTGATTCAGACTCGAGCATACTTCAGAATCACCTGGAGGGTTTCCTGAAACACAGATGACTGCGCCCCAAGCCCAGAGCTTCTGCTTCAGTAGACCTGAGGTGGGGTCCGAGAATCTGCATCTCTCACAAGTTCCCAGATGCAGCTGGCGTTGCTGGCCTGGAGCCCACTTTGAGCACCACTGGTGAACGGTTGAAAGCACAGTCTTGAAACCAGAAGTCAGTTTTGCCCCTTGCTGACGGTACCAAGTTTGCTGTCTCAGTCTTCTCGTCCACAAAATGTAAACAATACTGGTATCTACCTTGTAGATTTTCTATGAGGGTAAAATCAGTATAACACACGTACAGGCCTTCGACTCAGACTTGGATCATAGGAAACGCTATACTGGCTGTTGCGTGTGTAGACACCAACACCTTCAGCTCCTCTGAAGCTTTCTGTCTGTCCTTGGAGGGGCTTTACCACCAAACCCTGCAAGAGTTAAATAGACCATGAAAATTTTATGTCTTTTAAAATCTGCAATTTCATTTTTTATCGAAAGAGAAATGAAGTCATACTAACATGTATCTGTCAGGGTCCCAACAGGAAACAGATGGTACACTCAAAATAGGAAAATTCCAGGAGAGTTTATTTACAAAGGGACTGTTTATGATGTGCGGATGTTGGGGAACCACAAGGGATAGTATGGTGACCTGGGGCTTAATAGCGGTTAAGTTGCTATCGCTCCTGGGCCCGAAGGAATGAGGAGGAAAGAGGCAGCTATTGGAAACTGGTGAGAAACAATTCCTCAGTGTTGGCTGCCTTGAAAGCAGTAGTCTCGGATCAAGGAACACAACCAGCTATGTAGGCTTCCTGGGAAGAAGAGAGACCAGGGGATTAATGCTCACTCTCCTCCCAACCTCCATCCCTCCAGGGCTCCCAAATAAGAGCAAAGTTGACTCTGTTTTGTCCAACAGAGACCAAACCCAACTGCAAGACAGATGCATGGGAAATGGGATGAATCCACCAGATGTGTTGACATGAGTATATCAGTTAGTCCTTACTCCAGCCCTATACTCTCCCCATTTTACAGATAAGGAAACAGACTCAAACTAGTACAAGTAACTTGCCCAATGCCATACTGCTTGGAAGTGGCTGGGTATTCAAGCCCAGGCAGTCTTACTCTAGAGCCTGTCTAGTCAACAACTATAGTAGAGGAAGCCTCTGGAGAGAAATAACAGAATTGAAATGCTTACTCTTTGTTAGTATAAAAAATAAATACTGTAAAGGGTGAGTACTATATAGTTGTCAGAGCTAGGGCCCCAGTGACCTCATCTGTCTTGTTAAGTCTAAAAATAAAAATAAAAATAAAAGGAGACAAACTTACCTGTTACACTGCGATTACACATTGGTAAAATATGCCTATGGCCATTGATAATGTCGGCTATAATACAACAGTAGGATGATGGATGCTTTCCTTTTTATTTCCTCCCTTTTCTGAAGTTCAGTAATACGGCCAGATTGAACTTACATCTTTTTAGCATAAAGGCAATCAAATAAAATTTTTAAAAATAAAGTAAAATGAAGGGCGAACCAGACAATCTCCAAGTTCCCTTGAGTGTTTTATCAGCCTACAATCTCGATGTCAATCTCTTTATCTCTCCTCCTTTAATATTAAGGCAATCTTACACTTATGAATAAAGGTCCATAGAGTCCACGTCAAGCCTGCAGACATCATGCTTTATGAAAACTGGGGTGATGGGGGTGAAAGAAGAGAAGTATCTCAAAATTGCCATGAAGTCCTCCAGAGCAGAAACTTTTTTGTGTGTGTTTTTTTTTTTTACCCTCTAGCTGCATCTGATTCAACTTCTGTAACATTTCTATGACTTTTGGAAAGATCACAGAGATTTAGAGCAGTGCTGGGCAGAACCAATATGGGGAGGTATCTGCTTTTGAGGGATCCCTGTGGAAGTTCTCACTAGAGTCTTCGTTCTTGAAATGAGAGTTGGTGTGTCCCAGGATGGGCATCTTGCTTGGTATGTGGACATTGGTGGCAATGGGGAAAAAACCTGAGAAGTGAGAGTAGGATATCTCGGAGATGCCCCTGAAGAGTCTCCTCCAGGCTGTGGATCATCTTCCACAGGTATCTCCCTACAGGTGGGTCACAGAAAGTCACCCCAGTGCTTCTCCCCTGAAATAAAATTGCCCCATAAAGACAACATAGAAGGTCAAGTTTCTGCATTTCTGATTGTGATGCCAAGTTTCATAGTCACAAATAGGGGAGGCTAACACAAGACTAACTATCAGTTCTTAATACAGAGACGACATCTTCTTCCTTATGTTCTCACTTGTCCACCATCCATGTCTAAAATGGTTTAGCTCTATCCTAAGCAAAGAGATTATCTAATCTATCCAATCACCCAATTTCTACTCAGCATCTCTTCGAGGTCACTGAGTCAATGATCTCTCGTTGACCTTTTGCTTTGTAACTCTTCTCAAACCAAGTTTATATGAGAACAGCAAACTCAGGACTTCCCTGGCGGTCCAGCGGTTAAGAATCTGCCTTCCAGTGCAGGGCATGTGGGTTCGATCCCTGTTTGGGGAACTAAGATCCCACGTGCTGTGGGGCAACTAAGCCTGCACACTGTAGAGCCCGAGTGCCACAACTAGAGAGAAGCCCGTGCGCCGCAATGAAAGATCTCACGTGCCACAATGAAGAGCCTGCGTGCTGCAACTAAGACCTGACGCAGCCAAATCAATTAATTAATTAATTTTTAAACAAAGAACAGCGAATTCGCTCTCAACAGGCAAAGGGAGTGCCCTCTATTTATTAAAGCTCTGAGGAGTTCCCAACATAAGACTTTGTATTGGGGACAGATAGAGGTGGATAGACAGAAAAACTAATAAGTCTTAAATTTCAGGGCCTCTCACTTGCAAGACCCCATTCCTAGGCCCTAAAACTGATGTTATGATTGTAATTTTGCATTCTTCTTTTTGAAGAGAGTCCCCCAAATTGTATACATTTCAGACATTGCAAAACCTAGATCCACCTTGTGTGTAAATGTAAAGCTTTCAGATTATTTCAAGCTCTAGAATTCACCTAGGTTTAAATCACAAAGTCAGGGATATGTTTTCTTCTACCTCTCCTCACTACCTCACAACTAGTCAATAACTAGAAGGAGAGGAACTTGGTGCCTGAACAGTTGAGAACTGAAGGGTGTCCACACTAAGGGACTGTACTTCAGTAATGAGGTGGGAAATAGGTTCAGGATGAGGGACAGTGACAGGACAGAATGAGGCCAGAGCAGAGCTGTCTACCAGGCACCTGGCTCAGCACAGGGACGGAGTCCAGCAGGGTGGTTGAGACAGCATGCTTCGAGTATCCAAGGGCTTTCCTCCCTACCAAGCCTGTGATGTTGAGCCTCACAACTCAAACACTGTGAGCCTCAGTTTCCTCATTTATGAAATAAGAATGGTAATACCTATCCCTTGAGGGATCTATGAAGATAAAATGGGATAATACCTGTAAGATGCCCAGTGTGTAGTCTGGTCCATCATAACTGCTCTGTAGACAATAGCTACTTCCCTTACCACTAAACCAGAAAAAAATAATAATGATGATAAGCAGATCATCTCAGTGAAATGTGATGTACAACGTGATGCTTTACTTAACATCTCATATTACTCCTTTGCCTCAACCTTCTCGTGTCTTTTAACAGTACATCATTATAACTACTATAATTTTAAAAATCTTATAAATGGGAAAATATGTCATGGAATTAAGAACAGATACGGAAAATGACTTGTTCAAGTTGGCACAACAATGAATTATAAAGCAAGAATTGTGAAATATTCCTAGGGAGCCCAAATAGTTCCTGATGGCAATAAAATTTATTTCAACTTATATTTATTGAGCACTTACTATATAATAGGCATTTTGCTTGATACTATGGGGGAGTCAAAGATAAGAGAGATTCTCTACTTTCAGAAAGCTTGGAATAAACCAGAGCAGATTTCCCAAAATGAATTGTTTCCATAGAATACTAGTAGTCAATAATGTTATATGAAAAATTGTTCTACGGACAAATCAATTTCAGAAGCTTCAGGTTAAACAGTTTTCTCGACTCTACAACTTCTTAGAATCTTTGTAAGGATGATTTTCTTTACAAAGCTCTCAGTGGGGGGGGGGAATTGTCTGCAGCACTTTCCAAACTTATTTAACCATAGAACTCTTGACTACTGTAGAATCCCATGAGTCTAGTGTTCCTGGAATATACGGAGGGAAATACTGGATTAGGGAATTAGAGACCTGCAACTAATCTACAAGTGACTCTAAGACAGATTGAGGGGCTTCAACATATTATAAAAGCTGGATGGAGAGAGCAGCTGTCTTAGTTAGTGAGATTCTGGAAAGGCTTCCAGGGGAGGTATGGTTTGTGATGGTCCTTAAGGGCTGGATCAAATGTTGTATGATGGATACACAGACAAGAGAATTCCAGGTGGCAAGACTAGTGCAAACCGGGAAAGAAGTGAGGCCAAAAGTCTGGAATGATGGATTGGCTTCATTGAATTAGCTCATAAAATGTCTGTAGATATTAATGCAAATATGTGGAATCTAGAAAAATGGTAGAGATGAACCTATTTGCAGGGCAGGAATAGAGACGTAGACATAGAGAACGGACACGTGGACCCAGGGTGGGTAAGGGAGGGTGGGATGAATTGGGAGATTAGGATTGACATATATACACTACCCTGTGTAAAATAGATAGCCAGTGGGAACCTGGTGTATAGCACAGGGAGCTCAGCTCGGTGCTCTGTGACCACCTAGATGGGTGAGATGGGGGATGGGGTAGAGAGGTCCGAGACGGAGGGGATATAGGTATACACATAGCTGACTCACTTCATTGTACAGCAGAAACTAACACAACATTGTAAAGCAATTATACTCCCAATTAAAAACAAAATGTCTGTAGATGATGCAAGGGAAAAAAAGTCAGAGAGACTGGGTGGAGACTTGTTATGGAGTAGCGCGAAAACCACAGCAAAAAGTCCTTGGAAGCGACGGGACTGAGACTGATCTGCACTCCCAGAAGAATATTCTGGCAAAATGTGCAGCCTGCATTGGAGTGGGGAAAGTTAAGACGTAGGGAGACCAGACAAAGGTTATCTCATTAAGCTCAGCAAGAAGCAATATGTTCTGAACTAAGGCGGCAACAACTAAAAGGCTGGGACTGAAACATTTCTGAGATAAGATCTAGGCGATTTGACAGCTTTTGTGTGTTTCATCACATCGAGTAACATCTTTTTATAGTCATAAATGGTCAAGTTGTGTGTATTGAATTTACAAGATTGAACTCAGCTTATGTGATTCTCAACATGGCGTGAGCTATGAGAACATGAGCAAGTTGCTAATGGACAGGTATGTAAATTCTCACAACAGAAGACTTCACTGGCAAGAATTGGTGACACCGGATGTGACCAGATCATGACAAACTATTCTGATCAGCCAAAAGGTGATTGCTGGGTGAAACTGACCAGGAGGCAGAGCTGAAATCCCACATGCATTTCTTTTCCTTGACTCTTAGGGCTACCAGTATCCATGTGCGTCCCTGAAACACCACTCCCTTAGAATTCAAGATTCTGCAAACCTGAAACCACATTTAAAATTGTTCCGCCTGCAGTACACAAACAGACCCTCAGAGCAGTTAAAGCCCGGGGCCTCTGCTTTCTTGCAGACTAACTGGCCAACGTACAGCCTGTGACGTTGTGAGTCTAACTGCTCAGGGAGCAGCAGGCTCTCTAGGCCTCCTGACCTGGACCCACCACACAAAGTGTGGCCATCCCCGCCGTCTCTGGTGAGTACATGTGCACAGAGGCCTGTGCTCCATCCGTCAGATCCACACCCTGGTCATCCAACCTCTGAGAGGCAGATGTTTCCCTTAATTGCTGAAGATTAAAATTTGCGAACCAAAAAATGAAAACACCTCCCCCAGGCAACAATAGCCAATCAAATCACAGGCTTTGGGAAGAAAGATGATGATGGTGTCCTCCCCTCTCTGAGTGAGTGAATTGCCTCCCCTGAGTTCCTTTGGCCACACGGAGGCTAGACAGTCTGTCCTTAGGGACTTGGTGCTATTCATCCTCTCACTTAGTCAAAAAAACCTATCATTTACTGTCCCCATGCAAAGCACTGTGCTAGGCACAGTGAGAGAGATTCAAGAGTAAAGAGATTCAAGTGTGGAAGACACCTCATCCCAATGAGAAAAATCAGGAAAGTCATCTTTGAGCCTCATTTGAAGACCAGGAAGGATTTGAACAGGCAAAGATGAAAACCAGGGCATTCTTTGGGAGAGAAATTGTCTAAGTGAGAAAACATTAGGCCAATAATTAAAAGCCATGTTTGGGTCTTTGGGTAAGCCAAACTGAAGGCATTGTAGAGCAATTATATGCATTTTATGACTGAATTATGTGAATAGATGAATAGATGGATCTTGGATTATTTGCATGACTGATATAACAGTAATAACCCTTTTGTATTTTATGGAAAATGTGCACAATCTAAAAAGGCTTCAAAGAATTAACTTCGTCGCAGAACAATGTGCAAAATCCAATTCGAATTTAAAACACACACATACACACACAAATTCTAATTGCCCTAGAAGAGGAAAGAATTGATTTATCAGCAATTGTTCCTAATTAGACAAGTCCACTCAATTGTCTGGCTACCCAGCTGGCAGATGCAATCTTTACACATCTACACTTGGCAAAAATGAACTACAGTTTATTTTCAATTTCCAGGTTTGTTTTGGACATATACGTCCCCCTTTGGATATAATGAGATACAATTCGAATGATAAATATCAGTTGATTAATGTATACAGGGCTTCAGTTTAATAACTGTTTAAGGAAAAAATATTTGGCTATTGTTAAATCTTAATAAATGTTTTAAAAATAAATTGGCTTGTATTAACAGCTGGCTATTAGCTTTCATACTTATTATGTACTAACGTAGTGCTTTAGATTTAATACCGTATTTATCATTGTTTATTTTCACAGTTATTGCTTCGACCTAATACTGTATTTTTATTCCTCCAGATTCTCAGAGTTCTTTTCTAACGTTAACAATGACTTCTCTCTTTTTCTAAACTTCTGATGACCTCCACCCAAACACAGGTGCACCACCAGCTTCACTCAAGTGCCTACCTACTCAAATGAAGACTCTGTTTCCAGAACTTTCCAGACTCTTGTCTTTCTAGGTCATGTTTTTGACTAGGTTTCCATTTCAATGAAGCTTTGGAACTTAGTGCAACCTATGACTCCTGGGGATGAAGAGCACCTGTTGAAAAGACTCTCCATAGTGTGAATTCCTCTTCTGTCCTCTTATCCTAATGTAGGGATTGAAAAGTACATTTAATGAGAAAGAACCTGAGGTGTCACAGCAGAAGGAAGGGTCCACAGTGCATGTGACACTAGATCCAATGATGGTAGGGCCCAGCCTCCCGCTGGAGCATCTTTTCCACTTGAACCCCTGGAACAGGTCTCGGATCCTTTAAGAGCCTCCCGTGAGAATTCAATAATTGTCTCTGTGGAAAGTACGAGTTCCCCCTAGTGCAGCGTGATAATCATGGATAATAATAGCTCTTTCCAAGATAATCCTTAGGCAGAAGCAAAATCCAACGGAAAATGTTGTTCAGAGTCAAAACATGAGACCTGGATCTGTCTTCTATTTAGCTCTCTAAATACATTGAGTGTTTCTTTTGTCACTGCTGTTGGCATAATGTATTAGTATTACTATTCTGCTGTTATTCTCTTAATGCCTATATTTTTGTCTCTTTATTTCCTGCCAAGCCTTCATTCAATGGACCTACTGCCCACTTTTAACCCTTACTTATCTGCCAACCAGATTACAGTTCTAAGCCTCTCCACTTTTACTACCAAGAGTCAGGACCAAACTTTAGGGATATTTCTAGAAACAATATCCTAGTGTGAATGGAGTAGATCCAGGTTTCTAAATTGCCCTGATTTTCACTCCACTGTGGTTGGACTGATTAGGGATGGAATTTCTTTTAGGCAAAATCCCCATCATATTTGTTAAGTCATTTTCACGGTATAAGAAAAAGTTGAACTTTATATGTCTATAGGCAAGAGCCCTCAGAGCAACTTCCAGTGTTGTTCTGATTATAACTCACTGTGAAGGCTCATCTTATGCGTCCACTTGCCTGGGGTGAGGATGCCCAGATAGCTGATGAAAGTTGTTTCTGGATACATCTGTGAAGGTGTTTCCAGAAGAGGTGAGCACTTGAATCAGTTCACTGGATAAAGACCTGCCCTCCTCAGTGTGGGTACCATCCAACCTACTGTGGACCCGAGTAGAACAAAAGTGCTGTGGAAGGGTGAAATTTCTCTCTCCCTTCTGGAGCTAGGATGACCATCTTCTCCTGCCCTTGAGCATGAAGATCCTTGCAATTTAATTGGAAGAGATATGGAAGTTCTGTCAGAAGATTGTTCCAACAGAGAATGACTCACCATGCAGTTCACATTCATGGCTGTTAGTGGTACCACAGCACTGCATGGAAGATCGGGCACCCCATCCTGAAGACCCATGCCCTCTCCATTTCTGCATACCAAGTTCCCCCTATTCTCTCAGGTGCCAGAGCTACCCATAGCTCAGTAAGTCAAGCCCCATCACTGGGAACTTGAACTAAGCTTCTAAGACCCTGGATATTATATCACCCACAAGTTCATGCTTTGCTTCTTTTCAATTTATGGGACAAACCAGATTCATAATTCTATTTTAAAATATCATAAGACATATTGTTTCATTTTCCTTCTTTAGAGTGTAATTATTCCTAATTCCACAATTACTTTGCAAAGTGACAGTGTAGTGATTAAGAATGCTTGCTTTTAGAAAATTTTTCTTATCACCAAACTCTATAAAAATTTAACTTCCTCCCAAAATTATGACGTTGTTGGGTAGTTTTTATTAGACAATTTTGGGACTTGAAAGTTCTTTGTGACTAGTTCTCTCATATTCCAGCACATATATAATTATAATTAATTGCTTCTCTGCACATTTCCTTTTTCTCTGGAAGGAAAGAAACGGTTTTGGGGAAAATAAGAACAGTAGGAAAGGCAGGGAGGGGCCCTTTTCTTTGTTAATTGTATGGTGCTAACTGCCTGTCTGGTATACAGTCAGCATTTCAAAAGTGCGTCTTTTCAAGTGGTGTTTCTGAACAGCTGAAATACGCTATGAGACACAGGCCAGGATAAAAGGCTAGGGCAGTACATGGCTTCAAACCAGCAGCCAGTCTATGTCTGTCTCACACACGCATACACACGCTCACACACACAGACTGGGAACTGGACTCCCCCAGAGTCTGTTGTTCTGCTGGATGACATGTGCTTTGTAAGCATATGAATTGGCAAAACTATGCTCTTCACCTTCTCTGAATCCCAAGTGAGGTCTGAACCCAAAGTGAAGAAAAACCTAGGAAAACCTAGTAGCCTCATCACTCAGGACATGTTTCCCAGGGACCCCATCATTGATCATGTAGGCTCATGGTTTGGGAAATCAAGCTGCAGTTCTCAGGAGCCTCACCCTAATGTGAGCCTGGGAACGAGGATGAGAGATAAGGTTCAGATGCCCAAAGAGCTTACGGCCATCATAGGAAGAGACTTTCCTGGTCATTAGTTTTCTCCCATTACCACAGCTCAGTCAGCCTCTTTTTGGGGACCATTGCTACAAGTAAAGAAGAGAACAATATGCCCTTTTATCCAACCGTAGTGGAAGGCTGATAGAAAAAAAATACGTAGCCTGGCATTTGATGGAGACCAGAAAGATACATAATCCCTCATACGTGGGTCTCTTAATTATCCGAGGGTCAATGAAGTCTACCTAACCTTCCCTTCATTATTTCTGACTTCGGACAATGGAATTGGAAACTGAAAGCTGGCTGAAGGGCAGGGAGCAGATCCTCAGACTATTTCCAGGAGGAAGTGCCAGAAAGAGCTTGTGAAACTTCCGTTCTAGCAAACCCAAGAGGTGGGGATAATAATAGCTCAGTACTCTGTGTGCGAGTGTGTGGGTGGGTGTGTGTTTCTCAAATGCGCTAAGTGCTTCCTAGATATGAGCTCATGCAGTTTCATGGCTCCCTGGTGAGTCAGGTGAAAAGCTCTGATGTCTATTTTGCATGCGCTGAACCTCAGAGAAAGTCCCAAGTACTGAGGGACTTGTTTCCATTGATATGCTAAGATCTGATGGACAAATATGGACTACGTCCCTACTGTGTGCCTCGAATGGTTCTGAGTGCAATAGACACACCCGGAAAGTGGGAGATACAGCCTTTCTTCGTGAAGATCTAGCACTTTGAGATCAGGAACTAAATCAATACACACAGGAAAAGAGGGCAACATGGCCCGTGGGGAGAGCCGGGCAGCTACTAAAAGTGCAGCTGAAATCCACACATTTCGCATCTCAGGGCATCCTTGATGGGAGACTGTTGTAGCCCTTTGGGCAATGCTACAGATACATCATTTGGGATGTGTTGGTCGCTGTAGAAAACTGCCATCATGGCTTCAACTGGAGGAAGACTTCGGTGGTTTTGTTTTTGAGACTCTGGATCTGTTCTCAAGACTTGATCCGCCTTGTAGTCCTCCAGCCCAAGCAGCACAAGGACAAATGCACGTCCTAGAAATGCTGATGGCCCCTCAGAGATGCAGTCGGAGCCCCTAGATGCTCTGGGTGGGACAGCTGATTGGCCTGCCGTGGGGAGGGTGCACTCCTTCCCGTGAACTTGCGGCCGCGGTTCTTCCATTAACGAGCCCGTGGGTCAAACCGAGAGGCAGAGGTGGACTGGGACCCCCGCACCTCCCTGGCCTCCCGCCTGAGGGTTGCGGAGGGGAGCCTGGAGGGTCCGGCTGGGCAGGGAGAGGCGTTCCCCCCTGTCTCTCTGTCAAAAATAAAATAATAATAATAATAATAATGTTGAGGCTGAAAAGCCCATTATGGCTGGAGGGCGAAAGTAACATTTTCATTCTAAAGTCTATATGAGACATCTTCCCATAGAAAATGATGAACCTGCACATCAGGAAGTGCAAAGACTATTTAATCAAAGCCTTTAAGAAGATCAAACTTAATCATGAGATGTTAAAAAAACATACAAAAGCAGATAAGAAGAGGTTTTGGCTGCGTGACCAGAATCTGAAAATCAGAAAAGAGCCCTTTAGGTCCTTCCACGGCAAGGGAAATATGTCATTTTTTTTTTCTTGCTCAGCAATCCAATTTACTCACCCCACTGGTACGAGATGGCACTTAAATAGCATGGCCAGTCAGACAGCCTTGGAGACCCGCAATGCTCTGCCAGGGTCTTGTTCTCCATGTGGTCCTTGCTAACTGTCCCCGTTTTCTTATTTTGATTCATCTTAGGCACGGCTTTTAAAAGAAAGAGAGATAGTAGAAACGTTCCACAAGATACGAATGAGTAGGTGCCATAGAAGGAATAAACAAGGTCAGAGAAGGAGGTGGGGTTTGGGGTTCCCTCTTGCTGACCCCAAGAAAATCCTGAGGGTTCACATCTTCACTCTTAAAACTAGACCAGGACCAGCTCCACTGAGGGCCCCATGCAGACAGTGGGATGCAGGAACACAAAGAAAGCCCGTAGAGAAAATGCGGGTGGAAACAACACCGTGAGGGCTAGATCAAAGACTGAGGATAGGCCAAGATTTTTTTTTTCCATCATGCCACACAGCTTGTGGGATCTTAGTTCCCCGACCAGGGATTGAACCCGGGCCACGGCAGTGAAAGTGCTGAGTCCTAACCATTAGGCCCCCAGGGAATTCCCAAGGTCAAGATTTTAATGCAGTTTTGATGTGTACTTTTGTCGATTCAAAATGAAGTGCACTGGGCCCAGTGTACACGGGGAAATAGTAACACCAAGAGCTACCACTGAGCATTTTCCAAAACAGGCATTTTGCCCAGAGTCAGAAAGGTGAAGTCACTTGATGAATTGAAGTAAGTCATAGCTAGAAAAAGCCAGACCTGGAATCCACCTCAGATCAGCATAATTACAGAAGCTTTGCTCTTTTACTTGCTGAATAATTCCCAATTCTTTTCAAATATAAAAACCTTTTTTTATACATACCTCTCCCCCAAAAGAAAAATTCTAGAAATTTTACAGAAACGTTGCACTTTCACGTGTACAGTCTGCAGGCGATACTTGGTATGCACTGACATTCAGAGGCCCTGAGCAATCCCTTTACAGCCCCAGAGAATCCCTTTTCAGGCCTCATCTCACAGAACTTACTAACGAAACCATTCTGAGGAAAGCAAACGTGAGCGGTGGACAAGGATTCACACATTTGGGCTCCTACTCCCCTAGTGAAAACGGAAAGAGGTCAACTAGCAAGTAGGCTACAGGAGGTGGCAAGCAGCCTCCAGCCCCCCTGGCAGCCCCTCAAGCCTCTTACACTTTTGTAATATCTTCTTCCTCCCACATGTTTGCCAGATGACTGCTTTCCTGCTGTTTTCTCTCCAGGCTCCCTTGATTAAGATGGCACTGTTATCTAATCAGATTCTACCTGTAAGAAAATCACAGGGTAATCTCCCAGGTCCCTCACAGCCTGCTAGGAATGGTTCCGGGTACAGTTTGATGGACCGGGCAGACACATGAAACACACAAACACACACACAAATACAATGAGGTATCAGTGCATGAAACACACACACATAAAACATAATGAGATCTCAGCGCATGTAAGGAATATATATATACACATGTATATACATAAGATATATATTAATAGTACTAATTATTATAGCATAAAAATGTGCAGATGTAGTTAGAGGATGGGACAAAATAGAGGAATGGTCGCCGTATGAAGTTATTTAAAGAGGTTTTATGTATGGAAGGAAATGAATTAAAAGCAGATTTTGAACAGAGGAGAGAGAAAATCAAACGAACACTCCCACGATAAGAAGTAATCATTAAGTAGTAATGAATCAGGGAGAATATAGAATATGAGTTTTGATATGTCTACAATGTAGCCGAGGATAAATAATCCACATTAAAAAAGAAAAACTAAAGCAAACACAATAAGGCATATAAAATGCCACTGCTGTTTTGCTCTCTTCATGAACTCCCAGGGGAAGGACTGCTCTACGGAGAAAAGAAAAGGTCCCAGGACGAAGGCTGGGCTTCTCTTCCTTGGCTTCTGTCCTGGCTTCTTCTGAGCCCAGGCAGGCCCAGGAGAACCCAGCAGGAGACACGCAGGGCACACGCTTCTGTCCCAACATCGCTTTGACTCCTACTTGGTAAAGGATAAAAGGTGAAAATAAGAGATTGTATAATGTCTGCATGTGCCTGTGTCTCTCTCTTGTTCAAACCTGTCACCTCCAAAGAAGGAAGTAAAAACAGGTAACAAGGAGCCTTTCAAAGGGGAGCAGTGCTACATTCTGTGATGCACCTGGTATCTGGACTCCCCTCCCGGAAGGATATGGCCTTCTGCAACCTTGGGATAGCCATTTCCATGCTTGTTAGAGCAACTCTATAATCAGCAAATACATCTGAGGGCTCCAGGCTTTAAGCAGCCTCCCACTACTTTGGTGAAATTGCCTTTAATCTTCTCATATCACATATACATAATCGGAGACGCTTAGGGATTATGGATCCAAATCCTACAGGAAGCCACTGGGACTCTGGTGACCAGAGCAGGGGTTTTTGGATGCCAGGATATTTAGATGGTTATCTCCATAGGTTGTCTCGCTACTTTCTCATCTCAGTAGCTGGATGTGGCTTGGGGACAGAAGTCTACCCAGGTTTACTGAACACCCCTCCTCACTAAACTCTTCCACATTCACGATCTCACTTAATCCTTACAACAAACCTTCAGGGTAGACAGCTTTATTATTATCGTTACTTTATCAAGGAGGAAACTACCTTGCCTAAATTCAAACAGCCAAAGGGGTTTGGGTCAAGGGCAGATGAGCCTGATCCCCACCCCAGACTTTGCACCACAGTGTGCTGGAGGCAAGAACACTTATCCCAGACACAGATAGAACGAAGGGAGGCATGCTCTTTGGAAAGTACTTTGGAAAAGGACTGTGTAGGTAGTGCAGGTGTGATAAGTCAAGCATCCAGCAGACGTTGGCTCACGTTGTAAAACCAAAACTGGTCCTGGTGCTGAGGGTGTGGGGCAGAGCAGCGAGGCTGGCTCCAGCCATGTCCTGGGGACATGGTGATGCCCTGCTGGGCACACGGATACCCATCGGGCCAAAGCCCTAGTTCCTTTGGCCTTCAGCAGAATAGCAAAGCAGGAAAGCTTGACCTTGGTGTGCCCTTCTGTCCGTCTCAATACCCCCTTTTTCTCTGCAGTCCTCCCTCCCCACCAACGATTTAAAGATACATCCCCAGTAACATCTTCATCGGGTGATCTTTTCATCAACATTTTACTTAGTTAGCGGTGCCTGGCCTTTGTTTATGCTCTCCTCCTAACCTTGGACCTTTTCTTCATCCTTCTCCCTATTCTCCCTTTTCCTTTCTGTAATAGTCCCTTACTTCCTGCTCTAATTTCTCATCTATTTTTCACTCCTGAGATAGCAAAGAGAACAAAAGAATGAGAATGGAAGAGATACTTTGCATCTCCCTGAATGATTCATTATTTGATTTTTTTCCATTACATTCTTTGAATGAGCTTCATAAGATCTATGGTAACTAGATACCCCATTTGTGTCAAATGCTCTTTTGATATTTTGGCACTGACTAAATAAGCATTTCAGAGCATCTTCATTTCCCTTTCTCTGTTTCACAAGTCTGATGGTTGGGTTTCCAGCTAAAGAGAGGAGAAGAAAGGAAAGAGAGAAAAGATTTGCAGAAAGGCAAGACACTCAGAGAGCCAGCCCTTGTCCATTGCCAAAGGACTATTCAGGCCTTTGCATTCCTTTGAGCAAGAGGGAAGTGATCAGGGAAGAAGTTTGGAACATGCCACCCCAAAATATGCCACTTTGACATGTTGATTATTTTGAGCTGAAGGCACTTGAGAAACAGCAAGTACTGGAAGGGCCCTCTTCCCTCCCCTTTTCTACTGTTAAATAACCAAAAAAAAAAAAAACCAGTAATTTAAAAATTTCAAGATCTAATTGGCTTTGTTGAATGATTCATGAATAGGGCAGCATCCCATCTAGCAAGTAAAGAGGAGTTCCAAGGAGTTATACAAAATGGAAGAGGCTTTTATAGGCAGAAGGGGGAAGAGAGTGGGTTGTTTCAGCCTTAGGTAGCCTACCTACAGGGGATGGAAGGGAGCTATGTGGCAAATTTCCTCACTGGTACTGACCAGAAAATCCCAGACTGACTTGTTAAGACAACACTCCTGGGGGAAGTTGTGACTGCAGTTACATTAGGTATTAAATCTTTGTTTGCTGACGTGGGGCTTAGCACAAGTGACTCCACATTGGGCCTGTCATTTCCTTTTTGACTATCTAAAAGCAGGTCATAAAATTTCCTGTGAAAAATGTGCCCACTCTGGACTAGGAAGGAAAGAACATTCTTATCACCAGAGACTGGGAGTCAGCACCAGAATGGACCCATACAACCAGATCTACCAAAATAACCCTGATCTTTCCTTATATTCCCCCATATAGTTCCTAGTCATTTTCTCACAATTTACCACCCCTAGAAGCTTAACCCCCTTTTCCTTTGTCTTGTCACTTCCCCACAAATTTATCTTTCCTTGTTAAAAATGTATATAAGCTCTCAGTCCTAGCCTCTCTTTTGGATCTTCAGTTTTCCTATGAAGGCTCCCATGTGCATGAAAAAAAAAATGAAATAAAATGTGTATGCTTTTCTTCTGTTAAACTGTCTTTTGTCGGTTCAATCCATAAGCCCCAGCCACAGAACTAAGAGGGTAGAGGAAATTCTTTGTTCTCCCCTACAACATCAATTCATTGTTCTGTATACACACACACACACACACACACACACACACACACACACACACACACACACACTTCATTTTCTCTGGGAATGTCAGGGTTGGAAATGTACAAAATCTGTAGACCACCCATTCATTTTGGAGCTGCAGAAACTAAGAGCCAGAGGAGCAAAGTGACTTGATTAAGGTCATAACATCTGTTCCTGTTTAAACTGGGACTAGAATCCAAGCATCCTGACTCCCATTTTACAGTGTCCTTTCCACTGACCCACCTAGAAATGGAGCTAAAAATCTTTCTGCCTTTCCCTATAGTATTCATTTGGGGCTCTATTTTCCATGAACTTGTCTGAAGTCTTCTTAAAGCTATCTGGTTTCAGTGTTATGCTCCCAAGGAAGAGCCTGAAGCCATAGGGACAGAGGAAGGTGGGACCAGGAAGGGTTTTATTTGTGTCCTGTCTCAGATTCATGACCTCTTTCCTCCTAAGAGAGTCATAGGCCTTACCACTTAGGAAAGCGGTCTAGAGGCGAAGGACTTTGTTTTGGGGAGGGGCCTCATGGCAAGCTGTTAAATTTCCCCAGAAATGAGTTATCCTTCTTCCCACAGGTAGAGGTTGGCAGCTGACAGAGATAGAAAGGGTAATCTGTTCTGACTCTGTCTTGGACACCTGTCTAGATCTCCCACTACAGCCATCAGTGAGCTTAGAGTTGGAGTAGCTAGTCAGTGGATGTCTCAGCTGGGCCCCCACTTGCATCAAAACTTTCATTAACCCCTGGCAGATGGACATGGGGCCAAACTACTCAAGAAGCTCCTAAATATTATAAAGATAGCCAGTGAAAAGCAGCCAGTTATCTCTAGCACAAGATCATGGGAGAGTCAGGAATAGGACCCAAGGGTCCAGATTTCCAGGCAACAGGGCAAGCTCAGCTTTGTTCTTCGCCTCATTTTGTTTTCTTTGCCTCGGCCAGCTGCTCAGAACTGAGATATTTTTCAAATGTCTCTTGAAAATCAGAAGTTGGGAAAGGTCTTCTTTTTAATGATCTTGGCCCCCTCCTGTTAATTTCCCAGCAACGGGGCCTTTCATTTTACTTGGGGTTCAATATAAAAGAGCTTGGCTAGGGTGGAGAGATAGAGGAAGAAGATAATGCAGGGCTTGTGGCTGGATTCTTTCCCTTCAAACTTGGAAGATATCAGCTGCTTGGGGGATTTGCATAATTAGAGGAGCCTATGGATGCAAGGAAACTGGGGTGACCCGGGCTGAGGAAGTCTGAGGGGTGGGGGGAAGAGTCAGGTGGGGAGTGCTCCAGTGAAGAGAGATGGGTTCCTTTCTTCTTATGGAAATAATCATTTCAACTTTGCTCTGTCTTCTCTGTGACCATTTAGAGGAAGGAGGGCTCCCAATCTGCATTTAAATGAAATGATTTCAGGAAGCACAGAATAGAGTGTAGGCTTTTCATCCTCCCATCCAGGAGAAGGCCTTAGATGCATTAAAATTGACGGTTGCTCTTTGCAAAAGCAAAGGGCTGTTCCCACCCACTTCCAGTGCCCTGACAGGCCACGGGCTTCTGTGGTTTGGTTTCGGGGATGGAGAAGGTCCTTTGCTCAAAGGAAGGGTCGAATGTTGTCTGAAATTCCACCATTGAATTGAATGGAACTTCCTCCCCTGTCGCTTTCATCTGTTTTTAAACTACAGATATCCCAGAAGAGGTAAAGCTCTAAGTGATTATCAGTCGTTTACATCTAGGGATGACTGGGGTCTTTGATAAGAGGTTTCCAGTCCTTTAACAAATATCTGAAAAGCGGCTGTTGCCAGGCAGGTGCTGTGCTGGTCCCCGGGAACGAGGCTGGGCATGGCCGAAAGAAATCCCCAGTCAGAGGGTGGTTTTGCTGCTCAGGACGGGGTGAGAGGGCACCCTGTGGAGAGAGAATTTAAGCTCAGTAGAAGGGAGGGTGGTGCAAGAAAAAGGAAGCTGGGGAGCCTTGACCATGCACGTGTATAACATTTTTATGATTTTCCTTTCTTGTCCTAGGCTGGTCCTGTCTCTCATAAATGGCTCCTTGCTTGACTTCCAGGATAGGAGGCACCTGCCCTTATCCTGCTATCACTGAAGGGAGAGCCAGGGGCCAGGAAGGAACTATTTCCATAAACCAGGATGTCATTTTCTAAGTCTCCTCCACCCCAAACCCCCAGGGCGGCTTTGCCGCTGCTGAGAGTCCCATCCTCTTATTAAAATCTCCCCTCCAGTCTGCTTGGTCAGCACGTGAAGGACCAAGGAATATGCCTTTTCATTAAGATTATTTCTATTCCTGACAGGCCTCCGGGTGGGTCACGGGACAGACTCCTCAGGCGGTGCTGACAGATGTGGTCCCAGCGCCATCGGTCCTGGTAATTACTTTTGGAGCTGGCACTCCAAAAACCTGCATTGCCTGGGGGCCGGGAGACCCTGTAAACCCTGCAAGTCACAGCTGGAGACAGTGTGTGTGGCAGGAGGAAGCTGGTGGCAGGTGGGGGATGGGATGTGGGGAGGGGCCGTTTAGGTGAGAGAACCTGGCGAGCACCGCATCCTTGGCTTTAAGAAGAGATGGAGGGCTTCCCTGGTGGCGCAGTGGTTGAGAGGCCACCTGCCGATGCAGGGGACCGGGTTCGTGCCCCGGTCCGGGAAGATCCCACATGCGGCGGAGCGGCTGGGCCCGTGAGCCACGGCCGCTGAGCCTGCGTGTCCGGAGCCTGTGCTCCGCAGCTGGAGAGGCCACAGCAGTGAAAGGCCCGCGTACCGCAAAAAAAAAGAAAAAGAAAAAAAAAGAAGAGATGGAGCAGGGCTTCTTGGTTTGGGGGCGGCGGGGATACAGGCGGGGGTGAGGTGGGGTGGGAGGGGCGCGTCTGTAACAGCCTGGAATATCTCTAGCTCAAAAGCAGTACCTTCGGAACAGAACCGGCTTCTCCTGTCACTGCATTTGCCCCAGAGCAAAGATCGTCACTCCATTCTTTTCTTTTGAGAAATGACTTCTGGGTTCTGGCTTTGCTACAGAGCACTGAAACTTTTACAGGTACTCTGGGGTCGTGCGTGGGAAAAGGCTTGTTGTCAGAGGATGGTGGAGTATTGGAATGTCCCAGGAAGGACCCCCTTGCCCCTCACCATCTGCGGGAGGGGCATTGCAAGAATTTAGGATTTGCCAGCTAGATTAGTAGACTTTCTGGGTGGGGACCGACAGTCACATGGATCAGCAGCCAGGCTAAAGCACTTCTCCCAGCCGGATAGCACTGACTGGATCTGCCTTTAGGAAGAAAATGTCCTTGTTATGATTTTTTATTTTACAGCTAAGTAAGGTCCTAAGCAGCTATGGGATTTTCCCGAGGGCCCTCAAGGATAGAAGAGGCCACCAGAGCCCTGGTCTTCCTCCCACAAAGCAGGGATTCTGCTAAGCTTGCGTTTAGGTCTTGGATAACTAAGAGGATACAGGACCGATGCCGTGCCTGCCGGGAAGCCATGCTCAGATTCTGGGAGGAGGGGTAGGGCTGAAGTCCTACTGCCTCGGCTCCTAGCCTCGTGCTCACCTTCGCTGGGCAACGGCTGTCCAGGCTCCACGGGGAACACAGCACTGGACAGCGGGGACACAGTCGGCTCCACTGGAGAGACGTGACGGAGCTTCTGTAGCAGCTTTTCTTAGGGCCAGAAAAGACACTTCTCACAGTTGCTTCTCCTACAAGACAACTCCGTCTTGGGACAGGTGCCGGAAACTTGTGGCCACAAGCCAGCTGTGCGTATTTGTCTATACATTCACTTGTTCTTTGGTGTTGAACACAGCTGGGCTGACTACCTGGGCTTCCCGAAGTGGGATGCAGAGATAGACAGGACCAGACCCTGCACGCAGGGGGCTTTCCACCCCTCTCAGGCTATGCATCCCCAGCTCTCTCCATCTTTATGGAGCAGCCCCGTCACGGTCCTTTATGTTTCACAGTTGTCATGTCCTAACTCAGAGCAAGCCCATGGGGTGGGCGCTGAGTGGCCCAAGGTCACACAGGTGGCTGGGGCCAGATGCCAGCAGAGCGCCAGCCTTCAGCTACCACACTGAACATAGATACCCGGACCAGGCTAGGAAGGGGTGTCCAGGGAGTGCTGTGGTGGCCTCTCAGAGAAACGAGCCATCTCTCCTGCTGCCACGGACTCCTGCCAGGTGTCTTTGCGAGCTGCTTCCCAGGTGTCTTTGCGAGCTGCTTCCCAGGTGTCTTTGAGAGCTGCTTCCCGATGCTCCACCAAAAAACCTGGCAGCTTTCCTAGGACAGCTTACAAACAGGGACAAGAGGATGCTCCATTCAGATCGGCCCCTGAGTCCAAGAAGAGGAAATATTCCCCACTCCTGGCTTCTGGATACCAACCAGGCTTTCTGCCTCTAGAAGTGAGATAAACAGTGAGGCTGGGAGGGGCCTTAGAGATAATCTAGTCAACTAGTCCACCCCCATCCCCTGTTTACTGGGAAGGAAACAGAGGCTCAGGTCAACTTACAAAGGGTCACAGCCAGCAGAAAAGCAGGAGCCCAGCCCTGTTCCCCTTTGTTCCAACACTCTGCTACTTCCCAGGTTGGAGCTTACCAGGGAAACACCAATTCTTTCTTTTTTTTTTTTTTTTTTTTTTTTGCGGTACGCAGGCCTCTCACTGTTGTGGCCTCTCCGGTTGCGGAGCACAGGCTCTGGACGCGCAGGCTCAGTGGCCATGGCTCACGGGCCCAGCCGCTCCGTGGCATAGGGGATCCTCCTGGACCGGGGCACGAACCCGCGTCCGCTGCCCCGGCAGGTGGACTCCCAACCACTGCGCCACCAGAGAAGCCCCCAAGTCTGTCTTTTTAAGGAGAGGGACTGACTTTAGCTTGTAATATCTATTAGGTGAAACTGGGGATAAACAGAGAAACACTGATTTGGGGGTCTTATCTTCTGTCAATCTCACCTCTTTCGCTAGCCTGGTATTCGCTGAACACTGGATTCTGAAAACTCTTTTAAAGGAAATCTCTCTCTGCTGATTAGTGCTGTGCTTTGTCCTAACCAACAGCCTTTATTGAGCACACCCCACTAAGCTAAGGGTCTCCGGGGAATTGATTGTACAATCCTTGCTCTCCTTGTCGAGGAACTGAGTCTCTGGGAACACCTGGACTGGAGTTTCTCTCCACACTCTGGTTTCCACATTCTGTCTTCTCAGCTCCATCAGTGAGGGTACAGCCACAAGCATCTCGGGAATATTTTGAGACTGACCACATCTGGCAATCTGGGGGCTGGGGTGTAAAATTAATTCCTGCTGCCCCAGGTTTTATGAATGAGGACCCAGAATCATGCTGGATTTTGAGTTTGAGGAGGATGCATTAGCGAGGGTCATCTCTGAGTAGGAGAGTTTGCGCAACTAGCAGGGGACCCGAATGGGACGGCTCTGGCGGAGATAACATCTCCAACCTGAAGAGCAGGGGCTTTGATTTACAGGCCTGGGAGTCAAATGCCTGATTCAGCAGAAGCCCTCTGTTTTATTGCACCAGGTGAAATTCAATCATTCCCAGGGAGGGCCTTTGCCCGGGAAAGGGGAGATTCAGGCCCTTGTTAAGTTAGGATTAAATTGCTGATTTCAGCAAATGAAAACTAATGACCACTGCTGATCTCCCATTTGCAGGGGGTGCCTGCAGAGGAAACTCAGCCTCCCCAGTGAGGTGGGCTTGAACAGGATGAGGGTTTGGATGAGTTTCTGGGGATGGCCATGCTTTAGGGCAACGTTTGGGGTCTGACAGTTCAAAGGACACGTTTCCTGCTGGGGCTTACTTTCTTTCTGAGTTGGCACAGAGGGGGGAAACGGGGTGAAGATGGGAGCCCAGGTTTCCCAGGAACTGTTACCCTGGGCTGTCTTGCGAGCTTGTGCATAGGTGGTAAATCAGTTCACCTCAGCCCCTGGCAATGGTGTCACCTGTCTGAGTTTTCTTTTTGGGAAGCTTGGCAACGTCTCCACCCTCCTTCCCTGATCGTGCTGCAAGGGTGTGCCTAGCCCTTGTGGTCTTTGTATATTTCCTGCCAGGGAAGGTGCGGGACGGCTGCCCCCACTTAGTGGCAGTACACATTCTCCTCTTCAAGCATCTCCAGCTCAAATGCAAATGTAACTTAGGCTGATGCCTCATCAGACAGCACATTAGCTTGGCTTGGTAACAATCAACTGAGACTAAAAATGAGGCTTAGCATGCACAATAATGATAATATCTATCATCTATTGAATAATTACTATGTACCAGGAGCTATGCTAAGCTCTCTACAAACAATATCTTTCTGCCTTCCTTTTTTTTTTTAATCCCCAGCTCTGAGGCAGGTGTTACATTTCACGTTCAGAAAGGTTCAGTCATGTATCCAGGGTTACACACTAAATAGTCAGTTAGGAGCCAAACCCAGGCCATCTGACCGTCTCCCACATTGCTACGGGTGCTGAGGGTTGCAGCAGAAGCTGGGGAAGGAAACTTCAGAGGCGGGGAATTTTGCCTCAAGGGGAGCTGGAGACAACAAAAGAGAGCATCACGTGACGGAAACATGCACGTCCTCAGAGTGGCACAGACACCGACTCCCATCTCAATTCTGACAAGTCTCCCCTGCTTTGTGTCATCTTAGGCAACTCACTTGTCTCTGATGGTCAGTTTCTTTATTTCGTAAATAAGGACAATGATGCCCTCTTTTACCGACCCATCCTCGGGTCTCTGCTTACGGTTTCTTTGGAAGACTCCCTGACCTTTCACCCCACACCTGCTCTAACCCTTTAAAGGCAGGGATGTATCCAGTTACATCTGCAGCATCTCATAAACATTGAATGAATGAACGAATGAGCTCACAATGAGGCATAAAATAAGCTGGAACACAGAAGACATTCAAGAGATTGGCTCTGTTCGCCCCTTTGGTGATTCTGCCTGGGGTCAGCTTCCTTGTTAAGACTTGGAATCACCACCGTGTGCTCCTGTAAGGGAAGATGACAGCCCTCCAGGACAAAGAGACTTTTATTAACATTCCTCAGTGTCAGTCACTCTGGCTTTTGGTCTAAGGCAGCAGCGTTCAGTGCAGAGACAACATGGTACTCGAAGAGTTGAGCTTCTCAAGGCAGCCGGGGTCCTCCTCAGCCTTCGTCTAACAGCCGCTGGGTGAGTGTTGAACAGTCTGGGGAGGTGGTCTCCCTCTCTTGGCTCACGTCCACCAGAGCACTGACCTCACTCTGAGCCAATGTGGGGTCCTCAGGGGCAGAGCTGAGAGAGAACAGCTCTTCTGTGAAGGAATAACCACAGCCCTTCCAGGGAGTCAAGTGCAACCTCTGTGAAAGTGGATGCAGAGGAGCTTACGGGAAGGATCCGCTGCGCAGAGCCGTCCAGCCAAGGCCGCGGCACTTTCTGAAAAGGAGGGGGCTACATACAGCATCTCGGGGAGGTGAGGGGGAGGTACGTGGGGACGGAGGGTCGGGGCAGGACAGGCTCTACGACCACTGCCTGTCCTGCAAGAGTCCCTGCTGCTGTCATGCAAGCAGAGTAATCCCTCCAGGACCAATCCCTCCTCTCCCTCCCAAATCGCTCCTCCGACTCCCAGCTAGTTCACCTCCACATTGTGCACTTCCCGTCAGGCTCTCTGCTCCACAAAGCACTATGTGGCAGCAGTAATAATAAAAGCGACTATAGACAGAGATCACTCTGTGTCGAGTCCTGATCTGAGCTCCCACAATAACCCCCTGAGAAGGTACTATTATTCTCCCATTTTGCAGATGAGGAAACTGAGGCCTAGTGAGGTTATGTAACCGGACCAAGGTCACACAGGTGGAGAAGCCTGAAATCAAACCCAAGCAGTTTGGCTTAAGGGTCTGTGACCCCAGGAGACAGAGGAAGAGAGGACAGGGAGGAGAGAGGGTGTGCTGGGCAAACAGGAAAACAAGAATGTCCTGGTGGGCAGCGGTGGCCCCCTTGAAAGCATGCCCTTCACCCTCAACCTCTGGTTTCTGCGCATCTGTTTCTCCCCCTCACTACCTAGTGCTCTGCTGCTTAGGGAGCAGGACATCAGTGATGAGCCCTCCACCCAGAAGGCAGCTGACCGTGTCCTCTGTCCTCCAGGTGAATGTCAGACCTGTTCCCTCACCTGGCAAGTCCAGTGTGTGGAGACACCCATCTTCCAACTGGCCCGTGGGTTCTTCAGAGCAGGATGAAAGTGAGCTCAGACATCGAGCCCCCTCCACCTACCGTTCTCCCCAGGTACACACACACATGCACGCGTACACACTCATATACACATGCAACACACTCATGCAGTACACACATGCACACATACACATGCTTGTACACACACGCGCATGCACTCACTCATGCACACACCTCCACCTTAGGGCCCCGCCACAGACCTCAGCTACTCCCCCTCTAGGGAACCATGAGGTTGCCCTGTGTCACAAGGACAGCCTCCTTCCTGTGCACCTCCCTCGCCCGCACTGGCTTTTGACAACCCGGCAGATATTTTTCAAGCTCTTTTTGTTTTTTACTGAACAAAGAAAAGAAAAGTGTTCCTGTCATTGCTCACTGTGCTGTTCCTTCCCCCATTAGCTCCACTAAGATGCACCCGAAGAGAAGAAAATACAATTGCATACAATTAGCCATGGGAATTATTAATAGGAGCAAGAGATTCAATCCATTCTATAAGCAATTCTGTAGTGATTTAGTAATTGATAGTAATTAAACACTAATTAATTCATTTCCTAACTAACGTATTTACTTTATTTATGGGTATTCACTTTAATTATACTTGTTTGCATTCCTTGGGTTAAGTCATACATTTTGCCATGTTTTCTGAAAATATTTATTTGAGCTTCTTTGAGTCATGCTTTGAGAACATGAGGGAACACAGACTAATTGTTCCGGATTGAGCTGAGCACGCGTCTCTCATGTTGGAAGGCAGAAGTGAGGGAAGGTGACGATTTGTTACCTCCCGGATTAAGCCTCACCTCCACCCTCACCTCCACTCCCCGAATTTTTCGTGCAGCTTTCTGACAAGCACTTTCTGAGTTCTTCTTTGAAAAGATCAGAATCTTGACTATGGGAATATGTTCCCCATGGACCTGAAATGTCAAGGAATGAAAATCCCATCTTTGGGCCTCATTTTGGAATGAGTGTAGTGACCCTAAAGAGACATGGCAGGCATGTGTCTATTCTCTGGATGCAGTGGGTTTTAGCTAGGTTAGTTAGACTCCCAGACTGGAGTACAGTGTAAGGCCCCCGCAGTCCAGCCACTCAGCTGATGCTCATGTGTCTTTACCAATTGGCCATGCAGCCAGTGTTCAGATAATTTCATTGAAAGGACATTATCCCCAGTATTCCATCTCTGAACAGTTTCAACGATTAGAAATTCTCCCTCACACTGGACCTCAAACTGTTTCCTTAAAAATATCTTCCTCCCTGACTACCCCCTACCCACAAGTGCTCTACCCACAGGGCCATAAAGAGTAAGTCCACTCTCATCCATCAGTCCATCTAATGCTTAACAATTAACATGGCAGCTCTAGACACTCCAATCCATTTACCATTCTCATGTAGAATGCATTTGTAGCCCTTCAGCATCCTGTTGGCAGAAGGAAATCTAGCCTCTTTTCATCACCCCTAAAATATGTGAATGGCTGTTGTCTGACCATCACAATGAAAAATGGAAATGACCTCACTCAGTCAAGATTCTGTACTTCTGTTAATGAGTGCATTAGCTTGGGTTGACCATATAGCAATAATGACTCACTGAGTTGTTGGTCCTTTGAGGAGCAACAGGTGGTGTGCTGAGTGTTTCAGGGCACTGTTTTGAATAGTGGGTAGGTCGCAAGTATGAAAGAGACTTTTTTTTTTTGCAGTACGTGGGCCTCTCACTGTTGTGGCCTCTCCCATTGTGGAGCACAGGCTCCGGGCGCGCAGGCTCAGTGGCCATGGCTCACAGGCCCAGCCGCTCCATGGCATGTGGGATCTTCCTGGACCAGGGCACGAACCCGTGTCCCCTGCATCGGCAGGCGGACTCTCAACCACTGCGCCACCAGGGAAGCCCATGAAAGAGACTCTTGGTCATAAAAGAAGGTCTGGAAATCCCAGCCCTGGCATCAGCTATACAGAAGGAGAGGTTTTCCTCCTTGTGCTTACCTTTTATACAAACCATGTTTTACTGCAGACTGGCTGGGAGCAAATGTGTGTGCAGTCAACAGGGGAAGCAAAACATGTAGGATGAGGATGGTAAGCAGGGTCACACTCGTGATGGATTCTTCTGGCAGCAAAGTTGCCCTTTAATGCCCCATCCTTCTGAACTCCAAACCTCCACTCTATTTTGGGAGCGAAGGAGGATGAGGTAGGGCAGCAGTGGTTGAAGTGGGAAGGGTTGGGAGAGTTGGGGGTGACCCTGGGCAGAATATCTGTGAGAAGCACATGATCCTGAGAAAAAGTGAAATCCCCTATATACTTAATTCCTATATTCAGGGCTTTCCATAAGACCATGATTGGATGTGTCATTTTTTCACTGATGGGTCTGGATGAAGACAGGATGAGAAGCTGAGGCTGTACAGCCGGCTCATTTCCCCTTCGCTGGCCTATGGAAGGGAGCTGAGCTCTCAGGCAGGGAAACTGCTGGATCAGCTCTCACCTCCGAGCACAGAGGGTCTGTGAAAGTTGCTGCCAGGGCCTGACTTCTGCTAATCGACCTTTCCAAGGAGGGCAGGAGGCGATAAAATAGCCACACAACAAAATTGTTAACAGAACCCTATTTAGGGTTTGAATTGCTAAAAGAATTGTGTTGCAGAAGGGATTGGGGCAGGGTCGTGGAAGAAAACCCGATTCCTGCCTAGACGACACACGTGCTGCGTTGGATAGTGAACACCTGGGTACACAAATGAGGCTGCAGGAATGACCACGCTCCCTTCCATGGATGACAGAGCATCTTCTTCCATTGGGAAGAGAACCCTCCACTTCCAATTCCCCTGTTACTGTTTGGTCCCTTAAAAACTCCTTTCATCCTATTAAGTAACTCCTGCCTGACTATTTTTGAAGTTGCAAAGTGAAGGATTTATAATTGTGTAGAAATGAATGTATCAGTAATATGGACAGATGTGGATTTTTATGACAATGGTGTGTGTGTGTGTGAGTGTGTGTGTGTGCACACGCACATGCCATCTAGAGATACACAGATGTGTGTGGTTTAGTTTCATCGGCATGCAGTGCAGGATTTGCATCTGCTAATCAGTTCAGGATCCAGAAAATTCTCTTCCAGTAGAAGAATTCCATTACCAGTCAGCCAGCTGTGAAATACTGTACCTGTTCCATACCTTAAAGAGAAAGGCCTGTTTTCATCTCCTGCACAGACACACACACACACACACACACACACACACACACACACAAAACACATGACCCTAGCATACCACAAGGGAAATCAGGTAAGAATTCATGAAAAAGTCTCTGGAAGGAAAAAAAATCAAGGTTCTTTGACTTTAGTTTTTCTATGAACTGAAATGAGATTTTCAGGACCAGAATCTTTAACATGCTGTTTTATAATTAAGGAAGGAAGGAAGGAATGGAGGAAAGAAGGGAGGAAGGAAGGGAACTCTTGCAGACACAGAGGAGGGTGAGCTCTATAAAAAGCTGTTAAATGAATTATAATTATTATGGGAATAACAGGCATACAACAAATATATAGGCGAAATTGTCTCACCCTCTCTCTTCTCATCATCTTCGGAGTGGTGACATTTAAGCGTTGACTGGAGTTACATCCCCTGAGCCATTGGTCACTGAGATTTGGCTCTGAGAGTATAATGTTAACTAAACTTTAAGAAAATGAGAGTGTGAGCGAGAAAAGAAATCAGATGGAATATAAGGGAAGAAAAATAATGAAACATTATTGAGAATGTAAGTCTAGTATCCTATTTGTTGCTAATAATGATCCTTTGGTTTCTTGTCCCCAAAACAGACCCTCTCTACATTCAATGTGAGTTGTGTATTTGACTAAATTTAGGTAAGGAGATTCCTAACCCAGAAAAATATGGGACGTAGCCACTCCTCTTTGAGGGGAAGAATTCAAAATGGCACTCAAGCCACCCCACCACTGTGGGTGTGTACAGTCTGGAACAAGCCCGGTGCTCTGACCAGCTTTCTAAAGTGAATTTCATAATTAAGAGTCTAATTACTGGAAGGGTCTCATTGACATGAGATGGAAGCTGGAGCAAAGTAAATGACCTGACAATTCCATACCGAATAAAAGTCCAGGAGCCTAAAATGAAGCAATATTAGCGAGGATGCCAGACAGAGTCTAATCAAGGTTCAGAACCAAGTTAAGGGTTTGAGGAATCAACATAACAATCAAAAAATATTCAGTTGGATGTATATATGTTCTGAAACATGATGATTCCATTTAGTGCATTGCTCTCTCCCTGTTAACAATTTCACTTGATTTCTATTCCCTGCTTATGCAATTCTTTCCCCTCCAAACAGTCAGATGTACATCCCTAGGCATGCACGCGCTTGCACCCCAGTGAGCATACCACCTTCACCTACAAAGCCAGCTGTGTATCCATCCTCATGTATTGATCATTCCTCTCCCCTTTGTTACTGAGACACGACCTCTCACGTTTACCTCCAACTATGTGGAATCGAATGTACCAGTAATCTGGATGTATGTTCATTTTAACCTCAATGGTGTACGTACTCATGATAGCTAGGGATACAGCTTATTTTTCTTTTTCTCTTCTTTCTTCCTGAATATAGAGATTTACTTCCACCAGCCCTTTAGTCCTTTCTCTGTATGTTCTCTCATAGCAATTGCTTTCATTTATAAGTCTTCAATTATCACCTCTACACATATGATTATCAAATTTAAATTCTATCCTGAAATCAGTCCCAAGAGCCCCTTCCAAATGTCCAATGGCTTGTGACATCCTCCATCTGAATGTTCCCACCAGAACTTTAAACTCAGTACCTCCCAGACTAAACTCACCATTTCTCCTATAGTTCATCAAAAAAGAAATGAGCTTCTCTGTGTACAGCTGTGTTGATTAAGACCCCTCTATCATCTCAGGGCCCAAACCCTCATCATCCCCCTTCCTCTTCCTCTGCAGCTGATTCATTTTCTGAGCTTTGTCAATGTCGGCTCCATGATGCTTCCTTTACCTGCCTCTGCCACCACCCTATTCAGACACCAATCACTTGCCTTCGGGGTTACCGTAATAGCCTCTTAACTGCTTTGATGCCTCTAGTCTCTCACATCTTTAATTTGACTTACAAATGCCTGCCAGAGTGATCTTCCTAAAGCACTGCTCTGATCATCTTACTTACCATCTAAAAAACTTCCATGTCTCCTGACTCACTCAGTCCACACACACACACAAAACAGCTTCCTAATCTGCATCCACAGCCCCCCTCCAATATAACATAAATTGACCACATCACCCACTGATCCCTTCACCTACCCTGAGCGTTTCAGTCGGACTGGACCACTGCTGTTCTCTGCACACTGCCATTTCTATCTCTGTGCCTTCGTTCCTGGCCTGGGGTGCAGTGCCTATTTCCACAGACACAAATCTCTGACTCAAATGCCATCTCCTCCTAGAAGTCATCCCTGGTCTTCGGCTGCAAGCAATGTTATATTCATCTGATCTCATTTATCTGTTTTTTTCTTTTTTCATGACCCTATCAATTTCAACTTTGTATTAAAGTTGCATGATAGCATCTCATTTCTTTTAGAAAACAGAAAGTCCTTGAAATTGAAGCCAATATCTTCACACACACAACAGTTGTTTATCACACAAGCACTTACCTCATGCCTTCTGCACAGTCAGTGCTTAATATGCACTGGATTAATGATCCTATATGAATAAATACAGGTGTCTGAATGCTCACACTTGCTCACTAAATACGTAGCCATTCATGACGACAAAAATATGAATCAATCACTCTATCAATTAATCTCTCAACCACAAGTTTACAATGTTCCCATGGTGAGAGCTGTGTGTATATAATTGCCTGCCCACATGCATTCATGCTTAAAAAGACAGAAAAACGAACTCCTTGAACAAATGGGCAATGACTCTTTCTCCGAACACTGTGAGTCACCCTAGCATGGGCACCTGCATAAAAGAAAGTGGAAACACCGATGTTTCTCTGAGAATACAGACCAGATGAAAGAGCTGCGGGGACTGGAAGAAATCCACATGCGTTGGATAGACGTGAGAGCAAGGACAGGGGCCAACCCAAGCTGTCGCTGATGGGAGGAAGAAACCCAGCCCAAGAATGTGCTTTAGAGGGAAGAAAACCAAACTGCAGACAATCCCAAAATGGCTCTATATGAAAATATACAGCAAACAACATTAACGTGGCTGGCATGGAGCTGTGTGTGTGTGTGTGTGTGTGTGTGTGCATAGAGTAGGGAGGAATGTGGGAAGGAATGAATGAATGAATTCAGGGCACCCTGATAAATTCCCCCTGGGATAAAATCCAGATGTCTGCTTCTAAGAGATAAACAGAAAGCTCTGCTGCTCAGAACCATGGCCAGTGGCTGAACATCACGCTAATCTTCTCTGCACCAGGTCCCAGGCACCGCGGCAAATGTGTGTCAAAAAAAAAAAAAAAATGGAGGCAAAGAAGAGAATCTCACTAAAGGCAATAACGTGAATTCAAATACTCTTTGCAGTCTGGATGAAAGGAACCCAAACTGATGTTGTTTCAAAGAGGGTATAGGGGTAAGAGCAGAGCAGCAGATTCATTTGGCTGGAGAGATGGGGAGACCTCCCTGACTAAAGGGGCAGGGACTGGCTAGCTGCCAGTGAGCAAATGGTGCCTAACGGTTGCCATGCACTCTGTCCTCCGCTGAGCACTTTTCCATTTATTGTGTCCTTCGATTTTCCAAGCATAGTGGAGAAAAGCAGCACAGGTGCTATTACTCCCTCTCCAGGGAAGAAGTTAACTGAGGCCCAAGGGAGCCCCACCTTGGCCTCCATCTCCTTTAGGTTTAACCCAGGGCTCTAGGCTGCTGCTTCTAGGACATTAATGTAAACATCACCGGGAGGACGTATTGAAATCCAGATGCGAGTCTGAGGTGGGGCCTGGGAGTCTTGCATTTTTCACTCTCCCAGGTGAGGCCGACACTGCTCGTTCAGGATCACGCTTTGAGTAGCACGGCTTAGGACGCCGTATCTGTGGGTGCTGGGTTTGAAAGGCTTGAATCAATAAAACCAGACCATTGGCTCTTCATTTGAAGGACGTTATTTCATTTACACTATGAAAATTCTAGAACATGTGTCACCTGGAGAGCCTGGGTAGGACTGGTGGTCTTCGGCTCCGACAGGCGTGATCCTTCCGGCGTCTACGTGGTGACCCTGCAGACATCACAGACTCTCTAAATCTCTGCTTCTCCAAGTGAGCAGAATCCAAGCTCATCCTCTCCGGAACCTCACTGTCATCCAGATGAAGGAGCCGGAGAAGACTCCTTGTTTTGATTGATTTGACTCTCGCAAACCCCCTGAAAGTCCCGGAACATGGAGCCTCCAAAGCAAGCTGGTCTGCAGCACAACACAGGCTTGACTCCTCGTGTCCCTTCAAGAATCTCACACATGTCAGGATGGGACTCCAAGGCCCCATTGCTGACCCCACACTCTGGATCAGAGTTTAGAGAAAAGGCCAGCTTCTCAGGGACCAAGCATAGCACCTACCTGCATCCTGTCATTTAGAACATATTCCTTTGGGACTGTAGGTCCTTTTCAGCTTCAGAATGTCGTATATACACACCATGGAGTGTTATTCAAACTTACAAAGGAAGGAAATTCTGACACATGTTACAACACGGATGAAACTTGAGGACATTAAGTTAAATGAAATAAGCCAGACACAGAAAGACTCATATAAGATTCCACTTATATGAGGTACCTAGAGTCATCAGATGCATGGAGACAGAAAGTAGAAGGGTGGTTGCCAGAGGCTGGGAGGAGGGAGGAATCAGGAATTATTGTTTAATAGGTACAGAGTTTCAAGATGGAAAGAGTTGTGTGGATGGAAGATGGTGATGATTGCACCGCAATATGAATGTGCTCAATGCTCCTGAATTCTACACTAAAAAATGGTTAAGACGGTAAATTTTATGTTCCATGTATTTTATCACAATAAAAAATAGGGGGAAAAAGGATTGCTCTAAAACTATAATCATTCTTGGGAGAATTGTTCAACACTTTTAAATTCTAATCACTTAACAACATCAAGGGAACTTATGTATTAGATTTCTTGTGACAACCAGCTGATACAAAGGTACCGCTAGGTTGAGGCGCAGGAGGGGTGGGCGAGGACCCCTAAAGGCAGTGGTGAGAAGCGGCCAAACGCTACCATTGCTGGCTTCCCAGCTTTGCCGAAAGCCAGGTCTGTGTGTGTGTTTCCACCTGTATCCTCTGGGCTCTGCTCTGGGTGCCTGGACTGACCTCCAAACTCTCATGACCTCCAAAGGCTCCCTGGCCAGATGTGGTCCTTCTTCCCCTGCCCCTGACCCCACCCCCATGCTCCGTCTGAACTGTGATTGGTTCACAGAGCAGCAGGTCCCTGGAGACTCCGTGCTGTCTCATTGGACATGACTTAGGGTCACTGCAGCAGTTGGGCACTGAGCAGGCTGTCTTCCCCCGCCCGTACTCAACGGGCTCACCAAGGAGATGACAACAAAGAACTCCAATATCCTGCCACCCCACCCCAGGGCCTGCTACTCTGCATGGCCTCGCTGCCGGCCTCAACGACCCTTCAGAGACAGCAAACCTCCAGGAGAAATTAAGTCCTCACCAAACACCCTTTAATTTTATCCACTCGGCTTAATGAAGGTTCCAGTCTTAATGACCTCGGAGGCTTTTCGTCTGACGGTTCTGCTAGTAACTAAACCCTATGCTATTTTTCCCACCCACCACAGCCTGAAATCTCACGCATTGCCTGTGATCTTATTTTCTATCTCTGGGCTCTGTTGCATTAGCACCTTTTTATTTCTCCTGGCATGTTTGACAGTGAGTTCAGGCTAGTGAGAATCATCTCTTTGTGCCGGAAAATGGGGATTGCACTGGTTTTCTTAGAATAATGACTTATAGTTAAAATTACCCCCAGGATGCCATAATTACATGGATGCCACTTTCTTGTTTGACAAGGTGGAGAGGCAGAGCTCAGATGCCTATAGGAGGTTGCTTGGGGTAGGGGAGAGAGAGAGAGAGAGAGAGAGATAAGCAGATGTGTACCCAGAGCCCCCCCAGAAAGCATGAGGACAGGAAACAGAGGCTGAAGCTTGTGACAGAGAAGAAAGCTGTTCACCTGCATCGCCCCCAGTAGGTGCCTTCTGCCCATCCAGGATGGACGGGGAAATTTGCAGGATTCCCCCAGACTTCCCACAACCATGAGTATCACACACTATGGGCATCACCACAGTATCTGAAATTCACAGATGAAACTTCCATTAGGCCTAACTCATTAAGGAGAAGGTCTCCGCTAAAAGGGAAATGTTCTTTGGGAGGGGGTCCCACATTAATGATACAGGCTAAGTTAATTCACAGGTGCTCTACTGCAATTTTTTTTTACATTGGTTCTTAGTAGTGAGATAAACACGATCTCACGTGAAGCGTATTGTAGAAAGCAGTGGGATATGGTGCTGTGTATCAGCCTCTGCCCACTCAGCCCGCCACCCCTGCCCCCCAACTGTGCTTCCAGTGATGGGGGATGGGGACCCCTGCTTGAGAGCCACTGCTCCGCTCTGTCGACCTCTAGCAGGGCCTCAGGGGGTGATATCCGGAGACCTGAAGGGGGAAGATTTAAAATGCTGATTCCTGCCAAGGTAGGAGGTCAAAGGGGAAGACCAGGATGATGAGGGTTCAGGACCCCGGGGGGAATCCATGTAGGGTCAGAAACGGAGCAGAAATGGGACAAGGGATAAGATAAGGGCACCCTAAAAGGGGGCCAGTCACAGTCCAATCTCAGCCCCACCACGAGGACCTGTGTGTCTTTGGGCAGATTCCTTAACTTCTCTGGGACTCAATTTCTTCGTTTCTAAAATGAGAACAATAACAGGACTTAATGTCCAGCGAGGACTATTGTGACAACTGCTCCCCCAGACCCCAAATTGCTATCTTGCTCTTCTCGTTTACAAGTCCCCAAGAGGCTGCGTTCAGCCCCTGGGGAAGGGGTCCGGAAGAGAGTCCAGGGTGGCTCGGCAGCTGAAAGTGTTCAGTCTGGAGGAGTTGCCGCTGTGATGGGCCAGTGGGGTGAGCCTGGTGGGGCCCCAGCCTGCATCTGTTTGTCAGGCGCGTGAACGGGAGCCCAGCCAGGTATGTGGAAGTGAGGCGGGACCCCGAGAAAGCTGGTTTTTTAAAGCCGACTTCTAATCTGTGTAATTACTGCCACGGGGCCAAGGCACCAGGGAGGAGGAAACTTGTACACCATCCTCTCTTTTTGTTTTCCTCTCCATCAGAGAGACCTTGAGACCTCCCCAAGGTTTTGAAGCAAAATTACATTTTTTACTAGAGCAGGGCCGGCTCAGCCTGCAGGAATGAGGCTGCATCCCAGCCTCCCTGGTCGCCAGCTGAGGCTCCCTCAGAAGCTAGTATGCAACGGACCATTTCTCAAATGACACTAATTAATGTGGGGTTTATTGGAAAAGCAAATCTACTTCAGCTCCTTGATTAAAACCCTCTGTGCTCCCCGGTGACACCATCTGTCCAATGGGCTTTTGGTAGGCGCTTGTGCGGGGGCAGCTGAGGAAGTGAGCATGTGCTTGGTCTCCGTCCCCAGCCCAGTCTGTTGCTCGGACTAGTCTGTCACCTGAGAGCCTGACTCAGGTTTCACCTGATCTCATGATACAGAGGGTGTGATCAGCACAGAGGACTAGAGCACAGAGACGGTATGGTCTCACGCAGGGCCCAGGAGACGTGAGTTTAAGGCCAGCTTCATCTTTTACTAGTCAGGGTACCTGACCTTAATTTCTTGGACCGTTGTAATAATAATACTGACACAAGCTTGTGCATCCTATTGTAATGGATGCTAAAGAGGCTTCTGAACCCCAAAGCCTTGCACAATGTGGCTATTCAGGATGGGACTCAGAGACACGGAGGAGTGGAAAATCGATCCAACAACACCACGGCATGCAGTGTAAATCTTGTACAGCGATGGGGGAGAGTCCCCATCTAAACGGGAGCTGGGATCACACTGAACTCCTCTGGTGACAACTATGGAATGTGGTGTCAGAGAGATCGCCAGGTCAGGCCCCCTCAGCCGCATTTTCTGACTCTTACAACGCACATGGGGGTCCCATGGAAATCTTCCTAAGCCCCACCCATCCGTGATGCCACCCCGGGGATCCCAGACCACAGGGACCTCCTAGAAGACCCCCTCCCCTCTGTGGTCGCTCAGAGCTTTCTCAATGCCGCATACTCTCCACTAACGTGCTGTTCGTTTCTTTCTTATGTGCAGATGTCTTGCCTTCTTACACGCATGGTAACATCTTTGAGACTCTCGGCAGCGCACAATTTTGTGTCTGACTGGCCTGGAGGCAGAGTGCCCACAGCCCGGTGCAGCTAGTGGGCTTTAAAGTGGGTTATTGACCATTCGAGCTAGGTTCTCCCCCTTTCTCTCAGTGCCTGACTTTGTGGGGAGCCCCTGACTTCTTCATTTCCTGAGACCTGTCCCTCCAAGGTTCTCCCTGCCTGTGGGAACCTTGCTGAGGCCCCGCCCCATCCTCTACCAGGATGCCTGTGCTCCATCATTCCCAGGGCCAGGCTGGGGGACCCCAGAGCCCCACCCAGGTCCTCTTCTCTTGAAGAGAAGTGACACCTTCTCCCAACCACCCCCACCCACCAAAGAAAGAAACAGGGCAAAGCTTTGCAGGGTAGACATATGAGGAGGCTGCCATAAAAGATGCACCTTCAAGTCGGCAGAGCTGGTTTGTCATTCTTTTTCTCTCTCTGGGCCTCAGCTTCCTCATCTGTGAAATGCAGGGCCTGGACCAGGTGACTCCACAGCACCTCCCACCTTGAAGACCCTGCAGTCCACCAAGGAAGACAGGAGGGCAGCAGGAACCACAGGAGAGAGAGTGAAGTGCTGTGTCTGTCCCCAGACCGCGGGGCTTTAGCTCTGCAGGCCTCCCCATTCCAGTCTCTTTCCTCAAGGACAGCGCAGGCAACCAAGAACGTGTGAGGATAGCTGAGCAACTGGATCTGAACCTACTTTGTGGTGGTGCACTCACTGTAGGACGGTCACACCTGCCCATGTTTTGCACGTTGCTTTACACACATCCCCTTTAATATTTGTCAATCATACCTCAACAAAGCTGTTAAAATTGGAAAAATCTGGTTGTAAGAGAGCATCTACTTTTTTTTTCCCATCATTTGTGCAGTATCATTTGTGCAGTATCATTTTTGCAGTATCATTTTGCTGTTTATATACAGGAAAGAAAAGGTAGGGAATTATGCAGGTGGATTTGTCCATGCCCTGTTTTCTTGTTTTGCTATGGCTCTGAAATACATTCCATGTTATTCTGAAAAAAAAAAAAAAAAAAAGAGGGTTAAGCCCTTTGATTGGAGAGTTGGCGGTTTGTGTTCAAGTCCTGACTGTGCCTCTTTCAAGCTGTCTGATTTGAGCCGGGTGATACTTGTCCCGATCCTTAGCTCGCTCGTTTGTAACATGACATGTCTACGGTCAAATGCGACTGTGGCGGGGATTAAGCTATGTCCTCGGCACCTGGCATGTTGTAGGTACCCAGTAAGTGATAGCTCAGGGATTAAAGTAGGAGTCTGAATTGCACGGGGAAGTCACACCCAGGACCATGTGGAGTTTTACCCTGCTTCTGCGTTCCAGCTTGGCTTTGTGAACTTGTTTAGGTCATTTTGTTTGAAAGGGAAGAAATCTCTGCAATGACCCTTCAGGATCCGACGTCACGAGTGGTGACCCTTTGGGGTCCAGTGCTGGCTAAGTGGCTCCAAGTCTGATGTCCCGGGGCTTCTCTGTGCTCTAGATTTCCCCCAGTACAAGTTCTTACTCCATTTTTCTACGGGAGGACCTTAGGCCCTGCCTCTCCCCGGCCTTCCCAGCCACGCTGCCTCCAAGGCACCAGCTCCAGGCTGCGACCCCAGATTCCAGGGGGTACAAATACAGTCTGATTTCTTGGCCTCTTAAAGCTGCGTCCTGCCACTCGCCTGAGAAGGCAATTTCTTTTCTGTTGTTCTGTTGATACAGTTTCAAAGAAGATTCCCTCGGCCGCCGCTGCCTCGCTTTTCTTTGTGGGTAGATGCAATGACTAGGCTCCTGCACGTACGTACAAGTCAATTCTCCTTTAATGATGATTTTACCTGCTCTGAAGCTTATCAGAAGAAGGGTTCACGCACCCGGGGTCTCAGCTCGGAGCTTTCAGTGGGTCTCGGCAGCTGTTCTATAGGCAGATGCACCTATTCTGAATGTCATCAAGGTAATGCGAATATGCAAAGCAATTTGTGATGCAGGAAACCAGAACCAACAGTGGAAGAAACCATGTTTGGGATTATAAATCACTCTCCCATCAGCCGCTGAGCTTTCTTTGGGATTCAGCTGAGGAGGTTCTGCAAGCAGTGGGACACTGCACCGTCCCCTTAACTGAATTCTGTTCCCTGAGAGACGGGTCCAGAGCAGCATTGTTAAATCTTGCAAGAAGGAATTAGAGGGGGTTCAAGTGGAGGAGAGGCCTTAGGCAGAAGGAGGGAGCGAGGGAGAGAGGGCATCTATTGGGCAAAAGGTATCAAGGAAACATGTTTAGATCTGCTTCTATCGCTATGGCTGGCAGCTTCGTAGAGGTTTGAATGGAGAGTTCTGGAAGGGTCACTGTACATCTTACCAAGAAGAAGGGCTCCATTAGGGCTCATTAGAAACTCAAGTCTATAATCTCCACCTCAGCCAGTCCTCCACTTCAAAGGGCTGCTCTTATGACTTTGAATTAACCTCTGGATGGGCGAAAGCTCAGGCTCCAGTAAGTACTGGTGATGGCCGGGCGAATTCCAAACTCGATTTCTTGACTTCTGTAGTCCCAAGGCTGTCTCCTGAAATGCAGTCAGCACGGGGCTGCACATCTGTGTAATGGATCCAAACCATCTACTGAGATGCCGGGCCTGGAGAGTTTCTCTCTAACGAGAGCTATGCTGTTCTCACTGTTCCCTTGTTTTATTTCTCAGAAGGAATGTGGATGGATACAGCATAAAACAATGCACGACCATGCGACAGAGCTCTAAAGACAGTCACCACCCTTTCTCTTTATGACTTACTTCACTCAGTATGACAATCTCTAGGTCCATCCATGTTGCTGCAAATGGCATTATTTCACTCTTTCTGATGGCTGAGTAATATTCCATTGTCTATATGTACCACATCTTCTTTATCCATTCCTCTGTCTCTCTCTCATATGTGAAATCTAATTTTAAAAAAATGGTACAACTAAACTTATTTACAAAACTGAAACAGACTTACAGATATCGAAAACACACTTACGGTTACCAAAGGGGAAACACTGGGGAGGGGAAATAAATCAGGAGCTTGGGATGAACATACACACACTCCTATATAGAAGATAGATAACCAGCGAGCACCTACTGTAGAACACAGGGAACTCTACTCAGTATTCTGTGATAACCTATACGAGAAAAGAATCCAAAAAGGAATAAGTACATGTATAACTGAATCACTTTGCTGTACACCTGAAACTAACACAACATTGTAAATCAACTCTACTCCAATAAAATTTTTTAAATAAATAAATTTTTAAAAAGACAGTCACCACCCTTTTACTGTCACTCTAGCTGCGTGTTCCTCACAACTGAAAACAGTTTTGAGACAAGGTTGGAATTCTTTAGGTCAAGCCATAGTGTTCACCCCAAGTTTGATAATGCCGGTAACTCAGAATTTTCTGGGAAGTTGCAGAGAAGATTTGGGTTTGTGGTGACAGGGGACACCAAGCTGGGGGCAGGTGTGGGTAAGAGAGGCCACTTTCTGTCTAAGATGCTTCTATCCCAAGGGTTTAAGGGAAGGTTCATGCAGGATGTTGGCCCTGCGGGATAAGCAAGCCTGGGGCATCTGCTACGTGCAGGACACTGGTCAACGTCCTGCCCTCGAAGAGTTTATGCAGCCATAAAAAGCTAAGTAAAAGCACAAGGTGGCATATCCCAAACATAAGACGTCGGTGTGTTGAACGCTGCAGGACTCAAGGGAAGAACTTAATAGTCGGGGAGGCAGGCAAAGCCGCAAAGCAGAGGTGAAACTCAACCTGGAACTCAGGAACCGGCGTGGTAGTGGGGAGGGCATTCTGAACAGAGAGAGAGGCATGGACAAAATGTGGGGTTAGGAAGGAGCACAACAGGACAGGGGGAGAGGGAGACCTCAGGGCACGTTAGCAAGCACGCAGCAGAGTCAGCACAGAGCACAGAATGAAGAGACCCTGAACTTCAGGTCTCACTCCTGCGACCTGAGACACAGGAGATGGAGCACTGGGGTAGGGAGCCCACTGAGAGTCTTACCACCAGAGCCTGCAGGTTCTCTTCTCACAACTGCAGATAATCCATTTTCATCGACACTAGAGGGGGTTAGCTGCCAGCGTGTGAGCCCACAGGTGTGTGCAAAAGGGTGTGCCCTGGCACAGCTCTCTCCCAGCTAATTCCTGCGAGTGTTTGGGGACCGCTGAGTCTCCACTGACCTGAGAACAATGATGAAAATCACCCAAAGAGTCAGCGTGTGAATATCCCCTAGTCCCTTTCCTGATATCATTGATTTTGCTGAATGCCTCCAGACAACAGTACAAAAATATATTTTTAAAAGCATGAGAATTCAATTAAGCGGAGATGCAGATGTACCTCCAGCAAGTAGGCCAATGGGACTGTCCCCAGTAGGATGGATGAGAGCCCAGATATGAGATGTCCTCGCCTGTGAATCAGTACATCCAGGCTCCCTAAGCCAGCAGCAGGGAGAGCCGTGGAGATATAAATGTCCACCATGTAGTTTCCCATCTTCCTGATCTTTCCCGTTCCCACCTGGGGCTTCTAGAGTGGTTCTCAGACTGGGCTTAGTGTCTGTGATGTGACCGGGAAGGAATGGGAAGGCTCAGGTAGAAACGTCTAGGAAGGGGATTTGGAAAACGCAGTTAATTAGCTGCCTGTATATTATTTTGTCTACTTGCTCAGCTGTAATCTGAAACAGGTTTGCGGTTAGGCTGTGACTATTCCTGCAGAGATCTTGTGGGGCAGGTAGTGATCTTTCTGAAACTCAAATGGGATGATGTCCATAAAAATCTCCATGGGTCCCCAATTCTTTAGGGTCCAGATCCCTTCTTAACACAGCTCACTCCATTTCCTGTACAAGGGAAATGCAGACTTCTGGGTTCTTCCAGCTGAAGAATACGGGAAATCTTCATCCTAATCATCTAGGGCAGTGACTCCGAATAAGTTTGCTGTAGACACATTTGTTTATATCTGGAAAACATTATAGTTTAATGGAATGAGCAAAGGACTGGGAGTTGGCTACTACCTAATGAAATGTCATCATATCAGCTCCTTCCTAACCCTTCCTTTCTCCATTATAAAATAAGGATTTGGGAATAAATTACCTCTATGGTCCTATCCATGTCTAAATTTCTGTGCCATATATGTGAAATAAAACAGCTAATGCATCTCAAAGTCAACATTGGTCTTGGGTTGCCCACTCTTGGATAACACACACCTCTGCTTCCCTCCTTGGGTTTAGATCATCAAAAGCTGTCAGTGCATTTCTGCTCTCCCCCAAGGTAAGGTCATGGTAGTGACATCAGCCACAGGGAGAAAACATTCATGCCAAACAACGATGGTTCGAGTCTCCCTGAGCTCCATAGGTCTCCTGGGGAGAGGGAAGCAGGTGCAAGACCCAGAGCCTGCATTTTCTCCCAGCCCCCTGCCCAGAGGGAAGTCCGTCTCTATCCCCCAAGTCCAGTGAAGAGCTTATCCTGGAGGAAGAGACACTTAATAGAAATGACACCCTCCCAACAGCTGCATACGAGATTGGTCAGCTGTTGGCACAGCAGTTGCTACTAAGAGACCACTCTCTGCTGGGGATCGCAGCTGTATTTGCATGAACTGTCTAGGGTGACCTGCCTTCCCCAGAGGCTTCTGAACACATGCAGCCTCAGGGCTCAGTGCAGAGAAGTCTTCGTTTTCAAGGAAAGGAGGCTGTTTACCATCGATGTGATCATGCAACAGGGAGCCTGAGACTTGCTTGGCTTCTGCTGCAGCTGTGTAAATGGCTGTCATAAACTTTTCCCTGTCTGGCCCAGATCACCTAGAGGGTTACATAACCCTCTCTACTTACCAAGTGTAGAGTCAGGGAGCAACCGTAAAGATGTCACCTCCACCACAGGTGTCCTTTATTCACCCAAAGAGAAAGCCCCAGGTCACAGGCACCACCACCATCACTCAGACAATGATCAGATGGCTTCATCTACTATCACCACATTGGCATTTATAGCACCCACTTCACAGGTTTGTTGTGAAGATGAAATGAATTAGTACATTGAGAGCCCCGAGAACAGTGTCTGGCACAGTGTAACTTTGCTACAAGTGTTCACTGTTTTTTATCCACTCGATCCAATGAATACTTAGGGGGGCACCTACTCTGTACCAGGTACTGAGCCAGGACTGGAGATATAACAGTGGGTAATGAAGACCTACTTCCTCTCTGCTCTCCGGATGCTTAGACTCTATGAGAGGAATCCATGGGCTGTCTTGGGGACCTTCTCTAAAGTACAGAAACCTCCCCTATGAGGTGGGAAGAGCAGTCTCTCAAATTCCCACTCTTTAAGGTGGTATGTGAGAAAGGTCACCCAAACTGACCTCTGCCCGAGAAGCAGAGCAGGGGACCCACCCTCTGAACCTCCCCTTGGGCTCTGCAGGGTACCATTTGTCAAAGCCAGCCTCTAAGACTAAAAGCCTATCACATTTGGTTTCAATCCCATATTTACCCGATGAAAAACTAACTTTCATCGAAGACTCCAGATCCATTTTCTAACAGAGCCATTCCAGTTAGAATTAATCCCCAACTCAACCCTTTCAGTAAATTGTCCTTCATCTGTAAGAAACAGGAACAAAAATATAACGTTGAGAAAATGATCCCTCCGCCACCTTCAATCAACTCATTCTGGTACCCCAGAAAACCTTATTAAATGATGACCTAATAGTAAATGGACAGTCTCCCCAGAGCAGCTAAAGCATCTCAGCCTTGCCCCCTTCTCTTCAGGCGTGGAGAACAGCTACTCAACATACTCAATGAATAACCCTGGGAGGGGTACCCAACTCTGTGAAATGCCAAGCAGATGTAGTGAAAAGTCTGGGATTCCTTTTAGGAATTAATTTTAATTGATCCACCATTCAACAAATATTGAGTACGTAGTATATGTTAGGTACTAGAGGTAAAAAGAATAATAAGAAACATCTCTTCATTCAAGGAGCTCACAACCTTGTTGGGGACACAAATTTAGAAAACGTACAATGCAGATGGATGAGCCTGAAAACAGAAATATGCATTCAGTGGCTCTTTACTGCCAAGTAATTTGTTAAAAACAGTATTCCATTGCTAACAGGCTTTCCATCCTCAAAAACCATTCTCATCTACTCTCTGGAAATTTCTTCGATATACTATGTTGATTAATGCTTTCACCTGCCATGCCCTTACCTCCTACTTCTTGTCCATAGGGTGAACTCCTATTCATCCTTTAAAACCCTTTTCAGACTACCCCAATAATTTTAAGCATTCCCTTTTACTACTTCTCTACCTTTTTCATATTCCTCTCTTTGCACATATTATTCTATAGTCTGATAAATTATTTGTATGTCCATATTCTTTACTAGACCGTGTGTTTCTTTAGGGATTAACACAGTACCTAGCCCATACCAGGTATTTGTAAATGTTCATTGAATTAAACTGTGTATAAGAAATAATGGTATTACTACTATGACCACTACCATGACTACAGTTTTTGAGAACTTTGATGAACAGGCATTGTGATAAATACTTTACATACATTTCCTCAGTTTTTCCTCAAAACAAGTTTGAAAGCAGGAAGTATCACAGATGGCTTGGCTTCTCCAGCAAGTGATACATTACAGAAAGAATGTATTGTATGAATTACTATTTTTCCTCCATTCTTTTTTTCTCTCTCTCATACACACACACACACACACACACACACGCATGCACACACAGAGAATCTTATAAGCCATCGTTGAACCTCTGTTACTATTGTTTGGAGTTGATAATTTGACTTAAGTATCTCATTTCTGTATTCCCATAGTGCCCTGCGAATGTCCATCTGAACATATCACTCTAGCATAACTATTGATATGGCTGTTTGCTTTCTTCATTAGACTATAAATTCCTTGAAGTCAGGCATGCCTCATTCATTTCTTTTATCTGAAATAAACATCTTGGTGCCTAGAACACAATAAGTGTTCAACGAGTATTTATGGTAAAAGGAAGGGGAAAAGGGAGGAAGAAATGAAGGAAGGAGGGAAGGAAGGAAGGAAGAAATGAAGGAAGGAAGGAAGGATGGAAGGGAGGGAGGGAGGGAATAGAGGGAGGGTAGGCAATATCTGCCATGAGCCAGAGGAGTTATTTAGATAGAAAATGTTGTTCCTCATAAAACCCAAATACTCTTCCGCCAAGCAAAGGAAAAACACCATCAGTGAGCACATTGGAGTCTGGAATTGCTGAGTTAACCAATCACTTGATATAGCACTCCCATCTTATAAAGAGAATACTAAGGAATCTTGGTGAAACCGATGGCCTTTGCATCTTCAGTTGAGTTTAGGCAAAGTGACCTTTTTCTTCTAGCCCCTTGCTTTAACTACTGGACCCAGTGCTTCCCAAGGACGACCCCACTGGCCTCTCGTATGCTCTATTTCCCCAAGCAAAAGTGAGCAATACCAGTGGGAACTGAGGATCCATTTATTTAATAAGACCTTTACTACCTACTTGGTGCCAGGGCACTGGGTTCACAGAGGCCTGTCCTCTGAAAGCTCACATTTTTAGACTAGGTGGTCACACCACCATCTTCATAAATCCTACAACTCAAAGCACCCAAGGTCAGTACATCAATGGTGGTAGCATCTGTGTACTCAACTCGCCAATAAAGCTTTTAAATCTACTTAGAAAGCAAGGAGAGAGAAATAATAAACACCTGAAATTGAATTGACCTCTGGTTTTAACCTAAGAATTGGAGTGACTTTGGGGAAAAATGTTATGTGTAGAACATAAATGTAAAATGTGCCCATTTCATTTTCCTCCTGCATTGTATTTAACAATTATCTGTGATAAATGTCTTTCCAGAGAGACTCTCCAGGTTTATTAGAAGCTACCTGTAGACTAGAGCTAGGCAACCTGCATTTCCTCCCTCCCCTATTCTGTTATCTGACTGGGAGCCAACCTCCTGCAGATCCCAGAACCCCGTGACAAAACTCATCCTTCTCCTAAGATGCCGAGGGAGGGGTTGTCTGTGCTCAGAGCTCCCCGCGGATGAGGCTGCTCAGAGTAGTCCACAGGTCTCCTGGATCTCTTTCCTCATCTTCGCCACTAACAGGGACATGGTTCTCCCCCCACTTCCCAACTTCCAGGGGAGATAATTGCTCAAGGTCGGTCTAACCACCAAAGGGCCACCCATTGACTCTCAACTGGTAATAGTTTTACAGGATACGCCAGATTCCCACAAGCTGAGGAGAGGGAAATCCAGCTCCTCTGGGCATAGAAGTAAGCATTTCCCCCCATGCAGAGACCGCTGCTCCCCTTAGCCTTCACCCTGCAACTTCCCAGACACCTGTGGCTACAAAGCCCCAGCCAAGTGTTAGGCTGTCACACCAAACCTTGATGCCCCAAGCACTCCCCACCCACCAGGGCTGCTCAGGCAGCGGGAAGGGGATTATAACCTGTAATTTCTCATCTCCGTTAGCAGGTGACAGGCTCCCATAACGTGACATCCATATGGCATCACCCCTGCTGTTGAGCACAGTTTTAGGGCAAGATTCATACCACTTCTCTCTGTGCTCAAAATAGATGCCCAAAATTGGGATAGAATTTACATAAATTGGCTGAAGAGACTGTGTTCAATTAAAAAGCTTTTGTTGCCAAGGAATTTTTTTCGTTGATACATATGCTCCTTTATTGCAGTCCTATGAAGGGAAAGATGTTGGTTCTCTCTCTCTCTCTCTCTCTCTCTCTCTCTTCTTCCTCCCTTTCTCCATCCATTCCTCAATAAATAAAGAATGGGGAGGTGGTGTGTATCTGCCCTGAAGGCTGAATGAGCAGCGGATAATGAAGTAATCCGTATGGAAATAACAGGGAACCCAGCCCATGAGAAAGAGCACGTGGTGCCCTCTTGCCTAGCCTGGGGCAGGGCAAGCTGCAAAGCTCCTCTCTGTGTGTGTTCTGGGCTCCATCCCAGGGTGAATGGGCTGTCCCACTTTGCAGTCACCATAAATTCAATGGGATGTGTTTTCAGTTGCACTGACATGAAAAACATGTGTTTTAATCATGAAATAATCCTGTTCTTGCACAAAATTGGGCAACAGAAAAGTATAACAGAGGGGAAATTCATAGGTAATTTGATCAGTCAGTGATGAACCCTGTTAATGCCTTTCCTTCCAGCCTTCACATCAATTGTGTATATTCACGCACATGTGGGATCAGAAAATATAAATACTTTTGTAACTCAGCATTTTTAATACTGTATTATAATTTCTTGAGCATTTTTCCATATCATACATTTTAGGAACATCACTTTTAATGGAGGTACTATAATGTATTGAACACTTTCTTTTGCATATTTATGTTATTTCCAGTTGTGTTGCTATCCCTATGTAAATATTGCTGCAATTAACAGCCTTGACTTGGTATGTACCTCTGATTACTTCCTTAGGATACCTCTGCATGGTTGAGATTTAAGGTGTATATTTGATAGTGAAAGAAGTTGAACTGAGCTTTTCACGTGCTTTGGGACTGATTCATCTTATGATTAATGCATGCATTTTTTACAAAGTCTGTTTAGCATCAGAAATGAAGTAAGACCAGCTCCAGGCTTCTAGAAGTTTAGAGCACAGAAAACAGTCTGGAGGGCAGGACATAGGACCATGAGAGAGGAACCACTGGGTGTTTCAGTGGATGGGCAGGTCATGCCTTACTTAAAAGTAATAGAAATAATTTTGTTTTGGTGGGATTGAACTTGAGCCTTGAAACACTGGTAGAATTTTCATGGGTGGAGCCCGAGAAGGAGGGAATAGTTGCCAGATAAAAATGGTGTAAGCAAAAGGGCAGAAGCAGGAAAGCACTAGAGGTTGGGTAACTGCGAGTGTGGAGACTACCGTGCCTCCCGAAGTATCAATACGCCATTAACTGAAGAGGACTCGTCATTACCTGTAGTGCTGTAATTATGGAATCATAATTGTCCTGAATTACATGTTGCAATGATACATTCCAACTGTGTCCTCACCTCTGAACTGAAGGCTCCTTGAGGCTGGCACAGCCTTCTCTCTGCACACCTAGCTCCCGGAACATCGCCCTGTATGCTGTGCATATTCCCAAAGACTCACTGACCAAAAAAAAAATAGCTTAAAGCTAATTGCAATGCTTGATTGGACGTAATCTAACAGACATTGAGATATAACATCCTCACCCGGTGTCAGTACCTTCCCTTGGAAGTAGGTCAGACAAGGGACTGCATCCCTTGTTTTAAATCACTAAATGCTCTGCATCTCTGATAACTGGCTCTTTTGTTTTCCATAAGGACATTCCTGACCCAATATGCAGGACCTACCAAGATACTTTGCTCATAAATAAGAACTCAATACCTATTTGGCGAACGGAATTAATAAACCCTAGACTTTGCTTTGTTTATCCTCCTGGTCCTTTGAGCTGGACATGCCCTTCTGCCTACCATTCATGACCTTATTACATATTCCCAGACAGTTAGTCCAATATCAGACCAGGTGCAAAGCTGACTGATGGGGATTCTTGGCAGAATCTTCTGGCGCAAGGTTTGTTTCTCCAACTATCCTGATCATGAGACTCACCAGGGGTGCTGGTTAAATACACAGATCACTGGGACTCTCCTCTGGGAATCCTGATTCATAGGCTTGGATTGGGATGCAGAAATCAGGGTTATGAATAAGCACCTGAAATCATGTTTGGAGCAAGTTTGAGAAACCTTGCAAATCAACAGAGCTCTCTTGGCTATAACCAGGATATAATGGACAATGTTAATTAGCCATAATCACAAACAACTAGCTGGCATATAGAAAAGCAGTCCTGGAAAGTGGAGAGATCACTGTCAAGGAAATTCAATATCCTGGACTCAGATCCTGACGCTAACACTTGCTAGCTGGGTGGCTTGGCACAAATGATGTAACCTCTTTGAACCTGTGCTTCTGCCTTTGTAAAATAAGGAAGGCACTACTTGCCTCTTTCCCTTCAAGACATCTAACTGGATGATGCCTGTAAAAGTGTATCGTACATGGGAGGAATTCAGTTTGATGTCTTGACTGGAAACAAAAGCCACGAGATGATCTGTTTGCTGGGGGAGATAAGCTTTGTCACTGTCACAAGCTATTGGTAAATATTCGCTCCACAAAAACACTCCTTGCATGCTTGTCCTATTTTGTACCAATACCACAAAGCTGGGAGGTCATCTCAGTAAATAACAATTAGCATGAATTGAGCACTTACTCTCCATCAGGCATAATTCCAGGTGAATTACTCAGATGGACCGGTTTTGTCCCCACACAGCTCCATGAATAGGTGCTACTTTGATGGACATATTTTAGTTGAGGAAATTGAGATGGGAGGTATCTTTAAATAACCTACTGAAGGTATAATGGCAGCACATAGTTAAATAACTTGTCAGAGGTCAAACGGCTACTAAGGAGCAGAGCCAGACTTTGAACCCAGACAGTCTGCCTCCATGGTCCCTATTTCTGACCCCCTAAACCACATGATTCCTCAAGACGATGGGTGGTCCCCACAGTGACAGGGAGAAGAACCAAGGTCTCCAGTTACTTACTCCACTTCCCCTTTTTAAAAATGCAAAAGGGATGAGCGGAAGAGATGAATAGGCGGAGCTTGGGGATTTTTAGGGCAGTGAAACTATTCTGCATGATACTATAATGGTGGATACTTGTCATTGTGCATTTGTTCAAACCCATAGAATGTCCAACACCAAGAGCGAACCTAAAGTAAACTCTGAACTCTAGGTGATAATGATGTGTCAGTGTAGGTTCATCGATTGTAACAAATGTACCATCTGCTGGGGATGTTGATAGAGGGGCAGGGGGTCTACGCAGCTCTCTGTACCTTCCCCTCAATTTTGCTGTGAACTTAAAACTGCTCTAAGAAAATTAAGCCTATTAAAATAAAAATGCAAAGTGTAGCAGTTTTCTTATAGCTCATGCTATCGATGTCCATTTGCCCTCTATGGCGTTCAGCATTATCCTACATAGTTTTTCTGTGGCAGTCATTACAGAATATTAAGTCTTGCTGGAAGGCTGACAAACACAGAGTCTAGGGGGCTCTCAAGCCAGAGGCCCTGGGGCAAACATGCCACCACCACGTTGGGGTGCTCCTGTTGGGGAATGCCTTTCGCCAAAGCGCACGCTAGGCACCTTGGCGCTGCCTCCACCTGGCCATTTCCCACCTGAATGACCTGCCTAGTCCCTAAAGGCACTAGAGCTTGCTCCTGAAATCCGATCCCACCCCTCTAAGAGGAAACAAAGAGCCCAGACAAATGAAATGGATTGCCCACGTTCAAGGCAAACTAACGGCAGCGTCTGGAATAGATCCCAGCTCTCTCAACTCCCAGACCAGTGCTCTTCCAAACCACAGTGAAGGGGGAGCCACAGTGGCATCCCGGCCATCAGAGAAAACTAACCAATAAAACCCCATGAAGCACAGTGCGAAAGAGAGCCTGACGGTGACTGGAGACAGGAACAGAATGGCTCCCAGCACAGCGGCGCCCCTCCGAGGACTGCAAGGTGCCCAGGGCCGCATGCTGCCCTCCCAGCGCAGGCGCTGGCGCTGGCGCCAAGTCAGCACTGTCCTTCCCGCTGCCTGGAAGGTGGGGTGCCTCGGAAGCGCCCCCACCCCCACCCCGGAGAGGCGGGAGAGGCGAGGCTACCGCCGGGATGGTGGCGCCTTAACTGAAACGGGCGCAGAAGAATAGGGGCGACCGCCCGCGGTCTCCTCGGCCCCGCAGAGAAGGGATGGGGGCCAGAGTCTCACAAAGCGTGCCCCGGGCCGCCTTCCGATTGCCGCCTCCCAGCGCCTTGTAGCTCTGGAGAACTTTTAATAGAAATCTGCAGAATGAAATGGGCTACAGCTGTTTGCCTTGATAAATATATTTTATGCTACATGCCTCAGCCGCCATCTGTTTGCTGATACGAGCACTTCTTCGTGGCAGCTAAGGAGAAGTCATCAAAAGGAATGGCAGGAGATGAGTTTCCGAGCAGGTAGAGGGGGAGAGGGGGGCAGGGCAGGGGGGCTGCTTCCAGGCTGAAAGGGGCCGTCCTGGGGGTGAAGGAAGGGAGCGCAGGAGCAGAACGGGGGCCGCAAGGACCAACCCACCCAGGGAAGCCAGAGAACAAAGCCAGAGAAGCGGCCCACCCACGCCTCTTCAGCCATCTCCCGGGATGCTCTCACTGCATCCCAGAGCTCCCAGTCTTTCCTCCCTCCTCCTCTCACCTTTGGCCTCTAATACTAAAAGCAAGGTAATGACAGGAGTTACAAAGGTGCCTGCCTCTGAGCTACTGGTGAGTGTGTCCTGTGGCCCCTGGCATGAGACTCCCGGCCTGTCAGTCGCACAGGAGGAGCCTGGGGCCCCTGCACCTGATGCCACTGTCCCCTGAGCCCACCTCCTACCTCCTCTGATCCGGGCTAAGTGCAGAACAGACCGGGAGAGGGACAGAGGCCAGTGCCCTGAAAAAATGTAACCTATTCCAGGACCAAACCAAATCAGGGAGCAGTTTTAAAGCACCCGTGCTGGGCCCTGTGGCCGCACAGCTATCCAGCCCTGTAAGGATTGCAGAAATGGTCCAGGGGTGCTTAGAACAGGTATGGAGGAGGAGGGATGTACCCGTTCTGGAACTCTAAAATATCTTCATGACAGGGAACAGATTTGCTCACTCTCAAACCCTCAAAGCAAAAGAACAGAGGAGTCAGCATAACAGATAACGGGGAAGGGCTCAAATACTTGGAGATTTATGATTTCTGAGAGCAGAAAGTCTGTGAAGGTGTCTTCCTTCCTTCCTTCCCTCCCTCCCTCCTTCCTTCTTCCTTCCTTCCTTCCTTCCTTCCTTCTTCCCTCCTTCCTTCCTTCCTTCCTTCCTCAGGGAGAGATGGGAGAGGCCAATATGACTCACCACTGTTCTGAGTGGCTCCTGTTTCTGGCATCCCACGGCATCACTTACTCCTGTGTACACCCACCACCACCACCAGTGCTCCTGCTGCCGCGACTGAGAGAAACGCAGCCTGGCTGGGAAGTGGAGTCAGCGTGTGTGGACCCCACAAAGCCCCACACAGGAGCAGCGCGTCTCCCTGGCCCACCTCCTCCCTCCACCCCCACCTGGATGCTGCCAGGGAGGAGGCCATGCTGGCCCTCCAGCTGGCAATGCAAGGGCCAGTGTCACCACCAGCTGCCTCCAATACCTCCTTCCCCGTCCTGTAGGGCTGTGAACCTCCAGAATGAGGAGCAGGCTTTGGTATTGGAGGGCAGAGCCAAGAGGCCGAAGCAAAAGGAAAACTGGATCCGTCGTAGCAGAAAAGGGGGGACAACCTTCCAAAAACATATTAGTCAAAACAAACAGGATGGAGCTCCTGCTGCCTGGTGCCACCTCCTCGCAAGCACGTGGGCAGGGTACTGTTGGTGACATGCTTTGAGATGCTCTGACAGAAGGCACTGAATCATTGTGTACTGAAGATTGTGATGTTTGGCCCAAGAAACCAAGTGCTTTGCACGCACTTCAGAACTGCTGGCTGTTCACTGGAGCCAGAGCAAGCCTCAGGCTTCATCGGAGCCCCAGTCCCAGGTATTAGGTGTTTCCATGGCACTTGGTATTTTGCAATTATCTTTTCTAACACGTCTGCCTTAGCAGAAGAAGCAGGCCAAATGTACATCCTTCTGCCCTCCGTGATGCCTGCCAGCCTCTGAGGAAGAGGTCCTGACCCCGTCATCCGCCTTGGGAGGAGACTAGCAGGGCCTGCCTGCTCCCCGAGTTTGCAGCCTCTTCTATCTACACTCGGTTGCTGGCTCCACACTCACTTCTTCTATTACTTATCTGTCCACGTTTCAAGGCCAGCTCAAAACAGACTGCATCCATTTACTCATCCATTTATTCATTCCTCAATTATTTGTTGAGTACCTACTATGTGCCATGCACTGTTTTAGGCACTGAATATAGAGCAGTGAATAAAATAGGAAAAAGAAAGTCCCCTTCCTCATGTAACTTACATTCAATAAGGAGGTAGATAAATAATAAGCAGGGGCTTCCCTGGTGGCGTAGTGGTTGAGAGTCTGCCTGCCGATGCAGGGGACACGGGTTCGTGCCCCGGTCTGGGAAGATCCCACATGCCGCAGAGTGGCTGGGCCCGTGAGCCACGGCCACTGAGCCTGCGCTTCTGGAGCCTGTGCTCCGCAATAGGAGAGGCCACAACAGTGAGAGGCCCGTGTACCGCAAAAAAAAAAAAAAAAAAAAAAAAAAAAAAAAAAGGAAAGAAGTAAATGTTAACACAAGAATACAAATAAAAGACCATGAGAGATCAGAGGACAAATCAATTAATTTTCCATGAATTCCTTTCCAAAGAAGACAGGGAAGGCCTTCCAGGGAGAATGACGTTATAGGCAGGCATTGAAGGATAAGTAGGAGTTTACCAGAGAGAAGGGAGTAAAGGACATTAGAACCGAGTTTCTCAACTGGGGGTGATTTTCTGTCCCCGGGACATTTGGTGATGTCTGGAGAGATTTTGCCTGTTGTGGCTGAACCAGTGGTGTTCCCGGCCTCTAACGGGTCAAGGTCAGGGATGTTGCTAAACATCCTACAATGCACAGAACAGCCCCCAACAAACAACTACACAGCCCAACTGTCAGTAGTGCCGAGGCTGAGAGATCCCTCATTAGAAGTAAAGAGAACAACATGTAAAAGGGTGTCAAATGGTGCCAGGGTCATCTGGAAAGTCTAGAGAACAGTAGAAGAAGTTCAAGTGTGAAGCAGAAATCTGGAGTCAGTGGAGGCAATGGCAGGGGATGGTGCTGGGCAGGAGGTCTGAGACAGAGAGAAAAGTCTCAACACCCCAAACTATGAAGTTTGGCTCCACACACAACAAGGAGCCGATTAAGAGAAGCTGCAATAGGTGAAAACAACGGCTGCCAGTTACGGAGCCTCTACTCTGGGCTGGATGTTTGCTGCATCACCTCTCATTCTTAAAAGAGAGAGACAGAGAAACCCAGCAGGCAGTTATTATTATTTCTACTTTACAGATGAGGAAACAGGGAAATCAAAGCTCAGAAAAGGGAAGCTCCTTGCTCAAGGCCAGCCACAGGGACAGCTACAATAAGAGATCCCGGTTAAAGTGAGATCTACCCATCTCCTGAGCCAGCAACCTTCCCGGCAAAGCAGCCTCTCCCAGTCTGACCTGCACGGCTTCCCTAGAGCCTTCCCGCCCCTGGGATGTAAGCACAGGGCTCTGAACACCCAGTGCTGAATAAAACCCTCCTGAAGGAAGGGAAGACTAGCTAACACGTACAACCAATTGGGAATCCACTGACATCATTCCATTCTTTCTACTCATTGCCATATTTTGCATCCCAGGAAACATGCCTGAATAATCTCTAGAGAACAACTTGAGCATTTGAAAATCTTTCCTTCCTTTCTCTTTCTTTCTTTTTTTTTTTTTTTTTTTTGCAGTACGCGGGCCTCTCACTGCTGTGGCCTCTCCCGTTGCGGAGCACAGGCTCTGGACACGCAGGCACAGCGGCCACAGCTCACGGGCCCAGCCAGTCCGCGGCATGTGGGATCTTCCCGGATCGGGGCACGAACTCGTGTCCCCTTCATCGGCAGGTGGACTCTCAACCACTGCGCCACCAGGGAAGCCCATCCTTTCTCTTTCTTCCTTCTTGCCTCCCTCCCTTCCCCTTCCTTCCTCCCTCCATCCCTCCGTCTTCCTCCCTTCTTTCCTTCCCTTCTTCCTTCCTCCCTCCATCCCTCCCTCCCTTCCTTCCTTCCTTCCTTCCTCCCTCCTGAAACAGTGTGATTGGCACACTTTGAATATTTACCAAAACCCACTTGCTTTCCTCCTGAGCACATAACCCGCTGACATTTCCTGGCCACCTTGTGGCCAAGTGACAGAATTCCGGCCACTGAGATCCGGGTGAAAGCGGCCTGTACCTCAGCCAGGTGTGGCCCATGAAAACCACCCATAGGCTATTCTTGCTCCCTCTCTGCATCCGCTTCGTACAGAGGTTACAGAGTTCAGTGGAGATGCAGAGGGAAGGAGCACAGGCCCTGGGGTTCAGGAAGTCTGCCTACCACCCCATTATTTCCACATTGGGCTTGATGGGAATGGCAAGCTTTTATTGGATTAAGCTACTGAGATTTGGAAGTTTGTTACAGTAGCTAAATTTACTCGCCCGACCTAATACAGGGAGGGTGGAGGATGGGGAAACAACGTAGAACTGAGTTCAAAATTCAAACAAGTGACTTCTCAGGCAGAGTCCAGAAATAGTCAGGGAAGACAATTGTCCGGGAATCAGAATCCTCCTGTGCGTCTGCCTCGCTGCCTCTGGTATGTGACACTGACATCCTCTAGATCCAGGCAGAGGCCACATTTTAGGCAGAAAGAAGGACAAAGGACAAAAGAGAAGTGCCCCTTGGTGAGTCAGCGCGGTTGAGGGGCTTGCCTAGAAGCCTCACCTAATGGGCTTCCCTGGTGGCGCAGTGGTTGAGAGTCCGCCTGCCGATGCAGGGGACGCGGATTCATGCCCCGGTCCGGAAGGATCCCACATGCCGCACAGCGGCTGGGCCCGTGAGCCATGGCTGCTGAACCTGCGCGTCCGGAGCCTGTGCTCGGAAACGGGAGAGGCCACAGCGGTGAGAGGCCCGAGTACCGCAAAAACAAAACAAAACAAAAGCCTCACCTAGTGGCCTCTGCTCACATCTGGGGGTCTTGCCTCCTTGCAGAGGAGGCTGGAAAACATCATCCTTTTACTTGGCACCCTGCTTCCTGGGATAAAATCAGGGCTCTGTTGGGAAGAAAGAAGGGAAACCAGGTGGGTGGGAAACCAGGAGTCTTTTTTAAAAGAAGGGAGAGGATAGTGGTTTTGAATCAGAAGATACTGCCTGGGCTGGTTATGTGATGCTGGGTCCCCTTTGTGTGCTGGGCCATTTCTGGCTTTTGAGGCCTAGGAGGTAAAGGTGTGGGTGTCTGAAATGGCTCCACCCCAGGGTGCACGCACCTGCACCACCCTTTCTCAACTGCCTCTGAGACGGGTTGTGCCGCCCCCGTGTCCCTCACGCACAGCCCAAATCCTCTGCCCACTCACTCCCGCCTCATTTCCCAAGAGCCCATCCTGCAAAAGATGGAGAGCATCTCTGCCTTCTCCCTTAGTGCTCTTTTCAGCAGAATCTCCCACGACAGGAAGCAAGGGCCGTGTGCCAGTGCTCTTGAACACCCGCTGCTTCTCCCCCTTCACAGTTAACACCAGAAACACACACATTCTCCTGCCATCAGACCGAGCCAATTTCAAGTCTTGTGTGGGGTTAACGCCAGTCTCTCTGCCTCTCCTGCTTGGTGTTACTAAACGCTGTTCCCTGTGGCACTCAGCACAGGCCTGCAGGGAGAGAACAACACAAATTAACCTTGAACATAGGTGTGGGACTGAAAAGCAGCTTTACCATAAATGAGAATTATAAAGGGCCAGGAATCGTCCCCTTGACGTTCGCACTTTGGGTTGCCACGTGGAAAAAAAAAAAACTGTGCTGGATTTTCTGACTTTCTAACAGGACTTACTGAGGTTGATTAGACCCTCTTCTGCCACCTCCGTGCCTGGCAGCAACAGAGAAGAGGCAAGCTGAAGAAACGGAAATCGCCTGCCCTGGCATCTGTGCTCTGGGAACCAGGCAGGGGAGAGGGACCACCTAACTCAGCAACATAATGACCGTGAGCCATGGCTGGCTCCTGTAGCCTAGGCACTGGCCATGTGCATGCTGGGATCTTAGGGATAGACTTTACATAGTTCGATAGATAATTCAGTGTCTTCCCAGAAGGTCAAACTCTCTCTTTCTGTCTTCCTCTGCTTCCATTTCATTGAGTCTGATTTCTTCCACTTCCTCTTATATGAGAAATATCTTATTCAAGACCCATGAAGGGAACTTTGGTAATCTTGGGCAGTGCTTTCTAAATGTTCATCGGTGGACAAGTCGTTGAGGAATCTTGTTCAAGTGGAGATCCTCATTCAGTAGATCTGGGGCAGTTCTGAGATCTGAACTCTAAAGGGTTTCCAGGTAATGCCGATGCTACTGGTCCAAGGACCAGCCTTTCACCTTGGCATTGCTGGCAAACACGCTTTGATTGCGTTAAGCACTGAGATTTGAAGGTATGCTTGTTAGAGTGTATCTAGCGCATGATCAGGACCTTGGATGGAAGACCCTAGGACTTTTAGAATTGCTGATCCCTACACCTCAAAAGGTCATGAGTCTAGGACTTAGAGGCATATTCAAAGGCAGAGCACTCCGCCAGATGAACCCCCCCATGCAAAACCAAGGTGTATATGAGAAGCATCCATTGTTCCAAGAGGCACCATTGACTTTACACAGGCTGTGAGCAGGTGACTCTTCATTGTGTGGTACACCTGCAGAGAGTTCTGCTTGCAAGTGGCGTCCCAAGCAGAGGGGGCAGAGAAGCTTATGCTTCCTTCTTTCTTGATATCAACAAATGACTGTGTCAACAGCATCCCAAAGACTGATGACCTGGGGGAAACAAGGCAGGCCACAAGGTGTTCACCAGAGGACAAATCTGAAGGTGATTTCCCTTTAAACTAGCCTCTCAATGATCACCTGACTGTGTTAGGAATGATAGGACCCAGGCCAGCACTGCTTTTCAGAGTGTCTGTGACCACCTTCCAAGCATGTACCAGGTACCACGTGAAAGGGCTCTCGAGTCTAGAGCATCCTCAACAACAAACTGAGCCACTCCACCTGCCTGGTTCTTCGCCTCTAGCTTAATCTCTCCTTCTCCTAGACACTTAACTACCTCCTTCTCACCTAGATTTTTCCAGTCATTCTTAATTCTGTCCTTGCTTCACCCTTTGGATATGATGCTTTCTATTGCCTCCCCAATTACAACTGTGTAGCTTTAGTTTCTCTTTTCTCCATTTCTGACTTTGGATGAAAAGTACATCCTTCACCCCCCTTAGGTAAGACTCTTCCCCCTCCAGACTCTCTTCCAGGTGGTCTCATCCACCCCATGGTTTCAACTACTACCTGTGTGCTGGGGTATCCCAAATCTATATCTCCAGACCAAAGTTGTCTTCAATGTTCCAGACTCAAGTATCCACAGGCACATCAAATTCAAGGTGTTCTGGATGGCACTGATCACGGGATCTGAAAGAATCAAGGAAAGAAATAGGGAAGGACCTGCTTTTTCATTCCCTAGCTCATGAAATGACACAGTCACCCACCCAGCTGTCTTAGCCAGACACCAGGGAACCACCATTAACTCTTCTCTCATTCTCATCCTCTCACAGCTCAATCAATTTTTAAGTCCTATAACTTCCTTTCTCCAAAGTGCTGTAGAACCTGTCATATTTTTGACCATTTTAGTGTCTTCACACAACGTTTTCCCCGAGCTTGGGTTCTTGTCCTTCTCTTCTTCAATGGCTTATTGTTAGCAACGTTGAGGACTACGCCCCAAACTCCTTTGACTCTCCGATGGCGTATCACCATCTGTTGCCAAATGAGGGCTATGAGGAAGTGGTACATGAGTGCTTGAGTTAGGAAGGGCTCCTGGTAAAAGTTGGGAGTTTTACCTGGAGCTAGATTGCCCTTGGCATTCATGTTGTTTAGGCAACACTGTTGGGGACACTAATATTTCCCCAGGAGAATGATTCCCAGTTATTCCAAGAAAGAAGAACTACCCCTGTGACTCAGCAGAGAACCGCAAACTCTATCCACTCGTGATGTCTTTTCCCTCCAGAGATCATGTCCCTGCAGGTGAAAGTTTACCACACTCATTCCCCTCTGACTCATTTCTGGTCAACAGGGAGATGGGAGAGATGAGAGATTGTTTGGAAGAGGTTAATGAGCCCACAGGCTGCTGTTCCGGTGGTTTTCTCCCTTTCTTTTTGTCTCTCCTCCTTCCTAGAAAAGCTTGTCATGCAAGAATGCTTCACGACTAGTCTGTGAAATGCAACTCAGTTTTTGACATTGCATCCTTAAACCACATACCCCAAAATGCTTTACAGGAGCTGATAAACGATGTGAGCAGGTTGCACATTGTGTGAACTAGAATACCAAGACTTGATTCCGAAGTCCTGGATCTGCCACTTGCCCATGACACGAAGGTGGCAAGTTACTTAAATCTCCAACCCTAGGTGTCTGCGTTTGTGCAACGGCTCCCTGCCCATAATTTCTGTGCTAATTATTGGAAGTAATATCAGCATTTATAAACTCTAAATCAGGCTACAAAAACAAAGATTACTACTACCGATAATAGTAAGTAGTTATAAACAAGGTGTTTTTTGGTGAGGGGAGGGCTGGTTACAAATGACTCCAATATTATAAAATATTATAAAGAGAAAAAATGAAGCAGAGGGAAGCTCACATGAGTCATAAAATGAAGATGACAAAGTCTTGAAGACAGGAGAGAGTTTGGTGATGAGGAGGGTCTGGTACTCAGATCTGGGGGTGGAAAGTGACAAGAGGTGGGTGCTGGGATTTAAGCCGCATCCCTCCATGCAGACCTTTGGAGGTCACGTGAGGGAGTTTGGATGTTTTTCTGAAAGACCATGGAAGTGATAAATGTGTTTCAAGCAGAGAAGCACTTGACAGACTTTGCATTTAAGAAAGTCATTTATGCTGCTGTTGTGGATACTGGACCTTAGTGCATCAAGGCTGGAAGTAAAGAAACCAACTTAGGACTGTGTGGCAGTGACCCAAGTAAGAGACGGCAGGGCTCAGTGCCATGGGGATGGAGAGCAGTAGATGGATTCAATAACTAAATGGGTAGTAGAGTCCAAACGCCACAATCTCATCTCTGAAACCTCAGCGCATCGACCGCGAAGGATCCCCTCTAGGAAGGCAGACTGGATCAGCAGGAAGGCACCAGACTGCTAATCAAAAGATCTGTATTTAATTCCTAGCCTTGCCATTCATTAGGTAATTAAAATTAGCTTCGTGGATTTGGGCAAGTCACTTAACCTCGCCAAGCCTCAGTTTCCTCATCTATAAAATGGGGATAATAAGCATTATCCCACCTTGTCTACTGAGTTGTGAAGCTCAGATCAAATACAACACAGGAGACGTGATTTGTGAATTGTCAAGCACTGCATAATTGTAAAACACCATTCTCCAGAGAGGCAGTCAAACCAAACACACAAGGGATAGACATAACAGAAAAGAACGTTCAGCTCCTCGTTGGAGCCTCCTGCCTGATGCTTCCTTGGCCTGCTTGACTTATATCAGGCCAGGGCTTATTTCCATGGTTCCTTAAACTTTATAAAGCCCTTCCATAGTGAGAAAACTTTGCGAGAATCTTGTTAGACACAGCAAAGACCAAAATCAGCACAAAGCTCACATATAAAAGCATTAGGAAAAAATAAGGATTTCTCCAGAGGCTCTGTGTGTGCTTAAATGGCGCAGAGCTAAATTGTGAAATTACAAATGAGATGTGGAATGACATATTTGATTATACAGAGTTATCTGCAATGCCTCATAACATGTAAGAAATGTGACTGTTTATCTGGCACGAGCTCAGAAAGAATCTGCAGAACTAAATGAGCTCTAAGAGGACGTTCCCAAGACAGAGGTGTGCTTCTGCGGGAACCGTGGGACCTCAGGGCCTCATCCTGGTGCCTGAGACCCCCGGTTCCACTTTCTCCTCCATAAAAGGCTCACATGGACTTCATTTGACCTGACCCATTCGAGGAGAAATGAAAAGTGTATCCCTGTTTCACAGGTAATGAGACTGTGTCCTAATACAATCATAAGGCATGGTCTCTACTCTCAACCAGCTGACAATCTAAGAGGGTCCCTAAGATAGTCTGTGTGATACGGATCCCTCCCCTGTGTGGCCCAGGGCTAACCCAGTGTCCTTCATACTGTGGGAGACAGGAGAGCTCAGGCTTTGGAACCAGGCAAATCCTGACTCTGCTGTTTACTAGAGGCCTTGGATAAGATCTCTTTGCCTCCCTGATCCCTGATTTCCTCCATCCTAAAGCAGGGGAACAATGCCGGTCCTGGAGTGTTGGTGGAATTAAACGAAACTTTCACGCAGGGCGCAGAGCCCATGCCCCTCACACTGGAAGTGCTCCATAGCTATTAATACTCCATTCATGTTGTGGATGATGTTACGATTAAGGATGGCTAGAAAGTCATCCAAGGAGTCAAGGGGTACACAGAAGGACTACTTGGCTTCCTCTGTCCTAGGTCAGCACTAAGCTCTTCATCGAAGTCCCTAACATCATTGAGGTGCACCTGAGTCCTAGCCACAGTATCCCAAGATGCAGATGTTACAGTAACAACCTAGGACATCTGAAGGTAAGAGTATCAGAGAAAAGCAGGTGTCCTGTCCCTGACCCAAATTCTGCTGAAGCACCCAGAGCCAGTTTTCTATCTCCAGCCCAGCCAGCCCTACTTTACCAGGGCCCTTTCAGAAGGAGCCCCAGACCCCAGGTTGCCGACGTGGCAGCTGTGCCCAGCAGGCAGGTGTGCAGGCAGGAGGCGCTCACAGGAGAGAACAGATTGAGCAGCACTTCGGGAAGTCTCCAGCACAGATGTCAACACAGAAGGGAGACTCTTCCTTGTGCTCCATCTTCCCACCCGTCCCAGCAATCCTAGGAGAGGGACAAGAAATTTGAGACGGATCGGAGCTGTTCATTTGAATCCAGCAAGGACCAAGTGCCTCCTCTTCAAATCCAGGCAATTGAGGCTGTGACCCTGGAGGTCAACATCAAGGCACATTTATTAAAGCCCACGGGTGGAGGTCCACACCACCCCCCCGCTACGAGCGTTTGTAATCTGACTCTAGGAAGCGCAATAAGTTTTGCACAGGTGACAAAACAAATGCATAATAAATCTGTGTGTGTGTGTGTGTCTATGCTTGTGTGTGTGTGTCCATGCATGTGTGTGAGTGTGAGCATGTGTTGGGATAGATGGGATGAGAAGATAGGAATCCTATACATTTTAATTTGATTTCACTTTCTAATCATTATCAAAAGAATGAGGATGGGACTTAGAATAAAGAAATAGGACAAAGGTATAAACAGGAGGCCTTTTCCTGTTGGACCCTCCTACTTTTCCTCATGCCATAAATAATTCCCAAGAAGAGTCTCTAACAGCATTTCCTAAAATGGTTTCATTCTGTAATTCTTACACACACACACACACACGTGTGCACACACACACACACATATACACACACACAAGATTTAAGTAAAATTTCTCAACTGGGGAGGCATCATTTGTCTAACCTTTTATCTTAGACCTTGTCATAGAAATATACTATGGGAAACCCTGGTTACAAGATCCCCCTGGATAATCAGGTCAGACATCTTTCAGATTCTACTTAATGTCTCACCAAAGTCAATCAACAGATAGATGTTAAACACCCACCATGTGCGGTATCCTATATGAAAATGCCCAGAAGATACGGGAAGGTCTGAGATTATTTTCTCTGCGACTACCATCATCACCACACTCTACTGATTGGCTCTGCTAAGTATGTCTCTGATCTGCCAGTCTCTCCTTGTCCCATTGCCTGCATCATCTTTTTCCCAGACCTCTGACAGGTCAGCTCAGGTGCCAGGTCCTCCAAGACTTCCTTGATCTAATCCCTAGCTTGACTCAATGTTCCTCATCTGTGTCCTCAGAGCAAGTTTACATTTTTTGTAGCACTTACTGTATGGTATTAAAATACTGGGCTTTTAGATCTGCCTCTGACACTAAACTGATTGTAACCTCTGACAGGGCTTTATAACCCTTTAGCCTATGACAGAGTCCTCCTCTAAGTAGATACTCCAGTGGCATTTACTTGCCAAAGCTTAGCCTCCATCACAGCAGGTTTCATCTGTGTTGTGTTTGCCTGTGTATCTGGTCATCTCACCTAGCAGACTTTGGGCCCCTTAAAGACAAGACCTGATTTATCTTGGGATCCCCAGCGCTGAGTACAGTGCTTGGTACCTAGTGATGAACAAATGAAAGAATGAGTGAATTACGTGTGAATGAATATATCTCTAAATTCCCTCTGATTTCTCTGAGGCTGTTTCTAATTCTAAAATAAGAGTCGATGTGTACCACGTGAGTGCACAGACAATAAGTGCTATTACATCTCTCAGGAGGGGAAGATCGCTTTCAGCTAGAATGGTTGGGAAAGGTTTTAAAGAGAAAATGTGATTTAGGCTGAGACTGGAGAAGGCACAGTGTTTGGATATGTTGATGGAGAGGGAGGACCTTCTGGGAGGAAGAGGGAGCAAGGGGACAGAGCTGAGAGAGAGCAGTCCCTCTGGCTGCTGGGCTCCTTGCCTGTTTCTGATCTGTATGGAAAAAGGAGAAATGAACTTGGCTTTTTTTCTCTTTCTTCCTCTGCATCCACTTCAGAATTCTCAGAGCAAGCGTGTTCTGAGAATTCTCTGATTCGCTCTTCACACATTCGCTCCTTCACAACTAAAGATTCTGGGGTGGGGGTGGGAGGGTCATAAGGTGACCAGCTGTCCCAGCTTGTCAGGGACTAATGCTTTCTCCAGAATCCCAGCAGTAAAACTGGACAAGTCCCAGGCAAATAAGGATGAGGTGGCCTCCCTAGCCCTGCTGAAGAGATGGAGAAAACTGAGTAGCCCAGTGAAGCTTTTAGAAACACCCCTTCCCTACTATAGGCCCTACTTCTGATTTATTTTCTCATTTGAGGACAAAAGGAAATGGTTTTCCAACTGAAGGAAAATGTTTCACCCTCTTCAAGCCGCTTTCTCTCATGCCTCCCCCTCCTACTTTAGGTGGACCGCTTCAGGGCCATGATATGAAAATTGCTGGCATGCATTTACCGAATCGGGTTGGTAGTGATCTGAAGTCCATGTTCCCCCGATACGCAATAAACTCTTTGCTGGCCTTGGCTGGGCCTCATTTACCCTCTCAGCCTCAGTGTAGAGCACAGAGGAAACTACCCAGTGCGTATTTTTGAGCTAATGGATGCTTTTGTTGGTTGTTTTTTTGGCCGGTGAGATAATTGTGACTCATTATTTAAAGATTCCACAGTAACTAATGGATCCATGCAAAACTGACGAGTGTAGACCCTTCTCCTGGAAACAATCTATTCCATTTGCAGTCCCCCATTTTAAAAGGAAGATGAGCCCACTTTTGCTGTTGAGCAGAAATCCACCATGTTACACCAGTTTTTAGTCTCAGGTATCAGCTCTCTAAGGCTGAAGGGCTCAGCACACCTTAGGCCACTGAGGCCCCATAACTCCCCAGACATTCTCTCAGGGTCAGTGAGAAACCAAACAGCAGAGGCCAGAGGTGGCAGTGGGTGGCCAGCCCTCTTCCCAGGCTCATTGGAAGCCTTGGCCCCAGTGGGCCATTAGGTCCCCCAAGCAACTCGTGCTACATCATGCTGAGATTTGGGGGAAGGGATGAACTGACAGGGGAGGAATTCCAATTCAAGTCCAGGAAAAAGAGGATTTATGGATGAAACAATGTCAGCTGACTGTATTTTACCCAAGTTTTCATTTTAAAAATTTTCAACCCTACTGAAGTTTGAAAGTATAAAATACAAATGAAAATGTATATACCTTACCTTGAACTTCGCTCTCCAATTGCTAACATTTTGTTCTATTTGCTTAAGATTGCTGTCAACGTTTTTTGCTAAACCGTTTGAAAATTACAGATATCTTGAAGTTCGACCCCCGAAATACGTCAGCACGTATATCCTAAGAAGTAGGTATTATCCTACATAAGCACCATGTTTTTTTTCACTCCCAAGACATTTACCTCCTAAGACAGTGATACAATGTTATCTAATATGTTGTCCATATAACATTGTCCCCAATTGTCTTAGTAATGTTCTGATTCAGGATCCAGTCAAGAATTATCTACTCCATGTAATTGACATTCTCTTTAGTCTAGCTAAGTCTCTTTAATCTAGGACAGCCTCCTATTTTGGAGTACAGGCTAATGTAGAATATTCCGTAGTCTAAATTTGGGTGTTTGTTTCTTCACTATCAAGTTCAGATTAGATATTTTGGGGATAAGTACTACATAGGTGTTGTATCCTTCTCATTCCAGCATATCAGGAAGCTCATAATGTAATTTTGCTTCAATATTGATAATGATGTCCCTGGCTTCAGAGGCTTAGGTAGCAAGAACAAGTGGGGCAATCAGGCAGGACATTTTTTCTGTCACTTGGTTAAGGTGATGTCTGCCAGAATTCTCCATCATAAAATCTTTTCTATCCTTTGTAGATAATAAGTAACCTATGGGGTGAGGCCATGTGACTATCCCATTCTCTAATGGAATTCATCCAGTGGATTTATCATCCACTGATGATCTCTTTCTGAATAAATCATGGCACTGGTACTTACAAGTGGTGATTTTTCTAATTCTATCATTTCTTCTCCATATATAGGCTAGCATTCTTCTGTAAAGAACACTACCTCACCACCCATGCATATACATACTTATTTGTTAACTCTTCATCTTGAAATAATTAAAGACCCATAAGAAGTTGCAAAAAAAAAAATTACAAAGAGGTTCAGTGCACCCAAGCCACACTTTCACTCAATGATAACATCCTACATTATCAAAACCAGGAAACTGACACTGGCACAATGTGATTAACTAGACTACAGACTTTACATGAATTTCACTTTTTAAAATTTTTAAATTTTATTTTAGTTGTTTAGCATCCCTTTGAACTCATTTTTTTTTCATTGTGTTTTAATCTATTACCATCCTTACTCTTTTTGCTGCTCAAAATGTCTCAAGTTTGACTAGTGGAGAACCCCTTCAAGCCAGCTTATGTATCTTATTGATAAGCTACCATCAGTTTTTGAGCTATTCTGTGGTTTCTGGTACAAGATATCCCAGACTCCAGATCTGTAATTAGCCATTTCTCCAAGAGGCCTTGGTTCCTTTTTTTTTTTTTCCCCCTTGAAACTTTGATCCTGATTCCAAGCCCTGGTTTCTTTCGGTGGGGAATGTTATTTAAGTATAAGATCTAGGGGCTAGGTGAGTTATTTCCTACTGGATTTTAGCAGAAGGTCCTTCCAGTGAACAAACCTGAGTTCAGATTGATTCCCCTCACTAAACCCAGCATCCCAGAACTCTTTCTCCTCTTTTCATGTACTATATTTCTATACCCCTTCTCCCTGGCCCTATCACCATCAATATATTTAACTCATCTGCTCAATCCTACAATATATTCAAAACTGTTAGAATTACTATATCAATACCACTCACTGCCAACACCAAACCTACTAAGTAAGTTCAAGGTGTCTTTACAGTTCTTTTTTTTAAAATAACCCATTAGGATATACAGTTGGAACACTGGGCTCAAGAGTTTGTGAATTATTTATTTTCTGCATGGTTACATTATCAATTTGATGTGTGGTTGGCTTCCTTTGTTTCATTTAATTCAGTTTTAAGATTGCTTTGTGTTCATCCTTACTGATTTAATTTTATGTTAAAATATATGAAATGTTTATATGATTTATAAGTCAAAACTATATGAAAAGGTATATTCAGAGAAGTCTTACTATCATCCCTAATAATCTCTGCCCCTCCTCTTTCCACGTACCCCATAATGGGTAACCATTTTCGTTAGTTTATGGTTCACACTTCCTGCATTTCTTTTTGCAAAGCAAGGAAATAACTTTGTTTTCTTGTTTTTTTTTATGTAAAAGGTAACATACTATATGTACTCTTTCTCACCTTACATTTTGCTGTCAACAATATATCCTGAAAATCATTGTGTATCAGTTCATAGAGCGCTTCTTCATTCTTTTTTACTTTGTGTGTACTCTCCTGTGTAGATGTGCCATAGACTATTCAACACATCTACTGTAGAAGGCATTTTAGTTGATTCCAATGTTTTCTTACAATAAATAACATCACAGTAAATAACCTTATCACAGTGGTTATATTTGTGGAAGTGTATCGCAGGATAAATCCCAAAAAGAATAATTACTAGCTAAAAAGGTAAATGCCTAGTTTTGTTCAATATGCTAGATTCTCTTCCACGGAGACTCATCATCTTACTCTTTCTTTTTTTTTTCTTTGCGGTATGTGGGCCTCTCACTGTTGTGGCCTCTCCCTTTGCGGAGCACAGGCTCCAGACGCGCAGGCTCAGCAGCCATGGCTCACGGGCCCAGCCGCTCCGCGGCACGTGGGATCTTCCCGGACCAGGGCACGAACCCGCGTCCCCTGCATCGGCAGGCGGACTCTCAACCACTACGCCACCAGGGAAGCCCCATCTTACTCTTTGATCAGCAATTTATGAGTACCTGTTTCTTTGCCCAAAGTGTGTTTTGTCAACCGTTTCAATTCTGCCAATCTGATAGGTAAAAATTAGTACCTGAGTGTAGTTTTATTTTGCATTTCTCTTATTAAGAGCAAGTTAGAGCAGGTTTTTTCCAAGACTATTTGTGTCTATTTTTCTCTGAAATGTCTGTTTCTTTTGCTCATGTTTCTTTCAGGTTTTGGACTTTCATTTCTTGATTTTTTTTTTATTCTTATGAATACTGGGCTCTATTTATTTTTATATAAATTTATTTATTTATTTTTTATTTTTGGCTGCGTTGGGTCTTCATTGCTGCGCACAGGCTTTCTCCAGTTGCCGCAAGCGGGGGCTACTCTTTGCTGCTGTGCACAGGCTTCTCGTGGTAGTGGCCTCTCTTGCTGCGGAGCACGGGCTCTAGGCACGTGGGTCTCAGTAGTTGCAGCACATGGGCTCTAGAGTGCAGGCTCAGTAGCTGTGGCACACGGGCTTAGCTGCTCCACCGCATATGGGATCTTCCCAGACCAGGCCTCGAACCTACGTCCCCTGCACTGGCAGGCAGATTCCCAACCACCGCGCCACCAGGGAAGCCCCATTTCTTGATTTTTGAATGTTCTTTATATATTAGGGAACATGTATTATGTTCCCTATACATGTTCCCCAATACATGAATTATGTATTAGCCCTTTATCTATGATATATATCGAATATACTTTCTCCAAGTTTGTTGCTTGTCTTTTGACTTTGTGATTTTTTTGCCATGAAAGAATTTTGTCTTTTTTTAATATGGTCAAATTTATCAATCTTTTTTCTTCTTAAATCTGGATTTTTGAATCATGCTTAGAAAGGATTTCTCCATACCCGGATTATGAAGAAATTCACCCATGTTTTTTCAAAAAAAAGTACTTTCTTTTATATAAGAAACTACTTGTGTGGTTCTTTGTTTGTTTGTTTGTTTTTACATTTAAATCTCTGACCCATCTGGAGTATATTTTGGAAGATGGTGTAAGATATGAATGCATTTTTATCTTTTCCCAAATAGCTAATTTTACAACAATTTACTAAAAAGTCCACCTACTTCCCAGAGCTTCCTAAGTTTGGAGGTCTTCTACACTAAATAAGCCCTACGGTCAATATTAGTCATGTCAAGACAGAAATGGATGGGTTTTCTTTTTGTGCCTTTTCAGTGTGATACTTCCAAGCCCTGAAAGACAGACATTGAAAAAAAAAACAAAAAGGACCTAGGGTTAGAAACTTAGAGTTTCTAAATATACATATTTTGCTTATTTTTAGGAAATACATGCTAATGACAAATATATTTTCAAAGAAATACATGTTAATGACAAAAATTCAAATAGTACAAAAAGTTGTACGATGAAAGGTAAAATCAACCTTCTATATCAGATTGCAACCTCTCTAGAAGCCACCACCGTTACCAGTTTCTTATGTATCTGTCCACATAATATATGTCTGTAGAAAGAGAAAAAATGAGAGAAAGAGAGAGAGATGTGTTTTAAATGAAAGAGGGGGAAAGTGAGCTCATACCTATGAAAGACGCTTAAGTGTCAAGCATGTGCAGGTTATCGAGAAATCGAAGTTCAGAGAGGCAAAGTGACTTGTGCAAAGACCTCAGCTAGCAGGGAGAGGATCTGGATTTGAATCAACACTGTCCTCTCTGTACTGAGCTGTGGACAGGCAGGGAGCGCTGTGGCTACCACATATAAGGGGCTACTTGGAACTCCTGGAGGCACACCCTCACCCCCCAAAGTGACTCGGCAGTGGGAGCAGAGAGACGTCCAAGTTGTGACAAGAAGTGCACATATCGCGTCACAGTCATGTGCTCCTTGACAGGACGCCCGCCACGGTGGGAAAGCAGATTCATGCAGCAGGGCAAAATCACCCATCTCCAAACACTCTGAAACTTTTCTCTAGGCCCTGATACCAGGAGAGAAAAAAAAAATCAAAGGAAAAACTGGATTGTGTCAAGAAACATTAGCAGCTGTGACTCAAAGATACATGGAGGGCAGTTCTGCTGACTCAGAAGGGTCCTTTTCTTAGTCACTTTGCAGCTTTTACCACACTTTAATCTTTTAGAGAAAGAAAGTGATTTACAAAGTGGAGGGGGGAGGTAAAAATAAAAGATTGCAACAGAAGGATTTGCTTCGCAACAGCAGTTTGTGGCAGCATGCAAGGAAAATACAGAGAAGAGAGCATTGTTCTTTTATTCCGGAGAGAGGGTTTTTGAATACCCAAGTTGATGGGTGTCAATTTCTGTGTATTAAAACATTCAAAACACAGCTCTTTTACACAGAAGTTCCTTCTATTGTAGTGGAGATGTATTTTGTTTTCCCATCTTTAGGGATTACAACTCTGTAGAAAAGCACAGGCTAAAAGGGGAATGGAGGAGTGGAGGGGTAGCTCCCCTGGAAAGTTCACAGGCTGTTTTTGGTTCCCTGGAGATTTTACTGCTTCTGTACGAAGGTCCTTGGGCTGCTCCATTCCTTGAGATCCTGGAATGTTGGATTGGGATGGGCCCTTCATCAGTATATGGCAGAGTTCCAGCTCATGATCAAGCCTATGCGTTCCCACTCTACTCTCTTTCCAGTACCCGCAATTATCACCTCCACAAAAGATGGGGGAGGCACTAGAATTCTGGATTCTGCACCTGAGCTAGACATGTGTACAGCCAAGGACAAGTTCCACCCCAGCACCTAACCTCTGACCTCCCAGCCTTCCATGAATTCTCCTCCTTTTCTCCATTCCTTTACCTAATTCCCTTCAACTCCTACGCTACTAAGATTCTAGCCAAGGAATTATGCTGTTCCCACTCAGATTGTCTCATTTGTACAGTAAGGAATATTTCTCTGCTCTTCCTAGCAGGTTTCCACACCCCTTCCCATTTAAAAATTCTATTAAAAACCCATGATTTATAGCAAATCTCCCTTGAGTTTTTCAAATGTTTCAAATAACTCCATTCTCACCCTTTAGCATCTGTCTACCCATCCATCAACTGGTGTCTTTATTAGACACTTGGTATGTGCTAGGCGCTGTGCTAAGAGGAGGGAAAATGACATTTGTGTAATGCTTTACAGTTTGCAAGGCATTTTCACATCTGTTTTCCTATATGATCTCCACAATAATCCTTAAAGTAGGAAGGGCAGAAATAATTACTAAACCCATATTGCAGATTAGAAAACTAAGGCCTAGAGAGGTCAGGTGGCTGCTGGGAAGTGACAAACCCCCAAATTCAAACAGAGCTCTGTTCAGAAGCTTAGGCACTTTGTATTAAACATCAAGATGCATGTGTGTGTACCTGCGTGTGCCCCTCGCCCCAGTCCCCATACACAGTTGATCTTTACACCTGTAATTAGTTGTAAGCATGTTTTTCTCTGCTTTTCTAATGTGTTTGCTCTGCTCTCCTTTTAATCAATAAGGTCCCCCTAGACTGGAGCCCAGAGTGGCTCTCCGAGCTTGGTGCCCAAAGGGGTAAGGAAAGTCAAATAAATCTACGATTCTTAAGAGCGAAGCTGGATAAAGGTGTTGATTTGCGTAGATGCTGTCTCCTCTGAGATGGCAGTGAAAGGTATTGAGAGCCCTTGCAGGTGGGCTCCCTGGAGCTTTACCCCTTGAATAAGTATTAGCATTTTTTGGAGTCATTTCCATTCTGTCAACACAACCCTGAATGAATCATCTCTGTGGTCTCCATCCCAGTCGCTCTCCTGCCACTCCACACAAAAGCCAATGCAGGTGAAAAGCCCCCATAGTGCGCATTTAATTATCATCAAACTGCAAACCCATTTCTCAAGGATCCTTCCCCATTGCTAGAAAACTGGATTAATCTGCAGGGCTCACAGTGGTTTTTGCATCTCTTAATTTACTACCAAACACTCCTTGTCTCCTGAGAGGAGCTGTTTTGTTACGTGTAATTAGACCATGTACACAATCTTATGTGGGACTTGTTATTTTTGCACAGGAGGATTACGGAGCTGTCTCCAGGTGGGGAACGGTGACAAAGGGACAAAGGGACGCTGGCTGCATGTTCGTTTGCAAATCTCCTCTCGCCCAGTGCCCGAGGCTCGGTGGGGAGATGGTAGGGCTGGAGACACACGTGGGCTCAGCTCCTCCGTCTGATTGGGGCCGGGAGTCTCCAAAGATAATGGCTGAAGCATATGGTCTCTCCTGCTCCTGAGATTTTCTGCCTCCCAAGAGCAAAGCCAGCAGTAGTAGCCACCACGGGGCTGAAGGGCGTGATGGTGACTTTGGAGCCCCTCCTTTCCAGGACACACGCAGGGGACCAGGATATCTAGGTAGAGCTGCATCTGATTTTAGGGAACTGAGAGGTGACTGGGCTTTGGAGGCTGAGGATCCCTCCGGGCCTTAATCTCCAAGCTTAGGTCTTTTCCTTGTGAAAGCCTGATTCCCTGTAATACTCAGCATCACCCTCAAGGAAACTCTTGAAGCTCTCAGTCCCACCAGAAGCAAATGAAAAGAGAGCACTCTAGCTTGTTTCAAAACCTTTCCACTCACTCGCTTAGAACTTCCAGTCCTCACTCAGATTGTACCAGAAAAATCTGTTTCGACTTTGAGTCGATCGGTGAGAAACATCCTACATTTGCATTTGTCCTCAGCTGTCTTTATTTTTCTGTTAATGATGGAGAAGCGGGGTCTGTCGGGATTACTTAGGGTCAAGTACTTCACAGGAGCAAGAGGCGTGCTAGTCAGGAGGAGAAGGACACTTGACACTAACCCTAGACCATGGTTAGGAGGCCCTAGAGAGCGGTCATGCTCTGGATCAGAGGTCCCAGTTCCTGCTTCATCACTTACTGGCTGTGTGACCTTGGGTAAGTCATCAGCTCTCTGAGCCTCCATCTCTTCAGACATCTGAGGATGATAATAGCAGGAACATCTGACCTACCTCCCAGGGCCTTAGTGAGGATCAAATGAGATAATGGACATGAAAGAGTTTTGTAAACCATATTCCACTTTACAAAGGAAAGTTGTTGTTATTAATGATAATGACTCTTCCCGCTGGTAATGGCTGTCAGCCGGGAGTTGGGGGGATGCTCTGCCAGTTCTGTTAAGGTCCTTTGTAAAGGACCAGAGTGTGCCCTGTCACTCACCGGGAGACACCTCAGGGGACTCTGTCGGAGGTGCTGGAGGAGAGTGGCCAGGGCGCCCTGTCCCTCAGGTTTGACACAGCATAATTGTTTTGACATACGATGGAATTTGTCCTCGCATGGGTCAGAAAAAAAGCCCAATACTGATTCTTTTCATCTAATTTCAATTACAGTCATTAAAACCCTTATTCCTGAGTCAAGCCTTTCCCAAAAGCCATCAATGACAGCCCATTACAGGAGAGTTATTTATAGTGGCGCATGTTCATTTTACAGTACCACAGACCAATGATTCATGGCTTGGCATTAGTGAGAGACATTATTCAGGGGGCTGAGTGATCTCTGACATAACAAGCACTGCTCTGTATCTCTGCAGGGATGATTCAAGGCCTCAGACTTGGAGGCCAGACCCTGTTCAGAGCAGAATGCCCAGAGCCTCTTCCCTTGTCCCATTCCACCAAGGAGACCTTTTGTACTAAGTGGGGAGGAAGGCCACAATCTGCTTTGGGATTGGAGGGTGACAGCTATAGGATTTCTTGCTGAGATGATATCTGGCCTGGGCCAGAATTTCAGCTTTTCCTTCTCATATTTACAGCTATTAGCATGAGCATTCATTAGACCTCGTATTATTTGCTGCTATTCGATAACTCTAAGGGGATATTTGATACTCACCTGGACTTGATGGAAAAAGATGGCTCTGGGGCCATCGCAAGCCCAGCATCCTTTTATCCAAACTACTTCAACCTCAGGGTTGTAAGTGCCACTTTGACCAATCAATATTGGGCCTTTTGATTCTTGGTCTATTTGTAGCTGAAATTCTCTCCCTTGATTAAAAATTCACCAGGAGGCAGCCTGATGTGACATTTATGAGTTCCTGGAAGTCCATAAATGTTGAATGTTAGAAATTAGCCTGAGTTGTTTAGATGATAAGAAACAATAAGCAAGTAGGAGGGCTAATATTCAACACTCATATTTTTATTGTCTATCTGTGGGACCTCACGGCGAAGTGGAACTCAAGTTCCCAGCTCTATTTTAACACAGACCATGATAACAAGTATTGAAATTGATTATGTTTGCTCTATCTTCATATAATAGTAGCTCTGCAATCATTGAGAGGATAGATTGGCAAAAATAAATGTGTGACTTCCTTATTTTGGAGTTTTCAACCACAGAGTTTTTACACTCTACCCGTGATTATTTCTTTCGCATTATTTCCTGCCCACATCCCAACGCTATTCTGAGTCTCTGTTTCCTTCTTTTAAGTGACTTCTTCAAACATTTCTACAATGTTCCCTCTGTAGGCCTTTCTGGGCCATTGATCAAGGTTCTGGGAGCTTTGTACGCTTCCTAGAAGGGCTTGTCTAGTCTAGGCTGAAGTCAATGAAAGGACAGAGAAGGTTCAATGACTGAAACTCTAATCAACCAGTCTGAGTGCTGTTCTACTTCTTTTACTGCACGGTCATCCAGAGAGCAGTTTGTACATGGAATTCCAATTCTGTCCAGTGGCTGGTACATTTTACAAAGTACAACAAGACTCTCGAATGGGGAAACCTAGAAATGTGCTGTATTATGGACGGATGAAGGAAAGTGCGGTGGAAAGAGGACAGAGTCTAGAGCCAAGTGGTTTGAGTTGACTCCAAGCGCTATCATTTATCAGGTTTATGACCTTGTGCTTTAACCTCCTTATGCATCCATTTTGTCTTCTGTAGAACGGAGGTAATGATGATCCCTGTCTCAGAGGGTTGTTATGAGAAAGTAAATGAGTTCATGTTTGAGGGCATTACCTAGTATATAGCCTATGCTGTGTATGTGTTTGTTAAAAGAGAGACATAATTTTTATTGGAGTAGAGTTGATTTACAATGTTGTGATAGTTTCAGGTGTACAGCAAAGTGATTCAATTATACATATATATTTTTAGATTCTTTTCTCATATAGGTTATCATAGAATACTGAGTAGAGTTCCCTGTGCTATACAATAGGTCCTTGTTGGTTATCTATCTTACATATAGTAGTGTGTGTGTTCATCCCAAGCTCCTGATTTATCCCTCCCCCTCACATTTCCCCTTTGGTAATCGTAAGTTTGTTTTCAATATCTGAAAGTCTGTTTCTGTGCTGTGAATAAGTTCATTTGTGTCATTTTTAAATTATATTCCACGTAGGGGTGTTATCATGAATTTGCCTTTCTCTGTCTGACTTACTTCGCTTAGTGTGATAATCTCTAGGTCCATCTATGTTGCTGCAAATGGCATTACTTCATTCTTTCATATGGCTGAGTAATATTCCATTGTATATGTGTACAACATCTTCTTTATCCATTCCTCTGTCAATGGACATTTAGGTTGTTTCCATGTCCTGGCTATTGTAAACAGTGCTGCAATGAACATTGGGGTGCACATATCTTCAGATTATGGTTTCCTCTGGATATACACCCAGGAGTGGGATTGCTGGATCATATGGTTGTTCTATTTTTAGTTTTTTAAGGAACCTCCATACTGTTCTCCACAGTGGCTGCACCAATTTACATTGACAGACATTTTAATTTAAGAAATATTTACAGAATATCCACTGCTCAAAGACACAATGTTAAGCAACATGAGAATGGAAAAAATTAACAAAATATGCCTGCCTTTAAGGACAGTGTTTGGAGGGATGTAGACATACTCAAAAAATCAAGTTAGCAGAGCTGGTACATGATCTATGCAGGTGTATTCACATGAGAGATCCAAGAATGTTACCCAAGAGATATTTGAAGGGTTCCTTAAAGGATAAGTAGTATTTCCAAGGGCAGATAATGGGGGGCAGGTGGCTGAAAGCTGTCCCACTTGCACCCAGCACAAGCCCAAAGCCAAATTGCTACCCTGCAAGTCCATCAATCCCATATCTGTCTCCACTGTGGGCCTCATTTCCCAGGCCTACCTGCCTTTCTTCCTCTTTTTCCATCCCTCCCTCTACTTGCAAATTTCTACCATTAGCCTCCTCCATTTTCCTCCAATTACTTTCTTCTTATTTTATCTTTCTTTTAATCTCAAAAATAATGCAAACAATGTAAATCAATCGAAAATATAGGACACAAAATGAAAAGCAAAATCTTCTTCCTCTACCCCATACTCCCTAGAGGTAACAATGGTGTGGTGGTTTTGAAACACGGCCACAAATTCTTGAGGCTTCTCCATCTGACGGGGGCATTTTTACCCATTCCCTTGAAACTGAGCAGGCTTACAGCTACTTCAACCCGTAGAGGAGTGCAGAAGGGGAAGTATGTGCCTTCCAAGACTGAGGCATAAAAAGCCATGCAGCATCCTCCTTGTTCACCCAATACCCTCTCTCTCAGAGCCCTGAGCTGCCATATAAGAAACTCAGCTTCCCTGGGGCAGCCTTGCTGGAGAGTCTACGTGCCCACACTCTGGGCAGTAGTCCCAGCTGGGCGCAGCCTTCCAGCCTTCTCCAGCACTTACAGAGTTAACAGACACCATGGCACAACTGATTCAACCAGCCTTTTAATGATAACTCCTGTAGTAGCCTCCAAGTTTCTGGCATTATAAAAACCAGCCATGGACATTCTTATCCACGTATCTTTGTGCAATATATGGGTATGTCTGCAAGACAAACTCCTAGAAATAACATTGCTGAACCAAAGAGTATTTTTTTTTGATAGATATTACCAAATTGCCCTTCAAATAGGCTATGCCAATTTAGACTTTTCCTGATGGTGCATAAGAGTGCCTATTTCACTGCAACCTCACCAACACTGAGTTTTATCACTTTTTCATTTTTACCACTCTGATGTCATCTCTAGAGCCTTCCTTATGATGTGCCCCAGATGTATGCAGTGTCAGCGAGCGATCCCAAGTGTGACTTGTCCCCGCCTGCAAACCCAGGGGCTGAGGGGCATGTAGAAGTGGAGAGGGAGCGTTCAGGATGGTAAAGGACAAAGATAAGGCAAAAGGGCAAACTATTAATGAAAACTAAGTTAACACAAAGGTGAGCCACAGAACGCCGCAGACCTGCAGAGCAGATGTTTCAGAGTATAATGAAATTCAGCTCAATGACATTCTGCTAATGGCAGGTGTTATCTGAAGTCCAGAATGACCCAGTTGGAAGAAGAGGGTTGGGGGCTTACAGAATGAGGAGGGAGGTTTGAGGAATGAAAGGAAGTTCTTTCAGTTAATCAAAGGGCTCACTGAACAGCTGGCTAAAAATGGAATATTTTATAATGATTGATTTCAACCTGGACGATTCCAGGGCACAGTCAAGAATAATGGGCCCCAAACCTAGCTGCCTAGCAATATTACCTGGAGTGCTTTTTTAGAAAAATATAGATATTTCATCATCCTCACCATCGCTTCCAAACACATACATTGTCACCATAGATTCTGATGCAGTCGGTCTGCCCTTCTAACCAGCCCGTCAGGAAATTCTGAGGCAGAACAAGGTTAAGGAACAGAGTTTCTCAAATTTGCACGTGCATTGGAATCACCAGGGCCTATTAAAACACAGGTTTCTGGGCCCCAACACAACAGCTTCGGATTTGGTAAATCTGGAGTGGACCTGGAAATTTGCATTTCTAGCCAGCTCCCAGGTGATGCTGGTCCAGAGGCAGAGCTTGGAGACTGATGCCAAGGCATCAGGAGCACTGGGAGCTTTCTGGAAATGCAGAAACCTAAGCCCCACCTCAGATCTCAGGAATCAGAGTCTGCATTTAAAAAGAGCCCCTCCAAAAAGAGTCATGTACCCCAATGTTCATTGAAGCTGTATTTACAATAGCCGGGACATGAAAGCAACCTAAGTGTTCATTGACAGATGAATGGATAAAGAAGATGTGGCACATATATACAATGGAATATTACTCAGCCATGAAAAGAAATGAAATTGAGTTATTTGTAGTGAGGTGGATGGACCTAGAGTCTGTCATACAGAGTGAAGTAAGTCAGAAAGAGAAAAACAAATACCATATGCTAACACATATATACAGAATCTAAAAAAAAAGAAAAAAGAAAAAAATGGTCATGAAGAGCCCAGGGGCAAGATGGGAATAAAGACGCAGACCTACTAGAGGATGGACTTGAGGACATGGGGAGGGGGAAGGGTGAGCTGGGACGAAGTGAGAGAGTGGCATGGACATATATACACTACCAAATGTAAAATAGATAGCTAGTGGGAAGCAGCCGCATAGCACAGGGAGATCAGCTCAGCGCTTTGTGACCACCTAGAGGGGTGGGATAGGGAGTGTGGAGGGAGATTAAAGAGGTAGGAGATATGGGGATAAATGTATATGTATAACTGATTCATTTTGTTATACAGCAGAAACTAACACACCATTGTAAAGCAATTATACTCCAATAAAGATGTTAAGGAAAAAAAGAGCCCCCAGTGATCTGTGTGCACATTAAGCGCCACCCTCCTAGCTTACCTCTTTTGTCTCGGATACGATGCAAGGGGAAGAGACCTGAAGGAGTGGAAAGCTGCCTGGAAGACCTGGGTTCTGGTCCCAGTACTACTACTAATGACCTTTGTGATAAAATAAATCCCTTCATCTCTAAGAGCTTCTTCTTCCTTATAAATAAAATGGCGATGCTGAGCTAAGTAATCCTGTAGATTCTTTCCTTCTTTCCTACAATTCTAATTTGGTGCTTGGCACATTGTTATGGGCTGAATTGTGTTCGTCCCAAAAGACATATATTGAAGTCCTAAGCCCCAGTACTTCAAATTTGACCATATTTAGAGGAGCGTCTTTAAAGAGGTAACTGAGGTTAAATTGGGTCATTAGGGTGGGCCCTAATCCAATATGGATAATGTCTTTACAAGAAGAGATAGACATGCATAGAGACAGTGAGAATACATAGTGAGAATACGGCCATGTACCAGCCAAGATGAGGCCTCAGAAGAAACCAACCCTACTGATACCTATATCTTGGACTTTTAGCCTCCAGAACTGTGAGGAAATTAATTTCTCTTGTTTAAGCCTGCCAGTCTGCGTTTCTTCATTGCAGCAGCCCTAACAGACTAATATACACATATTAAGCTTTGTAACTAAATCTAGATTAGAGTCTAAATGCATAAATCTGATTTCTTATTACAACTCATTTCACACTGGACCCATTAGTTCCTGTAGGCAGATTCACCAAGAATGCCAGGGCTTTCTACACGGGCCTCAGATTTTCTAGGCAATACCAACACTGGTGCAAATTCATTTCCCTGGATTCCATATCCAAGAACGATGGAACGCTCATTTACCACCAAACACTTATCCCAATCGAATTGTCACCCCAAACCGGCGCTCCCACCAGCCCTGCCCACCCTGCATGGATTTAGCTTTAAATTTTGATCTCTGACCTTGATCTCCTTAAATTCCTCTTTTCAGGAATCAAGTAAATTACACTTCTACATCATGGTCCTGGTTGTTTCATAATTCCTTTACCCAAGAACAGGTTTACATTTATTGCATTTTCATTCAGATCTTTTTTTTTCTTTTCTCAGCTAAGCCAAGGTACTCTTATAGAGCAAACATACAGGAGAAAAATGATGAAAACAGGAACCCTCCAATAAGTGCATTCAGATGATCTCCTCACTTCACTATAGTTACTAGTGTAATACAGCTAGAAATAAGGATTCTTCTAGAATTTGTCTAGTCAAATGCAAAGACTCCGGCCTCCAAACATTAACATAAGAATTGCCACTGTTTTGGGCTTCCCTGGTGGTGCAGTGGTTGAGAGTCCGCCTGCCAATGCAGGGGACACGGGTTCGTGCCCCGGTCCGGGAAGATCCCTCATGCCGTGGAGCGGCTGGGCCCGTGAGCCATGGCCACTGAGGCTGCACGTCCGGAGCCTGTGCTCCACAACAGGAGAGGCCACAACAGTGAGAGGCCCGTGTACCGCAAAAAAAAAAAAAAAAAAAAAAAAAAAAAAATTGCCACTGTTTTGAGAGCCCTAAAGGTAAGCCTATTTTTCACAAGCAAAGGATGTATGTACCTTGGACATTTTTCAGTAGAGACACAAGTAGTCGAAGTCTCACAAAAGCAAAAAAATTTAAGACATTTCCTGAGCAATGGAGAAAATGGCAAAACTAAATTTTTTTCTTTTTTCCCCATCAAGGTAGTATAAAGCTGTGTTTCTCAAATGTAAATGTGCATGCATGTCACTTGGGATCTTGTTAAAGTGTTGATTCTGATTCAGAAGCAGTGGGGCCTAAGCCTCTACATCTTTAAGAAGCTCCTAGTGGAAGACCGCGCTGCTGTTCCATTGACTACCCTTTGAATAGCAAGGATCTAATGGCAACAGAGATCACTGGTTTCTGCAATTTCATTGATACTAAAGTTGAAATTCTAAAATTTTCTCTAGATAGGTTAGGCCACCTCACCTTAGCCAAGGTGGGGGTTTGAAAGACAAAAAACCTGGACCCCACTCACTTGGGCTCTTAACATCTTTGAAGAGGCTGGCAAGACCAGGAGAAGGCACCCAATTTGTTGACTATTATTACAAGTGGTCTGTCCCAGCTCACTCTTCTGCACTGACACAAGGAAAGGAAAGCAGATGATTGAGGCAACTGTGAGCTTAAATTGTAGAGTCTGATAAACATCCCTTCTCTACCTTTCCATGTCCCTGGAGACATTCCCTAGGCCTGGTTATAAAAGCTCAGCGGATTTCTCGCCTGGTCTCAGAGGGCACAGCAACTACAACTATCACAACTTGTGGTACCCACCAGAAAAGGCAATCACAGATGTCCCCTATGGTTCACCAAGTTTCTGAGTAAAACTATAGAACAATGCTTTCCAAACTTGTCTCTACACTTGGATCACCTGGGGAGCTTCAAAAATTTCTGATGCCTGGTGTAACCCCCAAATATTGGGATTTAATTGGTCTGGAGTGTATCCTGGGCTTTAGAATTTTTTTAAGACCTCACCCTTATCCCAAGGTGGTTTCAATGTGCAAACAAGTCTTGAAATCACTGCTATAGGGTATATTGATTGAGTGCAGGGATTGAGGTGAGAGGGAAACTGTAGTTTTCTGAAGGACTCAAGAGAGCTGTCTCTGGATTGATTGTTCATTCATTTATTCATGCATGCATGTGTGCATGCGCATATGCAACAAATAATTACTGAGAACAGACTTTGTGCCAGTGCTATGCTGGGACCTTAAGATTCAAAGAGGAAGGACATAGCCCCTGCCTTCTTGGGGTTTATGGTCCAGAAGAGATGTAGAGAAGTGAACAGACAACTCAAGTACAGGGTGGTGGTTCCAGGGTAGTGGGACTACGGCAGCAGTAATGAGGTCGTGGTGCCGTGGAATACATGAGGGTGCCACTGATGACACAGAACCATACATCTCGTGCAAATACCTCTCTGAGAATCAGGAAACCAGGAAGCAGTTCTGACAGGAAGAACAAACTGTATTCACTCATTCAAAAACAATTTAGCAGCGAGCACGGTCGCGTACCTGTCATTGGGTGCATTGCTGAGCAGATTGTAAATGAAGTAGTCAATTCAAGAAATACAAAGCGGGCTTCCCTGGTGGCACAGTGGTTAAGAATCTGCCTGCCAATGCAGGGAACACGGGTTCGAGCCATGGTGCTGGAAGACCCCACATGCTGCGGGGTAACTAAGCCCATGCGCCACAACTACTGAGCCTGTGTGCTAGAGCCTGTGAGCCACAACTACTGAAGCCTGCACGCCTAGACCCCGTGCTCTGCAACAAGAGAAGCCACCGCAATAAGAAGTCCATGCACCACAACGAAGGGTAGCCCCTTCTTGCTGGAACTGGAGAAAGCCTGTGCACAGCAACAAAGACCCAACGCAACCAAAAATTAATTAATTAATTAATTAAAAAGAAAGAAACACAAAGCCTCGCGCTCCTCTATGAATTTTTGGATTTCCTAGTAGAGTAGATATTTCTTGTCTTTACTTGCTGGTAATCCATTCTCTCTTCTGGTACCAGAACTCAGAACTTCCTCTGAGAAACAACCACTCTGTCTGTTTTGTCTGAGGCACCTCCTCTAAGTAGAGCACCAAGTCTGCCTGACTCCGATTTTACCCTTGGACTTAAACCTGGTGTGTATGTGGACATGGAGCTGTTGGCTGCCGTCTTGCGACCAATGAATAGAGGCTAAGGATGCAGCCAACCTGGAGAAGAGAGCCAGGAAGTACAGACTGCTGTCTGATGATACTGTTTCCCTGGATGAAGCCATGTCTTTATCCCCTGCTACGTAGGCTCATAATTTTCCTTTGGGGCCTAATCCAATTTGACTTAGCTTTTCTGTTGTTTGCAACCCAGTGTGTCGTAACTGCTGCACCTAAAGTGGACTTTTTTCCAGGACTATTTTTTTGTGTGATTGGAAAAAAAAAAATAGGCCCATTAATAACTGCTCATGAATTGCTCAGTTTCCTGTTTTGTGAAACTGTTTTTTAGAGATTCTATCTAACATATCTTTAGGTGTACAAATGGAATTCTGTAAAGTAAGTCAGATCATGAGCTTAGGATGTTCTTTAGAAAACTATTTAGGGAGATTGGGATTGACATATATACACAAATATGTATAAAATAGATAACTAATAGGAAATTGCTATATAAAATAATAAATAAAATAAAATTCAAAAAATAAAGAAACTATTTAAATAATGCTACACCTAGTTAGCAGTGTAGCATTACTAACTAATGCTAGTTACTAACTAATTAGCTAACTAATTAGTGCTGCCAACTAAAGCTCAAAGAGCAGATGGAGAGAAATATTCCAGGTTGTTCTATTCACCTTCTAACAAGTACCTGAGAAAACCTTCTAGGTTTGAAGAGCCTGGGATGGGGATTTTCACTCTCTGGGTGGTATTGCTGTGTGGTTTGGGGATCACAGGTGTGGAGGAGCTGGTGAGGTACAGGAGGTTCTGAGCCACAGAACCAATTAGCTTGGAGTCCCAGCAGAGGGGTGTGCTCAGCTCCTGGAGGGCCAGGATGTTTTGGGTCACAAGGTGCACCGTGATCACCATAAAGGTAATGCAGGTTATCAGGTGAACTGGAGGAGAGGTTGTTAAGCTAAGCCTACCTCTTCACCAAGTACTGTTGGTCCTTCTAAATATCTCTTAAATTGTCCTCTTCCAAATATCTTGACATTTTTGTCCAAATTCTCATCATCACTAGCCTAAACTAATGCAACAACCTCTTAATTGTTCTTCCTACTTTTAATAGCATTTCCACCTCCAGGCACAGAGTCAGTCCATCCTCCACACGGCTGCCTAAGTGGTCCAATCATGCTACCTATTTAGAAACCTTCTTACTTGTCCCATCACTTACAGAAGAAGGTCCAAGATTTGTGTCAAGGTACCTTTTGCCTCTATCTACTTATGAAGCCTCTACATCTAGTTCCCAGCATGGGCTAGGCTGATTCAAATATTTGTTCCTATACTTACTACATTCCTTCTGTCTCAAAGTCTTCTAGGAAAACTCCTCTTCATACTTCAAAACCCAGTTCAGATATTCCCTTCTTCAGGAAGTCTTTCCAAAAATCCTCATACCTTTAAAGCCATTTTTTTCCTCCTCTGTACTGTATTTATAATTTGTACTTACTTTTATCCCCTAACATCCTGTTATTATGTTTCCCCTTCTGTCTAAATATGAGCCTCTTTAAGATAGGACCAGTTTCTTATTCATTTCTTATCTCTAATACCACGTATAGTGCCTGACGTATAGTAAGCACTCGGTAAATGTTCAGTGAATTGAACTGATTACATTTGTCTCCAAGTCAGTGTTGAGGGTGATTTAGAAAGAATCATCCTGATGACCAGGGATGAGATCAGAATTAGGTTAAGATATGATGGGGAATAGCTAAAAAAACAGTGATCAAACTTTACCTACATGTTGATGTCTCCTGTTAAAGTGTATCTAGTTTAATATCCATGTTTAGCTTTTGCATTAGAAGTAATATATTGTGACTAATACCTGAAAAAGATATATTTATAAAGTGTGTAGGTTTGAGTTGAAATCTCCATAGAAATCTCAAACACTAACTCTGACTTATACCCAAATACCTTCTCGTTTACTCTGGGAAAAAATAAGATTCCAATTACCTACCCTACATTAAGTAAAAATGTCTAAGAGAAAAAGGAATTATTTAAAAAAAAATTAAAAGACATTCTTTAATCCTAATTAGGCAAAACTAAAATTAACTAATGGAGATGATCTAGGCTAAATCCCAAAGGGTCAGAGTAGGCAAAGGGAGAGAACAAAGCTTCATCACCAGCCCACCTTTCCAACTCAGGTGACCAGGTTCCTGAGCAATGATTTCCAGACAATCTAGCCCAGAGCCAGGGGCATGAAACAGATGGCCCCTCAATTTTGTTCTGAGTCTACAGCCACCCTTTTTGGATAAGCCCTGCTTGAGCTGCGTTGCCTTTATTCCTAGTAACCATTAGAGTTAACAGCATCACTTTAAACTAGCTACAGTAAAAGAAGAAAAAAAGCAAGAGAGAGGGAGCTGGAGATTGCCTTGTAAAATTGGCAAGAACTTTCACTTGCTTTTTGCTGGTACTCTTAAATTCAAGACTGGTTTCCACGTTCCAGGAGCCCTGTTTTGTTACTGACTGACACTCAGCAGAAAAGGTAGGGGGCAATGGGGCAATTCCCCCCCCCACCATTTTACCTCTTTGCTTAGCAATTTCCTCGTTAATATAACAAGATTAGCCTTCCTGCTGCAATGAGTGTGGCTTCCTTCATGCCAAGGACACCATCACGTTCACAAGTATAATAAATCCTTTTAAAAAAATCCGGCAATCAAGAGACAAATGTAACAACCTGGAATTTCTGGATTCTCCACCAATTTAATTACCATGGCAACAAAAGGACATGTGCCTAATTAAACTGTCAATCACACCTAAATGACAGGCATCCTATTTATACAAATGTTTACTCCTGTGGCTTGAATCAGCCCTTCTAGTTCAGGAGGCAGCAAGTGGTGATTAAAAACAAGTGACATCAGAGATCTCCACCAACTAAGTAAAGTAACTTAGTTTTACTTCGCTGCTACAATACATCTGATTCTTTTTTTTTATTAAAATTTTATTATCCTTTTAATGAAAATGCACATAATATATGTGTGTGGCTTGATCAATTTCCCCATATTGATTACATTCATTTACTAGTACCAACCACAGAACATGGTCAGCACCCCTGAAATCCACCACTTACCCCTTCCAGTAACTTGTCCCTCTCCTCCGAAGAGTAACCACTGTCCTAACTTCTCTCCACAGAGCTTAGTTTTACCTGGTTTTGTGCATTACATAAATGGAATCATTGGGAATGTACTTCTTTGTCACGATGCTGTGAGAGTCACCCACAGTGCTGCGTTTTACATGGTTCTTTTTTATTGCTGGGTCGTGTGATTGTGTGGCTACACCACACTCTGATGATCCATTCTGCTGCTGGATCCTGTTGTTTGAGTTGTTTCCTGTTGGGGTATTATGAGTAGTGCGGCCATTAACGTTCCAGTGCATGCCTCCTGGTGAAATATGTTCATGGGCCTATTGGGTTTTAATTGCTGGATCAGGTTATGCGTATGTTGTGGATGCTGCCACATAGTTCTCCACACTGGTTGTAGCAATTCACACTTCTGCCATCATGGAGACGCTAGCTACCAGACTTGAAGTCTCCCCACATGGCCAAGATGAGGCAGTGTGTTACTTAGTCTTCACAGCAGCCCCATTTTTCAGATGAGGAAACTGAGGTTAAGAGACTTGCCAAGATCACACTCAGTAACATCTGGGGCTCCACCCCAGGTCCTTGTCACCCGAAAGCTGGAGCTCTTACTCTCCATACTCAGGTCTCTCCGGTGTTCTGACTTGGTGTAGGTACCAAATGCACTGTATTCTTAACAGAACTCCCAGGCTCCTATTGTCCCGTGTGGCAGAACATTTCAATGCTGGACACAAGCCTCTTCAGAACCCTCTTCTCCCTCTGACCACTTTGTCAGCATGGGTTGTGAGGAAATAAAGAGCAGAGCTCACCATCGACCCACAATGGATAAATAGCATAAACAAGGAAGAAAAATGAAGTTATAAGTCACTAAGATTTGGGAGGCTAGGAAGTTTTTGTTACTTAGAATAACCAAGCCCATTCTAACTGATACAATGAACACATTTAGTTTTGTGAAGTTAGTTATAACCTATATTTTGACAGTTCCCAAATTTTATCTCTTGGCAGATCCTGAGTCCTGAACTCTAGAACCAGTTATTCTACCATTTCTCTAAACCTTCTCTTATAAAATTATTATATATCTCAAACTGGACGTGTCCAAAATGGAATTCCTGATCTCTCCTCTCCCCAGAATTGGACCACCTGCAATCTTCATATGTCAATTAATAGTAGCTACAATATTCCCATGACTCAAGACAAAAGCCTTGGAAGTATTCTTGTCTCTTCTCTTTCTCTTATAATGCACATTGAATCCATCATCAGCAAGTCGTGCATGCCTACTTTACTTTTTTATAGTTTTTATATTTGCAAAATGTATTTCAAAAGATGTTCGACATCACTAATTATTAGAGAAATGCAAATCAAAACCACAATGAGGTATCACCTCACACTGATCAGAATGGCCATCATCAAAAAGTCTACAAATAATAAATGCTAAGGAGGGTGTGGAGAAAAGGGAACCCTCCTACACTTTTGGTGGGAATGTAAATTGGTACAGCCATTACAGAAAACAGTATGGAGATTCCTTAAAAAATGAAAAATAGAGTTACTATATGATCCAGCAATCCCACTCCCGGGCATATATATGGAGAAAACTCTAACTCAAAAAGATACATGCACCCCAATGTTTATAGCAGCACAATTTACAATAGGCAAGACATGGAAGCAACCTAAATGTCCATCAACAGATGAATGGATAAAGAAGATGTGATATATATATACAATGGAATGTTATTCAGGCATAAAAAAGAATGGAATAATGCCATTCGTAGCAACATGGATGGGATTAGAGATTATCATACTCAGTGAAGTAAGTCACGAAGAGAAAGACAAATATCACATGATATCACTTATATGAGGAGTCTGAGAAAATGATACAAATGAACTTATGTACAAAACAGAAATAGACTCATAGACATAGAAAACAAACTTATGGTTACCAAAGGGGAAAGTGGTGGGTGGAGGGATAAATAAGGAGTTTGGGATTAATGGATACACACTACCATATATAAAATAGATAACCGACAAGGACTTATTGGATAGCACAGGGAACTATATTCAATATCTTATAATAACCTATAATGGAAAAGAATCTAAAAAAGAATATACATACATATATGTGTGTGTGTGTGTGTGTGTGTAAATGAATCACTTTGCTGTACACCTGAAACGTTGTAAACCAACTATACTTCAATAAGAAAATTAAAATTTACATATATATATATATCTCCAGAATGTGACCCTCCTTAGGTTATCTAATTCTAGATACCATGGCTCTTCAAAAATTCATTCTTCTAGATATTAGTATTTTTACTACCCTTTCTTTGAAATTTTCTCACAACACCCCCTCTCATCCCGCTCCCAACCTATTTGCCATGATGCTATAGGGTCCTGTTTCTCCTGTACTCATCTCTTTCTTTGTAATTCACTGACAACATTTTCTCTCCCACACTTTAGCTTCCTGATCTTCTCGCTATTCTATTTCCATGAGAAAAGCAATGCTTCTTATGGCTTTTCATTTTTATTCACATTTCACAAAATGTATGTATAACAATGGTGATACTGGGGATGATTTTAGGAGGTATAGGGATGAATATTTCTCTTTTAACAGTTATCATTTTATTTTACTGTGTATTAGACAAAATATAAGTAACACATAAAGCCTGAAATTTCACAGATATTATTGCTTAGGTGAAGCCAAAAACATAAGTTGAAGTCAAATTACAGTAAAATATTAAATAAACAAGACTATAAGAGTATGAGACAGAGGGAAACAATGTAAGTAGCACACAACTGAAGTGTAGGTAATGTACTATGGATCTTCAAATAGTAAATGCAGTCAGTTCTCTTTGAATGAACACTTGTGACGGCCACCTGGAGAGTTGCATTTGGATGGTGGTCCACCATACCTTTAACATTAATAAATGAATCTCAAATGGATTTTCACCCCAAAACCAGTTCCTCTGTTTATTCAACGATGCCCACTCTTCTAGTAGGCCAAGTCCAACAACTGGACATCATTTTTTAGTCATCTCTCTCCCTTGTCCCCTTTTTTCACTAAATTTTTAAATCTGGAAATGACTGTCACATTTACCCTTTTCCTTTTATTCTCATTTACATCATCCCAAGCCATGACCCCATTATCTCATACCCAGATCATTGAAATGACCTCCAAACTATTTGCCTGGCTCCATCGAAATTCAGTTGCATTCTGCCAATGCCCTAAAATCATCATCCCCATGTTAAAAACCTTCAGTAACTTCCCCTGAAGGCAATGTCCAAGATCCCTAACCCCATGCTAATAATAACTAATGTATATTGAGTTTTCTGTGCTAAAGGCCTTACAGGAATTTTCTTGTTGAATCCTCATGACAACCCTGTAAGGTAGATACTCCAGATGAGGAAACTAAAGTTTAGAGGTTAAATGACTCAGCAAGAGTTAGTAGGTGGCCAACCCAGAATTCCATCCCAAATAACCTAATTCTTTCATCTAAACTGCCATGCTACACTGTCTATTGACAAATCTAACATTCTTTCTAAGTATGTATAATCTTTGTGTCCTCTGCTCTATTTCCTTTTTCCCCTCCTTTAGGTGAGTCTCATTCTTAAATATTGGGCCTTTATCAAGCCCCCACCTGGGTTTTGATACTCTACCCTGCCCCCCACCAACACACACACATTGCAAAACCACCATCTGCTACAATATCCAAATTGTACCTCTCCTTTAGGACCCAGCTCAAGTTCAGGCCCTTACTCTGACACTAATGCCAGAATTATGCTGGAAAGAAATAGATGGCTGTTCTTCCAGATTGAAAACTTATGTGCCCAGGCCCTGAATGTGGGCACCGTCAGTCCTGATGTGAACTTGGCTCTGTGGATAAATGACTCCAAGGAAAGAAGCTGACATCCCCAGCCCACCCTATGAACAGGGGGCCCTTCATCTCTGAATTAAGAACCTTCCAAAGTAACGCAAGTGGATAAAGTTCAAGGCATTGCTTCTCAGCTTTTTATGTGCCCAGGGCCTTTTCAGCCCATTCTTTGTGTTCCATAGACATTCAGTAATCGTAATAACACAGACTGATTTCCAAATGTGCCACTGTTTCAGAGACAGAGAGTCAGGTATGAGTCCTGCCCAGAGAAATCATGGCCTCAGTGAGCAGTTGGTCCACCAGGATTTGTTTTGCTCACTGACCTTCTTTCAATTGTTCAATTCATTCCTTGAGCTCTTGTCCACAGAGAAACCAGAAAAGAAATAGAACTGGCAGAGATAAGCTGTCTCTTCTGTTCTTTTTATATAATAGAAGGCCACACACGCACACACAAAAACCCTTAGAATTAGACGGAAACTTAGACATCATCTAGTCTCACCCCTTCATTTCAGAGATGACAAAACTAAGGCTCTAATAGATAAAGTGACCCACAGAGGGTCACATAATTAGTGATAATTAGAGGCAGATCTGGGATTGGAACCCAGAAATTTGAGCCCCAGTGCAGCTTTTAAATCCTAGCTCTCTTGATAGGGTTATAGCCTTGCAAACATGGACAAGTCACTTACTCTCTCTGGGATTCAGTTTTCTTAATTCTGCAATGATGCTAATGTTAATGATTACACTAACTTTGTAGGATTGTTATAAGAATCAAATAAAGTCAAGTGAAAAAAGTAGGGAGCAAGCATTTAACACATAATAGTTGCTCAAGAGACGTTCATTTATTCACCCAAATGGTTGTTGGCGGACATCCAGGAAGAATCTAGCAAAAACATATTTTCAGAGGATGACTAAAACGTTGAAGACTTAATCACACAAAATTTCCGAAAATCCAGAGAGAGCCTTGAAATCGGGATGGGGAGAAGGGAGGCTGCTGTGAGAGGGAAGATGTTTAATGGCAAAGGTGCCTCCGTTGTTTGTTTTTTAAAGGAAAAGTTGTGTGTCAGCTAGGTGACTCACAAAACACTAATTATTTTTTTTATTATTTTTATTCCCATGAAACAAACAAAGCCCTTTTAGCAATGCCGAGCTTTCTGGAGACCCAAGAAAATAATTGCCTGGGTGGAACATTAGTTGCTTTAAAAATTAATTTTATGTTTTAGCTTTGTTTATCAACATGTGAAATGAGTGTTAGAGCCAAGTCTTAAGTTATGTGACACCTAACCTGGCAGGAAGAGGCAGAACTGAGGGGAATTGCTCCCCAACCTTCCACACTGCTAAGTTCAGACCTCAGCCTCCTGCTGGGTCTCTGTTTAACATGGTGAGCAAGGGTGCCTGGTCCCCAGGCTATGACGTCACACCCCAGCTCTCCCCTGGACCTGCTGGCTGTCCTTGGAAGACAGTTTCTCTGAGTGCATCTTTCTGTCCTTGTCTGTTTGCTCTGAAGCATGTGTGACTATAAGGCTTAGACTGGGGCTGTGAGTGCTGAAATCAAATGATCAGGAAAATTCTGATCTTGCAGAAAGTTTTGGGTTTTTAAATTCTGAAAAATTTATATGCATAAAAGTACAGAGAATCATTTAACAATTACCCATGGACCATCCAGATTTGCTATATGTTAATTTTTTTCCTACCTGCTTTAGAAAAACTTTTAAAGTGAAAAAATGTACAGACATCATTGAACACCCCCAAATCGTTTTTCTCCCTCCTCAGAGGTAATCACCACCTTGAAGTTGAATTTTATCTTTATATCTCTATTGTTTATATCTGTATATATTTGTATTGTATGTATTCACAAGTAATATACAATATCAATTTGTTCTTAAATTTTATATAAATCATACCATCTGCACATGTATTTTTGTAACTTGCTCTTTTCACTCAACATCATATCTTCAAGAGGTATATATGTTGATACATTTAAATCTAGTTCATTTTAACAGACAATATTTCATTGTATGAATGGACTACACTTTACCCATTACATTATTGACAGACATTTAGCTTTTTTGCAATTACTGTAAGACTGCAATGTATATCCTTGATCATATCTGCTTGTGAACATGTGCAAGATTTTCTCTAGGATATATCAATACATCTGGGAGTCAAATACTGGATCATAAGGTGTGTATATCTTCAACTTTACTAGATATTGACAAATTCTTCTCCAAAGAGGCTGCACTAATTTATATTCCAATCTCCAGTTTATGATAATTCCTGTTTCCTCTTCAGTGCTTGATATTGTGAGACTTTAAATTTTTTTTCCTAGTCAGATGGGTATAAAAATGACCTTTGCTTTAGAAGTTAGTCCTTGAGCACTAGTTTGATACCATCTGTATTTTAGGTGACCTGTTTTACCAGCAGGCCTGTTACCCTCCATGACTAACTGGGTAAGCACATGCTTATAATGGAATAAATTAATTTTTTAATGTATTTTCTTTTTTACTAACAAGTTTGCACATTTAAAAATGTTTATTGGCTTTTTGAATTTCCCCTTCTGTGGAATTCTTTTTTTTTTTTTAATGTGGGTTGTTATTTTATTATTTTTTATACAATTTTTAAAGGTTATTTTCCATTTACAGTTATTATGATATATTGGCTATACTGCTGTACAATACATCCTTGAGCCTGTCTTACACCCAATAGTTTGTACCTCCCAATCCCCCATCCTTATTTTGCCCCCAACACTGGTAACCACTAGTTTGTTCTCTATATCTGAGTCTGCTTCTTTTTTGTTATATTCACTAGTTTGTTATTTTTTAGATTCCACATATAAGTGATATCATACAGTATTTATCTTCCTCTGTCTGAGTTATTTCACTTAGCATAATGCCCTCCAAGTCCAACCATGCTGCTGCAAATGGCAAGATTCTGTTCTTTTTTATGGCTGAGTAGTATTCCATTGTGTCTATATGTATACCATATCATCTTTATCCACTTATGCACATGGGTGCATGTATCTTTTTGAATTAATGTTTTTGAGTTTTTCCAGATGTATATCCAGGAGTGGAATTGCTGGGTGAAATGGTAGCTTTATTTTTAGACTTTTGAGAAATCTCCATATTGTTTTCCACAGTGGCTGCACCAATTTACATTCCCACCAAAAGTGTGCCAGTGTACAAGAGTTCCCTTTTTTCCACATCCTTACCAACATTTATTTGTGTTCTTTTTGATGATAGCCATTCTGACAGATGTGAGGTGATTATCTCATTGTGGTTTTGATTTGCATTTCCCTGATGATTAGCAGTGTTGAGCATCTTTTCAAGTGCTTGTTGGCCATCTGCATTTCCTCTTTGGAAAAGTGTCTATTCAGTTCTTCTGCCCATTTTTTAATCAGGTTGTTTATTTTTTAGATGTTGAGTTGTATGAGCTGTTTACATATGTTGGATATTAATTCCTTATCGGTCATATCTTTTGCAAATATTTTCTCCCATTCAGTAGATTGTTTTTTTCATTTTGTCAATGGCTTCCTTTGCTGTCCAAATGCTTTTAAGTTTAATTAGGTCCCATTTGTTTATTTTTGCTTTTATTTTCTTTACTTTAGGAGAATGGTTCCAAAAAAATATTGCTGCAATTTATGTCAAAGAGTATTCTGCCTATGTTTTCCTCTAGGGTTTTGATAGTATCTGGACTTACATTTAGGTCTTTAATCCATTTTGAGCTTATTCTTGTATATGGTGTGAGACAGTAAGTGGTGCTGGGAAAACTAACAGCTACATGTAAAAGAATGAAATTAGAACATTCTCTAACACCATATACAAAACTAAACTTCTGTGGATTTCTTGTTCATGTCTTTTGCCAATTTCTCCCTTGCTTTTTTATAACATGCTTGTAGAAAAATATTTTCAATATTTTGCAAATGAATCCCTTGTTGACTATGCGATATTGATTTCCACATTCCTGAACTCTCCATTACTTCTATTGGGCAGACTTGAATGTGAAAGCAGCCATGGAGAAGCACTCATGTTCAGAGTTTCCCAGGCACAGTCTGTGTTGGGTAATCACACTAGATCTGTAAAGCAGTATGGTGGAAAGACTGGAAATCAGATGCCCTACTTTCTACCTTCACCTTGACCCTGGATTATCCAAGAATTCTCAGGCTTCTTTTTCTTCATCTGTGAAATCATAGTATTAATGCCAGCCTCCAGAGCTTTTGTGAAAAGCAAATAATATACATAAAATCACCTTGGAAAATGCTGTGCAAATGCTAGCCATTATTAGTAGCAGCAACTCAAACATAAGGTTATTGTATTAGTCTGCTTGGGCTGCTGTAACAGAATATCACAGACTGGGTGACTTAAAAAATAGAAATTTATTTTCCCACAGTTCTGGAGACTAGAAGTTCAAGATCAAGTGCCAGTATGGTTGGTTTCTGATGAGCATTTTTTTTGTGACTTGCAGAATTCTGCCTTTTTTTTTTCTTTTTTAATTTAATTTATTTTTTATAAAGCAGGTTCTTATTAGTTAGGTATTTTATACATATTCGTGTATATGTGTCAACCCAATCTCCCAATTCATCACACCATCACCACCCCCACCACTTGCCCTCACCTTGGTATCCCTAAGTTTGTTCTCTACATCTGTGTCTCTATTTCTGCCTTGCAAACCAGTTCATCTGTACCGTTTTTCTAGATTCCACATATATGTGTTAATATATGATATTTGTTTTTCTCTTTCTGACTTACTTCACTCTGTATGACAGACTCTAGGTCTATCCACCTCACTACAAATAACTCAATTTCATTTCTTTTTATGGCTGAGTAATATTCCATTGTATATATGTGCCACATCTTCTTTATCCATTCCTCTGTCGATGGCCATTTAGGTTGCTTCCATGACCTGGCTATTGTAAATAGTGCTGCTATGAACATTGGGGTGCATGTGGCTTTTTGGATTATGGTTTTCTCTGGGTATATGCCCACTAGTGAGATTGCTGGGTCATATGATAATTCTTTTTTTTTTTAATTTTATTTTATTTGTTCATTATTTTTGGATGCATTGGGTCTTCATTGCTGTACGCAGGCTTTCTCTAGTTGCGGTGAGCGGGGGCTACTCTTCATTGGGGTGCTTGGGCTTCTCATTGCGGTGTCTTCTGTTGTTGTGGAGCACAGGCTCTAGGTGCACAGGCTTCAGTAGTTGTGGCTCACAGGCTCTAGCGTGCAGGCTCAGCAGTTGTGGCACATGGGCTTAGTTTCTCCGTGGCATGTGGGATCTTCCTGCACCAGGGCTTGAACCTGTGTTCCCTGCGTTGGCAGGCGGATTCTTAACCACTGCACCACCAGGGAATTCCCTCATATGGTAATTCTATTTTTAGTTCTTTAAGGAACCTCCATACTGTTCTCCATAGTGGCTGTATCAATTTACATTCCCACCAACAGTGCAAGAGTGTTCCCTTTTCTCCACATGGTCTACAGCATTTGTTGTTTGTACATTTTCTGATGATGCCCATTCTAACTGGTGTGAGGTGATACCTCATTGTAGTTTTGATTTGCATTTCTCTAATAATTAGTGATGTTGAGCAGCTTTTCATGTGCCTCTTGACCATCTGTATGTCTTCTTTAGAGAGATGTCTATTTAGGTTGTATGCCAATTTTTGGATTTTTTTTTTTTTAATATTGAGCTGCATGAGTTGCTTGTATATTTTGGAGATTAATCCTTTGTCAGTTGCTTCATTTGCAAATATTTTCTCCCATTCTGAGGGTTGTCTTTTCATCTTATTTATACTTTCCTTTGCTGTGCAAAAGATTTTAAGTTTCATTAGATCCCATTTGTTTATTTTTGTTTTTATTTCCATTACTCTAAGAGGAGAGTCAAAAAAGTTCTTGTTGTGATTTATGTCAAAGAGTGTTCTTCCTATGTTTTCCTCTGAGGGTTTTATAGTATCCAGTCTTACATTTAGTCTTACATTTTATAGTGTCCAATCTTACATTTGTATGGTGTTAGGGAGTGTTCTAATTTCATTCTTTTACATGTAGCTGTCCAGTTTTCCCAGCACCACTTATTGAAGAGACTGTCTTTTCTCCATTGTATATCCTTGCCTCCTTTGTCATAGATTAGTTGACCATAGGTGTGTGGTTTTATCTCTGGGCTCTCTATCCTGTTCCATTGATCTATATTTCTGTTTTGTGCCAGTACCATACTGTCTTGATTACTGTAGCCTTGTAGTATAGTCTGAAATCAGGGAGCCTGATTCCTCCAGCTCCACTTTTTTCCCCTCAAGATTGCTTTGGCTATTCAGGGTCTTTTGTGTCACCATACAAATTTTAAGAATTTTTGTTCTAGTTCTGTAAAAATTGCCATTGGTAATTTGATAGGGATTGCATTGAATCTGTAGATTGCTTTGCATAGTATAGTTATTTTCACAATATTGATTCTTACAATCCAAGAACGTGGTATATCTCTCCATCTGTTTGTGTCATCTTTGATTTCTTTCATCAGTGTCTTATAGTTTTCTGATTACACGTCTTTTACCTCCTTAGGTAGGTTTATTCCTAGGTATTTTATTCTTTTTGTTGCAATGGTCAATGGGATTGTTTCTTTAATTTCTCTTTCTGATCTTTCATTGTTAGTGTATAGGAATGCAAGAGATTTGTGTGCATTAATTTTGTATCTTGCAACTTTACCAAATTCACTGATTAGCTGTAGTAGTTTTCTGGTGGCATCTTTAGGATTCTCTATGTATAGTATCATGTCATCTGCAAACAGTGAGAGTTTTACTTCTTCTTTTTCAAATTGTATTCCTTTTATTTCTTTTTCTTCTCTGATTGCCATGGGTAGGACTTCCAAAACTGTGTTGAATAATAGTGGTGAGAGTGGAATTCCTTGTCTTCTTCCTGATCTTAGAGTAAATGCTTTCAGTTTTTCACCATTGAGAATGATATTTGCTGTGGGTTTGTCATATATGGCCTTTATTATGTTGATGTAGGTTCCCTCTATGTCCACTTTCTGGAGAGTTTTTGTCATAAATCGGTGTTGAATTGTGTCAAAAGCTTTTTCTGCATCTATTGAGATGATCATACGATTTTTATTCTTCAGTTTGTTAATATGGTATATCACATTGATTGATTTGCAAATATTGAAGAATCCTTGCATCCCTGGGATAAATCCCACTGGATAATGGTGTATGATCCTTTTAATGTGTTGTTGGATTCTGTTTGCTAGTATTTTGTTGAGGATTTTTGCATCTATATTCATCAGTGATACTGGGCTGTAATTTTCTTTTCTTTTTTTTTCTTTTTTTTTTGTAGTATCTCTGTCTGGTTTTGGTATGAGGGTGATGGTGGCCTCGTAGAATGAGTTTGGGAGTGTTCCTTCCTCTGTAATTATTTGGAAGAGTTTGAGAAGGATGGATGTTATCTCTTCTCTAAACGTTTGATAGAACTTACCTGTGAAGCCATCTGGTCCTGGACTTTTTTTGTTAGAAGATTCTTAATCACAGATTCAATTTCATTACTTGTGATTGGTCTGTTCACATTTTCTATTTCTTCCTGGTTCAGTCTTAGAAGGTTATACCTTTCTAAGAATTTGTCCATTTCTTCCAGGTTGTCCATTTTATTGGCATTGATTTACTTGTAGTAGTCTCTTATGAAGTATTTCTGTGGTGTCTTTTGTAACTTCTCCTTTTTTCATTTCTAATTTTATTGATTTGAGTCCTCTCCCTCTTTTTCTTGATGAGCCTGGCTAAAGGCTTATCAATTTTGTTTATCTTCTCAAAGAACCAGCTTTTAGTTTTATTGATCTTTACTATTGTTTTCTTTGTTTCTATTTCATTAATTTCTGCTCTGATCTTTATGATTTCTTTCCTTCTACTAACTTTGGGTTTTGTTTGTTCTTTCTCTAGTTCCTTTAGGTGTAAGGTTAAATTGTTCATTTGGGATTTTTCTTGATTCTTCAGGTAGGATTTTATTGCTATATATTTCCCTCTTAGAACTACCTTTTTTGTATCCCATAGGTTTTGGATTGAAGTGCTTTCATTGTCATTTCTCTCTAGGTATTTTTTGCTTTCCTCTTTGATTTCTTCAGTGGTCTTGGTTATTTAGTATCATATTGTGTAGCCTCCATATGTTTGTGTTTTTTATAGATTTTTCCCCTGTAATTGATTTCTAATCTCATAGCGTTGTGGTCGGAAAAGATGATTGATATGATTTCAATTTTCTTAAATTTACCAAGGCTTGATTTGTGACCCAAGATGTGATCTATCCTGAAGAATGTTCCATGTGCACTTGAGAAGAAAGTGTAATCTGCCATTTTCAGATGGAATATCCTATAAATATCAATTAAATCTATCTGGTCTATTGTGTCATTTAAAGCTTGTGTTTCTTTATTAATTTTCTGTCTGGATGATCTGTCAATTGGTGTAAGTGAGGTGTTAAAATCCCCCACTATTACTGTGTTCCTGTTGATTTCCTCTTTTATAGCTATTAGCATTTGTCTTATGCATTGAGGTGCTCCTATGTTGGGTATATATATGTTTATAATTTTTATATCTTCCTCTTGTATTGATCCCTTGATCGTTATGTAGTGTCTTTCCTTGTCTCTTTTAACATTCTTTATTTTAAAGTCTATTTTATCTGATATTAGTATTGCTACTCCAGCTTTCTTTTGATTTCCATTTACATGAAATATCTTTTTTCCATCCCCTCACTTTCAGTCTGTATGTGTCCCTAGGTCTGAAGTGGGTCTCTTGTAGACAGTATATATATGGGTCTTGTTTTTGTATCCATTCAGTGAGCCTGTGTCTTTTGGTTGGAGCATTTAATCCATTCACATTTAAGGTAATTATCGATATATATGTTCCTATTATCATTTTCTTAATTGTTTTGGGTTTGTTTCTATAGGTCCTTTTCTTCTCTTCTGTTTCCCACTTAGAGAAGCTCCTATAGCATTTGTTGTAGAGCTGGTTTGGTGGTGCTGAATTCTCTTACTTTTTGCTTGTCTGTAAAGCTTTTGATTTCTCCATTGAATCTGAGTGAGATCCTTGCTGGGCAGAGTAGTCTTGGTTGTAACTTCTTCCCTTTCATCACTTTAACTATATCATACCACTCCCTCCTGACTTGTAGAGTTTCTGCTGAGAAATCAGCTGTTAACCTTCTGGGAGTTCTCTTGTATGTTATTTGTCATTTTTCTCTTGTGGATTTTAATAATTTTTCTTTGTCTTTAATTTTTGTCAATTTTATTACTATGTGTCTCAGCGTGTTTCTCCTTGGGTTTATCCTACCTAGGACTCTCTGTACTTCCTGGACTTGGGTTCCTACTTCCCTTCCCATGTTAGGGAAGTTTTCAACTATGATTTCTTCAAATATCTTCTTGGGTCCCTTCTCTCTCTCTCTTCTCCTTCTCGGACCCCTATAATGTGAATGTTGTTGTGTTTAATGTTGTCCCAGAGATCTTTTAGGCTGTCTTCATTTCTTTTCATTCTTTTTTCTTTATTCTGTTCCATGGCAGTGAATTCCACCATTCTGTCTTCCAGGTCACATATCCGTTCTTCTGCCTCAGTTATTCTGCTACTGATTCCTTCTAGTGTATTTTTCATTTCAGTTATTGTATCATTCATCTCTGTTTGTTTGTTCTTTAATTCTTCTAGGTCTGTGTTAAACATTTCTTGCATCTTCTTGATCTTTGCCTCCATTCTTTTCCTGAGGTCCTGGATCATCTTCACTCTCATTTTTCTGAATTCTTTTTCTGGAAGCTTGCCTATCTCCCCTTAATTTAGTTGTTTTTCTGGGGTTTTATCTTGTTCCTTCATCTGGTACATAGCCCTCTGCCTTTTCATTTTGTCTATCTTTCTGTGAATGTGGTTTTCATTCCACAGGCTTTAGAATTGTAGTTCTTCTTGCTTCTGCTGTCTGCCTTCTGGTGGATGAGGCCATCTAAGAGGCTTGTACAAGTTTCCTGATGGTAGGGACTGGGGGTGTGTAGAGCTGGATGTTGCTCTGGTGGGCAGAGCTCAGTAAAACTTTAATCCTTTTGTCTGCTGATGGGTGGGGCTGGGTTCCCTCCTTGTTGTTTTTGTGGCCTGAGGCAACCCGGCACTGTAGACTTTGGTGGGGCTAATGGCAGACTCCAGGAGAGATCACACCAAGGAGCACCACATTAAACCTCTGCCACCAGTGTCCCTGTCCCCACAGTGAGCCACAGCCAACCTCCACCTCTGCAGAAGACCCCCCCCAACACTAGCAGGTAGGTCTTGTTCAGTCTCCTATGGGGTCACTGCTCCTTCCCCTGGGCCCTGATGCACACACTGCTTTGTGTGTGCCCTCCAAGAGTGGGGTCTCTGTTTCCCCCAGTCCTGTCAAAGTCCTGCAATCAAATCTCACTAGCCTTCAAAATCTGATTCTCTAGGAATTCCTCCTCCTATTGCTGGACCCCCAGGTTGGGAAGCCTGACATGGGGCTCAGAACCTTCATTCCAGTGGGTGGACTTCTCTGATATAAGTGTTTTCCAGTTTGTGAGTAACCAACCCAGCAGTTATGGGATTTGATTTTATTGTGATTGTGCCCTTCCTACCACCTCATTGCAGCTTCTCCTTTGTCTTTGGACGTGGGGTATCTTTTTGGCGAGGTTCAGTGTCTTCCTGTCAATGATTGTTCAGCAGTTAGTTATGATTCTGGTGCTCTCACAAGAGGGAGTGGGAGCACGTCCTTCTACTGTGCCATCTTGAACTAATCTCTCACTGTCCAGACTTCCGCCTTATTGATGTATCCTCACATGTCAGAGAGTGAGCTCTGGGGTCTCATCCTCTTCTCATAAGGGGACCAGCCGTATCAGATTAGGGCCCCACCCTTATGACCCCTTTTAATCTTTATCACCTCCTCATATCTCCCAATATGGTCACATTAGTGGTTAGGGCTTCAACATAAGGATTTGGGGGAGATACACTTCCATCTATAGCAGTGATGGTACATTGATATCCACTCATTTATTTTCAAATGGATCTAAGTTTCTTAATCTTTCATCAGGGTTTGGAGATCTAGATGGGAACAAACACCATTAATTTTGTAGAATAATCTCCAACTTGCTCTATTCATAAGTATCATTGTTATCAAACCAAAGTTTGACCATTTCTGTGATTATCATTCAAAAGGAACAAACCCTGATGGTCAGTATTTTTTCCAATAACATATTCACTTAAAACCGATTGAGTAAAGAGACTAGACCAGTACCATCCAGTGGAACTTTCTGTGGTGTTAGATATGGTCTATGAAATCTACACTGTCTAATAGAGTAGCCACTAGACCCATGTGGCTACTGGGTACTTGAGGGTGAGTAGAATGATGGAAGAAGTATATTTTTTAAAAATTATTATTGGCGTATAGTTGAATTACAATGTTGTGTTAGTTTCAGGTGTACAGCAAAGTGAATCAGTTATACCTATGCATATATCCACTTTTTTTTAGATTGTTTTCCCAGATAGGCCATTACAGAGTACTGAGTAGAGTTCCCTGCACTACACAATAGGTCCTTATTAGTTATCTATTTTATATATACTAATGTGAATATGTAAATCCCAATCTTCCAAATTATCTCTCACTTCTTTCCCCCTGATAACCATAAGTTTGTTTTCTGCATCTGTAACTCTATTTCTATTTTGTAGATAAGCCATTTGCAGCAACATGGATGGACCTAGAGACTGTCATACTGAGTGAAGTAAGTCAGCAGAGAAAGACAAATATCATATGATATCACTTATATGGGGAATCTAAAAAAAGAGTACAAATGAAAGAGTATATTTTTAATTGTACTTAACTTTAATAATGTAAAATTAAGGAGTCATATGTGGGTAGTAGCTACTGCATCAGCCATTGCAGGTCTAGACCTGCTCCCCAGGCATGAGTGACATCTCCACCAGCTGATTTCTCCTCTTTTATTGTGTGGTCTTAGATCCCAGACTCTGCACAAGGTGGTGCCTGGTGTCTCACTCTCCTCTAACAGGAATATCTGATGACCAAAAAGACAAAGAAGAGAAGCTTGAAGCTCATATGAGAATTCCAAACTAGGGAATGGGTGTGAGTGTCAGAGAATGGCATAAATCAGGTGGAAAACATCAAGTTTTCACCTTTCCCATTTTTCTTTTACTTTCAGGAAATCTGAGAAATAATCCTTAACTATAGAGCATTTCCAGATTTACGATGGAGAGGTCCCCTGACAACCATGCTGAACTAAAATTCAGCACACCTGAAATGAGAAAAGAAAAAAGCAGCCACTTCTTACTTCAAACGTTTTCAACTTTTAAAATTATTTTCCCTGGGTCCCAAATAAAAGCAGTTCACAGAAGGGGATTGAGGAGCACAGACAATTCAATTACCAGCCAAACTGTGAGATCTGCCATGTTAGTCCCACCTCTTATTAGGATATCTCAAGGAAAGTCAAGTTCCCAGAGTATCTGAACCTAAGAGCAATTAGTTCAGATAAGCAAGGTCCCCTAGGCTTGTCGATAAGAGGAAACAGCATCACAGATTTATGAAGCCCATGATTCCGAATTATTTGTCAAAGTAGAAGATAGGTCCAAATCTGTCCTGGAAAAGCAGGTTTGAAAATTCCAGCTTTTTCACATGGTGTTTAGAGTCTTGAAAGCTGTTTCTCCAAACTCTAAATCTGAACTTTAAACCACCAACTCATCTCTTTCACTCACTCCTGCCACTCACACACTCTCAAATTGTACTTACTGTGCTTGTGATTTAGCAAATGCCTTTGTGTGCCTGACAACATAGGCGTTCAAATGATGAGAGATATCTATCGTGCTCAAATCAATAGGCCAAACCCACACTTACTTCTTAGCTCAGAAAAAGCTTTCCATTTTCCCCTGTTAATGACCTTTAACATCTGTGCCAATAACCATCAAGCCAGGACTAAATGTCCCTGGGCTAGAGTAGGGAGGTGAGACAGGAGCCGTGAGGCTGTGGACACCTTCATACAACTCGCCAGAATCTTAAAGATTCAGAGGTCCCCGAGGAAACTGCATCCTCCCAAGTCTCCACTTCTTAGTGAAGTCACTCACCTGCTCCCACCTTCACCCCGCCCTTCTGTGCCCTTGCCCTGAGTCTTGCATGTCCTGTCCATGTGGCCCTCCAAGGTGTTGGATGTCAGGATCCAGGTTTCCATGGTGACACAATCTGGGCTCCCACCAGAGAGGCACAAAGCCAGGAGGAATCCCAATGCCTTTGCAAGAGTCTTGCTCTAACCCTATTATTCACTCAGTGAGCCCAATTGCTGTTGTTATTCCTCACAATACAGGCTGGTCTCCTGTCTAAGAATCAGAATAACAGGTGATCTGCAATGAACATCACACTTGGTTGGGAATGGATTCTAGGGCCACTCCACTCAGCCCCCACTTGGGCTCCAGAACATCCCTGAACCTCTCCCAGCCCCTCCTTTTCACCACACCATGGGGATCATAATCATAACAGACCTACAGTTACTAGGATATCTGACAGAGAATTCTCTTTAAAGGACCACCACAGGCCCAAATGGTCCTGACTCTGACTCCCTGGCTCTGTTAAAACTTACAGCAAGGAGTGAAGTAGGCCTGTTTTTCTCACCTGCTCATCTCTCACCTAGTCTCAGGAACAACAAATCATAATAGGTTTAACACTATCCATGGTGGCAATGGGGCATGTCTTGCACCTATAAATTTGAAAAAAGGAAATTAAAAAAAAAAAGTCTCACTTGGGCTATAACACAGAACAGGCAGAGGAGAGCTAGGGGGGTTGCAGTCTCTCAAAAGAGCCCAGTCTGGGCGTCTTCTGCATTGCTCCAGATTCCCTTACTAACTCGCTTTTCCAATGACAATGTGAGCCCCTAAGAAGGTCCTGCCTTTCAGGGCCCAATGCCTCTTCCTGGGTCACACTGACTCCTTAGCTATCCCTGAAATCCAAGATGCCCCTGTCTGACCCACAAACCCGCACGCCCACACACATCCAGTTTTGCCCTTTCAACCTTGTTGATCTCACCATAACAAGCAGACAGCAGGGGAAGGTAGGAGTGACTAGGCCTTACTTTTAAAGATAGGTGAGTCCCAGTGGAGGTGAGAAGCAGAATTGTTTTTCTTTGGAAGACTTGACCCTGTCCTCCCCACCTCCTATTGATGCTGAATCTGGCCTCTGTACCCCAACACTGAATTAAACCTCAGAGACAGAGTTTTGGGTGAAGTAGAAAAGAAGAGCTTTATTGCTTTGCCAGGCAAAGGGGACCACAGCAGGCTAATGCCCTCAAAACTGTGTCCTGACCTGGAAGGGGTAGTGAGGAGTTTTATAGTAATGGTTCACATAGGACGTGACCAGCTCATGGACACTCTTCTCATTGGCTGGTGGGGAGAAAACGGGGAGTCAGCATCATCAACCTTCTGGTTCCAACCTGGTCTGGAGTCTGCGTGCTTGTGGGCAGCACACTGTTAACCTCTCCCACCTGGTAGGGTTTCAGTATCTGCAAAACAGCTGGAAGATATTGTGTGTGTATCCCTTGAGGGGGAACTAGGACCCTGCCCCAAGGCTGCACTATTGTTTCTCTTGACTGTTCCTCCCTTGTCTCTGCATCCCTTCCCTTCCCTAATCAACAGCTGTTTGAACCTGTCCGTTGGAACTCAGGGAAGGTCAGGGAGGCTGAGTAAATCCTATTTCTCAGAAATGGGGGACACAGAAAGGCTTTTGTACCCAGGCACCCCACAGGGTCCTGCTCAGTTTCACTATCATAAGCTTTGGGGGTAACTGACCAATGGCTTACTTGGTGATTTTTCCTGGAGGTTCCTGAGACCCTGCAGGGCCTACTAATGAACATGCTAGAAATCCTGTCTGTGCTGAGCAGGACTGTTTCCACCTACTGGTGAGAAACAGGAAGAGACCCTCGGAAGGAGCCCAGCAAGACAGGGCTAACGCCTGGCAGGAAACAGTCAAGAAAACCAGCCCTGGAATCAGCAGAAGAGAAAACCAGACAAAGAAAGGCACTTTAAAAACAAAAGATGGTGTGTTTGGGGGTAGAATTTGCTTCAAAGTATCACTGCATGTGGGGGATTTAGAAGGAATTCTTTCCAGAAAGGCCTGAATTTTAAAGCATCAGAGTCAAATGTTAAAAAAAAAAAAAGAGAGAGAGATTTGGGAAAATCAAGTAACAAAATAAACACGGGTTTTAGTAAAAACTGAGCTGTCTCCTTAGGATTTCTTCTTAACTGGATAAAAATCGGATGTAACTTTGCTTTTATGGAAGTCTAGCCACCAGCAGTGATTCACAGCCCAGTCCGAGGGACCCAGTGCACAGCCTCCGACGTATATTCATCCCAATCCCTACATCCCTACAGCCTGTAGGCAAAGCTGCTCCCAATGGCAGAGCTGCAAGGAGTCAGAGCTATTTTCCCCAAGCATATGTTGATATGCAGAAAAGCGGACAGTCTTTCTCTATGCAAGCTGTCCTATTGAAGGCTCATTTCCTGTCAATCTTCCTTTTTTTTTTTCCACAAAGCTTTAATTTTTTGCCACAGCACTTTCTACATTTTAGTTTCCTGCAAACCTCAGGAAATAGACTGAAATTAATATCGTCAGATGCTTCTAAAAGTGCTGGCTTGGCGGCATTGCAGAACGCTTTCGGATGCCGTTTTGGGATTAAAATATACCAGTTATGCCCCCATTGTTTGTAGGAGAGATCTGGGAGAGAGATTGTGTCTGAGATTGGACCAATTTGAAATTCAGGTTTAAAAAAAATGGGAAGGAAGCCCTGTGATTTCAGACCAGGCCAAGGCAGCAGGTAAGCAAACTGGAGGAGGAGGTGAAGAAACACACCCGGCTCCAGATCAGGGCGTTTTCCCAGCACCCCCTCAGCGGGGGAAACTGAGGCCAAGACACCTTGTTCTTATTTTCTGTGCAGAGCTTTCAAGCTTTGGGTAAGACATCCGTGTTCTAGGGCCTCCAGATCTGACTCCAGGAGAAGCATCATGTGTCCTGGGAAAGAAGAAGAGGCGGAGCGATCTTTTATTAGCTATGCATCCTGAACCAGCAATGAGTTTTCGGAGGGGGCAACCAACTCCTAGTTTTCCTCATGTCTCTGGCCCCGAGGAGCCCAGGCCAGGGATGAGGCAGACTTAATGTCGAGGGCCCGCTGTGCCCTGACTTTCAGCAGATCCCTCTCTTTCCAGATTGCAGGTTCTCTGTCAGTCTAATGGGGAGAGATGAGTCTTCCCTCCCTTTCCGCGCAAGGACATCGCAATGATAAACTCTTAACAACTATGCAAACATGCTTTGGGTTCTTGAGGGGGAGAGTGTGACATGAATCGAAGTTATTTTTATTATTGTTGGCTTCTGCATCTATGACTTCCTAAGAGTGTTAGATGAGGCCACGCTATTTCAGTATCTCCAAAAATCTATGCGAAATCTTGGTAATATTGAAGAATACTAAGGCTTTTTACACTCTCTGGGTTTCGTTCACCTTTGGAATCAGCTGCAACTTCTCCGTCTACACCACACAGCCTCTGTTCGATCCATCCAGGAGACCTATGTATTGCACACCTAACTCGTTTCCTATCTGTCTACACCCCAGGTTGAAGTCCTCAGCACCTTCTTTGTCTCCAAATCCAACAATCACATGACTGACTGGCTTTTCTGCTCCCGGCTCTCCCTATTCAGCCAGCCTCTGCATTGCCTCCTGCCACCTTCCTAATGCGTTGCTCTAATCAGGAGACCTCAATGGTCTTTCAGAGCTCTTCTAAGAAAACCTGTATTTTATAAATGAGGACACTGTTCTCAGAAAGGCTAAGGGAATCACCCTGAGTCACCTTACTAGCCAGGGGTAGAGCTGGACCGAAAGCCAGACAAGATCACCAAATCCTAGGTCTACACTATCGCTTATCACGTTCAGGGGTCTACACTATTGCTTGTCAGCCTTCAGGGGTTCCTCAGAACCTACAGAATAAACTCAAGCTCTGGACCACTCTATGCAGCTTCATAAAATGGAAACGTGACTACAGAGGCTTAAAAATTGGGGCTCATTTTTTTCACATAAGGAGAAGTCAGGAGGTAGGTGTTTCAGAACAGATGCTGCAGCTCAAGGAGTCATCATGGACCAGATTCCTTCTCATGCCCTTTCTGCCCTCCCAAGCCTGGGCCTTTGCTTCGTGGTCACAAGATGCCTGCTCCACCTCCAGGCCTCAAGTTCACACTCTAGACAGGAAGAAGGAGAGAGGAGCAAGGGCAAAAGGCATGGACCAGATGAGTCCTTTTTCATCAGTCATCCAATGGCTTTCCCAGAAACCTCATCTAGGAGACTTCTAGTTACATGAAGGTGAGAGTTAGGTCACGTGATGCTCCTCTAGCTGCAAGGGAGCTGAAGAGGTTCATAGTTTTAAATGGACATAATGCCACACTGAAAAACATTGAGGCTCTGTTAGTGAGGAGAAAGAGAAGCAAGAATATTGAAGAGACAACTGGCAATCTCAGCCCCAAAGCCTAGTATTGACCTTCAGATGCCCTCCAGCCCCTCCCCAGCAGACTTTCCTGGTCCCACTTCCTCCTGCCTCGGCCACTCACTCCATGGCCCAGCCATCCCAGGGCTCCCGTTGCCCTCCCAAGCACAGGGTGGGTGTTTTTCTACCTTGTTACTTTTATATACCTCGTTGCCCACTTCTTTAAAACCCAGATGGAACGCCACTTTGCTTTTCCTAACGCTTGAAGTCAGAATTAACCTCCAACTTTTCTATACTCCAGTAACATATTGTACTTATCTCTATTAAAGCAGTAATCACATCCCACTCTGAAATGTCATTTACCATGCATGTATCTGCCTCATTCTTCTGTAAGCTTCAGAAGACCTAGGACCCTATCCTGTTTATCTCTATATCCAGTGCAACGTTTAAAATGCTGTATGTTCCTCAGTAAATGCCCAAGTGTTTACAACTGGAATTATTTTTTTCATTTTGCATGCATGGTTAATGATGGATGAAAAGGAACATCTCATAAAGCTGTGGAAGTAGAAAAGCTGTGGAGGTAGAAAAGTTGGGACCTTCCATCTCCCTGGAATAGTCCAGTGCTACCCTCTTTGGAGGCAGAAGGATGACTTCTGGGATCTCTCCAGCCCGTGGGCTTTGTGATGATGTCACCATCCAGAGGATCAGGGCTCTGCAGCATCAGTGACTGGTGGTTTGTTCTGCATCCTTCAAGCTCTGAACACACTAGGGTGACACAGACAACTGTTTCTTCGCCCTTTTGGTTTGAACCTGAGCCTCATGACACTCTGCCCTGTTTTGGCTTCCAGGCTGAATCTTCATCAGGCTGAAGTGATGGCTGTTCTCTGTACCCACCTCACCGCCATCACCACCACCAGGGTTCAGTCTCTGACCTTCTCCACTTGGCTTTCTGCCCTGATGCACTGACTCTGTGGGATTCACCTCCAGAGTCCTCTTCCTTCTGATTTCCAGTTGGGTTCAGCCACCAGGAGTCACCAAAAAGAGGTGAGAGAGCAGGAGGAGAGAGAGGTAGGGGTATGTCTCCCACTGCTCCCTTTCTGTTTCAGGGCTGGGTTCTGTTGTTGGTGGCATCCTGTCCCTCCAGGATTCAGCTCCAGCCACGTGGCCCCGCCCCTCCGTCTTCAGTTCACAGGACTCCACCCCCCCACCCCACCCCCACCCCCATCTTCAGGTCACAGGGCTCCACTTAACAATGGTCCCTCCCTCTGTGCTTCAGGACTGGGGTAGGGGTGGTAAAGGTATTCGCCTCCCTGAGTGCCTCAACATCACCTCTTCTTAGCTCCTGGAACCCAGCCCATCCCTCCATACACAGTTTATGAAATTTCCTTCCACATCCCATCCAAGTGCCCCTTATTTTATGCCAGGATACAGACTGGTGTGGCCGCCAAGACCCTTGCTCCGTGTCCAGTATTAGATGTCTTCAACATGATAAGGACTATTCAGAATTTTGAACTGGCTCCACACACACATATGTGACAGTCTCCAGAGAAGCCCTGGCTAGTGTTTTCCTTGTTTTCTGAGGACAGAATGAATCTTCACCAAAGACCCGATGTCTGTCTGTTTCCACAACTGGCCTACACTTGCACGCTTCAGAATGAATCTCCTTCTCTGATACAAAAACGTTTGTCCTGTCGGACGGGATTGCTTATGTTTGGGGAGATGGGGAAATGGAGAGAGAGGTGGGGATAAGGGCCTAATGGATATTAAAGTCTCTGATTAATTGTGTCTAGAACCACATAAATTAAAGAATGTTTCCCCAAAGACCTCATCCCTCTCCAGAGTTGAAAGGTATGAATGTACAGAGAGCTATCAAACAGTCACACTGTGAACTCAGAATTAACCCTTTTCTGCTTTGTCTGTGTGTTCTGGATGTGCTGATAAGATGGTAGCTTCCAAACTCTCCCCAAGACAGGCACCCGAGAAACTCAGCCTCAAGCTTGCAGAGGGCAGAGGCATTTGACTTGTTTCTTTCTCTCTCCTCCCTCCCTCCCTCCCTCCCTCCCTTCGTTCCTTCCTTCCTTCCTTCCTTCCCTTCCCCACTCACTCACTCCCTCCCTCCTTCCTTCCTTCCTTTCTCCGTTTCTTTCTTTCTCCCTTCCTTCCTTCCTTCTTTCCTTCCTTCCTTCCTTCCTTCCTTCCTTCCTTCCTTCCTTCCTTCCTTCCTTCCTTCCTTTCTTTCTTTCTTTCTTTCTCTTTCTCTCTCTCTCTCTCTCTTTCTTTCTCTTTCTTTCTTTCCTATTCCTTCTGAAAATGGTCAATGATACCCTAAAAGAATACCACTAAAGCACTCGTACATTTTTGCACATAGAAAATGATGAATACATGTGGACTTCAGAGTGATTAGTTCAAGGTCAGAGCTGTCTTCCTCCCTGAGGCCAGCTGAATATCGGTTACCTAAAAGTGTCAAGAGTTAATCTTTGGTCCTGTTTCCCTTCCCTATGTTTGGGCCACATTTTAAAACCTGGAGACTCAATATAGCTCGTATTTTCTCCTGTGCCCTCACCTTTTCCTTTCTGCCCTTTTACCCTGACCACGACAGCAATTACTGCTTCACTGAGAGCCTGGATCAGATATGGATGAAAAAAGCAAGTCTTGCCTTGGAAAGCAGAAGACAAAAGGAAATGAATGCTTCAATTCTTGTTTCCTTCAGGCATATTAAAGCAGACTATCACTGGAAAAAATCTCTGAGATATATTGTTAAGTTCAAAGAAAATGTAATTGCAGAATAACATATATCATGTGTGATTCCCATTTATGCATTTGTGCAGAGTGCTTGTTCTTTTATATGTATATAAACGCATAGCAAAGGACTCCAAATGCTAATAGCAGCTACCTCTGGGAGTAGATTTGGGGCGAGGGTTGGTAAGGGAAGGTGTTCACACTTTATGTGCTTCCATAATATTTGGTTCTATAAAATTAGAGTATCTTCTTTAGTTTTTGCTTGCATAAGTAATACATGGATTCAATCACAAATAGCAAATTCTTTAACAATTTTCTTAGGTCTTTTCTTTTCCTTCTGTTCTACCAAATTAATTTTCTCTAAGTTTTAAAAATTGAGATTTCTTCACTTGAAATACATCCTCTGTCTTTTCAGGGTGTCATTGTGCTTCCTGATCATGATTTAAAATAGGTTGTAATGAATCATCTTCCACAGCAAGTTTGACTAAATCAAGTAAAAATGGTTCAAAGGAAATCAAAATTATGAATTAATCTCCTCTTCTATTACCACAATGATGCCTCTCTTATTGAGTTTTATTGCTTATGTTCTGGAAGATGGAACACAAGAGGAGAATAAGGAACCACTGGGTGTCAGGGTCTCTGATTTTACTGGGACTCATGTCAGGTTTAAGTCCTGTCTCTTCCTGTTCCATCTCAGGCCCATTGTGAGACCCCCCTGCCCACCCAGCCCACAGCAAACACTCCCTTCTCAGAATATCTGTATCTCTGAGTCACTTTCAGCTTCTTTCAAGGGCTTATACGGTTGTCCTATATGTCTCATGAGACCATGACAGGCTCCTTGAGAACTGAATGTAAATCTTTTTCATCTCTGTGTTGCCAGAGCCTGTATTCAGTACCTGACACAAAGTAGATGCTCAATAAATATATGTCAAATGCACATCTGAATGAATGAATACATGGTTGGTTGTGTCAAACCATGTGTCTGTTTTGTGTCTTCAACTGCATTGGAAGGTATTTGAGGACAGGGGTCAATGTCTTAAATCTTCTGCATCCTCTTACAGTGCCCTAAGAAAAATTAGCATCCAACAAATATTTGTTGATTGATTTCTCCTATTTTAAAGGATGATAAAAAAAATAGTCATGGAGATTTAGATCTTGATTTTTTTTTTTTTGTCAGCTTATTGACAAGCAAGAGGAGGAGAGGTGTATTTTTTCCCTTATTTTGTAGATAATTCCAATGAGGCACAGAAAGGTGAGACAGCTTGACAATTTAGGAGAATGGAAATATACCTCCTGACCTTTCCAGACTAGTCTCTGAGGACCCTTCTGGCCCCCTCAAGAGCCCATTGTTTCCTGACTGTGGACTTTCCCTTCCCCATCAGGGAGCACGCCAAAGCTCGGTAGACAGCCCGTTGCTGACTGATCTCTGAATTTCAGGTAGTTAAAGTAGAAAGTGGCACTTCATAATTAGATGGTAAAGAGCATAATTATCTGAAGGCACCTTATAATTACATTCATCCTCCCCAAGCTCCTTCAGCTGCTTCAAATGGGATTTTGGTTCCTGTCCTCCTGTCCCCTTGGTTCCTGTCTGCTTCCTGTCCTGTATCAGTTCAATGCCACTGGGCCAACGTTGTTTACCGGGGATGGTTGTACCTTAATAAGGGAGGAACCCTCCAGTGGATTCTCTCCAAAACTCAGAACTCATGGGCTCTCAGTGCTACTACATGGCAAACCCTACTTCAAATCATTCTGTATATGGTGCCAGATAAATGAGATGGGAGGTTGAGAGATCATTGTGAAGCCATTAAATCTAGATGCCTCTTCAATATTTATCTCAAAAGGACTCTGTGACCTCAGTAAACCCTGCTGAGGTTCTCACCTACTGCATTAACGATGCTTCCTTATTTTGTAACCTCCAGTCCCATGACAAACAGATTCCCTGTTGGTTTAGCCTTGAAAGCAAAGAAAAATCACCATCACCACCCTCCACCAAAGAAAAAGATCTGTGTTTTCCTTTCTCTTGAGGTGGAGTATAGCTCCAAACCAACAGTTTCTGAGCAAGCAACACACCCAAATATAATGGCAGAGAGTGCAAACAATAAGCTCAGCTGGAACAGCAAGGGGACTTTCAGTCAGTAGCGTAAATCACCCACTTTGAAAAATGGCTGACTCAATGAACACCCTGTCTCAAGAAAGAAAGGAGCCGAGAGAGTCCTTAATGAAAGCAAGAAACTCAGTTTTACATCTCATTCCAAAGATGGATTCACGGTACTCCTCTCCATCCAGGTGGGTGAGTTAGTTTAGTGTGGAATTTGTCTGCCCTCCCTGAAAACTCCGGTTAGGTAATGAATTATTCCAAGTAAATTAAGTGTATCGATCCCCTCCCCTTTCTGACACTTTGCAGATATTGCTATCAAATCATGCTCTATGCAAGTGTCAGTTTTTGCCACAGACATCTGAAAAGGGGAACAAATATTCTCTTGAGTTTCTCTGAGTAAAATAAGTACTTGTGGGGTCTACCAGGTGATGACAGAGCCCTATGACGAAACCGGCAGTTTACTGTGGAGAGCTAGCACACTCGGCTGATAAGACCAAGGTCATGGCTGTACTCCCCTGTATTTCCCAGGTAATATCAGATCATGGTCACGGGTCGTATCTTAACTCTGGCCAATTTTCATACAAATGCAAGTGGGTCAGAAAGAAGATCAGACCACAGAGCATGGACAAAAATTGTGACTCTATGACAATTCTGGGAAAACAATCAGACTATATACCCTATGAATGGGATGTAGCACAAAACTTTAGAAACTGGAAGGAGGCAGCCTCTTTCAAGGTGAAGTCCTGCATCATTTTGTTAAGGACTTGCTTCATTGATTCGAATTCTTCTTCCCCATTATAATGACCAGACTCATCCTTTTCTAAATAACAGATTCTTAATCTAAAAAAAAAAAAAAAAAAAAAAAAAGGATCTTTCTCTGTCTTATCTAATTGAACGTTGTTTTTTATTTTTTTTTTGGCTGAAAACTACCATATTAAGGCTGTTGAATGTATTCAAAGGATGAATTGTCTAAGATGAATAGTCGGGCCCAGATGGCTAACAAATGTATACTATAAAGTGTTACTTTCATCCACATTAAAGGCCCTTATCGCAAACTGAAATTCTTATGGATGAAAGGATATGAGGTCTGAATTTGCTTCAAAATAATCCAATGAGCTGGGAGGAAGCATGGAGGATTAGTGAAACAGACTGGGCCATGGCATGGCTTGATCATTGTTGATGCTGGGTGATGGTACAGGGGAGTGCTAATAGCACTGGTTCTAACTTTAGCATGCATCAGAATCATCTGGAAGGCTTGTTAAAACACAGAGAGCTGGGCCCCACCCCAGAGACTCTGATTTAGGAGGTCTGGGTGAAGTCAAGAATTTGCATTTCTAGAAAGTTCTCAGGGGATGCTGATGTTGCTGGCCTGGGAACCCCACACTGAGAATCATTGTATTAAATGGAGTTCCTACCTCTGCCTGCTTAGAATCTCAAACAGCAGGAAAAAAAGGCAGAAAAGAGACACAGACAATGGGAAAAGCACTGAACCATCAACACAATTCCAATTGGACTGAGTCTGGGAAACAATAATGTTGGTTTTCCTCATTTACTCTGAACCTCTATCTGTATAATTGTTATGGAGTATGCTTTGGGACTGTGCCATTAAGCAAAATGAATAACCAGGATCTCTAACTCTTCTTTTAATACAAGACTAGAGTTAGGTTGTGGTTTATCTAGATGGGTGGCACCACTCCCCGTATTTGCCTGAGATTCAGAATGGGTTTAAAATGTGTGGTCAGAAATCTTTTCCTTTGGTCTTTCAGATGCGCCTAGTTCCAGAAAGTAGATGTGGAACTTTCTGCATCTCGTTGGGTCTAGAGGCATCAGGTGATGAAGAAAGAAAATTTCAAGCTTGAGGCTGGATGGTCACAAGGAGGCAAGTAGGACTTTTGGTCTAATTTTATTTCGTTTAAACACCCTTTGGCCAACGATTGCTGCATGCCAAGCATTGAGCAACAGACTCTGGGATATGCAAAAATAACTTCCAAAAAAATGGTCCTTGACCCTGAAGAGCTCACATATAGTTTGGAAGGTAGACATGTAAATAAATAATTACACTATAATATGAATCATTATATAATAACTGTGGTTGTTATGAGTATGCTGTTCGTTTTCAACTAAGTGGGGAAGGAAGTGAAGAAACAGTCTCAAGGGATGACAGTTCAACTGGTTCTTGAGCAATGAGCACCTGCCTATTAGCAAAGAGATGCATGCAGGGGAGAGGCACACAGGAGAGGAAGCAGTAGAAGTGTGGGAGAGTGAAAGTGGCTCCTACCTCCAATCAAAGAGTCATTTGACAGGATTAGAGTGTGGGCTGTGAAGGAGGAGGGGGCTGGCGAAGACACAGAAAAGGTATATTTGTTTGACATGCACTACACACAGCAATAAAAAGTTTATACTCTATCTTGGGGACCATGTACTCCAAGGTGGTATATGGGGAAGATATCACAGAGCTGAATTTCAAACAGCCAAATGCGGTGGGACAGTGGGTTAGACAGTGGCAAGAGGTTTCTTTAGTCTGTAGACCAGGCAATGAGTTCAGGAGGCCATGAGTTCAGGCAGAGATGATGAAAACTCGGTCTAGGGCTCCATAGCTTAGAATATTTGCTTAGGAGGCCCGTTGCTAGCATGCCAATAGAAAAGTCGTGTGTGTGTTTGTGTGTGTGCACGTGCATTTGTGTGTAGAGGTTTGAATATACATAAACTTATATAACTTTATAAAGATAGATAAATATGAAATTTACATATACAACTGTTATATCACCTATCTGGCCATAATATGGAGAGAAGAAAAGAAGGAAGAAAGGAAGGGAGGAAGAAAGGGAGAAAAGAGAAAGGAAGGAAAAATACTGTATCTATAATAAACAAAAAAGAGAAAGTAAAGTTTGCCATCTAGGAAAAGAGCTTAAAGGGCTTCAAGTGAGACCAAGCCGCTCCCTTGGCTGCTATAAAGGTTTGGTAACTTATAACATAGGCCTAGGGTGTGTGTGTATGTGTGTGTGTTGGTGGGGGGGGGAGGAGAGGGTTATGAAAAAGAATAATGGAGAAAAAGAATAAATGCAGTATAATTTTTAAGACTTTGAATATCACAAATGAGTCACAATTTGGAATTTCACTTTTTCTTCCGATATTTTCCACATAATCAGCCCATTCATATACACAAAAAGAACACATGGAATATTCCAAAATGACACAGGACTCACTCCGAGCACTGAAGCGGGATGCTGAGACTTGCCTCCCGTACCATCCCTGGAGCAGGGATGAAGATCCTGGCCTGTGCATTCAGCTGGTGATGAGACAAGGCACAGGGCACTGCCACCTCCTTTTATAATGTTTCCCATATCTTTTCTTCCCTGTAAATTACACATGCCAGGCCTTTGCCAAGGGAGATAATGCTGCTCCCATGTGAATTGGATACTCAGTGCCCTGCATGCCTGAGTGTGTCAAGGCTAAACAGGTCTATTGTTCTTAAACAATGTTGCCAGAGAATTGTCTCCTTGTGCAGAATGATGCTGAAGAGATAAAAATATCTTTCATTTCTGTAGTGCGTTGCATCTTACAGTGTGTTCCACATTTTGCAAACTATATATAGGCTCAATTCATTACCCACCCCCATAAAATACAGCCAGAGCACTGGCAGGCATATGCCAGATGTTTGACAATGGTTTAATAACAGAGTAAAGAACAAGTTAAATTGGACTCGGAAAACAGGAAATGGGATGTGGGGCACTAGGTAAAACTATGCCCTTAATCCTACATTATGTATTGAGTGCCTACTGCCTACCAGGGTAAGAGCCCGGCGCCATGGGACCTGGAGAGGCACCACTCTTACCCTCAGGGGGCCGCCAGGATATCCAGGAGGATGCACAATCAGATAGATGCTATGGTCCAGTCTGATTCATGTTAAAATCGAGTTAAAATACAAGGTGCCATGGTCCTTACTGCCTTTCAAGGGAGGTGTTTACCATTAACCACCCTGGCATCAGCTTTCCCTCAGTTTCCTAAAAGGCTTGCATCCGATAGAATTATGGAGTGTATGTTGAAGAAAAGCTGTTCTGGAGCTCAGAATCCAGGTTGGGGGCGGAGCATGGTTCTGGGGGAAATAAGGAAAGAAGAGAAATCACAAGTTGAGCAAGTTGGGGAAAGACCGAGGGCACTCAGAGTAGAATGAAAATCAAACAGTTTGGGGAAAATACATGACCAATGAGACCAGAGGAGTCTGTGCAGATTCCAGGCTCATCGCTAGTGTTCCTGGTGGGGGGGGGGGGGTCACTGGCAAAAATCTGCCCTAAAGCCGAAGTCACTGAGTCACTGGGGAAGCGCTTCCAAATCTCTCCAGGCTGAGAGCTGTGGCTTCTGGAAAACAGACAATAGGATTTTAGGACTGGGGGGATCCCAGGGAAGTACTGTCTTATTTCATAGATGAAGAAAGATACGCCCAGGTTTATTAAGTGGTTACAAAAGGTAGCAGTTCTCAGGCCAGAACCCGGGTCCAAAGGCTCACCCTGACCCCTCACTCAGGCCCGGCCTTGGGTGAATCAGTGGTGCAGTCTGGCCCTACCCTTTGGGGGATGCTTCTGAAAGCTGAAAACCTGGTTCTTGGGGCCTTTCTGCAGGACTGCAGAGAGACTGACCACAGTGCACAGGGATTAAGGTCTTATAACCCACCTACGCAGATGTGAGCAAGAATTTTGGTTCAGATAAATGAAAAAGAAATAGCTTAGAAGATTGTGACTGCCCAGGTCAGACAGGCTGCCATCCAGGGAGAACCTCTGAAGCCCATTTGGTCTCTGGAATTATATGTAACTTCCGGCCCTTATTAACTTATCCAAGATGGGAGAGTCAGGTTACCCTGAACTCCCAGGAGGGGTCTGTTCAAAACATGCTTAAATCCCTGAACAAGGAGGTTTTCACCAGCACTGGCAGGTTCTAAGAAAAACAAAAAGGAATGTGGTTTATAATGTATCTGTGCAAAAAATATTGCCAAGAGGCATTAAACAGGAAATTCTCCGCTCATAATGACTGTCCCTCTCATAAAACTGCCTCTCCCTCTCCTTCGTGCTATACAGGGGCCCTGGTGAACACAGGAAGATGAGGGCGCATGAGCACTGCAGGAGAGCAAGGGAGCAAGCAGGACAGTGGAAACTCTAGCTGAAGGTTGGGGCCCTGTGCTGCATCTCGACCCTGCAGCTTCCTGTAGGGCCTCAGGCAAGTGGGCCCAGAAGGATTCCACTAGAAAGGATTCCAACTGACAGATGACCCTCCAGGGTAACGTCTGTCTTGTTAAAAAGCCAATGAGAAGGTTCATAATTTTTTGCCATGTATGCACCTGTGTACGCTTCGCCCCAACTAGAGGGCAAACTTTCCAAGAACAGGAGTTCACGTATTCATTCCACACATCTTCATTAAGTACCCAAAACAGGCCTTTGCACAAATCGGGGGAATAATAAATATTACAGACATTGGATGAACAGCCAGGAGGAAAGTCACTGGAAAGTGGTGATGAGTCAGAGTCTGAACTCCCACCGGCTCAGGACGCTGGACAGCGGTGCCCGGACACCCCTGTACCTGGGCCCAGAGCCTCCTGCCTCACTCTTTGTTCCTGACCTCAGGAAACAGCGGGGTACTCTTGCTGCCCAGAGACCAGGGCTTGGAAGCTGTCCGGAGGAGACTTGCACTCCTGAAACTTCTTGGCCGGGGAGCAGCAGACTCCGGAGCCAGCCCCCATTCTCGGGAGGGAGATCTCGTTCCTACCCGCTGGGCTGGGGGTTCGAAGGACACAACACCTGGCCCTGAAAGCCTGGAGGGGGCGGGAACTGATTAAGGCGGCCACGGGCTCTGCGCCAGGTGAAGAAACTCTAGAGAGGATGCCACCTGCTGGCGAGGGGCCGCGGCTCGCGCGGTGGGCGCAACGGAGACCCGGAGCCTGGATGGGCAGAGAACAAGAATTCGGGCAGTTTTCCAAGTGGCCGGTTTTCTGCTGTCTCTTCAGGGTCGCCACCTCCTCGGGTCGAGCCCAGAGACCCGGTTCTCCGCGCGGCGCTCTCCGGACGCCGAGGTTCCCAGCGAGGGCGGCGGGCGTCCTCCCCCGGCCCCCTCCCCTCGCGGCGCTTCGAGGTCTAAGCCTCCGCGCTTCTCCATCAGGTGGAGCCGTGCTGCTCGCCGCCTCCCTCCTCCGCTCCCTCCTCGCCGCGAACTGCGCGCAGGCACCTTACAGCGCCAGGAGGTTAACCGAGACCCCGGAGGAGGTGAGGCCAAGGATCAGCCCAGGCGGAGATGGCGGGGCCGCCGCCGTCGGGGCTGGCGCCAGATCCCGGCCGGCTGTGGGTCCTGCAGGTACCGCTGTGGTTCTCGCTGCCCCACGTGGTGGCTGCCGAAGACTGCCCTGATTTTTCCGGCACTTGGGCTTGAAAGGCCTCCTGGTCCTTTTAGAGGCAGGCAGCTCACCACTTAATCCAAGCTTTTTTCCTTTCTGCCGGAGACCAAAGGCTGCGGGCCGGGGGTGGGGGTGGGGGTGGGGGGGTGGAGGGGGGAAGGAGAGGGGGATGGAGAAGGGAACAGGCCTAGCTGGCTGGGGGGTGGAGGGGGTGGGGGATCGGAGCCAGATTGAGAGTCAGGAGGCAATCTCGGGACCATGGGGCGAGGGAAGCCAGGTCCTTCCAACCTCGGATTCCCCCCACCCCTCTTCTCCTGACCAAGAGTGAGTGTGTGTAGTTTGAAGGCACCTGTAGGTGGGCCTGATTTTGGTGGGTTGCACAAGTCATGACCCTGGCCTCTTGATCCTGGTTTGTAGTATTTCCCTCTGGGGCTGAATTAAGCAAGTTTGGTCCCAGGCCACTTAGGAATTAGCAATCAGAATTAACAACAGTTTAAAGGGTAAATGTCAGTTAAAACATCAAATGTTGCTTTGTAAGGCACAATCTACATTCTTTAATTATTAGTCTTATTCACAGCAAGGTTGGCTTTAGGAATGACCCCCAGACCTCAAATTTCTTCCCACCCCTATAGATTCAATTGGAAAGCTCCTACTAAAGTATATTTTCACTCTTGATTATGTTATTTGACATGTTATTTAGAATTATTATTCATCTTTTGCACGTGTTTCTGATTTGTCTCTTCTATTTCATTACGTTGTCTATTATAGCAAGTCCCTGGACTAAGGTAGTGCTGACACTTTGCTTCTGTGCCTTGTTTGCTAATTTAGCTGATGGGGTGCCTCTTTTGGGTCCTCTTAGTTTCTGTTGCTCAGCATTGCTTATTTTCCCCCAAAAGTTTGCTTACAAATTTCCCTTTGATGTGTTTAACAGCCTCTAAGGGGTGCAGTTAAATAAACTATTAAGAATAGAAAAGTCAACAGGGCAGACACCTACTAATTTGTAGATCTTTGATGTCAACAACCAGGTGTAAGCTCCTGATAGCACACATGTGCCCCTTCTCTCTTTCTTGTTCATAAATACTAAGGGATGTGTTTTTTAAAGTTAAGATCCACATGGAAACTTGGAATGTACCTTGCAATCAGCAAAGTCCCCAAAATATGTAATACTGTTGGAAGAAAAGCTAAGAGTTTCCCAAAACACCTCCCCAAGGTCCAGTGACTGATGAAAGTAATGATTGATTTTATAATTGCATGCCACAAATCGAGTGAGCATCTTTCATTTCCCTCTCCTTACTCATTATGTCCCCTTCTTCTGCGTAATGCTGTATATTTTTATATGTTGCTTTGTAACTATCCTTACAGTTTGTATCTTATGTGTGTACTCTGCTTCCACACTAAATTATGAGCTCCTGAAGTCATGGACAGCGCCTGCAGTTTTATTTCCCCCAATGCCCTGCTTATACCAGGCATATCTAAATGTCTCTCAAATAAATAGACCTAGATAAATTTGCTTTGATATCCGGGAGGAAATAGAGTTTGATTTGAGTGTGAGTTTCATGACAGGTGAAAGACCTGAAGGTTCTTAGGAGGCAGTTGCCTGTGACCTTGGCCTCTCCTTCGCGGTAGGATTCACAGCACCTCTTGGAGAAAAGACACGCTCAGAGTGATGGGGTGCTCCTTAGAGGAGAGACTCCAAATGCAAAGCCAGCCTGCTCCCCTATCCTTAGTAGGAAATGCACAAACCAGGATAATAATAATAACAAATGGGTATGTGTCATAAATCTACCTTTTTTCCCTCTAGTTCCTTCATTTTGTTTTCTAGGAGTATGGCAAAGCAAAACCAAGGTGCAAACGTTCCCAGCTTATTACTTAGCCCCCTCCTAGGAAAGTCTCAAAAATTCAAAGCATGCTTATCTTTTCCCCAACTCCGAGACTCCTGCTGCACATACTGGCCAAGTCTTTCCTGGGGAAAGATGTACCCCCCCTTGCCTCTTGCTTTTCCCCATCCAGCCCAGTTTCCAGTCCCCCGTGCAAAGGCAAGGCAAGCATATTGTAGTATGGGTACGTGCATCCAGCCATCCTTCACTCCTTTAAACAACATTATGTCCTGTGGACAAAAAGTCACACCTCCGCTCCCTGTTCAAGATGTCTTTTGGTCAATAATGGTGGCAAAAGCTAAATTTCCCCCTATGTAGGGGGAAAAAAAGAAGGAAAGAAAGAACAGAGCCTCCCCTGCACCACCGCCACCCTCCGTTTTGCATAGATCGCCTTTCACCAAGTATTTCCTCTTTAATTATGACCTGTTTCCCCTCCCTCTCCCTCCGCCCCAGCTTCAGTGAAAGGAGCCCTTCTGTCACTCGTCACTCGCTCCCTGGCTCGCTCGCGCGCTGGCTGTGGGAGGAGCCGCCGGAGGAAGCTGTGTGCCTGGGATGCCGAGCGCCAGAGGATGGAGCTGCTCCGAGAGGGGACGTCGCTGACAAACCCGGCTTCCCGAGGCGGCTAGAAACAGGCGACTTGCCTCGGCTGGCTGCGGATCCCCTGAGGCACGGAGCCCGAGGCCACCCGGAGGGACCGACGGACAGACAGATGGTCGGCGCGAACCCGGGAGGACCGCGGCGGAGGCAGGGCACCACGAGCCGCCGAGCAGGAGAAACTCACCGCGAACCCAAGTTGCCCCGCCGGCTTCCCCTCGGCGCGCGGAGGAATGAGACCTTTCCAGCTCGACCTGCTGTTCGTCTGCTTCTTCCTCTTCAGCCAAGGTAGGACCCGTGCGCCGCTGGAGTTGCAAAAAAAGTCGGCGGGGTTGTCAGGGCGCGCGAGGCTGCGGGCAGGAATGTGGGCAGGGTTCGGAAACTCGAACTGATGGATGCGTCTCCCGGTGCCCGGCCGAGAGGCACTGGCATTGCCTCTTTGCCTTTGAAAATGCAACAGAATGGTACTGTTTATTTTCCTTTGGAAGGCAGGGATACCGGAGGGGAGGGTGACTTTCTCCCCTCACTTGTCAACATCCAGCTCAAACTCCCCAATGCAAATGAGTTCTTTATGCTCCCGGTATGTTAATTAGGCGGCATCGTTGTGGCTGTGCGGCTCTGAACTTCTGGGCGCCTCCTCTCCTCCAGACGCAGGTTGGAGAAGAGGGCCGGGAGGGAGAGCTTTGTTTACGTGGCTATTTCAGCACGAATAAGGTCGGGCTGGCACGGGTGTATTCGGAAGGGAATGCGTGTGGAGGGGTCTGCGATGACAGAATGGACCGTGGCGTGATGTGCAATGTTTGGGAAAAGCTTCTCAAGAGTTTCATTGAATGTAATCGGCTTCTCTGAATACGACTGCATTCTGAGTCCTACACAGCACTAGATTTCAGGGCATACAATGAAATTCCGCCCGTGATGCTGACTGCTTCCTTTCTGCAGCTTAGCAGGGGCAGAGAAGCTGGTGGACTCTCCGAAAAGAACTTGGCCACCTCGGGCTCCCTGCCCCTGGGAGCCTTGGGGCCCGTGGGGGTGGAGGGCAGGGAGGGCCATTGGGGAGATGGATGGCCAGTGCCCGCAGAGCCGGTGGCATCCGAGTCACCTGTGGAATTGAGTTTGAGGGACAAGTCAGTCGGTTCCTTCCCCCGCTTCTGGAATGCCGGCGCTGTCTCTGCCATCTGAGGCGGCATTTGTGCCAGCCAGCACAGCTCTGGGAGGAACAGGCCTCTCAGAAAAATCCACAACAGAGCACGTCCATCTGTTGATTAAATGAAGGGTAAAAGTTTTTGAGAAAGCACAGCACCGCCATGGGTGGCTGGTTTTGCAAGCAAACAGCATGTCTCCCTTTCTTCCCCTGTCAGGGAGAAGCCAGATGAGAGCAGAAACCCACACCTCCTTCCCCAGCTCCTCAGCTGCTACTTGTGGTCACTGCATATTTTCCCGCTGTCAAACTTTGCTTCTGACCATCCTGATTTAACCTGGGGGCCCTTCCCACACCCGAGTATGTGTGCATCCCTGCTTGTATGTAATTCTAATGTACACACACGCGCACACACACACACACACACTCACGTATTCGTGTGGTTTTGTGCCTCTCACCAGGGCTCCCTACAGCAGCAGGAAGATAAATTGCCTTCCCCAGAGTTTTTGGGCTGAATGAATAAGAACTGTCTCAGAACACTGGTATAGAAACATTTGGGTTCTATTACCGTCTTGTGAGATGACCCTCTTTGTTGGATGTGTGTGCTCTTGCTTAGGGGTCACACCTACACCGACACACATGCTCACTCTCATCATCCTTTGCCTCTTACCAATTCATTCACTCAGGGAGTTACGCGTAGAATCCCTAAATAGAGGATCCAACCGTCCCTCCCCCCTACACCCAGGTTCATGGAACCAGTGCACGTTTTACTCTCTCCCTTGTTTATGTTCTTAGAAGCTTGAGCCGAGACTCCTGTCTAGATTGACACAAGAAGCCTATAGGTGTCTAAGTGCCTCTCTGGCTGTCGGAATCATCACAGTGTGCAACTCCTACTTTGCTTATTCCTTTCTCAGTACAGAGCTGTTTTTGATTGCCTCATATAAATCTTTAACTATTTACCTATGGAGGTTAGATGCTCTGCTGCTTCTATCCTAAGCCCCAAGAGCACTAGGAAGGAACCACAGCATCACGCAGTTCATAGTTCCTTGTTATTCCTGAGCTTTCTGAGCTTGGCCAGCTGTGCCCACCCTCCTAAATGGTAGATGCATAGTCGACGGGACTCCAAAACAAGTCTAAAGAAAGACGAGGAGACCAAAGTGGACGTAGCCAATCAGAACCCCCTACATCACTGGACATTGTAGGGTAGGTTCCTTGAGTAGATGGTGTCTCGCTGCAGGAATTAAGGGTCAAGCGGGACAATGTTTAATGGACTTCGCTGGAATAGAATACCTTTTGACTTGATCCCGGGGCATTGATTTGAATGTGGATGAGTACTGTGAATTCCCCAGAGGATTCCATTTGACCCTCTACACATATATGCTTAATTCGTATACTGTGCCCAACTCCTGCCTGGTACCGTATGTGTATCGAGCTATCAGATAGAGAGGATGCACTTTCAACAGGTCACGAGAGGACTAGCCCACAGGCTTTAGGTGGCCCCCGCTCTCTCATCCCCCGTCTGCCGTTGCACCCCACCTGACACCCCCTCTGAGCCACCCGTCTGATCCCGCCTCCCGCGTGCCCTTCCTCCGGGGATGCTTTCCAAGGAAATGTGCAGAGGCTCAGGGATGGCCCTCCACTCGGAGAAAACAAATGCCCAGGGCTCTTTTGGGGGCCTTCTCTGGCCCTCTAGTGACACATTCATCTGCTGTCCGACGCCTCTCACGGCGGGAAACTGCATGTCATTTTGAAGTCGCTGGAAACACAGTTCTCATGCCTCCCATACAGAGGGGCTGCTCCCAACAGCGCTCCGAAGACTTTAAAAGCGAAACATTTAGGTAAACTCTTAACATAAGTCATCTCAATCACCCTTTCTCTTCTAAGTTGTTAAATATTTATTCACCTTTCCTTTGTTTTCATTCCCCTTCAGAGAGTAAAATTAAGGTATAATTAATGTTAGTGATATGCTGTATCCCTTATCTTGTAAACTTTGGGCGTTTCATATAGGTTGAGATTAAATATGTATTGATCGTTCTTAAGGTGGCAGTAGAAAGGCCAAATGGCATTCTTCCGCTCCCGCCGTGGCCAGTGTCCCCGGGCCTGGCTCCCCACAAGGACGTGGAGAGCTGCCGGCGTGCGCTGTTTGTGGGTTTCTCTCTTGCCGGGGATGCCTCTTCCCCAGCTGTCGGGACGGGACGGCGTGCTCTGTACAGAGAGGGATAATGTCACAGCACGCTTGGCCTCCTGCAGGGAAGAGGCATGTTCTGCGCCTGGGTGAAAAAGAATCTATCCTCTTGTCATCCATACACTTAGAACTTGCTGTGTTTTTCCCTTGCTCATTTCGGTTTGCCCACAACGATTTCCTTCTGTGCCCCCCTTCATCTTCAAGACCCGCGCCATCCAGCCTGCACAGCCACATCTTAAGTTGCTTTGGGGGGATGATGTTCTAGCAGGACAGAGGGTGCCCTGCTTCCTGTCAGATCTCTGGTTCTGAGACAGTTCGGGGAGTGTGCAGTGGTACAATCTCGGTGCCTCCTATTCGGCCGCTCCTAGGAAAGGTGTCCTCTTCTCCACTCTCTGACGTTTTGCTCTAGCATCCCAGAGTGTCCTGTCCTGCCTAGTAAACTTGTGGGCCTGAAAGTTCCGATTCTGGAGAGTCCAGCTCCCTTGTTGGCTTTACATATGCACCACACTACTCTGAACATGTTGGGGTGAGAGTGAAAACTTGCATTTACCTGTCAATGGCATCCCTGAGTTGAGGATTAATCCGGGGTGTCATCTCCCTGTTGGGAAGAATCTAAGCCACTTGCTCTCCTAACTTGCTGGCAGGAATCACCAAGAGGGGCTGTCAGATGGCCATCAGAGGGGCAGAGGTTCTTGGTGACACAAATCTCCAAGGGAACAGGAGAGCATCAAGCAGACAGAGGGTAAGATGGAGTGTGAGTGGAGAGAGGTAGCCAGGGGGAAGGGGACCTGGGTGGGTGACAGGAAGCATGGGAAGGGATCAGCAAGGGCAACAGGCTTCAACTTGCAAGAAACTCCCTTGGGGAGGGCAGGGAGGGGTCTCAGAAAACAGCACGAGCACAGCCGAGGCAGCCAGAAGTATGGAGGGGATACGAGGGGGGTTACAGGCTGAGAAGGTATTGGAAAAGGAAATTGGGAGTGAACGGCAACTTTGGAAACATTTATCCTTCCCCAGAAATATCACAGAACAAAAGATAGAGCAAGTAATAAGTGTGAGACTTCCCCCACCGGCAACCCATGTGATCTGATGGCTTGTCTAGAGGGGGAAGAATCACTTTTTTTGTCCTGGAAGGTCAGTGCACAGCTGCTAAGGGTGTGGGACCCCTTCTTTCACAGATCGCCGGGGTGAGGAGAGCTGGGACGTGTCTGTTGGGCTGGGGGTGGCCACTGTGTCTGCTGCCCAGCAGGGAGCTGTCAGTTGCCAGCCAGACCTATAGAGGAGGGAGGAGATATGTCCCAGGGGGAGAGGGGTGTGTGGTGGGGTCAGGGCCTCCCTGCTGCGCTCAGAGGATCCCACAGAGCCTCCCTCTTGGGTTACAAAAGGCAGATCTCGCTTGGAACATGGCAGCAGTGAGCTAGGCATGCTACCAAGGGGCAGCAGCTCCGCCTGGGGTGCCAGTGTTGGTAGGCTCCTTCCAAGCCCTGATAGGAGCCAGGGCCAGTGGGGACCTGCGGAGTAGGGCATTAGGCCTGAAGATGCAATTTTTGTTTTTTGTTCAGCCCGGTGGGGGTGACTCAGGAGGCATTATATTGCAGACCCAAAAAAGCCCATGAGTAATCCTGAGCAAATTCAAGAGATTTCAACAGCAAAATAATAACAATACTAATGATTCCTTTGATTTGCAGAGTACTTTTCTTCCAAGGAGATAAAAAGATAAACTGTTTTGGAAACACGAAGAGGGAAAGAAAATTGCCTGTGATGGAGGGTTGGGGAGGAGGCCAGGAGCATTCATTTCAGGGCCTCCATGTAATTGGGGGTGGGGACAGTTACACAGCCTTAGGCACCATTTCTCGGCTACAGCCCTTATCCTTGTAAGCTGTTGAGATGACTTCTGGGTGTAAAACCAGTGCAGGCTTTTTTAATCAGGGTCAACCTAGAAATAACGGGGTGCCGAATTCCTTCCCCCCACCCCAGGAACAGGGCCGTTCTAATTCAGCAGTGGAGGGGGTCAGGGAGGCCATGAGCTTGCTGGAATCCACCCTTGGAGTCTCACCACGGCACCGATCCTGACCTTCATGGTGGTTCTCGCAGCAGAGCGATTGGGGCCCCAGTCTTCCCTCAAGGTCAGTAGACTGTCCAACATTCATGGTGCAGGGTCTGGCTGGAGCTGCTGCCCTGGGGATGTCTGTGCCCGCCGGTTTCATATCCCATCACTTGTAGTCACAGGGAGCGGGGAGCAAAGCCTGCCAGCATCCTGTGCCAGGTTGTGATAGCTTTGCCCGGTATTCCAAATGGAGTGGGATTTTATTTCCAGCTAGGGGAAGGATGCAGCGTCTACTGCATTGAGACGGTACAGCTCTGTATGTCATCGTGGGTCAGTTTCTGTTCCCCAGGGGAAAGCCAGAATCCAGTAAGGTCGGCCCGTCAAATAGGAATATAGATATGCCTTATGGGTCATTAGGATACTTCTGTCACATTCACGCAAAGGATGCTGTGTCCTGCTCTCTGCTGAGCTTGAAGAGTATACCCAACCCACGCAGTTGCCATAGACTAGGGATCTCCACCCCACATTAACCTTAACTTTCATTAACTTTCTACTTCTAACCCACTGAAAGAGCTAGGGATCAAATATGGTGCTTTTTTTTTTTTTTCCGTCCTCTCCCAATGGTAAAAATGAGTATTCTGGCTGTATACTTCTAGAAGTCAGTAAATGTCAACATTAGGTAAGTGTTTCCTTTGTGTAGTTGCAAGTTAGCATAAGCTGCTTGGAAACAGATGTTTTCCCTAAGCATACAATGTTTCCGTGAGGACACAGGCCATACCGCTATGAGGATTAAATAAATGTCAGCTTCCCCTGGGCACGTTGGTAACAAGTTAAAGCCACGGAAACAGTGGCCAGCACGAGTGACTCCTGCTCGTTGCAGAGTTATTGTGTTGCAGCCCTGGCTGGGGCACGGAGCCTGAGAAACGGATACTCGTCCTCTCCTGGCTGAAATCAAGGCAGGGAGTAGCCAAATGTAGACACCTCCCGACACGCCGTGGGGAGGTCTCTCCTGGCAGCCAAGAAGCCGTACCGTGCCCACTTTCAAGCCTCCTCCCATCCGTGAACCCCCTCTCCACACACATGCGTGCCTGCCCGCACGCACGCGCGCACATACCACTTACTGCTACAGTGTAGCGATATCCAGAACTTAGAACAAATCGGCCATTTTCCTCAAATGCAGGAGGAGCTTTTCCCCTAATCTTCCACCTGGTGTTGGTGGCCTTCTGAGCAAAGTGACGGAGATTTGCCTGAGGTTGTTTTTCGATCATTGAAACCAACGCTGCCATGGCATGCATGTGTCCTCATTAAAAGGAGGTGTGCCCATCAGGCTGGATTATCTTAGGTGGTCTGCTTGCTTGGCCTGTGTTCACCGGACAATTGTTGCAAGTTCACGTTCTTTCTAACTAGTGCCTAGAAGACAGGAATTTGAAATCTGACACTGACAGCTGCAGCAGTGACAACCAAACATCATTTTCGCCTTTCCACATTCTTCCCCAGGGGCTCCAGGGGGTCTGCGTCTCAGAGGGCCACATTTCTTACTCCTTCTTTTGTGATTAAGTAGCATTTTCTGACACCAGAGCTCAGCCTGTCCACTCAGCCAGCCCTCACTGGGGGCCTCCTACGTGGTGAACACACTGTGCCAGGGACTTTTGATGAAAAGATGACTGAGGCTGTGTTTCTGCCCCAGGGGAGCTCTCAGGCTAGTCAAGGAGCAAACAGTCGGACTTGTCGTTACAATTCAACAGCTCAGAGTAGTCAGAGTGTGCTGAGAGCATCAGGAATTGCTGAAGGTATTGAGAAGGGCTGTGCAGAGGAGGTGACTTGATCGTAAAAGGTGTCTAGAGTTCTCCCGATGATGCAAAGAAAGATGGTCCCAGATGGTACCTCAGATGTGTGCACAGGTCAGAAGGGGGGACAGGATGTCAGGGTTCAGAAGCAGTGGTTTGTTTGGGGGCTAGACTTCTGGGTGTTGAGGAAGCTTGTGAATGGTCGTGGGTACCATGCTAAATGTTTTGAGGATGGATCATCAGAATTAAGTCTATTCTTTAGAAACATCGTTAGTAGCTTATGGGTCTGTAATGCTCTCTATACCATGGGTTCAATGGACGAAAAAAAAAAAAAGAGAGAAACAGATCAACATGTTATTTATTCTTGGTATTCCCTGTGTTGCACATGGGGCTTAAAAAATGTAGAATTGAGTGGAAATAGCCTCACTCATCTTCCTACGTAGTAGTGTGTATAGGGATGGAAAGTGGACAGGACCACGGAGAACACAGAAGCAGGGATGGCCGAGTACATGCAGGACTGTTAGTCGGATGGAGTGCTCTGAGGTATGGGAGTTTCCAGTTTCTGGGGCCCCTGGAAGGCTAGGCAGAGGTGGAGGAAACCTAACATTGAGGACAAATGGTAAATCAGAAAGGCAGATGGGGGCAAGGATGAGACAAGCAAGAGGTGCCTGGGGACATTCTGCTGAGGACTTCTTTCCTGTTCTCAGGAGGAAGCTAAGCTACCCTGGCTCTGGGGGAAACAAGGTTACAAGCTAACTGATTTTACTCGGAAATGCTTACAAGTCTCCAGCACCCAGTAACCTTTCATTCAAGAGCAGAGAACATCATCAGATCACATGCTCCACACTCTGGCCCGCTCTCTTCAGGAGATGGCGGGGCTGGTGGGACAAGCTCAGGGGTGAAGCCAAACCCTGCACTGGCGTGCAGGAGGAAGACAGTGACATCCCCAAGACTGTCCACAGCTAACCCTACTGTCGAAGGCTGGCTGGGTAGATGGCCTGCCATTGCTGCAAGGCTATGAGTGGAATTCGGGCCATCGAGAATGGAAGAGTCGAGATGGACAACAAGGTCCTATTGTACAGCACAGGGAACTTTAGTCAATATCCTGGGTTAAACCATAATGGAAGAGAATATAATAAAGAACATATATCTATGTATACTTGATTCACTTTGTTGTACAGCAGAAATTAACACAACATTGTAAATCAACTATACTTCAATAAAAAAATAATAATAAAATGAGTCTCCTAAAAAAAATAAATAATGATAATGGAAGAGTCAGATTGGAAGGTAGCCTAGATAACATCGAAATTCTCTCCAATTCCAAGATTTCCTAAATATTATCTATTAACAACAAGCTATTTATTTTGGATAATACACTCTTCTACCATCCTCTATCATCTAGAAAGTAGATGATGGGTTATAGATCTCTTTGTCTAGCTCATTTTCTTGCAGGTGCCAGACAGATTCTTTGGGTTGTTGCTGGTGGCAGCAGCGGTAGCAATGATTATGGTATCAGAATGATGATGATGATATTTAGCGTTTGTGTAAAGCTTCCCGCGTTGCACATGGCTTTCCACGAGCGCTGCTTCGTTCGTCACTGTGATAACAGTGAGAGGCGGCCACTGTCACCATCAGGCCCTCAGAAAGGTTCCTTTGCTGACCGCGCTCACTCCCCGTCGTGCTCACTGCACTGTCGAGAAGCCTCAGTGCTTCTCAAGAGGCTGGCGGATCCGCATCAGCAGCGCTGACAAACGCATGAGAGGATCCTAAGCTGGGGCCTGAGATGAGCCACGTTCTTAGAACTTGTGCAAATCCTCAGTGTCTAGGCACAGGCGAGGGCTTCAGGGGGTGTCCCCTATGAAAACTGGGGAGTTGACCTCTGAACTGTGACCCCACATTGCAGCTCTGTCTCTTTTTGATCGACTCCAGACTCTGCCTGAGCCGGTCCCTTCCTCTGTCCAGCCTTCAGCTTTAACTCGAAGGCCCGAGGTTTCCAGGCCCCTCCACCTGGGGAAATGACAGGCCAGCCTTTTGGGCTGAATGGCAATCAAGGAGCTGCTGCTTGGGTAGCTCCTTTCGTAGCTGTTCTGACAAAAACAAAAACAACCCAAAAAAGCCAGGGGCTATTCTTAACTGGTTGATTAAAATCTCCGTTTCTTTTATCGCCCTGGTGCCTAGCACCCTAGTCAGCATATGGGAGGCTATGAATAAATATCGACTATTGGAATAAAATGTGGGGAAAAATGAAAGAAAAGAACACGGTGCCTCGGATCCCCCCGCATCACCATACACCACAGCAGAGGCTGAGACGCGCCCCCCCACTGGAGGACGGAGGAAAGACCTTGATGGTTTAAAGTGTGGTCGTGCCCTGTAGGAAGATGTTCCTCTCCCACCAAGGCCTTGAATGACCATCGGGTCACCAGGAACACTGCCGAGAGAAACACTCTCTGGCAGCCACCCACTCCTCCCAAGAAACAGTCGGGCCTTCTGTTCTTTAATGCGTGTCAGTTCCCATCTCTGTCAGTCACCTGCACATGTCACAGGTGATGCAGCTCCGGTGCAGCGTGACAGGCCATCTGTCACCCTCGGCAATGCTGGGAGCTATGACAGCTTCAGAGTGACACCGGGCCCAGCTGGCTCATCAGGCAGGTGTTCAGGGGACAGAGACTTAGAGCTCTCTCCCAGGGACCCATCCCGGTGCCGCACAAGGAGTGACGGCCCCCCTTCCCTGCCTGCCTACCCTCATCCCAGAGGAAGAGCACCTGCCAATTAATCTCCCAGTGGCTTTGTTCTCCACGTCCTACGACCCGCACTTTTCTGTGCCCGCTTAAGGATGCTGGGGTCTACCCCACGTTCACGGGGAGTCCCATTTCTTCGGGGAGCTAGACTCTGAAGCCTCCTTCTTGCATAAGACACTGCGCCCTTGTGATGGGGCCTGGGGAGACCGGGCCTGTGTTTGTCTTGGGACCATATCGGTCAAGAGCTGGCAGAGCAGAACGTTGTGGGATCTGAAACGGGGTGAGCCCTGCAGTTCCTACATCTGCCTGACGGTGGCAGCAGCAGCGCTTGCAAAGCCCAAGAATGAGCTGAAAGCAGGAGGCCCAGGGCTGCCTCTTAGTACCAGGAAGAGAGTCAGGGTGCCCAGGCAACGGAGCTGGGGCAGCTGAGGGCGGGCAGAGGGCCTGGAAGGGAAGAGCAGGCCTTCCGAAGGGCAGCAGCTCCCCAAGGAGGCTCACTTCCTTTCTCCTCTTTCTGATGGATGTGAGGGCAGAGTGTTAAGCGGGACGCCTACGTAGAGCGGCAAGAGGTATGTGGACACATTTCAAAATGCTGGAGGGGCTTGGAAGAGCTACAGAGAGAGGGGCTAGAGAGCCCCCGCTAGCGGTGTCGCTGTCTGCGGTGATGTCTGTCCTGAGGGTGATGGATGGGTTAGTCCTCCCAGGAGGGCGGCTGGCAGCCAGGAACCCCACTTCTCCCCGGGGAGCCCACTGCCCCTCCCAGGTGTTTGCCCCTTTAATGATCTGGGAGCCAGTATTTCTGCTGCTGCGCCCCTCTGCTGCTGAAAAAGCCAAACAGACATGCTCAAATTAGTCCTCATAATCCCTGATCTCGCGGGCCGGCTCGAGAGGAGCTACTCTGTTTTCACCTGTGGACAGAAACAGGCACCCTTTAAAAATTGCCATGTGCCACGGCTGCTCGTTTGAAAGTGTGTCTCTCCAGGCAGGGTAACCGGATCCTGACACAGACACGGCTAGCTGATGCCCTGCGTTCTGTCGGAGGGAAAGGGAGGAGTCCTCTTGGCCCCAAGAACACCTTACCTCTTCCTTTATCTTCTAGGGGGTGGTAGCTGCCTTATTCACCTTTTGAGAATTACAAGCGGGTTGGACCTCTGCCCGGGGTCGATCCACGGGTGGCATAAGCTAATATAGTGAGATGTGGGATGAAGGAAGGGTGAGGCGTCACTGGAGCATCCCTCTTGTCTTCTCTGTGTGTCCTGAGGGGCCGGTAGAACTGGCTGTTTATGTTGTCTGAAATCGTCAGACATTGTGTGACTGTCCATTAGGTTTTGGTTGCCAGTGGGATTTTATATGAGGTTTTGCTCAAGCCAGAGCAGCCTCCCACACCTGAGTCACCACCACTGTCCCTTGCCGCTTGCTCAGGAGTGTGGAGACTCACTGTCTGTCTTCCTAGGGGTGGGGGAGGGCGCAGCGGAGTTGGGAGGACATAGGATGCTCTGTCCATACTACTAACAGGCCCGCTGGTACATGGCAGGTGATACCTTGAGTATCTCATATCAGAAAAGAAAACTGTTGGCATAAGGTTTGCAAAACCTTGCTTGAAACTGCAGATGTGATGCTAACACAGGTCAGAGAGGAAAAATAGAGCTGCATGATTTGAGAATTTGCTAAAAATAATAGAGATAGCTCTCTTCCCCCCATAAAAAGATGTTATAGCAAGGTGGTATGTATGTGCCCTTTGTCCCCTGCCTTCCTGGCCCCCTGATTTGGCCACCTGCTCCCCTTTCTTCTTTTACAAACACGACCCTCCCTCTGGGATCCTTCAATAGAGAGGGGAAATCGTGAGAACAGAGAAGAAGCAAAACTTCTAATAGTGTCATTGTGTTTCTCTTTCTACCACTAACACCTGCGGTTGTTGAGCTGGAACCAGCCATGGGGAGGCACTGTTGAGGCCTATAGCCAGGTCCTTTGCTGAGCTTGCCTGCATTTGCCTATTTAATCCTCACAGCAACCTGATAAAGCCGGGACTGTCATACCCATTAGCAGATGAAAATTACTGAGGCTTAGATTCCATAATTTGCCCGAAGGTCGCACCACAGACAAGCATGGAACCACCATTGAAACACTCGGATGAAGACCCACGTCCTTTGCCGCCCATCCCTTCAGGAGGAATTCTGGTCCCACTAGTCCCTTATAAGCCACAGAAAGCCCTGGCCGGGCCTGTGGTCCTCCTCGTTCCTAACTTGTCGGGCTTGGGGAAAAGAGCTGGTAAAAATGGAAGAAATCGTCTCCCCTTATGCAAAAGCACAAGTAAGAATTTGAGAAGCTTTGCTCCACGGCTGGTGCTACTTCTTACCTCCACAACCCATCTCCAATTCAGCTTAACATTTTGAAAACCAAGTGCTGATTTCTTAACAGGAATCCATCACCACCTAACTTTTCTTCAGTGGATTAGAAAAAATGTGAAACCCCATTCTGCTTAGGGAGAGGTTAGTCTGCTGTTAGCCGTGCACTGTGAGAACAGAGCTACTTGACGGGAAGAGGCACTCAGGACATCAAAACCCTCCTTTTTGTCAAGTCTAGAAGAGTAGAAATGTCAGAAGACCACATGGTTCTGAAATGATTAATACTGGTCGTTAGGAAGAAGTAGAAAAGACTCTTGAAAAGCAGGGGAGTCCAAATGCCGTTCAGACTTCGACTCTCCTCACTTTGGATCCAGCAGGTACATCTTATCTTGTGTCAGAAATTATTTCTGAATATGGCATGTACCTACCAAGACCATGCTTGAAATCACAATATTGGTTTCAGATAGACACTTAAGATAAACTAGCAAAACATGAAAGTTCTTCGAAGTTTTCAAAGCTCCTTTAAATCGAATCAGAGGAATACAGAGGAAGAATGCCAGGCAGGTAGATCTCCACATGAAAGACGGAAACCTCCTTCTTATTCCACAGCCCAAGCCCTTCAGTGGAACACACGGATCACATCAGCAGTGCACTGTCAGCTGTCGCCAGGGCTCCAAATCCACGTGGATGCCCGTTTCTCTGGGCATGAGCTTTGCCTTGGTTTTTCTCTTCATCAGACCAGGGCAGAGGTATTCACAGATAGAAATCCATACTTTATAGGTAAAAGCAGCTGAATGCTGAGCTGATCAGAATCAAGAAATACCATCGAGAGAAACAGATTACTTTCCTCCCCTTTTCTCCTGCGAATAATAATAGAATATCTACATTCCCCTCTTATTATCAACGGATATCCACTTTCTAAAATCCATACCCCTGAATTCCTGCTAAGGAAAATAAAAATATTTACACTGCTGTATTTTTAAGAGAAATTCTTCTTACATTGTCAACGTCTTAGTCTGACGTCTGAGTCTTAGTCTGAGTCTTCTTATGTTATGTTTTCCACCTTAAATGTTTACATAGGCATGGCAGGGCTGTTTACATCTTTCTTAAGGGCTGTTGCAACCATATGAACTGAAAAAAGTATTTTCAAATCCAAGTATGAATATCCTTTACACCGAACAGTTTTGCTACTTTTGTTGAGTAGGGTTCAGAGGATTTGAGTGTCCGTGAGGCACCAGTGGGGGTGGGGCGTGGAGGTCACAATGTTCCTCTCAATAAATACTGAGATGTTTTAAAGGAACAGCTTCACGGACACTTGTCTGTCTGGTGGTGCGTTTTCTGGCATGGGACTCACCTGCATCCACTCTATCCCCGGCCCCCCCAACCTCACCTCCATGTGAATCTTGCTTATATTAGCTTAGGCTGTACAAGGGGTCTTGGGAGTGGTTTTTAACCAGAGGAAGTAAGGTGACTCATGGGAGCTGCCTCTAAGAGTTTTATATCACATTATCTTAGGATGACTTACCCGGTGAGAATGGACCCAGGAATCTCCATGAGTCCTGAGCTAGGAAACCAGACAAGCACCAAGGCCAAGAACATACAATTTAGAACGTGGTGGCTCTGCCCACCCATCACTGCGAAGAGCTCTGAGGATCACTCCTTTCCGGGTGACTCTCAGCCCTGATCCCCTCAGGGAGCCCGGGAGAGCCACGTGAGGGTCTGTGCTGACAGGAGAGAACGTAGCATAGGACAGCCATAGATTTTCTTCCACCTGCACTTCAGAATGTTTAAGTCAGGGCTGTATACCAGAGATGCTCATGTCCATAAAGGATGGATTTTCTGGGTCCAGATTCCGCACGTATAAAATAAGGCACCCCAAGAATTCTTGTTATGTTTTTTTTAAAAAAAAAATCTTCAAGGTCAATACAACCACAGACATTGATATTTGCCTCATTGTGAACTGGGATCTGCTAGCTGCTTATGGTCATTTCATTTTTCAATTCGTAAAAAAAGATGTTCTCATCACTGGGCCTCTGGGCCTCCTTCTTCAACCCAAATCACCCATAGGAAGCCAAATGCAGGAGCTGATGACTATGGTGATGGGAGGAGAGAGAGAGGTGGGGCCGGTGCCGGATTTGAAGGCAACCTCAGCGCCCCCAGGCGTTTACATAGAACGTTATGGTTTCAGATCCCTTTGACATGTATTATGGTCAACTCTCACCCTCACTTTAAAAAATAAGGAAAATGAGTCAATCGGGTTCAGTGGCTTCTCTCAGGTCACACAGGTAGTCAGTGTGAAAGTGAAGGTGGAAACCAAATCCAAGCCCAGAAGTTCTTCCACTCTCCCTCCTCCATGCCCCCCATGCTGGGTTCCTGCCTCCAAGGAGCATGTCCTCAGAGGGCGCTTGGCAGACTGGGCCCTGGGGGTTATTTCCTGTATCATCAGGTGGATTGGGACGGGGTCAGTGTGTCCACGGAGAGGCAGGAGAGCAACTTGTGCAGGGAGCTCAGCAAAGATCCTGGGAAAGGAGCGATGGCTGCTTCCAGCTGAAGCACATGGGTCTCTGTGCAGAAGCTGTGGGGAAATTGCTCTTGACTGGGGCTCTCTCTTGTAAATGAGGCATAATAAGGGGACTTAGTAGCTCCAGTATAGTGAGGACTTCACCGTGCCTGGAAGCTTCTCCCAGGGCACCTGCCATGAGTCTGTCCAACTGTCAATAGAGGAGGACCTTGTTGGGGTCCAGAGCACCCTCCACACCCCCTCATCCTCCGAGCATGTGACACCAGCTCTAGACTAGAGGCCTGGGGTCCATTCCCTCTGTCTCGTGTCTGTGGCATGGCTCTGGGTGTGGCCTTCCTATGTAAAAGGGAACCAGGCTTCCTCTCCCACATGCCTCCCAGAAGTGTTACTTATTGAGGAGTGCTTTGAATCGTTACGAAGCGTGCTAAGCAGAGGGGAGGTATTCGTCACCCTCTGGTTTAGCGTTTCCAGACGTGGTGAGCTGGTGCCCAAAGTCAGGACAGGTCTGCTTGGATCCTCATTCTCTTTTCAAGGCAGGACAGTGTGTGGCTTTCTGGGGGAGCAGGTGAGGCCAGGCAACCTTTCTCAACAGAGTTCATCAGGAGAATTAAGCTCAAAAGGCCTAAAAGACATCCATTGTATTAATGAATTAATTGTTCCCTCTGCAGCTAAAATGGTTCTAGGTATGTGCTATGCTTGGGAGAAGGGGAAAAAATACTCATATTGTTTTCTGGTTTTCCTGGTTCAGAAGAGGAACCCCAGTTGAGAAAGAGTGGACGGGGCTATATTAGTTTCCTATGGCTGGTATGCAAATTACCACCGACTTTAGTGGCTTAAAACAGCATGAATGTGTCCTATTACATTTCTGGAGGCCAGAAGTCTAAAATGAGTCTTCTGGGCTGAGGTCAAGGTGTGGACAGGGCTGGTTCTTTCTGGAGGCTCTAGGGGAAATCTTTTCCTCGCCTTTTCTGGCGTCCAGAGGCAGGCCGCCTGCATCCCTTGGTTAGTGGCTGCTTGCCTGCCTCTCTCTGACCTCTTGCCTCTGTCACCACGTCTACTGCGACTGAATCTGAGCCTCCCACCTCTCTCTTATAAGGTTGCTTGTGATTGTATCAAGCCCACCCAGATAATTCAGGAGAATCTCCCCATCTCAGCATCTCTTAACTGAATCACATCTACAAGGCCCTTTTTGCCTTGTAAGGTGACCTATTCCAGGATTAGGACAAGACATCTCTGGGGGGTTCATTATCCTTCCCACCTCAGGGACCAAAGTCAAAATTGGAGCTGGGTGGCCCCTCTTTTTCAGGAAAATGTAGGCATTCCCATCCTGCCTCTCTGTGTGAGAAATCTGTGCCTCAGTCTCCCTATCCATAAATTAGAGAGAACTATCTCCCACCCCATTTATATTGATCAAGGACTTTGGGATTATCAAGTAAAAAGTGCTTACTGTGGGATGGCTGTTGTAATACCCTACTATGACTTGGTATAAATTATGCCCACGTCAATCAGTGGAGCTACTACTAGATGCAACGTTCCTCTGGTCCCATGGAGGAGAGATTAGGGGAGCATCTATCAGAGTCTATAGTTAAACCTCACTAAATGATTCTTAATAGTGATTTACTTTGACTGCATTAGCACGGAGTATGGGAACGCTCCTTGCAAATATCATATAGCCTGGCCTCCTCCTGTCTTTGGAGTCATTGAAATGGAACGGAGATAAACAGCAATGGTGTAAAACAAAGGACACATGGACACTGGGTTTTTCTACGTGGATTCGCTGTAGTAGATCTTTCTCTCCTGGCCTCTGCGTCTGGCTGAGTCTCTGGCTGGGCATGAGGCACAGGCAGTGGGCGTAAGTATGTGGCAGTGAACATGGGTTTGGAGGCTCAGGGATGAGTATGTGTGTCCTTCCACGTGCCCAAGCAAAGCAGAGGGTCTGTTATGATTGCATTAGACACCACTTTGGATCGTGTAGGTCTTGAGGTTCCATTAGCATGCTGTAAAGGCTTCGGGAGGTCTCCCTCAGGTTAGTCATGTAAGGAATTTGGAAGCTTAGCCCTTCTTGCCCACCTCGCCACCAGGGGCCGTAAGACTCCATAGAAGACCTAGGGGCTGTTGGCCCCTTGCCTTGGTGCACGGCAAGGGCTGGAGTGGCCAACCCTTTCCTGGGCCAACTCCCAGGCCTCCAGGATGCAACATGGGAGGCCCCAGATGGGCCTCTGAGCTGGCCGCCACCCCACGCTCACTCTGAAATCCCCCCCAGCTCTACCCCGGGAGCCCAGGGAGAGACTCCATCAGCAGGCGATGATAGCATCTTCAGATAGGTTTACAAAACGTTCAACCCTGGGAGAGCCTGAGTCCAGGAAAGGTTATGTTGCTGCTAAACTGTCCCAAGGGGAGCATCACAATCAGCTTTAACCCCGGGGCTCTGGGGAATTAGAGGAGAGACAAGCCCTGGGAATGATTATAATCCCACCATGCAGCGCTCCCATTTATTTCTTCATATGGATGAATTTGTATATATTTGCATTTTGTTCTATCTGATAATATGCATTGAATTCAAATTGAAATGACTTGAATAGATTTGAATATTAATGAGGCTTTTAAAGGCTGCCATCCCTGGCAAAGTCCCCTGGCAAGGGAGCCTGTGGTGCAGGAGCTCAGCCATCTCCTCGGGCACCCGCCCCACCAGACACCAGCACCGTAGCCCAGGGCAGGGGAGGGCCGCCCTCGGGAAGGAGGGAGGTGCCCCCCGGCACCAAGCTAGGAGCCCGCTCCACTGAGGGGGTGCGTTGAAAACAGCCCCCAGAGTGGGTTTGGCTTCTCGTCAGACATCCAGACACATGGTTTTAGCAAGGTCATGAAGGGCAGGAGGTTTTCTGAAGAAAAGCCTACTGCCTTTTCGTCCTAGAACTGGGGGGGGTGAGGGGCAGAGTCGTGTTGCAACCAGACAGGTCCAGGTGAGGGTAGCTCTTCCTCAGGGACCCATCCAGGTGCTGTGCTTTCTTCTGCCCTGGGTCCTGGAGCTCAAGCACATGTAACACCTCCTGGTTATTTTCTACAGGATGATGACAGTTTGCCCATGTGTTCTCAGTGGGCCTGAGGGCTGTCCGTTCTTCTCGAGGCTCTGGTAGGAAATCACTAGATACTGGTCACTGCACCCTGCCTGGACCTTGGGTTAACCTCCAAGAAGAAATACGATAGAAAGGCTGTGAACATAAGAACACCCCGTCTGGGGCTCACTGGCCATCTTTCTTCTCTTTGTCTAGACATTTGGGTAGCAGTTTGTCCTAAAAGGTGTCCTGTGGTTCCAGGCTTCAAATATTTAACCCTCAGCATCAGAATTTGTAGCCCCATCATGTAAGAACGGCATTTTCTGGCAATTTGAATTGGGTTAATGGTTGTCTGTTGTATAGAGTATTAGGGATTAACATTTCTAAGTGATCCCCAAATTATTTGATTTTGTCCTAACTCAATCTTGGCTGGTTCCAAGTTTAAGCCCATAGCACCCATTCTAGTGGCTAATTGTGAGAGCAGGTAACAATGAGAATATACTTGGGAGTCATTTAGTTTCCTATTCCATGAGTTCTCATGTATACCCCATTTTCACTTCTAATTCAACAATCTGAAAACTAAAGTCATTGTATCCCCTGTTGTGGTCCTAATCTCAGTGAAGGCTACCCCCATATTCCCAGTACCTTGTTCTGAAACCCAAGTTATCACCAGCCTCTTTCTTCATCTCCCACAGCCAATCAGCTCTCTTACCATAACACATTTTCTCTGCACCGTCTCTATTTTCTCTCCTATTGCCCAACTTGTTCTCATCCTTTTCTCCCAAAGTATTAGAGCATCCTCACAAGTTCCTCACTTTTTGTTCCGAAGTCATCCTTCACCGTCGTCATTCTTCACTACTTGTAGCTTCCTAAGATACAAGTCAGATTTACTCTTACCCATCTCAGCAAGTCCACTGGTTACCTGTAAACTGAGCCCCACACCTCCCCCTGGAATCTGAGTCTACACCATCAGCCCACACTGAAAGTGCTATATAATCTGGCACCAGCTGTCTTCCTAGCATCATCGTCTCTCCATTTCTCCTTGCTCTCCTAGCTTTAGCCAAAAAAAAAAAAAAGGAAAAAGAAATGATGTTCCCTGGATGTACCATGCCTTCATGTCTTGGCATATGCTATTCCCTCAGCCTAAATATTCTTTCCTCATCATTTATTAAAATACTCTTCCTGTTTCAAGGCTCAGCTCAAACCTCACCTCTCGCATGAAGTCATTTCCTGTTTGCAGCTTAGAGACTGCGCTTTCTCTGTCCTCCCCCGACAATGAGGCAAATATCCTGTAGTATCAGGTGATCCATCCTGTCCAGACTGCTGCTTACTCAATATCTCACCAACTCAATGGCAAGTCCCACAAGGAGAGAAACTCTAATGTTTTAACATTTTTCGTATCATCTGATCATCTGTGACCATCAACAAATAGTTAATGAGTGAGTACATGAAATGAATGAGTGTAAAAGATACACTGTTGTCTAGAGCTTGTCCAGTTCTCTGCAGCATCCTGTTCGGCCCTTGCCCCATCCAGCATCTAATTGTCCTGAAAAGACACTGATGTTTATTAAGCGCTTGCTACACAGGCCAGGTGCTTCTCATGATCTCATTTGATTCTACACAAAAACACTGAGATGAAAAGATCCTTCATTCCATTTTGCAGGTGAGGAAACTGAGTCTCAATGAGTCTAAGAAATTTGCGACGGGTCATACCTCCCATGTAATAAAGCCAGAACGGAGGAAGCTCAAACCTTCTGCTTCCCCATCCAGTGTTCTTGGCACTACCCCAAAGCTGCCTCTATAGGCAGGCAGAGCAGCCTGATTCTCGGCTTCCCCAGTCTCTGGGTCAGGCTTCAGTGCTCTGGGAGAATGAGTTTCCCTCAAATCAATCCTGGATGCAGTTATTATTTTATAGGGATGTTGTAAGTTGATAAGGTAGCTGTTATATGTTAATAACTACTGTAATGTTGTTCTTAAGGCCTATTACTTGTGCTGGTTTGTATTTTAATGTGTGCAAAGGTGATTACAACTTTAATATGAATGTTAAACAGATTAGCTGATTTATATGTAAAATAAATAAATAAACGAAACCCATACTCTCATTTCTTTCTCCCTCTCTGTCTTCCCCCCTCTGTTCAAAAGCAGATGTGGTCTGTGGAGCACTGACAATGGAACAAAAAGAGAGTGTTTTCTGGGTGACAAATAGTGGTTATAGACGGGTCTTTTGTTCCGAGTGAATTTGGACTATACATCCTTAATAGCTGCTTGTCTGAGACTTTGGGCTTTTGACTGCATTTGGGAGATCGGTTCTGTTTGTGAATTGTGCGTTCACCATTCTTTCCCTTGAAATTGTGTTTTCCACCTCTGGGAAGCCCCCCGATGTTTTCTCAGTACACACTGGAAAGTGTGCCAAACTTTTAGAAAGGCAAGTATATCCCGAGGTATCCTGGGGCACAGGACATAGAAGGGAAGACAGATATGAAAACGAGCAATTGTGCAGGAAGTGCAGGAAGATGGGGCCCGGGGTGGTCTGCACAGAGTTATCTCTGTGGGAGCAGACAGGAGGGATGCTAACCCACCGGGTAGGGAGAGCTCTCAGAGGACACTTCCTCTAGGAAGTGGAGCTCCAGGGATGAGCTGAAATTAGCTAAGAGAGTGGCATGGATATATATACATTACCAAATGTAAAATAGATAGCTGGTGGGAAGCAGCTGCATTGCACAGGAAGATCAGCTCCGTGCTTTGTGTCCACCTAGAGGGGTGGGATAGGGAGGGTGGGAGGGAGATGCAAGAGGGAGGAGATATGGGGATATGTGTATAAGTATAGCTGATTCACTTTGTTATAAAGCAGAAACTAACACACCATTGTAAAGCAATTATATTCCAATAAAGATGTTAAATAAATAAATAAAAGCAAACATTCAAATCCAAAAAAAACAAAAATTAGCTAAGAAAATTAACAGGGGGTGTAGGGGGGTGGGGGAGGGAGCTTAGGGGAAGGGAAGGGCATTCCAGGCAGAGGGAATGGCATATGCTAAAACCTGGATGAATGCAGCCAGTTCCGGGAATTACGAGGGGCTTGGTGTGGCCGGAACCAAGGGGCATCGAGGCCATTGGTAGCACCAGTGCTTTCATGCACTGTGCCCAGAGCCAGAAGTCAGGGAGCTTCCTGGCCTGGAAGTGTAACTTGTGTTGGATGGGAGAGGCAATAACCAGTGTATGGTTATTGGGTGCTTTGCTTTAGGATGTAATTGCTGCAGAGGACAGGCAAAAAGGAAGAAAGAGTGCAGGTTAGTTACAGAGATTCCACACATAGGGGTGGAGGAAACTTAATTGAAGGTCATTGAAACTGAAATTTGTAGAGGAGGATGAAGACACACCCATCTGAGAGGACAACAGATATGACACAGAAAGACTGTTAGTGGGAGATGAGTACACAGCAACCCCTCAAAGAAAACATCAGAGAAAGAGGTACAGAAGCAACCCCGAAAGAACCACATTTTTGCAGACACACAGCACATAATGATACATTAAGTTAGCGTTAAAATCTAGCACCAAAGTGTTAACAGTTATCCCCTGGACTTGATGTCAGGGGCTTGGTAAGAAGCACCTTGGAGTGGACCACGGTAAGGATGAAGCTGGCAGTACTGGACATCAAGGAAGCACAACTGTGGTGCAGGAACCCACGTACCAGGGTGTGGGAAGCGTGGTGGGCAGAATCTGAGTGAGGGTACAAAGAAAAAAGAAACAGAAGGGGATTACTCTGACTATGTAGCATACAGGACATGCATGCTCTTTCCTGATGCAAAATATAAATTGGCACAGAAGTAAGTTACTGCCATGATGGGGACCTTCAACTCCCTGGACATTGGCTGGAAGGTCAGTCCAGCAAAAGCAGAGTTCTTGACATATTTTTAATCACCTTATAGGCGGCTTGATTTCTCAGAATGTTGAGAAAAAAAATCAGTTAGGGATTCTGACACTCTGGGCTCAAGCCTAAGTAATTTTCTCTTTTTCAACAAATATTTATAGAATACCCAAAGTGTGCCAGGCCTTATGCCAACAAGACATAAACCTCTTGATGACTTAGGCACATAGTAGGCCCTCAGGAAAGGCATGTTCAAAGAATGCAGGAATGAATGAATGAATGTAACAGGAACCTTGAAGGAAAATGAATGCTCATCTTCAGAATTATAATAAAAACAGGACACTGAGCGTGATCAAATGCCTATCCTAGGCTGTAGGCCTATTGCTGAAATCCACAAAAGAAAGATGTAGAAAGGGCAAGCAAAAGGAAAGGTGGTTCCAGAAGGGTGGGAGCTTCAAAAATCAGAATATACTTTGACAACACAATTCCAATCATCCGGCTGAAGCATTGGGCAGCATCTAAAGAAACCAGCATGGCTACGCAGACAACACCCCAAGGGGCTCAGGTTGTAACAAGACGCATAGAAAGGATGGAAGGTGGGCACCTAGCACAGGGTGAGTACAAAAGAGGAGGAGGACCAGGTGACATAAAGACCCAGACTGAGCCAAGTTTGCAGAAAAAGAAAAAAGCAAACCATTAGAAAAGACAAAATGGAGATTTTTAGTACTTCTTAAGGAAGGCGCATAATGTTAAATCAGTTACAGAGAACTTCTCCTCAGCTTCTCTTTTGGTTCTGTCTTTTCTATTATGCTTTTCATATTTGAGGGAGAATAAACTTGGTGGAGATGGAATTGAAACCTGAGCAAGGTGGTATGATGGTAAGAGTCTATATAAGGTTCAGAGTCCCAACGATCAAGGATTCAGGGCCAGCTCTGCCACTTCAGAAACTTGTGCCAGTAGTAACCTCTCCTGGTTCAGTTTACCCATCTATAGCACAGAGGTAATAACAAGAGTACAGATGTCATAGATCTGCTGTATAGATTTAAAAATCTGATGCAAATAACACAATGTCATAACACCTAGAAAAATTCAACGAATGTTAGCTATCATGATGATGATTAGATGTTTAAAACAAATCTGATGGCACGACCCAACAAAATTAACTTCCCAGGATATTGAAACAATTTGAAGATAAGATCCTGGAACCATTCTGGGTGAACAATAGTCAAGAAATAATGGAAAATATGAGAGTCTGGAAAAATACCATTTTTTTTTAAGTGGAGGAGTAGATGGCAGTAGATTCTAGAAACAGCAGACAAGTGGATTTCACAGAGACCTCCGGGAAGAAAAACCTGCAGGAGATGAAGTAGATGGTTCATCAACACCCAGGAAGTCACCTGTGGTCACTTGAAACCACCTTGGGCTTGCTCACAGCAAGTCATGCTAACATCTCATTTAAGAAAAGAACTTAGTGTCATTTCAGAATCTGTCTTTCCTTTGTGATGTTGTATTATTCACAAATTTGATAAACAGATCTTCCTCTGTCTCAATTCCAGAGTCTTAATTGAAAAGGTTTGTTTACTGAAATCTCAGTATGAGCTAACAGTGTGACATGGTTACACACAATGGACTCTTCTGCTGCCTCAGTAGAAAACGCTGTGTTCGTATTGGGGACAGTAGCACTGGGGACAGTAGCGGTACCACTCTCTGCTGATGTGACCACACGTGGGAGGTGTGTGCTCCGCCCTGAGGTCACATCTTAGCCCCTTACAAACAGGGGCATCCGAAAAAGGCTGTGAGGGCCAGGGTGGTGAAGAGCCTGGGGATGATGCCATCTACGGAAGGGTGGAGGAATTGTGTGTTATTGAGGCAAGAAGGGCAAGACTTCAGGGCTCTCCAGCTTTCTTGTGCATCCAAATGGCCTGGGGTGCCTGTTTAAGTTGCAGATTCCAGCGACCCTTCCTTTACTGGGGGAAATTCATTATCCATGAGTCTTGGTGGGAAACAGAGGCTCCTCCCACCTCTAGGTAGAAGTTGCAAAAATGCAGATCCTGGTTTTCCCAGCCTCCCTTGCAGCTAGAGTGCAGGCCCAGGACCCAGTCACTGCTAATGTGACCCACTTCCCAGACTCAGTCTTGAGAGCTGGTTGTGTCGAGAAGAGGTTAAGCAGAGCATCCTTCTGACAGGGTTGGCAGCTGTGGCCAGATCAACGCAGGGTCAGTGTGTATTTTGGCAGCAGCAGGAGTTCTGAGGATGGTTTGGGGTATTACGTAGACTACCTCAGAGCCTGGTCATCAGCTCTTCTGAAATTCTGTGCTCTGCCCAATATTGTTTACTGTTTATACCAGCTAGATGGCTCGTGTTGCTTGCCACTGAGGCCCCTGATGGATACAGTACCCAGGAGTGCCTGCAGGGGTGCCACATGTGTGCACACACCACACATGCACACCTTCTCTTTCTTCCCTAGTATTCTTCTCTTGCCTTGAAAAATGTTAGGTACAGCTAGCTGAAACAATTGCCGAGGGGTGGGGAAAGAAAATCCGTTTATTCATGTTCCCTATCATCCACATAAAAAGTGACAGAAAAAGGAGCAATATTTTGCTCTGATTGCATTGATAGCATTTAATCTACACTCTCTTTCACTCAAGCAGGATGCTGGCCAAAGTCAATGGGAATTAGATTTGTATAACAAAGGGCAGAGTTGAACCCATAGGGGCTGGAGAACAATTTAGCACACAACTTATTTCACTGCCAACTCTAAGTTTTGAAAAAAAAAAAAAAAGAGTCAGAAATTGAGTCCTGCGGCCAATCCGCATGAACATGTTAGTCACGGGCTTCTGAATCACAGGCCAAATGTCCCCTGGCATGAAAATCTGCTCATTTTTATGGTGGGGGCGTCTTCTTAGGACCTCTGCATCAGACAACTTCTAGTCCCACCCACACTGCCAAGTTCAAACTGACCCACCCAATGTTGAGGTAACGTTGAGCGCCCCGGCTCAGTGGCAAAGAGAGAGCTGGCTAAGGCACATGTGCCCCATGTGAAGGCTGAGGGGCCTGCAATGGTCAGCAGAAACAAGACAGTGGTGGAGTGGGGTCAGCTGCTGCTGTGTGACAAAGAACCCTGGTGGCAGCTGAAACCAGTGTTCCAAGCTTCGGTCTGGACCCAGTTTTGTTAAAATCGATCAGGGCGATCCTGACTGAGACCTTGCCCCTCTCTGGATCTCAATCCACTTGTCAAAAACTGAGTTATCTAGACTAGTACGGTGTAGTAGAAATGGCCTGAGTTTAGGAGGTACATAACTCAAACACAGGCTTTATGACTGTGGCAAGTGACTCAACAGTGTTTCCATTCTGACATCTGTAAAACAAGGATAATGCTTCTTACAGAGTTTGGAAAAATTAAGAGTAATGACTTATACAAAGTATGTAATACACTGTCCGGCAAAAAGGGATTCAATAAATGTTAGTTTCTATTGCTCATTGATTCATTCAACTAATATTTATTGGTGCTCCCAGTGTACCAGGTACACGCTAAACTCTTGGGATGTGGTGGTTTATGTGACAGGTAATGTCCTTCCCCGTGGTGCTCACATGTTCTCGCCCTCTGAGAAGAGGCAGATTCATGTTCTGTAATTCTGGGGGCAGAAGTAGGATTCATGATCTCTTCTGTTGTCCTGTGAGTTCCTGGAGGGCCGAGACCAGCTCTAACTCTGCTTCCTGTCTGTGTATAGTAGGTGCTCAATGAGGGTTTGGGGAGGAATTAAGTTACATACCAGGTAAAATGTTACAGGTGCCAATTCCACAATGAAGCCATTCAGTGCTTTATGCTTGTTCAGACTTGGTCAACTCCATATTTCCAATGCTGGGCAGCCGAAAGGAAGAACATATCCATCCCAGATACATCTGGTGTGTGGCTTTCCCTCTTAATTTGGGGACGGGAAACACAGCGTGGGAAGGAATATGTATGCATAATCCTGCTCTCTCTCTACCAGGCCTTTTCTGTACCATCGCCAGGTCTAGGAAATGTGCACATAGTGACTATACCCTGTGATATTTTCCAGTGAAACAGGCGCTGAGGTGTCATCCTCTCTAACTCATCCAGAATTCTCAACTTTCCAAACAAGAGAAACCAGACGAGCTTCGGTGTCGCTTTGCAGCAGGGAGTTTCTAATCATAGATAGAAGGGGCCGTATAAATTCTCTACCATGAATCTGTCTCTCCTAGACTGAATATGCAGATGCTGCTCTTACCTCGTCGGGTTCAGTTGCTGGTCATCCTGTCTGTACAATGGACTGAGCCCAAGTCACCTAGAACCTGCGTATTTGGAAAACCACTGCAAGTGAATCATTAGAGTCTTTTGAAAGAAATAGCAAGGTTCCCCTGCCTCTTTATCTGTAGGCCTTACAGGATGGACCGTAGGAAAGATGCAGAACCGCTGCCTCAGTGCTCTTCGCTAATTGGAGGTTGGAGACATTGATTTATGACAGGTGCCTCCCATGATAACACCTTAGGTTGATCTCAGAGCAGAGAATCAGAACGATTTTTTTTTCTCTTCCATGGTTCCTTTCAGAGCTCTTCCTGCAGGAACTCCCCCTCCTAGTACTGCTGAGTTAAGGTAATGTGATCGTATTTTTATGGGTGCAAAAAACAAAGAGGCTCAATGACATGCCAAAGGTCAGATAACAGGATGGGGAAGCAGCACCCAGAACAGGACATAAAAAGCCTGTCCAGCTTCCAGTGGCTTCTAACTCTCATTTTCACATCTAGCTGTTATCTCTTGAGAATTTCTAAGCAATTTGTAATGATTACGATCTTTTCGGTAGACATCATTATTCTCAGGTCAGAGCTGGGAAAACTGGGCACTCAAAGAGTTGCCTCTGCATCCCCTATTCTTTCAAGAATCAGAAACAGACCTTGATCATTTTTCACTAATGGTTTAATCTCCAAACCATTGCACTTTTCATGATGTTTATTCAGTTCTGTTTCTAGAATTTCTGTCACCAGAATTGTAGATAATACAGTCTGCTCATAAATACTCAAAACCCACCTAAATAACGATGTGTTTCTTTGAGCGAGATGACAATAAAGAGATACCAAGGAAGGTGAAAGCCGTTGTGTTGGGGGGATAAACAATAGATTAAAGGAGAATTGAAAAGCAACATTTGTTTACTATTTCAGCTCTTAAAACTCCCTGAGCCCTTCAGAGCCACTGCAAGTGAAGGAGGTGTTAGAGGCTGGAATCTGAGATAGAGGCCACAGCACTGCCACAGTGCCAGTCTATCCCTCTGCTGCTGTGTGGACAGACGTCTACTAGATGCTCATCAGATACTAATGTGAAAGTGTTTCTTCGCTTCCTTAGGTGTCACTTATTTGGAACTCAGCAAACATTGTTTTTGTGGAAGCAATGTTCTAAATTAGACCAGATTCCTTAGTCCATCCACAGAATTTTATTTAACTAGGAATGTGGTTGAAATACTCTGTGTTTACAATTTTATGTATAATAGAAAACACACTTGTCACTACATCAGTGAACTCATTAGCAATTCAATAATTGAATTTAAAAAAAGGTAAAATAAAAACTATTCAGTAGTTTGATATTTAATAAAAATCATATTTCTTTAGAGGACAGTATATTGATGCAAATCATGGCATTTCTGGACCCTGAAAGGTTGTCAGGGCATTTGTCAGGGTTTAAAGTTTGATGGTACAGATTTCCTTTTTTTTTTTCATAAATTTATTTATTTATGGCTGTGTTGGGTCTTCGTTTCTATGCGAGGGCTTTCTCTAGTTGCGGCGAGTGGGGGCCACTCTTCATCGCGGTGCGCGGGCCTCTCACTATCGCGGCCTCTCTTGTTGTGGAGCACAGGCTCCAGACGCGCAGGCTCAGTAGTTGTGGCTCACGGGCCCAGTTGCTCCGCGGCATGTGGGATCTTCCCAGACCAGGGCTCGAACCCGTGTCCCCTGCATTGGCAGGCAGATTCTCAACCACTGCACCACCAGGGAAGCCCCAGATTTCTTTACGTCTAATTTAGCTCTAAAGTTATGGATTTCTGTTTCATTGATACAACTATATCACTTAGATTTACACTCACCTGTGGATGATACAGGTGACCCTTGAACAATGCCGGGGCTAGGAACGCCAATCTCCATGCGATTGAAAATCCACCTATACCTCTTCAGGTGGCCTTCTCTATCCGTGGTTCCACATCTGTGGGTTCAGCCAGCCATGGATAGCGCAGTATTGTAATACTATTTAATGAACAAAAAATCCATGTATAAGTGGACCTGCACAGTCCAAACCCATGTTGTTCAAGGGTCAACTGTAATAAGAATGCTGTTTAATAAGGAGAATGTGAGAGACTAGAAGAAAGGGAAGAAAAGAAGAAAGAGGAGGGAATTTCCTAGAAAACTCAAATTAAGAAAAAATTAAAAGGGAGACAAATAGAAATATGTACAGATATGTAAAGCAGCATGCCTGAAGTAGAATTAACCGAGCTGTGAAGAGTGAAAAACAGGAAGAAGGATTTTTCAAATGCATAATATCCCTGAGGGGAAGAGGATGGTGGTAGGGAAGGTTGCAATTCCCGAGTCAACCTCTAGGTGGCAGTGTCAACACCAGGCAGTTTGGCTGTTCTATGACTTGGGTAAAAGAAGGCTAGTTTCAGCTAGGTTTTCTTTTGTACTGTGTTGTCTGAACTCAGGTCGAGTTTTGCATTAACTAAGCATATTAACACAAGACTTTGATTCCTCTCATGGGTTTCGCTGGAATGACATACCAACCCTTCAGTACCATTTTGTTTGCGCACTTGGACCCCGGCACTGTGCTGTTCCCAGGCAGTCAAGAGCAGGGAGAAGGTGGAAGATTAAAAAACATGGAAACGCCCCCCCTGCTGCCTCTTTCCTCAATCCAACAAGAGAATCCTGGAAGGAACCCATCTCCAACTTTGAACAGATCCACAAAGCCATATTCCAGGAGGGCACGTCATCCCTAAGTTACTCACAGTAGCCTCGGGCCGTCAATCATATGAAGACCATCGAGGCCACCGTCACAGTTTGCTGGAGGCTCTTTCACTGCTGCTGTTTCTTCCCTTTATTCACTTGGGTAGAATTTGTCTCTGAGGAGGACATGTCCTGTATCCTAATGTGGGATTGCTTGGAGGGCCTTGGACTCCCCAGGCTGCATCATCACCCTGCCCACAGCTCCACAACCCTGCCAGGAGGTCTGACTTCCTCTGCCCTGGTTCACACCCACTCGTTCTTCTGGGCTTTGCTTGGATATCATCTCCTCAGTAGCTTTCTTTCACTCTTTCTGTGAATTCCCACAGCACCCATGCCTACTCTCAACCCCATCTTAGGACTTGCCAGACCACACTGAATTGCCCATATGTTTTCCCCTGTGGTAACCCCCTCTCCCTGGAAGACTGGTGATCCTCAAGATAGAAAACCTGTCTTATTTCTCCTTCCCCTGTGCCTATGGGAGACATTCAGCAAGTGTTTATTGATTAAGTGAATAAAGTGAAACCTCCTTGACCAGATGTCCACTACACCTTTTGCCCCCAACCTGGTTTTCACAGTTAAGTGGCTTCATTGGCCCTTGAGCGCCCTCTTCTGTCCCAGCAGAAGTATGCTGTGCTCGGAGCCTGGTCCTCTGATAGGTGGTCACAGAGCAGGTGCTCAGACATCTAGGTCCAAAGTGACTCCCTCCCATCAGAGACCTGTTCCAAGGATGTGGCAGACTTTTTCTGTATCCGATACGATGGTCGAAAACACTCACATCCTGTTAGAGCTGAAGGGACTTTAGTGATCATCCAGCCACACCCACTCTTTTTTTTCACAAATGAGGGAACTGAGTGCCAGAGAGGTGTGATCCCCTTCCTAGAGTCACACAGCAAGCCTGCTAGCAGACCTGCAACTGGAAATTTCATCTTATACCCCTGCCGTTTTTCTGTGGCAAGGGGCTATTGTGTACAATTCCTGATCTGTGGGCTCCTGAGAGCCTGCTTCTGGGATAAAGTGAACAAAAAGCCTTATACATGGGCTAAATAAATAAATAAATAAATATGACAGCTTACCCATCTTAGGGCAGCCTTCTTCAGGAGGAGCTTAGCACATTTAATAGGGTGCTTGTAAACAGGAGCTATTTGAATAGTTTCTCCAGCACACTGTTAACATTTATACGTGCCCCATTTCATCTGTAATCTGCTTTTACAAGGCACTGGTGAGCCTTTGATGGCAGCAATGAATGACCCAGACGGCTTCGCCCCAAATGTTCAAACCAAGCTGAAAATTTGGGAGAATCTAAGGTATTCATCTCCATAAAAAAATCCAAACACATTAACTAGAATTGCTCTTCTCCATCCAAATACATTAACTTTTTCTTCCTTTTCCCTTTCTTTCTTTTGCATTTTGACATTACCGTGTTCTGGTTATTGCCCACATCTGGAGTATGGCAGCTGTCCTGTAATGTGCAAGCTGCGGTGTGTAATTTGGAGAACTTGAATACAAATATCTGTTAATTAAAAAAAAAAGTACAGAAGCATGTTTGTCAGCTTGTAATTATGTAAAGAAGAACACCACCTCCCAAACTAATTTAAAAAGCAAACTGAAAATAACTTTACCAGCGGCTTTACAAAATCCAACAACTCTGCATTTAGCCATTAAGTTTCTTCTGATTATCCCAACTTCCTTGGCAAACATCCATGAAGTTTCTCTGGGGAAAGCAAGGGGGCCCGATACGGTAATCAGGAAAGTGGGCCTGGACTGACAGTCAGGTCACTGGATTCTGTTATTTGCCCCTTATGGTAAGTGGAGGGCAGGGTTTCTCAGTCTCGGCACTGGTGGTATCTGGGGCTGGATAATTCTTTGCTGTGAGGGGCTTCCCTGTGCACTGTAGGAAGTTTAGCGGCATCTTTGGCCTCTGCTCGCTAGATGCTCACTAGCACCCACCCAGTCCCCAGTGGTGATCCGCAAAATGGCCCCAGACATTGCCAAATGTCCCTGGAGAAGGATTGGGGGAGATCGCCCCCGGTTGAGAACCAGTCATTTTTATTTGCTGTGTAATAGGAAGAGCACAGGGCTTGGCTTCAGAAGACGTGGGGTTAAGTGGCCATTCCGTTCTAATTATATGACCCTGGCCAAATCAGCTGGCTTTTCTCAACACCAGCTTCCTCATCTCAGTGGTGGGTTGCTGTGAAGGTCAAGTGGAATGTGGAAGATTTTCACAGGTAGAAAAGGGCATTAGGAAAATAGGTTGTTATTATTATTATTGCAAAATGGCGCCTGAGGTGAAAGTTTAGAGGAGGGCCACAGGGCAGCTTTGTGAAGTGGGAAGCGATTCCGTTACGACTTTGGCCTGGTTAACACAGGGCACAAGCTTGTTGACTTGACCTGTTAGCACAGAGCTCTCCCACACTCCGAGACTGAAGGGGTAGGTGGGGTTTGCAGTGTTCTTCGGAGAATTGATGGACCTGGTGAAAGAGCACTGGGGCACAGAAAATCACTGAGGAGCAGCTGATGGAGATGGAATAATTTTATATACACAAGACGAAGGGCTGTACAAGGGGCTTCAGTCCCCTCCCTGTACCCTCTCTTCTCCCCGTAACAGGTCAAGAGGTGTTTGAACTACTCAGGCTCCTGTGAGGTTGTGTAAATGCCAGTCCCCAGGTCAGAGAACATTTCAGAAACTTTTCTAATGGTGTTTTAACAGTAAAGAGATTGCCCACTTCTGGGCTGATGGGAAGACAGGTAGGTGGGTGGATGAGAAGACCTCAAGGGCCCTTCCAGCTCAAGAATTTTAGGATTCTGGGTTCAGGGCTGGGTATTCTCGAATCCAGACCGTCCCTTAATTCATCCACAGATTTCTGGGGAGACACTGATCTAGCAGGAGCTGCCACTCACTGAGGATGGCTCTGTGCTGGAAAGTGTGCTGAGCCTCTTAGGTGTATCATCTCCAGACAGTTCTGTAAGGTAGGTGTGTAATTCCTGTTTCCCAAATGGGAAAGCTGAGGTGTCTACAGGTGAAGTAACATAACACAGAGCAGGGACACATAGTTTGTAAGAGCAAGCTTGTCATCCTCTCATCCAAATCGATTAGGAGAAGGGTCTGTGGCAGGTGGCTGGACTCCAAGCTCACAGGTACCTGGGGAAGCAGAGCTATCGAGCTGCCACTCGCAGACAGAACTGTCAGGTCCCAGCCTAGCCCACCTCCACGGCTGAGCACTTGATGGCCCTGTGGCTAAACTCTGAAGGCCAAACATTATGGGAGGGTTTAGGAGGATGCCATAATGTTGAAAATAAAAAATAAAATAAAGACAGGAGGAAGACGCTGACAGCTTGAGTAGAGCAAACGCAGTCAATACACCTGAGATAACAATTTCTGCAGAGCAGCGCCTCGCTTACCCAGACCCCCAGGAGACGCAGCCGCCCTGACAGCCCGCAGGAATTCTGACTTGCTGCACATCTTTTCATCTCCTGCCTGCTCCTGCCGACTTTTTCATTTTATGTTATTAAATATTAAACCCTGTAAACACTTTCATTTGTCTGCGCCAGATTGTCAGTCAAATTACCCTTTTGTAACAGTATCAAATCATATAGGTATCACTTACTTTCCGGAGCCATGCAAAAATCCCATGGCAGGATCAAACAAGGATGGACCTGAACTGCTGGTCAGTACTCCTGAATTCTTTTCTTCAGACCCTGGCATCAGCTAACCCCTCATATCTATTCAAGTCAGATTGTTTTCTTTCCAAGCAAACAGGATTGGGCGTGCTACTAAGACACCCACCTTCTCTCTAGCAGATTTAAAGTCGATTGGAATGACTTTGAAAATTCAAAATTCTAGAAGTTGAGCCCCATCAACTCAAGAAGCTGTCTGTGGATTTAGACAGAGCACATTGTCAAGGTTACTGTCTTGATACCCAGAACACGTCACGTTCTGTCACTTCTCTGACTGTCATTTGCTGGTGCTCTGGAATTGGTCGTTATTTCCCAATGTTAAATACCCAAAGGAAGATATAATGAGGCCAACATGATACACAAGGAAATAATATATTCCAAAGTCAGAAAGAAATAAGGTTGTTAAATTGACCGATATTTTGGATTATCCATGTCTCCTCTCTCTCCCTTAACAAAGACAATCACAACTTTATAATATTTAAAATTCAATTTTGAGACAGCACAAAAGAAAGGATAATTGGTTCCATGAATTCAAATGCCAGTTACTTGTGTGTTAGTATTTTGTGATGTTACCAGCATTCCAGGCCCTCACTGTGAAAGCCAAGGCATTCCTGAGAATTGGAATCTGATGGTAACTATTGTGCAAATAGAAGAATAGACCATGACTCTCCCCTCCCAGTAACTACCAATGTAGTCTCCACTTCCTAAGTACGAGTTTTCAAAAGATAGAAAAGATAGAGCTTATGATGTGTAAACACCCAAAAGCCTCCTTGTAAATAAGCAATACCATTGACCAACTCAAGTAGATTTGTCAATAGTGGGAAATAAATCAACTAAATGTAAGGAATTAAATCAAGTGGACTTAAGATTTTACCAGGAACTTTAATTAAGGCACCATCCTGTAGCTCTTTGCTGGTCTCCCCAGAGCACACCTCCCACCCTTATCTCCAATCCATCTTCTCATTCTTGTGCTGCTTTTTCTGTGCCCTCGGTAAAGCTATTTAACCTTTCCTTGGTGCTAATGACCCATCTGTTGATCTGGAAGAGCAACAGTCTGAGGCATCTGGCAGAGGGTGGTCCTCTTTGATGAATGATTGGAAAGTACTGTGAACATGAAGTGCTCAGTATTAATATTGCTTTCCAGTGCCCTAGACAGTCTAATGAAATGATATCTTAATCTATGTCACAGCTAATTCATTTTGGAACCGAGTCTACTGATTCAGTTTGGGGGTCACCAAGAGGATGTATTTTTCCTTGGGACAAATATTGACCTCCTGAGCCTCCATCAATATTTACCTTTTGGGTCAATAAATCTCAGTGTTGACTTTGATAAAAGTCAACAATCTCCACGGAACCTCAGGGTCTTTGTCTGTGCTGCCTTAGTTCCAAGGCTGTCACTTGATTCTGTTTTAATAAATCCTTATGTGCAGGAGGTTATAACACAAGCTGTTGGCATGCCCTCAGGGGTAAAGTAGCTGGGTGTATCCCCCAGGCATTGGCGTAGAAATGCTGAGGTGAAACTATCCCAGTGCTTCTTAGAAAATCCCTGATCTTATGTCCATACTTCTCTTCCTGCAGGGAGGGGCTTTCTAGGAGGGCCTACCCAACATGAAATAAGGTGCAGACTAGGTAGACTCCTAACAGAGTCTATCAAACTGGACGATTCCATTCACTGAGTGTTCGAAGGCTGTCTGTCTACTTGGAAGTAAGGGGCGCTGCCTACACGCAGCCCAGTGTCATGTTTGCAGACACAGGACATTAATCTGAGCACGCTGATGGTCACCAGTAATGCTCTTCATCACCAAAGAGATCATGTCGCTTTCACTCCAAACCGTGAACATGCCTGGAATAGTCTATCAGCTGGGCTGAGACCAATTGTTTTATATGTGCAGATTTAGCCATTCGGTAATGGTGTCCACTGAATATGTTTTAGGAAACTGCTGTGCCAGGCTCTTTGCCAAGGTGAGGTTTTGCTCTCAAGCCCCACAGTTGCCCACTGCCTGGTAGGGACTGAGAATACAAAAATGCATGAGGCACGGAGGGAACTTTGTAGCATAGACGCAATTGAATGCATTCCTCATTTTTCCTACTTCTTACCTCATTCAAACCCTCATACCCACACCTCTCCCATCATGAACGAGTTCAGACCAGGAGCTAGTGCTCGTGTAAATCTCTCATTGGAGTCACATGCCGAAAGGACTAAGGTCATTCACTCCAGGGATAGCTCTTCCCACCACTTTCAGACACCTTGCCAGCATCGCATCATCTGTGGTCTTTGGGGAACAGTTGGGGGAGGGGGTTGCCTTGGTTAAAGACACGAGAAACATGTTTTGTAAGAGCAGGAGGGGTCTGCTTTTGAACCTATGGAGAAGACGTTATCCAGGAGGGAGGGCGGACAGTGACGAAGTGACAGATCAACAGGGTGGGTGCTATGTTCATCATGTTTTGTCTTTGCATCTAATTGCTTTCAATATAGATTTGAGGAGAGAGAATGGCTCACCACAAAGTATTCTGTTCAGAAACGTTGCACAGATAAACAGATTTCTAGAATAAATAAATGTAAAACTCAAAACTCTGTCCAACACGTCTTATGATAAATGAGATTTTTTATGTTTCCCATTGATTTATCTGCTTTTAATGGGCCCATTTGCAAGCAGCCGTGCTTCCAAACTCTCAAGGATGGTGTGTGTGTGTGTGTGTGTGTGTGTGTGTGTGTGTGTGTGTGTGTGTGGTGAAGGGTGGTAAAGGGAGAAAACTAGCAGTTCATTCATTTCAGAAAGCTAAGTGTTGGAAGACTAGATCTCTCCTACAGCTCTTCCTCTCTTCTCCATCATTTGTCAGTCCTATTAGTAATTCAGGCTATAAAAGCCTATTTTTTATTTACCTAGATGTTTCCAAATAGTTGAGGAAAATACATTGATGAGAAGATGAAAGGGAAGGGGCCTTTCGAGTTATTCACAAGCAGGGTCTATGTTGTCTGAATTTTTAGCTTAATTGTCTGCTTTCCATCTGCATTTTTTCTGGGTATCCTGATCTCGATCCAGGAGCCAACTCAGCAGTCTGGTCTCTGGACCGTTAGCAGCTGCCTGGAACCACAATTCGAATCAAATCCATCTTGATGAGTTTGATTAACTGAGCTCCGGGAGTTTTGCTCGGTGCTGGTTCTTTGAATCAAAACCTTAAGATCTCAGGCAGTGTGTGCTGAGAGAGCTCTAAATGTACCCCAGGGCCTCTTTAGAAAGACCGGGTTTGTCTCAGTGTCCTAGGCTCCATTTCCGAAAATGGCAAAATAAAAACAAAAACAGACAAAGAAAACCTGTTATAGCAGAGCTTGTCCTGTCCCACAGCGGGTAGTTAGGCTATTAGCTGCCCTGCTCTTAAGATGACTGCTTGTTTCTGTTTTCCTCATTTCACATTTATTCATGGAGGATTTGCCTTTTATTTATTTCTGGCAAATAAATTAACTTCTTTTTCTCCTTTCATGTTTCCTGAGTCGTGTCAAGGTCTTATCAGGTACTCCGCCTTCTTCCCTACTCCCAGCAGACTTCCAAGGGAAATCACTCATTCATTCATTCAATCATTCATTCAGACAACAGCCATTTATTAAGTATCTGATATTTGCCAAGTACTTTGCTGGGAACTGAGGAATTTTAAAAAAATGGATCGATCAGTATTCCTGTCCAGAAGGAGAATAGAATGGAGCATAGAAAGACCTGCCTAAATAAACAAGTACAATAAACATTTGAAGGCATGATAAAGAATGAGCTAAAACAGTGCTAATGTGCATTAGAGATGGGGGAGTTAGATATGAGGGGAATCAAGAGGTCAAGTCTACTGTCCTTGAGCACCAGGTGGATTCAGGGAGTGTCAGATGCATGGCCCCAAGGTTGGCTACCAGAGTGGAAGGTGGGGCATCCTTTGACATAGGAACCAGTGGAGGGGAGGCAGGTTTGTGTAGCAAGTGCTGTCATCTCCTTTGGACTCACTGAATGTGAGTGAACTTGATGTCTGGGAAGGGGTATCAAGTTGGCAGTTGAATATATGATATCGGAGCTTGAAGTTTGGAGGGAGGGATCTGGACTAAAGAGAACAATTTGGGCTATTTCCACATAAAGGTGGTGGTTGAAACAATGGGAGTGGGTGAGGTTATCTAAGTATAGCTTGTGGAGCAAGGAGAAAAAAGGCTAAGACAAAGACCCAGTAAAAAACAACATTAGGGGTGTATTAGTCAGAATTTTCCAGAAAAAAAAACAAAACAAAACAATAAAAAAATGGAACCAGTAAGATGTATATAGAAAGAGAAAGAGATTACATAAAAGAAATAAACTCATGTGGTTATGGAGGCTGGGAAGTCCCACGGTCTGCTGCCTATAAGATAGGGAACCAGGAGAGCCACTGATGTAGCAAGTTCTAGTCCAAAAGCCAGCAGGATGAAACCTAGGAAGAGCCAATGTTTTAGTTTAAGTCCAAAGGCAAGAAAAAGATGGATCTTTCATTCAAGCAGTCAGACAGGCGGAGTTCCCTCTTACTTATGAGAGGGTCAACCTTTTTGCTTTAGTCAGCCTTCAACTGATTGGACGGGGCCCACCCACATTAGGGAGGGCAGTCTGCTTTCCTCAGTCTACTGATTTAAATGTTAAGCTCATCCAGCAACACCCTCACGGGCATACCCAGAATACTCTTTGACCAAATATCTGGGCTCCCTGTGAACCAATGTAGTTGACACATAAAATTAACCATCGCAAGGGGCAAACAGAGGAGAAGGAAGGGGCGCCAGTGACAGAGAAGGTAAAAGAGATAAAAGAGAAATGCTCTCGTTTGTAGGAATAATGCCTCAAATCACCTTAAACACCTTTTGCTAGGGAGGTTTTGTATGAGTATTTTGCATGATTGGGCAACAAAAACTATGTGTGAAAAACACTGTGCTAGGTATTGTAGGAGAATTCACAAGTGAAGGTGGTTCCATACCATCAAATGTAGTGAGAGAGGTTAAACGTATCTATAGATAAAATGGAAGAGGAAGGATGGGGCTGAAAAAGTGCTAGCCAGTCTCAGGGTCTTGAATGTGGGTCCCTGTTATACATCATCACTTATTGTGGCCGGTTGGGCAGAGGTCCCCTCAGCCAGAGGATGGGAGTTGGGCTAAAATGGAAGAGCTTCTTACAGATGCTTGCACAATGTCAGAAGGAGGATAGTTCCGTGGAACACCAGCCCACGTAAACTTTACTTAAGATATGGGCTCCTCTGGGGACATCCCACGTTCCACCGTTCTGTCTTTGTGCTTGATGAATGGTCATGATCACACAATTATTCTTACATATTCACACTCCCAAATATCCTCTTATTTTTTTTTTTCTCAAAAATCCTAAACTGCAACTACTAGAAGGGGTGAGTTAACATTTCAGTGCCAGGCACTGTGCTCTACATACATTATCTCCTTTACCTCTTCCAACAATCCTTTGAGATTGTCCAACAAGACTAAAACTGCAATCCACTTCAGATTATAAGAAGCTGTGAGGATTAAGAGACCGTAGAGGACCCCTGTTCTCCATTGTGCTCTGTAAACTGTGAAGCAGCACACAATTGAACAACCTTATTGAGTCACGTGGCAGCCCTCAAGATAGATGGCACCCTGCCCATTTTACAGAGGAGGAAACAAAAGTTCCTTGAGACTGATTTGCTAGTGAGTAGTAAAGCTGGCAGCAAACCCAGGTCTTGTGATACCCAGATAACCTGGTCCTCCAGGTTACCCACAGCTACCTGTGCAGGAAGAGGTCAAGGCCTACCCTCAGATCTTGCTCTTGTCCAGGCAGAATTCAACCCTGACTCAACCCTACGACAGAGCCAACCTGCCTCCTACGCCTTAGAAACTTCTCTCATCCAAGAACTCACCAGGTTGCCACGGTCCAGCCTTTCTTTGCAGCCTGCGCTTTTTCTCAGACTCAGAAAGTGCTGAGCTGGCAGTGCTAGAGGCTCTGTTCTCGGGTACGCTGAGCATCAGGTAAGATACGTTTGAGCTCGCACCTTCCCCTGGCAACATTTGACGAGCATTTGCCATGGAAAATTCAAAATTAACACTTGACAATTAATCTCTGACTTGAGAGAGCCGTATATACCATAGGTGTAACCCCTGGACATTTCAGTTTCCAATCTGCACAAGTAAGATAACATTCTGAAAATGAAACGTAATCGTTAACGAGCGATGTTCCTTAGGATAGGTTGATCTGCAGTAGTGAGCAGTCTGCACGATCTGAGCAGTGGCTGATGGTAAGGAAGAAGCAGGAGAGTCGGAAGAAGGAGAGAGATGAGCGTCTGGGCCTTGAGATCAGTCCCAGAGGCTGGAAGGTGGAAGGCCCGCTGCCATGAAACACTGGCCAGCTCTGTCTTCCTGGGGCTTAGCTCTGTGAATTCATCAGTCAGCAGCAGCCATTGGCTGGACCAGGATGAGGTTAATGGAGGCACAGTGGGGAGACACCAGAGAAGCGGAAAAGGTGGTCCCTGCTATGAAGACTTGGTAATTGCCTTGCAGAATCAGACGATATACACATGAAGTAGATTAAGCACACCACCCAAGAGGCACCCACATGAGTACAAATTAATATGGGGCCTGGTGGTTGTGGGCCTGTTTTCCTGCCTCTGTGTCACCAAGGATGACAACTAGAATTGCCTGGCAGCAATTGTAAAAAGTACTTGTAGATCCTTGGCGAGAAGTCATCAGGCCAAAAGAGTGCATTGTGATTTCTTATTATATTTAATGTAAAATTGAAGCATTTGGATATTTCCAAAGTGTAATTTGTTCTGATGGGTGGGCCGACAGTGAATTGGACTGCTTCACTAGGGAAGAGGCAAAAAATAAATTAAACAAATTAATGACTGTGACGCATTCCAGGGAGGAGAGAATATGGTTGATAATCTACCCTCACCATCGCCCCTAACAAAAATCATCAATTTTATTGCAGCCACATCTCCTTGGGCTGCTGCTTCTTATGGCTATTCTTAAAGAAAACTTCCCCTCCAGTCGTTTTCTTTAGCCCAATAAGCACAGTCACTAATTTTCTCTCATTTGGAGATTCCTCCTGGAACTATATGCCATTAAAATGCTTGGACATGTGGAAATGGGCTGAGGGAGATATGAGGAGAAGGGGATTGTCAGATGTGGAGAGATTTTGTCAGACGGAATGACTCTAACATGGGATTCACTAACCAAAAGAGAAAGCTCCTGCCACGGGATGGTGAAGAGGAGAGCCGGGCCCCGTGCCTGGAAGCGTCCAGGAGGCATCGTGTGCCCAGAGCACAGCTCAATGCCCAGCCTCTGCCAACTGCTCATTGGACGAGTGAGCGAATGAGTGAATGGATAAATGAATGAATGAATGAAGTCACAAACAAATGGGCGAATGAGCAAGACAGATGAGCCACTGAAGCAGAGAGGCGGACTGGAGTCTGGGAAGCAGGGTGGGGCAGGGGTGGGGGCAGGATGCAGGACTTGCAAGCCAGTGAGCATCAGTGGAAACCATCAACTGATGGTTGAGGGCAGCACAGAGCACAGCATGGGGTGGGCGTGCGGGCTTGGCACGTGTCTCTTGGGGCAACATGGACCCATAGTTGCGTGTCCCCTTCTTCATAGAACTTTTTACATCTTGCATTTACTTGTATGATCATTCATTTCATGATCACAGGATAATATTCAAACTATTTAAGAACTGGGGTATCAGTGGCACCGATCAACCAGAACAGACACAACCCCAGGGGACACCAGCTAAAAACCCAGTGTGGCCATCCAGAATATCAACCCTGACTGCATCTCAAGACCTAGGTTTTCTGAGGATGAGTATCATGTTTGTTTTAATACCTGTTAAAGCCTCAGCACCTAGCTCAAGCCTTTGATACAAATATAGTTCCTCGTTTATAGACACTGTGTCTGCTCTGGGTGTAGCAGCTACTCAATAAATACCTGTGGAATGAGTGAATGCATTATGTAGGGAAGGCATGGTCTGCGTGAAGTGAGGGAGGTTTCCCTGGCCTACCCAAACGGCAGGACGGCCTTCCTTCCTTCCGGGGGCCACATAGGACCACCCTGGGGCCTTGACACACAGGGAAGGGAGGGCAGAGGCAGATCCAGCAACCCCGCCCCCGGCAGCCCGGGCATTTCCTCCAAAGTGCTTTCCTCGGCTTGGGTAAATAACTCTGTTAATACTCTCCAGACCTCTCCCCTTTGTTAGGGAGCGCAGTGTATTAATTAAAAACCACGGGCAGCTGTAAGTATCTCCAGAACAAGGATTAAGCCAGGCTTCTGTCAACTGCTTTCAAAGCAAGTGCTTTTGCTTAAGAAATGCTTTCTTTAGGCGTTAAAGCAATGCGCTTTCCACTGTTCAATCTCCTACGTTACCTCCCTACCCTTCTGGTGCCTTCCCCTAATTCATGCTTCAAACCAACTTCAGCGGGAAGACCACAGTGAAATACCATGTGCCTGAAGCAGTGCCCCCTTGGACAGACACGGCTCACTGAGTTCTAATGTGATCAGAGCAAGGCCAGCATAGTGAGCGGGTCAGTCCCCTGCCCCTGCCCACCTCTCAGCTTCAGCTGAGTTAAGGCACATATACCATAGTCATATTAAGCATGTTTAGATGTGCCGATGAGGGGGAAGCAAAAGACAGGGCTGGACAGGGCTGGTTCCTACGTGATGTGTCTCAGTTTACTCTTCTTTTTTGCGTCGGTTACATGGGTCGCTTACCGGATGACAGTGCACCCGGAGACCCGTTTTTGCCTTTTATGGGAAGGGACATTCTGATAGAGTGGTTCAGGGGTGAGCCAGGCCGTCCATCTACAGGGATGCAGCCCACCAGCGTAGGCTCTCAACATGACTGTTGAAATGAACCACCCAGGAGATTGAACTACGTGGCCTTTAAGGGCCCTTCCTAGGTTGAAATGTAATGTTGTGAATCAAGCTGTCTTATGAGGTTTGAGCTGAGTTGAGAAGACTGTCTCCCCTCCTTCACGGACAGGCAAGGACCATCCTTTCTGGACCATCCACTCTACCCGGCCTGTATAGTGGTTCCCCCCTTATCCGCGGTTTCACTTTCTTCAGTTTCAATTACCACGGTCAACTGCAGTCTGAAAATATTAAACGGAAAATTCCAGAAATAAACAATTCATAAGTTTTAAATCGCATGCCGTTCTGAGCAGCATGATGAGATCTCATGCTGTCGTGCTCTGTCTCACCCTGAATGGGAATCATCCCTTTGTCCAGCACATGTGTTAGCTGCTTGGTAGCTGTCTCGGTTATCAGATGGACTGTCAAGGTATTACAGTGCTGGCATTCAAGTAACCTTTATTTTACTTAATAAAGGCCCCAAAGTGCCAGAGGAGTGATGCTGGCAATCCGGATACACCAAAGAAAAGCTGTAAAGTACTTCCTTTCAATGAAAAGGTAAAAGTTCTTGACGTAATAAGGAAAGAAAAACTCGAATGCTGAGATTACTAAGATCTATGGTAAGAATGAATCTTCTGTCCATGAAATTATGAAGAAGGGAAAGAAACTCATGCTAGTTTTACTGTCACACCTCAAACTGCAAAATTTAGGACCACAGTGCATGATAAGTGCTTATTTAACATAGAAAAGGCTTAAATGTGTACAAGATATTTGAGAGAGAGTGACAACATTCACGTAACTTTTAATGCAGTATACTGCTTAATTGTTCTATTTTATTATTAGCTGTTGTTCATCTCTTACTGTGCCTAATTTATAAATTAAAATGTATCATAGGTATATATGTATGGGAAAAAACGTAGTCTATATAGGGTTTGGTACCATCTGAAGTCCCAGGCATCCACTGGGGGTCTTGGAATGCATCCCCCAGGATAAAGGGAGACTATTGTATAAAGGGCTGGGGGGGCACGTGGGGATGGGGGTGGGAGATAGATAGGAGACCACGAGAAAGGCAAAGCAGAATGAAGCAGTTCTGAGCCCCCAGACAATGTGTGATTTGCAGATCTTTACATTATAACAATGAATATTAAGTAAATCAGTATGTTCTCCATTGAAGTGATAAATAATCAATCAGCTATAATAGCACAAAATATCTCTGAATTCTAATGTGGCCATAAAATAAAATGTCAAATCTGAGGCAGACTTTTTTTTCGAGAGACCTGATATGAACTTCCTGAATTCCTCTCTCATCCTCACTCGAGTGCCGGCAATGGCTGTCTCCATCCTCTGGTACCTATGGGGATGATCTCAACACCTCTGTCCCCCTCATTTGGAAACCTTGAGGAATGACTTAAGATACAAGAGATAGTCACAGCCCCTGGTGAGAATTTAGACTCTTCATACACACACACACACACACACACACACACACGTACACACACACACACACACACACGTATACGCCTGACAGACCTGTATCTTGTCGTACACCATTCAGCAGATTGTGCCATGAAACCCAGCCTCAGCAAAGAAAGAAAGGGGGAAAGAAAAGGGGAAAGAAAAGATCTAAATCAGGATAACATAAATAAGCCTGTGGCAGGCAGAGAAAAACCCAAACAAGTAATAACACCAGGGAAAAGTCACTGCTGAATTTATATGAAAACAGGATGTCACAAAAGCTGTTTGAGAGACCTCTGAGAGGCAGAAATCACAAAAATTCTTTCCTGCCAGGCTGTGGTTTGAAAGTGTAAGAATTACTCTTTTGTGAAACATTGGTGACGAATTTGATTATTTTCTGTCAGCAATCAGCCTTTTTGTCTCATCATACTTAGTAGATTTGTGACTATTTCTCGCTCTCTCTCTGAAATGTGTGTGTGTGTCTGTATTTAAGTCACATTTGCATCTTTGCTCTTTTCTACAGCCTCTTCTCTTTGAACTATCAACGTGTTCAAGTTATAAACAAATACACAAAACTCTATTTGCTCTTAAACCCTCATTGTTCCTCTAGTCCCTATCTTTTCCCAACCTTTTCCAGGACAAATATATATAGGATAAATGCATACATATTGGTCCAAGCTCATTTTGAGCCTCAAGCCCACAACTGGCCTTTTTTTAAAGCAGAGTTTCAGTTATTCTTTCCTCTTTCCTTTTGTCAATGGCTTCTTTCCTCAAGGTGAGTTCACCGCTGTAGATTTCAATGGAGTAGAAAGGATGGCCGGCAAGCGGTCAGACGATTCTGTCTCTCTGCGGGACTGATGGGACCAGTACCTTTGCAGTTCCTTCCATCACTCAGAGGTTTGGTTTGCCTTCTGGTTGCTTTGTTCCCAATATCTCATATGCCAACCTAATGATGGAGACAGCTGTCTTCACACCTCAGATGCTATCAGCCCTTCCATCATGAGGAAGAGGTAGGATGTGTTCCTCACTGAGAACTTGGCCTCAAATCCTAGTCCCCTGACACAACAAAATCTTCTTGTTCAGGATTGTCTACTACTCTCTGAGCCACTCCTAAGTAGAGCACATCCATCCACCAGTAGCAGACACCTCATAACCTCCTCCTCGTGCCAACACTCATGCTGGGCAGTAAGGCATTATTGAGCATTTACTGTGTGTTCTGCAGTGAGCCAGATGCTATGGGCAATAAATTGGAAATTGTAAGACATGGTTTCTGCCCCTCTGAAGTTTATGTTCTAATTAGAGAGAAAATCCAAAAATATGAGTGTCCATTATCAAATGCTCAAAGCGTTTCTGTTGATGCCCGCGCCTCTCTTTTAACCTCAGGTCTCTGGATTATTAGGCTTTTTCTGTTACTTCTATCTTGTCTTAAAGCAAAAGATACATGTGGTTCTTCTCTCCCATGGCTATTCTCAGAACCTGTGCTTTATTTACCTCTTATGGCAAATAGATGATGGCTCCCAAAGATGTCCATGCCTAATCCTGAAGGCTGTGAATATGTCACCTTTCATATCAAAAGCAGACGAGATTTGGTAAAGGATTTTAAAATGGGGAGATCATCCTGGATTATGTGGTTGGACCCAATGTAATCACAAGAGTCATTATATAGAGAGGCAAGAGGGACAGAGTCAGAGAAGGGGATGTGACAACAGAAGTAGAGGTAGGAGTGATGCAGGATCCAGAGCAAAGGATGTAGTCAGCCTCTAGAAGCTGGAAAAGTCAAGGAAGTAGATTCTCCCCCAGAGCTTCCAGAAGGAACCCGGCCCTGCCAACCCATCTTCGACTTCTGACCTCCAGAACTGTAAGACAGTAAAATTGGTGTTGTTTTCAGCTACTGAATGTGTGGTCCTTTGTTATAGCACCAATAGGAAACTAATACACAATCACACCATCCCTGGTTACCTGACCCGCATTTGCATCTTTGATCTCCTTTTCTACAGGTCACGTATTGTCAATGCATTTAGATCATAAACAAATAAACAAAATTCCATTTGTTTTTAAACCCTCAGTGCTCCTCTATCTCCTATATATTTTTCAACCTTTTATAGCCAAATTACTTCAAACATGGCCTAAGGCAGTGATTCTCAAATCTATCACCAAAATCACCCATGGAGTCTTTAAATAATACATCTTCCCAGGCTTCCCCACAGACCTGCCTAGCTGGGGCTCCCCATCCATCACTGATCTTTGGCACCTACCACACTAGAGAGAAGATTCTCAAGGAAGTTTACGACATTGCTCCTCCTCCCTCATTTGCATAATCACTCAACCCACTGGCTTTTCCTTAGTCTGCTTGCTTTGAAACTCTGCTGCATTTAACCATACTTCAACTTCTTCCTGAAGATTCTTTCTTGGCTTCTAAGTCCCTTTACTGGTTCGGCTTTCCTAATTTCTCCTTAACTGCTCATTTGTTTCTTTCCTAACCTTAAAGATGAGTCATCAGATCTATCTAACCTTAAAGATGAGTCATCAGATCTATCTGTTTATCTATCATCTATCATCTATCTGTCTATCTATCTATCTATGTATCTATCGGTCTATATCTATCTGTCAGTCTATCTATCTATCTATCCATCTATCTATCTGTCGATCTATCTATCTGTCGATCTACCTATCTATTGGTCTATCTATCTATCTATCTACCTCTCTATTATCTATCTGTCTGTCTATTATCTATCTCTCTAACTATTGGTCTATCTTATCTATCTTTCTATCTATCTATCTATCTCTGGTATTTTCATTGTTCATCTCCTTCCTTTCTCGCACGGAGCTCAGCTATTCTCATGGCGCCACAGAGTCCCTCCATCTTCTGTGTGGACAACTAACTGCTAAACTTGTAGCTTCGGCTCTGACCACTCTTCTGACTCCAGCATCACTTTAACAACTGGATGCTAAACCCTTCTCTGTAAATAGCTACCCTTTGTTAAATGCTTTTAGTCTTCACGGCAACCCTACAAGATCTTAGCCCTGTTGTCACAGATAAGGACACTTAGGTTCCTTAGGAGGTTATGCAACCAGCCAGAGGTCATATCTCCCTGTGAACCAGATTCAGAATGTGCCCTCAACATTCTGTTGGTCACCAGAATTCTCGATTCTTCTTCTGACAAGTTTTCAGAATCAAACTATATAGGGAGCTGACCTCCTTCTTTGGGGGGTTCTGAAGGCCTAAGTCCATGATCATGCCTATGTTTCTTACTAAAGCCAAGAGTGAATCTATCTGTGTGTACATCTCAAAGATGATCTGTCCAAGAAAAGACACCAGCTTTTCTCAAAGTGGGGAACTCCCTATTTTTCCATTTATTTAAAACTTATCCTTCAGTGCTCAACTGAATGTCTCTGTGCACAGAGCTCTTCCAGACCAAGCCCACAGGGAAGAAATCACCCCTTTACTGAACTAAGGGTGTTCAGGATGCTCAGAATAGGGATGATATAGTAAACACTCCCGTCCACACCCATCCCAAACCCAAGTATCTGGGAACATGATTCTAGGGTGTTGCCAAAGGTGATTCAAATGATGACATATTGTATTAAACTTAGGAATACTTTTCTCTGCTATCTAGTAACTGGTTTTTCTGAACAGGACACCTAGCTTAGAACTGTTTCCTGTCTCTGAGTAACTTCTCTGCTCTCATGGGACAGGAATCTTCTCTCTGAGCTGGTCTTGTAAACTCCCCTTTATTTGTGAAGGTCGATCTTTGTTCCCCAAGAGGTCATTCAGCCCAGATCTGCTTCATCACTTTTCTACCAAGGTGTTTAGGTGCTCTGTGCAAATGTAACCAGTCCTAGCTTCCTGGAATTCCTAAGATAATTATGCAGATAGATGGTTCCCCACCCCTACCCTCAACTGTGCAATGGGAGATGGGAGAAGAGAGGGACCAGCCCTGATCAGCACCAGGCAAAGGCATTCATTACCAGCTTGACCTTAGAGAAGGATGTATATTCCTACATGGAGGAGGAAAGTGTGAGCTTCTTTTTAATGCACCAAGCTTAAGTAGAGACCTGAAGGTAGAAATAAGAATAAATGATGGACAAAGTTGGCCATAATGAGGAAACTAGTCTGGTTGAGCTGGAGCATTTATGAGACGTGAAATTAGTTAAGTGTGCAGGGTCAGATTCTGAAGGCTCTTAACCACCAGCCATTAGCCTTGGTGTTAGGGCATTGAGTATCCTTGTATATTTTAAAGCTGGAAAGTGATCTAATGCTTAGGTTTCCACAAATAACAAACCAAAAGGAAGAAGAAAAAAGTGGCCAAATATCTTAAATTCCTCTTGGGCCTATTGCCTGAATTATCTTGGACCCCAAACACACAGACTTGTGCAGATTTTCTTGGATTATTTATTTTGGTTTGAATGTACACAGTGGAGAACTCGATGTGAGCTTGGCTGGATGCTTCAGAGAAAAGGACTGTGTTGTGTATGCATCTGTTGATGCAACTGGTACCCAGACCATCTGTGGGTGGTTCCTGCCATTCTTAGCAGCCCTCCTCTCTTGCAGAAAGAAGGCTCCTACACTGAGTCATTTGGTGGCCACTGAATTTTATTTTAGAGATGCGTCCTAAATACTGAGAGCTTCCCACTCACTATGCAGAAGAGAATGCCCTTTGAGAAGAGGATTCCTATGTGTCTAACAACAGCACGCTGCCTGGGCAATCTCTCTCTTTTGTCACAGGCTGAATGAGGACACGTTCAGCCTTTGAGCTCCAAGGGTGAGTACATCCAGGGAGGATGCTTAGCAGCCTGTTAGGGTTTGAGTCTGAACTATACCTTTATGTCACTCTACATGTGAAGATGCGTGTATAGCACCATTTCAGTGTTCCAGAAGAATCAGAATCATAAAATTTAAGAACTAGAAGGGACGTGGGAGTCCAACTGCCTACAAATCACTAAACTCCCGTTATAGCAGATCCAATTAAGAGTCATTCTGGAATGAAATAATGCCGTTTGCAGCAACATGGACAGACCTAGAGATTATCATACTAAGTGAAGTAAGTCAGAAAGAGAAAGACCAATACCATATGATATGACTTATATGTGGAATCTAAAATAGGACACAAATGAACCTATCTATGAAACAGAAACAGACTCACAGACATAGAGAACAGACTTGTGGTTGCCAAGGGGGAGGGGTGGGGGTGGGTTGGATTGGGAGTTTGGGGTTAGCAGATGCAAACTATTATATATAGAATGGATAAACAACAAGGTCCTACTGTATAGCACAGGGAACTATATTCAATATCCTGTGATAAACCACAATGGAAAATAATATGAAAAAGAATGTGTGTGTGTATATATATATATACACACACATTCTTTATATATATATATATATATATATATAAAACTGAATTACTTTGCTGTACAACAGAAATTAACACAACATTGTAAATCAACTATACTTCGACTTTTTTAAAAAAGAGTCATTCTGCTTCTTCTTGCTAGCTTCTTCTGACAGAATACTTACCACCTTACAAAGATATCTAATCCACAGTACCCATTAAGCTCATACACTGCTTCCATACAGCACTTCCAGAGAGACTGAGTTATATGTCTGAAGCTCACCAAAAATCATACCTGCAGAGCCAGCAAATTCATATCTAGGAATTTATCTAAGGAAAGAAATGAATCAAACAATCAATTAATCAAGGTATTATATTCCTCTCAATAGTAGTAAGGAAATTAAGTGAATTACAAATCTTGCTGTAGAATAATAAATATTAATGGAGAAAACCAGTAATAGCTAATATTTTCGGCACTTGCGCTGTGCCTTTGCTGAGAGCTTTATATGTATTAGTTCATTCATTATTCACTCAGCTCTGCGATGTTTACGGAATGTGTGTCTATGAGAGTGGGTTTTGGAGGCTGGATGGGTTGGGGATTCTGTGAACACGTTAGGGTTTGTGAGGACCAGCTGGCAGTGTCTCCTCCCTCACATCCCCTACTCTCACTTCTGAGTTGCTGTCCCGCCCCCAGGCCTCTGCCTCCCTGGAGTTGAACAAAACATTTCCCCAGTTTGGTTACACCGTGAATGGGGCCAGTTACCTTTTCCTCCCATCCTGTCAAGGCGGGCACCTCCAGGAGGTAGGATTTCTAGGAGTGCTTTGAAGAAAGAGGAAACAGCATTGGGCAAAGTTCTGAAGAAGGAAAATTGAGTCCCATGGGTCTTTTACATGCATGTTAATACTTAATTGTTTTCGTTGTTCTTTGGAAGCCAAAAATGCCTCCTAGCTTTCTGGACCTCACAACCCTGGGGAAGAACTGTGTTATCTGTCAGACACTGGACTGTAAACCCGAGTTTCTGCTAGCTGTGAGCGTAGCCTTTGTGAGACCTGGGCCTTAGCTAACATCACAATGATCAGAACTGTATCCAGGTCCCCACGAGCTCTCAGTTGAACTGCAATCCTTCTATAAAGGGGGACGGGTTCATGTCAGAGTGTCTTTCTTATGCCGTTCTTAAAAACTTGACCATTTTTTTTAATGATCAAGTATGATTTCAGTAATACAGAATTGGTTTCTTATTAAATCAAAGGAGAAAGATATCAAGCGTGGTAGGTATTATACTTTAAGTTGATTACAAAAAGCATTTATTGAGGGTTAACCACTAGGCACTGGATAGAAAATCAATTACACGGTAGTTAAACATCCAATAATATGTGTTTTAATGAACGATTCATATTTAACACCTCTTATGAAATCATGGGCTCTATTGGAGTTTGGGGGAGCTAAGCTGCAGTTGGGATGTCTGAGTTAACTCTTGAAGAGCCTGGCACCATTTAAAAAAAAATTGACATGTAGTTGATTTACAAATATATTAGTTGCAGAAATATCACTCATTGGTGGAATCTGCTGCCATGTTTTGTCAAACAGCATTTCACAGCCTCATGGGAACTGAGGGCTGGTTCACTTCGGTTCTAGCATCGTGCCTCCTGACCCACACAGCTTCTAAGAGTCACCATCTAGACTAGGCTCAAAGACGACGCTGACATCACATTGGCCTGAAAGAGCAAGTCGTCATTTTGAAGAACTCACTAGGATGATGCTGTGCATTATGAAATGACATTTCCAGATTTCTTTAGGTAACTTGAAGAGCCACGGTGTCCCAGTCCATAGAGACCCATCTCTCCATCATCTGCCGTATCACCTCTTACGTGATATGTGATAACCTGACCCAGAGATCTTTATCTTGAAAAGGTGTTTGTATGTACTGTGTGCGTGTTTAATTCAACTCAGTTGCTATTCACGCTTTCTCTTTTCACTACACTGTCCAGTCGAATGTGGTTTCAGGATAGAAAAAGCCCATCCGGTTTCGAAACATGCCAAGACACCCACACTCCCAGCTTCATTGAACGTTGCTCTGGAATTCCCTAGCTCTGCTGCTGCTCTGGGTTCTATAATGTGTGGCTACTCTTTTCAAAGGAGTTCATAGTCTGTGCCGCTAGAATCAGACCATGGGAGAGTCCTTCAGTTTAGCCAATTCACAGCTATTTTACAGAGTTATAGGAGAGGTGAAGGAAAGAGCAAAGAGTGGAAGACAAGAAGAAAATAGCAGTGCGCATGTGGCAGTTGAAAATGAGAACCAGTGAAAGAGGGAGAATACAAAGTGGGTACTTCATAGGTAGAGGACGGCAGTGGGGAAGCTTAGCTCCCATGTGCGAGATGCTGAGTGGGCAAAGGACCATGGGAGTGAGTAAGCTGTTGACTCAGAAAACACCGGCTTTGGCTGACAGTATGGAGATCACCAAACAAAGCTGAGGAAGGTAGGATGGTTAGCACTTAGGAGCTTGGGCTGTGGACCCTGGCTGACTAGATTCTTTCTGCCACTTGCTAGCTTTGTGGTTGGGAAGTCAACACCTCTACGCCTGGAGACATGATGCCAAGTACCTAGTACAAGGGCTACCACATCCTAATCACACAGTAAACCTTGGTTGAACAATGTGTGCACAATGATATCTACCTTATATGGTTGTTTTGTCCAGATAAATTGCAGAACCCACATGGAACATTTAGTGTATTGCCTGATGGGTAATACCTGTAACATTAATAAAAACAATTCTTATTATTACACATATTAGTAGGATTCCAAGTGTTTGATTTTCTGTAGTCATTTAATCTTATTATCTAAGTGATGTCCTTCCTGTTATGATTACTGGGACATATTTTGTGAGCTCTTATGATTGTGAGTGACATAAAACATGTTTTCAAGATACATTAAATAAATGAATCAATTAATTTGTAGGACTTCAGAGTGGAAAGTCACCTTACTGAACATCTAGTCTAGCCTGTAGATTTTATAGGCATAGCCTATAGATCCTTTTCTGGCAATATATAAATATTATTTATATTTAGTTATATTTATTTTATATTTTATATTATAAAATATAAATATATATTTTATATTATAAATAGTTGCGTTAGCTTTCATTTGGCTAACAGCATGGGGGATTGTCAGATATTGGCTCTGACCAGATTTAATCTGCAGGCTATGTTCTGCCCTCTTTCTACTTGCCTTAATATATATTTTAAATATATATTTTATATTATAAAATATAAATATTTTATAATATAATATATATATTATATATATATATTATATATATAATATATATAATATAAAATATTATATTATTTTATATTTAGTTATTTATATTTAGTTATATATATAACTAAATTCCTCGTTTTATTAACGAGGAAGCTGAGGCCCAGAGAGGTTAGTTGGTTTGGGCTGGGTGACCCAGTACATGAGGACCAAATCAGAACTACAGCCCAGGTCTTGCAGCTCCCAGCGTGGTAGCATGTCATGTCAACCAGATCTTCCCTTCTGCGGGACAAGGATGGCTGGCCAGTTGCAGAGCCTGGAGGCTACTGCCTGAGATGTGACTTCATTTTGCAGTTTCAGGGTCTATACCATCATTTCAGGGGAAGAAATGCAGCTCGAGTCTATGCTCCAGGTTCCTGTCTTCACAGGGGGTGTTTGAGCCCCAGTTGGAGGGCTCTGGGTTCCTTTGTTCCGGTTCAGAATTCTTGGCGGTTCTGGTTAGGCTTCCTGACTTGATCTGAATTTCTAAAGCACCCAGCTCAGGATCTGTGATTTGGAGAGGCATCGCCTAGCAGCTGTCACCATAGGTTGTGGGAAGGGCACATGAGGAGTGCCAGGAGTCGGATGAAAGAGGTCAGTGCTGCTTGGGGAGGGAAGTGGCAATTCTCCTTAGACGGCACATCCCTACTTTTTATGGCTGATGTGCTGGGTGGATCAAAGGGAATCGGCAGAGAAAAAGTAACCAGGAAAGAGAAGATATGGTGACTGTGGGGGGACAAGAAGTGAGAAGGGTGTGTGGGGTACCTGCATCCAGGAAGCATGTGGTCTCACTTCCCTTCCAGCCTGGTTGACTCCAGCCCGTTCCCTCGGAACTTCAATCCGGGGAACCCTAGGCCAAAGGATACATGACAAGTACTCAATAGGTATTTGATGAATGAATGAATGAACCCATAAATGAATAGAACTTTAGGGAAGTTCTAATAGCTGAAAGCTATTAGAGGTCCTTAATGGACCTCAAGTGACGAATATAATCAACATGGTTGCAATGATTAATTCCAATAAAGCAACTCTAAAATAAAGCACTAACAGAAGCTTGAAACTGCAGAATTTATAGTCATCAACATGCTTATTGTTGTCACCATCTTGATGGTGACCTGCCTGGAATTGTCCCCCCTCTTTCCAGCTGCCCTAACGAGGTGGGAAGGCTTAAGTCTAGGAACCCAGCAGAGGAGGGGTACATCTGTTGTGTGTCTAATGAGGCTCTCAGGGTGGAGGAAGGTGAGCAGCTTTCCCCAAAGGCACCAGTGTAATCCTGAGATCTGTTTCCGCACAGCTTGGGGGAACGTATCTGAAGATTTGCTCAACTGCAAGTACAGATGAAAATGATACTGAAAGGCCCCAGGCCACATTCTTCCAGGGACCTTGTGGAGACTGGGGAAAAATGACTTTTTTCAACAGGACGGCAGTGCTGGCTGGGAGGAAGATGAGGAAAGAAGGTGTAGGACCCCTTCCTCGGTCCTTCCAGGAAATAAGCGGAGGTGTCCTCACGCCGCAGACACAGCCAGCCGTGTCAGATCCACACTGGTGGCTGAAGGTTGCTGACACGTCGCTGAAGAGCTCCAGAGGCTGGGATGCCCGAGAAGGATGGCAATGGCTCTGTCGTGACAAAAATCACGCTGGACAGCAGCCAGGCGGGGACGGGGGCTGCAGAGAGCGGGGCCCTGAGAATCTGAGCACGTGTCAAAGCAGTTTTATCATCGGGAAAGAAAACCGAAAGTGAAGCATAATGGAGGACTCGAGGCAGACAGGGTGTGTCAGTGAGATTTAACTTGTTTCAGAGCAGAGGGAATCGCGAGGGCCCCCGTCCTTGATTGGAGTGGACCCGCGAGGTGGGCCCAGCTGGAGGGCTGGAGCTCTTCATCCCAGACGGGATGTGGCTCCACCCGTCCCATGAATCTCTTCACCAGCATCTTGAATAAAAGGCAAGTAGAAAGAGGGCAGAACATAGCCTGCAGATTAAATCTGGTCAGAGCCAATATCTGACAATCCCCCATGCTGTTAGCCAAATGAAAGCTAACGCAACTATAAATTAGCAGCTCCGGGAGCCAGGGAGGAGGGAAGTGGGTTCTCCAGCCCAGATGGAGACAGAGACAGGAGCCCCGGGAGGCCAGTGTGTGCCCCCCAAGCATGCAGGTGTTGGAGGGGGTGGCGGGTGTGGGCGCCCCCCTTGGGCTGCCCCGCTCTGGTCTCAGAGTCGTGCCTTGTCTCCCATGGAGCCCACGTGAGCGCTGCCTCTTCTGGAAGGTTTCAATGGCAAAGGCGCCCTGTCCCCTCCGAGAAAAATTGGTTCACGCTCTCATCTTCCTCCTGCCCACCTGGAGCGCGACTCTGTCCTCACAGTGAGCCCTGGACAAGGTTCCCTGGCCTGGCCCTCGATATCCAAATGAAGTCCCCACCAGGCTGAATCCAGTGGCAATGTATACCCCAAACCTTGAGACTTGGCCATTTCCCCACTTGGTTTTCACTCACCGCAACAGGATGTTAATGAAACAAAGAGGACAAAGGGGAACGCGGATGCCTTCCTTTCACTTGTGGAGATGGCTCTTTAATGCTCCCCTTAGAGGACATGCCTGCCCTTGACCCCTTACATCAGTCATTCTGGTCCCCCTGACCCTGCGGTCGTGCCCACCTCCCAGCCTTCCACTCCACATGGCACTCACGCTCAGAAATGTATTCAGTACTGATGCCTGTGGTTCATTTGGCTTTCAGTCCGTGATTTAATCTCGCCCTGGGCTCGTCCTCACCCGTACTCCGTGGCAGCGTCAATGTGCTCGCAAGTGCGTAAGAGGCAAAGTCGGCCATGTCTAGGCAATTCTGTGTGTACAGTGCAGTCTGTAAAGGGGCTTCTTTTGATGATGACGGTGATAATGATATCAGATCGTGCTGAGAGGGGCAGAGAAAAGCTGTGATTAGTTCCAGGAGTGAGGCTTTCTGTGGCAGAGATGGAATCTCCATCCCTCACTGAGACACAGCTTTCACTGGGAGTGAGAGGAGGGAAAGGAGGAAGGTGAATGTCTTACCATGAGGGCTGCTCAAGGCCCAAAGGCATCTCAACAGCCAACCCCCAAGACCCCCAAGAGAAAGGCCCAGTGGAGAAGCACCAGGGTCCATGACACTGATGGGAACATTTGTCAGAGATCTGCAAATGAGAGTGCCAGAACAGAGGCTTGTCCCAAGAGACTTTGTCTGCAGTAGGTGGGAGGTTGGAGGGAATATCTTAGAATAAAATCTTTTAATGTTCCTCTCCACAGCATTAAAGCCTCCTTAATGTGACAAATCGGCGCCCCTGCCTACTTTACTGCCTGCATGTTAATGAGCAGAGCCCGGGTAACAGCGCCATTGGGTGGGGACAGTTCACAAACAGCTTGGCTTTGAGATGCTCAGGGACAGAGAAGGAAGATGAGGTTGCATGAGAGCAGCAAGCCCGGAGGAGGAGGCTGCCTCCCTGCAAGCCCTGGGGTCTCAAGGAGAGCCCCCAGGGAGTGTCCTTGCTCTAGGAGGGGCCACACAGAGAGAGCCAGGGGAGACCTGAGACTCCCTTCCGCTGAAGGACCCCATTCATTAAAACAATATACAAAACACCCTCCAGTGCAGGCCACACGGCTCCCAGGATGAATGCAGGTCACTGTCCCTGACTGGCTGCCACTTCGTGGTACTTGAGTGACCCTCTCTAGCTGGGAGAGCAGGGGAGGGAGTGGGGCCTGGGCTTTTGCAGAATGTGTAAGCCCTTGTTTTCTCAATCCAATGTAACTGATTCTTTGTCACCAGGTTCTTGAGGTCACTTTGTTACCTTGACAGGGTGATACAGTGGCCAGTGTTAATCAGGCCCTTGGGAACACTGGAGATTGTGTGGTGGTGATGATGATGATGATGATGATGATGATGATGACATCATGTAGCAGGTACCCAGTGCTCACCATGGGCCAGACATGGCAGTAGGTGTTCTAGATGCCGGTATTATTTAATCCTTACTCAACTATTTGCTTGATAATGCTGTGACTCCATTTTTATTAAGGAGTAAACTAAGTCTCAAAGAGATTAATAACTTGATTACAGTTATAAAGCTCTTAAGTTATAGAAAATGCAAAAGTATTCATCATTGGAGGAATGTATACAGAGCTCCCTTGGACTGTGTTATATTACAGAGTACTTGAACCAGAAGGGAACTTAGACATTATCTGGCCCAACACTTTTTTTTTTTTTTTTGCGGTACGCGGGCCTCTCACTGTTGTGGCCTCTCCCGTCGCGGAGCACAGTCTCTGGACGCGCAGGCTCATCGGCCATGGCTCACGGTCCCAGCCACTCTGCGGCATGTGGGATCTTCCCGAACCGGGGCATGAACCCGTGTCCCCTGCATCGGCAGGCGGACTCTCAACCGCTGCGCCACCAGGGAAGCCCCGGCCCAACACTTTTTATTACTTGGGTGAAAATAACTGAAGCCAGGAAAGCTGAAGAGACTCCTGTAAGGCTACAGCCCTGGAAGTTGGCAAAGCTGGCGTGAAAGGCTAGTTTCTGTCGAATTCTAGCCCTTTGTTCTTTGCACTTTGGCAGACCCCTTGTCTCATTGTCTTCCCATTTGGAGTGCTGCAGGATTTTCATTTTTAAGTAACTTGTTGGTGGCTTGTGGTGAATTAAGTGCATGATGGAACTAGAACGTCTACAAATTGGAAAATAACCAGGGGGAAGCTTGTGTCCATTGAGCAATTATAGGTGCGCTGAGACAGACAGACACCTGGGAAGCCCACCATCTTCCCCAGGGAGGCAGCCACCTCCATCCGGTCTGCCTGGGGAACACTGCAGAGTTGGAGGTGTCTGGTTCTGGTCCTGGTCCTGGGACACTTGTTCATCCAGGCTGGTACCCGAAGACTGAAAAAGGATGAAGAGGAGAGTGGGAAAATGAGCAGAGTTGAGGCCTTTCCTCTTATGTACCTGAGTGTGCCCAGCACATGCTCCAGACTGGAGGGATATAAATGTCAGTTTATGTACCACACTGGGCTGGCTGCCAGGAAACACCTGCAGAGTAAATTAAAGGCAGATTCCTAAGGCCTTCTTCCAGAACTTCTGATTCAGTAAGTCTAGGTTATGATTCATCTGTATTTTAAAAAATTGCTTCCCAGGTGATTCTGATTATCGGCCCAACTTGTAGGCACTACTGAAGGCTCTAATGTCACCAGGCAAAACACAGGGGAAGCTGGAGAGATAAGCGACAGTGTGGTCAGTTAAATAAAAGAAGATGGTATAGGGTTTGGAGGGATGTTTTTGGTTTTGTTTTAACTATAACTCCTGGGCTATTGCTAAGAGAGACACTGAGGATGATTCCAACATTGAGAAACAAGAAAAAAAGCTTTTATGGGTATGATCCACTATTTGAATGTAAATGAAATTTTCCATAATTACAACTTCTTGTCCAACATGAAGGCTCAATTGAAATAAAATCATGAATGGTGTCTGAATTATCTAGATCAGTTCTCCTGTATGCATTGTCCCTGGTAGTCAACAGATAAAGCTTCCATCACACTAGGTAATTATCTGGATAAGTGAGGCAACTAGTAACTCCACAGTAAACCAGCCGTAAGTGAATTGTCTAAGTGACAACTTAGACTGATGGACCCAGAGGAGAGGAGGGAACCAGAGCGTGGTCCAAAGGGCTACATGGCAATCATGACTTCATCCGGTGCTGTCGTCATTTAAGGGCTGAATTGCTGCCTATAGGAGCAAAGGTGGGGGACAAGGATAAATTAGAAGTCTAAGGTCGTCCCTCAGTTTCCCAGCAGGCAGGCTCCCAAAGTGAAGTATTATGAGCCATGTGACTGGAAGAATACAGCAACTTCAGTACTGAGAACATGGTCTTGCACATAAGATGAATGTCTGGACACTCTGCGGTAGCAGAGGGGGTGAACACACACACACACACACACACACACACACACACACACACACACACGCAGCATAGATATGGGAAAAAATTTATGTCTCTCCATTGTAAATTTAAATGAAGTCCGGAGTAGTGAAGGCCATTTGTAAGGTCTGCTGAGCTAATGGATTCATAATGACTTTTAAAGCTTCACTCGGGTAAGAAATACGGTTCATTTTTTAATTGCATATAATTATACTTTTTCATAATCTAGGGTGGCATAGCAAAAGTAAATCTACTGGCTTAGTTATCAATCTTTTTATTATCTGGAACCCTGCTGAAATAAAAAGGAAAAGAAACAACTATTGTTTTTCTAATCTAGGAAAAAGGATTTTTAAAAATACTCTCAATGTTAAATGAGTTATGATGCTTTTGATGGGAAAACACTGGTTAGCTGCAACGAGTGATACTCCTTTGGGGGAATGCTCGTTGTAGAAGTGCCGGGGTGTTCTGACCTACCTGTGGTGCACACTGCTTCTTGTCCTGCAGGAGTGGCATTTGATGGTCTGTTCAATAAGCTAAGCAGAGAGTCCATTTTTATCCCTAGAGGTGGACTCTGTGAAAATCTTCAAGCTTGAAGCGGCAGGAGATTGGGGGAAAGGACAGTGAAGAGCGTGGTAGGAAGTCAAGAAGGTGAAGTTCCTGGGAACATAATCAGATTTATCTTTCTGCTGGGTTTCTCCTAATGATTTTCCCAAGGCCCTCGTAGGACCCTGTGGTTCACTCAGAGTGACCCTGGGGAAGAAGATGTATCTCTGAAGGAAACGGGATGATAACTTGGCCGGGAAGATTCATTGCTTTCATGGAGATAAGATTTGCTGTATTCTCAGTTTCTTGCAAAGTAGAAATGCTGAATCAATCATATGTAGGGAAGCAGCCTCATCTGGGAGGAATGAGGGCAAGTTCTGGTCTACAGGACCATGCCAAGGGAAGGAGGGACGTTTTGCTCACGCAGGTACAGCGTAGTTCTCCACATCCAACTCTCCTTGTGTCTCATCTCACTAATCCGAGAGATGCCCTCCGCCTGCGAGAGGCACCGTCTCTAGGAGACAGCAGTTGGGTGGCCAGTGGAGGCCTGTTAAATGAGGCAGCCTCTCGACAGCACCGTCCCAGCCCTTGCTGAGCTGCCACGTGGGCCTGTCTTCTCCCTGGCCCAGCATCCCATGATCCCTCGAAAAGGCATCAATTCCGGTCGCCCCGTGTTTGAGTGAATCAATTATTCAGTCATTGTTGGGGAGGCAGTAACCCAGAAAGAAAAACCAATTAAGCTCTTAAAGGTTGAGCAACCCATTTGGGTCTGATGGAGATGAATGATGTTGCAGTACATCTCAGAAGGGGGAGATGACTTCCTGTGAAGAGACAGCAGTTAGCAGTGAACATCTCTGAATCCCTTCAAACTATTTTTTACCATCCTCCCCTAGTCCCAAACCAACATACACATCAAGCCCATTGACAGTTCAAGGATGCTACAGCTTATGCATCTTACGCCTAGAATAGCAATAATGACCATCACAGTGGTGCCTGTGGTATGTGCCTGGCGCTGGCTAAGAGCTTCTCTCACTGAAGTCTTTGCCCAGGCAGGTGCTAGGTCTGAGCTTCACCCTCCACAGGGACTCCTTTCTCCTTTTTGCCTATTCTAGGCTCCAGGAGCTGTGCTCATGCCTGGTGGTGCCAAAAAGCAGTGTTTTAATCTTTACTCCTGTCTCTAGAAAGAAGCAGAACCTCACATCTCCTGTGGAGAACTCCTTTACTCTCCTTTACATCCTGTAATCAGTGTGGGTTTCCTGAAAAAGGTGGAGTTTAAGGTACAAAAGTGGTTGTAGACAGTGAAAAGACACTTGGGTCCAGAAAGTGTCTTTATTTTACAGTTTAAAGTATGAACATTGTGATACACATGGAAACCTTGTGAGTTTTGCTAGCTAGGGAATCCCACTAGGGATCATCCAGACTCATTTCCAAGTAGATGATGTTTTTAATCGGTGGTGACCTAGAACAGCTTGTCCCTTTATCCTAGGGCATGTGCTTTATTCCTTTAATTTCCCTCATAGCGGGCAAGACACATGACAGCTGAGGATCCTGGCACTGCCACTTGCCAGCTACTTGACCTTGAGCAATTTACTTAACCTTTCTTAGCCTCAATGTGCTCAACCACAAAATGGGTCTAATGATACCTAGTTTTCAGAGTTGGAAGAATTACAGAAAAGATAAAACTCAAGTACCTGGAGTCAGAGACCTGGTACCTAATCAGTGCTCAGTAGGTGGGTTTTGTCCTTGTCACTGTTATTACTATTACATCACTAGATTCAGAAAACTGGGTACAAGTCACTCTTCTTCCACTTGCCGGCACTTTGACCTTGGATGACTTGTGTAGCTTTTCAAAACCTTAATTTTGGCATCTGTGAAGTGTGACTAGTAATTCTACTTTACCAGATAGCAGTAGGTTTAGCAACAACAAATGGAAAAGCCAGCCACAATGGTTTAGACACGTAGGGAGCCATTGATCTCACTTAACAAGTCTGCCAGGGACACGATGCTACAGTTGGTTCAGCAGCTTGACCTCAGCAGGACCAGCACCTGGGCGACTCTCCAGGGTTCTCTTGGCCTTTTCCACCGGCTCTGCCCTTCATGGTTCCAGTATGACTGCTGTCCGTTTAAGGCATCATCTTTGTCCTAGGCATGGAGAAGGGGGAAGAGGAAGCACAGAAGATAAACCTCTTTTTGTCAGAAAAGCAAAAACTTTCCCTACAGCCCACCCAGCAAACTGATGCTCACATGTCACTGACCACAACGGGGATGAGGGTCAGACCAGCCAGCTAACAGAGTTTGCCACATCTTGTAATAGGGTTGCTGAGAGAATAGATGAGCTGGTGTATGTTAAAGCATTTTGTAAGTGCTTTACCAAAGAAAGTGATTATTCTCACCCCAGCCCTTGCACAAAGCAGAGGCCAGTCAACTGGTTAAGTGATAACTTTATTGTTCAGGCCTTTTAACCCACACAGAGATAAATGGAAGGCGATGGTTGTTTTAGGACTAGCCGACAGGTCATACCCTCTTTCTGACCAAGCTGGGAGATATCCTGTTTGATTCTGTCAGCGAGATGATGTTCGAATTGGGCTTGGTGGCTTCAATTGTCTCTGCTTGATCTAACTATGAGGCCACGACCTAGATAAATACGGCAAATTTCTAGTACCGGCAGGAGGTATTCCTGAAAGACCCGTTCACCAGTAATGGGGTGATGTGAAATTAATCACAGGTAGTCTTCCTAATGTGTGCCCTCCCGTTCATGTGCCCTCATGACGTCCTTCATTAGCATCCGCTATTTTTTAACAGCTTTAGGGAGGTTTAATTTACATACAGTAAAATTCACTAAATATACAGTTGAATGATGTTTAGTAAATGTACACAGTTATGCAACTATTGATACCATCCATTTTAGAATAATTCCATCTCCCTGAAAAGGTCCCTCATGCCCATTTTCAGACAATCCCCAGAATTGTCCCCCACCCTACACTCACGCCCGCCTTGCTCTGGGCAATTGCTAAGCTACTTTCTGTCTCAAGGTTTGCCTTTTCTGGGCATTTCATGTCAACAGAATTTTAAAACATGTGGTCTTTTGCTTCTGGCTTCTTTCACTTAGCATGTTGTTGAAGTTCATCCATGTTGTAGCATGTTATCAGAAGTTAGTTCATTCTGATTTTTAAATAGTATTTCATTGTATGGCTATACAGTTGATGATAAACATTTAAATGCCTTCCACTTTTTGCTTATTATGAATATACTGCTACGCACATTTATGTACATGTCTTTTATGTACATGGCCATATATATTTATTTATAAATAAATAAATAAATATATATAAATAAATATATTTATTTCTCTTCAACAGATATCTAGGACCGGATTTGTTGGGTCGTGCAATAAATTTATGTTTAACATTCTAAGAAGCTGCCTAACTGTTTTCCGCGTTCTACCAGAGTGGAACATTTGTTACAATCCATGAACCTACAGGGACCCATCATCACCAAAAGTCCATAGTTTAAATCAGGGCTCACTCTTGGCATTGTACATTGTATGGGTTTTGACGAATGTATAACGGCCTATGTCAACCATTACACTATCGCACAGAGTAGTTTCCCTGCCCTAAACATCCTCTGGGCTCCACCTATTCACCCCCCCTCCCAACCCTTGGCAACCACTGATCTCTTTACTGTCTTCATAGTTCTGCCTTTTCCAGATGTCATATGATTAATCATAAAGTTTGTAGCCTTTTCAGATTGGCTTCTTTTACTTAGTAATACACATTTAAGTTTGCTTCATGTCTTTTCATGGCTTGGTAGCTCATTTCTTTTTAGCCATTGTCTGGATGTACCACGCCTTCTTTATCCATTCATCTGCTGAAGGACATCTTGGTTGCTTCCAAGTATTGCCAGTTATGAATGAAGTTGCTCCTATAAATATATGTGTGCAGGGTTTTCTGTAGACATAAGTTTTCAACTCAGTTAAATACCAAGGAGTGTGATTGCTGGATTGTATTGTAAGAGTATGTTTACTTTGTAAGAAACTGACAAATTGTCTTCCAAGGTGGTTGTACCATTTCATATTCCCACCAGCAATGAATGAGAGTTTCTGTTGCTCTTCATCCTCACCATCATTCAGTGTTGTTAGTGTTTTGGATTTTGGCCATTTGGATAGGTGTGTGGTGGTATCTCATGTTGTTTTTATTTGAAATTTCTAATGACATATGACATTGAGCATCTTTTCACATGCTTGTTCTCTAGGTATGCATCCTCTTAGGTGAGGTGTCTGATCAGCTCTTTTGCCCATTTTTTTAAACCAGGTTATTCATTTTCTTATTGTTGAGTTTTAAAAATTCTGCTTATATTTTGGATATTAGTCCTGTATCAAATGTGTCTTTTGCAAATATTTTCTGCCAGTTTCTGACTTGTCTGCTTTTGCCCATTTTTAAATTGGGTTGTCTGCTTTCTTATTATTGAGTTTTCAAAAGAATTCTTAGTATGTTCTGGATATAAGTTTTTTATTATTCATCTGATTCAGAAAATGTTCTCCCAGTATGTGACTTACCTTTTAATTTTCTTAATGGTGTTTTTTAAAGTACAAAAGTTTTAAATTTTGATGCAATCCAATTTCTTAATGTCTTTCTTTATGGATCATTCTTTTGTTGTGTATTGAAAAACTCTGCCTAAACCAAGGTCACAATGGTTTTCAACTATGTTTCCTTCTAAAAGTTTTATAGATTTACCTCTTACATTTAAGTCTATATGAATTTGGGGTAAATTTGTGTGATGTGAGGCAAGGATCTCAATTCACATTTTTGCATGGGACTATCCAACTGTTCCAGCACCATTTGTTGAAAAGGTTATTCTCCCATTGAATTGCTTTGGCATCTTTTTAAAAAATCAATTGGCCATAAACCTAAGGCTTTAGTTCTGGACTCTCAATTCTATTCCATTGATCTATTTGCCTCACAGTATATCAGCACGACACTGTAGGGGTTACTGTAGCTTTAAATCATGTTTTAAAATCAGAAAATGTAAGTAATCCAACTTCCTTCCTTTTCAGAATTCTGTGGGCTATTCTGAGTTCTTCCATTTCTATGTAAATCTTGGCATTGTGTTGTCAATATTTTCAAAAAAAAAAAAATCCTGCTGAGATTTTGATAGGAATTGTGAAAATCTAAAGATAATTTGGGAAGAATTACCATCTAACATTTTTGAGTCTTTCTATCCATGAACATGGAATGTTACTCTATCTATCTGAAATTAATTTCTCTCAACAATGTTTTTTAGTTGGCCGTGTACGAATTTTTCACTTTTGTTAAATTTATTCCTAAGTGTTTAGTATTTTTAGGCTACTGTAAATGGTATTGTTTTCTTAGTTTTATATTTGGATTATTGGCAGTATACAGAAAGAAAATTAATTTCTGTATGTTGATTTTATATCCTGTGACCTTGCTGAATTCTTTTATTAGTTCTAGTAATTTTTGTTATAGATTCCTTAGGATTTTTAATATGTAGGGTCTTCTACAAATAACAACAGCTTTCCTTCCATCTTCCTTCTAGTCTGGTTGCCAAGTATCTGTTATTGAATTTGAAATTTTACAGAACACTCAAAAACAGTAAAGAGGAGGTGTGCAGGGAAGACAGTGTGATGACTCGGGGGAGGAAGAGCCTGCAAATTGGGGCTGGGGTGGCAGAAGGGACCAGGGAGTCCCTCATTAGCCTGTGATGAGTTTGGACTCACTTATTCACCTTGCAAAGCACTAGGATGAAGGAACTGGTATAAGAAAGGCATGTCCAGGTTTGATGGTGGAGACTTTGAGAGTGAGACGGAAGATGCGTTATTGTTGAGCCCCTTTCAGAGAAATTGAACTACATACTCCAGTATTTTTTATTTTGTTCCGTGAAGAAATGGTTTGTTCCCTTCCTATTATTTTGGATGTCCTTTTCTGCTCAGTAGGGAATGGCTGGTACACTGTCCCTTCCAAATGAAGGTGGGGAAACAGTGGCACGAAGGTAACCAGGTGAACAGTCAAGAGGCCTTGAGAACATGAGTTTATCTGCCGTCACAGCAGTAATTCCAAACCATAACAACCATGCTTCCTCTTCTCCAGTGAAGAGCCTTTTAAATAATTCCTCATTATTTATTTTTTAAATAAATAAATAAATTTATTTATTTATTTATGACCATGTTGGGTCTTTGTTGCCATGCACGGGCTTTCTCTAGTTGCGGCGAGCGGGTACTACTCTTCATTGCAGTGCGCAGGCTTCTCATTGTGGTGGCTTCTCTTGTTGCAGAGCAAGGGCTCTAGGCATGTGGGCTTCAGTAGTTGTGGCACGTGGGCTCAGTAGTTGTGGCTCACGGGCTCTAGAGCGCAGGCTCAGTAGTTGTGGTGCAGGAGCATGTGGGATCTTCCTGGACCAGGGCTTGAACCCACGTCCCCTGCATTGGCAGGCAGATTCTTAACCACTGCACCACCAGGGAAATCCTCCCTCATTATTTAATATGCAATGGCTATATGGTTATATGAGCTGTTATCTATTTATGTTGACTATTAATAAATGATTAGACCATATTGTGTGGGTTTTAATAACTCCATAGGGAGGGAAGTGTGGCCAGGAAGTGAAATCTCAAGCAATTGCACATTAGTAGGTTGAGTTATTTTTTTTCTAACACGCAGAAGCTGTTCACTTACAAGTAAATTGAACACATAGGCCTGCAGCCCTTACTTAGGATTCTGTCCATGCAAAAAGAAGGCACTCACAGCAGATGCATGGTTCCTGGTGGGAAGAACCTACGGGGAGCAGGCGTGGCAGGGACTGCCCAAGGCAAGAGCTGATGCTTGTTAGGTTGGATGCATTGCACTGCGCCTTGGCTTTTCAGGTGGGCTGAAAACCTCCATGGGGACAGGAATGTTGATGGTCATATCTGTGTGATGCCAACCAGGGCTTTTAAAATGTATTCCTCCAAATCAGATAGGTCCCCCCCACAACTTGGCCTGCTTGACTGCTTTCCAGATAAGACCCAGGAAGGCACACTGCACCCCTTACACACATGCCCTTCCCCATTCTAGACAAACAGGTGAGAGACTATTGGAAAATCAGGATTAGAGTGTCAGCCAGGGAGATTGGACAGAGGCAGAGAAAGCACCAGGCTTCAGCCACAAAATGGAAATGGACTCAAAACATCTTCTTGTCAGCAAGGATTTTTCAATCAATACCAAGCCTCCTTGCTACATACTTATTCTTTTTCTTCTTTTCTTGCTGTCTGCTGAGGGTGATGATGAATTTCTTTCTCCAGGTAGCTGTAGAAATAAGGTCCTTATACTCTCCTAGGTACCAGGTGAGAACACAGCACTCCTGGGTGTCGGCCTACCTCAGGGCTCTGCAGCATTTGTCACCATCTTTTCTCTTTGCTATAACGGGAATTGAATCCACTTTTCCAGCCTCACTGCTCCCATCTGGAAACTGGTGAATTTTCCTAGGATGCTCTAAGGAAGAATGAGTACAGGTACATGACTGTTCCCATTCCGCATTTGAATTGTTTAGACAGCCAGTCCTACTCAGGGTCCTCACTGTTACAGTTGCTACTAGAAAGCAGATTTGGACATAAAAAAAATTCATTCTCTAGGATGGCCATCCTAGAGGGTTCACTAAGGACTCCCTTCAAAAGAAATTTATCGTAAGTTTGTCCCAAGCATGGATCCCATAGCACTTGGGCTCCTGGAAGACAGGGAGGTTCTCCTCTGTAAACGCCTTCTCTTTCCATAACCAACAGTGAATGCTTGTGGAGTGATTGAGAGCAAAGGACGGAGAGGGAAGGGAGGGAGGGGAGAGAGATACTGATTCCAGTGTGTCCATTTGTAAATAGGGAAGAACATTTTGTATCCTATTACAAGTTAATCACTAAAGGGATGTTGCCTATAAGCTAAAATTATACATAATGGTCCATCACTGGGGACCCTGCTTCCCAGGTGATGAGCAGTAAGCTAAAATACCTTTGTTTAGCTCACAGGAGATATCCTGACCAGGCCCACTTGTGAATGACTGCAGGGAGGAAGAAATTAACACATCCCCTCCGGAGGCTGATGGGGACCAGGAAGTGTTTGACTTTATTCCCTCGCCTTTTAGTATAAAAGGAGCCTGAATTCTAACTCAGACAAGATGGTTCTTTGGGGGCGTGAGCCCACCATCTTCTCCGTTTGCCGGCTTCCAGAATAAAATTGTTATTCCTGGCCCCAGGAACTCAGCTCTCCATTATTGGCCTGTCATGCGGTGAGCAATAGGAGCTCTGACTCGGAAGCACGTTCATCCAATCTTGATTTCAGCACAGATGATGTGCCAAGCAGTGCAGTAGGTGCTGGAGATAGAGCAGTGCCCAAGAAACAGGCCCTTCCCTCAGGGAGCTTAGCGATGGGCTGGCAAGGCAGACACACGTGGATGATGCACGTAAGTTCTGTGCTGGGCTGAGCACAGAGGGCTGTGGGAGCTCAGAGGTAGGACGTTCAACTCCCCGAAGGTTTCTGAGAGAAGGTGAGTTGTACGCTTCTTCTATGTGGGAAGGAAGATGGCGGGGGGACATAGGGCAGAGCGAACAGAATGTAAAAGCCTGGAGACAAATGGCTTTTCCGAGTGTTCAGGGCAGCTGGGAAGAGTAGGTGTAGAAGAGGGTGGTCAGCTATGAAGCTAGTAGATGATGAAGGGCCTGAGAAAAGGCTGTGTGAAGGATTTGGGGCCTGATCCTGAGAGCAAGGAGGGCGGGGGGGAGCATGGGAGCAGTGTGACCCGATAGGCAGTTCAGTAAGCCCCCCGCATTGTGTTGCATATGGGATGGGCTGGCGGAGCAGAGCTGAATGCAGGGAGGTGATACAGGAAGATGGCAGACCCAGTGGTGGCATGGGAATGCAGAGCATCCTGTGCCCACCCCTCATCCTCAGCAGCCTTCCTCAGCATCGGTTCCAGGCAGTCACTGCAGGAAAGGGCAGAAGACTGAAAGCAAGAAAGTGGATGCATCACAGAGACAGCTTTTAAGCTTGGAGAAACTTTGAGGGACAAAGGGAAAACGCCTGCCGTGGAGCTCTAGAGCACTTAGGAAAAGTAGTGAAAGGCCTGCCCCCATCAGTAGAGTAGGGTAGCAAGGCGATGGGCATCAAGCATGGGTTTGGAGGTACTGAGGAGTAACCCAGTTCCAGCGCATTGCACACAGGGCCCCAGAGGCACGGGTGAGATCCAAACGTTGCAAAGAATGGGGGAAGAAAAGGCTTTGGCGCGCACAATAGGGTTCATTCACTAACTTACTGAGTGGCTCCTGTTACCACAGTAACATGTCAAGGGTTTTGCAGATCTGGGAGGAAAAAAAAGAAAAAAACGAAACCCTAAGTTAACAGTAATCAAAGCAAATTAGGTCACTGTTACGAGTTATTAATTTTAATGCATTAAGAAAAGTGTGCAGGGGGGAGTGAAGGGTTTGTGTGTGTGTGTTTTTTAAACATGGCAAATGGGAAACAGCAAAAAGTACAACAATAATTATGCAGAAAGCAAAGTGAAGTGTTCCATAAAATGTAAGAAATGAACAAATTACATGCCCCTTCTTCCTCCTCCCTCCAGTGTAGTTAGGGGTGGGTGAGATGAGGAAGGGGCCCGCAGCCTCTCGTGCAATAACGAGCTCTCGGTTCACATCTCCCTGCATGTTCACGGGCGTTAGTGAAGCCAAGCTGAAATTCAGCACTGAAAAGAAAGCACAGAGGGGCATTTTTCTGGGCTGAGTTATGTTTAGTGCGGAATCGCTCTTAGGCAAATGTGCCATATGATGAGGGGAAATTGGAAGCCGTGAATAGATTCTCCAGGAACGTTCGTACCCAAGGGGACTCCGGGCAGGCTGGCTTTTTTTGGATGCTGGGCCTGGCTGACTCACTCCACAGCCTACTTCCCTGATGGGGCTCTGGGTCCCCCAGCTGCAAATCTGGGTCATGTGCGGCTCCAGCCAGAACAGGCTTGGTATGCTTTTGTTCTGTCTTATTTGGCTTCCCTTTTGTTGTTGTTGTATTTGTTTGCTTTTTATCATCTTCGGGTTTGCTCTGCATCTTTGAGGCAGGACAGAAAATTCTGCGTTCCAGATGATGTCACGTGTAGAACTGACCTCCTTTTTTCTATACACACAGTCTCCCCCTCCCCCCGACCCTCTGACCTCTTCCTGAACACACCCTCATTGCCCACATGCCCACACATTCCCCCTTTCGATCCCTGTCCAGATGGCATTTGGGTCATTAGCTGCTTTTCAGATTTGGGAGGAGAAGCTAGGACTCAACTCTGCGGCTGCATCACCTCCCTTGACTCTTAGGATCCGACCACACTGTCCTCCTGGAAACTCTCTTCTCCTTTGCCTGTAAGATCACTTCCTCTCATGTGCCTTTTCTGCTTCTGACCAACTCAGTCACAACTGGCTGTGCATCGTCCCCATTCTCTGAGCCCTGCTGGCTGCCCACATTCTTAAAAGCTCCTAAGGAATCTGTGCATCTGAACTTGATAACTCCCTCTCTCTCTCTCTCTTAGGGTGATTTCATCCTCCCTTTCTCATAGTTTTACCAATTGTGAATCAGCTCGTAACTCCCAAGCCCAGAATCTGGCCTTCACCTTTCACCTAAGCTCAGAGGAACCCACTGGAGATCTCCATCCATGTAGCCCTTAAGCACCACAAAACCATTTTTTTTAAAATCGAAACTCAACTTCCCCCTCTCCTTGGTAACCTCTTCTACTTTTATCCTCCCCAAGCAAACAAAGAAAACAAAGCAATATCATATAAAACAACAGCAAAAACTCTACTTGTCTTTTATTTCTTGTTGACATTAAAACATAGCATCTGCCAGCCAGTCGTGCAGGTGAGAGGCACTTGAGTTGACCAGGATCTCACCCTCTCAGTCCCTGCACGTGGATAATACTTCTGCAGTAGCCCACAGTCCTCCCACTGTCACTGCTGTGGTTCCAGCCATCACCCTCTCCAGCTCATGGACGGCTCTCTCAGAAGCAGTGTCAGTCTACAGGGTCTCCCTTCTCTAGTCTTCTCTACACTGATTTCAGAGCTGTCTTTCCAAGACCTGGACCTGATAAAGGCATGCCTACCTAAGGTCCTAGAATAAGCTTCTCATTGCGTAAAGGATGATGTAAGAAGCATTTCAAGGTCCAGTGAAATCTGGCCCCCGTCACCTTCGCCACCCTCAATTCTGGCCACTCTTCCCTACCCCGTGACTAGCCCCATATCCGATAGTTCCTAATGCTCCATGCACATCCGTCTGTCTGAGCCTTTGCCCCGATCTTCCCTCTGATGGCATCCACGCCATCTCTTCTCTACCTAGAAAACTCCTACACATCTTCAAGACCCCTGAGGCCCCCCTGAAGAGTGAATCTCCCTTCCCTGGACTCTTCAGAAAATTGCCTTTACCGTAGCACTTTTCACAATCTCCTGTGTTTAACTGTACACATTCCCGGTTCCCCCATCAGATTCTGAACCCCTTGAGAGACACCATCTTTGAATCCTCATCGAACATGGGGAAGTTTATGCTTTTTTTTTATTCTTTATTCATGTTTTATTCTTTTCCTCAACGAGATTCTCACTTACAAATGGAAAAGTTCTGAGACGTCATCATAACCTATTCAAGACTGTAGATCCCAAGGTGGCAAAGCTTAAGTGAACTGAGAGGTAGAAGTACTAGAAATACTGATCAGACAGTCTCCTCTGGAGGATGGTCTCTCTCCAAGGTCACACATTCTAGGGATGGATACTCTGAGATCTGAGAACACATCAAGGCACCAGGTGGACGACACAGCAAGCTCCTGTACCTGGCTCTTATGTGAATGTTTCTGAAGGTTCGGGAGTCAGAGGGCAGTGGGTGGGAGGGTGGACAACACTTGAAATTCTGGTTTCTTTTCTACTCTATTGTTAGGTGATTTGAATAAAAGTCATCTCCACCTTTTCCAGTAAAATAGTCCAAAGGGAGAGTGGTCAAAGGAGAACTTTCATTTTTCATTTATTAAAATACTGTTTATTTTTATGATAAAGAGAGAAGGAAAAATGTAAGCCTGGTGGAATCCCACAGAAGTCTGACCAATCTTATGCCTAACATTGCTAAGAACAGGTATAGAATGTTGGGTATAACTGAATAGTACATATCAATATATAAGTGTGTATACACGTAGTCATAAATCCAACTAATATTTGTTGAGTAGCCACTGTGTCCCAAGTGAGCAGTGTGTGTGTGTGTGTGTGTATGTGTGTGTGTGTTTGTGTGTGTTCCACATGCTAGGTTGGGAAGCTTTCCTTTCAGTAATTTGTATGACCCTCACCTCATCTGTCTTAAGTACTTTCTGGACACTGGGAGAGAAAGCACATTTTTTTTCCCCAGAAGCTAATTTACCTTGTGAGTGGAAAGCTCCATTTTAATTGATTCTATATTTCAAGATCCAAGTAACCTATAATCTCAGCTCAGTTGTCAGTATTTTGCCTGCCCGGTCCCTTAGCTTTGGACACGCAGATGGCGCAGGCAGAGAGCCACTGGCATGGCTCAGGAGGAGAAGGAACAGCAGCTCAGGGCGATAATCTCCTTTTGATTTCTTTCCCCTTCCTTTTCCTACACCCTCTCTCAAATCCACTAAAACGGGGGAAAATCCATAGCGATTAGAGAAGCTTCTGACCGAGACCTCTTTCTCCTTTGGCTTTCATTTTTTTCCCGCACCCTCTTTAGTATTCAGAAGGCACCCAAACATCAGAGGTTTCCATGATGCTTGGCTGTGCTCAGTATCCCAACCACAGAGTGGGGAGGAATTCTTACTGGAGATTTCACCGTTCGTTCCTTTCATGCCGAGGCCAGGTGGCTTCTGTCACACTCCCAGGCATAATTCTGCCAGCGAGCCACTGGAGCAGTGATGGCAACAGTTCTGCAGAGGCAAAGAGAGCATGTAGAGATGTGAATTAAGTGGGGAGTAGCCTCTGACTGGACAAGGTACCCAGGGAGTCTCTCAGCTGTCCCGTAGAGCCGTGGGTCTACCTGGCAGAACCTGGGAAGGTGGACACACACAGGACTTCAGGTTGGCCCTACAGAGAGCTGCACGGGTCACCAAATGAGAAGAAAATACTCAAATTAGCCCAGTTAGGTTCAATGATGATCCTGGGCTCTATGTTAGGAATATTGACTTTCATTGTACAACCCACTAGCTAGACACTTGTCTTCCCATCTTACAGAAGACAAAACCGAATTGCTTAGCTCAGGGGGCACAACTAGCAGGCAGTTGATCCAGATTTCAACCCCAGGTGTGCCAGGATCCTGCCCTTTGTTACCGATGGGCAGGATGGACCTCCAACACTGTTTTCCGGTATCTCCTCCGCTCCTCTCCCCGGCCCTGACAAGATGTGTGGACAAGGCGTGGGAACACAGGGGAGTGCTGTGCAAGGTTGGGGTCATAGAAAGGACATCAGGAAAGAGAAGCAGAGTGCCTCAGCTCTCTGCCTGCCACGCACAGGACAGGTGACTCTTCTGGACATGGATGTCCCAGGTCCTGGTGTGTCTGATTCCTGGCGGCCTCAGCCTGCCAGAGAGCCCTGTTCTCTGTCCGCTGTAGGTACAAGGAGGGTAAGTGCCTGGGAACGTACAGGGCAGAAGGGGGAGGGGGAGGCAGGTGCCCGCACAGTGGGGAAGTGGCGGAGATGGGAGGGTGGGAAGGGCAGCCAGGCAGTTTTAATGCTGATTCCCCGGGGGTGACTCCGGGATGCCAGTGTTCTTGGGCCCTGCGGAGGGTGAAGCTGGGAACCTGGCGGTCACTGACAGCAGGAAGACATAATGCCAAGGAGGAGAGGGCAGGTGGGCAAGGTCACAGGCGCTGGCATCTGCTCTCCAGCTCAACCCTCATGCTGAGTTCAGCTCAGGCCTGACAGCCTCCTCCATCTAATCTGAAAACTCCCCCATCTGCCTCAGGCGGTTCTGTGACTCCATACCTGTGTCATGGGGCGGCTACTGACTTTTCTTGCTCTCCACTCCATCCCTTCCACGTTCCCAGGCTCCCCTCACTGGAAGGAAGCAGCGGCCTGCTGCTGCCTGGCAACCTCATCACAGGGGCTGGGCCCCCTCTCGATGGTCAGGACACACGCATGTGCGCGCAGGATCCCAGGGCGTTGACAGCCCAGGGAAAGGGCAGGAGAGCCTTCCAGTTACCAGTGGATTGTGATGGTGGGTGGCAGGTGGAGAGATGGCAGAGGGGCATCGGCCAAACCTTTGCAAGGGCTTCCACGATCCTGTAAACTCTCACCCTTTTCCCTCGTGGAAGGAGAGAGCTGGGAAAATGAGCAGAGATCTTTCTAGAATAGTCCCTTTTAAGTTCACACACACCTTTTCCCTTGCGCTAAGAGCACAGCTCCCAGGCATAGTTATTATTCTTTCCCTGTCTCCTCTGCCACACCACACACACACACACACACACACGCGCGCACACACACACACACACACACGCACACACAGTCACGCTGAATATCCATGCCGTTGGGAAGTGAATCAGGCTACTAACAACTTCTATCCTCAACCTCCAGGGAACCTAACCAGGAGGGGTGGGGAAGCCAGGTGAGGTGTCAGTGGGCTGGGGGACAGTGCATCCAGTGTCACCACTGTAGTCAAACAGTGGCGGGGCTGCAGATGAGCACGGGCGCAGCCACGTTTGCTTGGAGAGGCAGGGGTTTTAATGGAGCCAAGCTGCTCCTTTTTCTTTTCCTTCTTCCAAATCCCCAAATGGCCCTACCTTTTAATAAATGCCGTGCTGGGGCCAGTGTCTGGGAGGAAGTGAACAGAAGAGACTGTTGAAGAGCAGTCTGCGGGTCTGGTGTGTGAAGCCACATATGTTCCTTATTGCAAATGGGCAAATATAAGAATGACATAAAATTAATGGGCATTAGATTTCCCGTGTGCCTGGAAATCCTCTCTATTTTAGATCCTGATCATTTTTTTCATTGAGCAAATATTTTGGAGTGCTTGATAAGTGCCTGGTACTCTAACAGGCGCTGGCAGAGAGCTCTCTGCAGGTTGTAAACAGGACAGTGAGACCGAATTTATGTTTTGAAAGATCACTGTCTCTGCAGTGAGGAGAAGGGATGAGCCACAAGAGGACACGAGGGTCAGGAAAACTAGTTGGGTGGGTTCATCCAGGTGAGGATGATGGTGGCCTCAGTTAGGAACATAGGGAAGGAGCAGGGGGCATAGAGTCAAGAGATGTCTCCCAGATGTAAAGCCACTGTTTATTGAGTATCTACTATTGACAAGGCACTGTGACAAGTGCTGGGAGTAGAGGGATAAGCAATATTGAGGAGTAAGATGAAAAGAGCTTAGTGTTGCTTTGGTCCTGGGAGCTGAGGGTCAGGGAGAAGCTGTGATGACTGATGCTCTAGTTTTGTGTTTGAACAGATGGGTAGATGGGCAAGCCCTCACAGCATCTGGGACCATGTGAGGAGGAGAAGGTTTGGAGGCACAGCCAGTGACTTCCATTATGGACATATCAAGCTGAAATTGGTTCTGGAGCCTTTAAGTAGAGATGCCCAGTAAACAGTTGGTTATGTGGGGCTGGAGCTCAGGAGAGCTCCAGGATTATGAAAAGAATCTGGAAAGAACCCCCAAGAAATACTAACATTTAAGAAAGGAGCAAGATGTAGCTGTCCAGTTTTCCCAGCACCACTTATTGAAGAGGCTGCCTTTTCTCCATTGTATATTCTTGCCTCCTTTATCAAAAATAAGGTGACCATATGTGCTTGGGTTTATCTCTGGGCTTTCTATTCTGTTGCATTGATCTATATTTCTGTTTTTGTGCCAGTACCATACTGTCTTGATTACTGTATCTTTGTAGTATAGTCTGAAGTCCAGGAGGCTGATTCCTCCAGCTCTGTTTTTCTTTCTCAAGATTGCTTTGGCTATTCGGCGTCTTTTGTGTTTCTATACAAATTGTGAAATTTTTGTTCTAGTTCTGTGAAAAATGCCATTGGTAGTTTGATAGGGATTACATTGAATCTGTAGATTGCTTTGGGTAGTATAGTCATTTTCACAATGTTGATTCTTCCAATACAAGAACATGGTATATCTGTCCATCTGTTTGTATCATCTTTAATTTCTTTCATCAAGTGTCTTACAGTTTGCTGCATATAGGTCTTTTGTCTCCTTAGGTAGATTTATTCCTAGGTATTTTATTCTTTTTGTTGCAATGGTAAATGGGAGTGTTTCCTTAATTTCTCTTGGAAGGTGTGGAAACCTAAATTGATATTATAAAATTTTATTTCCGGGCTTCCCTGGTGGTGCAGTGGTTGAGAATCTGCCTGCTAATGCAGGGGACACGGGTTCGAGCCCTGGTCTGGGAGGATCCCACATGCCGCGGAGCAACTAGGCCCGTGAACCACAACTACTGAGCCTGCACATATGGAGCCTGTGCTCCACAACAAGAGAAGCCACGATAGTGAGAGGCTCGCGCACTGCAATGAAGAGTGGCCCCCGCTTGCCACAACTAGAGAAAGCCCTCGCACAGAAATGAAGACCCAACACAGCAAAAATAAATTAATTAATTAATAAACTCCTACCCCCAACATCCTAAAAAAAAAAAATTATTTCCTTGGGTCTACAGTAATACACCCCTTCCCCCCATCTGGTGTCATAGGAATGTCTTATGTCCAACTGCCCACTCGCTCTAATATGCATCAATTAGAACACTCCCTAACACCATACACAAAAATAAACTCAAAATGGATTAAAGACCTAAATGTAAAGCCAGACACTATAAAACTCTTAGAGGAAAACATGGGCAGAGCACTCTATGACATAAATCACAGCAAGATCCTTTTTGACCCACCTCCTAGAGAAAGGGAAATAAAAAAAATAAATAAACAAATGGGACCTAATGAAACTTAAAAGCTTTTGCACAGCAAAGGAAATCATAAACAAGGCAAAAAGACAGCCCTCAGAATGGGAGAAAATATTTGCAAATGAAGCAAGTAACAAAGGTTTAATCCCCAAAATTTATAAGCAGTTCATGCAGCTCAATATCAAAAAAACAAACAACCCAATCCAAAAATGGGCAGAAGACCTAAATAGACATTTCTCCAAATAAGATATACAGATTGCCAACAAACACATGAAAGGATGCTCGACATCACTAATCATTAGAGAAACGCAAATCAAAACTACAATGAGGTATCACCTCACACCAGTCAGAATGGCCATCATCAAAAATCTACAAAAAATAAATGCTGGAGAGGATATGGACAAAAGAGAACCCTCTTGCACTGTTGGTGGGAATGTAAATTGATACAGCCACTATGGAGAACAGTATGGGGGTTCCTTAAAAAACTAAAACTAGAACTACCATACAACCCAGCAATCCCACTACCAGGAATATACCCTCAGAAAACCATAATTCAAAAAAAGTCATGTACCACAATGTTCATTGCAGCTCTATTTACAATAGCCAGGACATGGAAGCAACCTAGGTGTCCATCAACAGATGAATGGATAAAGAAGATGTGGCACATATATACAATGGAATATTACTCAGCCATAAAAAAAACGAAATTGAGTTATTTGTAGTGAGGTGGATGGACCTAGAGTCTGTCATACAGAGTGAAGTAAGTCAAAAAGAGAAAAACAAATACCATATGCTAACACATATATATGGAATCTAAAAAAAAAAAAATGGTTCTGAAGAACCTAGGGGCAGGACAGGAATAAAGACGCAGATGTAGAAAATGGACTTGAGGACACAGGCAGTGGGAAGGGTAAGCTGGGATGAAGTGAGAGAGTGGCATGAACATATATACACTACCAAATGTAAAATAGATACCTAGTGGGAAGCAGCTGCATCACAACCAGGCAAGGGGGTAAGTACAATGGGTGACTTGGTGGTCCGTGGTGTCTCAGCTGGATAGGGAAGAGAGTGAAGATGCAGGGTCTGTAGGATAAGGAGAAAGAAAGAGGCCAAAGAGGGGTTTCAATAATATCCAAGAACCTATCTGTCTTAGAACACATCCTGAGCTATAGCCAAGAAAGATCAGGAAAATTAGGAAGCTGTGAATAGGAAATAAGACGTCTAAATTTATTCTTTCAGAAAAAAGGACCATGGCACGGCCCCACAAGAATAAACTGAACTCCAATAGAACCTCTTCACAGGAAGATTTCTTTAACTGGAAATCCCAAATCCAGATCAAATGGATTAAATTCCACAGTGAAGTGAGGATCTTTGCATTTAGAGAGATTTCACTCTACCTTTTGTTCCTCGGAACAGTGATTTGATAGCATTACTATAATGCTGTGTACTTGTCTATGTCTAATCAATAGGTCTCTTGAGATCTACTCATGCATCTTATAGTGGTAAAAAAAGACATTTTATAGGTAGAGTCAGCAGTGGGAGAGCATATCAGACTGTGTAAAGGCAATAAAGCATGAGTGTTAGGAGCATGAGTTTTGGGGGGCAAATCTCTAACCTCGCCAGTTATTGTCTGTTTGACTTTAGGAAAGTGATGTAACCTTTCAGAGCTTTCATCTATACGATAGAATGATGAGTGCTTCATGGAACTGATATGAAGACTAAATGATAGAATTAAATGATGAAATAAATGATAGAATTATAAACACAGCATTGTGCCAGGCGTGTAGTAATGGTTCAGTAAATGACAATTAGTGATAGTAGTAGTTCTGTTACTGATTAAGGCAGAAGAACAATCTAGACTCTACGGCTCATCCCTAGCTAGCAACATCTATGGCCCACATTTGCTGATGCCAACTGAGCTAGTCCCACACGTCACCCCAGCCTGTGCCACTGCCTGTCCTCTTTGGAACCTTACAGCCTAAAACTTCTCCGCATCTACTCTGAACGTCATGTACTCTTATCTAGCCCCTCTCAGGAAGTGCTTCTCTTCCAGAGCACGGCTGACTGTGGGAGCTCAAAAGACTTCTGCACAACAGGCCTCACTAAACCGAAGCATGTCTCGGCCCCTGCGGCTCAAGCACCCAGAACAACCGGATCGCAGCTCTGGTATCTCCCCCAGCCAGAGGATCAGGCTCGCCACCCGCGTGTCGAGGCCCTGGGTGGTGGCTCAACATCAAGGACCTGGTTATCAATTATTCTAATTGTTATACCTTACCACGGCCAGAACTGCTGAGGTTTAAAGCAGTTTCCATCCTCCAGATCCATGAACTTGCCCTTGGCTTACTGAACCCAACCACACTAGTTTAACAGAAGTGATTTTAATTACTCAACTGGAACTACAGAAGGAAGGAAGTGAGGAGGGTGTGGGGCTGTGATCAGTGTTTAAGCAAAGGGCTGGCGTTCTCCTATCTCAGGGGCAAAGCCACTCCTGATGGCTATACCTCCCACGAGCTCTCTCCCACCCACACCACAAGAGCATCCGCGCTGAGGGATCAGACATATTGAAACCCACAAAGTTTCTATGCCTTAATTCTAAAAATTACATGTTTATTTAGAACTTGGAAGGTATGGAAACCTAAGTTGATGTTATAAAATTTTATTTCCTTGGGTCTGTAGCAATACACCCCTTCCCCACATCTGGTGTCATAGGAATGTCTTGCTGGTCCAGCTGCCACTCTCTCCAATATACATGGATCAGGATTGCACACACGTACTGCGATCCATTGGTAGTGGCTGCCCGGCCTTCAATGTAAGAAAAGACGCTGAAAAATAACACTATGCTTGACTAGTAATGTCTGCCATGGGCACAGGCATGAAGATTGGAACTACCCTTTCTATGTATTTGCAAACCCCATCTTAGATTACAAACTTCTGGGAGGCAGAGAATGTATCACTTTCGTTCTCTGTGTAAATGTACCTGACATATGTCATTAGTTGATGATGATGGCGACAAATATTTATACCAAAATACAGTATTTTAACTAGTTGTAGCCAGCTAAAATCTGATGATTGTCCTTTACCCCTTAAGCTTGCTCATCACCTTGTCAGAGAACAAGCAACACAGATTACAAAGTCTTCACTCCTTATCCGAAAACTACTTGGCTCGTCTAAAGCACTGTCGTAAATATTAGACACCAAATTGTTAAAATAAATAAAGAGGGAAATTTTGTGGTGTGGCCAATTCTTCTCTTCTCCTACTAAATCACGTTTATTTGCTTATTTGAGATTCACTAGATGTCCCCGGCATCCAGCAATGATTTTGAGGCTCAGCTGGACACAGGCAGGGGAGAGGGAACAACCTTATGAGCAAATGAATGACCGACATTTTTTTTGCTTCAGCATCATTTATCTCACTCGAGTCTTGTGTCCTTCCACTGCTACGTCATGGGTCCCCGTCTTCCCTCTGAGAGGCATGTATATCATCATGTGCTAACCTCATAACACACATGCCAGAGATCAGCGTGGGCTCCAGTGGAAGCCCAGCTTGAAGAGAAGAGTCACAAGTCCAAATTCTGCCTCACCCCTGTAAAATTCCCACTAACCTTCTTTCTAAGTTGGACTATTCCTAAGTTGGTATCCCCTACCCCATGGTCTATATCAGTAAGTTGGTTGTTTTGCTTTTTAATGAAGGAGGAAAAAGGCTTCTGCAATGAAGCCTCACGGGCTGGCTTTCTACACTGATCAGTTGAATTTGAAAATCTAGTCGTGGGCCCAGAGGTTTTCAGAAGAGTCTGTCTCTCTCATGCGCCTTTGTCTTGCTCTTTATTAGCTATGATGTTAATGAATGGCTCTCAAAGTGTGGTCCCAGAACCAGCAGGAGCAACATCCCCTGGGAACTTACTGGAAATGCAGATCTGGGTGGTCCTCCGAGACCTACTGAATTGACGATGTGCGGGTGGGACTCAGAAATTTGTGTTTTAATAAATCCTCCAGGTGCTTTGAGGCATGCTAAACCTTCAGAAACACTGATCTCCCTGAAAAAATAGCGCATGCTGAGAATCAGGTGACCTGAAATAGACTCCGGTTCTCCCACTGACCAGCTGTAAGATCGTAAATTACTCACACACTCTCTGGACCTCAGCTGCTTTATAAGGAAACTAAGGATGACTTTACCTCTGTTACCCATTCGGAGTATCAGTAGGCTACAGTTCATCAGTAGGTGTGGAAATGCTGTGAGCAGTTTGAATATATTTTTCATATGACTAGACTTTTATTCATTCATCCGTTTAACAAATATTTTTCATCACCTATATGCTCTGGGTCTGGAGGATGCTACAGGAAGAAGACAGATGAGGCCTTTGCTGTCATGGAGTCTACACTCCACCCTGGATCGTTTGTGATACTGTTTAATATTTGCAAACAGTTACACAATCCATTTTGAGATTAGGTTCAGATCTCTCACAGGAATGGGAAAATGTGAATTGCTTTTACCAAAGAGTAAGGATCAGGTTATGTCAAGCATAACAAAGCAGGAGTTGACTACAATGCAGCTAAAGCAATATGAGCTACCAGGAGAGAATATAGGAAGAGATTTAAAAACTGTCAAGCTGGACCTTGCCTCTCTACGATGGAGGCTTGGATGAATGGTACTCTAGGCCTCATCCAGCTTATGATATTCCAGTTCTGCTGTCTCCATTTGAGCCAACTATTGTGGCCTGGCTTGGACGAAACTGTACGCTATTCAGTACAAAGAGTAAAGCAAAGCATATATTTCCTGAGCTCTTTTCCAGAATCATAATTGGTCAAATCGCTACCATCTGAGATATGGGCCTGGTGAGAATAAACAAATGTTCATCAGATGGATGGACCCCAGGGCACATTTTTAGAAGTAGGATTTTAATCCTTAGCCACTATCATTGACAATCAGCTGCTTTTTCTTTTCTCTTCAATCCAGAGCTAAAATTCAATTTCCTAAATTTTATGAAAAGAAATGAAAAATATGCTGGGGGGAAAACAGTGGCTCAGGAGAGTTTTTGGACTTCAAAACCCTCAAAAATCTTTTAATGATTTAAGTGTAAAGGAATCAGAAACATACTGATGAAATTCCCCTTGATATCCACATGGTGCTTACAAACTCTGGAGGGAAGATTCCAGCAATGAAATCTGCTATTTTTTATCAAACCCAAACCATTTGAGATGACTGGTGAACTCCAGTATGGTGCAGTCATATCTTTTTCCCAATAATCCCTTCTCCTCAAAGGCAGAAGGGGAAGGAAAGGCCTAATTAAGGAACATTGGTTTTGAAGGTCAGAGTCTTAGAGGGGGTGTCAGGTTATATCGTATGCTGAGCTGTTTGTGATGTTTACACTGACCCACAGGTGTGCTGTGAATATACAAAGTTCAAGTGGCAATTGTCTAATCTTCTGCTACTTTCCAACATGCATTTGGCAAGACTTGTTGCATCTTAAGTTTAAAAACAGTAGATTTCCAAGCTGTCATAATATTGAGGTCTCACGTGTATTGCTTACTCTGCATAATTAATTGTAAAGTGATAATTGTACACTAAGATATTTTCATTCAAACATGGAAGTGCAAGTCTCAGCATCTTTGCCTCCAGCGGACAGAAGAAAAAGTGAAGCGGTGTGTGCTTTCCAAGCATTGACAATGCCTCTCCTTTCACTGAGGCCAGCTGATAAGGGGCTTGGAGGATCTTCAGCTGGTCAGGCTTTGGCACCTACCTGTTGTGAACCCTGTGCACTACTTTCTGTAGGTCTCACCCAGTCTTGAAGGTTGTCCCAACAAGCGTAGTCCAACTCTGGTTTCCTTCCCTCTGAATTCTGGTGGCCCGCACAATATCTGTGTATAATGTATCCCTGAATTTTGTACTCTCTGTAATTCTTTCTGGCCTTACTGTCTTTGTAAACCCTCTGAGAGCAGAAACCATGCCTCATAATTCTGTGTCTTCCAAATCACCCTGCAGAGTTCTAAGAATATAGTGGCACTTGATATATACTTTCATTAGCTTGAGTGCCATAACAAATAACTCCAGAATCTCATCGGCCTACAACGAGAAATGCTGACCTCTTATTAATGTCACAAGGGGGGCTGTGGGTCAGATGTGTCTCTGCTCCACGTGACTGCATTTAGGGCCCTGGATGAAGCAGTAACACCTCTCTGAGACATTCCTTTCTCATGACAGAAGGCAGAAATGGGTCAAGCCAGATCAGACACCTACGGTCAGAGCATCTACTCACATGAGGCATCCCTCATCTTTACTCATCTTCTATCAGCCAAAGCAAGTTGTAAAGCAAAGGCCAGTGCAAACCTGACTAAGGGGTGAGGAAGGAAACTCTGCCTACAGGGAACACTACAAGTCACATGGCAATGGGGGGAGGGAGTCGAATTGTGGGGAGCAAAATACAGCCTACCCTAATGCTGCTGATGGATTGTACTCGAGGTGGGGAGAGCTGACCTGCTCTTCCTGAGCGAGGATGGATGTGCTGCCTGGTAACAAGCCGCCTCTGAAGCAAGCATGTAGGCGTCAATCACAGGGACCCCTCCCTGGCTTTGCAGACCTTACGATCCATGTACCACTGCTCTGCCCAACCACTTCCTGTGTTCTTCCGTCAGCACTTAGGTGATGGTCTCTTCCCAAGCAGACTTGGAAGGAGGTATTTTTCAAGTATTCTTTGGGTTTCAAGTAATAGAAACTGACTCCACGTGCCTAAAGCCATAAAAAATTTTGCTAACATAAACAGAAATCCAGAGTTAGGTGCTATTGAATAAAGGCTCTGGGTCTATTTTTCCATCTTTGTCTTAACTCCTTCTTTCATGGATTGCCTTTTGCCCCCAAGCAAGCCTCCTTCCTGGCCATAAGATAGCTGCCAACAGCAATCTTGGCAACATGATTCTGGGTTTACATCCAGGGAGAGGGAGAGAGTGTGTGTGTGTGGCTTTCCATCACTCTCTTAAGAGGGGGATGAGTTTCCAAACACCCCTCAGCAATCCTCCCTTGCATCTCATTGGTCTAGAGAGGGCCACTTCTGAACTGATGACTTGTCAGGGGATTGGATAGCCCTTAGACCCGTCAGGCTCCTCCAGGGAGCTGGTCGTTTCCCTAAAGAGTATTGCTGCTATTCAACGGAGGGGAAATTGAACGGATCTTGGAGAGTGAACTGCATTCCCCAACTACATTTGGAAAATCTGGTATCCCAGATAGCTCATGGAGAAAGAATATCGGAAGATGGGCGAGATGAGCCCAGCCTCCCTGGGCCCTGCTCCTCGTGTTGGGTCCACATTCAAATCAAATTGGGTAGTTCAGGCCAGAGGTGCCTTCTAAATTTCACCTGCCCGTCAGCCACTCCTGTTAACTGTGTTTGCTTGGCTGAGAGCCTTTCCAAGGGAGCCGGTGGTTTCCTAAGGATCGCCTCTCGTGCCTGCTTTGACTGACTGTCACACCTCAGATGTCAAGACTCAGCAGCCCCTAGCATGTCACCATGATGAAATGGCACTGGTAGTCATGATCACGAAAGAAGTTCATCACTAGTTTCCATTATCATGTCAAGCCCTTCTTGGCCACGCTTCACCTGCCACACCCGTGGGAACGAAGGGAGAGGCTGGTAGTTAGGCTGATAAAGCGGGATGCTCCGTGGTGCCTCAGATTCAAAACAGAGACCCAGGACACATAATGAATGGCAGGTGCAGAAGCCCCATAGCTACACAGCATGCCCTCCAGGAGGAAGGCGAAGTGCCTTGCCCTTCCTCTGCTTAACTAATAGACAGGCTGGGTATTTCTGTCTAGCAGCTCATGGTGGGCTGACTGTTCTGTGTGTGTGTGAGAGGTCCTCCTGGCTGATGCGTAGTGTGGCAGGCGCTCAGGGCTGGGGCCAGTGAAAGTGCTGAAATCTTCACACACACTTGCTGGAGGAGTATGAGATGGGCAGGGGTGATTGGTGTGGACAGAAGTGAAGAAATATCTTAGACGGTGGCACACAGGGTCCAGAGAGGCAAGGAGAGGGAAGACCGGCTCGAGGTACCCATGGGCTTCACCTGTACGTCCTGAATGCCACGTAGCTTGCTTGAGGTGTGGATTGCCCACATATCTCTGGGGAAAGTGGCTGTGCTACTGATGGCTGTGCTTGGGTACTATCTTGTCTTTCTGAAGGGAGAGCTGGTCTCCAGACAGGCTTTCTGGAGGCCTGACTCACTTCATCTGGGCTTCTGAACCCCACCCCAATCCTGCCGGGACTCTGAATGGTTTGGGCTCCTCCATGGGTACCTGGGCCTGGAAGCAGCCCTCCAGGGCTTCTTTCCTGGTCTCTACTGAGTCCTCCCACTACCCACCGGGGCAAGAAGAGGAGATTGCTTCATAATAATCCCTCTGCCGCCACCCCCATCTCCCACCCCTACCACTTCCTGGGGGTGTGTCCACATGTAAAGTCATTCCTCTTGGAGCGGGGAAGAGCGAGGCCAACAGAAATCTGGGCTGAGCCTTCCCTTCTCTGGCCGTCAGTGGCCAGCAGGGCACAGAGGTAATTTAATGGTTGGGCAGCCTTAATGCTAGAATGCCCTGCTCAGTGTCTGCAACAGAATCCATGTCGGATTGGGCCATATGGAGACTTCACCAGCAGAGGCACTGGCTGCGTCCCTCTGTTGCAAAATCTCCGTTAGGTTTTTTTAATTAGACAAATATCAGTGTTTCATTCGGGATGAGAAACTGTTTTCTGATGGCAACAACAATGCCTCTTTCAAAAAGGCAGCTCAGCATAGGGACTGCCTTTCCTCTGGGTGCCTCCTTCCCCCTCTGTAGCTCCTACTCGGAGAGGAAGGGTAGACCTGGGAGTACGTGATCATCGTTGTCATCGGCAGTATCCCGAGCTCTGCCATACCTTGGAGCTTCCTGCTTCTCATCGCTTCCCCTGCCTCCCCTCCCCTCCACCCCACCCCCTTCTGATCACAGTGACTCCCCCACCCCGCAACAGAGGGTAAAATACAGGAGGAGTGAGAGTGGCCCAGGGCAGTTGCAGAGGGGATTGTAAAGCCCAGCCTTCCTTCTTCTTGGCTGTTGGAACATATATCTTTCTGTCTTGCTCACTGCTAAGCCCAAGGGTCCGGGGCAGAGCCACTGCTGGGCTCCTTCTGCTTCTGATATCATCTGATAGCAAGGACACTCCACCAGAGGTGTTCCCTCGACCAGCTAAGCGGAGCCAGAAGTGTCGAACACTTACTGAATTCCATCAGAGTACATATACTGTTTCCTGGGAAGCGGGGCAGGAAACAGTGGCTGACGTGTTAACATAGATTGGTTCTTTGGGGCTTGGGACCCAACCTACCTGCCTTAGTAACCATGTGACTGTGAGGATTGTGAGTCTTGGAGAGATTGACAAACTTGCCCAATGTCACCATCCACAAAATGGGGATACCATTATTTACCCCGTGAGCTTGTGCTAAGAATTGGATGGGTTAGTTTATGAAAATTCCTCAACAGGGGTCTGGGCCTTCGTAAGCTCTCCGTAAGCAGTAGCAAGGTGTATCATGAAAACGCCCTACTGACCACAAGTCTGCCCATAGGCGCCTCAAAACCTTGTTATGCCCCTTGTCATCCAGATGGGCGACTACAAAGTCCCGATCGAGGATTTCAAGACTTTTCTACTTGTTAGCCACCAACTCCAAAAAGGCCTTAAAATCCCCCCCAGATGATCCCTTCTTTGCAAAGTACTCCTTGGTTGACCGCTTCCTCTTCTTTTAAATGAGGGCCTTTATACCAAGGGCTGCGCCTCCATCAGATAGCTGCCCCCTTTCCCTTCCTGAGCATGAAAAGCCCACCTCCATGGAGGTCTTTTCAAAGTCTGGATGCTTCTGGGAGTGGAAGATGAACTCGTATATCAGTTGCAAGGCACAGACACATGGTAAAGGAAAGGATATCCGGTGGTAGACTCCGGGCTGAGTTGGTTTGTTGCTTTGAGTTCAGGTAGACAATTTAGGGTGATTTTAATGACTCTGAAATGTTTTATCTTTTACAATCCCCACAACTGCTGCTCCGCCACCTTAACAGATTGCTGGCTTTCCATCCCTTGCTCCCTGCCATCTTCAGTTAACGCAGGGTCCATTAGGACTTGAGAAACTTATTATTGCAATAAAAAAATATATCCTATCCATATCACAGACCATATATCTGAATCTTGCCTAACACCCTCCGGGGATTAATACATATTTTAACCCAGTGTTTTACAATGCCGATGCTTCGACCCCCTACACAGCCCTTCCCACCGATGCTGAGACAATAGAAGCAAAAGGTCATCTCTGAGGTTAGGATGCCGCTTCTCCTGGGTTTATGGAGAACAAAGCGCATCTCCCCTCCTCTGGCAGGCCTCCCAGGAGACACTGAACCTCCCAAAAGAGTGGAAGACACCACGGAGAAGGGGACCATCGTGACCCCAGTCAACAGAGCCTGTTCTCAGTTGTAAATTACCCGTGGGGGGTGCATGTGCGTGGGGTGTGTGTCTAAACTGAGATCACCATCTCGTCACCAGAGCCACCCCTCGGGACCTGGTGCTCAGCTGGTGTTGCGGGCACCTTGGGTGCGCTACGCAGCGTGCCTGGTGTTTTCTCCAGCTACAAAGAGTGCTTGCTCTTTTGCTTTGAGGAAGTATCAGGCTAGCAAAGAAGTCCTCACTCAAGCCCATGGCCATTTATCCGTGATCAAAAAAGCCCGCAGCTGGGACCTAGGCTTTAGTTCCACAACCCCCTCTAACCCCTTCCTCTCCATCCCCACCCCCTCCCTGCCCCACTGTGGCTAATTCACATGCCGGCCATTTCTCTAAGGATGCCCCCCATTCCCCCTCAGCCCCTGGAGGATGCAGATTACACCTCCTACCCTTCAGGGTCCTGGTTCCCTGTACCTTCATAGTGCTCATCTAACTTGTAATTACATGTTTATGTGACTTTTCCAACATTCATCTCTCTACTTAGATTACAGTTTCCATAAAAGAAGGAACTATTCTAGTTGATCTGTTGCAAAATCCCCAATTTCTAGTAATCGGACACACTTAACTGTGTTGAATGAATGAATGATTTTGAGCAAATTACTTAACTCTCTTAGCCTTCATTTTTCTTAATAATAGTAACAATAGCCAATGCTTCTAAAGTGCTTACCTTATGCCATGCCTATTCTAAGTATTTTATATAATAATTAATCTTCCTAACAACCCCATGAAAGAGTCACTGTTATTTTCCCCATATTACATATGAAAAAACTGAGGCACAGAGGGGTTACATGACTTGCCCAAGGTCACACAGCTAGTAAGTGATGGAGCTCCAGTTTGAACCCAGGGAGTCTGACTCCAGAGCCCCTGCCTTGGTTGGACAAAGTGATCACAAAAATCTCTTTAGCTCTTGGTATCTATGAATTTAGAAGCTACCCATTGGCATATCCACCTAGATTCATTTATTTAATAACTATTTATCAAATGCATGTTATGTGTCTGGGTACTGGAGCTACCACTGTAAACAAAACAAAGATTCCTGGAACGTACGTTCTGATGAGGAGATCAGCATAGTTAACAAACTACACAGCAGATTTGGCCAGTTAGATAAGAAGTGCTACAGAGGAAGATAACACAGGGGAGAGGTTTGGGGGTCTTGTGGGTGGTGGTGTAATTTCATGTCAGGAGGTCGAGGTAGGTTCTGTTGAAAAGGCAACAAACGAGTAGCGACCTGAAGACAGTGGGGGGGGTGGGGGGCGAGTCATACAGAGACCCCCGCAAGGGAAGGGCCTGGATGGAATGGAGAACGTGTAGAAAATGAGTGGGAGAGAGAGTGGGAGAGGCGAGGCTGGAAGGTAGCAGAAGCCAAGTCCTGCTGACTCTGAGTTCATCTCCGTCACTTTACACTCATTTTCTGTTTACAAGTTTGGTCCACCATTCTATTAGGCTAAGGGAAAGACACATTCATCTTTTTAGCTCCCAAAGTCAGCTCTGAGCCTTGCCACAGCTGGTACTCAGAACAGTTTTTGAATTAATGGTAGAAGTGCTAGAAGACCTCCAATCCTAGACTTCTTTTCTTTTCTTAATTTTGTTGCTGAAGTTCTTTTAAGATTTATAACCTGTCCTTTCAACCTTTCAACCTTTCAGCGAAAGGTTCCTTGCCTGGCCTGGAATGTGCAAGATTTCAGATGTCTTTTTCTGCTATTTCACTGTGTTATGTGCCATTGGCAGTGACCTTCCATTTCAACTTCCTCTGTATTGCAGCCATCCCAAAGTGTGGAGAAGACTATGATAGTCTTTGGTGAATACAGTCATAGCTATATTTGTCACAGATAATGATTTGATCAAATGCAGACCCCTCCCTCTCAGGAGATGGCACCGTCTTCAGTGCAGATGTGGGAGTACGTGGAGCTTAAGATCAGTCACTGTGTGCAAATAATGGAGGGTCTGGGGATAGAGTTCAAGGGCATTTCCAACTGGAAGAGATATAACTTTGCGCTTTGACCAAATCTCAAGTCGAAATTCAAGTCCAACAGCAACTGTAATAGTGACACCCTCTACTGTTAGGTTCATTGACTGTGTGCCAGGCCCCATGTGGGTGACTGGACACACATCAGAGAGGTGCTCTCATTTGAAAAAGTAAGGACGCTGTGGGTTCCTTCGTAGACTTCCCTCCCTCTTCTGAACCTTTCATCATGCTTTTCCTATGTGGAATAGAATAACTCAGAAGCAGAAAACCGGGGTTCAGCCAAACCACTCTGATTTCCCTCCATGGTCCCCAGAAAGGCAGAATAAGTCATGACAAGACAGTTGTCCCAGAAGATGTCCCTGAGGCCAGATGCAGCCTCGTACGTACGTGGGGCTACGGAGGAGAGCTCTAGGGTCTAAAGGGATGGTAAACTTTCAGGATTTAATTTGTTTTATAATGTGTACAATTCACATCGTCTGCTTTTAATATTCCTGACTATTAGTGAATATAATGTTCCCATACATGCTAAAAACAATGAAAGGAAATGAGATCTGAAGCAAAAACACTGTTTCCTGCAGCAGGAGAATCCCCGTCTGCTTATCTGCTGGAAGGAGAGTCAAGTTATGGGCAGAGGCAGCGAGGAGATCGTTTGTAAGGTCCTCACCATCTGGGAGGCTCTGTGACTTGTCTCTTTGGTAGCCATCTTGCTGTTAATACCTCCCTTTTCTGAGCCTCAGTTTCCCTCTGTTGATAAAAGACTAAGGATCCCAGTTCTTTCCCAGCCTCCCTACCTTTGAATGCTTTTCGCTTTAGCAAAATCCACGCCACCAACAAAAAGACCTTGGCAGCTACACAAAGCAGAATAACTTTGATTTCAGAGACTAGGAGCCACGTCTTTGAACCTCCTGCCTCTTGAGTGGTCATCTGGCAGAAAGAGGCCCATCAAAAAATCTTCAAAGGAAATGAAGGGCATGGGGAGAAAGAGGACCGGTATCTGCAGTGAGAGGACCTGGAGAGGGGCAGGTCGGAGCTGGGACCCACCGCAGTGTGATTGCAGCCTAGGGCTCTGCACACCGCCCAGCCGTGAAGCCCGCCTGGCACTTTGTTCTACAAAGCTCCTGGTTTAGCAGATAAAACGATTTTTGACCCGGAGACCTGAACTGACAACTTTGTGTACAAACCCCAAACAGAATCGCCCTGTCAGCTCTTTCATCCCCACCACGCTTCCCCACGCTGCTGCACCAGGGTTTTTGCACTGCTGGGTGTGGACGAGGGAACCCTGGGGTCCTTCGGGGAATTACATCCCCCCTGAAGCCGCTCCCCAGCCTCCCAGCATGGAGTGACAGCCGGTTTATAGGCTCCGTGTTGTCAGGCCGTGGAGATGCGCGATAACTCCATTTCACACATGTCTCCAGTGTTTTGTAAAGGTTCACAGTCAGACAGACAGCTTAGACAATGGTGGTGCCTTTCAGCAACCGAATCTCAAACCCATCCAGCGTGTAGGCTGAGGCTGGTGATGTGACTGCAGGTCACAAGCGTGACGGTCCAATAAGGCCTGAAAAGAAAGACCCTCCCTCCCCACTTTCTGACCCCTGGGCAGGGAACGGTAAATGCCACACATGGTCTCCTCAGCTTGGAATCCCAATGAGAAAGGGCATACAGGGCATATAGGAAGTGCCTATCTAGTGTGTTGATGAATTACAATTCTTTAGGGCCGTTTACGTCTTTGATACCATTTTGCAAATGAGAAAATAAGGCAGGTGAAGCTTAGAGGATTTCCATTCATCTCACAGGAAGTCTGTGTACCTGGTTGAGACCCACAGCTAGCAGCCCCCTCTATGAGCCCCTCCTTCATTAAAAAACATTAACCGTCCTCACCCCACTCCCCAGCTGTGCATGGCAAGTCCTGCCCTCCAGGATGGAACCCTCTGAATCAAACCTAGCTCAGCCTCTACAAATTGAGCTGTGTGGCCCTAGAGCCATCCATCCAGCAGTGATACAGAGTGGACACTAGGCGTAACACTGCCCTTTTTGCCCACCCAGGGAATGACCCAGACGCCCCCAGCTTCTCCTTGGAAACATTGCCACAGATACCTATCTGAAGATGGGTTTGTACATTACCTCCTATATCTGCATCATCATCTACATCATCATCATCATCATCATCATGTCAATTATTTTTTATCTACTTGACAATTATACTTGTAGCTGTCCTAGATACCTTCAAAGAACATTTTCACAGTTTCTATTCTCTGGGTGGGGTCTTAATGTCTCAGAGGGATAGCATCCATGCTTACAGATGCAAAGAGAACATTACAAACATGGAGTGAACGTGGACTAAAAATAGATAAGGAAAGATTAAATATGTACATTATGCAAACCTCCCCCTCTTGACCACCTCCCCCCCCCCAAGCTATAGATGTGCTAAATGATAGCAGGGGGCAGATTTTCTTGGCCCAAGTAAGAACAGTCTTATAAAACAGATGATTTTTTTCCCTGCTTGTCAAAAACATATATATAGAGTCATCAGTGGAAAGCCATCAGCAGCTGAGCTAAGAAGCGTGGCTGAGAAATTTTAAGGAAATATTATTAGGAATGACCTCTTATTCACAAAAGATTTTGTGACCGAAAGTCTGTTCTGTTGATGTTGCTTCAGACCAGGTCTCTTTTATCAACTGTAATATCCCTAAGAGTAATCAGTCTGATTGGCGTCAGAGACGCAGTAAATATCAAGGCACAATTTAACCGGCAACAGCAAAATAGCAAGTAATCATAAATGTGTGGGCCTTTGGCCATAAAAATGCAGATGTTTACCTTGAATTTTGATTTAAACCACCTAGATTTTGCGCCAAATGAAGCTTGAAACGTATCATCTGAAGTACAGTGTCCAACAGATAAAAATAGTCCTAAAAGCTTTGCCTTTGTATGAAAAAGACGTTTCCAAGGGGATGGTCCTCTTAGAGCCAGGCAATTTGCTCTATGCCATTTTCATAAAATCATAGTATTTTCAAGTTGCAAAGGACCGTCGGGGTCTTATAATCCAGCCGCCTCCTAATGCAGAAATCCCTGCTCAAGAATTACCTCCAGGCCGGGCTTGAAATATGCTGTCTACCCAGGGCAGGTCTATTATAGGGTCACCTTGGGGAGGGTCGATTCTGTTCCAGGGTGAACCAAGGGACTACGTTCATTGTTGGGCACCTGAAGCTGATGTGAGCCTCCAAATCAAGGTGCCCAAATAACCCAGTCTCCCTAGAGGAGGTGGCAGGAGGACTGGTGATAATTTGGAAATTTCTTTGGTAAGACCATCTTCTTATTTTTCCAGCTGGCAGCATCCATTGTCATGCTGACCTATTAAGGTGATTACAGAAAGTGTTGGTGGCCCAATATATCTCATTTCCATCATTGCCAGCCTCCTGCAATCACAACCTCTGGACATGTCATAAATCCAATAGACTGAATGGCTCCAGGAGCTCAGCACAGAGGCTGCAGCTTTTTTGTTTCCACTTAGGCCAGGGTTATGAGTAGTAATAAACTCAGCAGTCAGGTCCAGAAGTGTGATAATAGGGGGAAATGAAAAAGGGTTTGAGAAAGAAAAGCAAAGCCAGAAAAATGCTCAGCGTTCCTTGCTTTGCTGAGTTCTCAAATTCATTAGCAACCCCAATTATTCAATTCCTCAATTTTAATCTCTAATTAAACACAGACACTATATCTACGGTGGGTGGAACTTAAGTGGCCTCTTCTTAATAATTGTGCAACTATGATCCCTGCATTGTTAACCCAGAAAAAAGAGGAAAAAAAAACTTTATTAAATAAAAAGAAAGAAAAGAAAACCATGAATGCCTAAAGCTCATACCAAATGGTAATTACAGAGAGACATTATTTCCCTCTAAATATAGCAAAGATGACTACGAGGCTTCCAGCATTTTCCTATAATAATTTCTTAAATCAAAAGCATATTTGCCGATTTGAGGATGTATCCCATAGCTATTCTTTCTGGAATAATTAGACAAGCTAGAAAACAACAGGCAGAGGTACAATATGTTGCTGGCTGAATGATGAGACTATTTTTTGCTTATTTCACAAGGTTGAAGAATCCTGGGCTTCCTTTAAAAAAATGATTATTCGGATGAAGTAATGAAATAAATATAGACAGAGATGTTGGATGAAGTATTTTGGTAACGAGATTTCTGTTTATTTAAAGAAAAACTCCCTGAGAGAGGGAAGGCACATCTACATAGCCTCAGAAGGAAATGTGATTAAAACACAGGTAGGAGGAAAATAGAACACAAAAGTGCATCTCTTCCACAATGATAGGCATGTACGAACTAGATTGTTCCATACAGGACATCGGAAGGGAGCCGCGTCCTAGTGTTTGCCCAGCATCTGTCCACTTCCTAACACGCCGCATTGTAGTTGTTGGTTTTCTCACTCATCTGCCCCATTGATTGTGGACTCTTGAGGGAAAGGAGTGTGCCTTTCACTTTTGTACCCACAGGAATTAACACCTTGCCTGACAAACAGCAAGTACCAAGTACGTTAAACAAATCTGCTGCATTAAGGCAGTTATAGTTAGGAGTACATTCTTTTGAATTCCCTTTTGTAAAGTCTTAAACTAATTTTATGAAATACACACTTCAAAGTCATGAGAGAATGTATATTACATACATACATGTACATGTGTGTATATACATATTTCAAATAGGTTAACTTGACCCAAAGAATCAAGCTAAGAGTAAGCCAGGAACTTTAAGCAATGGGAAGGAAACTCTTCCTCTATAGGAGACACAAAAGTATGCTCCTTCTGGCCGGAACTGGGTCTCTTTTGTCAGTTATGTAGACCCTTCCACCAAGTGGGTGTTTCCTTGCCAGGGTCAACCATAGCGTCTTTAGGTGGCCCCAGAGCTCTGTGCACACTCCATGAAGGTAACACCATTGGACCAAGGCTCTGTGGGTGTTTCTGACTGGAGGGTGACACCCAGGGACCAAGATGTGCTTTGTGGACCCCAGAGTGCTGGGCATTGGAGGTGTTACTCATCGTCCTGTGGGGGAAAAGAATGGGGCTGCAGAGGTTCTGCTCCAAGGCTCTTAAAATGTTTCCCACTGCAGTAGGGGTGTCCCAAGAGCCACCTGGCAACCAGCTGGGGTCACAGCTGTGAATTATAAGATGGCATCAGTGCCAGGCAAACTCATTGGTTGTTTCTTTGCTTCGAGGGGGACAACCAATTATTGAAAGAGTCTGCACGGGGCACCCTCAAGATGCATGTATTTTATTGAGACCGTCAAGTGAGAAAAGGACTTTTTTAGTCTCTACCCTCAAAAAGTTTATAGTTATGTAGGGGAGATGAGTTCGAATTACAAATCCATGCTTGGGGCTGGTCAGCAATTTGTCGGCATCATATGATGGCATTAGACACCCAGTAAGGTCATAATTCAGATGACCTTATGGGGTATCAAGGGCTTTTAGCCCCAAAAGAGGTTCCCTGCAAGTTTATGACTGACCCAAGCCATCACCCATTCTTTCTCCAGTCAACATCCTGTTTCTTTGCTGATCGAATTGACCCTGAGTGCCCTCTGACTCTCCACATATCCTTCCCGAGAAAATGGGGCTTGATTTGCTGTGACTGTGCAGATTTTTCAGACTAGCAACTAGCTGTCTCCTCTTCAAGAAGCCCCCTGCTCCCCAAGGGAAAGTGGACAGCTTCTTGCCACAAGGGTGAAGATGAATCCTTTGTCAGCTTTTCCCACAGAAAAGAAAAATGATGAGAACTGAACACTAAAAAGAATCTGTAACTTGAAGCAGGCACCATGAACTGGTTTGAGCCAATATCCCGGCAACTCTCTGTTGGTTCCATATTTTGGTCTTTGCCATTGATTTCTACCTTGAGTCTCCTCCAGGTCCCTTTCTTCTCTCCCCTCCTCTCCTAACTTGCCCTCTTTTCCTATAGTTTCCAAGAAAAATCAGCTACTTGACTTAACTTGCAGTTATTTTGAAAGTGTCTTTAAATAAGTGCAATGCATTCCTTCCAACGGAATACTCTGGAAGAGCTCAACAGCCCTGAAGATATACAATCAATACTTTGCCTGAACCATTGATACCCTTGCCCATCACTTAAATATTATTACAGGAAAGATTTCAACAAGATCACGGCACATTATACTTTAAAGTTTGACTTTAAAGGATGTCTGGGCCTTGCTGAAAGGCATTGGTAATGGAATTCTTTATCTCTGAGCTTAATTTATTCTGAGGAGAATAGGGCCATTATCTTAAATCTATTTTTTTTTCCAACAGAGAAAACAGACCTCAGAAGTCCAGCACTTATAAAGAAATTATTGTTTAATTACTTTTTTGTTTAACCCTTTGCAGACTTTGCAGAAGGAAAGGGAGTGGGAATGCATTATTGGCAAATGAATATGCATTCCTATTGGGTTGCCATCAATAGACTTCTAGTATTTCTTTTCTTGTCATTTCTATTCCTATGCTTCTCGGCATTTCTCACATACAAGAACTCTGCAGTCAAGGAAACCTGAGTTGTACTGAATCCACTTTCTTTTTGAGCATGGGTGATGAAGTGGTCTTTGGTTTGAAGAATGTAAGTGATCGGTAACTGAGGGATTAGTGTTCTGGTGTTAGGCTCCATACTTGGTGTAAATTAGACACGCGAGAGCTGTGTGTTGACACACCTGGGAACAGACACACTTGCCTGTAGCTCCTTGACTCTGGCAGGGTATCTCCACTGTGCAAAACACCTGGTTTGAAGAGTAGAGAAAATGATCTATCAACGGACTCCTCCTTTTAAAAAACACCAACCACCAAGCAGTTAATAGGCACACTGTTGCTTCCCTCCCTCCCAGCAAATTTGCTTAACTGAAGGGCAGTTTGGGATTTGTAGAAGGAGACTTGAGCTCCAGAAAAGACTCTAAGAAGATGCCATATGTCTAGGACCTCTTCCAGGGTCTCTACTTGCTTCTCTTTTTTTCATTCTAATATGTAAAACTCAACCACTAGGCCCCCATGACACATTTTGGGCCAGGTTTGGTGATCGCTTGTGAACTAAATAGAACCAAATATTATAGAACTTCAGGAATAGCTGCTTTGCTAGCCTTAGGCTTCATCAGCCTCCCTAATCAGCCCTTTTGCTTGATGGCATCTTTCCCTCATCCCTAGGATTCATCTGGTCAGATACGCCAGTTGGTGAGAATGGCATGGCTTTCCAGAGGTTGAGGGGTGCTCCAACTTTGAGGAAGGTTTGTCTTCCACTACATTCTTGCAGATTGATTAGATGGAAGGAGAAAAGTAGACACCATTATAATTCCAGGATCAGAGAGTTTATCAGCATTTCACATCTAACTTTCAGCTCTGCTCCTTCCCTTCCCTTTCCTTCCCTTTCTTTCCCTTCCCTTTCCTTCCCTTTCCATTCCTTTCCTTTCCTTTCCTTTCCTTTCCTTTCCTTTCCTTTTCCTTTCCCTTTCCCCTCCTTTCCTTTCCTTTTCCTTTCGTTCCCTTTCCTTTCCTTCCCTTCCCTTTCCTTTCCTTTCCTTTCCTTTCCTTCCCTTCCCTTTTCTTTCCTTCCCTTCCCTTCCCTTTCCTTTCCTTTCCTTCCCTTCCCTTTCCTTTCCTTCCCTTCCCTTCCCTTTCCATTCTTTTTCTTTCCTTTCCTTTTGTTTCATTTCCTTCCCTTCCCTTCCCTTCCCTTTCCTTCCCTTTCCTTTCCTTTCCTTTCCCTTCCTTTCCTTTCCTTTCCTTTTCCATTCCTTTCTTTCCTTTCCTTTCCTTTCCTTCCCTTCCATTTCCTTTCCTTTCCTTTCCTTTTGTTTCATTTCCTTCCCTTCCTTTCCCTTCCCTTTCCTTCCCTTTCCTTTCCTTTCCTTTCCCTTCCTTTCCTTTCCTTTCCTTTCCTTCCCTTCCCTTTCCTTTCCTTTCCTTTCCTTTCCTTTCCTTCCTTTCCTTTCTTTTTCCGTTCCTTTCTTTCCTTTCCTTTCCTTCCCTTCCCTTTCCTTTCCTTTCCTTTCCTTCCCTTCCCTTCCCTTCCCTTTCCTTCCCTTTCCTTCCCTTCCCTTCCCTTCCCTTTCCTTCCCTTCCTTTCCCTTCCCTTCCCTTCCCTTCCCTTCCCTTTCCTTTCCTTTCCTTTTGTTTCATTTCCTTCCCTTCCTTTTCCTTTCCTTTCCTTTCCTTTCCTTTCTTTTCCTTTCCTTTCCTTTCCTGTCAGTTAGGGTACATGACACTTTTTTCTTTTTTTACTGCTATTATCAGAGATTTTGTGTTTGCTGGTTGCTGGGTCACATTTTACAAGTGCACATGGCTTGGATGACCTCCATCCACTTCTTAGCTATCTTCACATCTGCAGAGTGAAAGGCTGTAAAGAATCCAGACCAGCTCTTTTTCCATCAGCCTCTCTGGATGATCATTATCCGCAAGTCAGAAAGTCAATGCACTTCCCGAATCGGAGTCATATATGTAAGAAATCTCCATTTTACAAGAATGTAGAACATCTCTTGGGTTTCTTTCCATCCAGGTGGGTCAGTTAGTTTGTAATTGAGTCTAACTGACCTTCTACCTTCTATTAGCCTTTACTACCTAGAGTCACAGGGAACTGAGAAGTGGGAGAGATTTTCCACCTGCTTTTGAATCCCTGCCCCATGACCCGTCTTACAGCATCCCTACTGATTGTACAAGATACGTAGGTTCAGAGGACCATTGGAAAAGGGAGCCTGGACTGTAATCATCAGAATCACCATTTATGTTGGAATTTACATACTCCATGTTCTAAGTTAATGTGCTATCTTTTTAATTGGATATAAGCTATGAAGACTTTGGCTAATCATATTTCTCACCTAATGGACATTGTCACCCATCTAAAAAGAACTCTCTTTTCTATATTTTTTTACCTTTATTTCTGGTCCTCGCTCCTATTTCCCTATCTCTACCCCTAGGTAACTATTCTATGTTTAATATATGTCTTTGAATATATATGTAAATATGTAGCATTTCCTATGTGAATGACTTTAATTTACCTAAATGACATTGTACCACATATATAATTCTGTTTTCTTCTTCCACCCAACTCTATGTTTAAAAATTGCTATTGTTCATGTTTACCCAGTTATTCTCTCTAATTGATGCAATTATGAAGCTATATTTAGCCATTCCCTTTTGTTGGATCTTTAGGTTGCTTCTGTTTCCACTCCCCATTACCATGAACCTGTTTGAGAATTCTGGCATTCATACACCCAGACAAGATTTCTGGGTCTTAGGATAAGTAATTTTATTAAGTACTGCCAGATGTATTCTAAAATAATTGACCAGTTTACATTCTCACCACTAGTTCACAGGGGTTCCGTTTCCCCTCCATGTTCACTAACTTTCGGTATTCTCCACTTTTCTAGTTCTTGCTAACCTAATTGGTACAAGTAGCATTTCATTGTTACTTTCACTTATTCTCATTACTGATAACTTTGATGTTAAATCTTTACTCTCAACTGTCCACAAGATAGGAAGGAGTAGCACCAAAGAACAGAACCAGGGTCAACAACCTGAGGTTGCCCGAAATGGAACACTTGGGCCTACGGGGCAGCTGTTCAAACTCCCCAACTTTTCTGAGCTGCAGGCCTCATAATGACTGCTCTACTGCTGCAGGAATTCAGTGACTCGATAGTGCTTGATGGGCTTGGACAACCCAGGCATCTACTCCCCCTTCCTCAGGAGAGGCAAAGTTACGTGCCCTCCCTGGACCCAGCTGCAACTGGAGGTGTCATACATCAGTGGATATGTGCAGACTCACTTAGTTTAATGTTTCTGTCAAAGTAGCCCACAAGTGCCATCTTATCAGAGGATCAATTTCATATCAGAGGATCATTAAATTCTTTTTTCATGAGAATAAAATGGGCTTTTGCTGCTGCCTGTTGTACTGCTGCTCTTCTGAAACTGGAGATGAAATCAAAGTGGAAGAGATTTAACCAAATTTTCCATCTTCAGAAAATAAGCTCCACTGTAAATGTATCTTTGATGTGGCATTGTGCAACACGGAAAGAGGAGAAATAAAAATATCCTAATGGTTCTGTTATACACAAACAGGGGGAGGCTGTAAATTTAACCCTCTGTGGAAGCAGCATTTCACTCTCCTTCCCACTGGCAGTGAGGTAGGGAGTGGGGTTGGTTAGGAGTTCGATAGGTGAGTGACAGAGGTCTAACCCCCATGATAGGCCACGCTGGGGTCCAATTGACTTGCACATTCATTTGTTATTTTTTCCCAAGTAAGAGAACACTTGGGGAAGGCTTCTGATTTTCTATGAGGGTTTGAGCACCTTCAAGGGAAGCCTTCCTAAGCTGTGTGATCCAGGGCTGGCCTCATTCCAAGACTGACCTCTTCATCTTGGAGTTTCCCATCAGCCTGGGAGGAAGGCTCCACCCCCAACCTGGTAGGCCTGGGGCCAAATTTCTGCTCTTCCCAGCGGGGGCACCTGTGCTCCTCCGGTCCAGTGGCCAGAAGGGATTGTTTTAGTTATGAAGTTGTTTGCGGTCCATATTTGTGAGGCACTTTTCTTAGGCTGATAACTTGGATTGTTGCAAAAACAGGAAATAAAGAGGTCAAGGCGCAGCATGCTGGGAGGAGATCAGCACAAGAAAGGCACTTGGGGCCCATTACTCACTGCAGCTCCTTCCCTGACCTTTTCCTAGGGTCCTGCGATTGCAAAGTCCTAGAAGAACAAATGAACAGAGCCAGAAGCATCAAACAGAAGCCATGGTGATGCTTATGAAAGTAGCCCTGGGAGGAGCGCAGTACTAAATGCGATTGGGGGTAAGGTGTGTAAACAACAGCAAAAGAGAAAATGTGCTTGGATAAGAAATCAGGAGGAAAACAGACACAGAGATGAAACCTATGGTGAGAGTGAATTCTCAAGTGCTAGAGATTACTGACCGCACCACCCCTCCCCCAGGGGTCTGAGCAGAGTCAGAACTCCGGGTGGCATTACAGTCCTGGCCAGTTCACACAGTCTCCCATACCCTGGATGGAGGGCACTGAGGCCGCCGATGGGACCCACATATTTTTGTAGGGCATCTGTGCCATTATTCCGTCCACTGGGAATGCCCCTCGCTCTGCCTGCTTCTTAGATTTTGATGTGTTCTCCATTCCGAGTAAAGAGCAGAAGTCTTTGGAAAGCATGCCTGTCCGTGGTTCTGCAAGGACCAGGGTTACCTGGAGGGGGTGTAGAGGAGAGCCCGTGAAGCCCGCTCAAAAGCCCAAAGCCCAGTATTGGGAGAACTCAGCGAAGCCTTCTTACTGGCTCAGCTTTGCTCTGAGATGCTGCCCTTTCTCAGGGCTCATTTTCCCCTTCGCAGACTAGCGAAGAGGCAGGTCTGCCTTGGATGCTGTGGGGTTAGTTGCTTAGCTATCCAACCACCTGGCAGTGGATTAGAGCAGTCACGGTATCCTGGAGAATCACGTCTCTGTGATTAATGGAGGCCTTGTCTTTTAAAAGGCCCAGCTACATTTTATATTTGCCATAAGCCATGCGTGTGCTCTTCAGAGAAAACAAGAATAAAAAAAGCCATTTGCAAGATAAGTAAAGAGAAATGTAATCCCTTAGTGGAATGAAGGGTGCTTTGAAATGAATGGGGGATAATCCTTTCGTTGTCTGTTACAAATGCACTGTGCTTCTGCATTATCTGGCTATGAGAATGTGCCATTCGCTCTGGTGACAAAGCCACTGCAGTTTCTCCTCTTGATGTCATTTTAAGCGTGTGGTACAAAGTAGTGTTTATCGTCTGGGGTCTGAGGCGTCTGCCCGATGGGGGCAGCTGGGTCGTGTGGCTACTGAGGGCTCCTGACAGGATGAGTTCTGTTTCAGGCTGTAAAAGGGAGGCTTAAGGCAGGGATGGAACGAATGTCCATGCCCCACCTGCTCCAGAGGTGGAAGGACCTGGCGCTCTATTCACAGGGTCTTTCAGTAACCAGAAGAGTCATAACTCAGACCCTCGCTCCGTCTAAGACCTGGGGCTCATCTCCCGCTTCCAGGATCTGGCATGTAATTCTCTTAAAGGGAGAGCAGGAAAATTCCAAGGGCTTCTCAGAAGTTTTGCTTTGAATGTTTCTTCCTTCCTCCCACCTCTTCTCTCAAGCCCGCTCTGCTTTTCTTTCCCTTCCTCCCACAAGAAAGATGCTCCTTGTTGGGAGGAAGCTATCATGGAAGCACTAGGAATGATGGCAAGCTGCAATATCTGAGAATCTCTGTTCCTGGGAGTTACTTCCTCTGAAGCTCAAATTTTCCCATGCTGATCTGTTGATTCTCACAGAGAGCTCTGGAGCCCTACACCTGTAGATTCCCAGAGAAGATGGAGTGTGATATGAATGATTTTATATCTCCCACTCTCAGTGCCTAGACAGCTCAAGAACTCATCTGATCACTGGTCAAGAAAATATTGGAGGGACGGGGGTGGTGAAGGATCACGTCACTTCCTGCTTTAAAGGCTCCAGTGGCCTCCAATGGCCAAGGACAAAAATGAAGTTCTGTGGCAGGGTCTGCAGAGAGCTCCCTGCTGCAACCCCAGCCTGACCAGACAGCCTCAGCTGGTACCACCCTCCTCTTGTTCTTTTAGCTCTTTGCTACTTTTTCTCCTGGGACCCTCATGCATGCTACTCTCTCTCCATTTCCTGTTTGTCTAACAACTTCTACCCATCCCTCACAGCCCAGCTGAAGCGTCACTTCCTCAAGGAACCCCCCTTGGACCCAATGAGTAGATCGGGCCATCTCTTCTTTCATGGCACCCCATAGCTCTTTATTTTACTTAGTGTGATTAAAAATGAAGAATCAGTTAGGGAATTTGCTGCTTGCTGTGGTCTCCTCACACTGGAATACAGGCTCAAGAGGCAGGAGGCATGCCTGTCTTGTTCACCACTATATCCCTACACTGGGATAAATACTTACTGTACTGAGCGAAGACATAAATTAAAACAACCCTAGCTTTCTCTAGTTTGCATATATAAACCTCAATTCATCACTTCCTTTCACTCCCTTAGAAGGAAGACAGGAAGCTTGATTCCCAATAAAATCACATCATCCTCCGAGGTCGCCCCAGACGTGATGATTTAGGCATGTCAGGCCTGGAAATAGATTTTGTCATGACTTCCTGCAGCTGCACCCTGGGGAGAATTCTGCTGAGGTTCCTTGAAGTTCATCATTGGCGTTCCTACCACCTCATTCAGCATCCAAAAGCCCACACAGAGCACTGAGTCACGTGTGACTCTGGGATAGGCATGTACAGAGACCGTCTCATGGGTTTGCATTCTACCTCCTGAGAGCTTACAGTCTAAGAAACAGAAACTGATTCTAGAAATAGTAACTGTATCTAGAATATCCTGGCAACATGATCAAAACCTGAAACTATGAATGTTAAGGCATTTATAACATACATGTTTAATAATATAACATTTTTCTTAGCAGGAAGGAGCCAGTTTAAGTGCAGTTGGAGGTAGGAAATGGTTAGCTGGCTGAGACAATTAGACAAAGAGGATGTGGGGCTTGGAAGTCCAGGCCAAAACAAATGATTTTCTCATAATAACCCAGATAGCCAGGGCTTCAAGAGGGTCAAATCCTCCAGAGTCTAAAACTTCTAGCCTTTCAGGTGGCTGGTTCACTGGTTCTGTTTAGGGCATGAGCTCAGCAACAAATTAAGTAAAGTGTCCCCAGTAAATGCTAATAAGTCCCAAGAGGAAACAGGGGCATCCCCATGCATACCAAATGCACTCATTAGCATCCCTGCTATTATGAAGGATAGCAGAGTGACCTTGCAATCATTAGAAGCTTAAAATGTATGACTTAAGTTTAGGGGGATACATATTACATTGTAAAACCTAATTAGTGTTACCTTTGCTAATTGCTGCCTAGCACTGAGCTGGATAAAATAAATGCATGATGGACGTTCCAGGGCGACAGACATAACCCCATCACTGTTTTTAAAGGAAGTGAAATTATAGGAGAAGCGCCGTTTGAAAAAGTGTTTATCTGAATTGTTCTGAGTGGTTTGAAGGAAGCGGGGAAGCGTGGTCAGTGAGTGGATTTATCTGCATGAACCCTAAATGCTGACGTCTTCTCTGGAGAACATGGTTCTTCTCCTGGGCTTCTCTAATGTGAACTCAGGGATGCCAAACAAGAGGGGAAAATTACTATGGTACCAAAATCCCTCCCCGGCATGCAAACAGCTGTGCAGGGAGATAGTGAAAGCGTGTCTAAACAGGCAGTTAGAATACTCAGCACTGGCCCAGCCCAGACCCACAGCCGCGATGTCAGGCAGTATGCTGTGTCCAGGGCTGGTTTTTGTCCGCTAGACCAGCTGACATTCACACGGGAGACCCAGTGGGCTCCCTGCACTCACATGGGGTGTGAGGAGATTCACAGCCCCTTTACCATGCCGGGGCTGACGTGCACGCAGTGCCAGGGGCACAAAACTCAGATCTGACCGCAGTCTCTACCCTGTTACTGCAGATGACACCAAAATAGCAAAAAAGGATTGGCCCTCCACCCACACCCACCCAAACCACACGCACACACACACTCACTCACTCACACACACACACACGCACACACTCACACATACATACATTCACACACACACTCACACACACACACGCAGCCTTGCCTTGCTTCTAGCTGTGCTCAGCATTCATAATAAAGTTGTGAAAGGGAAATCATTTTCTCAGGGTTGTCATTTCTTTTTCCTGCTTAAAGATAAGTGATAGCTGATTTTTCCAAGAAAAAAGTCTGTCACTGTGCCTCTCTCAGAGCCCCTCCTGCGTGTATCCTAAATGGCACAGATTAAAATCAAGTCCTAGATATTACAGCCAGAAGCCGTTGTAAAAATAGTTTAGAGCTTTGTTTTCATGGTGGGTTCTGAGGAGGGCTGGGGTGCTCCGAGGTCCCCCAGCCTCTGCTGGGGCAGCAGGGTAGGAGGGGGACCAAGAAAAACAGAGCATGCTGGGACCTCCTGCCACCAGACCAGCCCCTCTTAGCTATTTTATATAGTGAGTTTGCACTTAAAATTTCATTTGGAGAAGAAAACACTTCCACTGCTAAAAAATGGCTGGAAATCACCAAGGCCATTGAAGACCTGGGAGGCTCTGTGACTTCCCTCAGGTTGCACCTCAATGCTGGTAGGGCCGGGACCGGCATCCTGGCCTCACGGTTCAGTGATCTGTCTCCAGGTCGGGGTGGAAGGAAAGTGAAGAGTGCCAACTGCTCCCAAATCCGTAACAGGTGACTCCCTAAATAACGTCAAACCCAGCCTTACTTTTGCAGACATTCTTAGGTGGTCTTAGATAAGATGCCTTCCCCTGAGCTAGACTTCCCAAGGATCGTGCTCCTCTTTCAGGGATAACAGGGACCTCAATGAAGGGGGGAAGGGGGTTAGCTTTTGCCCACTAGCGCTGCTCCAGCATCACCTCCACCACTGCTATAGCTCTAGGCTCAGCAGGTCCTGGTGGCCGTTCTTCTCTGACTCAGCTGGTCAAGGCTGGATTTCAAAGCTAAATTGCTTCCCTGTGGTTTCCGGCGTCTGTGCATTTGCCTTGATTGTTAGCCCACGTGGCTTCTCTGGGGTCGCCTCCTGCCATTTGCTCCCTGACAGTGTTAGTGCAGCAAGACAGACTAGCGGCAGAGAACCTTCTGCATCTGCAGCCCAGGAGTCCCTCCATCCAGCAATGGTGGGACCTGTCAAAAGCAGCAGGATTTCATAGCGCTGCTATTTCACCTGCTTCCTCCCCCTCACTGTGCTTCCTCCCAGCTCCCCCGTCCTTTAAAAGTACTGAAGATAAAGCAAACAAACAAACAACAACAAAAAAAACAGAGCTGCTGATAATTAAAATTAAATCTTTGTTCCACCAATGTCTGAAACTCTGGGAAGTCATTATCAGAGTCAGACAGTGATATTTTGATATTCCAGAATCTTTTTGATATGAGGAATAAAGTTCTAAGGCAGGAGAAGATAGAGCACCATGCTATTTCCTAATCAGCCTTTATAATTTGCAGTATCTTGGGACTCTTCTCAGATGTTTCCACTGTGGCTTATGTATGCTTCAAATCCATGCGCCATTAAATGCAGAAGCTGGGCACTGAATTAATGAAGGGAGCTTCAAAAGCGTACCTCTTTGGCAGACTGAAGATCTGAGGGCGGACTCAAAGAGGGTGATGGGGCTTTGAAAATCCCTAAGCACAAACAATAAACCTCATTAAGTAAAGTCAGTGGAGTGGGCTCAGGAACGGAATAAGGCAAGTGGGGGACAGAAGAGGCAAGACAGACTGAGGACTGGCTCAGTCGAGGGGGCTGGGTTTGGAGTGGAAAGCATTGTGTTTGGGGAAATCACATGACCCCAGAAGAAGCTGTGTTAAGGAAAGTAGTCAGGAGGATGCTGGAAGAACCCAGGGTACAGGCAGCCACCACGAGGACGGTGATGGTGATGGTCTTCCGGCACGAGCATGCTGTGAACTAGAGGCGCTCTGAGTTTAAGAGTGGGGCTGCCGGCTCCTGTCTTACTCACCCCAGCAGCTTGAGGAATGTCTAAAGAAGGCAGAGCTTTTGAGCAGGGTCTGTAAAGGAAGAGAGGAGCTGAGGGCAACTGCTCGGCCATCCAAATGAAGTCCCCAAAGGTTGGTGAGGTTGTGAGTCACCCTGTCACACAGAAGCTGAGCTGGGACTTCCGAAACCCTCAAGGCACCTCTGTGTGCAGTCAGGGAGTAGGAACCTTAGGGAGTTGATCGCTGTTCAATGGGAGAGTTCTTCATGAGATTCCACCGAAAACTGGCCAGCACTTTGGACGATCAGAGTGCCAGACCAGTGGGTAGAGTTTTCAGAAGTATCTTAGTGCCACCGGGTAATACGTGGAGACATTTCATTAGGACACAGCAGGAACGTGAAGAAGTGCTCGGTGCTGGAGCCCATGCTTCTCCCTCTAGACCCTCCTGCGGGAAAGCCGAGACCACTGGGCCAATGCAAACCCTTCCTGGACCATCATTGCTAGTCAGGGCCATACCTCGTAGGTACCAGGCACTCCCTGGGTCCAGGTGGGAGGCCAGTTCTCTCGTGAAGCTGTTGAGCACCACAAAGCATCGCCCTCCACTCCCAGCCCTCTGCCTCTAATAATTATATCTTCATTTTAATTCAAGAATTTAACTACAGAGATAAATTTAAATATACTGACCCTTTCCCCTAGAATGAAAGGACGGAGGATCCTCCACCAGATAGTTACATGTGGTTGTAGCTGGGGGTTTATTTAAACTAATTTTATTATTCATGACACTGACAATTTATGCAGTGAATGCAATTATAGGCTATGATTGGCTGCCACCGCTAAGGGCAAAAAGTGTCACTTCCCTGGATATGCAAGAAAGAAAGGCAGAGGATATTAGAAAAATAATCAGTCACAGGGATATTTTTTATGAAGTGTTCCCCCCAAAACCTTCACTGAAAAAAAAAAGGCTAATTTAATTTCCCAAACACCCTGCAAAAGATATCTAATTATCCACTCCTAAATTGCTCTCATAATTTCTCCAAAGTTCTCTATTGTTTATGCCTCTGTGCGTTCTCCTCTGCAAGCAAAGAAGCTGTCGTCTCGATGTGCAAGTCCCAGTAAAACCTACACACGGTGATGCTCTCGCTGCTGGGTTTTGAAGGCCTGTGCAGCCTCCGATACGTTTGTCCGTTTAATTAGGAAGTATTTGAGGAGCAGACTTGAATTGTTATTATCTACAGTTGGAGGAGGAGTAGAGGGAATTGACTTTTTCTTCCCCTTTTTCCTAAGAGGAGCAGTTAAAAAATATCATTGAACATCAAATCAAGACTAACTGTGGTGCATCTATACAGTGGATACACCTTGGCAGTAAAAAGCTGTGCGTTACTGATACACCCAACAATGTTAGATGAATCTCAAAATAGTTATGCTAAGTGAAAGGAGCCCTGCAAAAAGGAGCTCCTAGCATGTGATTCCATTTACATAAAGTACTAGAAAAAGCAAACTCATTTTTAGAAACAGCAGATCACATAGTTGTTTGAATGGGAGGGAGAGAGAGAAAACTTTGGAGGGAGTGATGGAAACGTTCATTATCTTGATTGTAGAGATGACTTCACGGGTGAATACATGTCAAAACTGATCAAATGGACACTTTAAATACGGGCACGTTATTGTATGCTGATTAGACCTCAATAAACCTCTTACAACAAACACACACCCCTAGTTAGACCTTGGCTCCAGCATTTACTAGGTATGTCAACTTAACCTCTCTGGCTGGTGGTGTACTCATCTGTAAAGTGGGGATGATAAGATCTTCTCCGCCTACCCCGCAGGGTGTCATGAATATCAACAAGAGAAAACAACAGCCCAGGTATATACGTACTGATAACTTCACAAATGGACTTCCTCAACCTCAATCCCTGGAGAGGTAACAGGGGTCAGTGCTACTGTCCCAGCCTAGCAAACAGTCAGCACTCAGTCTTTGTTTAATTGAAGTGATGGACGTCTGATGTCTAATGCTTAGTAAACCTCCATTGGCACCACAGAGTCTAATTATTATCTATTGATTGAATTTCTGATAGGGACTCATAGAATCCTGAAATAGCACATCTTAGGATGGAAGGACATCAGGAGAGCCTCGGCACTGCATCCTAGTCTCAAACAGATGAGACGTAAAGACGTCTAGTACCTGATTTGGGGCCCAGCCTTTAAAAAGGATGCTTAAGCATCCTTTTTTTTTTTTCCGGTACGCGGGCCTCTCACTGTTGTGGCCTCTTCCGTTGCAGAGCGCAGGCTCAGCGGCCCTGGCTCATGCGCGGCATGTGGGATCTTCCCGGACTGGGGCAAGAACCCGTGTCCCCTGAATCGGCAGGCGGACTCTCAACCACTGCGCCACCAGGGAAGCCCTTAAGCATCCTTTTCAATGGAGGAGAAAGTGGTGATCAAGACGAAATTCCTAGAACTTTCTATGTGCTCTCCTACGCTATTCCCTACTATAGGAATTGATCAGTTGAGAGCCTGGTGTGAATCTGGTAAGAGCCCTTTAAACTCACAGCACAGCCAAGTGGAACTGCAGTGGGGGAGCTCCTGCACTTCAAAGCCTCTTGCAGACCTCAGAGAGCTCCAAATTGTAAATTGTCTGATGCCAGCCTCGTGGCTGCTGTCTACATTAGCATCCCAAACTCTCAAAATTTTCTCCCTAGCTTCCTGGCAATCAGTTCAGCCCACTTGATCACACATCTGCCTCACTCCAACCAGTACTAAACATTTGTTTATGTCGCCCTTTGCAGATCTCAAAGTACTTCCGTGTAATTATCACATTTAGTCCTCACCTTGGTTCTGTGGGATATTTAGGATAGATCCTTCTAGGATTCCTGTTTGTGGTTAGAGGAATTGATGCCCATGTCAATGAAAGATTTGCCTAAGATCCCTCACTGTACAGAGTAGAGAGAAGAACCAATTCTCTACCTTCTAATGTTGTTTCCCATACTCTCTCTACTCACGCCATCCCCAGGGAGATGGGTGACCTCACCTCCACTGAAGGCAATGTTATGCCTATTCCCACTTTTCAGATGTGATGGGGAGAAGTAATGTGACCTACGTAATAAGGTCACCCAGTGGCTGAGTGGGGATTAGGTCCTGGCAAATGCAGCCTCCTTTCCACTCTACCAATTGCATCTCCAACACAGGCAAACCTTGTTTTATTGCACTTTGCAGATATTGCATATTTTACAAATTGAAGGTTTGTGGCTATCCTGTGTTGAGCAACTCTATCAGAGACATTTATTTCCACCAGGACTTGCTCACTTTGTGTCTCTGTGTCACGTTTTGCTAATTCTCACAGTAATTCAAATCCTCCACCAGCAAAAAGATTACGACTCACTGAAGACTCAGCTGATAGTTAGCATTTTTTAGCAATAAAGTATTTTTAAATTAAGGTATGTACATTTTTTAGGCATATGCTATTGCACATTCAATAGACAACAGTGTAGTGTAAACATAACTTTTACACGCACTGGGAAACCAAAAAATTGGTGTGACTGGTTTTATTGCGACGTTCGCTTTATTGCAGGGGTCTAGAGCCGAACCCGCAGTATCTCCGAGGTATGAAGTTCATTTCAAACTCTTGAAATGTGTGTGTCATTCTGCTGCCTTTACATTCCTGGCCAGGTTTGGGGAACCCTAGGGGTGTCAAGGGATGGCGGGGAAGAGAGGTTGAGAAATGAAAACCAACTCATTGGACCAGCGTAGATCCCTGCCTCTCCCATCCCCTCCCTGTGGTGATGGATGGGTTGCAGAAAAGCATACCTCACTCCTTGCTGAGGAAAGAGCGGTGACCCTTTTGTCTTCAAGAATTTGGAAAAATAACAGCATGGAAGCTAAATTTGGGCAGATAGGAGAGTCCTCCCTAGAAAGCACACTGACCGTGACCATAATCAGTAATGCTCCTTTCTTCTTAGCCTCCAATCCCCAAAGCATCACCTGCCGTTCCACCAGCAAAAATATGCTGTCTTTTTGTCTTAGAGTGATGAGTGCATGCTTGTTCTAATATTCATGGGCTACATTCAAAACTGAACGAGGGCAATTATCAAGAGTTTTGGGAAGTCAGACTCAGTTGTTTCAGATGACACGATACCTCAATTATTCAGAGGCCACCTTTTCCAAACTGCCTTCTATAATTTTGTGTCCTGTTCACCTTGCATGGGTCCCTACACATCCCCCCCTCCACCATCACTCTGCCTTTCCCAAGGTCTTCTGGGAGGCTAGTCAAGGTGAAGCAGTGCAGGGCAGGAAGAATGATCTCTAACTCATGTGTTAACCTTAGATTTTGACTTTCCTGAGCCCACTTGGAACCATTATCCTCTTTTCTGAATGTTGAAGGTTTCTTTTTTCCCCCGAGGAGACATTTATGAAACGGATCACCATTGGACTGTGAATTTTCCTGTCAAGAGGTGGGACAGAATAAAGAATGTGACCGTTATTCTCTGCTCATAAAAGCGGCCTCCCTCCAGCCCCTTTGTCAGTTATTCAAGACAATCTAAGCCCTCCTGGCACTGGGTCACCCTGCAGACGGGTGCTCCCCAGTCGAGGCCCAGCCCAGCATTTGGTGCATGGGACCAAGCTGTCCACTGATGGCAGCGCTCAGCTCTCCAGCCCGACTGTTCCATAATGCTCTAATTAACTACTGCAGACTTCAGAGGACCCACTAACTGTAATGGAGAGATCAACAGAGGCTGCACAGATTTAGATGTGCATACTAATTACTGAATTAGCCATCGCCTGTTTTGGAATGTAATGCTGAAACATGGCTGCGTTTTCAGGCAGAAGACCTTCAGTTTAAGAAAAAAGTTCATCTTTCGGGAGAAAAGTGAGCCCCACTTCTTCTCTGATGAACAAGACCCTTTTGTTGGCACCGGTAGGTGATAAAGCGAGGGCTGAGGCAATGCAAATGAAGTGGGTACATGAAGTACCCATGTACCTAGACCTCAGGGGAGACTCTGAAGGGGAAGACAGGGGTTGCTTAGAATGGATATTAATGAGGACTTTGATATCAGGGAGGGAGCCATGCTTGGCATCTGTGTGTTTCACGGCTGTACCCAGACCACGTTTCTGCGTCTTCTACATCTAGCGTGCACCACCATCTTGATGCTAGTAATGGGTCAAAACCACTTAGCATCTTCGTTAGGACTAGAAGGAACAGCATGGGGACAAGCTATGTCAAAGGACAGTGAAGAGGAAAGGGTGTAAGAATCAGGAAGAGAGGAGAGCAAGGGCTGAGAGAGAAGACAGAACTCAGGTGAGAAACAGATTTGGACAGGTGAAGAAAAGTAACTATTTCTTAGTCCCATTCCTTATTTTTACTGATTAGCTTCAATACCCCGTAATCAGTGGATTCAGACAGTGGCGAAATCATGCTTACCCTGTGAGCCTCATAATTTTTTAGATAAAGTATTTGTTGCCCAATAGAAAAGTGAGACCTATTTTTCAAAGCCCCAAATACCCTAGAATGAATGAGCACAATGGAGCAGCCCGAGGCATCCAACGTGAGAAAGCTCCGGAGCCAGCTGGCTGCCCTCTGCTCTGGGCTCCACCTAACTGATACGGTCTTATTCAGAAAAGAAAGGACTCTCAGTTACCATGAAAGAATTGCCTGCAAGACAATAATAAGGCAGATTCAGTATTTCTGGTTTTTTCTCCGTTGGGAGATGATGATGCTAACGATGATGGTGGTGTTGGCAATGATGGTGCTAATGACTAATGCATTCACACACAATGCAAACAAAACTTAACAAGATCTAAGGGACGCTGGGATTCTAGGATGATCTGTCCTTAAGCTGTCTTTTCTAAGAAATGCAATACATTTGATAAGAACGTGCCTGAAAAGTTCTCAGAATATCCATTTGGGGAATAGGCTGCATTTTCATGCCTCCATCCTTTCCCTGGGGAGGCTGTGCTATGAATGAGACCAACATGGGCGTTGCCAAAGATGTCACCACACTGAGATTCTTTATGTTTCCCACTGTCTTCCTACTTGAACGTGAATCTTCTCAGACTTGACACACCTCTGCCTTTGAGATCGTTCTCACTGCTGAAATGTAAAAATGGCGGGACTGTTGTCCAGGACGGAAGAATGCAGTACCCATGGTCATCTCTTGGCATCAGATTCCTCTCCCCTACTCAAAGCTTTAACAGCCTTTGAAAGAACCCTATACCCTACCACTGCCCAATCTGAAGGGGTGGGGGTGGGGGCTTCTATATTAACACTAAATCCACGGAAGGGTTTTCTATTTAAAAACAATATCCTAGCCTCTTAACCTTTTGCCCCCTTCACCCAATATCTATTCACAAAAGGTTGGGTTAAATTATAAACCCCGGATGCTGTTAAACTTTGCACATGTTGTGTCAATTGTCTTAATCTGGAGAAACCCCATTGCCGAGCAACCCCCTGTTGTCTTTCTCATATTGACAGACCGCTGCACCTCTGTGCTAAAATGTGCTTGTTGTGCTTTTCTAGATGAACTTTTCCACTTCATTAGCCTCTGCGGAGAGGTGACATCGTTGCTTTTGAGCTCTCCCACAACCTTTGCAAATCTCCTTGTCTCATTTCTCTAGGAATAGGCCTCAAAATCTGTCATCTAGCTGGTCAACTAATTAGTTTCCTGGGTCGTGACCCTTGCTTGCTCGATCGTTTGTTGCTCTCCCCCATAGAGCACTGAGCTGTCCTGGGCTGCAGAGATGCGCGATCTGTATCAGTTTTGTACATGTGCCTGTTACCGACCTGCCCAGCCTTCCTCAAGACTCTCCAAACACATCCTCCCTACATCCTGACAGCCTGGCTTTGTAGACCTACACATCTCTCTGTGCTTGGACTTGGAGCCCAAACTGTAAACTTTTCACACTCATGTATTGGGAGATACCTGAAGCTTGGGTCGACTTCATGTCAGTATAAAGAGAGATTTGTCGAATAAAGTAGTCTAGGGTCTGTTCATTGGCACCTTCTAAAACAGTGTTTCTCCAATGATAGTCCAGAGCTACTTCCAACAACATCATCTGTAGTGACTGTTTAAAATGCAAATTCCCAGTGGCCGCCTCCACATTACTGAACAGGGTTTCTGGTAGTGGAGCCCAGGATTTTAACAAGCTTTACAAGTGAGTCTTATACACGCTGAGAACCACGCAGTATTAGAGAACTTTTTTTTTTTTTTTTTACTTTGGAAAAATATTTATTCTATTCACTGAAAGGTAAATCAGTTTGTAATAAATCCCTCTAAGTTTGAGGGAAAAAACTGATGAAGAAATGCATCACGAGGTCGTTCCAATCTGCCCTGCTTTTTGTCCAGTTCTAAGGGGCAGCAGTCATCCTAGGGCTTCTCTCCACTGCAGTTAGAGAACGTTTTTAAACTGGTAGACACGAACACTTGTTTGTTCATCTATACAGGCCTAATGCTTCATAGAATCTTAAGGTTGACATGTGTCATAAGCATCACTGAAGTCATTTGTGCCATCTCCCAGGGAGCGCACACTTCCTCCAGTTTTATATTTGCAGAGATAAGGAGCTTATGACTTCAAGAGACCTCCACTGAAGCTGCTCTAATGATCAGAAAGGTCTTTGTACCGATTCAAAGCGTCCATCTTCCCCTCTCAGTTCCAGTTCTGACTCTGAATAAATATGTAATGGCCCTTCTTCTACACAACACGCTTTCTAATACTGGATCATAAATTCAAACCAACAAGCATTTTGGAACATCCTTCACGAATCCATAAGCCAACCTGTGTTCAGCTTTGGAATTCCAAACCTAAGTTTGGTGCCTAATGCTTACCCGTGAGATTTTTATATTGTGATGTGGGGAAAAAGAAAACTCTATGTAAGGATGGGAATGCTAAAATAGAGGTGTATGAGCATGCTAAGGAGAGAGCAATGAATTCTTCACTGCAGAAAAAGTACGCATCATGTAACTTGAAGAGAGTGTTGGATATTTTCCAGGTGGAAAAACGAGTGAAGGGCATTCCAAGGTGCCAGCATGAGTAGCGTTATGGAAATTGTGATGGTGACCGTGCACTTATGAACCAGTCCAAAGTTGTGTGTGCATAGAAAGTAGGTGGACAGGAGGCAGGGAGGAAGGTGACAGGAAGCAAGAGTAGAAGCAATGGGTGGGAACGGGTTGTGAAGGGCTGTAAATGCTGTGTTGTTTGGAGATCTCTCTCACCACCCTGGTGACCTGCTTTGCCGTCGCACATTGCCTTGCTTTCCCCCTAATGATTACTGGCTTCTCCATGACTCTCTACAACACGTGATGATTCTCCTATCTCCTCAACTGCCAAGATGTTAGGCTCCTGATTCAGTATCTGATTCAGTCCCTGTTTGGAAGAGAAAAAAGTAAAGTAACAAACCCTGAGGACTTTCACTTAAACAGGAGGAGGTTTTTTACTTATACGGATATTTGCTCTAATGGGGAGCATGCATATATGCTGAGTTGGGGTGTTAGCAGCTGGGCTCAGCGGGCAGACCTTTGAGGTCTATCTAAACTCTCACCTCTTGTCTCTCCTCATAGTCATCAAATGTCCAACAGATCATATCCAGGGAGGTGAGGGGCTTTGCATCCATGGACCCTGAACCTAGGAACTCCAAAAGTTTCTTTGTTTGGGTGACTTTTAAAGTTTCTGTAGAACTGGAAAGCTGCCACTCAAAATGCATCCATTAGTCAGTCCAAGCATGTGATAGCAAATTTTCCACCAGTCAGGGAGTCACAGAAGGGGAGCAAAATCAGCTCTTCACTGCACTTCAGACAGCCAAGAACATCCAGGATGGCTCTTGCCATTGCATCATTTGTTGGCATCACCACAAAGCATGAAAAATATGGAAATAAGATTGCCGACAAGCAGAGGGTTTAGGGACATAGTTTCTGCCTGCATTCTGCTTTCTGCTGGGATGCCTCCCTTCCCAGTTTCTCTTTGTGCTGAGAACCAGAGCACTTCCGCTGGTTACAATCTCACACACACAAAGGGCAGGGTGGACAACCCAGCCAAGTGTTTTATAACAGCAAAATGCAAATACACAGGTATGATTTGTGCTCTGAGTTCGGTCAACCAGGGAAGTGAACGCTGTAACTATGGGGTTAGATTTACGCCCACCAGCCCACCCTACGGTGCCTTAGCAGGATGAAATTCTAAAATGTCCCGTACTGAACAGGAGGTCTGCAGTTCCTGATCTCAGGAAGAAGGTGAGCTATGCACCTGCTCCTACTTTAACAAGTGGCTGGCAATTTTTAGATACATTTGAAAGGATCCTTCAGTGAAAAGTGTTCTCAGAGAATGTCAAGAGTCCATGAGTCAGGGTGAGCAGAAAGTTTCCAGAACTAGAGTGCTCATTCCCCAGATGTTCCAGAGTACAAAGAAATGATACGGAAAATGACCTAATCAGGGGCCGATTTAGGACTGGACCCCGCCCACTCTCACAGCCCAGGAAAGCTCCAGAGTGGATCTTCTATTCTCCAAGCGCTGCTTAGCTCATCCTACTTTTAGTTCAAAGCAATAAATACATTTTTCCCCAGACGTTTTGACACTCGTTTTTTGAAAACCAGGCACCCCTTTTTTTTAAAGTTGCATTAAGAGCTTTAAGCAAAAACAGCTCAGCCAATTGCCGAGACAGGTCTTAGCCTAGGACCTTCTGTCTCAGTGACCGTGACCGAGGGAAGCATAGTAGGGTTTGTTCTGAACTAGGCTCCTTGGCCCAGTCTGAACTGAGTGTTTGTCGTGCCAGCCTGTTCATGGGCTCTGCAATCTTTGACAAGGGCACGGCTCTGGAGGAGCTCGGAGAAGGGAAATGGGATCAGCTGGCACCTGAGAGAGGTCCCATTAGCAGAGCACGAGGAGAAGGGAGAGGCGGCCGCACACAAAGTTCAGCCCATTTATGCCACTTGGTCCCATTCCGGCTAATCAAAGATACACTCCCATTAAGTACATTACACTGACACTGTGATTGGTGGAGGGAGCAAAGTACTTGTCAGCTGAGTGAGTATTGGCTGTCACTTCTGTTATCCAGCTGCCTGCTTATTTGCGATTTTATTTTCAGATGTGATTGACAGTTGGATGGCTCTGACATTCTCGGCGCAAACATACAGCCTGTTATTATGCTTGCATTAACATTTTTATAAACACACGGTGCACATTGGAAAAGTAATTATGTGTCATCACTTCAGTGCTTCATCAAAGAAAAGTTTACTGTGTAATTGCTCTGTGATTTACCTAGGTAGAATGTGTTACATTCCACAAAGTCTCTCTCTATTTAATAGTTTACATTTACTCTTTAAAATACACAAGATCCCTTCCCAGGGGCTTCCTTGGTCTAAAATAAACTTGGCAATATAATTTAGCTTTCCATAAATATACTTAGATATTACTGTGGAGTACTTTTGCATAATAGTTATTTAATGCCAAGTGTAAATATGCAGTGCATTATGCTGGCTGGGCTATCAAAAAAAAAAAAAAAAAAAGAACTTTCTGACGACAAGGAAAAATAGGATATTGTTACCTTGGTTTCCACGTTAAGAAAACGGCCTTTTGCTCTTATATTTATATCCATGCTTTTCACAATGACATCTAATTTTACGATAAAGTAACTTGAGCTGAAGCACCGAGCAGTAGAATCTAAAATGTTGGTTCTTGTTAGCTTTTCAAGAGCTCTTCTGATGTAGCGCTGAAAGAGGTATATTCTGGAGGAAAGCACAAATGGTTGCAGGGTACTTGGGAACCGAGACAAAGGGACTGTTTGACTGATGTTCCCTCAGTGGGATCTCTCTGAACAGCTGGATATCTAGGGAGCAAAAGGTAGGGGTGGATGGGTTGAAACAAATAGTTGTTGAAAGCCCCCACCAACAGAATCTCAAAACATAAATTGCTTTTATGGCTGATATCGGTCAGGCACTTTGATTGTCATGTGCTTTGTAATTACTGAGGAGCAATTCCTTACAGCTACAGCCAAGATCAGAGAGGTAAAGCTTTCCTAGGATGCTTTGCACATCTGGATCAGCCTCCATCTGAGAAAGGGTAGGCACGGAGAAGGGACAGAGAGGAGAGGGTGGGCCAGATGACTTTCCTACTCAAGGGGTCTCCTTGGGCACAGCACTTCCCAGTAAATACCACAGCTTCCTCCTTGAACAGCTGAGATGGAACATGGGGCAGTGGTCTATCCTGAGATGGGCCAGTCACTCAGTAAGAGATGTGGTGGTGTAGGTCTCTGGAGATACAAACTTCTGGGTCATGAGACCAACTGTGGCCTTGAAATGGTCTTTACCATGAATCCAAGTGGTCTCTTTGCCAAAGGATTATTCTGTTGGATGACCCACTCGGTACTGTACCGACGTTAAATGAATGAACCGCAAAAATCTAAGTGAAATCCAAAGGCTTTTGATTCTCTGGCTATTTCTCCACTCTTTTGGGAGAACTTATGCCTGCATGGAAAGTGGTTTAGCAGTGAGAGAAGCGGCGAGACATGGTAGAGGTTGCAGGCTGATCTTGAAAACGAAGATGGGAAGCTGACATTTGGACACAGATAAAGAGGAGCAGTGAAAGGGTCAGAAGTGGGTGAGGGCCGTGGTCTTGATCACAAGGGCCTATAGTTATCCCAGTAGCATGACATCGATTCATCGGGGCCTAAAAAGCAATGGCAACTTTATCAGCTGCTTCCCCAGTGCAGCTGGCAGCTACAAAAAAGAAACAGTTAAAACACGCATTTCCAGATGTGTATAATGGTTCAATAATTCCACATCAGTGTATATTAATCCTCTCTGGAAATTGGCATTAACTCGGCTTTAGCACCAATCTAAATAAACACGTCAGCTCTTAGAGCAGGGGTTTCTTTGCATAACAGCTGCGTAGAGCATCTGCATCCTGGTTATAGGTTCCCTCTACGTTACCTCTGAAATGAGCTCCACTCTCCCCCTTTACATTTAGCCAGACTCAGAATATTTCCTCCTTTTGCTGTCACTGATGAGAAGAAAGATGCCATTGTAATTGCCAGTTGGCCTGTGGAGTAATGCCCTGTAATTGACAAAGATTGCTTAGCTGCAAGAAAGAAAGATACACTGTTTAGGAGAGGTCATCTTCAATATTGTATTTAACCCGCACTCTTTTTCCACTTTACTTTTCACCTGAGCCCTGTAAAAGATGTCTTCATTCTTTGCTGTGCTATTTTACTCTTTGCGGGAGAAAAGAGAAGTGCAGTGAAGTCCACAAGGGAACACTTCGTCCCTTGGGAGTAATTTCACTGAGTTGGGAGACTTAAAAGCTTTAATATGGTTATATGCTGAACAATCCAAAAGCAGAATTTGTTCCCCATCACATTTAACACACCCTTTGACCTGCCAGTCCCGAGGGTGGCCAAGGCTTATGCCATTTTTTAACCGTGCCTCAAATTACTAGGTCAGGTCTTCACATCTTCATTATTCTCAGAGGGTTTTTTTTTTTCCTTTGCTCCTGAATTCAGGGTTGTGTTACATTTTTCCTTGAGAATCACATTGACTTTTTTTTTTTTTTCAGAGAGCTTTAAAAAATTGCAGTGTTAGAAAAATATATATACAGGTTAAAATGCATTTTTCATGTCCTTTCATACTTTATTGATATTTTTTCCCTCGTTTTTCTTACAAAAGAAAGTTTTAATGCAGTTTTGGGAAAAAAAAAAAAAAAGCAGTCAGCAGTTGCTCCCTCCCCCAGGAGTAAAAATACTGGACACCTTGCTTAAGAAATGCAACAGCAGCTGTATATAATGGGAGTGGGAGGTGGTGAAACCCTATTAGTCACCTGTAACTCAACTCTTCCTGTTACACACTATTTTAATAGCTACAGGGGACTTTTAACTCCCCACAGTTTCTAACTGTGCAGTAAAGTTTAAATGTCCTTAGGGGAGTTTTTGATGTACCTACGGGATGTTCAATCTGAAGATGGAATAATTGTGTCTAAAAGCTAACACTACCTAGAGAATATGTATCTATCCATCTATCTCTCCTCCACATACATACCTGTCTCTCTCCCTGTGAATGAAAGGTCGTGTGTGGAGTGGAAAAACACTGAGTTAGAAATCAAGGGTATCCAGGTTTTAATCTCAGCTCTAAGTCTCTGGGCAAGTTATCTCACCTCTTTGAGTCATCTGTGAAATGAGAAGCTTGGATTATATCTCTAAGGAGAAATCCAGCCTTGACCTTGCAACTGTTTAGCACCTATTACATTAATATTCTGCCTTCCCATGCATTAAAAAAATGTAAATGGTGAGCTCAAGATTGCCGTTATCACATACTGCTGTATGCCACTTCCTTTATGTTATGTAGTTTCCATCACTCCTGTGTTTTTGTACGCCATCTTGAGCCCAGAGATATTGTAGCAACAATTCAACCACTCTCTCCCTGTTCAAAGTTATACCGGCACATTCACAAGTTATGCTAGACAAAGTTGATAAATTGGAATGATTTTCTAAATAACCCAAGTCAAAAATGCTTTCATCTAAATCAATTGATGCTGAAATTATTTTAGCTCCCAATGTAATTTACTTCACTTTTCTGGGGTAGACCCGTGTGCATTAGGTGTGTCTTGGAAATTGAGGAGAGAGATGAGTAAAGGAACAGATACTTTTCACTGCAGGATCACAGATCTTCACTGTAAACTGCTTGGGTGTTATAGGTCAAATAATTTACTTCCCCTGCCCCCTTACCAGCCAAACCCTTTCCATTCAGACTTGCATTTGGTTTGGATGTACAGAATCCACAGGAAGATTTGGAAACTACAGTCATGCATTGGTGTCCACAGGGCATTGGTTCCAGAAACCGCCCCCCACAGATGCCAAACAGATGCTCAAGTCCCTTACATAAAATGGTATAGTATTTGCATATAATCTACACACATCCTTCCATACACTTTAAATCATCTTCAGATTACTTGTAATGTCAAATTCAATTTTTGCTTTATGGGACTTTCTAGAAATTTATTTTAGCATTTTCAATCCATATTTGTTGAATCTATGGATGCAGAACCCGCAGATACGGAGGGCTGACTGTACTTGTATACACGCAACCCAGTTTTCATATACGAGTCCGGTTCCAGGTGTAGCTCAGCTCTTGGCTGTGGCCATTCCAGAGAACACTCTTGCCCCCGGTGGGTCCACACTGCTTGCTATCAGCTAAGAAGCATACAGTGCTATTTCTCAATCCGTGGTCTCTTAACAGAGCTGGAAATCCGCTTGGTCTCCCCCTTCCCGTTCAGACATCTGCCAAGTCTCCTATCCGCCCAGGAAGGGGTCCCCAGCCTTGCCTTGGCCAAGTGCCACAAGCAACGTCGATATTTATGCAGACTCAAGCAGCCTCCCGCCCCTCCCTTGTCCGTTCTCCCTTTTCCTTGGTCCTCATTAATACAACTCTTTTCATCATTTCAGGGTTAGTCTGTCTTAAAGCTTTCTGTCATCTCCTGTAGGCGCTATCAATTATGAAATAGTCCAGCTTAATGATAAAGTCATTCTTTTTTTTTCATTCATTAAAAACTATTTACTGAGTGTATACTGTGAGCCAAACCCTATGATAGATGCCGTGGGTGCAATAATGAACAGCACAACGTCATCTGTACAAGCTGACCAGCTATGTGCTTATTTTTCCCTGAGTGTGATAGGAGATTCAACTCTCCAGATGGTCACCAAGCTGCTTTATACCACAGTGACGCCCCTTCTCCACATTTCTCTTTTCTCTCATCAATGCCTTTAGTCTGGGAAACTGATTCTAGTGAGCCTGCACCCAGCAGGTGCGTTTCTGCAGGCCAGCTGTAGCAAATCTTGGTCAGTAGAGAGAACTAATGCTGATTCTGGAGAGAAAAGACCCAGGCCTGGTGTCAGTGGTCTATTGAGCCAGTGTGGTATTTACGCCCAGAAAGTTCTGAAGGGTAGATAGAAAGATGTACTTTGAAATGACTATTTCCAACACGAGGTCGCCTGGCACACCCTGCCCCCCATCACCAAAGTCAAGCATGGCTGTGCTGTGCTCACCACTTGCAGGGAATCAGAGATTTAATTTCAGTTTCACCTCCAAGCCTTTGCCTGTTTCTAATGTCTTATGATATAGGGACAAGTCCTCCCATGAAATGCCATGTTTTCTCTCTAAGTATTCATCTCATTAATGATCGTGCTGCGTTACTCTGTTTTCCCTGTACTATTCTGTAGATCATTTTTGCTATGTAGATACAAACTCTTTGATATTATAATTGTGAAGTACATATGAAGACAAATGCATAGGGCATAATGAGAATGGATTGCCAATAAAAGCTGAAAAACAATGAACCAGTTTTAAAAGTGACCCCTTATCCAGAGCACTGTCACTTTGAATGCTCTGTGGAGGCCCTTGGATGGAAGAAGCTTACTTTTAGTCTAATGTTGATAGAGGTTTGACATCGGTAGCATCTTAATTATCTGATAAAAGCCAGAACCCTGTGCCTTGCTTACCTCTAATGTCTAATGCCTTCTACTGCCATTAAAATTATTGCCACGGCTCCAGAGAGAGAAACAAGAGATAGCGGCAATGGATTTCCAAGATGTGAATTAGAATTTAAAGAGTCACTTGGTTTTGTTTAAACAAATTACAAAAATAATGGGTTGCCCTTAAAAGGTCTGTTTCATGTATTGCTATCCTTCACTTGTGACACCCCTGGCAGTGCTATTCCCAATATTGTATCTCCCGTTAGTTGCTAGGGAGAATAGTGATTTCTGGGGGTCTCATCTGCGTTTTTGTCACTTTGTCTCTGATTCTGAGGAGCCGAGAGAGGATGTTCAGCGTCACACCTGGAGGTGCGCAGAAGAATAGAGTGGTTGACTGGTTGACGTAAATTCAAAAACTCTGAATTCACAGAGGGCTGGGAAAAATATAGAATGGGGCCAGAAATTGAGATGGGGTCCCTTAGAGGCCAATGAGTATTCCTAGAATATGCAGGAAGCAAGAGGAGCAGACACAGACCTCTGCCAGGTCAGGGTCAATCACATAACAGGAGAGCATGATGTAGACTGGCCCATTAGCTGTGTGACCTTCCCAGGTCACTTGACCTCTCTGGACATTCATGTCTCTGCTACAAAATGAGGAGGCTGGACTGGGTGTTCTCTGAGGTTGCTGAGCCTTTAATATTTCATGAGGCTCTGGGGGCTGGAAGTTCACAGCCATGCGTCCAAGCAGAGCCAAGCGGGAGGCTGAATTCTGAAAACGTCCCCTCTCAAAGAGAGAACGTGCCTGTGGAAAGGTATTTCAGCTGACCCAATTCCCACACTAAGGCAATAAGGCCCGGTCCCATATGGCTAATCCCTCCCCAAACTGTGTGTTTGCCATCACGCAGACCTACCCTGAAAATAAAGTGTCTAGGTGAGTTTCAGAACCCAAATGGAGCAGAATGCAAATGAGCAAGATAATGGTGAAAAGTACATTTACTTTGAAAATTCTTTCAGATGCAGTCTTCAGCGGCAGAAGCACCGCGAGTGTTGATTTTTAAACTGCGCCACTTCGCGATTCAAGCATGTAATTTTTACCTTGGATAAGAGATGCCGTTTATTGAACGCCTTCCTCCACTCCTTTTTTTTAACTTTTTTTTTTTTTTTTGCTTTGGCAAGTACCTAGTCTTGTTTCCAAGCACGGTTGGAGATCTGAGATACAGGATTTTCTGTTGGGTTGCAAAGGAAACGACTTTGACCCCACTGTAAACCATGACCTAGGTCCCCGGAGGTTAGGAGAGTTCCTGAAGACCCTGTAGCTACTTCGTCTCTGACTCCTATCTGTTTTATGCCAGCTGGGAATAAGAAAACGAGAATGAAACCAAGGCCAGAGGGTTGCATTTGAGTAACAGTTGGGCGGGTACCTTGTATTACCTTGGTACCTGAAGTATACACAGCACAGCGAGATGCGAAGCTGTGGACATTATTGGGTTAATCTTGATGGTGCAGACCCCCAGGCTGGAGAGATGGGATTCCTTAGGGGAATTTGTTGGGAGCAGAGAGAATGAGAGGTGATCTTGGTGTCCTAATCTATGGCCTTGCTGATTGGATTAACCTTCTAATTTCCAATCTTGGCATCCTTTAATACTAGGTAAAGAGTTACTGTTTCTTTGCTTGAAAAAGCATCTGTCCTGCACACAGGTAGTGGAGTCAGGCCAGACAGATGCCTGGATTCCTCCTGTCCGGGAGGTCGCTGGTCCCTGAGTACTTGGAGGTGTCCCAAAGGCCTTTGTTCCAGCTGTGAGTCACTCCTCTCCTTAGCATTTTTTTTTTTTTTTTTTTTTGCGGTACGCGGGCATCTCACCGCTGTGGCCTCTCCCACTGCGGAGCACAGGCTCCGGACGCGCAGGCTCAGCGGCCAGGGCTCACGGGCCCAGCCGCTCCGCGGCATGTGGGATCTTCCCAGACCGGGGCATGAACCCACGTCCCCTGCATCGGCGGGTGGACTCTCAACCACTGCACCACGAGGGAAGCCCATCTCTTAGCTTTTAATGCGTTGAAAAATAATTTTCCACGGGCCAGTAATTGTATAAAAATTGCTTTTTCTTTAAACAAGGATTATGCTTGAACATTTTGAGCCAGAAGAAAAATGTACAGAGGGAATCATTAATTTTGAATAAAAACACTTACTTTCCCATAGCCAACAAGGGAGTGAGATGTGAAATTGGTGTTTTCTCCAAACAGCCCAGCACTGCTCCCCAGTCTGTTTGCTTGATCTATTATCCAGTCACCTGCAAAGTTGAATGTCTTGTTTGGCCTGAATCTGACTTTTATTCTTTTCCCTCTACCTATTTTTTAAGGACTGTGTTATATGCATACCTCAGACTTCATTTGCATCCCATTAAAGTAAAACATTTTAAAGTTCTTCACAGCAGAAGTAAATCTGACAGACTTTATGAAGCTATTATACCTGCAGGTATTTTATACTTTTAAAACACATTCTTGTCAAGCTATCTTAATTATATTATTATATGTACTTTTGAACTTGTATCCGCTATTCCATGATATATTACACTTTTGACAGAGCCCTCCGAAAAAGTTACAATTTCTATCAAAGCTCTTTGGCTGCACAAAGGTGTATCTGTTGTGGACTCTGGAGGTATTTGCTCATCTACACACTGGAATGTGTAACCATTGACGGAGCAGGCTGCTTTAATTTTCCATCCCGGTGATGACACATGGCCAGTGGCTTTCAGGACCGGTGGCCAGAAAAGTAGCTGATCTACAGCCGCCTAATAACTCAGCTTCAGAAGTGAACACTGGCCATGCCCTGGATGCCTTCCAGGCCTGCTCTTGGAGTTGGGCTGCCTTTCAAAAGACCATAGCTATCGTCGGGGCGCTCTGTTGCACACCAAGAACGCCGAGGGTTGATCAGTATCTTGTTCCTTTCTCGTGTCTATACGACACCGTGTGGCCACACGGAGCAGGAAAGTGCCCCACTCACAGAGAAGATGAAAGCAGGGCTGGGCTGGGCTGGAGACAGAGAAAGGAAAGCTCGAGGCTCCGTAGAACTGTTTCAAAGGTAACACAGCCCGTGGTCCCTTTGAAGGGCCACTGCGTCTTTGAGGTAGCCACTCTCGGCATTCAGTGCAAAGTGGGGGGCACTGTGGTCTGTCCCGGGCAGCCTGACCAGGTTGGGGGTTATCCTGAATTGGATGGACCATGCCTTCTCTTCTGCTTCTGATGGCAGGGCATCCTCGTGGTGCGAGCTCTGTGACAGCAGGCACAGGGATGAATGTTCTGTTGACCTGTGTCCCCAGCATTCTGCATGGGCCCTTGATGAAACATGCTGAATGAGGGCTGAGATGGTTTCGGGTCCATGTGCACCAGGCTGTCTGCCTCTGCTGGGCTTGGGTTTTCCTTCCTTTTTACATTGACCTGCTTTCCGTATCCTCTGAGAGCTCCCCACACACATACTGCTGATCTGAGGGACACAAACTCGTTGTCATGGACGTGCTCAAGCAAATCCTGCAGAAGCGATTTCTGCTTCCTTTTCCCCTACGTCTAGATTCTCTCATAGCGGGTCTACAGGGTAACTCAGCTCTCCTGACGAGAGGCCAGGAGAATGACAACAGCTTTATTCAGAAGCCTCATCATTCTCCTGCATAAAAGCTTTTATCCCCTTCTTTTTCACGGTCTGCTGATCCCTGTGAGGTGTATCTGTATCCGGCATTGTTCAAAGTGCAGAGAGGGTAGGTGACTTACCCAAAGTCACACAACATAATGTAGCATGGAATGCTCTATACAGACCAGCTTGCCTATCATTCATGCCATGAGTCTCCCCTCGATTGCCTTTGAGCTCAAAAGTGGCTCTGCATGTTCCCCTCCCACTCAGACCTAGAGGTCCTTTATCAACGGTGGAGGGAATCACTTGTTTGTGCTTCCTCTTCCTTCCCAAGAACACACAACCGTAGTCTGGGCATCAGAGCAGAAGGCCGTGTGCTCAGCAGACCCTGGCCGGCAGGGCTCAGCTGTTTGAGGGATGGAGATTTCTCCTGAAGAGTCTATTTGGGCTGTTTTAGGCATCATCTGTTGGCTTTACCAAAGGAGGCTCCACAGATGCTCTTGATGTCTGTTCCTAGCTCCAGACCCCAGGCCAGGCCAGCTTCCAGGTTGACGGCAGACCTGCTTGTCTGGAGGAATGTGCTCCGTGCCTCTGTGCTCAAGTAGAATAGTTTGGGTCCAATCTTTCTGTGAGGCAAGAAAAAAATCCCATTGCCCAGTGCAGAAAACACACATCCCAGCTATCACCGTATATATCCTGTGGCCCGTGCAACACCCTGCTCCAAGCCCTCCTTTGTTCTCTGTACAGAGTCCCAAGGCCTCCACTGAGCACAGATCATGCACGGTGCACCCTTTCTCCCGTGCTCTCCGCTCTCCTTCCTGGCAGATGCAGGAGGTGGGCGCGCCCCAGGCCTCCTGGAGTTCATGCTCACATTATCACTGCTGCCTTTGCAATGAGTGGAATTGGAAGAGAGGTTGAGGGAGCAACTGTTTGTCCAGTTAGGGGCCTGCCAAGCCTGGCGTGATGAGGGTGTGGTGAAGCCAGGAGGACCTACAGTTGGAGGGGTTGGCATGGGCCAGACCAGGAAACTGCGTTCTAGTGAGATGTTTGCCTCTCACAAGGTGGTACTGGATTTTTGGTGACGGACCCGCCTTCTGGGGGACTTGCATCTTTAGGGGCAGGGACGGAAGCCTCAGGGGGAGGGCTCCAGTTCTGCTTTAGCGCTTTAGCTCTGACCCAGCAGTGATGAGCCATGTCTGAGCGACGATCCACTTGGCTGGATGGGACCTCCAGGCGGCCTCGGCCCCTGGAAGCCAGGCTGGTTCCGTTGTCACCTTTGATAATTATATCCTAAGCAGTAGTCAGCCATCTAATGGATCAACTGTCGAGTATATGGCACAGGCAGTCCTGGCATCTCATGGAGGGTGTGCGGAGTGGGCCATGCTGCTGAGGAAAGGAGGAAGATGCACTCTGCTGCCCTGGCAGAGTATGAGGCTGGGCCAGAGAGGGTGCGGCCTTGGCCTTGGACTGAGAAGAGCCCCGCCCCAGGACAGGGATCGCCTGGGCCACACACTCGCCAGCACTCACCCCTGCTCATTAATCACGGTGTTCTCAGGCCCCAGTTTCAGAGGAGGTGTTCGTCCACACGTGGACCAGGTGAGCTTTACTGAAGGTAGCACTGTTTAGGGACATTTGAAGCTGATTGAGGAAAGGGTCCCGGTGATGCCATTTGAAAGGCCACTCACGGTTTGTACAACAGGATAAATAAAATAATGGACTGATTACAAGGCACTTGTGAACACTGTGGCTTCAGGAACGGAACTTTTATCACTTTAGAAGCCAGAGAAAGGCATCCCTATGCCTTTAGGTTGCTTTTGGACAGAGGGGTATTTTTTTCTGTTAACACAATCCAATTTAAAGACCGTTCATGGGGCACCCACTCTATGAGCGGGATTTACAGTAAAGACTCAACGTCGCACAGCCCCTGCTTTAAGGACTTTACAATCCTAGTTTGGAGTGGGGTAACGTCGGGGGCTGATAAATCAAACACCCGATGAGCACACCGTGAGCGCGATACTGTCAGCCTCCTGTGAACATGTACGACACTCAGAGCTGAAGGTTGACCTGATTTATGACACTTGAGCAGAACCCATCTGGACAACTTGGGGAATTGATCTATTAGCAAATGTGCCTATCTCTACAACTAATAAAGACCCCATTGCCCTCCTTTGGGTTCTCCCAGAAGTAGACACTCCAATTCGAGAGCAAGCAGTTCATTTGGGACGTGATCCCTAGAAACACTGTAGGAGAAGGGGAGGAAGCCAGAGAAGGGAAGGCAGCCAACAAACAGTTCATTATGCAGAAGTCACCGTGGGGCAGCCAGAGCTCAGGCTGCCCAGACCAGGCCTCCAAACCACCCGAGCCAAAGAGCAAGGAAGCAGGGCATTTGACCCCCTGCTCCCATCTGCCATTGCTTGAGAACTGCTTCTGCCTGAAAAAACTCCCTCAGGCCGAGGGTTCCACCACAGACAGCCTCTGCATGTAGAGTTGAATGCTGCTAAGAAGATAGAGCAGGGCACCAGCCTCGTCAAAGACGATAATAAATAATGACCGGATGCTACATGTATATAGGACCTCCACGTCTGCACTACACTCCCAGACTTGGTCACATTTTACCCCGTGACCAGCCCGTAAGCAAGGCTGAGCAAGCGCCCTAGCTTAGCAGGCATCATGAAAAAGTCTAAGCAAAGCCCAACCCGACACTCCAGAGATCACTAAAGAGTGAAGGCGAGGAATCAGGGGCCATCTTTCTCACAAATGTGCCTCTCCCCCTCGCTCCACCTAGGGGCACATTGCCCATCCTCAAACCCCACTGGCCCCCTTTCTCCTGAAGCTCCCTCCAGCCACAATGAGGACCTACGTTGATCCTTTAATCCCCCTTTCCCACCGTGTACCACGCAACCAAGCAAGAACAAAAGGCTGCCTTGCTCAGCTCTCTGGTTGCCTCTTTAAAGGCTCAGCTTTGCCTCCTTTGTGGCAGGAAGGTTTTTGATTCCCTCCTGTCCCCCACATGCCTAGCATGTCATAGTGTGTGTTTAATAGACATCTGCTTGATGACCTTGAACTGGTCCAACATCAAACTTCCCTAAAGAGAACTGGCTATGCCATCCTACCTGTGCCCCACGGTCTGCCTTGAGCACTTTTCCATCATGAGAAAAGAGAGAAGTTTCCAAATCTGGAAGCTCTCTGGCCAATCAATAAAGGATCAAATTTATATTGAATGCCTCTTGCTTATCTGGCTCTGAGGTTAGGTACCGTAGGGGATACAGGTATATCCGGCACGAGAGGCCTCCTTAGGGAATCCACAGTTTTATTGCGGAACTAAACTAAAACCCAAAAATCAATCACCTCAGAAGTAATGCTGGACTGAGAGTCAGTAAAGGGAGTGATTAAAGGCTCATCAAAAAAAAAAAAAAAAAAAAGAAAGTCTGGTTTTAGATTCTGGCCAACTTACTTACCTCCTAACGGAATGTAAATTTAAAGAATTACCTCACAGGGGCTAAGCCTCCATTTTTGTCACCTGGAAATATTAACAGCATATCCCGATGAGGTTTGTGAGAGTGGAAAGAGGTATTGCGTGGAAACCACATGGTGCCCAAAAATCACTCAGTGAAATGTATTAGTATTATTATCAAACACCGGTATTATCTATTCTCTAATTTGAGTCACTGCTGACTCAAAGTGCTATGGAAGTTTGGGGAATTGAATAAGCAGAAAGGCTTAGTCATGGAAGGAGGGATGGATGAAGTGGGTGTTAGATTGGCCCTTGAGAGAGTTTAGAAATGGGAGGGAAGGGAGAGAGTCTTCCAGGCCAGGAGAACAGCTGGACGGGAAGTTGATGGCAAAGGTGTGCAGTGTGCAGGCATCTCGGGGCACCTGGCCCCAAGGGGGTAAATGGGAAGGCAGTCAGGCGTGCAGGTCCTGAAAGCTGGCATGCCTAGAGAGGAGTGATTCGATTTGCTTGGGGGAATGGCGTGATCATGGTGGAGTTTCAAGACAGTGATTGCTATGGAGGTCGAGGCTGGTCCTAAGTGCAAGAACCTGGGAACGAGGAGAACACAGGTTGTAGGGAGGGAGGCCCACCCTGCCTAGCCAGGTCAGGTAGAAAGGGAAGCAGAGTCTCCCTGCAAGACAGAAACTACTTCCCTCTCATTCTGTTTCTTCCTAAATGCTGGGCAATCTTTGGCTTCTCCATAGTGTTTAGACAAGAGTCTACCACCCTCCCCCAATCGCTCTCCTAGGAGCCCAATCAGATACACAACCGAAGCACGCATATTTCTCTTTCTTCTATTTTTGTGCTCCAAAGATGGCCTGACATTGGTAAATCACTGCAGCAGGCTTTAAATGATGTATGAAATGAAAAATTCCTTCCCTGTGTATTGGGAGGCTCCTGCCCAGCAATGGGTTGGCTCTGCTGGGCTGGCTACTGTATTATTCAGCTCAGAGGCAGCCAGAAACTCAGTGGAGGTGAGAAACTCAGGATCACAAAGGAAAACAAAGTTAAAAAAAATTATTCTAAGGTAATAAAAATATCTACTGAAACATTTACATGCCTTTCTCCCTGTCTCTCGCCTTTTTTTTTTTTTTAATTTCTGCTAAAGCTTTTTGGATAGGAATGCTTTTTCTCTGCTTCTTTATGCATTTTTCTCCCACCCAAGTGTCTGCTCTCATTCCTTAACTTCCCCAAAGACAGAAAAAAAACTTTGTTTCGGAGGCCTGCACAGTTGATGGCATTTCTGGTCCTTTTCTCAGGGACCATTTTTAGTTTGACTTTGCTCCTGTGAGTAGTTCAGGACGGCCAAGTCGAGAGGGACTTCCTCATGGCCCAGGTAGACTCCCACCCCATGCAGTGTGGCCCTGCAAGGGGTACAGGATGGTCGTTGCTGCAGCAGCCTGGGTCTGCTTTAAAAAGCCTCGGAGGAAACTGTCCACCTGACCTCTACCCCAGGATCTGCTGAGCCCAGGCTAAACGCATCCGTGATCCACTCTGTGAACTCTATCAGTGCAGAGAGCACCAGGCAGCCTCGACTCAGAGCAGCCGCCTCGTGCCTTTCAGACAGAGCTACAAATAGACTGAGGGCCTCCTCAGTCTGCAGGGAGAGCGGGCTTGATCAATTGGCTTTTAGCCGATGAAATAATTATTGACGGACTTCTAATCTTGGCGCAGAACAGTCAAGAGGCATTTTAGCTATAGAGGGTAAATGGGATCATCTCAGGATAAATTTAGCAACGTGGCCTGGGGGCAGAAGAGAAAGAGGCTTTGGGATCCAGGAAACACGCGGTTAGAGCCTCTCTGCGCCTGGAGGCAAGTCGGGTGAGTCCGTCTGCCTTGTCGGAGGGGCCCTAGGTGTGTGTGCTGGGGTTGTGCACAGGTGCTTGCAAGGAGGGGCGAGGAGGAGCTCCATGCTGGGCGCTGGGCGTGGAAACACGAACGTGACACGCACACTGCCTGTGCCTACGTGCAGGAAAACACATAAGGGAGTAGAAGACTGTGGAAGAGCAGCGAACGTGCGCATGCGCGGGACAGAGGCGGGGCCTGGAGGGCTCGGAGCGTGCGCCCTGCGGCTGCGCAGCCCAGACTGGCATCCTGGCTCCACCAGCTTCAGGGGCACGCAGTGGGGCAACACATCTCCCCACTGTCCCTGGGTCTCCTCAACCGTAAAAGGAGGATAAATCTACACCAACTCAAGGCTTATGGTGAGGGACAAATACATGTAAGGCACGTACTTCAACGAAGTGTATGTCACTATTTCTTATGGGGAGAAGAGCAAACCAGGGACACCCGATCTGGGGAGGACCTGGAGTCTAAGACCAGTTCACGCAAAGTCAGCTCGAGTCTTATATTTGCTTCTGAAAGGAGAGGGGCCACGGACGGTCATCCCTCGGTGTCCGTGGGGAATTGGTCCCAAGACCCTCACGGATATCGAGATCCACCGATGCTCAGGTCCCTTATATGAAATGGGTTCTGCATCTGCGGATACAGAGGGACCGCCGTGCTTTCCCAAGTAATAAGAACTGTAGAACTCTGCCGCTGCTCTCACCTCCACCGTGTGGCCATCACGTGTCACCATGTCAAGGCAGATGTCCTACAAGGCACATGACCCTCCTACTCCCACTCCCGTTTTTCTCCAGATTTCACAGTGGGGAAGGGGCGGGGTGATGCTCCAATATCAGCAACCTTAGGCTCATTCTGGAAGCCATTGTCCTGTCTTGCAGGAGACAGAGATTCTGGGGTGGAGTGGAAGACTGAGTTTGAACTGGGTGTTACTAGTTTCTTAGTGGGCCTGGGTTTCCTCATCCATAAACTGGGAATAATAACTCCATCTTCTTGACTTCACAAGAGACATAGAGAAGGAAAAGGCTTTTAAAAACTGTAGTGTGTTCTGTACTTTGCAATACACGTTATCTGGCCAGACCCTCTCTTCAGCCAAGTGTTCAGCCTCCGGCAGGATGCACAGGGAGGAAGGAGGGGGAAGAAAGTTAATACCCGCTTCACCACCTATGTCATGCGAGCCAACCCGGCCGTCAGTGGGTTAACACATGGTGCAGCCAGGTAGCAGCAGTCCCCGCAGAACTTGTTCCTGGCCACCTGGCTCCAGGAGAGCTTTGGCAACCAGTTGAGACCTGCAGCCCCCTTTACTGTGTGAGCTTTGGTATAGGAGGGAGGCAGGGTGGAGGAATAGCAGCTACTGGGGGTTCTGAAAAGCCCAGAAAACCTCCCCTGCAAATCCAGCTTCATGTGACTTCGAAGACCTCAGCTTCACTGACTCAGTTCCTCTTCTCCCCGCAACTGTGTGCGCATGCAAGCACGCACGCACAAATGCACACGCATTCCCCCTTCCATTCAAATATCCGGAACCCTGATTGGGCTGAGCTGTCTTCCTGGGCAGCTGAGAAGAGAAGCCTGGACCCCAGCGCAGAACAGCAGCTGAGCAGTCCTTGGTCGTTTCCCCCAGGTAGCACATTCCAAACCAGCAGCCCAGATGCTGCAGAAACACCTCCGTACTTTCTTCCACACCTCCGTGTAGGGGAAGAAGGCATCGAGGCCATGGCAGTCAGGCAACAGCAGGAGCTGCTGACAGCCTTTCAGACAGAAGGGAGCATACAGGAAAGGAGGAGGCCAGTCCCTAACCATCATACTTCCTACGCCTGGAATTAACGCCTTGTCGCTCACAGCTCTGGTCTCCCAATGCTGGCTGTCATGGCCATGGAGCAGGTGTGATGTCCAGGAACGCCGTGGTCAGGGAGCCACAGCAAGAAACTGCCAGAGACGTCCCACTCTGTCTGCTTCTTGAGTGCCTGGCAGTGTAGGTTCAGCCTCAAGGGTCTGCACCGTCAGAGGCATCACTCTCTGGCAGGTTGATTTCTCTGTGCCTTCTCCATTTCTCAGAATTACAGAACACAGAACTGGAAAGGACCTTGGTGTTACCGATAAAATAACATCCAGTGGGGTTAGAGTAGATGGTAGGAGTAGAGGCTAGTAACTGGAGACCAGAAGCCAGTGCCTGCCTCCTGGTGCAATGCTCTTTCTGTTGCCTCAGCATCGAGAGACCGAGTCTCCTCATTCATCAGGGCTGCTCGCTGCCAACAAGGGACAGGGGCTTGAGGCCCCCTTCCAAGCCCACTGCCCATGTGTCCATGTCCATTAAGCCAGCACACCTGGTGTCTGCTCAGATAGGTTCAGGTTTTCCCAGATCCCAGGAGGAATGGAGATTTTGTCAATACCCACAGCAGAGGCGCTGGCTTGGTTTCCAGTAAGAGTCAGTGAAGCTGGGAAAATTACTCATTACAGTTTTATTGATATTCACTTCACTCTGCAAATGACGTGGGATGGTTCTGACAGGATGTCTTAATGGGATTGGCTGAACATCCATTTGGGTGGATGTGGGTTAATGGGGCTGAATAGACTAAAGGGTTCCATTGCGTCGGCCCTATTCCCCAGGCATCTCCTCCACCATCAGGAGCAAAACGACGGGACAGTGCCCAGCGTGATGCTTGGGGGAAGCACTGCTGCTCAGGAAATTCTCAGATGTCTTTTCCTCTCTTTCTTCCATCACCTGAGTAGCATCCAACCTCTTTACTTGGTTGTGGCTTTGTTCATCAGGGCTGCTCACGGCCAAGAAGGGCAGGGGCTGGAGAGGCCCCTCTCCAAGGCTGATGCCCGCCTGCCCAGGTGGCCACCTGCATATTAAACTGGTTCTGATACTAACGGTTTAAAAGCAGGTGACTGGAGCTTCATCTTCTGCAGAAAGATTTCTTATCACCTGGTACAATCCAGTGCACCCAGACATTTGTGACAGCCTACTGGATGAACGTGTCCCGTGGACTAACCCCAGGGAAACACCATCAGCCCATCCCTACTCCAAATCTAGGAGGCAGAGAAGTAATGACTAAACAGTTAAATGTGGATTCTCTTTGACTGCCAGACAAAACTCTAATACACTAACATAATTAAGTTTGGAGCTGCATTTGGGTAGCCTTCCGTAATTTCTGTGTATGTAATTTCCATGTATCATTCCATTTGATTCTCACCACTATCCTGTGAAATAAGTGGGGCTAGAGACATCTTGTGAATTTCCTATGTTGGTTATTTGCCCGTTTACAAGCTCAGATACATTCCCCATCCTTCTGCAAACTATACCGCCCAGACTTCCTTCCAACTGGCATCTGTGTAGGTTTAGCCAACGGAACCTCTGTCAAGGGATTAGCGGGTAGAGAAGAGGTGAAGTCAGTATATTTCACTCCTTCCATCCTGGTTTGGGTGGCCTGTAGTTTTGTCTCTTTGGTGGTCTAGTTCCCACTGGGTGGCCCTATGCCTCCAGCTTTGGCCTGGCTGCCACCTGCTGCTAGCCTTTGGGCGTCCTCATCCTCCCCTTTTAGACTACCTGGTATGGGCTCTGTCCACCTGGCTGCAGCCTGACCAGTACATTACCAGAAATGATGAAACCAAGCCCAGGGCAACATAGCTACCATGTACCGTGTCGTTATTGCAAAACAAGTCCTCATACTTCCAGAACACACCCTTTCCCAACCCATGTGAGGGCAAAGAAAAGGGGTCAATTTAATAGCAGTTAATACAACTCAAAGTAATACAACTCTAGGGAACCCAGAGGGGAAAGCACAGACGTAAGCAGGGGAGCACAGAGGAGAGGGAGTTTGTTTGCAGGTGGGACATCAGTAAAGGCTTTGTGGACGAAGTGACATTTGATTTGTGTGGGATATGATTGTGCTGAAATTTGGTGTGAAAGAAGGAGATACTGTTTCCCGCACTGCAGAGAAGGGTCAAGTGTGGGACACCCCACTTTCAAAGTGCCCACGGCTGCTGCCTTGCATTTGTCCCTGTGCCCCCCTCCCCATGACTACCAAGACTGTCAACCTCCTCTCGCTGGTCTGCCTGTCCATTCTGCACCCTCTGTTAGGAAGTGTCTCTCCAAAAAACACACATCCCACCAAGTCAGTCTTCTGTCTAGACACCTTTGATGACTCCCTGTTGCTTATGGGACTGGCCCAAGCCCGAAATCCAAGGCCACGTGGGGACCAATCACCAAGTCTCCAGTAGCCCATGTGCTTCTCTTGCTTTGCTCAAACTCTCCCCTCTGCCTGGAATGCCCTCCTTTTTGTTTTCATCCAGTAAATTCCTTCCCATCACGTAATGCTGTTAAAGGATGTGACTTCTGTAACTCTCCCTGGCACTTCTACCTGAAACACAAATACAGACAACATTTTTGGTGCTCCCAGAACCCATTGCCCACACTTGTATTGAATTGTATCAAACTGTCATATCCTTATGCATTTACCAGTCAGTTCCCACACTAGGAGCTCATAGCTCGTCTTCTACGTCCCAGCACCACACACCCAGTAACTGGCACATAATAAATGCTCATTAAACATCTGTTGCACTGAAATGAATTCCATTGTTGTCCCTCCTCCTCATTTCCTTGTACTCCCTACTCCCCTCCTGAATTCCTCTACTTAGACTAGAGGTCAGAAGCATCTGTCCCCTTCCACACTGCGGTGGGCTCTCAGAGGCGTCTGTGGGGCTGGGAGAGGAGAATGCTGAGTATCCCCTGACACTGACACAACTTCATTTGGGGTGTGCTTTTCACACAACAGTATGTTGATAGAGTTGAATACAGTTGGCAAGGTAAATAATAGAAGGGAAGAAGGAACTTAAGAAGAACATTAGAAAAAGAAAGATTTATTCTCAACTGAGATACAGAGAGATAAAAATGGAGCAAAGCAGGTATGCTGGGAAGAAGTGCTATGTTGAGGGAGAGAAATAGCCAGACTCAGGCTGACGCTGGTGCTGTGACAAGCAGTCTCCCCCACCCCGTGGCCTCTTGGTCTACCAGCCATCTTCTTCTCACTCTGGTTCACTCGCAAGTTGCCCTCTCTTCCAGGCAGCTGGGCTGACTACACCTTGGGAAGAAAGTTCTTTCCACAACTGTGCTCTTTCTCAGGGTTGGGTAGTGCTTTATCTCTAATGGCAATTAAATTCATGTATGGTTAGGCCAACGTTTTCAGTCATTTCCCTGTGTATGTATATGTGTGTGTGTGGTTCTCCCATTAGATTATTAACAAACTCCCCAGCTGGAAGACCATTTCGAGACAGTCCCTTCCTTGTCCCTCTTGGCGTGGCTCCCTGCCTGTCCCTTGGACACTGCCCACTGTCGTCCAGTCCAACCGTCCCTCTGTGTACAGAGAAGTTATATATAGCACCACGGTTAGAAGCATAGACTCCGAAACCAGAGAGCCTGGCTCCCAATCCCAGCTCTGCTAAATGTGGCTCTGCAGCCTTTCGTGAATTTACGTCTGCTTCCTCATGAGTAAAAACAGGGATAAAGATAGGAGGTCCCTTCCTTCCCATCACATAATGCTCTTAAAGGATATGACTTCTGCAAAACTCAACACTTGTCCTTACAGAACTTCCTTAAAATGTGTTTGTGCCCCAGCAGCTCATCATGTAAATTTGAGGGAAACCAGAATCCTTGTCCACAGCTTGAGTCCTCAGCGACTGAGACCTCTGTTCTGAGATCTCAGGAGCCCCAGCCAGGAGCAGTGCAGCAGCCTTGTTTAAACCACACTTCCCTCCTAAATTCTTATCCCCAGCAAAAACCACAATCTCCCCTAGCAGCCCGGCATCCTACCTCTCCAGCTGTGCACCGGCTAGTGTGCAAGTCCTTCAACACAGCCAGCCCTGCCCCTCCTCCTTCTCCGACCCGAAACTGAAAGACACACACACACACAGCTGACCAACCTCCTAAAAGATCAAAGCCAAAATATGAGTCTGCCTTGTGGATGACAGACGAAGACTCACATTGGCTGTGTGTGTGTGTGTGTGAGAGAGAGAGAGGGAGGGAGAGGGAAGGAGAGAGAGAGAAGGAGAGAGAGAGAGGGAGCGAACATGCTAACATGCTCTCAGGGGTCAGAACCTGGAGTTTAAACCCTTTTGCTGATGACAAACATGCCCAGTGGCAAGCAGTGTGCCCCCGGCCCCCCACACACACCCCGTTCTCGGCATTTATGGTGGGTCACTAGTGTATTAAGAGAGAAATGCATCTGACAGTCTAACATCCGCTGTTTAAGTCCTCTTGCTTTGTGGAATCAGGCCCAGCAGCCCCTCGTAGTGGCCGACTCTAGAGCATCCTTTGACACGATATGGGGCATCCTTCAAGGTTAATGAGAGAAAAGCTCCTTTGGTCTATATCTGTGTATTTTGCTGCCATGACATGAGAGCTGAAATGGACCAAATTGCTTCCCAGCGTGAGCCCACAGTAATATTTCTCCAGCTTTTGTACATGAGCCTCTTGGCCTGGTTGGCTGTGGTGGTTGGCAGGTAAGTGGTGCCCTGGCCAGGTGCCAGCATGTTAGAGCTGTGTGTCTGCTGCTAGTTCATCTTCAGCACCAGCTCTGTACCCTTTGGCTGTCTGGAGCAGGGCTGGGGCACCCACAATGGCTAATTTCCCCGAGGTATATTGTGGGGGGCTTCTCTGCCTCCCTCTGATAGCCTTCCACTGCCTCCAGCTCCTGCCACCCTTCCGGGCACATCCCCTGCAGCGCTGGAGGACCAGGCTCACCCCTGCACCCCGGATGAGCAGGTCTGCCCAGAGACCGTCCTCCCAACACGTCTGCTGCCTCCTTGGGAATCAGGAGAGGAGTGTCCGCTCTGGGTTCTGGATATGCTGCTTATGAAAGGTGTGACCATAGCGGAAATACCTGTATCAGATCAGAGTCCCAGATGCAGTCTCTAAGTAAAGATTCCTGAACAAGTGCTCCCAGGAGAAACAGGCAGGGGAAAGGGCTGCAGACAGAGATGGAGAAGAAGCCAAGCAGGAGTGTGATTTTAGGCAGAGCCCCAGTCCCGCTAACCCTGTAGAAAAGCTCTGTAAATTACACCTTAGGGCGTACCTGACTCTCAGCAGGTTTGGGTGAACAGTGAGGCCAAGTGTCTGCACCGCCCAAGGGCAGCGGTGTCCAGAGACCTGCGGGTGTGGGCCGGTAGGAGCAAAGCACGCAGGTGGGTAGGGACAGTATGTGGGACCAGCAGGATGATGCAGGGGTCTGTGTGGACCACCAGTCGTACCCGTTGCAACCGCAAGCCCACTGAGTTTCATGGCCCTCGGTGTAAATGGAGGATACAGATAGGTATGCCATAAAGTTGATGTGAGATCCAAAGGCCGTCACACATGCATAAATGTCAGCGCCCTTTTTTCCCGTTCACCTGTCAGGTTTCCTACCTCCTGTTGACAGTTGCACTCACTTAAGAAGCTGAATGCTCATGATATAATGTTAAGTGGGAAAAAATTCAGGCTGCAGAGCTGTGTCCGTGGCATACTCGCCATCGTATAAAATTCTTAAATATATATATATATATGAACATATATAAAATTTTATTGGAAAATACTCAACATGCTAATGGTGATTATCACTGGGTATTGAAACTATGAGTTGTTATTTTGTCTTTATACTTTCCTGATTTTTCTACCGTAAGCAAATGTTATTTTTATTTTAAAAGATCACTTTAAAACACCAAGGCTTAGAAAGATCAAGCAGTTTAAATACTGTGAGAAAAACTTAAAGACCATCTTGTCTTCACCTGTTCCCACCTCCTACGTTTAGATGCAGAGGCAAAGTCGTGTGGTTGGGAGATTTTATCTTTGGTTCTTAATCCCCATCCTAGCTATGCATTTGCATTTCAAGGGAGATCTTGGTGGATACTGCGGCTTAAATAAGATTAAACGGGCTTCTTTACTGTGGAATTTTCCAGAGCCTTCAATGTATTAAGGTGCATCCTGACTCTGGAGATAAGTAGCCTACGAAGTGTTCTCGCACATTACCCAGCGCTAGGACCCTTTCCTCAAGGATCATTTGAGGCACTTTCAGCCCAGGACCAACTTTGGGAAACACCAGGCTTCAGGCAAAGAGAAGGAGAGCTCTCGGGGCAGATGTTTTAGGAGCAGGCACATCTCCCCAAATCTCCTGCTGGCTCCACAGCTCCTGCCTCCACCCACAGCCTGGACCGGGTTCAGGAGAGTCCAGATCCTGAGAAGACCTGATGGGTGAGCCACGAGTGCCGGCAAAGGTGGTGAGAGAGAGGAGGAAAACGTGGTCCGTCGCCCCCAGTTGTGTCTGGTCGTGTCATGTCTGGCTAGACCTTACCCAGAGGTGGCCAGAGGAACCTTGGGGGTTGAGCCCCCCAGAACGGGAAAGGCTGGTGACAGGACCAGTGGGAGAGCATGACCCACTGGGCGGCCAGAGCCTCGGCTTTCACAAACTGTGGACATCATGCTGCTTGCTAGAAAGCAGTTCTGGGTGGCGAAATGGCAAATTTGTAAAATAAGGTCGGGGGGCCGCCCCAAGATCAATGTCTCTGAAAGCCAATATAACACGGCGATGATGCGCCCAAGCTCCTTAGCCCAACTCCCCTGCGATGAGTCCTCTTCCATCGTGCTCTGGACCCTCAGGCTGGGGCTGAACTTCTCTGCCTCTGATCCCTCCTCTGTAACATGGGCATTACGTGAAGACAAGGATGACTCTACATCTGTAAAAGATTATTTTAATGAGGACTGTGGACATGCGGACAGAAAGAGAGGTTGAAATGACTGCAGGAAAAAAATTGGAACCTTGTGCGTTGCTGGTGGGAATGAAAAATGGTCCAGCCACTGTGTAGAACAGTATGGTGGTTCCTCAGAAAGTGAAACAGAATTGCCGTATGATCCAACAATCCTGCTTCTGGGTATACACACAAAAGAACTGAAAGCAGGGACTCAAACGCTCTTTGCACATCATTTACAAGAAGCAAGAGGTGGAAGCACCCAAGTGTTCATCGGTGGACGAATGGATAAACAAAATGTAATATATCCATGCAATGGAATATTATTCAGCCTTAAAAAGAGAGAAAATTCTGATACATGCTATAACATGGATAAACTTTGAAGAGATTACGTTAAGTGAAATAAGCCAGACACAAAAGGACAAACACTGTATGATTCCACTTATCCTTTATAGAGACAGGAAGATTGGTGGTTGCCAGTGGAGGGAGGTGGGGGAACGGATAATGGGGAGTTAGTATTTAACGGGTATAGAATTTCAGTTTGGGATGATGAAAAAGTTCTGGTTACAGATGGTGATTATGTTTGCATAACAGTGTGACTGTACTTAAGGCCACTCAACTATACACTTAAAAATAGTAAAATTTTATGTTATATATATTTACAAAATAAAAAAAGAAGTCTCAACATTAAAGAGAAAAATAGAATCTAAAAAATAATGTCAACCCCATGGGGAGTTGGGGCCATAGGTCAGAAGGAGTTTTTCCTGAAACTGGAGGCCCCCTGTCCTTCAGGGCTTTCCAGGTGGACTTGGGTGAGATAATTCCTGTACCTTGGTTGTTGATCCAAGCGTTGAACTAATTGACCTTGGCGATCAATCACCATGAATTTTCCACCCCACCACGAATATCATTAAGACTGAGAAATATATTGTTAAATCTCTGACATTTAAAGTCCCTGTCATATATCTAGAATGAAACATAGAATCAAGTGTTCTGCAAAATAGGTCCAGAGATCTTGAAAGGAGGTCAAGAGAGTGTTTTTCTAAGTGCGTGTAAAAAATAATTTTGACAATTTTTACAGGATTGGTACAATGCCATGAGAAGCATATGCATGGTGGCAAAAACTTGGAGGGAGTCTGCTTAAATGTGAAGCACTCTCTGAGGCCGGCAGAACTAGGGGGTGGATTTTTTCATGTTTTAATTTCTTTTGTGTTGTCAAATATTGTTTTAATAATTAATAAAATGGACAAAATGATAAAAGTAACATTTGAGAAACTAAATGCATGAAAAGCACATGAAGACTGACATCCCTTCTTTTACTCATTTAAAAACCCAGGGCTTCCCTGGTGGCGCAGTGGTTGAGAGTCCGCCTGCCGATGCAGGGGACACGGGTTCGTGCCCCGGTCCGGGAAGATCCCACATGCCGCGGAGCGGCTGGGCCCGTGAGCCATGGCTGCTGAGCCTGCGCATCCGGAGCCTGTGCTCCGCAACGGGAGAGGCCACAACGGTGAGAGGCCCGCGTACTGAAAAAAAAAAAAAAAAAAAAAACCAGATATGGGAAGTGGGATGAGCAGAATATCCTGCTTAATATAGATGAAAACAGCTCCTCATATTAAAAACTCAAACTACAGCCACAGGATAACTCCACGAGATGGCGTTCACAGAATCGATAAAACTCCAGTTTGTTTGGAAAGTCAGGTTGCCTATATGCCAAAATACATATTTTGCAAATTGCTTAATTTACATTTGAAAAGACCCAACCTTAATTCTTCAAGAAACTGAATAGAAGGACTGAGAGAAAGGAAAGGAAAAAAACCCCCACAACACAGCCATTTAAGCATCTTTTTTGTCTCTGCAATATACATAACTTGATTGAAATTGATAGCATTTGGAAAAAGGAAAGATTTTTTTCCATTAAGAAAAAAAACAACACAAAAAACTTGCCAGAGTTACATGAAACCTTTGCTGTCAGTGAGCTTTTACTGACTCCAGAATAGTGGTGACACACATTCTGACAGGGGTGCACAGCCTGCCATTGCTTTGCTGTGGTGGGACCTTAACCCTCATGCTTCCGTTTCCTTGAAAACTAATATTATAAAAGCACAGCAGATATTTTGAGCTCAGATACAGTACCTTGAATTTGAATTCACAAGGTGCTTTCTCTGCTGTCATCACATCACTGTGTCAGTGGTGCTCTCAACTCATCATATCGAAGCAGAGAAGGCATAGGCTTTCGAGTCCCAAAGCTGGGTGACCTTGCACAGACGACCTCTTATCTCAAGACTAGGTTTCCTGGTTGCAGTGACAAGTGAGGAAATGTATACATGTGGTGTTTGGCACAGAGTAGGTGCTCAGGAGTTCACCCCTTTCCTGCCATGCACGTAGAAGACAGATGGGCTTCAGGGAGAATAGATGATTGGTCTCAGGCTAGACAGCTAATAAATGGCAGAGTTGAGCCTGGAACCGTGATCTTCTAAGTTCCATCAGGCCCAGTGGCGTTCCACTGAGTTCCTCCCCTCCTTCTTGTCCAGAATTCCTGAAAGCTGTGCTTTATAAAAGAATGGCCGATGGAAAGTAGCTGGGTCGGGTGGGGTGGTGGAGAGGCCATGGCCCGCTTTATAGCTGCTCCTGTGTCCCCCGCCTAGTTGCTGGAACCACCTGCACGTGGGCACCTTCATGGCCCCAAGGGAGCTCAGAGGAACCATCCAGCTTTGCACTGTCCCATCAAAAATCAGCAAATAAAGAGCTCGCCTCCCTGCCAGGATGTCTTAATCGCTCTCACTGGGGGCCTGAGTCCACCATTCACAGCCCGCAGTCCAGAAAAGAGAGAGAACCACAGCGGGGAGACAGGGTGGGTGCCCCGGAAAAAGGCACCTTGGGCTTGAGGGGGTTGAGTAGGCGGCTCCCCAGCCAGCAGGAAAGGACGATGGGTATGCTCTCTCCGTCTGAAACGAATGGTGTGGCTTGAGAACGGGGGGAAGGGAGCAGATATTACCCAGGGTGACTCCCAGGGCATCCCCCTTGGTAGTCCCAACAACTTATCAACCACTCATACGTGTTTGTTTAGCACCAAAGCGATGTCACTGAGGAAGCTTCCGCGCAGCCAGGTAGAGAGGTGCCTCCCCCCGTGGATGCGTCACATGTGTCCCCCAAATGCCTGCCAGAGCCTACTGGTGTCCGTCAGTTTATAAGTCACGTTCTGCCCCCGGTCCAGGACTTTTCCCACTGTACCATCAGGATGTCACCTAGGGCAGCACAGCCCAATGACCCACACACTCAGGTTTCCAAAACACAGCCCTTTCATTCAGTACACACGCACTGGCTATCTGGTCCATGTGTAACTGGACACAGACAAAATGATTTGAGATCAAAGCCTTCTCTGTACAGAATCCTTCTCCTTCCTGACCCTCAGAGCTCCTACCAGAGAGCCTAACGCCCTGGCACCTTCCACGTGGGCTGGAAGTCATCTGAACTCCAGCAGGTGGCGCTGCTCTGCGTTTGACTTGGTGTGCAGTGTTGATGAGGCTCAGGGCCTTTCTATCCCCTTGTCTTGTGGTCTGACTGCCTCTGCGGCCTGGCTTTGGGTGTGGGGTCTCCTGGTGGACCAGGTGCAGTTTTCTCCCAATCACAACCCTCCGGGGTCCTGGTCTTTTAGCCTCACTCCCCTGCACAGTTGGGGCCCCTCACAGATTCCCAGACCCAACATGTCAATTGCTTGAGTCTGTCTTTTGAATTTGGTATAAACCTTTGCCAAAGTACTGTTCTCTGGAGTTCTGGCGAAAATGTCCCTCTGTTGGAAGCAGAGGTGGTGACAGGGACCGTCCGCTCACTCCCACCCACAGACCCTTATTAGTTTGTGAAGTTGGCTCATGGTCACCACGGAAGGGGCAGGGAGCCTGAGCCCAGAGGCATGAGGTCCAAGAGGAGGAGGGGTCCGGAGCCTCCGTGGGGACAGGCCTGGGTTAGCTTTGCCTCCATCTTCCATCCTAAGGAGGCTGCCCCATGGTCCTTTCCCCTCCAGAGGACAGGAGCAGAGCTGCAGAACCCCAGTAGTTTCCTCTCTATCTCCACTTCCTCCTCTGAGAAGTGGGAATAATAAAGTCCACCTGCCAGGGTGCTTGTGCCACTCAATGAGATAACGCAGGGGAAATCTCTGTAGAAAGTCCGAAGTGCCCGGCAGGCGGTGGCTGTTGGCACTGGGCCTTCACTGTTTAACTCCGCCTCCTCTGCCCCAAGCCCAGGCCAGACAGACCTCAGGGGCCTCACCTTCCACTGGTGGCCCAGGAAAGAGGCCCTGCTGTGACCTGACAAAAACAGATAGTTTGTGATTACTATTCACCTCTTCTTTTAGAAAGCGCAATGAATAAAACATATGCAGTTCATGGACACTAAAGAGCCTTTTCATATCAATTTGGGCGGAGTTGTCAGCTTTGATTTATTAAGTAAAGTTCTGAAACAGGTCACTGATGGGCTGTCAGCCTCCTGGTAACGGATGGGCCTCAGCTGGCTGCGTGGTGATGGACTTGCGTCCCGCCCCTGCCACCTTCCAGAGAGGCAGCCCTTGAAGACGCAGCACACGTGTGAAGGCAGCCTTGTGCTCTCTTGATGGATCTGCCCATTTCCCATCACCCCTGCCTTTGGTCTCTTTCTGTCTCTGCAGTTCTCCCCACCCAACACCAGTTCTCCTCCCTCAGACCCCTGTCCCCCACCCCATCCCTGTCGCCAAGTGCTTGTGACTGGAAAACATCGCTGGGTGTTTCAAGCCTGCCTCCTTCCACATCTGGTCAAGGTGTCCCATCGGTCAGGAGGGCCAGGGTGGCTGGGAAGACCCTCTAGGAGCAGGCTCGCCTGGAGACCCCCATTTCTTTGCCAGGCTCCATGGTCTCTTTCACAGTGGTCAGCACTCTGGTCCCTTGTTCATAGTACAAGCCACTAGGCTGTATGATTCCTGAGTGGGGGTGAGGCTAGGCAATCCCAGGCCGAATGCAGGAGCTGGGGCTGGGATCGCTCCTTCTTGTAGCCAAGGGTCGAGTGAATGACTCACCCACTCCAACACCCACCATGAAATCTCTTTTTTTAATTTTTATTTTATATTGGACTATGGGAGCTCTGCTCAATATTCTGTAATAACACAAATGGAAAAAGAATTTGAAAGAGAATAGCTATATGTATATGTATAACTGAATTACTATACTGTACACCTGAAACTAACATGAAATCTCTCTCTAACATGAAGTAAGCATTTCACCAGCACCTATATACTTGGAGATCTTCCCAATTCCCTTGACCTCCAGGCAAGAGCGGACACCCATTAAGCTGCTTCAGTGGGTTTTCTGTTAGTGTTTTTCCTTGGTTTTTGTCCTGCTCAGAGACCATATCTTGGTCACAGAGAGCTGTTCTGTGTCGCCCCTTGCTGCCCTGATGATACAGGATGTTGTTCTAAAGGGCAGGAGAGAAGGAGGATGTCACTCTACAGAAGTAGGGACCAGCCTCTCAGTTAGGCGTTGGGTTGTGTACAGTGAGGCAGGGAGTCTGTGGCACAGTTCTTCAGAGCACCAAGTAAATGCCTTGCTTTTGCAGAAAGGAAAGAAAAAAATCTGTGATGCTCGGTCTTTCTGAACTTGACCTATATTCTCTTCTGATTGGGAGGTCAGCTCTCAATCCAGCTGGAGGATGTCATACTGAGTCAAACTCATGGTCAGCCCACTGTCTGCCTGTGACAGGGGCCGATAGGACACTGGGCCTTTGACGGGTGGTAGTCCAGTCCACTTTCTGCGAATAAACACGGGTCCCCATCACCCATGCCTTGCCCTTCCCAGCTCCTTAACTGTGGCTCTGTCATCTCTGTGCCACCTCTTGGAATGTGTCCTTTAGCCGCATTGTATAAACCGTCACATGAGGGCCAGAGCCAGGTCTGACCATGAAGCTCTACGGATTCCTCTGCCTCCAGAGGAGGGACCATCAGTCCCACCCTAGCACTGCGATCCCAGAAGTAGATCCCAAAGGAAGGCAATCCATGAAAGACATCAAGGGACTCAGTCTGAAAAAGAAGAGGGTGGGCCCTAGTATAATCATGGTCTTCCAGTGGATACGTGCTTATTACAAGAAGAAAAGGGCAAGATGTTGGCTTCTCCACCTGGAACAGAGTAGATGGAAAAGCATTTGTATCATGGAATCCTGAGAGATTTAGACTTGATACAGGGGCAGTTTTCTCATGACTAAGAGAGTTAGGTCCTAAACAAGTTCACAGTTCTTTAGCGGTTCAGACGCAGACAGTTGAGCAGAAGGAACCATGTGGCAAGGGGAAGACTCAGCACTACGGGTTGGATGTACCATCTCAGGCCATGGACCTGTGTGCAGAGACTGACGTAGACAGGGCTCCACGCAGCAGCCCCATCCAGCCGGGCTCAGCGATTCTTCTTCCTGCCACCTCCTCCCAGGAGTGCTCTATTCCTCCTCTGTCCCACCTCTTCACTGCTGCAGAGCTCAGCAGAGCCTGGACACATCCAACCACTCCTCACCTGCCCCATCCTTCCTGGCCCAGAGCCCGTCTGGGGACACAGGCTGAGGGGGAAAAGGGGGAGGAAGGCTTACTCCCTAGGACTGCCTCCTATTTCTCCTTGTTTCAACCCAAAGGCTCATTTTGACCATATATGTAGCTTTATCTTCTCCTGCAGAACCTAGTTAGAAAAAAGACAATTGTTGGGTAGGTGCACAGAAGAGTAAGGATTGTTCACGATCCTTTCTAGCCAGCTGGGAGAGAATCAAAAAGACCACTGTCAACAATAATTAGAAAGGGTCCCCAGACACTGAGCATGGCTCTGAAGCACAAAGACGACGTTGCAGGGCACACAGGAATGAATAAGTTTCAGGTTTATTGCTGCAATTAATTGAACTGTAATGGATATAACTCTCTTTCAATAAGCAAACATTTATCAAATACTCATGATCCTTGGTCCTGGGAATACAGATCAATAAGGTGGGACTTCGACCTTTGACGGCCCAGCTGTCTAGTGGGCCAGAAAAACATGTAAGCAAATAATGAAGCATAATAATCTGATAAGTATTCCAGAGAGTTCTACACAGTATGCTGTAGACACCAGAGGTGGGATTCCCTTTTTCTTTTTTTTTTTTTTGCCATGTCACGCAGCTTGTGGGATCTTAGTTCCCCGACCAGGGATTGAACCCACGAATTCAGCAGTGAAAGTGCTGAGTCCTAACCACTGGACAGCCAGGGAATTCCCAGGGATTCCCTTCTGAATGCCTCCTCCATTCCTGGCACTGTGCTGAATGCTGGGGATGATAAAGAAACAGATATAGGCCTTGCCCCTCAAGGAGGCTTACAGTCAGCTGAACACACCCCAATCTGCCCGGGCAGCTCAGACAGGGCTCCAGGAGAGAGAGGACCCAAGGCTTGGAGAAGGAGCTTCAGTTGTTCCACACGCAGGGAACAAGGGCTCTCTAAACAGAAGAAACAGAAAGTACAAGAATGTAGAGATGCGAAAGCATGACCTACTTGGGGAAGTATGAAAAACTTCTTTGCTTCTTCTTTTGTAACCCTAGCCCCAACTGTCCCTTCAACTCAGACCCGTGAGTAATGGGAAATAGGACTATGTCACTGAGATACAGTTTGAAAACATTAACTGAGATCCTTAGACTTGACCGCGGGCACTGGAACATTTTTGAAAATTTTGAGTAGGATGAGTCCGTTCTCTTGTCCATGAGACTCCTACAGAAATCATACATAAACCAAAAGAAACTGGTCTGAATTTCAGTAAGTTCTAGAGCTGTGATTTGCATGAATTGCCTCTTTCTGCTAATAGGAACGATAAAAATAATAGCTCTCTCCTAGAACCCTGTCTCCAAAATGGCATGAAAAGGCAGTGATTACGGGTGTCAGTAGATACCCATATAATTTAATCCCGGTAGTGGATCTTATTTTTTAATGGATCAATCTCCCAGGGATTTCTCAATGTTCATGTCCCCAGTGAGAAGTCGATTTTATTGCTCTAGCCGTGTGTACTTTCCTTCCTGAAGTCAAGAATACAGAAAGCAATCTGTAAGGCACACAGCAGGAAGAGGATGTATCCTTGTCCACTTAAATATTCATGGCAGCTTGCATTTTGGTTCAAAAAGACGCTTGTTTATTTAGATAAGATTTAATTTATTCATAATTTACCTAAATTTGCAGGCGCATGCATGTACATTTTAGCGTGTAAGTAGCATAATACATAAAACATCACCGAAGCATGCAAATTGTACATTGACAGCAGTGGAGCCCGCCTGGATGTTTTAGGGAGATAACACGTTTCCACCAGAGCAAAGACCTGAGCACAATGGCCTGGGATTGTTTGCCTGTAATACGATGAGTCATCATTATCTTTTTACCCAAGGCACACTTCTCATTAAAAACTAAAATGTATGTAATATAAAGTGATGCTGAAGAACAGCTTTCAGAAACCAACGTTGTGCTTCCTCCTCTTCTCCCTCGTCCTTTATTGTTGTACAGCCGACCCCTTCTCTCCTCTCAGCCCTCAAACAAAATAAAACAACCTATTTCAATGGCCTCTAAGTTTCCGGTTAATTAGTGACAACCTTACATTTCCATTCGTGTATTCGTTCATTCAAGTAATATCCATTGTCCACTTGTTGCATATCAATACCATTCTAGGCTATTCCAGCAGCCTTGTAGAGCACCTGATCTGTCTTCTCCAAAAGGCAATGAGCTCTCTGGAGGCAGATGCTGTGGCTTCTCCTGAGACAGGCTGGGACCTGAGACCTGGGACTCTTTGCTGCAGTGCTTGCTCCTGGACAAACATCTCCTCAAGCAGCAAAATACAAAGAAACTCTAAGGGACTAAAAATAACTGCATGCGTGAGCAGTTGGGGCAAATTATGGACAACAAAATACAAAAAGACCAAAACATACCCAAAAAACCCAACTGCCACTTCTGAAGAGCCAGTAGCAAGAACAGGGTGTTGGGAACAAAAGCGAGGTACTGTGTGTGCCCCCTGCACTCAACACCACCAAAGGGGTGGGCAGACTACCTAAACCACCCCTCCAGGCTGACCCCTGGATCTGCCCTTACCCTCAACCCATGTAAGGAATCAGCTTGCCCCCACTCAGGGAGAGAGCAAAGGAACCTGTTGCTTGTTTTTGTTGGCCCCAATAAAGCCTTGCCTGAATTTCTTTTCTGGCCTCTTATCAATTTCTATTGGTTGGGGAAGGCCAAGAACCCTGGTCAGTATTCCGGTGCCCAGCCCTGACCCTGGCATATTGTAGCTGATGGATAAATGTTGTTAATGGTCTGGACCATTGTTTTCAGCAGCGTATGGGAATTCTTAGAAATAGAGAGAAAAAGGAACTTTTCATGAAAGTTTTAGCCATGAGAACTTTCTCGTGACTTGTCGCTGGTCATGAGTCTGACAAGTCCTTCATCCTGACTCTTACGAAAGAAGAAAATCCCAGTTCTCGCCCAGAGCTGGCAACAGTGTGCCTTCCCTTCTTGGTATGCAGGGTTTCTCCAGCCAGAGCACCGTTTTTAGGCTTTGGAGGAGGAATTGGAGAGACATAATCTGAAGAGAGCGTAAGAAGATTTAAAGGAAGGGGATTTGTTTGGAGACTTTGCTACCTAAAGGCATTAAAACTTTATATTGCCAAACAATCCCGTTTTTCTTTATTTATGGATCATATATTCCCCCCGTTATTACTGTCATATATTTTTCCAACCTGACAGCTGGTAACACCGAAAATTCACTGCTAGCAAAAAATGCCATTTACCACTCTCTCCAAGATAATAATTTTAGAATTAAAGGAAAAAATACATATACATGTCTATGCAAAAATACCCATATTTATTTTTAGCCCCTGAACTCATACTCCAGACTGAATATGGATTGGGGGTCTAGAATCACGTTTTGATCAGAGTTCAGGGGGATTCTTTTAAAAACATAACCCTCAAACATCCTCTCTTACCTGTTAGCTATTAACTCGGGTAAGAAATATCAGAGCAGGTCATCCTGGTTTCCCCAGAGTTGATGCAATTTAATTTCAATTTGTCAAACGTGGCACGATGGCAGAGATTTATTTTTCCTCTTGATTTATTAGAAATATTCTAAAAGGGGCAGTCTGTCACTCAGGTTATTTTAGCCAGTCCTCTTGTTGAAGTTTCTTTTCCTTTGGCTTACAATCCAAATCCACAAGAAGGGGAAAAGCAACCCAAGAGATAAAAACCACAAGGGGGAAAAAGAAAGAAATCAATGTGTTTTAAACCTGATGACAGGATGGGTTGTTTAAATTGCTTCTGTACATTGATTTAAAGCACGCCCAGTAGAAACCTCGATTATGTTAACAATCTTTTCCCTTCATTTCAATCACTGTATTTGCTGTATCTGATTACCTTCAGAAAAATGATGTCCAAATATAATGTTGAATACAATTTTATTATTATTATTTGTTAGAATGATGGGCAATGACTTAGACGTCTGGGGACAGGATTAGTAACATAAATAATGTGAATTCCAAATAGCCCAAGATACTGATAAATCAACTGCATGTTTAACTATAGGTTATGTCCTAGATGTATTTCTGAAAATGTCAGTTCTTTCAGGCTTCAGGAGTGCAGAGAGATAAGAGGTAATCCTGGCCATAGACTGCAAGTGGTGGGAAATGTCCTCCCATGTGAAATGAACAAAGCTTCCAGTGTGAGAGGCTGTGTTATGTTTTGACAAAGTCACCTTTAATCTCAATAATTTGTCATTGAGATACCATTGCCAAGGCCGCCGACATCTTTTGTAAAAATACTTCTAGTTAGCCTACCTGTACTTCAGCTCAGAGGCAATGGAGCCATTATTTCCCATGTTGCTTTGATATTTTCACACCAGTGTGACTCCCTGATGGTGGTTAGGATTGGAAATAATGGGAAGTGGTCTTTCCATTCTGTACCCATATCTTAGACAGATCTGGCTCCCGAGTAACTGTTGTGGAAATAACCCAATGATAAAGAATCCAACCGACCCATTCACTAGGTTTCTGTTTCTACTCTGAGTCTAGCACCATCCTTATATATGAGGATTGTTGTTTTTCATTCAGGATTGTGAAGAGTTCTCTGACCATATGTGAAAGTTTGCTTTTTGGCACACTGAACACGTGCTTTCACGTATGCTGTGTCCTTCAATCTCATGAAGCTGGTTAGATTTAACCCATTTCACCATTGAAGAGACTGAGTTTTAGCCAAAAATGTCACTCACCTAAGGTCACCCACTTGTTAAACACTGAGATTAGATTTGAACCAAGTGTTGTTGTTTTTTTTTTTTACTCCAAACCTTCTATTCTCTTCTCTACACCACATTACCCTGAAGCTGTTGTTTTGTTCGACTCACCAAAAAATACCTACTGAATAGCTTCTATATGTCAGGCCATCCATGTTCGAGGTGCTGAGGATCAAAGCAAGTACCCACTGAGCCTACTCTTAGGGGCACAGTACAGAGATTAGTTTGCTGTGTGTTGGAAGAGCTATGCACAGGGTATCATGAGGGTGTGTCCGAGGTCTCCATGCCCACCAGGCTCAGGGAGAACTTCCTGAAGGAGCAGACCCTGTGTCAAATCTTATCATGAGACACTTACATGATTCCTCCCTCTAGGCAGTGTCCACCTTGTGCACGTAACTAGGAGGTCTGTTGACCCATTCTGCAATGAGGAGGTCAAGGACAAATCTATGAACGTTTTCTCTTCCCTACACAAGTCAGAGGAAGCCGACCTTCTTGCTAGCATGTTCTTTCAGGAGGTTAAAAAGGAAAAAGAAAAAGAAACAACTCTATCCTCTAGGCATCTCAGACAGGCATCTTTAACCAGTCAATACAGTAAACACTTTTTGAACTGTTTGGTTTAACTGAAGTTCAAGCAGCCTGTTCATCTTCCTTATAGCTGCTTGGCTCAGATGCTTATCATATACCTTAGAATCCTGGTAGGGAGAACAAAGGCTATTTATCAAGGCTTTGCTGGAGTCAGGATTTATACCAGGCAAGAATCTTAAAGGTATCAGATTTAAAAGTGAGTCTATGGCACCTTTATTCTCTGACTACCAAATTCCCATTCATTCTTGTGTGAGTTAGACCCACCCCCTTGTGTATAGTTAGAGAGAACAGCCCTTGCAAGAGACCACCTTACTTCTGACATCAGCTGGAAGTCCAGGAGGGTCCCCCAAACCACCATCAGGTTCGATCATTTTCTAGAGTGACTTATCGAATGCACTAGAAGCTGTTACAGTCATAATTAAGGTTTTCTGCAGAAAAAGGATTAAAATCAGCCAAGGAGGGAAGACCTCAGGGCAGAATCTGGGCAAACACCAAATGCAGAGCTTCATTTGTCCTCTTCTTGTGGAGTCAGGATGGTCACTTTCCTGGTGTCCACATTTAACAACACACAGGGAGAATTGTCAACCAAGGATACTCACCTGAGCCTCAGTGTTCAGAGCTTTTACTGGGGTTCCATTGCTAAGGCATGATTGGTTGATGGACTGATCAATTGCTCTCAGGGTTGATCTCAGTCTCCAGGTCCATTGATGCCAGGCAACCCAAAGCCCCCAACCTAAATCACATGGTTAAATTGCATGGTGTGAACCAAAGCCCCCCAGACAAACGAAGGCACTAAAGACACTGGCCAAGACATTGACAACAGCCAGACCTCTTTGGGGGCAAAGTTAAGTAATTTACAGCCCCATTCTCAGTACCAGCTCAAAGATGCACTCCGCCATGCAGAGTCTGCTTTCTCCCTCTGAGTCCCCGCAGCACTTTGTCCAGGTCTCTGTTTGCTGATTGCATTGTAAACTCCTTAGAGCTGGAGACTGAATACTCGTTCTGCCTTCAACACCCAGCACCTGTAGGGTCAAGCATGTAGTATGCGTTTAATAAATTTTAACTGGGTTGGATTTTTCTATTTGATGAAGAAACTCATCTTTAGATTTGTAAAGAGTTTGGATCTTACTAGCTGCTTTTCTTTTGTTTTTCTGGTGGACATTTATGGGTTTTAGGTGTAATTCTGCCCTTACACCCAAGTGCAGGACATCAGAAATATTTTTTAACTTTCTACCAGCCTGTAAAACCCTCGGCTGTACCTTAGTTTCCACTGATGGTTGCAGAATCTTCTTAAGCCGGAGCAAATGCCATACCCCTTCCTGGGCATGTCGATGACGTTTATAGGAGAAAATAACTTCCAAGCCCTGGGAAGTATAGAGTCCAAAGCAGCTATTCCTTGCTTTGTGTTATTTCTCCATTTGGTGACGTTATTAAAGATAAGTCTGCAGGAGAATTCAGCCCACTGAGAATGAAGCACAGGACTTTGAGGAGAAAAACTCCACTATCTTAGGAACAGCACATTTCAAACAAAATATAAAAAGGAGAGAAGTGGCAGGGAAACCACTGAAAAATGCACAACTGGATGCACCTGGGTCTTTTTCCCCTGCTATCTGTTTGTTGTTGCATGTTTGTTGTCTTGTGGGTGGAGCTGCTGTTCTCTGAGCATGAAGAGTAGGCGGAACGCTCACAAAAAATAGCAATGATTCGCTTGCACTGAGCTTATAATTATGTGCCAGCTGTGGAGTGTTCCTAGTGTGTCTGCAATGGTGGCGCCAACTAGGGGCCACTCTGCCACCTGTGCATGTGAGAGTGTTTCGTCAGTGCAACACCGTGCAGCTTGCCATGCTCCCTGTTAGTGAGGATGGGCTGCAGGTCTGTGTCTGCTGAGACACCTGTCATGAGAATTCTCTTCTTTACAAATTGGGGAGATATTCAGTAATGGCATTCGGAGTGCCCCTGAGTGATCTGATTTCCAATTTTTTTCTCAATAGTGAGCTGCTGAGGTGATACACAGTGTCATTGGCTGTTCTCTCTCCTGCCAAGAGCCAGGGTCTGAGAGTGGAGTTTCTTGGGGCTTGTGAAAGGATGGGAAAGTCCACGTTGTATCTATGACTCAGGCTTTTCTCCTGGTCCCAAATCAGATTAGGTGTTAACCGTTACACTAATGAGTAGTTTCACCCTAGGTTGGACCTCTTCTGGTGGCTACAGTCATCTGGAAGGTACACTCTTGAAAGAAAGCAGTCCCCACCCAAGTTCCAGGTCATGTGAGCTATGGTACCCTCAGAACCCAGCCTGCAATAGGAGGTCACGTGATGGGGTGACCCTACAGAGTGCCTCCAGGGATTGTAGGTAATCCAGCCTCAGACCACAATTTGAAATTCTATCTATATCACTGTATATGTAATGGCTGCATTTCAGCTATCCCTGGTACAAGATTATGATGTAGAAAAACTCAGAAAACAAACTTTCTCCCAAATGCTGTCCATTTGGGTGGTACATTGGTGGGACGGGGGAGGCAGAGCAGATGCTCAGAGTAAAAGAAGTTGAGAAAAAAGATGCAGTGGACCCTGAGGGCTAAAACAGACTTTCAAGGGAATGAAACCTCAAGAAGTGGCTGGGTGTTAATTCTTCCTCACAAGTCTGAAGTCAGATGTAGGCTGAACATCATTTTCAAGAGTCTAAGGCTGAGTCAGACCCGTAAAAACAACGCACAAGGAGAAATGGGGAACTCAGGAAGACAGGAACGATCTGTGTACGCTTTCAAATCAAGGCTTTGTTGAACACGGCCGAGAGCTCCGTGTGTCAGCAGCCCGTTCGTCTGCTTGGAGCCGCACCGTGCTCAGGGGACTAAAGGTGTGAGACGTTCATTCTTCATACACGGTAATGTGTCACCGACTGTCTTCACAACGGAATTCCAATCTGCATGTTTCAGTGCAAAGGAAACACTTTAAAGACTCCGTCCATCACTGCCTTAACGGAGTACTGTTGATATTCCAAAGGGTTCTTATTATGTGGGCGCCACAGATGAGCAGACAGCAAGACACAATATAGCTAATACAGCAAATGTTCAGACAGAGGTAATAATGCGTTCCTCTGTCCACGGGGAGGTGGCCGTGTGGACCTGCAGTGGCCGACTGGTCTGGGGACCCTAGGTGCATCCCTTTTGCCCTAGACGATATGAGCTTTGCACTTGGGCGTGCCCATTTGTGATATGCGGGGATGCCTATTTCGTGCTTTTAAGGGCTCGTTGCCCCGTGAGCAAAATACTTAACCGAGAAAAGGGTAGAAGATTGGGCTGCAGAGGAAAGCAAGCTTGCTTCATCCTTGTGCTCTCTGCAGGAGGTCAGGTGGACCTGCGTGACAATTGCTTCTGTTTGAAATAGTTGGAACGGAGCATCTCGGAGACTAGATAAGCGAACTTGAATGATCCTGTTAGGAGGATAACAGCAGTGAGAAGAGGGGACAGACAGCCGTGTGCGGGCACGTTCCGCTGGTGTAAAGGTGGTGTGGCAGCCTGAAACGCGGGATCCTCTGTTTTGGATTGCTTCAGTAGAGACCTTTAACATTTTTTAAAAATTTTTTATTGGAGTATAGTTGCTTTACAGTGTTGTGTTTGTTTCTACTGTACAGCAAAGTGAATCAGCTATGTGCATACATATATCCCCTCTTTTTTGGATTTCCTTCCCATTAACATTATTTCAGTGTAGCTTGATCTGGGCACCACAGCTGAGTCCCCTTGAACACATCCATGTTCAAAGGAACGTGCCATCTGGGCATCAAACAGAAACACAAAAATAAGCACTGCTAGGTCTTTGAAAGTGAGGGTGCCAGGGAAGAGTGCAGGCAAAAAGGAACAGGTTTTCCTAGGTCCCAGTAGCTGCATCATGGGCCATGCTGACCCTTTCAGAACCCATGTCTGCTCATTATGACATTCCCAGAACACAAGCCCAGTGCTACCTCTGAGAGCAGGGCCCTTCGAAAGGAAGACCCTTTAGCGATTTAAATTTCCAAGAGTAATACTGTGGCCCCATGAGTTTATTCTTCATCTGATTCTACCCTAATGAGATACACAGCTCTGGCTCTGAGTAGTTCTGAATGTGCAAGGAATCTGCTGTCCGGAAAAACAGGATATTCCTTAGGAAAATTTCAGCTACTGGGAGGGGCAGGAGGCTTGTTTTTCTGTGCAGCCTCTTCCAGGGATCTCCTTACAGGAATAGGTTTATTATAAATTTTCACATGCTCATTTATTATTTTCTCCAACATATTTATCTCCCAAGTGTATAATCATCATGTGAACTTCACTTTAAAAACAAACATGCATTGACTTCTAGACCTTATATTAATAGATGCTGTTTATTCTCATTTAATGCAGCCCTGAGCCGAGGGAGAAACATCTATTCACACAGTGCACGTACATATGGTGGTTTTGAACATACCATCAGGCACAGCGATGACTTGACCCTGTTCTTCCATTCCGACCCCCACTTGCTGTGGAATCTGGGACACGTGCTCCTTTTCCTATTTTAAAAGAAAATGAAGAAATATTTGATGGAGAAATAACATTTAATTTTTGAGAGTTTCCGAGGTTTAAATAGTATGAGAAGTAAAAGACCAATTAAATATAAAGATTTAAGGAGTATATTATTTGTACAATTGTAGAGATAGATAGAGAGAGAGAGAGAGAGAGAGAGAGAGAGAGATAGGGTAATGCTTGCTTGTCAATGAGTTACATGCCATGGAGGCAATTGCTAAATAATGTTTTACAAATAATAAGACATTTCAAATGCTCAACCAATAGTATGAATGTGTCATTAGTTCTTTGACCACCTACTGTGTCTAACTATCACCCTAAATTATTTCTCTAAACTTACAACCATTGCTTTAATAGGATAGTAGAATCCCTTCAGGAAGGATTCCAGGCTCAGTATCCTTCAAGCAAACAAACAGAAAATACAGATTTTTCTGTTGTATGTAACCCCAGATTATAAGGTACGGGTACCAATTATTCAAGGACATATTCGGCAATTGCTGAACCAATTAAGGAGGGTTGTAGTTGTCACTTCTAAGGTGCCTTGGGACCTTCAAAACTATGTACCTATTTTTTTGGGGGGAAATGGTTCAAAAGAATGCTTCCTGGCTATGCAAAGGTCACCCGGTGGTCTAGGTTGTTATTTATTTATTTTTTAACATCTTTACTGGAGTATAATTGCTTTACGATGGTGTGTTAGTTTCTGCTGTATAACAAAGTGAATTAGCTATATGTATACATATATCCCCATATCTCCTCCCTCTTGCGTCTCCCTCCCACCCACCCCCCATCCCACCCCTCTAGGTGGTCACAAAGCACCGAGCTGATCTCCCTGTGCTATGTGGCTGCTTCCCACTAGGTATCTATTTTACATTTGGTAGTGTATATATGTCCATGCCACTCTCTCACATCATCCCAGATTACCCTTCCCACTCCCCATTTATTCTCTACGTCACGTCTTCATTCCTGTCCTGCCCCTAGGTTCTTCATAAAGTTCTCTTTCTTTTTTTTTTTTTTAGATTCCATATATATGTGTTAGCATACAGTATTTGTTTTTCTCTTTCTGACTCACTTCACTCTGTATGACAGACTCTAGTTCCATCCACCTCACTACAAATAACTCAATTTCATTTCTTTTTATGGCTGAGTAATATTCCATTGTATATATGTGCCACATCTTCTTTATCCATTCATCTGTTGATGGACACCTAGGTTGCTTCCATGTCCTGGCTATTGTAAATACAGCTGCAATGAATATTTTGGTACATGACTCTTTTTGAATTATGGTTTTCTCAGGGTATATTCCCAGTAGTGGGATTGCTGGGTCGTATGGTAGTTCTCTTTTCAGTTTTTAAGGAATCTCCATACTGTTCTCCATAGTGGCTGTATCAAGTTACATTCTCACTAACAGTGCAAGAGGGTATTTTCTCCACAACCTCTCCAGCATTTATTGTTTGTAGATTTTTTGATGATGGCCATCCTGACTGGTGTGAGGGGATACCTCATTGTAGTTTTGATTTGCATTTCTCTAATGATTAGTGATGTTGAGCATCCTTTCATGTGTTTGTTGGCAATCTGTATATCTTCTTTGGAGAAATGTCTATTTAGGTCTTCTGCCCATTTTTGGATTGGGTTGTTTGTTTGTTTTTTTATATTGAGCTGCATGAGCTGCTTGTAAATTTTGGAGATTAAACCTTTGTCAGTTGCTTCATTTGCAAATATTTTCTCCCATTCTGAGGGTTGTCTTTTTGCCTTGTTTATGGTTTCCTTTGCTGTGCAAAAGCTTTTAAGTTTCATTAGGTCCCATTTGTTTATTTTTGTTTTTATTTCCATTTCTCTAGGAGGTGGGTCAAAAAGGATCTTGCTGTGATTTATGTCATAGAGTGTTCTGCCTATGTTTTCCTCTAAGAGTTTTATACTGTCTGGCCTTACATTTAGGTCTTTAATCCATTTTGAGTTTATTTTTGTGTATGGTGTTAGGGAGTGTTCTAACTTCATTCTTTTACATGTAGCTGTCCAGTTTTCCCAGCACCACTTATTAAAGAGGCTGTCTTTTCTGCGTTGTATATTCTTGCCTCCTTTATCAAAAATAAGGTGACCATATGTGCTTGGGTTTATCTCTGGGCTTTCTATCCTGTTCCATTGATCTATATTTCTGTTTTTGTGCCAGTACCATACTGTCTTGATTACTGTAGCTTTGTAGGATAGTCTGAAGTCCGGGAGTCTGATTCCTCCAGCTCCGTTTTTCTTTCTCAAGATTGCTTTGGCTATTCGGGATCTTTTGTTTTCCATACAAATTGTGAAATTTTTTGTTCTAGTTCTGTGAAAAATGCCATTGGTAGTTTGATAGAGATTGCATTGAATCTGTAGATTGCTTTGGGTAGTATAGTCATTTTCACAATGTTGATTCTTCCAGTTCAAGAACATGGTATATCTCTCCAACTGTTTGTATCATCTTTACTTTCTTTCATCAGTGTCTTATTGTTTTCTGCATACAGGTCTTTTGTCTCCTTAGGTAGGTTTATTCCTAGGTATTTTATTCTTTTGTTGCAGTGGTAAATGGGAGTGTTTCCTTAATTTCTCTTTCAGATTTTCATCATTAGTGTATAGGAATGTAAGAGATTTCTGTGCCTTAATTTTGTATCCTGCTTCTTTACCAAAGGATTCTCTATGTGTAGTATTATGTTATCTGCAAACAGTGATAGCTTTACTTCTTCTTTTCTGATTTGGACTCCTTTTATTTCTCTTTCTTCTCTGATTGCTGTGGCTAAAACAAGGTGGACAACCTTGTTTTTTTCCTGATCTTAGTGGGAATGTTTTCAGTTTTTCACCATTGAGAACAATGTTGGCTGTGGGTTTGTCATATATGTCCTTTATTATGTTGATGTAAGTTCCCTCTATGTGTACTTTCTGGAGGGTTTTTATCATAAATTGGTGTCGAATTTTGTTGAAAGCTTTTTCTGCATCTATTGAGATTATCAAATCATTTTTATCCGTCAGTTTGTTAATATGGTGTATCACATTGATTGATTTGTATATATTAAAGTATCCTTGCATTTCTGGGATAAACCCCACTTGATCATGGTGTATGATCCTTTTAATGTGCTGTTGGATTCTGTTTGCTAGTATTTTGTTGAGGATTTTTGCATCTATGTTCATCAGTGATATTGGCCTGTAGTTTTCTTTCTTTGTGACATCTTTGTCTGGTTTTGGTATCAGGGTTATAGTGGCCTCATAGAATGAGTTTGGGAGTGTTCCTCCCTCTGGTATATTTCGGAAGAGTTTGAGAAGGGTAGGTGTTAGCTCTTCTCTAAATATTTGATAGAATTCGCCTGTGAAGCCATCTGGTCCTGGCCTTTTGTTTGTTAGAAAATTTTTAATCACAGTCTCAATTTCAGTGCTTGTGTTTGGTCTGTTTATATGTTCTATTTCTTCCTGGTTCATATTCGGAAGGTTGTGCTTTTCTAAGAATTTGTCCATTTCTCCCAGGTTGTCCATTTTATTGGCATATAGTTGCTTGTAGTAATCTCTCATGATCCTCTGTATTTCTGCAGTGTCAGTTGTTACTTCTCCTTTTTCATTTCTAATTCTATTGATTTGAGTCCTCTCCCTTTTTTTCTTGATGAGTCTGGCTAATGGTTTATCAATTTTGTTTATCTTCTCAAAGAACTAGCTTTTAGTTTTATTGATCTTTTCTATTGTTTCCTTCATTTCTTTTTCATTTATTTCTGATCTGATCTTTATGATTTCCTTCCTTCTGCTGACTTTGGGGGGATTTTTGTTCTTCTTTCTCTAATTGCTTTAGATGTAAGGTTAGGTTGTTTATTTGAGCTGTTTCTTGTTTCTTGAGGTAGGATTGCATTGCTATAAACTTACCTCTTAGAACTGTTTTTGCTGCACCCCATAGGCTTTGAGTCATCGTGTTTTCATTGTCATTTGTTTCTAGGTATTTTTTGATTTCCTCTTTAATTTCTTCAGTTATATCTTGGTTATTAAGTAGTTTATTGTTTACTCTCCATGTGTTTGTATTTTTTACAGTTTTTCCTGTAATTGATACCTAGTCTCATAGCGTTGTGGTCAGAAAAGATACTTGATATGATTTCACTTTTCTTAAATTTAACAAGGCTTGATTTGTGACCCAAGATATGATCTATCCTGGAGAATGTTCCATGAGCACTTGAGAAAAAAATGTATTCTGTTGTTTTTGGATGGAATGTTGTATAAATATCAATTAAGTCCATCTTGTTTAATGTATCATTTATTTTCATTTTGGATGACCTGTCCATTGGTGAAAGTGGGGTGTTAAATTCCCCTACTATGATTGTGTTACTGTTGATTTCCCCTTTTATGGCTGTTAGCCTTTGCCTTATGTATTGAGGTGCTCCTATGTTGAGTGCATAAATATTTACAATTGTTATATCTTCTTCTTGGATTGATCCCTTGTTCATTATGGAGTGTCCTTGTCTCTTGTAATAGTCTTTATTTTAATGTCTATTTTGTCTGATATGAGAATTGCTACTCCACCTTTCTTTTGATTTCCATTTGCATGGAATATCTTTTTCCATCCCTTCACTTTCAGTCTGTGTGTGTCCCTAGGTCTGAAGTGGGTCTCCTGTAGACAGCATATATATGGGTCTTTTTTTTATATCCGTTCAGCCAGTCTATGTCTTTTGGTTGGAGCATTTAATCCATTTACATTTAAGGTAATTATCAATATCTACATTCCTATTACCATTTTCTTAATTGTTTTGGGTTTGTTAGTGTAGGTCTTTTCCTTCTCTTGTGTTTCCTGCCTAGAGAAATTCCTTTAGCATTTGTTGTAAAGCTGGTTTGATGGTGCTCAATTCTCTTAGCTTTTGCTTGTCTGTAAAGGTTTTAATTTCTCTGTTGAATCTGAATGAGATCCTTGCTGGGTAGAGTAATCTTGGTTGTAAGTTTTTTCCTTTCATTCCTTTAAATATGTCCTGCCACTCTCTTCTGGTTTGCAGAGTTTCTGCTGAAAGATCAAGGGGATTCCCTTGTATGTTATTTGTTGTTTTTCCCTTGCTGCTTTTAATATTTTTTCTTTGTATGTAACCTTTGATAGTTTGATTAATATGTGTCTTGGCATGTTTCTCCTTGGATTTATCCTGTATGTGACTCTTTGTGCTTCCTGGACTTGATTAACTATTTCTTTTCCCATATTAGGGAAGCTTTCAACTATAATCTCTTCAAATATTTTCTCAGTCCCTTTCTTTTTCTCTTCTTCTTCTGGGACCCCTATAATTTGAATGTTGGTGTGTTTAATGTTGTCCCAGAGGTCTCTAAGACTGTCCTCAGTTCTTTTCATTCTTTTTTCTTTATTCTGTTCTGCAGTAGTTATTTGCACTATTTTATCTTCCAGGTCACTTATCCATTCTTCTGCCTCAGTTATTCTGCTATTGATTCCTTCTAGAGAAATTTTAATTTCATTTATTGTGTTGTTCATCATTGTTTGTTTGCTCTTTAGTTCTTCTAGGTCCTTGTTAAATGTTTCTAGTATTTTCTCCATTCTCTTTCCAAGATTTTGGATCATCTTTACTATCATTACTTTGAATTCTTTTTCAGGTAGACTGCCTATTTCCTCCTCATTTGTTTGGTCTGGTGGGTTTTTATCTTGCTCCTTCATCTGCTATGTGTTTCTCTGTCTTCTCATTTGGCTTATCTTACTGTGTTTGGGGTCTCCTTTTCACAGGCTGCAGGTTCATAGTTCCCGTTGTTTTTGGTGTCTCCCCCAGTGTCTAAGGTTGGTTCAGTGGGTTGTGTAGCCTTCCTGGTGGAGGGGACTAGTGCCTGTGTTCTGGTGGATGAGGCTGGATCTTGTCTTTCTGCTGGGCAGGACAGTGTCCGGTGGTGTGTTTTGGGATGTTTGTGCCCTTATTATGATTTTAGGCAGCCTCTCAGCTAATGGGTGGGGTTGTGTTCCTGTCTTGCTAGTTGTTTGGCATGGGGTGTCCAGCACTGTAGCTTGCTGGTTGTTGAGTGGAGCTGGGCCTTAGCACTGAGATGGAGATCTCTGGGAGAGCTTTTGCCATTTGATATTATGTGGAGCCAGGAGGTCTCTTGTGGACCAATGTCCTGAACTCGGCTCTCTCACCTCAGAGGCACAGGCCTGACACCCGGCCAGAGCACCAAGACCCTGTCAGCCACATGGCTCAGAAGAAAAGGGAGGGAAAAAAAAGAAAGAAAGAAAGAAAATAAAGTTATTAAAATAAAAAAAAATAATTATTATAAATTTAAAAAATTAAAAAGTAATAAAAATAAGGAAAAAGAAAGAAGAGAGCAACCAAACCAAAAAACAAATCCACCAATGATAACAAGTGCTAAAAACTATACTAAAAAAAAAGGGACAGACAGTACACTAGGACAAATGGTAAAAGCAAAGCTATACAGACAAAAATCACACAAAGAAGCCTACACAGACACACTCACAAAAAGAGAAAAAGGAAATATATATTTGTTTATAAAAAGGAGGAATAAACAAATCTACCAATGATAATAAACTCTAAACACTAAACTAAGGTAAACATAAAACAGGAAACAAATTAGATTCAGAAAACAAACCCCAAGTCTACAGTTACTCCCAAAGTCCCCCGCCTCAATTTTGGGATGATTCATTATCTCTTCATGTATTCCACAGATGCAGGGTACATCAGGTTGATTGTGGAGCTTTAATCCGCTGCTCCTGAGGCTGCTGGGAGAGATTTCCCTTTCTCTCCTTTGTTCTCACAGCTCCCAGGGTTCAGCTTTGGATTTGGCCCAGCCTCTGCGTGTAGGTCGCCTGAGAGCATCTGTTCTTCGCTCAGACAGGACAGGGTTAAAGGAGCCGCTGATTCGGGGGCTCTGGCTCACTCAGCCCGGTGGGGAGGGAGGGGCACGGAGTGCAGGGCGAGCCTGCGGCGGCAGAGGCCGGCGTGACGTTGCACCAGCCTGAGGCGCGCCGTGCATTCTCCCGGGGATGTTGTCCCTGGATCCCGGGACCCTGGCAGTGGCGGGCTGCACAGGCTCCCCGGAAGGGGGGTGTGGATAGGACCTGTGCTCGCACACAGGCTTCTTGGTGGCGGCAGCAGCAGCCTTAGCGTCTCATGCCCGTCTCTGGGGTCGGCGCTTTTAGCCGCGGCTCGCGCCCGTCTCTGGAGCTCCTTTAAGCAGCGCTCTTAATCCCCTCTCCTCGCGCACCAGGAAACAAAGAGGGAAGAAAAAGTCTCTTGCCTCTTCGGCAGGTCCAGACTTTTCCCGGACTCCCTCCCGGTTAGCCGTGGTGCACTAACCCCCTGCAGGCTGTGTTCACGCCGCTAACCCCAGTCCTCTCGCTGCGCTCCAACCGAAGCCCGAGCCTCAGCTCCCAGCCCCGCCCGCCCCCGGTGGGTGAGCAGACAAGCCTCTCGGGCTGGTGAGTGCTGGTCAGCGCCGATCCTCTGTGCGGGAATCTCTCCGCTTTGCCCTCCGCACCCCTGTGGCTGCGCTCTCCTCTGTGGCTCCGAAGCTTCCCCCTCCGACACCCGCAGTCTCCGCCCGCGAAGGGGCTGCCTAGTGTGTGGAAACCTTTCCTCCTTCACGGCTCCCTCCCACTGGTGCAGGTCCCGTCCCTATACTTTTGTCTCTGTTTATTCTTTTTTCTTTTGCCCTACCCAGGTACGTGGAGAGTTTCTTGCCTTTTGGGAGGTCTGAGGTCTTCTACCAGCGTTCAGTAGGTGTTCTGTAGGAGTTGTTCCACATGTAGATGTATTTCTGATGTATTTGTGGGGAGGAAGGTGGTCTCCGCGTCTTACTCTTCTGCCATCTTGAAGGTCTCCCCCTTAGCCTTCTTATACCACTCTCATTAACACAAGACAATTTGGGATCTTTTGATGCTGTAGATCTCAACAACCTCAGCATATGATTTTCTTTCTTTCTTTGGCAGAGAACTTTCATCTTTTTGCTTCAGGGAAGCACTTTACAGCTTCTCTTTGGCATATCTGAATTGCCAGCATCACTACTCTGGTGCTTTGAGGCCATTATTAAGTAAAATCAGGGTCACTTGAACATAAGCACTGCAATACCGCGAGGCGCTAAGTGACAAATGGCGGGATGCGCTTAGGTTGTTATTTAGAATAGAAGAGGATGATGATGGATGGATGGATGGATGGATGGATGGATGGATGGATGGATGGATAGATGGATGGATAAAGCATGGAGAGAGAGAAAGAAAGAGAGGTTGATTTAATAAATAATGAGCATATCCTCCAAGAAAGCTGTGCCTTGAGTTACTTTACTGAGCCCAGCATTTCTTTGGCCGTCACTCTCGTCCTAGAACATCATCTTAGTGAAGGTGAACTTGCACCAGTGAATAGATAGGATAATAGCGATCTCAAAATTGAGCTTAAGCCACGAGCTGTCAGTAAGTGCCGTGCCAGGCATTTGCTACATGCTCAATAACCTTAAAGCAAACATCACTGTCCCTCTTTTCCAGATGCAGACAGTGAGGCCCATACAGAATAAACGATGAGCATAAGACCAGAGAGCTAGTAAGGGGCAGTGCCAGTTTTCAATCCCAATTTTGTGTGATCCACGATCCATGCTCTTAATCCCTATGCTGAGGTTTAGCATCTGTAGAGTCTGGGTGATGATAAAACCCAGGATGGTATTCTTCACATATGTGAAGTCATATGTGGATGTACTATTTGGCCACAAAGCAACATTCCAGTAATTATGATGTGATCTTTCTTCTAATTGCTCTAATGAAGGACCAAGGGTGATAAAATGCATGGAGGACCCAGGCTCCAGTCATCAGTGACATAAACAATAATACCGTCCCTTGGCACAGGTGGGTGCACTGTTAGGAAGACATCACCTCAAGAGCTCTCACACTTCAGCTGCTATGCTCAGTGAGTTTTGCATCCAGGCAGTTAGATAATGAATGCATCTGGCACCGCCAACACCTTTCTGAATGCCTGCCTGTCCAATCCCTGCTTAGCTGGCTCTTAACAGCTGCACTGAAATCGAAACATTAAGAGATGACTGTCGCCAAGCCACCTGTAGAATCCAGGGATGCAAAAGGATAAGCCCCTCATTTAATTGTAAACGGAGCTTCTGGCGGTCCGATTCAGAGGACCGTCACTTAGAAATGTTAACGTTGTTTATTGTAGCATGCCTGGGATAATGGCATTTCTCAACATCTGTTTTCATTTAAAATTTCTACGTTGCCTTTGTGTTCCGTTCTGTGGACGCCACTTGGTAAGGATGCCGTTCATACTTATGAAGCAGGAGGATGGAAAGTGACAAGTGGGAACCCAAACGAAATATTATTAATAACTATTTGCAGCTGCTGCTGGGACTTGTTGAGTAGCTGCCAGCGTCGCTGACAGAATTCATCTTGCAAAATGTACCTATGATGAATATCAACCAGGAGTGATTAGCAAAGGTTGTTAATTCATGAATGACTTGCAAGCACACCAGCCACTCAATCGCCACCAGTAACAGGATGCATTTTTGTTTTCTTGTGCAAGGCAACCAGGAGCTTAAGATCATAACATGGTTATCATTGTCACACTCTTAGCTCTCTTTTTGTACCTTGATAGGTTTAGTCTGGAAGACAGATAAAATGAAAGAAGCAGAAGTGTCTGCATGTTCAGGGAAATGAACTGTGGAAAGACCATGCACATCTTTCCAGGCTCACATCAAAACTCACTTCTTCCCAACAGGCTTTTTGGCAACATCAGCCTTCTGGAACCCTCCCTTCAGGCTCTCTCTGCACTCATCTGACTCCGTCACACTCATTTATCAATAACATTTAATCGTATTTTACCTTTTATGGTAAAGCCTTATAATTGTGCATTTCTTCTCTTCCTGTGTGTGCTGCAGGTTCTTAAAAGGTATCCATTTTCACCTCTTTTCCTCCATCATGGCCCCACCGAAACTCCCATGCTTGGTCCCTGACACCTAGTCATTCTAGGTGTCTACATGCTGTACTATCCCACACTGTGTTTTTTAAACACTTTTATAACTATTTCAATGTAATTGCTTTCTTTGTATCCTATATAGTTTGTTTTATATTTGAAAACATTCTGTGAAGAGGTCCATAGTGTCAGCAGATTGCCAAAATTTAAGAATTCTTGTTCTGGGTCAGGTGTTCAGACTCTAAGCATAATTTTGAGGGTGTTTCATACCCAAGAACCCCATTTGTATTGTTCTACCTGGAGCCACGGTGTCGTAGCCACTAGATGGTGGAAAGCATGCCGGAGTAAGAATCAGAAGGCCCATATTTATATCTGGATACTGCCTATGGATAACTGTGTGGCTTTGGGCAAGATATTACCCTCTCTGAACCTATGTGTCCTCATAGCAAGTCTTAGGTAATATAATTCCTGCCTCACCAGTTGTCATGAATAGAAATGAGATCATTTATGTGAAAACACCTGCACAGGTAGACCTTCCCTAAACATTTTTTGAATCTGATTCAAGGCCATGGGCTCTTCAGCCCATTTGCATATGCAGACATCAGCTCCTAGGACTGACAAGAATGCTTTCTTGTCTCCCTCCTGCTGGGACTTGGGGGGCCTGCCAGGAAGCTTGGGGATGGCTCTGACAGCGAGGTGCTAAGAGGAAACCTGCCTCCATTTCCAGTCCTGTCCCCACAGGCGAACCAGGCTGAGCCAAAGGGTTCGCAGGGATCAACAAGAAAAGGGAAAACAATTTGTTTGGGGGCCCTAGAGTCAGATACTCAGCATGCTGGGCTGGCGGGTTTTTTCAGCTTTAATCAGCATCAAGTTGATCTCATTTTGAGAGATGCCAACAAATCCAGGCTATCTACAGGTAGCTCCGGCCAGACATCCCCGGCCCTCCACCTGTTCCCTGCCCCTTCCCCTGCCCTCCTGAAGGCCAAGGGCACCAAGGTGCCTGGACTGCTGTCCTGGACCCAGTTGTCAGCATTCTCCTCTATGCTTCAGCTGGGGGCAGTGGGCAGCAGAAATTGTGTTTTCTCTTTCTGTCTTGACAGGTTGTTTTTTTTTTTTTCCTCCTCTCTCTTCTTTTGTTGAGCTGCATTTTTCTGAAAATTAATTAATTGTGACTGAAAGGACTGCAGACAGAGAACCCTGGAGACTGATTTCCCCCTATTTATCCAAGGTATCAGCCTGGTGCTAGCAGGGACCCACCAATGAGACCAGAGTTAAATAGCTTCTGTTCTCTGAGGAGCTCAAAGCACTTTAGAAACATGAGCTCATTTGGGGTCCGTTCTGACCTGGATTCAAAGTGCCCCACAATCCTCCCAGGACACAGATGTCTAAGACAGCCCGCATTCCTGCTGAGGCCATTCTGTCTGCCTAGAGTCAGAAAAATGGAGGCATGAAGCCCAAGTAAGATGAGCCTATAATGAAAAGCAAATGCCCTGAAGGTTAGATGAGGAAATTTAAATTTGCCCGCCAGCCCCCCACCATGTCCTCCAGGCTTTGGTTTGTGCCTTAGCTGAAACAGAAGACTTTCTTTTCAAAGGATCAGAAGAAATCATGAATATGAAAGCACCTAGCATGATGTGTTGCAAACAGTGGATACACAGTAAATGTTAGTTGAATCCAAAATGTGCAGAGTGACGCAGACCAGTGGGTTCAGTGCTTGTTGTATGGCCAAGGATGGACAGTTTAGTCCCTTACACCCGACTCCCATTTCTCTTATTCTGGGTTATCCCTAAGGAATACTAGATCTATGTGGTGGATTACAGAGGGTCACAGAGTCCTTGACATTATTTCCATTGAGAGGTGCGGTCATTGGATCCCATTGAATCTGGGCAGGACCTCTGGCTGCTTTGACCCACAGGAAATGGTGGATGGAATGCTGTGTGTTTCCTGGCCCAGCCCTTAAGAGACTACCTCTGCAAACACTCTCTCTGGAAGCCCTGCTCTAAAGAAGTCCAAGCTAACCACCTGGAAAGGTTATGGAGAAAGAGCGATGCTGGCCAGCCCCCAGCTCTCTCTGCCAAGCCAACCCAACCACAAGGAACATGAGTGAAACTGGCTTGGACCCTATACTCTAGACCAACTGAATAACCCGGATACCATGTGGAGCAGAAGAACACTCAACCAAGCCCTGTCTGAATTCCTGACCCATGAATCAGGAGCTCTAATACAATTATTTTAAGTCTCTAAGTTTGGGGGTATTTTGCAGTACAACAATAAAAACCTCAATGCTACACGAGTTATGAAAAGTACCCAGGTCAGACCACCTTCCTCAAGAAGACACATATGTTAAAATTAAATTAAAACAGGAATTGGGCGGGCTTCCCTGGTGGCACAGTGGTTGAGAGTCCGCCTGCCGATGCAGGGGACACGGGTTCGTGCCCCGGTCTGGGAGGATCCCACATGCCCCGGAGCGGCTGGACCCGTGAGCCATGGCCGCTGAGCCTGCGCGTCCGGAGGCTGTGCTCCACAGTGGGAGAGGCCACAACAGTGAGAGGCCCGCTTACCTCAAAAAAACAAAACAAAAAAACAAACAAGCAAGGATACCTAAAACACAGGAATTGGGCAAAGTCTGTAAGTGCAGGACCTCCTGGAATTTGAGAAATGTGCCTGGATTGCAACTGGGAAGGGAAAGTTCTAGAGCGGTGGACAAGGTCCCTCCTCCCTTCACCTTTCCATATAGCAAAGATAATCGTTGTTATGTTTGAGGACATAACTAAGTGCTTTATGGAACAGTAATACCATCAGCGAACCCTTACCGTGTGTCAGAAAGCATTCTGGTACCTTACATGTATTGGCCATTTCTTCCTGACAGCAATTCCACGAGGTAGCTCTCACTTTCATCGCCATTTTACACTTGAGAAAACTGAGGAGCAGAGAAGTCAAGTATTTTCCAAGTTTACAAATTTAGAAGTACATTGTAATATTTAATTCTCCCATTAACCCTATTGTTGGTGTAACAGATTACCAGAAGCTCTGTGGCTTAAAACAACACAAAGGTACTATCTTCTAGTTCTGGAGGTCAGAAACTCCAAATGGATCCCACTGGGCTAAAATCAAGGTGTCAGCAGGGCTGCCGGCCTTCTGGACGCTCTAGGGGAGAATGTGTCTCCTTGCCATTTCCAACTTCTAGGGGCCGCCTACACGCCTTCGTTCCTGGCCCCCTAATTTCATCTTCAAAGAAAACAATGACCAGGCAAGCCTTTCTCATACTGCATCATTCTCGCAGGCACTCTCCTGCCTCCCTCCTTCACTTATGAGGACGCTTGTGACTACATCAGGCCACCTGGATAACACAGGATAATCTCCCCATCTCAAGGTCAGCTGATGAGCGACCTCACTTTCATCTACAATCTTAATCCCCTCCCCTTGCCGTGTAACGTAACATGTTCACGTGCTCCAGCAATAAAGACATGGACATGTCTTTGGGGGAGAGGAGGGAGGGGTATTATTCTGCCTACCACACCCTATAAGATGGGGAAGGCTAGGTCTCCCTTTTATAAATGCGGGAGCTGAGGTTCATGGCAGTTCAATAATGTTTCCAAGGTCACACACACCAAATGTCACTTCACCTGAAAACCGTAGGGCTAAAAAGCAGGAGTTTTCTAGAAAAAGGCCAGGTAAGCCCCTTCCAAAAGCAGGGATGTTGTTTGGAAGTGGACTAAACAAATCACCACGCCTTTCCACCAGCCCGTGGAAATGTCATTTTCTATCAGCTTTACTGCAGTGAGAGCATTATTGGGGGTTTCCCCCCTGCCAGCTTCTCCAGCCTGAAAAAAAGAGAGAGAAATCTTGTCTAGGAAAACCCCTCTGAGAGTGCTCACTTATCTGTCCCTGAGAATTGAAGAAACACCATTTCTCATCTCCAGGAAAGGCTTCCGATAATGAACTCTGTGATAAGGGGAGTCCATTCACCATGAAGCCACAAATCATTCCAGCATATCAACCCTGTCAGTCCCAAGGGAGATAAAGAGGGAATGTTTTGGAGCTCTTTAAAAATATTTTGTGTGCCTCGGCCCTAAAAGCTCCAAATGTGTCCCACGTGGCACTTTGCTCGCCCTGCCTCGAATGCAAGGCTTGCTGTCCTGCACACGCGAGACGTGGCAGCCAGCCAGACACCTGAGGGAGTGTCCTTTAATCCTCACCAAAACGCCCCCGGGTAGCTGTTAACCTCTCTTAGTTTCCACATCTGCAGAATGGGGATAAGTCTGCTGTCGACAGCCAGTAAGTGGCAATAGGATGCGAACCCAGCTCTGTGTGGCCCCAACCCCGTATTCTGGCCACTTTACCTTCTGCCCCCCACCCTGCTTGCTCTGCCCGCTGAGCCTCTGCTCACTCCTCGGTCTCCCAGGGACACCATCTGTCACTACACCTCCCATCCATCAGAACCTCTCATCGGCCCTTCCATCCCACCTCGCCCACCAAGAAGCCTGCCCTACTTTCTCCTACTTGGTTCCCTCCTTTGGCCAAAATCCTCTACCTCTTCAAGTGCAGTAGCCCGTAGCTATGTGTCTTTATTCATCTCCTTCCCTGGGTTTGAGTCATTCTCCCAGGAGAGGTTGTGAGCACAACTGGGACAAAATCCATCCCTTACACAGGATTTCCCTTGAGTTCATCATGGACCCACCAGAAGATGAGGGGCACAGGTGTTTGATAAGGGTAGCCTGAGCTGCAGATTGACCTACTTTATCTTCAGAACATCTTGGTTATTATTTAAAGAAGCTTACTATAAAGTTTCATTCAAAAAGTTAAGGAGCTTGCTGTACACCTGAAACTAACATAACATTGTAACTAATTTTTTTAAAAAGAAAGTTAAAGAGCACATGTAGCACCCACAACCAGTTCACTGCTGGGTTCGACCTCAACCTCAGGGGTCCTGGCTCCCACTGCAGCATCCCCTCTACCCCACGGGCCAGCTGTAATCCTTTTCTTAAAGTAAATTGCCACGCAAATAAAATGGGACAGGGATTTTTTTGTATGTTTTGTTCATGGGTGGGGCCCCCAGAACTTGGAACAGTGCCTGGTACAAATATTGCATGAATGAATGAAAATTGTGGAAAAATATTTTGAATACAGATTTCAGATGCATACCTTAATTAGCTATTACTTAGCTGACTAAGTTCATGAGCCCTCATCAAATGGACATCAGATGTTCTGGACCCAAAACAACGGCAGAGTCCAACTCTGAATGTTTGGAGTGCGGTCTGGATGATGATATTATTAACACCCTTCCTGGATAATTCTGATACATTAGAGAAATGCACATCAAAACCACCATGAGGTATCACCACACACCAGGCAGAATGGCCATCATCAAAAAATCTACAAACAATAAATGCTGGAAAGAGTGTGGAGAAAAATGAATCCTCCTACCCTGTTGGTGGGAATTTAAATTGGTACAACCATTATGGAGAACAGTATGGAGAGTCCTTTAAAAAGTAAAAATAAAACGACCATATGATCCAGCAATCCCACTCCTGGGCATATATCTGGAGAAAGCCGTAATTCAAAAAGATATGTGCACCCCCAGTATTTATTGCAGCACTATTCACAGTAACCAAGACGTGGGAGCAGCCTAAATGTCCATTGACGAGGAATGGTGTGGTACATATATACAATGGACTATTACTCGGCCACAGAAAAGAATGAAATAACGCCATTTGCAGCAACATGGATGGACCTGGAGATTACCATACTAAGTGAAGGAAGTCAGAGAAAGACAAATATCATATGATATTGTTTATATGTGGCATCTTAAAAAAATGGTACAAATGAACTTATTTACGAAACAGAAATAGAGCCACAAATGTAGAAAACACACTTATGGTAACCAAATGCAGAAGGGGGGGAAGGATAAATTGGGAGATTGGGATTAACTGTACACAGTACTATATATAAAATAGATAACTAATTAAGACCTACTGTATAGCACAGGGAACTCTACTCAATATTCTGTCATAACCTATATGGGAAAAGGATCTAAAAAAGAATGGAGATATATATATATATATGTGTGTGTGTGTGTGTGTATAACTGATTCACTTTGCTGTACACCTGAAAATAATACAACATTGTAAATCAACTATACTCCAATTAAAAAAATAAAGTACTCCATTAAAAACAAAAGAACCACTGCTTTATAGCAGAATTGTTCATTGTTGCTTCTGAACCTGGCGAAGGGCTCTAAGTTATATTGATAAGTTGTCTGCGGGTAAAATCTTTTTGACAGCCAGAGAGGTTGGCCAAATTTTCCCTTTCACCATTACTCAGAGAGGTGTATGGAGGACCATATCCTCCAGTCAGTCTTCCAAAGTCTGGCCTGAGCCCCACCCAAAGGACCCTGCACATAGTAACTGTGGGAGGAGACCCGCTGAGATGCTCTGATTGGGAGGCTGCCGGGAAGAACCATCCATCAGTTCTGCCGGTGACAGCAGCAGGATGCAGCAGCCCCCGCGGTGGGCCTGCCAACTCTGCTGTCCACACCTCGTTACACCTGAGAAATTGACATCCTGTTGTTCTGTTTTGACACGCTGGGTGGAGCCACATCAGATAGTTGCTTCCTGTATTTGTCCTCTTTCTTCATGTTGCCCTCAGCAGCACACGGGGATGGACCTGCCCTCAGAAAGCTCTCATGCTCCTCAGCCTGGGAGAGGGTGGTGTACCCTGAGAGACACCCCCATGGGCAGGAGGAGCCTGGCAGACTAGTCCATCACCCCAGGCTGCCTGGCAAGCTAGGGACTCCAGGTTTTCTGCCACCCTTCTGTTGACGTCATCTCCTGGGGCCCCGCCTGTCCTTCCACTAGGCTGGTGGGGGAGTAGATAGATACCTAAAGCTGCCCACATGTCCTTACCAGGTACATGCCTTTTCCTGCTCTTTTTCCCCTGGCCCACCATGTAAGCTCAGCACAGTTCAGTAAAATGTATTGGGTGTTCACATGGCCCAGGCCCTGGGCCAGGGCAGGGATGTGGGGATACATTCCCTGCCATTGGAGGGTTCAGCGTCTAATGATGTCTTGCATTCAAGGAAGTTGAATGACTGTAAAAATCCCTGCAGAATTTGGGGACCAGAGACCAAGTAACGGACTCTAGGTGGAGGCAGGTCTGGAGTCAACAATTACAATCACTTTGTAGTCTGTATTTGGGGGAATCCTGACAATCAACAAGGATATCTCTGCAGTATTTCCTAAGCCTCCACATAAGGCTCTCTCTCTCTCGCTCTCTCTCTCTCATACACATGCACACACACACACACACACACACACACACACATACCAATTTCTACTTTAAACAACATGTATAGTAAAGTGGAATGGTTAACATTTTATTGTCATCCTATAGCATTCTGGGTGCTTTGTATACATATTTTTATTTAATATATGCAACAACTCTGTGAGAGATATGGCATTGTAATTAGGCGAGAAAATTGAGGCTCAGAGAGAGGTTAGGGAACTTGCCCAAAGTCACACAGCTTGTATATGACAGAGGCAGAATTCAAGTGTCTGCCTTACTCCCAAGCTGGTAGAGCACCTCAAACTCTGCCACATGGCCTCCCTATAGACACGTATTTGCTTCACTGTTCACCCTTCCTAAGTCATTATTTGCCTTTTTGATGAACCAGAAGCAGTTGCAAAGGACTGGTCTATCGTCTGTGCCTCTCCTTCCCACTGGAGGCCCCCGGCCACCTCCCCAACTGTGAACACATTTCACGTGTCATGAGGCTGACTGCTCCCCTGCCGTGCGGTGCGCCTGGCCTAGACTCGCCTCACAAGCTGATTTTGAACAGATGCTCTCACCCACCTGAGCGCCGCGTGCCAGGTGTCTGCTAGGTCTCAGCATCCTCGAAAGGTTCCTAATACTCCCGACAAGATTGAGCCGCACTTCTGTAGAACATAGTGACCCTCCTAATAAGCTTGGGTTCTTTCGAGGCTCTTCTGCTGAAGCCACTGATTAGAGAGCTGACTGGCCCACCTGAGGCATTGGTTCAGAGAAGCCCCCAGAGCCAAACAGAAGGGTCACTGAGATCTAGAGTCTGTACCCTTGGACTGTTAGGAGTGAGCGAGTCAGAGCTTCTTCCCCGTGGGTTACCAATGGGTTAACACAGTGACCCCTCAGCCCTCAGATCAGGGTGGAGCTGGGACAGCCAGAGCCCCAGGGAGTCAAATCCAGATTTGAGCCCATTACCTGTTTATTCCATGCACCGTAAAGATATTATCATTTTCTCTGTGTGTCATGAACAAGTTTCGGGAGCTCTAAACGGGGAGCTCAGTGGAGCTTCCTGATCCCTTTGACATGTGACATTGGGTCTGACTGTCTTCTGTATGTGACTTCATGAGAGTCATTTTGCTTTCCCTTAGACCAGAAGGATGAGAAAGCAAGGTATCCCCTTCCGGTCAGAGCGGGGGGGTGGGGGCGAGGTAACTGAGATAAAGATCCTATGATAAGACATCAGAGACTTGGTCATGTGGATGTGTAATTGGTCAGAGGAGTGGCAGGAATGGCCCATCTCTCCGTCTGGCCCTTCGCATAAGCAGAGGAAAGAGCAGCATTGTTATTCCATCCTCTCTGCCTCCGGAGACTGGGAGGCAGACGCCCTTGGTCACCTGCAACCCTCGGCCAGCAATGGCATCTAAGTCACCATAAGCTTTTGCTAACTGGTTCTGCCATGGCCACTGCCCTCAGCACGCTGCATCCTCCCTCTTTGGAAACCGATTCTGACTCAGAAAATCTGCATTTCTTTCCTTTATACTCGACAGTTGCAAAAGTAAACATCTGCAACACAGTGTGCACTGTTTATCCTCTGGTCTTAGATGGGCTGCTTAAACACTTGGCTTTTTTGCTGTGTATCGATGGCCCAGCCGTTTAGATCTTTTTTCCTTTTCTGTTAATTTCAGTAGAGTTGGCTTTTTCCTCTTTGGTCTTTTTTCCCTGCACTCCTACAATTACGTGCTCTTTTCCTGGGCCCTGTTTTTAATGCAGCGGGTTCTCCCTTTCATCAGGTAACATGCTCCCTGTAACTGATTTTGATCGTGCCCAGTGTAAATACACTTGCTTAACAAGGCTCTGCTCAGCTGCTCCTCTAGGTGCCAAGTCTATGATTAGAAGGAATGCTGTGCTTGAGCCATTTCCACATGCCTTTTCAATAAATCACTTATTTCTCTTCTCTGAGTTTGTTTCCTGGACAATTATTGATTGTGGTGAGCCTCCCACGGCTCCCAGAGTAGCTCTGGTCTGGAACAACATGGCAAGCAGGCCTTGGAACAGACAAGAGACTGACATTTGCTTCTGCTGACCTCCCAGCTGGGGTGGAAGAGGGGTGGGTGAAAAGAAGATTGACAAGCAGCCCTGAAACTTTGTGAGCACTTGGGAAATCCCTGGTTTGGAGATTTGTACTTGGATCTGACCTTAAAATTCAGCATTAGGGATTATAAATGAAAACATAGCCAGAACTTTCTTTTTCCCCCGCGGGTCTCCAACTGTACAATTCTAAGTGGTTCTAACACACTTAATTCAGAACTGAGGCAATGAATCCAGAGCAGACAGATGAAAACTGCCTTCAGCCCAATTCTAAATCCAGTGGCCATTATAATCCTGTCGGCTTGTCAAACAGTGGATTTCTCACTCTGCCTCAGAAAATGTAAACTCAAAAAGGAGTCTTGCAACTAGAGATTATCATACTAAGTGAAGCAAGTCAGAAAGAGAAAGACAAATACCATATGATATCACTTATATGTGGAATCTAAAATAGGACACAAATGAACCTGTCTACAACATAGAAACAGACTCACAGACATAGAGATCAGACTTGTGGTTGCCAAGGGGGTGGGGGAGTGGGGGAGGGATGGACTGGGAGTTTGGGGTTGGTAGATACAAACTATTACATTTAGAATACGTAAACAACAAGGTCCTACTGTACAGCACAGGGAATTTTATTCAATATCCTGGGATAAACCATAATGGAAAAGAATACAAAATATATATAGAGAGAGATATATAGATATATAGATACATAGATATATATCTGTATAACCGAGTCACTTTGCTGTACAGTAGAAATTACCACAACATTGTAAATCAACTCTACTTCAATAAAAAATAAATTAAAATATACTTCTTTTAATCTTTAAAAAAGAAGTCTTCCCACCAAAAGGGGAAAAACAATTTGCCTCTTCTCTGTGAAATTTTAGGATAACTGAACTGACATACCTTTGAATGATAATGAATAAGTACTGTTCTTATTTGTTATTTACCTACTTTCTAATTTTAACACATAGCACTAGTGATAATTACCAAATTCTATATTTATAGAAAGCTGACTCTTTCTTAAGAATCCAATGGGGCAATTATCTCCATACTGTGTGTGCTGTTTCTCTATAAATGTTGAAGATTCAATAATTACCACTAGAACTTGCTGTGGCATTTTGAATACGGATACATAATAAGGAAGGAGGTCATTTCTTCATTAATATTCAAAACACACACTAATTCCTGCTTTTCTCTGGTGGATGAGCTCAGCTCTGGGTTTTGTAAGAACTTTACATAAGCCAGTTTAAAACTCTGTTATCATGTGGCTTTTACTTATTGAGAGTTGATAAGTGCTGTAATAAAGGGAAAAGAGAACAAGAAGTATATCTTATAATAAAAATAATAGCTCCCACTGTTATTATATATCAGGTATGGTGTGGCTTCGAATTTGTCCTCTTCATTCTCTCAATACCTGTACAAAAAAGGCATTACCCTTCCCCCATGTTACAGAGAATTCAATTGAGGGTTCAGAGAAGTTAGTCATGTGCCTGAGGTCACACAGGGGAGTGACAGCCAAGAACAGAAGCAGGACCGTCTGGTTTCACAGCCTCATTCCTTCCACCCAGTCACTGTGGTGGCTCAGCTGGAATCTTGGTGACCCCAGACTTTTCAGTGGGGAAATAAAGTGTGTCGATGGTTGTTACGGAAATGAGCTCAGAAGCGCTACTTGCTCCTATGATCCTAGAGAGGGACGATGAATGTATAAACCAGAACCTTCCGTTATCTGTCTCAAGTAAGCCATCACCATAAGAGCCGACCTCCAGAGCCAAAAGAAGGGATCATCGGGTTTAGGTACTTCCGTGTCCATGATTAATCCTCTAAATTTAGGGTAAATTGCAGGAAGGTAACCTAAAAGAATTTATTTTTGTTTTGGTTTGTTTGGGCTGTGTTTTATCACTTTGTAGATTTTGAATAAGAAGCTTTGAGTGAAGGACCCCATTCACTGACTCATTACTGTGACCTATTTGCTTGAAAGTCATCACAGATCTAAACCTCAATACAAATGATCTAAGCTCGTGAGTCCTAATGGCAAAAGGGTTCGTGCTAGTCAAGGTGCTTATGAAGATATTAAGGCTAAGCGAACAAGGGAATTCGTTCTTCAGTCGCTCGTTGGGCAGAATTCCCACTCACTGCAGTGAAAGTCAAGTGGGCCAAATCTCAAGGTAATATTTTGGTCCAAAATACTTACAACTTTTTAACTGAAAATATCGTCTTGGCAGCGTGAATATGTGGGAAGGAGATAAATGAGGGACTGCCTGAGGAGAAGCTAGCAACAGGGATCAGAGATTCCACCAATTTATTTGCTTCATACACAGGTGGTGAGAGGTGCTTTGGACTAATGAACATGTTTTTAATGATTTTGAAGTGAATGCCAAAGCCTTGTTAATGCTCCAGCCACAAAGGAAAACAAGGCTGCAAATGCCTTCATCTCCCTGAATCCTGGGTATCTGAAGGCACAGTCCTTGAATCAAGTTATTTTCAGCTCAAATCCGTTGCTGAATTATTTTCGCTAGGTAGCTACCGCCTCCCTAAAATCTTGCAGTGATTACAAAGAGAGGTACATCCTATTTCGATGATGGAAGCCAGTTTATGGATCTGAACTGGGGAAAACAGGACCTGCCGCAGAGTGAGCTGTGGCTAATGAAATGGAGAAACAGGCATCATTGCTTGATCTGCCCGTCATGCTGTGCTGTGCGGTCCTACCTGGCCGTGGACTCCCGCTTCCTGTGTGAGTGAGGTGAGCAGGCTCCCAAGGCCCCTTTCCCCAGGACAGCGCCATGCTCTCGGGCAGGTGAATGGAGATGGTTCACACAGGGTCTGAGAGACAGCGCCCAGCCCAGAATGTGGGCTACAGTCGAGCTTGATGGAAATGCAGGTACTGATTGCTTGAGCCTGGGTCTCAGCGAAATAGTAGCTGCTCATCCCAATGAAAAGAACTTGAATTTCCAACACAGAGGCTCAAAGTCCAAGCAAACTAAGAAAGCTTAATTACTAACAATTTCCTTTCATCTGTAACCCACACAGGTTGGAGTCTAGTCATCAAATAGTCACTAGTTATATACAAATAGATAAACAGCAAGGACCTACTGTATGGCACAGGGAACTACAGTCAGTATCTTGTAATAACCTATAATGGGAAAGAATCTGAAAAACAATATATGCATATATATATATACATATATATGTACGTATAACTGAATCACTTTGCTGTACCCCTAAGACTAATACAACGTTGTAAATTAATAATACTTAAATTTAAAAAGTGGTTATAAAAACCAGTCACTAGCATTTGTGACATGTGTACTGTGTGCTGAGTACTGGAGATGCATCTCCAGTACTTGTGGACGTGTTGTCTTACCTTTCTAGAATACCTTGTTCTGTCCACTAGATAGCATTCAATGCAGATGCTGTCAGAGCTCATCAAGAAGTGCTGTCATAAAGTGTGAACACGTTCTGGACGAGCTCTGCTGCCTAAACCAGAAGTGCTTGGCAGCCTGCCCCATCACTGTGCCCCCCATTCCTCGCCACTACAACATCAGCTGCATCTTCAAAACAATGTGAACGAGAGCCTACTCTATACACAGCTCTGTCATAAATGCCCCAAGTACCCAAGTAGGAAAGTAAAGGTCTTTGGTCTTCTGTTTCTTATGATCGCAATAGAAAGAATAGGTTAAGTGGTAGAAAATAGCAAACTGTTTGCTTAATAGGTAGAATCTATTATATCTTGACATCAAGGTGAATTGTTCAAATAGAAATCAAGTTTAAAAATTCTCCAATCCTGGGACTTCCCTGGTGGCACAGCAGTTAAGAATCCGCCTGCCAATTCAGGGGACATGGGTTCGAGCCCTGGTCTGGGAAGATCCCACATGCGGCAGAGCAACTAAGCCTGTGCGCCACAACTACTGAGCCTGCGCTCTAGAGCCCGCGAGCCACAACTACTGAAGCCCGCGCGCCTAGAGCCCATGCTCCACAACAAGAGAAGCCACTGCAGTTAGGAGCCCACGCACCGCAACAAACAGTAGTACCCGCTCGCCACAACTAGAGAAAGCCTGAGCACAGCTACGAAAACCGAACACAGCCAAAAATAAAAATAAATAAATAAATTTATTTTTTAAAAATGTTAAAAAAAAAAATTCTCCAGTCCTAAAAGTGCCATAACCTTCTCAGTGAAAATAGACGGTCTGTGATGTGTCAGTATCAGTGCTGGAAGAATGGGAGGGCTGGATTGAGAAATTAGTCTCTTGACTGTAAATTAATGTTTTGAGGGCTTGGTCTGATTTGTTTTAGTCTTAGAGAAGTCCATTGCTAATGTGGAGTGCTATAAAAGAAGGCATAGCTGTCACTGGCACTGTTCCTGCCCAGTGCCCACTGGCCCCCAGTGTTCATTCACTTGTCTGTCCATCCATCCAAACAGTCAACAGCTATTTATTGAGAATTCTTCATGTGTCTAGGGACACAGCAAGAAATAATTCAGACACAGTGCCCCTACCCTTAACAAGATAGCAACCACATGGAAAATTCAGAGAAGGACCACGTGACTCCATAGCAAAGTCATTTGGTTTCTGGGTCAAAGTTCTCCCTGGAGAAGGAGCATGATGGGAGGGAGGGCAGGAGAGTGCTGAGGGGGACCTGCTTGAGAAGAGCAGCCTTCTTAGAACAGGAGGAAAGACGCAATTGCGAATGTGAATGGGCCCTGGTGATGCACCAGGCGTGGAGTTGCTTGTGCTGGCTTCTCAGAGCCTGGTCGCAGCAAGAGCTTAGAATCGGGGATTTAACACTCCCGTTGGTCCCTCAGCAGGGTCCAGCACATGCCCAGGGTTGCCGGCTGAGCAGACAGAGAGCCTAGGTGGCCGATGGAAGGGAGCAGATGGGGTTTGTCAAACGGGCTGCACAGCTCGTTAGCGAGCTCCCTCCTTCCTGAGCACACTCGAACATTCACCCAAACAGCTGCAGCTGTCGGGGAGACAGCTCAGAGCTGGGGGGCTTCAGACAACGTCCAGAAGAGTATCATAGTCTCAGGGTTGCAGCCAGGACCGCAACAAAAGGTGGCAACTGCTCTCTCCTGCTCAGCATCCCTGATTAATTTGGTATTTCAGACTCAGTAGCCCACGAGGTCTTCATCTCTTTCAGTTACTCCTCCAAACAGATGTCCATTTTATGAACCATTCCTGAGCCTTGCCTTGGGAGCCAATTCCCCTCCTCCACATGAATGCCTCTGGCTTCAACCAGTTTCCAGAATGTTGCCGATGCCCAGGTACAGGGCTGAGCACAGAGAAGGTCTCTGGGCTGAGCGTTTTTTGCCTTATGGTTCCATGCTCCCATTTATGGGATGTTTGCAAGACACTTAACCTAAGGGGAAAAAACACATTACAGCTTGGAAACGTACAGAAACCAGAGATTCTGGAGGGACCCTGTGGGACTTGAGGGCTTACACAAAATGTTTTAAAGTGCTGTCCAGAAAGAAGGCCCCTTGGAAAGTCCTCACATGTCTTCAGGAAGCTGATATATGGTAATCAGAGCCGTGTGCAGCGGCTGTAATTTTCGACAACGTAACAAGGAAATTATCGCTATTTTCCGCTGTTGCTGCATATTCCTAGGATCCTTGCTTGCTGGAGAGGCGTGAATAGGAGATTTATTTTGTATTGTTAGACTGTCAAGGCACTCTAGAGCAACAACTTTTAAATGATAACTTCCCAAGCTTACAGGAGTTGTGAATTACATGCTTTTAGTCCAGTGTACTTGAGGGGCTGACAGCTCTCCCCTCCCCGCTCATCCTTCACTTGGTGCCCTATATGATCAGTGACTGAACACGCTGCCCTTCCCAAACCCAATGGGACCATTATGAAGAATGACAGAAATCTAATTAGCCACGAAGCGAGCTGAGGTAACTGACGTGGCATCGCAGAAAGAGAACTGTTTCACACCTCGGCCCCCGGGGGCCCAAGGAGAGCCTTCTTTGCCAAAATTGAGACCATCTCGAATTAGCTGAATGTGAGAAAGGAGTCCGAGGTTGGGTGGGGGAGGGAGGGAGGGATGTGCAATGAGATGGGACACAGTTTCAGGGAAGTTTTGTCAAATCTTCCACCTTAGCAGCCACTTAGTCTTGGGGGCTGCCCAGCCACTCCCTAGAAGCGGGCGTGATAACAAAGCTTTGTACAGGACAGCACCCGATGTGCTTTGACCTTGACCTCTAAGCAGCTGATGACCTCTGTGAGCCCTCCAACCTCTCCCGTTAACATAGAGGGATTGAGATAACGAACAAGTCTCTTGAATGGGGTTACTAACAGATGATCAGTCTAAAGATACTGAACACAGCAATTTCATTTTTTACTCCTGCCTCGCCCTTTCTTTGCATCCACATAGCACTTAGAGCTCTCCTTATTACACGGGCAACTGAGGTTACTGAAGTGTCTCTCTCCCCATCTGCCCACTGGATTATACAGTCCTTTGAGGGCAGGGTCAGTGCCTTATTGGTTGTCTTCTGTGTCACCCAACACACTCGGCACTTAGTATGCACGTAAATAAATGGTCATTGAATTGAATCAGGGTCCCAGCTGATCCTAAGGCCATCATCCCCCTTGATCATGCCCCTTCTTGAGCCCAGAGGAGGTGGTGTTTTCCCCTCAGCCTCCTGCCTAATTGCATTTGCTCCTGGGCCCGTGAGTCAGGGCTTGTTTTCCAAATTGGGTGAACCTCTTCTCTCCACTGCCCCTTAATGAAGGTTCTGCTGAAGCCAAGGGCTCGTGTTGTGAGACTCTTATGGTTTACTCCTGCCTGCCGAGTTCGAGTTTATTATTAGAGGCCTGTACATAAGGGCTGGCTGCTTGCCTTTTTTTTTTTTTTTTTCCTAAGGCAGCTAAAAACAGAATAGTTGCATTTGTTTTGAGGGGGGAAAAAGAACAAGAGATTTTGCAAACAGTTAGAAAAAAAAAAAAGCCGAATTGGTCCATTTTGGAATCTCCCGACCTTGACAGTGTCCCTCTAATGCTCTATAAACATTTGTTTGGGGTATTTAGTAAGCTGCCAGCTGACAAATGGCAGAACTTTTGCAAGAGCCCCTTATCTTTTCTAGAACCACTGAGATGGCAAAGTATATTCTCTGTCTCCACAATTCACTCTCTATTTGCATGTGGAAATTGGAAAGCAAGTTGTTTTTCTTCGTTTGCATGACAAAACTCAGACCCCAAAATACAATCCAGCATTTAATTTGAGCTAGTTAGTGAGTGCAAAAAAGGACCTCCGCCCCCGGTTGGCTCCCTTTTGCTGCTGCTGTTTCTGCTGTTACAATTGAAACTGATGTATAACGCTGAGAACATAAAATACCTCCTTGGGCAGTGCTGCAGTGAACCTGGGGAGTCGTCTGCCTCAGGAGGTCACGGGGAAAAAACAAACCCCATGAAAATCTGCCTTTATTTTAAGACCTGAATAACCGGGTTTCAACTTGGTAGAGGCCTCCCCGCAGCATGAGAAGGGGGCCACTCAGCCCTGGGCAAGGCCGGAGTTGCTAGAATGACCCATTGGAAGCAGACCCTGATCACAGCTTGCCAAAAGCGGATCATGAGAACGAACTTAGGACAGGTAATGTTTAAATAAGCGCTCTCCTCGGCTAATGACTCCGCCGCGGCATCCTCCAAGGACAGTGGTGCTCTGTTCCTTTCCCCTCCCAGCCTCCAGAGGGCGCTCCTTCCGCCAAACTGCATGCAACTGTTCCTGCCCCAGGGCAGTAGCTGCTCCCTGCTGCTTACAAGGAAGGAGTAGAGGGCAAGCAGTAGAGGGCACTTCCAGTCTGCAGCGAACCCTCTTCACCCTCCTTGAGACATTCACCCACGCCACCTGTATCCAGTGCTGACTGTGGAGATGAGCACCCTGCCAGCCACTGAGGGACGCAGATAGCCTATAATGGAAACAATCTGATTCTCTTACTCAATCAGTTTGCTGTACACTTGAAACTAACACAACATTGTAGATTCACTATACCTCAATAAAAAAATAAAAAACTTATCAGAAAAAAAAAAAAAAAAAGAGGATCTGCTCCATGCCCTCGGGGTCCAATGAGAGAGGCAGGAAAATGAACAGGCACTTATAACGCCAAGCGAGTCCGTGCAGTGAAACTTTGGAATCAGAAATTGGGTCAGATTCTGACTCTGACATCCAGAGGTTCTGTATCCTTGGGCAGGTTACTCACACTCCCTAACTTGGGTTTCCTTTCATCATCTTCCCCTAGGAGTGCAATGAGCATTATATAAGGCAACATATGTGAACCATCGAATAGCGTGGTACTAAGTGCTGAAGTAGTCACGTCTGTCCCAATAAAGAACAACCTCCAAAGAGGAGTCCCGACCCATATCGCAGAGCAGACATGTGGAATAACCTCAAAAGCCTTCTAGAAATGCTTAAAAGACCATTTTGCAAAATTCAGGTGATAGGTGAGGGGAAAAGACTTTCCAGGCAAAAGAAGTGACAAGTTCAAAGACCTGAAGATGAAAAACAGCAGAGCATCATTGGGTACCTGCAGGTGGTTTCATGTGAGGACCCATTCAGCAAAGCTGGTGTTGGCTGTCGTGTTGGGTACATGTCCCATGGGGGGTCGGGATGACTTTTTTTAAGTTTTGAATTGAAATGCATTTTAAAATTTTTTTATAGTAATATATGTATGAGTGGTGAAACGTATAGCTAATGAGAAGCTCTCAAACACTAGAGGCTGAGGGTAAGTCTGAGGGCTGCCTGCCAGTTAGAACAACTGTTCCCTGCAGAGAGGGGGAGACCGTGCTGGACAGTCTCATTTACCAGAACTATCCTTTCTCCTAACATCTTTCCCACCACATGGAAATGCAACCATAATTCACCTAGGTGATCTGATAATTCTCTGTGCTGAGTTCCAAAATTTCAGCGTGAGAAGTTCCCTCATCAAGTGAGAAGTGTAGGGTGTTACCAGGGAGGGTCTGATAGAAGAACTAAAACTCTGGCAGGGAGTAGGGTCTGAGCCCTCCGCCCTTCTACTTTCTCATACTGTATCCCACTCCCAAACATGCCTGTGTACTGGACTCTCTCTGGGTCTCAGTTACACCCCCTCTGCTGAAAGCAACATGGTTAATATCTGATCCTCACCTAATAATACTACAGGCAGACCTCAGAGGTATTTCAGGCTGTGTTCCAGACCACCCCAATAAAGCAAATATCACAATAAAAGGGAGTCACACCAAATGTTTGGTTTCCCAGTGTATAGAAGTTGTGTTCACTATACTGTAGTCTATTAAGTGTGCAATAGCATTATGTCTAAAACAACATGGCACATACCTTAAATAAATAATACTTTATTGCTAAGAAATGCTAACCATCATCTGAGTCTTCAGCAAGTAGTGGAAGTAACGGCAAAGATCACTGATCGCAGATCACCATACCAAATATGTTAATAATGAAAAAATTTTGAAACTTTGCGAGAATGACCAAAATGTGACACAGAAACACAAAGTGAGCAAATGCTTTTGGACAAATGGCGCCATTAGGCTTGTTCGACATACAGTTGCCATAAACCTTCCATTTGTAGAAATACGCATTATCTGTGAAGCACAATAAAATGAGATATGCCCGCATTGTTATCCCTAACTTATAGGTTAGAAGTCGAAGGCGCAGCAGAGGTCATATAACTTGCCTGAAGTTATCCATAGCAAGTATGCCATGGAACTGGTGGGCGGCACTCCAAAGCCCAGGAAAAGTGACCACTATACCGAGTTCCATCTCTGGCTGAATAAAGGACTTTTGTGATTACTATTTGAGCTTCCTATCATGGAATAATACAGTCTTAGGACTGGAAAGGACTTATTCTCCTACACCCGCCCCCACCCCCTGCCCCACCCACCCTCCACCCCCGTTTATAGATGGAGCTCAGCAGGAGTAAGAGATTGCTAGCCCAGGGCCCCAAGGCTACTCTGGAGGTAGCCTTGGTAAAGGATTGCATTTGAAGGCAACCTCTTCTTTATTATTACCATCACTATTAGTACTCAAATTGTTGTTGTGAGTATATGAGGGAAAATATTATTCATGTTCTTATTATCTCCATGAGGCTCATCAAGGCTGAAGAATCAAGACAATAGCTCTCCCTGAAGATCTTAGCTGGGTTTCCATCTTATTCATTCCCCAGCTTCTCTTTTTGTTTGTTTTTCTTTTCTTTTTCTTTTTTCTTTTTTGCAGTTTGAACTCAAATCGGGATGCAAGGTCTGGATGTTTGGACAACTGCTGGGCTGGTGACTGTTCAAGCATTTAATTTGGCACGTGACAGGCTCCGTGTGGATTTTAAAAGTTTGTTGAAATAGTTGAAGGGAGGAGTTGGGGACACAGGCATATTAAGAGGACAGCCAAGGAGCAGGCGACACTAGGACACGTAGGCCACCCACCCCACCACTGCCCACTGGGTTGGGTTTGAGCCTCTGGTCCCATGGAGATGGAGAGGGGGCTTGGATGGAGAGGCTGAGCTGAAAACTGTCTAAGGTCTAGGTACCAATAACTCCTCCTCCCCTCCTTCCTTCCTTCCTTCCTTGTTTTTTCTACCTTCCTTCCCTCCATCTCTCTCCCTTCCTTCTCTCTGTCTTTCTTTCACTTACATGATAAACAAATATTGAATGTCTGTTACATACTTTGTACTGTGGAGATTAACAATCACCCAGAAAATAAATGTTCTTCAGATGACAGGATGACCGGGTGGGGAAGCATTATTTAATTTATTCCTAAATGAATAAGCAGCAACTTAGAAACAACAGTCTGCAATGAGATCAAGGTTTCTTTTTGGGGGGGACGTCACGTCACACTAAACATTGGAGTTCAGAGCAAAACCGGATGAGGTGGGTTGAGGCTGGTAAGGGAAATTGTCCAAATAGGGCACCAGGACCTTTGAGGAAGATGAGCAGGACATTTGAGTAATTAAAGCCCCTCCATCCAGAATGGCTTCTAACAGGTGAATCTCCTTCCCCTCCCCAGGTCTATTTATTAATGAGAGGTAGCCCTTCTCCCCACCTTTAGGACGAGACCTCAATTCATAAACAAGTCTTTTATGGTTTCTAGAACACTTGTCATCACTGCCTCATTTTTTGTATTCATCTATGAAGGAATTAATCTAAATACAAAGGTGCTGTTTTAGTACATTAATGTATAAATATATACACACACATATATGTAATTGTTTCATTATAGGTTAAGACCCATCTACAAAAACTCCTCAGATGTTATGACCTGTTCTCCTTAAATGATAAGGCTTAAATCTTTCTTCATCTCAATCCCCTTGCAACCCCTCCCAGAACCAGACAACCGTCCAACCTCACCTATCCTTTGATCTCAACCCTTAGCTAAGAAATGTCCAACAAGGCACTAAAATGTGATTCTTGACCTTTTTTGTATCAGCGATCCCTTGGAAAACCTAACTAAATCCTGGATTTTGCTCCCTGGAAAGATGTGCCCAACATTTGCAGATGGTTTATCCACTCTTAGGGATCTGAACATTCCCAGGTTGGGAACAGCTGCTTGGAGCAAAAGTCATTACATACCAATGACTTTCCAATTTCTGTTAGTAAATATCATTGTAAATGTGACCTATGACTTTTAGTTTCATTCCGCGGACAGATGCCCATATATTTTTTTTAATTTGGTTGCACCATGTCTTAGTTGCAGCAGGCAGGTTCCTTAGTTGTGGTTCACAGGCTCCTTAGTTGTGGCATGTGAACTCTTAGTTGCGGCATGCATGTGGGATCTAGTTCCCTGACCAGGGATCGAACCCGGGCCCCCTGCATTGGGAGTGTGGAGTCTTATCTACTGCACCTCCAGGAAAGTCCTGCCCTGTATTTTTTTTTAACAAAAAGAAGTTACAAATGAAAACAGGGAAGCATATTTCGTAGTTTCTTTCTCCCTCACTAAGATGATTTGTCAAAAGATATTTACCCACAGTTCACCCCCTCCTCCTTCCCATCCAAAAACCAGTTTCAGACCTATTTCTCAAGGTGAAGTTCACCAGGGAACTCAGATCGGCTTCCTCTGACATCTCCTCATAAGCCCCTAAATGGATCACCTTCCCCTCCTTCCACGAACAAGAGGAGATTTGCCATCGGACAGCATCTTTCAGTTTGTAGGCATTTCCCTTCCACCCTTATGTATTTAAGGAAGAAAATTGCCACTTATTTGTACAGAGTCAGTTGGCTTATGTGCCATAATAGGCTTCTCCTCTCTTGCTTCTGCCGGGAAAAGGTCATCTTCAGACTCTTGCACTCCACGGAACTCAGGGATTCTTGACAGTAAGTAGAGAAATCACACGCTCCTAAACTAATTTCCTTCTCGGATTAAGACATCACCGGTCACAGGTGTTTGGTTTCAGCAGGTTTATTTTCTAACACTGCTGGCTACTGACTGGCATGTACATTGTACCTCATGTGCCCTTATCGAAATACAGCCAGAGTGTCTGAGACACACATAAGCACGAACCTACATGCATACTCCCAAGCAAACATGTGTGCGTACACACACACAAACACAGACACGCACACACACACACGCCCCTGTCTTTGCTCTTTTCAGTTTGGATAACTCTTCAGCATACCACTCAGCAATATCTCACTGCAAAGGGCCCTGTTCCAATTTGATTTTATTAGCCGTTGCCTTGGCAACAGATATAGATGTTGTATGTGTGACAGTAGGATCCCAGGTCCCTATGGAGCTCTTACCCTTGAATGTATCTAGTTTACAGCTGAGACAAAGTGAACATGAAACAAGCAGGTTAGAAAAGAAGTAAAACCCATGTAGTGTCCAGCTGATAGTACAGTTGCCCAAGGGATGCAAGTGGAAAGTTAGCTCTGATCATACTGGGATGGAAAGCTTCCCTTGATTAAGCAGTCCTCTTCTCCAGCTTATCTTCACCCGGAGACTTAGTAACTTACAGGAGAATTTCATAGCAGCCAAGTGTTACAATTTTTATATATTATAAATCCCACTAACAGTAGGATTTATAATACCTATTCTTCCAGTCCTCTGACAGAAGGTAAGAGTTTCCTACCCTCAATCCTCTGTTGATGCTCATGGGACCGGAAATGATGCTCAGCTCTCTTAGAGAGAATCGGGAGCTTTCATCCTTCTGTGCTTTTGCAGGAGCTGTTCCCTCCGTTGATAATGCTATTCCTTCAAATCTGCGCGTGGCGATCTCTGTTCCTCATTTTCAGGGCCCAGCTCCGTTGCATTCATCCCCGTGAAGCCTTTACATATTCCTCTAAACAGAATGGCCGTAGCACACATCAGGTCCCACTGCACTGTGAACGTGCCTTGTGGAACCGTATGTTACAGTCAGTCCATTAAGCACGAGCTCCTTGGACTGGGCGTTTCAGAGGCCAGGTGTGCCCCTCAGACTGTTGTCTGCTCCTCCCAGCCCCTGGCATCCTGTCTGGGCTGGCGCATCGTTTTCACGTTCTCAGTGTTTCTGAACTGATGAGTGAAGGAATCAATTAGGTGACTCTGTAATACTCATGTAGGAAGCTCCCTGGTAAAATGGCTCCCTTATATATAGAAACCATTTCTCGTGCTGTGTGAATGGTGAGTCTGGGACTAATGCCGTCTCCCTAGGCTGAGCTTCCTTTGTTTCTGCTCCCACCTGCCTTCGCCGTGCCCGTGTGTGGGATGTTTAACTTGGTTAGCTCCTCCACTTGATATAGGGCCAATGCAAAGACAACCAGAAGCAGACGATTAAGGCAGCAGGTAAAAGGGAGTAGTAACTGGGACGCTGGAACTGGATTCCTGAATGTCTGCTCTCTTTCCTCTTCTTCTCTGTCACAGCCACAGACAACTGACTGGTGGCATCATCTGCCCATGGAATAGCAATTGATCAAGTTGTAACCCACTGACTGGGGATATAGGGTGTTTGGAGGCAGTGGAGTGGAATCTTGTTTTAGTTTTTCTTCTCAGATTTTAGGATGGTTCAACTTTTTATTTTAAACAAATTAACAAAGAATGTTTCCTATGATAGGCACTGTGCTAGGCATGTGTGTGTTTCTCACTTATGCCTGCCCCACGCTGTTGGGTGGGTATCATGATTCCATCTTACAGATGAGGAAAAGTGTCTGGCCAAGGTCCTGCAGTTGCTAAGCAGCAGAGCAAGGATTTGAACCCAAGGCCTCGGACCCAGAACCCTGTGGTCTTTGCACTGCCTCCCAGTGCTAACACAGCTCGTATTGGGGGAGAATTGTTTTCTCATCTGACTTCCACATAGTAGAGATTTGGGGATGGGTACCCCATACCAAAGACCCATGGATCATGAGGTACGTCTTGGGCTGTGTGCTCAGATGCTACATCATCTATATCCATGCTCATACCTGTGGCAGCAATATCCCAGCACCTGGCCTGGTGTTTGCCGTAAAGTGGAAATTCAAGAAATGTTTGCGTAAGTAAATCAATGAGAAATGATGTATCTGTCTGATGTCCTCAAAGACTCTGAAACCATCAATTAAATTAACCATACGATAACTCTGAAGATAGAAAAAAAAGCGAGTACATTAAAAAAAATAATTTCTAGGGCTTCCCTGGTGGCGCAGTGGCTGAGAGTCCGCCTGCCGTTGCAGAGGACACAGGTTCATGCCCCGGTCCCGGAAGATCCCCCGTGCCGCAGAGCGGCTGGGCCCGTGAGCCATGGCCACTGAGCCTGCGCGTCCAGAGCCTGTGCTCCGCGACGGGAGAGGCCACAACAGTGAGAGGCCCGTGTACCGAAAAAAAAAATTTTTTTCTACAAACTTACGGTTACCAAAGGGGAAAGGGGGGGATAAATTAGGAATTTCAGGTTAACAGATACACATTACTAAATATAAAATAAATGACAAGGACCTACTGTACAGCACAGGGAACTACATTCACTATCTTATAATCTATAATGGAAAATAATCTGAAAAAGAATATATATATGTGTATGTATAACTGAATCACTTTGTTGTACATCTGAAACCTTGTAAATCAATTATACTTCAATTAAAAAAAAAGATTAAGGGCTTCCCTGGTGGTGCAGTGGTTAAGAACCTGCCTGCCAATGCAGGGGACACGGGTTCGAGCCCTGGTCTGGGAAGATTCCACATGCCGCAGAGCAACTAAGCCCATGTGCCACGACTACTGAGCCTGCGCTCTAGAGCCCGTGAGCCACAACTACTGAGCCCACATGCTGCAGCTACTGAAGCCTGCGCGCCTAGAGCCCATGCTCCACAACAAGAGAAGCCACCGTAACGAGAAGCCCGCACACCACAACGAAGAGTAGCCCCCGCTCACCGCAACTAGAGAAAGCCCACGCACAGCAACGAAGACCCAACACAGCCAAAGATAAATGAATTAAATAAATAATTTTTTTTAAAAAAATTAAGCCAAGGTACACAACCAAGGAAAGAATCAGGTACTACTTTAAAGAAGATAATCACATTTTCAACTTCCTATCTAATTTAGTACAAACATGTTATTTCTCATATAAAATTTTTGAGGAAAAAAATCCATAACTTCTATGATGACAATGTTGATTGTAATAAGTAATAAGCTTCCAGAATATTTTAAAATCTGAGACACATATAAGTAATATAGACTTATCTCAGATGTAGGGGATCCCCAGGAATCATTCTGAAACAAAATTTTTAAAGGTGAAAAAAAAAAAGATTTTCTATAAAAAAAGGAAACTTAAATGTAGGGGTGGAGTTTCTAGCGAATCCTCGGTTATGCAGAATGAACTTAGTTAACCATTAATCCACACGTTTTTCAAGCACAGAAGTTAAAGTTTTACTAAAACTCAGAAAGCCCAAGGAGATTGCAGCTTTGCCCTTGTCAGATCTGAGGGCATGCGTGCACCCGAGATGCGAGTTCCTCAAGGGCCAGCACTCCTTCGTGTCCCTGTCCCTCACCAACCCTGACAGCCAGCAGGCATCCTATCAGCTGGAGCTTCCAGAAGCTGCGGCTCAGAGCCCAGCCACTGCTCTCTGCCATCCCATTATCCCCCGTCACAGCCGCATCCCCTGTATAATGATCCCTGGCTTCCCGTTTGCTTCCTGATTGTCCGGGGCTTGAATGGTTCTGTTTAGTCAGAAGGCCTGGAGGTGGCCTGTTTGTATGCTGGGGACAGAGTGCTGCGTCTCAGTCACTAACGGAGCTGAGAAGGTGCCCAGGGCTCATTATTCTTGAGGGAATCCTGAAGGTCACAGCCCCACAGACGCTGTTTGCAGGCAGATGAGGCAGGAGGGAAGCATATTTAAGATATCTGAGAATCCTAGCACTTGGTTGTTTGTTGTGTGTGTGTTTTTTTTTTCTACATGAAAGAGGTATAAGGTTTCTGGTATTGCACTGCAGTTAAATCTAAATCAAGGGAGAAATCCCTGCCTGGAGACCTCCATACCTGTGGCCGTTTGTGCCATTTACACTAACACCCTAGTGAGATTTTCTTTCTCTAGGTGCCCACCTTCTCTAACCCAGGTTATCATAGTGCAACCCCTGCTTTATCGTGACAACATGGCTTTCCCCAGGCCAGAAGGTGGAGCTCAGGCAATGCAGAGAGCTCAAATGAGGACACGGGGTTGGGCCAGCTTTCCTGTAGATGAAGAGGGAGGCCCTCGGTCCCACTTGGGTCAGATTCTAAATGGCCCAAATTAATTAGTTTTCTGTCAGTCTAGACCACTTCCCTGAGATATCCCAAGAAATTCTTAATGATGCCAAACCTGTGTACACAAGGGATGTGCCCTGGTTGCAGTCCAGGCCCCAGCCCTTTGAGATCTGGTTACAGGTGACCGGGGGCTGTGTTAAAAATGGTCTGCATCTCTGGCTCCCGTTGGGATCCCCGGGGGAGTTTCAAAGCAGCTCCAGGGCTTGGAGTCCCACCCCCAGAGATTCTGATGCATTGGTCTGGAGCAGGGCCTGGACATTGTTATTTGTTTGAACTCGTCATATGATTGGAAAGAGCAGCGGAGTGGAGACCACCCCTCCAAAGCAGCTCACGTTCTCACGCTCACCCCAGCATCCCTAGGCCTGTTGGCCCTGGAACCCCCAGGAGGGCAGCCTCCACTCCTTCGGAAGCGTCCCCATAAGAAATCACTCACAGCAAGCCTTGCATCGTTCCTACTGGAAGTTTATCAACATTGGGGGCAGAGGGGTTTCCAGGGGTGAGGAAGGGTCTCTACCATCTCTCTATCTCTCTTCCTCTCCTCTGGCCCAACCCCTTTCCTCCCTGCTGGCCCCCCTCTCTCTGCAGAACGACACCAGATACCCCCCTAGTTTTCTGCTAAACTGTTATTTCCACCTGGGCTCAAGTTCCCAGGAATCTCCTCTTCCCCCAACTTCTCATCATTTTATTTTTCCAACAAAAACCATTCATACCCAAGAGAAATCTGGGAGAACCTGTTACTATAATAATGTTTCCTCCTCTCCATAATACACAGAAACATACACACACACACACACACACACACACACACACACACACACACACACACACACACACACACACACACACACACACACACACCCTTCTTTGCAGTTCACCAAGCACCTGTGTGTAAGTCCTCACAGGTGCTCCGCTGTGATAGGCCTTATTGTATTCTTTGTTTTATAGACTGAGAGGCTGAGACACAGCAAAACTGAAATCGCAGAGCCGCTGAGGATTTGAACCCACCTTTAGACCCCAAACCCATGCTCTTTCCTCTTAGAGCACTTTGCCTTCTCAATCAAAAAAGCATTCCTTAGGCTAATGCTTCTGCATAGCATTTCTCTAAAGAGATCCCTGAAGATATGCCTGCTGTCCAGTTAGAACCAGAGACACCAAAAAGACTGGGAGAACCTGAAGGACAGGCCCAGAGTGAGCCATTTAGAGGCTCCATGTGTTCAAACGATGGTCTGCGGCCCCCGTGTGCCCCCCTGGTGCCCCAGGCCACTATGGACTTGTAACCAATACTAACCCACGAAGTCAGGAAAGGAGGCTGCTCTCAGACCCTCTGCTCTTGCTGAGGGTCTCTTCCATTCTTTTAATGAAATAGCAAATGGCAGGTTCTTTCCCCAAAGAAATGTGTTCCTAATTCTTTAGCAACCCTGGCTTTTCTGGAACCCAGCGCATCTGTTTCTGTTGCCACTGGACGCGGAGCCCTGGGCAGGCCTCCTAGGAGGATCCCTGGATGTCAGTCAGCAGGTTAGGGACCCCAGCAAGCGATATGCTAAAGGTTCTGGCAATGGAGCAGGCTGGGACAGACAGGAAGATTCAGATATTTTAAAAGAGAAAAGAGCTGTGTGCCTGGGATCCCAGAGTGGTGGGGGGCGGCTGTGAGGGCCACCCTTGGGGGCTCCTGAATTAGGGAAGCAGAAGGGGGCTGCCCGGGGGCCCCGAGTACAGGGATATCTTCCCTCTCCACCTGGCTGGGGTGGGTATAATGAGCCATCACTTCCACAGTCATCAGCTTCGCACAGTAGGGAGTAGAAATCCACCTGCTCCAAGATATTCCCCTTCCTCCTTGCCAGGCACACAGGGAGGCAGAAACCACAGAACAAACCCGTGCGTTACTTTGCAGTGTCCACAGGCCCTCAGGATCTGTGTGGACATGCAGATGCATTGTTTCAAGCGAGTCTGAATGCAATTATTTCATTTTCCTTCCCATTCCGAATTGTTGATGTTTAGAAATAAATTGCTCCCGGTGCTTCTGATTTACAAGGACAAAATGCAAATGCAGAAAACAGGGTCAGTGGAGTGATTTGAATTTCCATTACAATTACAGTTCTTTTCAACCATATGATTCTGTGCTTTCCTCATCTACATCAGCCCGGTGCTGACAGGGTTTGGAGGCTGAGGCCCACGCTGCCACCGCTCCCTCAGCAGCCCTGTCACTTGGCCCCAACTGCCGCAGGCCACCCCGTGGATTAGGACTAAGCTCCACAGTCAGCCACTAATCAAACTGGAGTGCCCATCAGGACTTGTTCACCCTTCCCCGGTAACCGATGAAGCTGGAGGGTACCAGACACTGACCAGCAGATTCTGCCTGCCAACAAGAGCCACACCTTCAAAACCATCAATATTAAGCAGTTCCCTGGGCCAGATACTGTGCTAAGAACTTGATGTGTTTTATACTCACAATAGCTCTGTGAAATAAGGTTATCATTAGCCTACTTTACGGATGAGAAATTGAGTCTCAGGGAACTTAAATAAGTGGCAGAGGTGGAGGTTAAATCCAAATCGTTTAGATATTCAGAGCCCACGATGGTGCATCCCCCAAATTCGGTGACAGAAAGCTGAAGTAACACCCCCAGAGTCTTGGTTTGCTCATTACAGGTGGTCCTGAAACTGGGCTTCAGGGAATCTGAAGGATGCTTTTTCCCTTTCCTTCCCCTACAGGCACCATCTCCCCTGCTAAACAGTGTGCACAGACATGCACAGTATGAGGCTTTCTGGCCCCAGCCCTGATATGACCCCGCACCCCAGACACTCTGCGTTTGGGATCTTCCCCACTCCCCACTCTGTGCTGGTTCCCCACCACTCGCAGGCAGGCCTTTTTCTGAGCCCCAGCACTGTGACACTCTTGCTTTCTGAGCTGCGGCTCTGCCTGGGAGCATCAGCATTTATAAACAGAGCCAGGGACAGGGTGACACTTAACGCAAGAGAGGATCCACGCCAACATCTCAAGTGCCCTATTACCCAGTGGGCGCCTGTTCAGCGTTTCACTCAGGAAGGAGGAGAATTTCAATCTCAGTGGCAGAGACATTGGGGCATTTCAAATCACACCCCTTAGGCAACGCAGCCTGTTTAAGGGGAAGGCTGGCTCTGCCGTCACGGTTGTGATGTCCCCTCCTCCAGCCGTGCTGGCTGGCTCTCCAAGGCTCTCCTCCTTCCTTCTAGATTCAGCAATGCCCTTGCCCAGTGCAGCAGGACAGGACCGCAGAATGAAATCCCTCCATCCAAGGGAAACTTCAAGGCCGTGCCCTGGGCCAGGAACTATCACCAACTGAGCCCCTCCCTTTTTATCCCATTAGCCAGGTTTTTTCAGTTCCCCATTTTAATGTATAATCAGTCAGGTCTTATTTGGTGTCTCGCCTTTTTTTCCTTTCCCTGTCACTCCCTGGGTCATCTCTAGAGACTCGAGAGTATGTTCAGGATTCCAACTTTATTGCATTAGCAAAAATAAAGTCAAGCCTACGTCCCCCCGTGGATACAAAAGTGTCCCAGTGAAAGGTTAGTCTAAATCACAAATTAAATGAAGACATGATAGCAAAGTGGTTTATTACTGACTGTATGAAAAACAAAATAACCAGACAAGGTAATAGTTCAGCATGAAAAATGTGCTGTCATTTTTGATTCATGCTTTTCCCAAAGCTTGCGTGAGCCTTTACCCGGCGTGGGAATGAGCCCAACATCGCCAAGGCTGGGCTGGCGTGGGAGAGCTGTTTCTCTACAGGGACCAGGTGGGGAAGAAGAGTCAGGGTTCAACCAGCTCTGTAATTAATTTTTTTTCATGAATAGGCTTTATTTCTTAGAGCAGTTGTAGGTTTACTGGAAAGTTGAACAGAAAATGCAAGCACTCCACATACACTCTCCCCACCCCTATTATTAACATCTTGCATTAGTGTGGTATATTTGTTACCATCGATGATCCAATATTGATATATTTTCATTAATTAAAGTCCCTAGTTTACACTAGGGTTCACTCTCTGTGTTGTACATTCTATGGGTTTTGCCAAATGCATAATGACACAGTATCCACCACTATGGTACCACACAGAATATTTCACCGCCCTAAAAATCCCCTGTGCGCCATCTATTCATCCCTCCCTCCAAACCCCCAACCTCTGGCAATCTTTGTACTGTCTCCACAGTTTTGTGTTTTCCAGAATGTCAATAGTTGGAATTATACAGTATGCCACCTTTTCAGATTGGTTTCTTTCACTTCGCAGAGATACATTTAAATTTCCTCCATGCCTTTTCATGACTTGAGAGCTCACTTCTTTGTGCTGCTGACTGCTATTCCATTGTCTGGATGGACCACAATTTGTTTATTCATGTACCTATGGAAAGACATCTTGGTTGATTCCAATGTTTGGGAATTGCAAAAAGAAAAAAGAAAAAAGAACTGCTTTAAACATTTGCGTTCAGGCTTTTGTATGAACATAATTTTTCAACTCATTTCAGTAAATACCTCGGCAAACAATTGCTGGATCAGATGGTAGAAGTATGTTTAGTTTTGTAAGAAAACACCCCGCTGTCTTGCGAAGTGGTTGCACCATTTTGCATTCCCACCAGCAATGAGTGAGAGTTCCTGTTGGTCCGCACCTTCCTTAGCGTCTGGTTGTAACTTACTTTCAGAAATAACCAGGTTACCATATTTTTGTCATCATAAAAGCCGACATTTTCACACATATTCTCTCATTTGATCTTTGTTACCACCCTGTAAAGAAGCTTTTATTATCCCCATTTTATAGATGAGGAAACTGAGACTCAGGAAGATTTTGTGAAAAGCCCAAAGTCACACACTAAGTGACAAGAGCAGGGCCTGGAATCCAGTCTTCTAAGGACAAAGTCCATGTTCTCTTGCTTCTATCCCACTGAACCAGCCAAAGAGATGGTGCCCAGGGGGGAACTATGGACCCAGGCCGGCAGGTTCTACAAGGCTCTTCTACGGTTAACTTACTCAGGAGATAGACTGAACAAGTCCTAAGGGTACCTAAAACATCTTTCAGATAAAATTTTATATTCAGTGTTTAAAACAATTAACTCCAGCCATCATGAGAAACATCAGAACATTGTTGGACTTCCTTACCATTATTTTTTGTCTTAGAATTGTTTTTATTTTCAAATAACAGAGGAAGGCACATCTAATATTTTCAGTGTTTAGTGCCCTTTAAAGGTTTCAACACAGCCCTGATCTCCCTCTGTTCACACATCTCTCATCCTATCCTTGGAAACTCAACTATTAGAAATTCATTCATTTATGCCTTTATATAACTTTCCAGATGTTCAGTCAGCACCTATTAAAATCCAGGTACTGGTTGAGAGTGAAGAGAAGCAGCCTGTGTATTTGGATTGCAAATTTATTCACAGTAGAGCTCAGGAGTTACTCCTATCTACCTATTCCTTATCTGAACTTCTCATGAGTGGGCTTTTGGTTCACTCCCATACACTTGAGCCAATGTAATAATTTACACATTTGCCCTAGTTAATTCTCAGTCTCTTTGAGTGAAATTGTTCAGTCTCTCAAATTGTGCCCTCTTCCTGCAGCTGCTCCCTATCACATCGTCTTTGGAAAGACTCCCGTGGCCTTGCATTGTTTCTTCTGTGGGGTTCACTGTTGGTGAGCAGTGATGTCCTCCTGGTGCCACCATGAGTCTTCTGCTGAGCCCCTGATGACATCTGGTCTACCTCACTGTTACCTGTCTCTTCTTTCTTTCCTTTTCACCCTCTGGCTAACTCATCAGACCCTTGACTCAGCATTCATGTGGAAGAGAATTAAGGAAGGTTCAAAAGGGCAAAGTCACCCCTCCCTCAGCCCACCTGAGGTCTGGTGGAAAGATGGAGGAGGGCAGTGGCTGGTTGAGCCAGGACCCCAGCCTTATCCACTGGCTCAGGAACTGTTCTCAGACCCCTTTGCCTACAAATGCTGGGCTGCAGCCTCCTCCCCTCAGTCATTCCTTTTCATAAGTGCCCTAGAAATTCATTTTTTTTTAAAGAAGGGCAAGAAAAGGAAATCGATCTGCATGATCTGTTCAATCTTCTGCAAATCCCATATCCATCAGGAGTGGCCAGGCTTCCATTTCCCATGAGCCGAGGCCCAGCTGAAACACCCGGGAGCAGAAGTCCGGTGAGATGGTAGCTGACTGCACTAGACCCCGGCCAGGGACGATGAATCGGGATTTTTATCGTAACGCTCTCTGCCCTTCCTTGAGGATTTAATACCTCAACTCTTTCGCATCTCTTCAGGTCAAAAAGATAACAACCAACCCGTCAGTACAGGTCCCCCAAAAAGCGCACTGTTTCCTCAGGAAGAGGTTTCCTAAACACAGACCTTTCTTCGGAAGCAGACAGGGTGTGCAGGCGGCAATTTCTGATCTTTTGTTCACAGAGATGGTTTTTCTCTCAGCTTCCAGCAGCAGAAAAAGGCCATTCCAGGGACCACAGTTTTTTCCTCCAAAGCCTAACAAGTGACCTCATTTGCATTTGCATTCTCATTTGCAAATCCCCCCACCACCAGATTTAGTCAGTATATTATTTTATTCCTAATTTTTAAAAGAACACAGCCCATTTCCAAGCAGTGCACAATAGGCATTGTTCTCGTTTATGATGTTTCCATCCATCACTGGCTCCTCTGGGAGCAGGAGTGGGAACAGGAGACAGAGGCAGAGCCTGGGCCAGAGCTGGAGACTGGGCCAGGGACCACCGAAGAGTACCCTGACCCACGTCCGAGCCAGCGGTGTTCTCACCACATCTGGGTGAGCGCTGAGATCATCTTTCCTCTGACTCCCTGGTGGTGATGTGTGCTCATTATTTACTCATCCGTCCATATGCTGTTTAGGTTTACTTCAGGCTGGGTGGAACACATGCCAAAACAATCAGAGAAAACTATTGATCAAATGGTTGGGTTGTTATTAGAGTGTGTTTTTTTTTATTTAATGAAGCATGAATTGAGCACTAACGATGTGCTAGGTGTTATGCATGTAAAGGTTTTGCAACGTTTATGCCTATAAACGTTGCAATAACCCTATGCATTAGGTTTAACTAGTCTCACTTGATAGATCAACAAACTGAAACTTAGCAAGATTTAGTTCTCTGACCAGTTGCACCAAACGAATCAGGGACGAGCCTCTTTCCATGAGAACCGTCGGGCTATGACTTTTGACTCTGTGCCTTTCCTTTTACTATTCACCCATCCTTTCATCCATTCATCATCTGATATATATTTCCCAAGCATGTGGACCAAGTCTGTTTAATTTACTAGCATCTGCCCAGGACCCAGTGCAATGCCTGGCCGTCTCAGATTGAGAGAAGAGAGACAAGTAGACCAGAAACAAGGGAACAAATCCGTGGGGTTGGTGAGAGGACCACACAGACAGAGTGGGCGAGGGGAATTAGAGATGGTTCAGAATTCCAGCCTGGGCAACTAGGTGGACAGAGATTTTAGTTACTAAGATAGAGAAGACTAGAAAAGGATGTGGTCTTGGGGAAGCAGTGTGATTAAAGAAGTTAGTTTGGACCAGGGTCAGTCTGGAGTGCCTGTGACACATTCAAGGGAGAGTGTCAAGAAGGCAGCTGGATACAGTGGAAAAGTTTGGGCTAGAGATGTTGATATGGGGATTGTCAACCGTATATGATGGAACTGATGAGATTCTTAAAGAGAGTACAGCATAGAAAGGAAAGGTTGAGGTCAGGGGCCCATGTTTAGGAAACAGGAACCTGCCAGGGAGGCTGAGAAGAAGCTGAAAGAGAGGGATGAGAAGGAACAGCAGAGCACTGTCACCCAGGCTGAGAGGAAGTGCGTTCAGAGAAGTCAGGAGGAGATGACGGTGTGGAATTTTTCCTGCAGCTCCAGGAGGGTAGAGGCCGATGGACCCCAAGATCTGGCCACCTAAAGGCTGGCATTCATCTTGAGTTTTTGTAGCCATAGGGGAGAAACCAGAAAAGGTGGGCTCAAGAGTGCATGGGAAGGCTTCCCTGGTGGCGCAGTGGTTGAGAGTCCGCCTGCTGATGCAGGGGACGCGGGTTCGTGCCCCGGTCCGGGAAGATCCCACATGCCGCGGAGCGGCTGGGCCCGTGAGCCATGGCCGCTGCGCCTGCGCGTCCGGAGCCTGTGCTCCGCAACGGGAGAGGCCACAACAGTGAGAGGCCTGCGTACCGCAAAAAAAAAAAAAAAAAAAAAAAGAGTGCATGGGAGGAGACAAAGTGAAGCTCATGTGTGTAGATGACTTTCGGCAGAAGTTTTCCTGAGAAGGATGCAGAGAAAGGGGATGGCATCCAAGATAAGGGGTGGAATCTAAGGGAGATTTCGAGAGTGGGTGGTAATTGACCATGAGTTTGCTTGCTTTTTGTCTAATGGGAATGATCCGGGGAAGAGAGGAAGGGCTTCAAGATGCAAGAAAGAGAGGAGGTAGCTGAGGAATCCTTGCGAAGGCAAGAGGCGACGGACACAGAGCACATGGTGAAGGCTTGGCTTCTTTCACAAGAGACACTAGATGTGAGAGGACAGAAGGAAAAGATGTGGCAGGTCTGTGGATTTCGTGGTGGAGATATCTAGTTGCTCCATAAAGTATGAGCTTCACCAACGTTTGACAAATGAATGTTAAGTGCCCACTGTAGGCACTAGAGGTGCAAAGGGGATTAAGAGAAGTCTTTGCCCCTAAAGGGCTCATGGTCACATGGGGGAGACAGATACCTCGTCACATGCTGGAGGTCTGCACAGGACGTGGAGTGAGTGGCAGTGGGGGAAAACAACCCAATCATCAGATCAAAGAGATCAGCTTGAGTTGCTGGGCAGGGTGCCCAGGCTCACACACTAGTCGGTGCTTAATAGATGTCACCCTTTGATGATGACAATTATTTAGAATTCTGATTTTCTACAAATGGAGGTCCTGATTTGGGAACTGAAATCTACAAAACAGCCCTTGATTTCCCCTTCCTTTTCCTATGATGCTGCTGATACAATGTATAGCTGCCTGCATTACTCCAGATTGAACTCTGACCATCTCCAGATCAAAACAGTTTCTTTGATAGTGATTGTAAGGCCTTTGTGGAGAAGTGGTGATGATGGGTCTGGTGGGGCTAAAGTTGGCTTTTAACCCAAGCATCATGCAGACTACAGCTCGGTCTACCCTACATCCTTAAAGCAGGCCTCTCTAAGGTGAACTTAACACTGCAGGTTTCCCTGCAGCCCAACACCCCAAGGGGTGGCTGTGCTGCCCCCTTGGACCTCTTTGACAGGAGTGTTTGCACTCTGAAAAGTTACTGGTAGGAAACAGACAAGGGAGGCAAGGAAAGGAGCCTGTCCCTGGCTCAGTCTCAAGGCCAAGGGCCTCAGACCCTGCAGAAATGCAGAATGCAGCTTGTACCCTCTAAGTCAGAACAGTGAGAAGAATCATGTCTCGGCCAGTAGAAGTGAAAGCCCAACGAGAACAAGATGAACACAAAAGAACTCAGACCTGCAGGGCGGCCCTGAGAGGCAGTGTCTGTGGGAATGGAAAAGAAATGATTAGAGATGATTTCCTTCCAGATTGCGAGGGCAGCAACTGAGCTGTTCTCATCTTTTTCTCAGCCCCAGCTCCATCCCCCCATTCTCCCGCACCCACAATGCCTAGCAGGTGTCAGAGGAGGCAGAATATGTCTTGGCTACGAGTATAGGCTCTGGGCCAGGCTGCCAAGTTTGTCATATATCAGCTGTGGCAAGTCTTGAACTCTCAGTGCTTCTGTTTCCCCATCTGTAAAATGGGAATGATGGTGGTAATAATACTAGTAGCTGTATCATTGGGTTGTTAAGAGGATGAAGTGGAGTAGCTCCTGGCACAGAGTAGATAGTTAATCAATAAAAAAAAAACTGGATAAATGCCACAAGGAAGCAGGGCCGAGAGTGGTTGTGTCGGAATAGACGGGCTTCCACTGTGAGAAGACAATCCAGGGAGGCCAATTCATCAGGAGCATTCCCTTTGAAGGCAGGCTGTCTCTGCTGGCTGACAGGATGGCAGCCTCGGAAACAAAGGCCCAGGCGGAGAGCATCTGTGCTTCACTGGGTGGTGAAAAGGAAAAGAAATAACAAGAAGCAAGGACTGTATTCCTGAAACTGGCTGTCCAAGCTGCACCATCTCTGCCTCCAAACTAAGGAGCTGCAAGAACATTTACATTCATTAAAAATTTATCTTTCCAGGAAAAAAAAAAGACCAGTCTTCTTTTCCTCTAGTGAGAAACATGAAAAGAAGATGCTAGAAACTGGCGTGAAAAGTTGGGTCTCCCTTCTTTATCTGTGGGAAGGAAAACAGTGTGATGAAAAGTTCCGTTGTGTGTTTGGGTGTGTTTATGTTGAGTTAGGTGAGGTTTGTTTGAGCTTATTGTTCTTAGCATTTGGCAAGGATTTAAATTATGTGAATAACAGACACCACGGGGCCGTGGTGCGATATGATTAATCGTGCAAACTCCGCGCACATAAAGCAGGCTGTTTCCTTGTGGTCCACACATTGCAAATCAAAGAGAATCCTGAGAACATGTACAATGGAGAGGACAAAACCCATCCACCTGGGGATTGATTGGTTCCATCATTTCATCATTCTGTCGTTCATTACATCAGCTGTTCCCTCCAGTCAGTGTCCTGGTGGCTTGGTTAAAATTACATCTGGCCCATTTTTTCACTGATGACGTAACTGGACACCCCAGGCTGGCCCTTTCCTTGCTATTATTCAGGCAGATGCCCCAAACCCACTGTGCTCCATCAGCCAAGAATTCCTCTAACTACAGATAAGGGGATGCAGAGAGAGACACTGCCTCTCCCTCAGACCCCCGCTCCCACGGCTGCTACTGATGGCTCATCTGGAAAGGCCAGCTCCATTTCCTGTCCTCTTTCATACTGGTCTTCATTACTGGCCGCCTGTCCAAAGGCTCCAGCCCAGTTAAGAAATCAAGTGAGGACTTCATCCAAGGTGCCCTGCAAGCAGGACCAGCCTAACTAGGGCTCCACCGCTTCAGCCCAGGGAGCCCTGGGGAGGGGAGCCACGGCTCAGAAGTGGACAAGGCACCTGCTTCATGGCTGCACAGCTGTGAGCAGTGTGCAAGCCTGGAGCTGGCCAGCTTCCCCCAGTAGCCTAGATCGACAGAACGCCAATCACTTTGATGAGAACAAGGCCCCCCAAACTGATCCTGGAGGAAGTCAGTATGTCCATGTTAGGAAATCATCACACCATTTTCCCCAGGCTGTGTTCACTTTTATGTTATTAATTTTTATTAAGGTTCTTTTATTATTGATGACCATTATTATATTTTTCTACACATATTATGGAACCCCACTCTACTATTCATATGCATTGGGGGACAGAACTTGACATGTTTCTAAAATAATCTCTTCCATTAGGATGTAATATTACCACATCATAGAAAATTTGGAAACTAGAGAAAAGAAAAAAGAATCAACTCAAATCCCATCAGTCTAATACAAACTCTATTAGCATTTTGATGAATTTCCTGTGAGTCTTCTTCTTATGCATATTTTAACACAGTAGTAATTATCTTTACTTATATTTTTATCTTCCCTTTTTTGTTCTTAGCATAGTTTTCATATGCAATTTCCATATTATATAATTCTCATAAACAATTATTTTAAGCGTTCCATAATATTCCATCAAATCTATGAACCATAATTTATTTAACCCTATCTCAGTGATTGAATATTTAGGCTGTTTTTGCTATTACACTTATAGATTTTTTGGTATTTAGAATTATTTTCTGAGAACAGATTCACAAAAGTGGGATTACTGAGTCAGAGGGTAGGAACATTATTCTGACCGCTGATACACACTGCCAAATCACTTTCTAATGCATGTTTTAGTCTAACCATATTCCGTAGGCTTTTTAGTCAGCTGCGTTGTTTTTATTTTTGGAGAGGGGAGGAGACATATGGCCCAGGAATGGCATCTATATGGTGACAGTCTGGGCTGTCTTGCTCTTTAGAAAGAAGGCCCCTCGAGAAGGCCCTTCTCATGCCCTGGAGCACTTCACACCACAGGACACTTGGCGAACAAGGAGGAACAAACAGGACCTCTGACCGAGGAAGAGGCAGCCTTGGAAGAAACATATCAGTGTGTCTCTTTGTTAGGGTGAAAAGCAGGAAATTAACGTCAGACTTGTCATGCATAATTCAAAATGCTTGTTTCTGCTGCATTAAGACATTTTCTTACAGAGAGCCACCTGGCCAGCTGTCACCAGGTCACATGTAAATAATAGAAGACAACACTCTGAGGGCATTGCTCTGGATGGATCCCCACCTCCCCTGCCCCCCATGCTTTCCACACCTCTTTACTCCCATGGGAGGTCAGTAGGGTTTGGTGTAAGATTCTCCTCCTACTGTATCTCTGTGAGCAAAATGTAATTAAGAATCCATGAGATCCTCATCTTCCTTGACACACCTGGCTTTTCTACCTTCAGACAGGTAGAAAACCAGAGCTGTCGTTGTCCAGGCTTGGAAGGTAATGCTTCTTTTTTCTTTTTTCTTTTTTTTGCTGTACGCGGGCCTCTCACTGCTGTGGCCTCTCCCGTTGCGGAACACAGGCTCCGGACGTGCAGGCTCAGCGGCCATGGCTCACGGGCCCAGCCGCTCCGCGATATGTGGGATCTTCCTGGGCCGGGGCACGAGCCCGCGTCCCCTGCATCAGCAGGCGGACTCCCAACCACTGCACCACCAGGGAAGCCCGGAAGGCAATGCTTCTTGAAGAGGAATCCACTGGTCAGTGGTGGTTCATGAGGTTTCTTCTGGAAACTCATAGTTGACCGGTGTCATACATCCATTTATGATGCAACTGACTATTCTTTTATTTCTAGCACAAACTAGTACTGTGTTTAGATGCAAGACAAGCTCTAAGAAAATTGGCGATAGAGGGTAATTCTGACTTTAGGACTGCCACTCAGGCTGTGCAGGTTGTCCATTGCACAAGAGTACCTGGCTTGGGGGGAGTGGTTGGGGGAGGAGGTGGCAAGTAAGTTAAGACTGATACCTAGCCTACTAGCTACTACCCAGTATATACCCCCTAGCATGAGGCTATGCCCAGGTAATATTGTTATTCTCGGAGTACCATTTTTTAAATGAACTTTTTATTTGAGAACAGTTTTGAATTTACATAAGGATTATAATGTAGTACAGAGTTCTCACATACCCCCTACCCAGTTTCCCCTGTGGTTAGTATATTCCATTAATATGGTACACTTGTTAGAATTAAGGAATCAATATTGATACATTATTATTAAATCCATGCTTTATTTAGATTTCCTTAGTTTTTACTTAATGCCCTTTTCTATCCCAGCATCCAGGATACCACATTACGTTTAGCAGTTTTGTCTCCTTGGGCTGCTCTTGACTGTGACATTTTCTCAGATTTTGTTTGTTTTTGATGACCTTGCCAGTTTTGAGGAGTCCTGGTCAGGCATCTTGTAGGATGTCCCTTGGTTGGAATTTGTCTGATGTTTTCTCATGATTTAGACTGGGGTCACTGGCTTTGGGGATGACCACAAAGGTAAAGTGACACTTTCATCACATCATATCAAGGGTGCATTCTATCAACATGACGTCACTATAGAGGTTAACTTTGATCACCTGGCTGAGGTCATGTTTGTCAGGTTTCTCCAGGTAAAGTTACTCTTTTTTTCCACTTTTCATATTGCTTTAGAAGGACATCACTACATGCAGCCTACAGTTAAGAAGTGAGGAGTTATTCTCCACTACCTCAAGGGCAGACTATCTACACAAGTTATTTGGAATTCCTTTGCATTGGAGATTTATCTAGCCTCCTCTATTTATTTGTTTTACTTATTTATTCAATCATTGATTTATAATAGGAGTCCATACTGTATCCACATTATAGTTAATTTTTTTAAAGCTTCCTCATTTGTTGGTGACTCATCAAAAGCAGCTCCACAATTTCCTTTTCTTCTCCAGAGCTAAGGTGGCAGATGAAAGTGGGTGAGCCAGGCGGTCTGCAGAGCCCCCGGGTGCCCTTGCATGGTGCGTGGGCCAAAGGGAATTGAGAGGCACCATTCAAGGGCATCTTCCTCCATGTGATCTCTGCTGCTGTGGGAGAACAAATGTTTTTATTAGGAAAGGAGATGAGACCCATTCTTCTTAGAATTTTAGTGTCAGGCAAAACTTTAAAAATGAGGTCCAAATAATTTTTTAATGACACAGGGAGAATGCTTATGATAATTTAACATTCAGGGAGAGGAAAAGCATGTTACTAAATTGTTCGATTTCACTCTGCAATACACTATGTACAGAGAAAGCAGAATACACCAAAATATTAACAATGGTTTCCTCTGAGTGGTGGAATAATGGGTGTTTTTAATTGTCTTGTTTATACTTTGATATATTTTCCAAGCTTTCTATAATGAGTACACATGACTTTTATCATCTGGAAAGGAATGCTGAGAAAAAAATTTAAAGATACCTAATCCAAGTCACCTCCCTATTGTAGAGATGAAGAAACCAATGCCTGGAGAGATTAGATTGTTTCTCAACATGACACAGATATTAAATCGAAAGGTCAGGAGCCCAAGTGCAGCGTAGAGCCTATCTTCTCCACAGCTCCCAATAGAGAGTATAGCACGTACAACTTAAGCCCTAGGGGAATATCACCCCTACTTCCACCCACACCACATACCCATCCACAACCCCCCTTTCACCCCGATCCAAAAAGCCAGGATTAAAATGGCTCCCAAACCCTCGCTCCACTTCACCCAGAGACATAGGAGCTCTTGTCATCTCTAGGGAGGGGAAAGGAACTTTTATTTAATATCTGAGATAGGCAGGCATTGTGCTGGAACTTTATAACTCACTGAAACCCAACAGTGAGAATGGGAAAGGGAGGGTGGGGAGAGGAAGACTAACACGAACTCATAACAAACTAAGCCATAAGGCTGCTTCATCCCCATTTTACAGATGAAAAGACTGAGGCACACTCATGGCCACCAGTAGCAGAGCTAGGATTCAGACTTACCCCAGGCTTTCTGGCCCTCCTGTGGACACCATTACCATTGAGCCTCCCTGCTGTACTACGTTTCAGGTGCATATTCAAGGCTCCATAGGTATTTGTTGAATTCATGTAAAGACCTCAATTGTGTCCCATGCCTGAGATTTCAGCAGGCTCTCAAATCTCACCCTGAGAACACCTGACAGCCTAGCACAGGTGGCCTGGCCTGCATCCCGAGGTGATGGATATGATGCCAGATGTGGGCATCTGGGCGCTTCTGGGTACCCATTTACCTTTGCATAGGACATCCCCCAAGCTTGATGACCTGTCAAGAGGCTGCTCAGGGAAGATATATACTGATGAGAAATCTCAGCCTCCAGGTTCATTTTTCAAAGAAGCCAGGCAAATCTGGTGATTTATTCTCTGTCATTCTGATCCCAGCATATGTTCCACATCAGGTAAGTGAGATAGAAGGGATGGTTCAGCAAACATTAAGTTAAAAGAAACCCTGTCGGGCTTCCCCATGAATAGCTGGTTTTTATTTAAAGCCACAGAGTAATTAATTACACTGAGTAAAAAGCTATGGCTCTCTCCTGCACCATACTTCTCAAGTGTGTTCAGCAAGAAGACGCTGTTCTTACTCAATCGCGGTACACATGCCCACGCTGTCTTGGGATTGTGCTGCTTCCTTATTTTATTCCTTCTCATCTGCTGTCCCTTCTTGTTTTCCTTTGAATCTGAATCCCTCCCTACCTCTCTCTCCCTGTGCTTCCTGCCCATCTTCCCTTTCCTAATCTTTCTCCATCTCTTCCCTTCGCTGGGACTCCTGTTTCTGGTCTCAGATGTTCTGTCCTCCCTTGCACAAACGACCTGGGGCTTCCCACCGCCAGTGCATGCAGCCAGGCTCAGCCCAGCTCCCCCTCCAGCCCTGCCTCTGGTGACAGACCTAGAACTTGTTCTCTCCATCCCTGCCAGCTGTGCATCTGCTCCTGAAGATGGTATACATGGTAGCAGAGCACTTAGCTCAGTCATTTATGCTTGATCCTAAGAAGGGACCTGTACCATGTGTCATTAATTCATGAAACTAATCTGAATAGGAGAGAACGTCATGACTCTATTTGGTTACAATGGTGACTGTTGTGGATGGAGCCATGTAGATGGACAGATGGGAGGAAGGAAATAAAAAAAGTATGGAAGGACATTAACATCTCATTCATACATACATTCAAGAAGCATCTATTAAGCACATACTGTGTGTTCAGCTTGGTGTCAGATGTTGAGAATATGAATATAAAGTAAAACGAGATTCTGAGTCTAAACATTCTAGTTGGTGAGATACACATGAAAATAACAATTATAAATACAAAAGGAGACCTTATAAATAGTGATTGGGCAAGGTTTTCTGGGACTACAGGAGAGGATATTATCATTCAGGTGGGGTAGGGAGAAAGAGTTAACATAGGTTTCCCAGGAGATGATCTTGCGGACAAACAATGTCGGAAAGGAAATAAATGTGTTTTAGGGAGAGAGAATAGCCCTGTTCCCAGTCACTGAGAAATAAAGGGTTGAATCCTGTTAAGAGACCCACTAGTAGAGCATGGATGGGACATGGGCGAGGGTGGGAGACCCACGGAAGAGGAAGCTGCAGGGTCTCAGGGGCAGGTCATGGAGCCTTATAAGCCCTACTAAGGAGTCCAGACTTCGGTGCGTGGGCGATGGGGAACAACTGAAGACATTTCAGCAAGGGAATAATATGGTCCATCATACATTTTTGTTAAAGCACTCTGACAGGTGTGTAGATTGGCTTATAGGTTTCCAAGACAGGTGGCTGGAGACGACCCTTCAGATAAGAGATGATAAGGCTATACCCACAGCAGTGGTGATGGGCAAAGATGGCAGGAGCATTTGTTGAGTTTCTGCTGTGTCCTAGGCACTGAGCTAGATGCTTTCATACATGTTACCTCATGTGTGTGTTCAGAAAGCATGTACACAACTGTATAGCTCATCACACCGAAACTGAGCACAAAACTGGTCGACTATAAGATAATAAGAGTGACAGTTCTTCTGCACTGAAACGGTATAAATGGGTCCTTGAATGGAATTGAAATAGCTTGTGTTGGTGTTTACATGGACCACGTGATAGCTTTTGTTCAAGAAGAGCTAATGCGCACTCTCCGTACATCGCTTGTGGGAATGTATGTCGGTACAACCTTTCTGGAAAGCAGCACGGCCCTACTTTTCAAAAGCTGTAAAGTATGCAATTTTTGTTCCAGCAATTTCTGTTCTAGAAATTCAAACTAAGGAAAAATGAGGGATGTGTGCAAAGATTTAACTAAAAGGATAGTTATCGTAGCATTGTTGTCATAGCAAAAATATAAAAGCCATACAAACTGCAACAATTGAGGCCTGGTTAAATACGCTGCAGCACAACTGTACAGTCACATAGTTTGCAGCCTTTCAATGCCATGGTGTGGAAGTATATTCACAGACATGGAAAGATGTTCGCACAGATTTAGCTTCTCTTCAAAGATGCAGTCTAAATAGAAATGGGTGATTGCTATGCAAACACAACTTTAAGACAAATCCCCTGGCATCCCCTTGCACTAGTTTCCAATATATTTTTAAGTGGAGAAGCAGGCTACAGCACAACATATATAGCGTGATCCCATTTTAATTAAAAAGAAAAATATGTGCGTGTGAGTCTCATGAATATATAACCCTAGAAAGGGTGGCATGATATCTACTGAAATGTTAAATGTATTTATCACTGGGTAGGGAAACATAGGGGTTGGATCATTTTTATTTTATTCTTTTGGATTGTCTATAGTTTTTTTATTTATTTGTACAATGAGCACGTATTCTTATACTTAAAAAAAGAAAATAGGAGGAAGGAAGTCCATCACAGTCCTTACAACTGTGCAGAGGGTAGACTTACCCTCTTGTTGCTTCGTTTATTCAACCATCCTGCTTGATGGACCTATTATTTCTAGGCATCATGGAAGGTACCAGGGATGCAAGGGTAATGAAGCATGATTCCTGTCCTCAAGGAGCTTATAATCTAGCAGGAAAACTGATTAATAGATAAATAGTTATAACATGGTGCAGTAGGGAAAGCAATGCTGGAGGTGTTTACATCATTTGATGGGCTCACAAATGAGTCCTGTAGGTGATTAAAAAGTGACTTGCATTGGGTGGTTGTCGTTCTGCCCTCCATGCATCTCATCTTGTCTTGTCTTGACTGGGAAAGAGGCAGCGTGGTGGGTGGACAGAGTACTGGGTAGGAAATCGGCTCTGGTCTGGCCCTTCAACTAACCCAGGAAACCATTTTCATCTTTGTCGTTTGGTGTACAAGACCCTTCTCTGCTTCCAACCTACATTTCCAGTCTCATCTCCCACTCTTGCCTTCATTAACTCTGCGTCCTGCTTCTCACCTGAACTCGCACTGTCCTCTTGACCTTCCAGACCTTTGAACAACTTGGTGACTTGAAACATACTGTTCTCTTTACCTCGAACCCAGCCTTCTCTACCTCAGCACCATTGACCTTAGGGGCCAGATAATTCTTGGTTATGGGGGCTGTGTCGTGCCCATGCCTTGCAGCATCCCTGGCCTCCACTCTCTAGAAGCAGTAGCCACCCTCCAGTCGTGATAATCAAAAATGTCTCCAGACGTTGTCAGATGTTCTCTGGGGGAAAAAAGTCTCCCCAGGTTAAGAACCACTGCAGTCACCAACCATGTAACCTCGGAAAGGTCACTTAACGTCGCTGGGCCTGAGCCATCATCCAGAAAGTCGGGGCATGGAAACACAAGCAAGCAAATATCCTGTGGCTGTGATGGTCTGTGGTTCAGTCAGGTTTCCTGGGCTCCTTGCATCTTCTCCACATCGTGCTATGGGTTAAGGGGACACTGGCAGAAGTCCTGTTCCTGCTGTCTCAAGTTGCTGGAGAAAAAACTGTACATATCAAACAATTAATAAGCAACAGGCTGCAGCGTGTAAATTGAGTCCAGTTCTGAGGCCCTGAGGGTTCCTGCCCTGCAGTCCGGCTGGTGATGCCGTTCCGGGGCCCTGGGACAGTTTCTCTCTTGACATTTGAGCTTTGGTACCGCTCACACGTGGCAGTGCTGGCTGACATCTCTCAAGAAGACACGTGGCGCATCTGTGGTTGCAAATCCAAATTTCCGAAACCTCACGTAGGCCTCATGTGGCCACTGCTGTCCTGGGCTTCCAGGGGCTGCTCCAGGCAGTGCCATGAAAGCTGGGCACCGCTGGCTGGGTGGGAGGCCCCGTCACCCAGGGCTCATCTGAAAATGCTTCCTGTGGAGAAGAACAGCAGGCAGGGGACTCGGTGAAAGGAAAAAGGACATCCACTAAACCATCCCCTCCGTTCTCTTTGGATTACCATGAAGTTTTAACAGTCAACTTCTGTGACTCCAAAGTCCCCAAGCTTTGGATAGACACCCTGCATTGGGTCGAGCTAGAGCCTCTTCCTGGAGAAGGACTCAGTCTCTCCCAAGGGACCTGGATTAACCCTGGTGTTTGCTCACGTGGTATGGAACCCAAGGTTGACCCGGTCTTGCCGTCAATGCCCTGAAACACTGTGTCTCTGCTAAGGCGTATTTCTCTAGCCCTTGTTCATCATCTCGTTTGACTCCCAACCACGCTGGGAAGTAGGTGGCAGTGTCTTTATTCTACCAGTGGGAAATTGTGGTTCTGCGAGGTTTCATCACTGAAGATGGACAGAACCAGGACCCGAAACCCAGGTCTCTGCCACTCTCCATGCTCACTGCCCGGCCCCTCAGGAAGCTCCACCTGAAACACACATTCCCTGCCCCCTGTTCTTCACTCCTCCCCGTGCAGGTGTGAAGGGAGCCTCGGAGAGGGCGGAGGGCATGGGAGGGAACCCCCTGCAGACAAGCCTGGACCAGCTTCTAGAGGCCAGGCCTCAGCAGAGCAGGCAGAGGCCCAGGGAGCCCCCGAAGAGAAGGCTGCCCCACGAGCACCTGGGCCAGGCCTGACCCCCTCTGGGGCAGCTGCCGAGGCTCCCACCGTGCTCTCTGGAGCCTGGCCCCTGCCCCTCAGGAAGAGCAGTGGTCCTCCAGGCTCAGCACCCCAACTCCCCCCAGCCACGGAAGTCAGGAGCCTCAAGGCGGCCTCTTGCTCCAAGTTCTTCAGGTGAAAAGAGCAGGGACATTACCAGTGTGATGTGAGAGAGCCCCAGACTTGGCTTGAGAAGAAGCCAATTCAAATCCCAATTCATTCCCTCCTCTACAAAATGCAAATAATAGCATTTCCTCCTCCAAGATCTGTGTCAGACTTAAAAATAAAAGGTAACTATATTCAATACCTTGTAATAACCTATGATGGAAAATAATCTGGAAAAGAATAAATATATATATTATATATATATATATAATATATATATATATATATATAAAACTGAATCGCTTTGCTATATATCAGAAGCTATCACGACAATGTGACTCAACTATACTTCAATTTTCAAAATGGCAGCGGGGGGGCATGGGGGGAATCACTGCCACGACCAGCACACACAAAAAATTACATGCATAAGATACTTTACAGTACCTGGTCCATGAAAGGCAATTTTTTTTTTATTAGGAAATGTTTCTTGAGCACTTATTATGCACCAGGAATGAGAACAGGCCCTGAGGACCTGGGGGAATGAGACAGGCTCCGGGCATCCTCGGTGGTCTGGAGAGCCAGGCAGGGCCTGACGGGGCTGCTGTTTGGAAAGCTCAGAAGGAGGGGGGCAGCTGTCACGGGCACTGTCCCAGGACTCATATTTATCTCCTGGCGAGTCGAGACGGGCTCCTGGGTCAAGGAGCTCCGGCCACCTGCCTTCCCCATACAGAGCTGGCATTACTGGAAGTGTCCATGCTGCTGGGGAAGATCTGTAACTTGATGCGTCGCTCAGTGGGACTGCGGAGAATTCCATTTTGCTATCGGGAGCCGCCTTCCAATGCATCCATCTGAATTTTTAAATCGGTGGACTCCTTACGTGAGCACATCTGGCAGACAGCTCCTTCTGCCTGTCTCCCACAGCTTGCATGTTCCTTGACAAACCACCAGGAGGTGAATGCAGTGATTTCTAAGAAGGGGGACCTATTCCGGCACCATGGAGCTGGTCATTTGTTGTTTACCCCAACTGCTTAGAGCCAATAAAGCCTAGTGGACAACTGGTTATCGATAGCATGATGGGAAACCCTGTTGTTCTTTTATTAAGGTAAACCACATTTGGGACTCCTGGGGTGCAGCAGGGGTCCGTTCTGGGGTGCCGTGGGGTGGAGCAGCTCATAGGCAAGAGTCCAAGACTTGTTCCAGAGCCGCCAGGAGAGGAATGGCACCTTGACCAGTAGAAGCTTTAGAAATAGGGGTAGGAGGCTGGGCTGCAGCAGGAGCCTGCTGTCAGCTTACTTTCCATTGAGGGTGCAGATCCAGTTGGCCCGGAAGATGGGTCAGCATCTCCGAGAGAGCCCTGCCCTGCAGGAGCCAACCCAGCACAAGCGCTCAGCTGTCCAAAGGAGAATTTTGCCAACTGGAGCTGAAAGAACTTGACAGGAGTCCCACTCTGCCTCTGCCCTGGGGGGAGGCACAGGTCATGCCGATGCAGTGCTGCCGTGTAGCGTGTGCAGCCCACACCCACTCTCAGCTCCCCCCACCGTTTGCACGCTGCACACACGCCCTGCACTATGTTTGGGTGAGTGCATGGGTGGTGTTCCGGGTACGGGTAGCCCAGAGCTCTGACGACCAAAGCAAAATTCCGTAACTGAAGTAAATCCAGATCACTTCCCCCTCCACTTGCGTATCTGAGGGCAGAGCCCCTCCCAAAGGCCGCGGGGACCCCATTCTGCCGCCAGGGCACCCAGTGCACAGGCTCTGGGCCCCAGCGGGAGGTGACTGAAGTGGTCACTGGCATGGATTCTGAGTTCTTTCTCTCACCTCCTGCACACAAAATAGTCCTTCCTAAGACCTGTTTTCCTGCTGGGTTAGGGCCCTTGTCCCTAACCCCCATCTCTACTCTTTACCCCTTCTTCATTTATTTATATTACCTGAAGATTCCACGCCAGAGCCTGGACACAAGTCCCTAGCAGAGCACAGGCCACGGGGAAGACATTTGGTAAAATGGGCTTCCCTCCCATCCCCTCCCTCTTTCCCTCCAGGTTTTGGTGTTCACTCTGTTACCCCCAGGAACCCCATCACTTCTTCCAACCCATCACAGGCCCTACAGCCCTCTGCCCTGGCCTCGTTCCTATCGGCCAAGATATTTAAGGGGCAGGGAGAGTAAAGAGGGGACCAGTATGTGTCCTGCTGCCTGGAGATTTGGAAAGTCCCCAGAAGTATCCAAAGAACTGAGACTCACAAAGGTTTTTGCTTCCCATCAATCACTCACTCAGTACTTACTGTCGGCCAGGTTCAGTGTTAGGGACTGGGACGATAGAAATGAATAAGGCATGTGGGTCCCAGGCTCCAAGGAACTCACAGGACACACACACACACACACACACACACACACACACACACACACACACACACACACAGCTTGACGCTCTTCCTGTGTCCAAAGCCAGCACTCTCAGAGCAAGGAGGACTGTCAACTGTATCCATTACTTCACGTCTCTGCAGGGACCTAGGTTCTAGACCCCGTGTTAGTTCTCATACCTCGTTGGGCCTTAAATTAGTCAGAGTTCTCCAGAGAAACAGAACCAATGGAATGTGCATATATAGAAAGAGAGACTTATTTTAAGGAATTGACTCCCAAGATTATGGGGCTGGCAAGTCTACAGCCTGTAGGGTGGGCCGGCGGGCTGAACACGCAGGGCAGAGCTGCAGTAGGAGTTCGCAGGCCGTCTGCCGCCAGGATTCCCTCTCACTCAGGGGAGGCCAGTGTCTGTTCTATTCAGGTCTTCAGCTGATTGGATGAAGCCCACCCACAAGTAGAGCAGTTGGAGAATAAGTGGCCTTATTCCAAGTCCACCGACTTCAATGCTAAATCCAAAAAACCCCTTCGCGGAAACAGCCAGGATATGTTTAACCAAGTATCTGGCCACAGGGATCAGTTGACACATGAAATTAACCATCACTGTCCTGTTAACTCAAGAAATTGAACTGCGGTGAGTTGGAAGATTCCTTCATTTCTGGTGTTTTAGGAGGCTAGCAGCTCTGGTAAACGAGACGCAGACAGTGCTTTCCCTGCTGGAACTTTTTAGAGAAGCAAGCTATCCTTAGGGGTTTGCCCAAGATCAATGAGGCCACCAAGTGATTCCACAGTGGACCCCTCTCCCCAGCTGACTCCAGATGACGAAACCTCAGGACGTGACTTTGCTCGGTGGCCTAGTTCTAACGTTCATGGGAATCACCCGGGGACCTTTCAACCGAGCAGTTTCCAAACACATCTGTGAAGATTCTTATGTGTTAGATGTGGCATCGTGTTGGGGGCCTGGGCCCTAAAACCTACCCAGCAAGAAAGTAGCTACCTGGGACCTGGGAAGAAACACCCCCGGGGCAGGAGGCTGCCAAAAGTACCAAGACTGCCTCCCCAGGAGGCGGCTTGATTAAGGAGCCCCCAGGTGACTCCATCTGGTGCGATTTGTGGACACACTTTGAGATACGCTGGCCTGGCCTCTTCAGAGCATGCCAGGCTGAAGTAGTGAGGGTTGAGGGGTGAGTTCAAAGCGGGTAGGTAGGTGCCTTTGGAAACACATCAGTTAGCAGCTTGCCACTCCCCGTTGCTCTTTCCTACACGTCTCACTGCTCACCTGTCCCTCCCACCCGGTGGCTGAAACTTCCTCCCCACAAACCTCTTCCTCAAATTATCCCAAATCACAAACCAACCCTGCTGGGGGGGAGGGAAGGTGCCCAGGTTGGTGTTTTCACCTGTACCTGTGCTGCCTATCACTCTCTATCCCAGAAACCCTCTTAGCAGCCTCGAGTTTGAGGGTCTGCTCCTCCAAAAAATGACCAGGAAGGAATTTAGCAACCACAATTTAGCTGTGGTTTGTTCTTAATTTGTAGCGTCTCTTTCCTCCCAAACAACACTGGGAGATTTCATCAGACCGGATGATTTGGAGTCTAGACTAGATAAGAACTCCCATCGGTGAGAGCTACCCTGGGTCTGTCTGCCCAGGGAAGCAGCTGGAGCCTCCCTGCTCTCCAGGCAGGTGGGGAGATTGTGGTTCCCTGAGATTGCCCTCTCGCCACCACCCTAAGTCAGGCAGCAGGTGGAGAGGAAGGGGTTTAGGGAACAGGACTGGGTCAGAGGATGTTAAGATAGAGTTAAGGCAAGAGGATGCTGCTTTCAATTGACGGATGCTCAGCCTGTCCACAAGAAGTGTACAGATGGACCTCAGGTCTTTGGGTCAGGAGTCGATGCCTGCAGGACGGAAGCCATGTCTGGCCGGATTAGTCTGCACCAACTCTATTGCTTCACCTGAAAATGTATTTTAATAAAGATGTTGATTGGTGACCAGATGATCTTACTTTGGTCACTTCTAATGGTTCGTAGCCATGGAGGAAACCAGTTATTTATTCACCACCTATTTTTTCTAACTGCCCACAGGCACCAAGATAGAGCCTGGCAATACAGTGCAGAGTAGGAAAGACAGTGATTCCCTGCCCTGGTGAAAGCCCACAGCAGAGCTGGCAGGAGAGGCAGGCAAATGATTAGTCAGATGGAGGATGAATAACAGCTTAAGTACTCGGAAGGAGAAGTTCAGGGAGTACTGTAGCATGGGAAGGAGTACGGGCTCCCTAACCAAGTGCTGCAAGTTCAAATATTTCTGCCAAATGGTCTCAAACAAGGCTAAACCTCAGTTTCCTCGTCTGTTAAAAAAAAATAATAGGGCTTCCCTGGTGGCGCAGTGGTTGAGAGTCCGCCTGCTGATGCAGGGGACATGGGTTCGTGCCCCGGTCCAGGAAGATCCCACATGCCGCAGAGCGGCTGGGCCCGTGAGCCATGGCCGCTGAGCCTGCGCATCCGGAGCCTGTGCTCCGCAACGGGAGAGGCCACAACAGTGAAAGCCCTGTGTACCGCAAAAAATAAATAAATAATAATAATAATAAAGTGAAGGGATGAAATGTCTTTCCTTGCCAGGTGGGTTAGTGATGACTGAGATACAAGTGTCAGAGTCAGAGCATCTCACACAAGACTTGGTCTGTATCCCTTTGTACAAATGTTGGTTCCTTTTTCTGACCCTCCATCTTCCAGTGGTGCCGATGTCCATTCCCTTGCCTGCCCGGGGTGAGACGTGGAGTCCAGACAAGGGCTTCAGGAAGAAGCCCAAGTGAGTCTTCCTCCAAGGCTGTCTTGAGGATGAGTCCCAGGGGGTCCCATGAAAGTTGAGGGAGCCTCTCTCGTCAGGCGTGACTGGGTGGAAATATCAGGTCCTTCAAAGCCTGTGCAACCAGCTGCCCTGTAATCACTTGCAACAGAGACATGATGTGCTTCGCCTTCCATTTTATAACAATCAAGGCATTTTTAAAGGATTCTGTTAATTGCCATTTGCAGACGATTATTATCTATTCAGAATCCCCTGGCTCAAGTGAATCACACACTGTACATCGTGTCTGAGCTCTCGCAACCTGTTCACTGACCCCAAATGCCGCTGGGACTGGAGAGACAGGAAGAGAAAGGGGCTGAGTGGCAGGGAAGGGGCAGAAGTCTTGGGAGAAAACCAGAAGGCCCCTTCGGGTGTCTGTAGGTCGGAAGCGGGTGAGTCGATTTATGATCTCTCTGGGGTATGTTTAAGGCAAGAGAAGAGAAAGGTAGCGAATGGGTGGATTCTGCTCACAACTGGCGCAGCAGAGGAGGGAGGACCCTGACCAGCTTGCAGCATGGAAGCTCCACCCCACACCCAACTCGGGCTCCCAGGTGCTGGCTCCATCGCTGTTCCAAGTTGAGCTGCAGTTATCCTGACTCTGAGGCTTGGAATGTGGGAAGGAAGGAAGCTGGACATGCCGGCAGAGTCTAGCCAGGAGTTTTTAATGGAATCTGTAAATCCTCCCATAGAGGGAGTTGGGAAAACCAGTAATCAACAGCTGTTACCCACAGAGTTCTAGCTATACGCCCAAAGCTCTGTCAAGTCAACCCAACTAGTTATGTATTGCTACGTTCACTTTATAAATGAGGAACCGAGGCTCAAGGAGATTAAGCCAGTTGCCTAAGATCACACAACTCGTCAGTGTTGAAATCCACATCTTCTGATTCCAGAACCCCAGATGGAAACTGTAGTATTATATTCTTCTGCCTCTCCCCTGGGGGCCAACCTATGTAGTCTCACCAAAGACAAATTTTTTCTTCCTTATCCTTCACAGGGCCCAGCATCAAGCAGGATATTCAGGAAACATTTAATTAAAAGTTGCTAAATGAAGGAAGGAAGGAACCAGGGGATTGAGAAGTCTGTCCGTGCATTTCAATGTTAAATGGAAATATGCAAAGTGCATGAATATCGTATGCAAATCAACCTCTCATTCTCATCAACTGCCTGTATTGGCGTCGCATTGGAGAGAGGAGAGGGCTGCGTGGGTTTCACTGGGATGGGCTTCCCTTCTTGATGACAATATCTTTCAGTCATGGCTCCTGTTGACTTGAGCAGATATTGTAGGATGTGTGTGACTCCAGCCTCTTTTGGTCATCTATCAAAATTCTATGCATCCTTCAAGATTTGCTTCCACGGAGCCTACCCTGACTACTGGCCCTGATTGAATCTATTAACCCCCTTCCATGTTCTGGGTCCTTTGCTAGAGGAGACACTTGTAAGCAGGTAAATCTATTAGACTTTGTGCAAAACAGAGGTGTGTATGAAGCATAGGAATAAGAAAAAGGAGTGATGGGCAAGAGACAGGGCCTGCAGGAAGGTCAAGGGAGGCTTCACAAAGGAAGAGATACCTGAATGAGATCTTAAAGGCTCTGTAGGAGGCTGACAGGTAAACAAGACGGAGAGGAGATTCCAGGGGACAGCCTACACAGAGGCATGACAGTGTCCCACAGAAATGTGTATTTTGGAAGCTACGAGTACTATTTTATTTTTAATGATTTTGAAACATAAACCAGATTATGCTATTTCCCTGCTAAAAATGCTTCACTGGTTTCCACACACAGAGAAAGCAATCTTGACACCTTGCCATGGCCTGCCATGTTCTGGTCCCTGCCTTCCGCTCAGACTTACACCAGGTCCCCCTGCTCCAGGTTCATCAAGCTCCAGCCACAGCAGCCTTCCTTCTGTTCCTGAAGGATACCCAGCTCATTTGCACCTTAGGACCTTTGCACTTGCTATTCCATGTGCCTGGAATTCTCTTTTCTCAGCTCCACTCCCCCACCCCCATTTTGGGGAAACGATGCTCATATTCAAGTCTCCGCTCAAATATCACATCCCCCAAGAGTCCCACTCTGACCACCCCATCCAAAGTACTCTTCCAACCCACCTTCAGTCATCACCCTGTTTTACTTTCTCCTGTGTACTTCTCACTGTTTGAACCTACCTTATTTATTTCTTTACTTTTTATTGTCAGTCTCTTCTCTAAACCGTAAGTTCATGAGATCCTCAGCCTGCCTGACCCATTCACATGCATTCCCCAGAGATCAGGGACACACAGTGCCTGCACCTAATAGGCCCTCAGTATTTGTGGAATAAGTGGATGGATGGATGGATGGATGGATGGATGGATGGATGGAAGGATGGAATAAATAAATGAATGAATGATTGTTGTTGGACAAGGCTGATATAATGAACCATAAGGATGGAGAGACATTCAGGGAGCCAACCCCACTGGGCTTTGGATGTCATGCAGATCATTTATCCTGTAGCTGATGGGGAAACTATCATTCTCACCAGACAACTTAGCATTTGATTATCTCTTGCTTTGCATTGGCTTTTGAGAGTTTCTTATGCCTGAACCTTATCTCACCAAATCACTAACCAGATAGCGTGAACCAATTTTTGCAGAGAACTCTACGTCGTCCTTCTTTTACTGGGTTTTCATGGGCAAGTTTCTCCTTGTAAATCCCTCTAGCACTTGATTGAACATAGAGTAGATTCTCAATAAATATCTGTTAACTGATTGAACGTCTGAGGTGGTCCTTCAAAAGAGTAAAAAGAAGGAAACTGATCTATCCAGCATGGTGATGTCTGGACACCAGGCTAGGGCTTTACATACTCAGTCCCCATAGCTGCTTTATGCAGTGTGTGTCATTAGCCCCCTCACGGTCAAACTAGGGCTTAGAGAGGATCGACAGTGGGTCTTACAGCTGAGAAGCAGCAGGGCCGAGACCCAAGCCTCAGGCTCAGAACTCTTTCCGTTGTTCCATGTTGCCCTGCAATCCGTCCACAGTCCTGGCCTTAGCAGCCCCCGGAAGCGTCTGTCCCAGAGGCAGACTCAGTGGCCACAACTTAGGCAAGAGCTCAGTGGGCTCCTAAGTGTATCTGGAGCCTAATCACTAAGGATGTGATTAGACCTCTTGCCCTGAGGATGCCCCCAGCCCCCTCCTTCAGGGAGTTTCCAAGAGGCCCTTTGACCATGGGGCTGGGTGCCTGGTATAAAACACATAGAGAGGTAGGCTGATTCCTAGGCTTGCTGTCTCTTCCTGTGTCCTGGTGTGTACTGCCAGACCCTCCGTCACCCCCATTTGAGCCTGACACCCCCTGGGAAACCCAGTACTTCCACCAAGAGGCTTCTAGCGTTGTTCCTAAACGTCCATGCTCAGCAGGAGTCTGGGAGCCTCAGCCTCGCCCGTCTCTTTGTTGTGTTAAACCAGCCTGCATATCTCATGTTGAATGTTCCCCATCCCCACGATGCAGCCACGCCTCAACCCCCTACTGTCTGCAGAGCCCTCAGTCTCTTTGCCTGGACCAGACCCTGATGGCCAGACAGAGTTAGTGCTTTGACCCAGCTCTCTGTGCCTCAGTTTGCCCATATGCCAGATGGAGCAATCTCTTTTTCTCACCTCCACAAGGGAGTCCTAGGGACTAATTACTGTAAGCAAATCACTTTAATCATCATAATTATCAACAGCATTTTAGGATCCCCAGTCAGAAAGCTGATCATTAAGTTCTGCGACACCCCTTCTTCCCTGCCCAAGGCAGAAAGTTAATTTTGTAAGTGCCTGTTGAGATTATGAAAGCCCCAGCAAAGAGCATCCGGGAACAGACTGCATTTGGGGACATGATCATGGGATGACACTGCTGGCTCCACCATGGTTCCCTAAGACCCAAGTGATACCTTCCCCTTCCCAGAAAACGTGTTCGCTGGGTTAGGGATATATGGTTACATGCTTGTGTATCTTTTTAATGAAATAGAGGAAAATGAAAGAGGAATAATGCCACTTCTTAAGAGGAGGAAAGAGAGAAAGAAAGCAAAACAGCACAAGATTTCAACCCTGCCCCCTCTCTCCCCAGTTTTTTTCTTCTCTATGTAGGAGTGAGTGTTCTAATTCTGCAATGCTGTCATTACTGTAATGGGTTTGGCAGGTCCATATTACAGCCCCGAGACTGTCAGGAATGGATGACATGCTGTCTGTTACGGGCTCCTACTCTTCTCAGCCAACCGAGGGCCAGGAAGACAGGGGAGGAGGTGGGGGGCAGAGAGACTCCAGTTGGTTTAGGCATCCTAAGAGATGATCATTTTAACCCACTCACAACATTAGGGATGAAATGATACTAGATGCCACCCCTGGAGGGCTGGCGAATGCAAAGGGTTATGGGGATTGGAAGTAAACAGCATTACGAGGAGGTGAATTAACTCCACTGAGAGCTACTTTCCACGGTGGCCAAGCTCAGATTGCTTGTGATGGATTCTGTAGCACAAAGTGGAAACTACAGAGCACTGGGTTATGGGGCTTGGTGGGAAGGGGAGCGGGGGATGCTTCCTTATCCAGGTAGCAAATTTAAAAAAAAAAAAAAAAGTCTTCACTGGGGAAAAAAAAGGTGAGCTCGAACCTAGTAAGAAGCTGGCTCTAATCACTTCCTCACCTTTCAGCCAAGTGGCAGGAGCGGGAACGATTAATCACCCTGAGGAGTGAGGTGGGTCCCACTCTCTCTGCTGAGGTCAACTTTGTTGCTGTGCAGCTCCTTCTAAAACTGCCTGGTTCCCTTTGCCTGACCTTTGACCCCATTAAAGGGAGACAGTGAAGAAAATTATAGTAGCACCCTCTTCCCAGGGCCCTAAGGAAAAGGGCTTTCTGCGATCAAAAATAACTGTAGAAGTAAATAATGGTGTCCCGGCAATTATCAGAACATTGTTTTTTTGTTTGTTTTTACATCTTTATTGGAGTATAATTGCTTTACAATGGTGTGTTAGTTTCTGCTTTATAAGAAAGTGAATCAGCTATACATATACGTATATCCCCATATCTCCTCCCTCTTGCGTCTCCCTCCCTCCCACCCTCCCTATCGCACCCCTCTAGGTGGTCACAAAGCACGGAGCTGATCTCCCTGTGCTATGCGGCTGCTTCCCACTACCTATCTATTTTACGTTTGGTAGTGTATATATGTCCATGCCACTCTCTCACTTTGTCACAGCTCACCCTTCCCCCTCCCCATATCCTCAAGTCCATTCTCTAGTAAGTCTACATCTTTATTCCCATCTTGCCCCTACGTTCTTCATGACATTTTTTTTTTAGATGCCATATATATGTGTTAGCATACGGTGTTTGTCTCTCTCTTTCTGACTTACTTCACTCTGTATGACAGACTCTAGGTCCATCCACCTCACTACAAATAACTCAATTTCGTTTCTTTTTATGGCTGAGTAATATTCCATTGTATATATGTGCCACATCTTCTTTATCCATTCATCCGATGATGGACACTTAGGTTGCTTCCATCTCCAGGCTATTGTAAACAGAGCTGCAATGAACATTTTGGTACATGACTCTTTTTGAATTATGGTTTTCTCAGGGTATATGCCCAGTAGTCAGAACATTGTTTATTCCACGGCCAAAAGCTGGAGCCACAGTCCTGCCTGAACATAGCCTGAGGAGCACCTGTGATAAGGAAGCCCACCTGCCGCGTGCCCCACGAGGGCCAAAGAGCAGGTGCCGCAGTGGACTTGCCGGCCGTAAGGCGCCCCTGGTCCTCAGGAGGACATGGGCGCGTTGGTCTAGGTTTTCCCTTTGCTCTGCACTGTCTGCCATTGGGAGCTGACCCAGAATGGAGAAATACTGGGAAGAGAGTGGAAAAGGACACAGGGGCTTAGCTCTGTGGGGTTTTAGTAAGTAGATAAATCCATAGGTGAACTTAACAACCATTAGATCAAGACTTTCCTATTTCAGCCCTAGAAGGTTGTCCATCATCATGGCCTCCATTTTACAGATGGGGAAACTGATAACCTAGCCAGTAAAAAGAGTTTGCAGAACCATGGAATATGGTTGGCCTGGGGTATTTGGTGATCATCAGGGGCTTCTGAATTACCAACCTGTGGCCGCAGAAGGCTGGGAGACTCTAGGCACTTTTTATTACACTCTAATCTTTCACGAAAGGCTTCCGTTCTCCATCTCTAGGATGTCATATGGTCCCCTTGTGCTGTCTCTAAGCTGATACCTTTTACTTTTTCACCTGTATACCAATTGATTACACCCCAGAATTCTTCAAACTGCAGCGAGGAACTCTTTCACTTGACAAACAGAGCTGAGGTATCGGTGGGAGTGACACTTAGATGGTTCAGTGCAGACGATCCAGGAGTGTGGGACTCTTGGCCTAAGGCTCAGTCTTAGGGGGACCTGCCCCTTTGGGTCCTGAAGTTAGATCATGGAATAGCCATGTTTATGGGGCCCCAGAGGCCGACAGCACAAGCCCCACGCTCCACTCATGTGTAAAATAACTTATCAGGTTGGCCCAAGGCTTTGTTCGGGTTTTTCCATGAGATGATACAGAAAAACCCAAATGAACTTTTTGGCCAACCAAATACAAACCCAGCATTCCGGACCTACAAGTCCAGAGAGAGGGAGACGGTGATAACCAAGATCACATTAACTGAGACCCATGGGATGAGTGGGGAATTGTTTTGGGGGTGGAGGTCTAGCTCTCATTGGCACATGGAGGGCTAGCAGGAGACTCCTGAGGTGGTGGGAGTGCCATAGAGAAGGAGGTGGGCATCGGAGATGGATGTGAGAGGAGAAGGTCCTCAGCACCCTGGAAAAAGTGTCTCTGCTGGGAGTAAACTGGGAGCAACACAGCCCTGAAGCCACCGTGCCACCTGTTTGTAGGACAGACATTCGTAGCTTCCCCTGAAAGCAGAACGCAGCACAGTGCAGTCATCTTCTTCCGTCAACATCTAGTTAAGTAAGGTGGTGAGAGGCAGGACGCAGGGCAGAACCGATACTTGCTGAGATCACTGGCGCTGCTGCTTTCGGCCCGTTGACCACAATGACCTGCTGTCTGATAGCTTTCCTGGAGAAACTGAGTTATGTTTCATTTTGTCCCAGGGTATACGGGTGAGTGGGTTAGACAGGGGGAATGTTAGCATTCTATTCATTCTGATCTGAATCCTTTTTCAAACTCAAATGGCATACATAATCTTCCCCTTAATTAGAGCTTCTGAAATATCACTGGGCATCTGTATAACACCACCTTTCCTTGCTCTCTTCAGAGAAGGAGGGTGGGAGAGCTTGGCTGGGGAAAGAGGTGTGTGTGCAGAGTTGTAGGGGAAAAAAAGATATGGGAAAAGAGAGCAAAGATTCAGGGGGCAGAAGCCAGGGGAGTTGGAATATTGGCTGGAAACTAAGTGGGATCCTTAATCAGAGTCTGATGTTTTCAGAGAAGAAAGGGAGTGAGAGGGGGGGACAGAGAAGCGGAATTCACTCAGCACCTACTGTGGGTCAGGTGCTTTAGGAACATTCCCGCCCTACGTGTGCACATGTGAGGGGGGCTGCTTGCATTATCCTGACCTGACAGATGAGGAAACCGGGGCTCCAAAGTCTGGAAACTCATTCAAGGTCATATAGCAAGAACGGTGGCGGGTGGGGGCAGACTTCAGTCCTGTGCTAAGGGCACCATGCTCACCTGTCCCCGAGGCCCACCTCTGCTTTGGCCTCTCCTCGGGGGCACACTACCTGAGTGACTTATTAGGCTGTGCTCACAGATTCTGTGCGTGTGTCATGTGGCTCCAGAGAGACTAGCCCCCTCAAGCCAAAGGTGTCTGTCAGCTGTCAGCTTTGTAATACCTGCCGCCCCCTGCACCCCCATGCCCTCACCCCTGCCCCTCCACCAAAGCACCATTCAGGGCTCAGCAAAGGATGAGAAGTGAGCAGAGCGGCTCTGCCGGGCCCTCGGCACAGACGTGCACCTTCCTGAGGTCGTTGGCCTTGTGTACTGAAGATGACACTGCAGCCACAAGGCTGGCCGTGGAGTTGTCACGTTATGGAATGCCAAGCTGGAAGGAATTCCAGCCATCAGGTAGCCTAACTCCCTTATTTGGCTCGGGAAGATAGAGAGTTGTTCAAAATCACACAGCTGGTTAATGGCAGAGCCAGAGTCAGCTCTCGAACCCTGCCTGAGACCAGACCATGAGAAGAATGTGTCTGGGAGTCAGGACGGTGTTCCTGAGCCCCTGGCCCCCCTCCTCCTACCTTGTCATGCTCTCAAACTTCAACCCCAGGAGCGCAGAGTATGAGTGGCCTCTGAGAGTGTATCTCCAGAGCTGTCAGCCACAACCAAAGAAAACAAAGGAGAAATTTGGGGCCAAGCGTGGTTTGGAAGGGACTGTTGCAAAAGATGGCCCCAGATTCCACAACGTTGGATCCCAGCTTCTACTTAGATTGTACCTGCAGGGACCCTGCCCAGCAGATTGACAAAGGAGAACAAGACAGGAACCCCCATCCCAGGTCCCGCACTGAAGATCTGCATAGCAAAGGTTTCTGTTTAGGGTCATGTGACAAAGATCCAACTTAGCAAAGTTGTAAACCACAAAAGCGTTCATTTCTCTCATATGTAGTCAGGAGGTAGGCAGCAGAGCATGACTCCCATCTCTGGTCCCCCATGCTTTCTCCAGCTCCCACTGTCGTGCCCAGATACCAGCCGATGGGAAGGGGAGAAACAGAAGGGAAGCACTTGTCTCCTTCTCTTAAGGGCAGAGTCCAGAAGTTGTACACATCCCTTCTGCTCACATCCTGTTGGACAGGAGTTGCTCGCATAAGGGACAAGGGCAGGTGGGGAATGTGGGGCTTATTCTGGGCAACCTCATTTTCTCCTAATATTTAGGGTGTCCTTTAGTAGTAGCTAAAAAAGCAGAGAAGAATGGATATTAAAGGACATCTAGTGGGAAAAAAAAAAAGACATCTAGTAATGTTTGTCTCCGTGAAGAGATTATTTCTAATGAACCTTATGCATCTTCTTCGGGAGCCCAATGCAACCCAGCTCCCCCAGCCAAGAGAGGGAACCTTCTGCAAGGCATCCCCAAATGAAAGGTGAGTGAGCCAAGATGAACAGCCAGCAGGCCCAGAATAAATTCAATTATGGGAGATTCAGAGCTAGATATCAGAAAATGAGATAGAAAGCAGGGAGCAACCTCCTGGGGAGGCTCCCTAAGAGATCTTATAGGAAAGAAGATAAAACCAAGAAGAAACAGCACAGATCATAACTCTGCTCCAGCCCCCAGGGGCTGAGTGCAGTGCTCACTGGTCTACCTCGTACGATTCAGTGATACACAGAGACTACACGGTAATTACATTTGTACAGGATTAGTTAGCATTAAGAGTAACTACGTCCCAAAGTAATAACAGTATAACCATATAATCTGCTTTGTGAGTTAGGCTTACATTTGCTTCCTAAATCCTCTTCCCACTTACTGATCTTGACATTACTCGGGGGGGGGGGGGGGGGCGGGGGGGGGGGGGGAGGCAGGAGGAATGGACTCTGGACACTGCCCTCTGCTGGTGGCCAGCGGTGAATCACCATCTCTGCAAGTCTCAAGGAGTAAGAAATTGTCCAGAGAGGCCAGTCCACTGCAGTCCCCCCCAGTGAGCCTCAGGGAGGGAGAGCTGTCAGTAGCGTTTGCATGGGCAGCGCGCCGGGGCCTGACAGGCTGACTGCCATCCCTCTTCCCTTATTTAGGCCGTGCATGACCCCAAGCCCCTGTCAACTCCATTTCCACCCAGAGTTTCCATTCTTCTCAGACTGGTCAAGACAAGGACTCCAAGCCCTAGCCGACTCCTCAGAAGAAGGGGTGGGTTGGAGGAAGTGGACCACCTCCATGCCCATCCCAGGCGTCCCCCATGGTCCAGCATCAAGGAATATGAACTGATGAACTGACCTTCCACTTCTTATCCCATGTATGGCTAGCAGTATTTGTCCAAGAGGGCGAAAATGGACAAGAGAATAACCACCTTCCAAGCTACCCCAAACCAGACTGACCACCTTTAATAGTAACTCCTAAAACGTGTGTGGCACTTCCCAGCTTATAAAGCATTTCCACAGCCATTGTCTCATTTAATCCTCAAGACGATCCTATCAATAGGTATTATCACTCCTGTTCTATTGCTAAGACTCAGAGAGAGAAGTAGCTTGCCCAAGGTCAGGTAGCCAGTCAGTGATGGAGCTAAGTCTGGAGTCCTGATCATATGTCAAGTCTTAGCCTTGTTCTAGTACATCACAGTGGCCTCCCAACTCCTAGCAGACCCTGAGTAGAGCACTAGCATTAATGGGTGTGGTGCTATGTTACAGTGGGTATGTCTTGCTCTGTGATAATCCTCCCGTGTAATCTTGGGTTTCTGGTTGATCCCTCCAACTATGATGCAAGTCAGTGAGAACAGGGACTGACTCTTACTTGCTCCTTTGGATCCCTCCAGAGCCAAGCTCAAGGTGGAACATAAAGGAGGTTCTCAGATCTGAGTGGATTAATTGTTGATGGTCCACAGAAATGCAAGCTGTAAGAACATGCTAGAATGAAGCCATCTGAAGGAGCAGCTACCAGGAAGGAGCGAGGACGGTGCAGACAGGCTGGGCATGGAAGGCTCCCATTCTCTATGACAGCTCTCCCTCTCCTAGTACTGTTGGAGCTCTGTTGGAACATATCTGATGATCTACAGTTCTCAGTATGGGAGCAATGAACAATAAGTAGGAGCCATGAGCTGGCAGCCTCCCCAAAATTCCAGAGTGGAGACCAGTGGGTGACTCCCAGCCAAAGAGGAGGGAGGAAAGGAGAATCTCAGGCTGATCAGAACCATGCCTGACACATCTTAAACACCCAGTAAATATTTGTGATTGAATGAATGGGGAACCAGAGCAGAAGGTTCTTGGGAATAAGGAGAACTGTGCTAGATAAAAATCAGTTGCATGGGAAATCTCAGAGGTCTTTATGTCTGTGTAGGGAGTCCTGGGGTTGAGTTGGGTTTGGGTAGGGTGCCTTTGGACACTAGACCTGTGTTTGGGCTGGCTTAGCTGGCATTACATATTTCCCACTTCTCCATCTTGGCCATTCTTCTCTGAAAACACCTCATCGTATTTTATTCCAGATGTATTTCCTTACCCAAAGAGAATTGAATCTCTTTTAGAGATATTGATAATTGTATTTCAGAAAAGCATATTTCTTATTGTCTGAATAGAAAAGTGTATAAAATGTTAGGTGTATTTATGTCCAATTCTTATAGTCATAGAAGTTCCTTATGTCATAGAAGTACCTTCTCTAACAGTCTATTTGTTCATACAGCTAATGAGCTTTTCCTTCTAGAAAATTCTCTTTAAAAGCAGGCCATCCTCCTGGCCACATCATCATATATGTTGTCTACTAATGATTGCCAAAGATTTTTCTTTTATCACTAGCCCCTATCAGTAAAAAATTTAGCATATACCCAGAGTATATGCATTTCTACATAAATTATACACATGTACTCCAGTTCCAATGTATTATATGCATTAAAAATATATCTGCAAAATAGGCAATATAGAATTAAGAGATGAAGTACTTTTTTTCCTGTACTCCAAAGGATCAGATGACTTCCTGGGGTGCCCACAGCCCATTTTGGAGGCCACTGGCTTACACAAGATGACACCCAATGCACCCAAACTAAACATAATCAAAGAAGAATTTTACATTGTTTTCCAAATCAGTGCTGAAACATCTCATTCCAAAAGGTCCCATTCCATCTTGTAAGGGTTGAAAAAAATACCAACATGCCACATTTCAGATCGGTCAAAGATTTTTCTGCCCCAGAAGCAGTTTTGAGGGAGAAATTGTCATCTAGCGCTACAGTTATGCAAATGTGATAGTTATTTTTGACACTGGTAAATAATAGTTCTGTATGCACAGGCACTGTGTTCTTATCTTATCATGCAAGGTCTCAAGTCATAATTTAGATGTACGTAAGTGATTAGCATTTTGGAGCTATGGTAAGCAATTTGTGCAGTGTTCCCCATCTATCTTCTGCATTGAAAAGGTGATTAGCACCTTGGGGGTGGGGAAGGGAATACCTAACAAAATGCTTCTCTGATCAAGGTAAATCAAGCTGGCTGACGGATGATTGGCTGATGTACGTATACAAGCCATACCCTGGGTTGTCCTGTGTTCATGTTGGAATTAACAAAGGCTGCTTTTATCAGAAATTCACCTGACTTTTCTTCAAATGGTATGAAAATCATTACCCCTCAAAATAGTATTACTACAAATTATTTGATGCAGAATAAAAATATACACGCAACACTGGTAATACAACAAGCATAGTACTGTTATACAAATCTTTAAAAGACTACAAGACAGCATTGCCAGCCCACTCTAAAACTAGCTAATTGAGAAAGATTCCTTTATGCTAATACTTTTAATTGCCTGGGGAGCTTTATAGAAAGGTCAGTTACTGGCTAGTACTTTGAGAAGCTTAATAGCCAAAACCAGGAGCCCAGTTAAATAGTGTCGCAGCGGGAACACTGGTTCCTTCCTGCATGGCTGTACTGGATGTCTTTCTGGCTAATTAGTGAATCACAGCCATTGTGCAAACGAGCACCTCCTGATTGGCAACAGCTTGTATCTCTCCCCACCGCCCATGCAAAATGAGGCCAACTGAATGGCTGTTTGTAGTCCAATGCAGAACGAGGGAATGGTAACGTATTAGAGCCAGTCTCCTTCAGAGATCACATAGTCTAACTTCTCAATTTACAGATGAGGAAACTGAGTCTTCAGAGATTAGGACCCTTGCCTAAAATTCTTCAGTTAGCTAGTGGTAAAGCCATGCTTAATTTCAGACTTTTAAACTTCTAATAGATTCTGTTCTTTTCTGCCTCTAATTTTTTTTTCATCTTGGAAACGTTGGGATGCTACACACAAACTCATGAGACCCTATTATAGTGACAGGGAAACTAAGGTTGACAGAATGAAGTGTCACCAGATCAAGAACTCAAGAGACCTGTCTTTTGAAGGACCCTAAAACCACAGACTCTCTGCCCATCACATGGGAATTGAGCCTTTTCCCATGGGAAAATTCCTGGGTCATCTAACACCACCATGAAAGGACATAGACATGATTTTCATGAGTCCTTGAAACACTTCCCCACAGTGCTTAGGAAGTACCCAAGGTTTTCCTATTTCCCCACACCCCCGGAGTTCTGAGCTGAGGCCAATGGCTTCAGTCATAGCAAATTTGGATTATGAAACCTCTTCTCTTCTGAATTGTTGGGACTGACTTTTTCTTTTCTTTCCTTTTCTTTTCTTTTTCCAATTCCTTTGTAATCATCTCAAAGCCAAGTGCTCATTTCCACCAGAATTTTAAACATTGTGCCTCTGTGTAGCACAGCTTTTAATTTTCCTCCCTAACAGAAGTGATTGTTTATGTTGTAAATGCCACGTTAGTCTCCATGAAGTGGAGATGGAATTGATTTTCATTTCAGAGATTTCACAGCTTGCCCCAGAACTTTATGCTTGATTGCCAATGCTCAGAAATGCATGGGCTTCTGAGAGGTTCAGACATGATGTGTGTAATATGGCATATAAAATGTGAGAATTGGAGACGCATTTGTTGGGAGACAGACCCCTGTGTCTCAGTAGCTGTGCCTGTCCAGGTACTCAAAGAAAAACAATGCCTTGAGGGACTTCCCTGGTGACACAGTGGTTAAGAAACCACCTGCCAATGCAGGGGACACAGGTTCGAGCCCTGGCCCGGGAGGATCCCACATGCCGCAGAGCAACTAAGCCTGTGCGCCACAACTACTGAGCCTGCGCTCTAGAGCTCGTGAGCCACAACTACTGAGCCTGCACGCCACAACTACTGAAACCCCTGCACCTAGAGCCCATGCTCCACAGCAAGAGAAGCCATTGCCATGAGAAGCCTGCACAGAGCCATGAAGACCCAATGCAGCCATAAATAAATAAATAGACATAGATAAATTTATTTAGTTATTTATTTTTTAAAAATGCCTTGAGTAGAGGTGACACCTTCAAGAAACAGACTTCAGTCTCAAGTCAGCTCACCCAGAGTACCACCATCTTTCCCCTCCAGAAAGCTCTGGAAGATTTATTCATGGATCCCTTATTTCAACAAGCATTTCCTGAGCACCTGCCCAGAGCTGCTTGGGCATTATAGGAGTGAAAGGAGGAGTAGCACGCACCTTGGGAAGTTTATAACCTAATCGGGGAGAGAAGATGCAGGATGCCACCAGCGCATTTGTCAGGGACACGTGGATGCACTCCAAACTGAATTCAGAATGTACACTGCTCAAAGCAAAGGAAGGGAAAAGCTACAGAGGCACATGAGGGATGGAGGTGGAATGAAGGGCAGATGTCAGATTGACCCAAAGGAAATGTTTTATTTTTGCTTGTCTCCCCTGCTGCTTACAGAGCTACAGCCCCCTCCTCCTTGGGAAACCTGTTGTTTTTAACTGCTGGAGCCAAGATGACAGATGGCTCCACTCTCTTTCAGAGATGTGAGATAATGCCACTGGCATTTCATGGGCTTGGACAAATACTACATCTGTCCTGGTCTTGGTCATCTATTGGCCTAATCATCCAGAGAGCATGCCTTCCAAAGGACCCGCCTTACTTTCCTGGAAGCCCCTTCCTCTTCAAGAACTCCTTTGAAGCTGGAGTTTTTAGAACACAGTTAACATTCAATACAATATAATTAAGATATTCCCTATCATTCTATTGACTACTACATTGGACAGACCATTTTAAAGGTCTACATTTTCATATGGGGTGGACAGAATGACATCTCTGTAGCACACTACTTTTTTTTCTGTGCAAGTTTTTTTATTTTCTAACACAAATTTCAAATGTTTTCATTGAAGTATAATTGACTTACAATATTATATTAGTTTCAGGTGTGTAACATACTGACTCAATATTTTTATGTATTACAAAATGGTCACCATTATAAGTCTAGTTATCATCAGTCATGATACAAAGTTATTACAATATTTTTGACATGTATATATATGTAATATACCTTCAAGCAACTTAGGCTGCTTCCATATCTTAGCTATTGTAGATAATGCTGCAGTGAACACTAGGGTGCATAAACGTTTTCAAATTAGTGTTTTCATTTTCTTCAGATAAGTACCCAGAAGTGAAATTCCTGGATCACATGGTAGTTCTATTTTTAATTTTTTGAGGAACCCTACATACTGTTTTCCATACTGGCTGTATCAGTTTACATTCCCATGCAAGTGTTCCCTTTTCTCCACATCCTTTCCAAAACTTGTAATTTCTTGTCTTTTTGATAATAGACATTCTGACAGGTGTGAGATAATATCTCATTGTGGTTTTGATTTGCATTTCACTGATGATTAGTGATGCTGAGCGTCTTTTCATGTGCCATTTGTAGTACCACACAAATATTAGTATTATCTATTCCAGTTCTGTGAAAAATGCCCTTGGTATTTTGACAGGGATTACATTGAATCTATAGCTTTTTTTAAGTAGTATGGACATTTTAACAATATTAATTTTTCCAGTCTATGATCATGGTATATCTTTCCATTTATTTGTCAAATATTCAGTTTTTTCACTGATGTCTTGTACTTTTCAGAGTACAGGTCTTTCACCTGCTTGGTTAAATTTATCCCTAGGTATTTTATCCCTTTATTTTATTCTTTTTGATGCAACTGTAAATGGGATTGCTTCCTTATTTTCTCTTTCTGATAGTTTGTTATTAAGTGTATAAAAATGCAAAAGATTTCTCTATATTAATTTTGTACACTTTACAAAATTAATTCAACTTTTTGGAATTCATTTATTAGTTCTAATAGTTTCTTGGTGGAGTCTTTAGGGTTTTCTATATGTAATATCATGTCATCTGCAAATAGTGACAGTTTTACTTCTTCCCTTCCAATTTGGATGCCTTGCATTTTATTTTTTCTGTTTGATTGCCGTGGCTGAGACTTCCAACACCATGTTGAATAAAAGTGGCAGGAGTGGGCATTCTTGTTTTCTTCCTGATCTTAGAGGGAATGCTTTCAGCTTTTCACCATTGAATATGATGTTAGCTGTGGGTTTGTCATATATGACCTTTATTATGTTGGGGTATGTTTTCTCTATACACACTTTGTTGAGAGTTTTTATCATAAATGGATGCTGGACTTTGTCAAAAGCTTTTTCTACATCTTTTGAGATGATTATATGATTTTTATCCTTTGTTTTGTTAATGTGGTACATCACATTGATTTTTCAGATATTGAACCATCCTTGCATCCCTGGAACAAATCCCACTTGATCATAGTGTATGATCTTTTTAATATATTATTGAATTCAGTTTGCTAATATTTTGTTGAAATTTTTTGATTCTCTGTTTATCAAGGATATTGACCTGTACTTTTCTTTTTTGTAGTGTCTCTGTCTGGTTCGATATCAGGGCAATGCTGACCTCATAGAATGAATTAAAGAGTGTTCTTCCCTGTTCAATTTTTTGGAATAGTGGAGAAGGACAGGTATTAACTCTTCTTTAAATATTTGGTAGAATTCACCTGTGAAGTCATTTGCTCCTGAACTTTTGTTTGTTGGAAGTTTTAATTACCGATTCAATTTCGTTACTAGTAATCAATCTTTTCAGGTTTTCTCTTTCTTCCTGATTAATCTTGGAAAATTGTATGTTTCTAAGAATTTACCCATTTCTTCTAGGTTTTTCAAATTTTTGGCATATGATTGTTTACAGCAGTCTCATGATTATTTGTATTTCTGTGGTATTGATTGTAATATCTTCCCTTTTATTTCTGATTTTATTTATTTAGGTCTTCTCTCTTTTTTTCTTGATGAATGTGGGTAAAGGTTTATCAATTTTGTTTATCTCTTCAAAGAACCAGCTCTTAGTTTCACTGATATTTCCTATTGTTTTTTATCCTTTATTTCATTTTTTCCATGCTGTTCTTTATTATTTCTTCCTTCTACTAATTTTGGGCTTTGTTCTTCTTTTTCTAATTTCTTTAGCTGTAAAGTCAGATTGTTTATTTGATATTTTTCTTGTTTCTTGAGGTAGGCCTGTATTGCTATAAACATCCCTCTTAGAACTGCTTTTGCTGCATTCCACACATTTTGGAAATTGCATTTCCATTTTCATTTGCATCAAGATATATTTTGATTTCCTTTTTGATTTCTCCATTGACCCATTGGTTGTTTAGTCTCCATGTGTTTATGTTTTTTCCAGATTTCTTCTTGTAATTGATTTATAGTTTCCTACTGTTGTGGTCAGAAAAGATGCTTGATATCATTTCAGTCTTCTTTAATTTATTGACACTTGTTTTATGGTCAGACATGTGATCTATGCTGGAGTTTGTTCCATGTGCACTTGAAAAGAGTATGTATTCTGCAGTTCTGGGATGGAATGTTCTTTATATATCTATTAAATCCATCTGGTTTAATGTTTCATTTAAAGCCAATGTTTCCTTATTGATTTTCTGTCTGGATGACCTATCCATTGATGTAAGTGGGGCATTAAATTCCTCTACCATTATTGCATTCCTGTCAATTTCTCCCTTTACATTTGATAATATTTGCTGTATATATTTAGGTGCTCCTATGTTGGGTGCCTAAATATTTACAAATGTTATATCCTCTTTTTGGATTTACCATTTTATCATTATGTAATGCTCTACTTTGTCTTTTGTTACAGTCTTTGTTTTGAAGTCTATTTTTTCTCATATTAGTATTGCTACCCCAGCTTTCTTTTTGTTTCCATCTGCGTGGAATATGTTTTACCATCCCTTAACTTTCAGTCTGTGTGTGTCTTTAGATCTGAAGTGGGTCTCTTATAGGCAGCATATAGAGAGGCCTGTGTTTGTTTGTTTGTTTTTTTAATCCATTCAGCCACGCTTTGTCTTATGATTGGAGCATTTAGTACATTTACATTTAAAGGTATTATTGAGAGGTATGTATTATTTCCAGTTTGTTAATTGTTTTCTGGTTGTTTTCATAGTTCTTCTCTGTTCCTTTCTTCTTGTCTTTGTTTCTTCTTTTGTGGTTTGATGAGTTTCTTTAGTGTTATGTTTGGGTTCCTTTCTCTTAATTTTTTGTGTATATATTATAGGTTTTGGTTTGTGATTACAATGAGGTTCATATATATCAGCCTATATATAGCAGTTTATTTTAAGTTGGTAGTTGCTTAAGTTTGAATGCATTTTAAAAGCACTACAGTTTTACTACCCCCTCCATGTTTTATGCTCTTGATATCATATTTTACATCTTTTTATTTTGTGTATCCCTTAATACTTATTGTAGTTATATTTGATTTTACTACTTTTGTCTTTTAACTTTCATACTACCTTTTTAAGTGGCTGCTCCACTGCCTTTGCTATATATTTGCCTTTACCAGTGAGATTTTTTTTCTTTCATAGATTTTCTTATTACTAGATTATGACCTTTTCTTTTCTCTTAAAGAAGACCCTTTAACATTTCTTGTAAGGCTGCTTTAGTGATGGTGAACTCCTTTACTTTTTGCTTTCCTGGGAAACTCTATCTCTCCTTCAATTCTGAATGATAACCTTGCCGTGTAGAATATTCTCGGTTGTGTTTTTTTCTTTTGGCACTTTAAATATATCATGCCACTTTCTTCTAGCCTGTAAGGTTTCTGCTTAAAAATCAGCTTATAGTCTTATGGGAGTTCCCTTGTGTGTGACTAGTTGTTTTCTCTTGCTGTCTTTTAAATTGTCTCTTTATCTTTAAATTTTGCCATTTTAATTTTAGTTTGTCTTAGCATAGTTCTCTTTAGATTCATCTTGTTTGGGACTCTCTGGGATTCCTGAAACTGGTCTCTTTCCTGCCCCAGGTTAGGGAGGTTTTCAGTCATTTTTTCTTCAAATAAGTTTTCTGCCTCTTTCTCTCTCTCTTGTTTCTATGAAAGAGCTACCTCTCCCAGTCTTGAAGGCATGACCTTGTGTAGGTGCATCTGCTGTGTAGACTGTGTGTGCTGGGTGGCTTTGGCAGGCTCGGTGGAGCAGAGATGGTCATGGGCTGGAGTGAGGAGGAGAGGTCCCAGGGTAAGCCATGCAGTGTATAATTTACATGGCAGTGCTGGCGGATGGAGCCTTTTGCTGGAGGAGATCAGGAAATCTTATTTTGAATGATTATCATTATTGTTATTATAAACCATTCTACTTAATTATAACTAGCTCCATTGAGTTATAAATATGTATATTTTAATGTTAACAATATGAGCTTTATTGGCCAAAGACATAATCAGTGATTAAAAGAGAAATCTCTTGATGTCCAAAACAGCCACACTAAATTAATGATAGTGTGTAAAGATCCCCAATTCCACTGCCAGTCAATGAACGAAATTTCTTTACATCAAGTTAACAACTGGGTGTGATTTAATATTTCTGAGTGAGACTTCAAAATTGAGTGCTGGGTCATGCAGGCTGGTGCAAGACTCTCTCCCTGTCAGTCTGTCTGTCTATCTCTCTCTCTTTCTCTCTCTCTGTCTCTCTCTCTCTCCCTGAATGGCAGATGGCAGACACACATGTGCAAGGTAGGGGAAAGGGGGTGGAAACAAGTGCAAATAAGTGGTATGGAGAAGAGTTACTTGAAGCTGTCAGGGAGACATGTTTTGACAGAGAGAGCTGGAATTAGTTGGCTGCCAGGGGAAGCTCTGGAGCAACAGGAAATGGGTGGGGGGGGCAGCATAGACACTCAGGGAAGCATCTGTTAGTATGCAGACCATTTCCTATGTAGGCCTTTTTCTTCTTTTTCTCTGTTCTCTCTCTCTCTCTCTCTCTCTCCCTCTCTCTCTCTCTCTCTCTCTCTCTCTCTCTCTCTCTCTCACACACACACACACACACACACACACACACACACACTTTTTGGTGTGGTTCTTCTTTAAACAGAGTAGGGGGAGGAGGTGGCTTTTTCAAGTCCAGTTCTCATTTTGTGTCAAAGAGTAGTATTGATTTTCCACCCATGACTGCTGAAAATTAAAATTTCTTCATGAAGCTGGGTTCTATTCTTGTTGTGTTCCTTATCTTTTTAAATATGATTCCCTGCACTTCAAGACTTCATGGCTAAAATCATAATGAACTTCCCCATCCACCACAGTGCATGGGATCAAGAGAGATTTGCCTGCAGGCCCAGTGTTTGTGGCTGTAGGAGGGGCGGCTAGGGCCTTGGGCTGCAATAAATGTTTTTCCTCTGGTTACTTAATGCCCTATCTTTGGGCCACAGGCTTATTGACTTACTACTAATTTTCCTGTCAGGATAATTCTTCCAATCAAGATTTAAAACAAACTAGGAGGTTACTGAAGTGCTGAGATTAAAGCCTAATGCTTCCTTTTATTTGATTAAGATACTCTTATCTGGTTTCTTTGTGCCCAATTTAGACTCGGCACAAACCTTCCTTAAAGGGCCAGGCTTGTTTGTCTCAAGCAGACACTTTCTTTCACATCTGCCTCGCCTGCTGTGTATTTGCTCACTGGGAAGAAGAAATAGATTACTCCCCCCTGAATCAACTTTCAGGCAGCTGCTCAGGGCAACTTTCTTCAAGGTCTTGCCATGGAAAAAGAGACAGTCATTTCCTAAGCGGTGATTTGGGGTGACCTATATTTTTGGAAACTATTGGCTTCACCATCACCTCCTCTTCTTCCGACATGTGGACCCAAAGCCTGAATAGAGAACTGCACTTAGAGGAGAGATTATTGAGAGAGGAGAGACAATCTGGGAAGAACACAGCATGCTCCCCGACACCACTAAATGCACAAACTCACCATGACTTTAAAGGTGGTCTTTCAAATTTATCTCTTGTCCCCCTTGTTTGCTTCGCCAGTGATGTTGAGCCCCTTCACCAGTATCTGAGGAAGATATTATCCAGCTTATAGCCCGGAAACCAAGCAGACTTTGCCCATCCCCTTCTGTTATTTTCTGTATATGTTCATTTGAGCCCCCAAGAGAAAGCTCCCCAACCAAACATCCAGCCCAGCTACATAGTCTGAGTTGAAGGCCAGAGACAGACACACAGAGAACATGAAGTTAGTGAGGAAGGTTCCGGGGATGCTGTTTTCAGCACTGAACATCTTTATTTTCCACCAAGTTTTCTTTTAATCTCTCTTTCTATTAAAAGTCTTCTCAGTGCTAATGCAATAAATTTAGATCTGTAGCCAGATGCAGAGGAAAACTTTTGGCAGGGAATACTCCATCAAAAGACATTGCAAATGAAATATGCTCTCCCTTGGGGATTATTCTACAGTTTAATTTAATTTGACATTTCAAATTAAATTAATTCAAATGGTTATGCAGTTTCCAGGGAAAACAGACTTCATTTATGATGTTCTGCCACCAAATTGTTTAGCAGCCATCATACATCTCACGTTGTTAACTAAGAAAGATAAATAGTGACAAGGTAAGCTCTTCCCCTCATTTCCCAGTCCCGGCCTTAAATAGAGCACAAGGAAATCCTTCCAACATCATATGCTCCCTTACTGGGCAGCATAAATATTTATTAAGACCATTATAGTTAAGACTAATGCTATCTGTGGACCCTTCTAGCTAATCATTTCCTAGCATGTGATGAAGATGTATGAAGCCTCATGAGAGGAACAGATGTGATGATTCCTGTTTTATAGACCAGGAGGCAGGTGGTGATGGGATTTACCCAGCCTCACACAGAGCACCAGGATGAGAGGCAGGAGCTCAGATCCAGCCCCCAGGTTCTCAACCCTCCACTGTGTCACGTTATGCTCCCTGCTTGTAGCCCTTCACTCGGCCTTAATATGATCTGAACCAGGTCTGCACTGTCCAAGCAAACAGAAAATGAAGTCATTACTGAGGAAATGAATCAACATAGGCATGCCATCTGGGGAGCTAAGGAGAAGAAGACTCATGTCCCACAGCTGTCTTTTATGTCATTTTATTTTTTAGATTAACAGACAGAAAATTGCCTCTTTTCTTCAGTTGCCATTTTTGTTTGTTGTTTGTCCTAAATAATCTAGGTTACCCACTCTCTTTTGTGAGTGTGGTTAGCCGGGAAGGGAGCCCTGCATCCCTTTGGCGCAGGAAGGAGCTGGTGGCCCCTCAGGGTGACTACAGGACCCTCCTGCCTGGTTCTGGAAAGGCTGATTGGCTGTGAGCTGGAGAGGAAGATTCAAAGCCCCGCCAAGGCAGCGAGGGATGCTTGGTGATCTGATGCTAGGTCACTTGGATTGGAAAGGCTTCCTCCAGTGTGGAGAGTGGGCAAGCAAACATTTGCCAACATGTTATGTCCTGGGGAGCTTTTTTGCTTGTTTTTCTTCTTTCTTTTAGAGCATAGGTTTATTGAACGCATGCTGTTCCTTGAGTCTACTAACCTCGTGTCCCTAAATGTTGCCTGGAGGAAGGCAGACCATTTGTGGAAGGCTTACGTCTCTGCTATTGCGTTCGTGCCCACTGGCCACATGAAAACTCCAAGGCTTCGCTGCTAAAACAGAAATTAATATTATCACAAGAGACGGTGGCAGAGCACAGAAAGCTAGATTTACAGCAGTTCATTGCTACTTCCTTCAACAAAGGACACAAGTTTTAGAGAACAAAGGGAGTGTATCTGTACCAACATCTCATGCCATCAGCACTGTTCAACTCAACCCCATTTCCTCCTAACATCCACAAGGAAACAACGCATATGCCTTTATCCTTTTTTATGCCTTCACTTTAGGAGAGTTCCTTTTCAGGGGTACAGCTAGGAGAGTCCATGGATTTAGATTTCCTTGACAGGAGAAATGGAATTTTCATTCCTCTGACATGTGAACCTTTAGGGGAAAAAACAGTAATTATTAGAACAGTGATACTTGGTACAGTAGATGCCTGTAAATTGTTCCCAAACATGAAAGGCTTCAGTGTCCTATAGTTCTGCATTTGTTTTCAGGTACAACACCCAGTGGGCTTATTCTGTTGTAAGGATAATGCTATTATGCAATCAATATTATTAGCACAGTAATAATAATGTAAACGCTGCGGCTACATAATTAACTCACCAGCTACTTAGCACCTGGGATCTCCTGAATTCATAAATGCCTAACTAATCCTGACATTTTTTAAAGCCATCTTTTCAATTCTTGAAAAAGGAATCCACAAAATCCAAAAGTAAGGAGGCCCCTAAAGATAATTTTTTTTTTTTTGCGGTACGCGGGCCTCTCACTGTTGTGGCCTCTCCCGTTGTGGAGCACAGGCTCCGGACGCGCAGACTCAGCGGCCATGGCTCACGGGCCCAGCCGCTCCGTGGCATGTGGGATCTTCCCGGACCGGGGCACGAACCCACGTCCCCTGCATCGGCAGGCGGACTCTCAACCACTGCGCCGCCAGGGAAGCCCCCCCCAAAGATAATTTTGAAAGCCAAGACCTATAGCCAGATACCTGGTTGAAGAGAATCATAAAGGCTGCAATGTTTCGAACACCTACCAAGAGCCTGGGAAATGTTTAAATGCAGCATCTTATTCCATCTTCACAACTCAGAGATAGGGGTGCCTGTCCCCACTTTGCAAAAGAAGACACTGAGCCACAAGGAGGTGAAGTCACTCGGTCAAAGTTGCATGCCCAGGCAGAGTTGGGATTTGAAACCAGTTCTTTTTTTGCTGTCAAGCCCAGATTCTGACTGACTGTATATAATTCTCTGGCTGCCCTGGTTACAGATAAACACAAACGGAGGAGACTGGACTTTTGTCTCTCTCTTTCTATTCATCTCCTTTCACTTTTCCCTTTGCATTTTTTTCCCCTCTTTGGCTTTCTTCTTATAATCAGATAGACACTGGAATTTTACACTAGCTCTCACCTTTATTTTTTTCTTTTTCTCTTAACAAAAGTATTTGGTAAGAATCCATTTGCAGCAGGTTTTGTAACAATTACTTTGTACAGTTTTTTAACCGATCGTCCCTCTTTCCCCTAAGATCTCACATTCCAAAATTATTTTAACTCTCTTATCAAAATTATTTTAACTCTCTTATCAAACTCTCTTATGTGTAGAAAATGATCTCTCTCTGTGACAAATACTAAATGAACTGAGTTTATTTAGCCAGCAGAAGAGAAACTTGAACAGTGTTTTTAAAACAGCTTTCAAGTTTATAACAGAGATATTGAAACCTTCCCAGCTGTTCTCCACTGCTAGCAAAAACAGAACAGAAGGAAAGTGGTTCGCTCAAAGCAATAGACATTCTGATTATGTGTAAGAACTTTCTGGCTGTGAAGAATTGTTAGACAAGGACATGGTTTACTGAGGCGGGTTGTCCTTGGACACCTTTCCGAATAGGACGGTTTGCTTTCTGGGGTCTTTTAGACTTAGGGGGACTAGTTTGAATGAGCTGAGTAGACGCTGAGTCCAGGCTGAGTCCTCAGCTCATCCAGGCTGAGTCCTCTCACTGTACAGAATGTGTTTAGATAGTTTGTCTACACTGTCAACACGAAGTGGAAGTTTCGTCAATTTTCTGGTAAATTCTGAAGCACAGATCTAAGATAAAATATATTTCATCTAAAGGATCCAAATTGATTTCTCTGTCCGAATCACAGGTATACACATCCATGTAGAGAAACTAGACAAGATCGTATTAAGGTAACAAACTTAATTGGATTTATAAAAATCTCTAAATGTTGTTTGCTTTTTAGAGGTAGGTGCCATGTAAGTGTAAGCCATCTCTAGAATGATAGCCACTATGCATTTTATTAGCACAGTTATGGAAATGGAGACAGGTGAGCATTAGTCACTAAGGACCTGGGTTCAGATCCTCGTACAATTCATGTGATATATCTGAGAGTCCGCTTTCCTCTCTATGAAATGAAAAAGATTATGCCTATTTCCTGGTATGGGGAGAGGGAGCTTAGATTAGACAGCATTTGTACATCACCCCTCAGAGTGCCTGCCAATACCAGTTGGTTCTTTCCTAATAAAATGTTCCATGGAACCTCTTGCAGGGTCCAGCCCAGGAGCCCTGAAAGGCCTCACTGCTGCATTCACCGGCAAGTTGAAACCACATCCCTCAGCCTCTCTCAGCCAACTTCCCTCCCACCCCCAGTCTGGGCCCTCGTTTCCAAAGAGGAGAGGAGAGGAGTGCTCCTCTCTGGTTTGGAGCTCCTACATGTTTGAGCACCGAGTATTTTTACAGCCAATGTGTCATAATTGAGAACATTTTTATGGCATCTCTAAGGAATAGGTGTATGTTCAATGGGATGGGTGTTGAGGAGGAAGCACTGTAGTAGAAGCAGTGAACTGGGGATTAAAGGACCCGAGTTCTAGGTGCAGGGTTGCCAAGGTGATTTGGGGCAGGTCACTTCACTGCTCTGTGCCTCGGCAGCAGTTAACATTTATTCTGTGCCTACTGTGTGCCAGGGACCTGCTTACTACCTTCATTATTTTCAATATCCGTAGTACCCCGAGGTAGATAGACAACACACCCTTCCTTTTACAGATGGGGAAACTGAGGTTCAGGCAAGTTGGGAAGGACCCCTGATGGCCGGTGAACAGATGAGCTGCCATTAGCACCCATGATGCAGGACGTCATAGCATGAACCTGTCCCACTTCACAGCCCTGACTCAGTTCCGTCGCGGGAAAAAAAATGAGATTAGATGAAGTTCTCTAGGGTCTTCTATGTCCCGGATAGTTGATGAATCTAATTCTGATTCCTTCCCAGCCTCACAGCCAGCCTGGACTCATTAAGGGCGGAGTCATAGAAACGATCACAGCCATCAATTTCCACCTCTCTCACCCCCATCCCTTCATTTGTCTCCCTTCCTCTCTAAAGACTATTTGGAAGTTCACTTTTATTTCCTTCCCTGAGACATAATTGTTGACAGTTTTTTGAAAAGAAGGGCTTTCTGGTGAGGGGACAGAATCGAAAGAGTACTTTGGTAAAAAAGTCACTTGAAAAATGATCCTATTTCCTTTGGAGATGCTCTTGTAACATTATTATGAGCCATCTGTTAAGCTCCTCTCCCCTTGCATGACCTTTCTGGTGTTCAGTCCCCCGGAGAAAACCGGCAGGAAGGGAGGACGAGCCCTCGTCATTGGGCACAGAGGAATGGGGCAGTGCTAGTCAGTGCATGCAGCAAAGGTGTAGACAATGCAAGCCAAGCGCAAATACCAGCAAATGTTCTAGGGATTAGCAGATAAGTTGCATCAGGAGAGGACCAGGGCGCCAAATTTCTATAGCCGAGAAAGGATCCAACTCCAAGGGGACACAATCACGGTCTATAAATACCTCTACAAAAACAGTATAAATGAAGTAAGGGAATTAATCAATCGTGTCTCCAAAGCCAGGGGGACAAGGTGCACTAGCCCTCAGCGTGCAGAGGGAGATGGAAAGCACAGTAGTAAAAAGTTCAGAGCTCAAAGGGGTAATTGGGCAAAGGGCTGGGCTCTCCAGGGGAAGTGGCCATGATCCACTGCTGTCTGGAGACCGGGGCAGGAGGAGATTAAATGCGAACTGATCCGGAGTCCAAGGAGGCCCAACAAGGCTAGATGGGGGTCAAACAAGATGACCCAAGTGGTTCTTCCACCTATGATTCAGTGAACTGAGGAGTAATTACTTACTCTTGCAAATTGCTTGGTAAATACGCTGAGTAAATCAAAGAAGCATTTTCAGCAGCAGAGTAGCTGGGGACGAGCAGATTGGCCGCAGATTCCAGAGAGACCCCGAGCAGCGTTGGGTTTGTCAGTGAGACTTTTTATCGTAACTTTGGATGGCACACCTGTCCCTGTTTAGTCCACGGTTATTAACCTGAGAAGCAGCTTCCCTTGTCAGAGGGCAGGCACTCCACCCAGGGCCTTATCCGGCCTCAGCCTGCCTGGCCCTGCCCCTTCCAGAAGAACCTTCCGCCTCTTGCCTCCCCACCACACGCTCTGCCTGCCCCGCCCTGCCCTTCAACAATATGAATGGCTCCAGCCTAAGTACTTGAACGGAGTCAGGCCTCTCCTCCACAGAGCCTGTTTAGGATGGCCTGAATGCCTGCTGGGAATAATTCTAGCCATAGGCAAGCTCAAGAATTATTGATGAAATAACCTTCTGGGGCCCGAGTCTGGGGTTTTGCAGATGCAACGGCAAGATTATTGTTTACGTGGGGACTTGATCAGGCGGTGACCTAGAATGCGTTTAGTTCCTTTATTGCTTTCGCAGCTTCCTGGGGCTAACACTGACTTCTGCCACGGAAGCCCGGGCAGCTTGTTGGGAAAGGGAGTGAAAGGAAGTGGACGGTGAGATTGTCTGCACGTCCAGGAGGCCAAAAAGTACCGAGGCAGCATCTTGCCCCGGGATGAGAGGGCCCCGGGTCTCCCTTGCGTCACCAGGACTGGAATGGCGTAAAAGAATTCAGCTTTGCAGCGACTTGCTGTTTTCACCTTAAAAGCTCAACCTCACCAGGTTCGAAGAGCAGATAAATCAATGACGAGGGAGGTAGTTATTAAGGGAGCATCCCCTAACAGGGGCCACAGTGCTAGGCTGGAGACAGACCTAGAGGAAGGTCATCTGGGAAGGCCACGTCCAGGGGCAGGAAAGAGGGCAGCACCCTTGTGGTGTGGGCTTCAGCTGACCACGGGTCTCTAGGGGGCAAGGGCCACAGAAAGCACTGTCTGAAAAGAACCGCTCTGCAACACATAGAAAGGGGTGTAGGGGTCTTGTCTCTCCTCCCTGCACAGGGTTTTTTCCTCACCCATTCATTTATTCACTCAATTTGTACTGAGTACCTACCCTGTATCAGGCACTTTGCTAGGTTTGGAGATTCCACAATAAATAAGATCGTTTCCAGTCTCAACATGCTCAAGGAAGATGCACTCCCAATCACATCGGGTCCTTAATACCACAATGGAGGGATAGACAAAGCCTTCCCCATGCGCACAGTGGCAACTGCCGAGAGCACTGCTTTGTAGAAAAGTAACACATGAACCTTTGAAGGGTGAATAGGAGTTTTCCAGTTAGAGGAAGACCATCCAGATAGTGGCAATGAGATTGCATGACTTAATCAAGGCATAATAAATGGTCCAGGAAAACTGGGGTATAGAGTGCCTAGTGGGGAAAACATGAGATGGTATAGCTTTCAGTATTAAGGTCTTATCACACACTGGCTACATGGCCAAGAGCTCTGTTTCTGTTATTGTATTTAATCCTTATAACAACCCTCTGAAATTTAGAACAATTGTGTAACTTGATGAGGGTCACAGCTAGTCAGGACGGAGTAAGGATGTGAGATCTGCTTGCCTGGGATGAAGCCACACCCCAAGCTCTATGCTATTGAGTCACGTTAACTGAAGGAAGGGCTAGGAAGCTTGAAATTTTAGAATCCAGTGCACCAGAGCTATAAAGTATAAAGGCCAACCTGCTCACCGGATAGAGAAGAAAAACAAGTTAGTTACACAGCTGAAAGAATTCCATTCATTTTAAGAAAGTCCTTCAGTACCGCATTAAGAAGTTCAAGGAATTCCCTGGTGGTCCAGGGGTTAGGACTCCGTGCTTTCACTACTGTGGGCCCAGGTTCGATCCCTGGTCGGGGAACTAAGATCCCACAAGCTGCATGGAACGGTCAAAAAAATGTTTTTAAGTTCAGAATCACTGAAGGCAGGACATGAGTGTGTCTGTTTCAGAATATACTCTAGAGGCAGCAAGGCCTATTAGAGCACAGTGGAAACTGAAAGCAGAAAGATACCACTTATACAGAGTGTGGTCCATAAACCACTCACCTTGGAGCCACTGGAGGCCCTGCCCCCAGACCTACCTAACCAGTTGTTCTAGGCCAGGGGCTGGAGAATGTATGCTTGTAAAAAGCTCCCCATGTGATTCATAAGTACAATGGTGTTTGAGACCAACAAGTTGAGAAGTGATTGAGCTATCTGATATCTGCAGTACTCCAGGAGAGAGATAGCAAGGGCCTGGATTTGGGTAGTGATCATGACAATGTAGAAAGAGGCAGGCCTTCTTTTTTTTTTTTAATTTTATTTATTTTTTATACAGCAGGTTCTTATTAGTTATCTATTTTATACATATTAGTGTATATATGTCAATCCCAATCTCTCAGTTCATCCCATCACCACCACCCCCACATCCCCCGCTTGGTGTCCATACGTTTTTTCTCTACATCTGTGTCTCTATTTCTGCCTTGCAAACCGGTTCATCTGTACCATTTTTCTAGATTCCACATATATGCGTTAATATGCAATATTTGTTTTTCTCTTTCTGACTTACTTCACTCTGTATGACAGTCTCTAGGTCCATCCATATCTCTACAAATGACCCAATTTTGTTCCTTTTTATGGCTGACTAATATTCCATTGTATATATGTACCACATCTTCTTTATCCATTCCTCTGTCGATGGGCATTTAGGTTGCTTCCATGAACTGGCTATTGTAAATAGTGCTGCAGTGAACACTGGGGTGCATGTGTCTTTTTGAATTATGGTTTTCTCTGGGCATATGCCCAGTAGTGGGATTGCTAGGTCATATGATAATTTTATTGTTAGTTTTTTAAGGAACCTCCATACTGTTCTCCACAGTGGCTGTATCAATTTACATTCCCACCAACAGTGCAAGAGGGTTCCCTTTTCTCCATGGCAGGCCTTCTTTCGTAGAGAACTTTTGCAGAGATATTGTCATCAGGATGTGGTTGGATGAGGCAGAAAGAGAGATTTCCAAGATCACGCTGAGGTCTCCAGCTTGGGTGTCTGGGTAGCTGGTGATGGTGATGCATGGAGGTTGGAGTTTTAGCTTTGAAAATCTTGAGTTTTTGATGTATCTGCAGGATATGCCAGTGGAGATGTCTGTCCAGTCATCTGAAACTCCAGTGTGGAACTCGGAAGACAGGAGGCAGAACATGGGCAGAGATAGGAATTTGGGAGCCTTGATTGATTGCTACATCCTGCATAAAGTTGATCCTGCATGAGGCAGAGTTCATCACTTTCTCTGCCACATATCCTTAACACCTGTACAACACATATCCCACCGTGTTGTACCTATTTGCTTTATGTATCTGCTCGTCTACTAAACCACAGGCTGATTAAGAGCAATGTCCGTATGCCCAAGTGCCCAGCACAGCGTCTGGCACACATGAGTTTCTTTAAAATATCACGGAATACGTGTAAGAGAATAGAGAATTAGACAAAATCGAGAAAAGTTCTAAAGACCTGGTCTCAGGGACCATCAACATTTGCAGGATGGGTGGAAGAGGGCAGGACTACAGAGAAACCTAACAAAGGGTGGTTAGAGTGGGAGGAGGGAAAGCAAAAGAAACTAGTGACTGGGAGAGAAGAGAGAAGAGAACTCTTCAGCTGCTGCAAAGAGGCCAAGCAGAGGCTGGCAGCGGTAACAAGGAATGTTGTCCCTTTCAAGAGTAAGCCTGGGCTGCTACAAAGATAAGCCCCAGACACCAAGCCTGGCCTCTGCCGTTTTCATCTTGTTCTTTCCTTGCAAGTCCAAGCAGCCCTGGCATTGTGAGGGTGAGTGGTGAGGCCATGAGAACCCAGAATGTGTCAAGCAATGAGGTGGCCAGAAGAATCCAGAAGGCCACTGCAGGCCAAGCTCTCACGTGGTCCTCCCATATGGGAGGGACCCATGCATATGGGTCCCTCCCATATGCATGCCACACAGATGGCTGGGAAGCTCAGCGGTTAGACCACCTGAGACCCCCCGAATACATTTTTTCTTCTCTCCCTCATCTCTGGCTTTGGTCCTATGGGCTTCTTTTCATGCATGTGTTTGGGAATTTGGGGGAAACACAAAGAACCACTGGAAATGGCCATACTGAGTATACCAAGTATTTACTGTAACACAGCCTGGGGAGTTTGTTTGATTTTGCTATCTTTCCTTTTTTCTTTTCCTTTTTTCCTATCTTGGTCTTATCTCACTGGCCTCAGCTCACATGACCACGCTGTAAAATTCTATTTTGTGTTTTTTTCAGATGTTGAAATGTGAACCAAATGCTGTTTTTAACGAATTAGGAAATTGTTTAGGCTTCTCTCTCTTTTTTTTTTTCTTTTGAATTGCTGTAGGGCGTACCTCAAAGCTTCAGTTGGAAGCCTGCAATTTAGAGTCATTTTCTTTAGGCAACAGAGGCTGCGCTGTATCACAGAGATATCACCACAGCTCAAATTCAAAGAGTCTGTGGTGGAGGAACCAGGATACTGGACTTGGAACATAGGAGGGTGATGTTGCGGGAGGTTCCCTGAGAACCTCTCAAGGAGGTGGCCAGAGGCAGGTGGCCAGGATGGCAGGGGTGCCCACTGGTGACCAGGGTCTCCTCTTTCAACTGGGCCTCCAGCCAAGAATATTCAACTTCCCAGTAGACATTTCCACCATGATGGCTCCCATCACCTCAAACCTAAAATGTCTTGAACAGAGTCGATCGCTTTCCTTACTGAACCAGTTCTATTATTGTTTCAATCTTTATTTAGTGTCTACTATGCGGTAGACAGAATTTTAAGTGTTGGGGTCATGGTGTGCAGCAAAGACACGGTATCTGGCTCCTGAAGCCTACACTGTAGCAGGGAAAGCGGATCTGAAATATTGTTGCCATTGTCCTGAGCGCTGTAAATAACCGTAATAAGAGTAACATTCATTGAGTTCTTACCGTCTACCAGACGCCATTGCCATCACCACTGGACATAGACAGGGAGCCCGGACATAGTCTGGAGGGTCAGGACAGGCTCTGCACCCTCTTCCTCTGCCCCATGGAGTGTCCCCCTTGGCCACCATTTTTTCTCAGACACACACTGTGGAAACTGAGGTCTCTGCCTCTTCTGTCCTTCCTCTCTAACATCACCAAACATGGCTCTGCCTCCATCACCTGTCCCTCCTCTCCTGGCCCTCTCTGGTCCAGCAGCCTGGCTCCCCCAGGTGGATGTCACAGCAGCCCTGGCCTCTCTGCCTCCAGCCTCCCTTCTGTCCTCTCTGCTCTGCACATCTCCTCAAGATGAACTTTCAGAAAGGCTGCTCCCTGCTCAACATCTTAGTCACTTATTCAACAAAGATTTATCAGAGGGTCTGCCTCACTCAAAAACTCAGGTTACACCACTTCAAAAACAAGTTTAGACTTGTAAAAAGCAAGTCATCCACTTACTTATTACAAGACTGTCTTAAAATCAGATGGAATCACTTTACGTGTGCATTCCTTCACAGCAAAATCATTGTTAAACTTTATGAAATAAAAGACTAATAAAACATAAAAGAAATCGGGTTATATGTTTCAATAGAGAAACTGATGCCAATTGTGGTCCCTTGACTAAAGACAGTCCAACTTCCTTCACCTAGCACGCTTGCCCTCCCCCCATAGGCCAGCTTTCCAGGTTCATCTCCACAAATGACTTGTTCACCACTTCTCCAAACACAACTTCTGCCTTCCTGGGCCCCATGCCCCTCTCCATTTCTACTTGTTATTCAGAAATAAGGCCCTAATCAAATGTCACCTCTCCATGAGGCCTTCCGTGATGAAGCCAAGAGGAGGTGCAGAAGTAGTTTCTCCCATCACTGAATTTATTCCGAGATACATCCTCAGTGCCCATGCCTGCCTGTGTGTGTCTGACACACTCATATGCATGCCACGCAGATGGCTGAGAACCCCTAGGAATCCCTGTGTGTACCTGCCGTTGGTAAACCTTGGCTCTGCTCCAGGAACTGTGCTAAGTGGCCAGCCAGAGTCTCTCTTGTATTCATCACAACCCTTTAATGAAGTGGGCATCATCATCATATCCCCATATTACAGATAAGATCAAAGAGGTTAGGTGAGTTGCATAAACAAGGTCATACCACCAGTAAGTGGCAAAGCAAAGGTTCAAACCCAATTTTGACCTAATCCCATGTATGTAATACTACACTGCCACTCATCAGGCAAGAATTCCTCTTTAAACAATCATGTACCTCGATTGCCTTGTACAGTGCTTCTTGTGCAGTATGCATTCACAGTTATATCCCAATACCTCACACAGAGTCCAGAACGTCTCCTGCATGTGCAGGGAACACCCGTGACTGAATGAATGGGATTGTTGCCGGGCGCCCCCACAAAACTTCGGAATGAGAACAGCTGAAACTGGGGCCTGAGAGTCTCTATGTTGACAAAAATCCAGGTGATTCGTACACGGCCAGCCAGCCCTCCCCTGTCCACAGACTGACATTACGACACTAGTCCAGCAAAAGACACGGAGGTCCACAGTAGTTAATCGACTGGCCCAAGGTTAGCAGCCTCCCTCCCACCCCCAAGACATTTCTGCTGGCTGGAGCCTTTATAGTCAGCCCCTCTTAGTATCCGCCTGGCTGGAAGATAAGATACTAACACTGGGCAGAAAGCAAGCCCGTATCTCCGTCTGTCCTGTCTAAGGGGATCTTAAATTGGATTTCCTGACTCTTCCCTCTGAGGAGGTGCTTACTAAGGCCTCATCTCCGAGAAGCTGAGCAGGGGACAGCCTCTGAGCAGCTGACCTAGAAACTCTAAACCGCAGCAAACCAAGTCTTTGACCTGGAAGTGCCTTGTCCTTGGGTTCTGCTTAATGCAGATCCATCATCTTCAGAATCTCCTCCTTGCCTCTTCAGAGAGGAGCCACGTTGCCCCGCTACCAGTGTGTCAGTGACGTGACAAAGCTGTTGATCAATAAAGATCGGGCTGCATAACCTCTCTCTGAAGCTGTGTTTGGCCTATCCGGTTTGAAAAGCCACTGTCCGCTAATTTCTTAGCAGCTGGGGTGATGTATTCAAAAGAAAAGAAGATTTGGAGTTAGACCTACCTGAACTGATGTCCCAGTTCAGCCACATACTGGCTGTGTGATCTTGACAAGTTACTTGCCCTCTCTGATCCTCAGTTTCCTCATCCCTATTGTGAGGAGAGTTTAATGGGAAATCTCTGGTTCCCTCCAGTTCTGACATCTAGGGTCTGTGTTCCACGGCCTGCGGTGTGAGCTCCTCCTATGATCCAAGTTCAGTGTGATGAACAGACTCAGTTCTGCTTCATGTTGGCCATTCTGTGTTATCAGTCCAGCCCACTGAGGCATGAAAATAAATCAGAAGCAATGAGAGGTTAGGATACATTGTCCTTCCATGAACACCACCCTCCTCCCAACCCCCGGTCCTGCCTTGATAATAACGCTCCCCTGCATACAGACAGACAGCACGACTCTCTGGGAAATCCTCGAGAAATGCCATCCATATGTTTCTGAATCATTTACACTGAACCCATCATAATATTGTTATTTGAAGATCCATCTACATTTGTTCTAAAGGCTTATTTTAAAGCTTATGCAAATGAACTAGATTAAGGTTGCATTCTGGAAGCTGAGGCTGGAAAATGGGAAGTTCATTTTAAAGCTTGGTGTAAATAGAGTTTCCCATGTGTTCCAAATAGTGCTTCCTCCTTAGACCAAGTGTCCTCCATTCAACCGCCCCCCCCCCCCATAACCTCAGCCCGAGAGAAGTTCTCTGGGAGGGAAATGCTAATTGGTGGCAGTTAGGAATAATGGAAAGAACTAGGGAACGGTAGTCTAATTGTCTGCCTCTTAACTAGCCTTATGGCATTGGGTGAGTTACCCAATTTTCCTAGGTTTCAGTTTCTTCATTTGGGTCCCACACAAGACCTCTGTGGTTCCCTGATGTAGGCAGCATTAGAATTGCCTGAGGACCAGAGTCTGGGCTTCTCGCCCTGATCTACTGAATTATAGTCTCCAGGAGTGAAGCCCCAGAGTTGGAATTTGTCACATGTTTCCCAAGTAATTCTGATGTGCGCCCAGATATGAGAACCACTAGCCTCGATGATCTACAGGGATCTCTCCTCGCTACCTACAAGGTTCTACGATTTGTACCGAAGTATCGCTTTTCAACTCATATTTCCCTACCTGCCTCCTGCACTCTTGTATGTGCTAAAAAGTCCCATTTATCATATGGCCCATATTGTGGACTCTCAGGCATTTTCTTTGAAGAATCTTGATGCACTTGTTGAATTCTGGTTGGATGTAAGAAACCATCACTTATCACCCCAGCACACTCTGACGGGGAGGCTGAAGCTTGGAGCTCAGTATCTGGTGGCATTACAGAGCCCCTGAAGAGTCATTGTGTCTGCGTTACAGAAGCTAGCAGACCCCCTGATGAACAAACACAGCTGCATCAGTAAAATGACTTGCATATTAGCACCCTTCTGTCTATGTAGGTGTTGAGTGAGTAGCATTATGGGAATCTGCATTAGAACTTGGATCTGTGCTCCAAAGCACTGGTGAAAATGGAGATGGGGGGAGAAGAGAGAAGAGGCCTGTGCTTTGGAAAGGACACCTTGTCTTTCCCCTGAATTGCCTCTTCCTACTGTTGAGACCAGAGTGTTGGCCTGTGTTACGTAATGCCCAGGATGGTTTTCCGTTCAGTGCCCGCAGAAACGAGACCCTCGTGATGATAGCTTCTCCCTGGTCTGTCACTTTCCCTGTTCTCACACAGCCCCAAAGTCAGCGCTGTTTGATGATATTTCCGAGAGTCTTGTCCCTTGTTATACCATGGAGGACCCCCCTGGGACAATGTACATCTCCTGCTCAATGAGTCTGGCTTTCTCCAAGCAGCATGACCTCATTTTGATGTAAATCTGGCAAGGGTTACCTTCTCTGCTCCCAACAAGGAAAGGATATACCTGAGCCCAGCGAATTTGTCTAACTTTGTCTTTCAGTCCATTTTTGTGCCTCCGCCCCTCCTCACCTCTCCATCAAAGCACCAAGCGCCCCCTCCCGGACCCTACCATCTTTCAGTCTCAGTCGAGCTATGGGATTATTGTTTTATTAGTCTTCTTTCCCAAGATAAGTGAAGATGCTGGGACAAAGCAGTGTCTTACCCATAGGGATAAGTTGCAAATATAAGCAACATGCTTCCGGGTAGGAGAGAGATCTGTGAGCGAGGGGCTTTCACGTGACTCCCAAGTCAGGGCACATTTGTGACTGCTGAAGTCTGTCTGGAATATCCAGACGGACTTTTCTAACTTCCAGACAACTGTGGCACCAAAAAGTAGAACAAATACCATCTCCACTGAATTTAGCAATAGAGCAGTTTCGTTTCCTTCAATCCTATTTATAAAACCATATTTTACACCATTGCTTCAACTCAGCTCCATCTGCAGTTTCTTCCATTAATCACAGTAGAACTCCCCACTGTAGCTTTCATTACCTGCTCAAAATGAATGTGGAGAGAAAACATAATTAGGTGCCACCTTTTAAAAATAATATCTTGAAAACAGAGCGATGACTTAAATAAAAAAGAAGGAAGGAGGGAAGAAACACCATTTGAACTAATGGGCCAAATTACCTCAGGTTAAGCTGGATTTTAAATCAGCTTTTTCTTTCTCTCTTTCTCTCTCTCTCTCTGCCCCCAGCCCTCCAGTGAATCATGACAAATTTAGAGTTCAGCTGGATGGATGATTAGATTTCCTCGTCTCTGCTGAAACAATGACATATTTCTATAATATTAAACCCGTCAAACTGATCAAAGTGCAGTGTCAAAATTCTAAGTGCTTTCCTGTCCAATCCCCTGTGCTCTGGCAAACTGGAGCACATTTTATTTGCCAGCCCTAAATTCCCTGAGGTTTTTGAAACCTGATCCCTGCTGCCTGATTGGCGGGGGTTGGTGCCTTTCTCCTGGACGTGTTTGCCACCATCCACATCGCTGGCGGGAGTATTCCCCAAGGGCCGTCCCATCCACCAAGCCCGACACACGCCTTGACTGTTGTTTGCGCCTCCTTCGGCCTGAAATACAGACTTTGTACGTTACCAAACCGAGTGGCTGAGCCAGACAAGAAACCCTCGGGAAGAGTGCGTTAGGTGGTATAAGACCCAGGCAGGGTTCGTGGTTCGTGGTGCTACCTGACACCTGGCCCGCGACCAAGGGGCCAAATGCTACTCAGGGGCTGCTCAACTTTACCCAGATTCCTCCGTTTCTTCTCCTGTCAATGAGAGTAATTCAGTAACGCCGGCTCAGCCTACGGCACAAGGCTGTTACGCTGATGAAGATTAAGTGATTTATGGAGAACCCCGTAGCCAGGCCGGGATGAGATCACATGAACACTATTATGAGTGTCATCCCATGCTCTGTGGGCAAGTTATCTGTGGAAGTCAGGCAATTTGCATCAGTGAATCCACAGTTTAGACACTAACGTGGAGCAGTGGGGAGAGTTCAGCTTCGGAGTCAGATCAGCCTGGATTGGAGTTTCCATTCTGGCGCTTTCTAGCTGTGTGGCGGTGAGCAAGTTACTTGGTCTTTCGGAAACACAGTTTCTTCGTTTGAACGATGGAGATAACACGTACCTGCCTTTTAAGATCGCTGAGGTGTTATAAGAATTAAATGAAACATATATTTAAGCACCTGGAACACAGTAGGCTCTCAGTAAATGATAGCTTTATCTCTGAGTGCTTTGTTTCCTAGACATTGTCTGGAAGAATAAGGAAACAGATGTCGCTCTGTCTTTAAGGAGTTTCTTGTCTGACACCAGGTCCTGGGGAGCTGGGGGTGGAGTTCATTTCTTTTTTTTTTTTTTTTTTCTTTTCTTTATTGGAGTATAATTGCTTTACAATGGTGTGTTAGTTTCTGCTTTATAACAAAGTGAATCAGTTATACATATACATATGTTCCCATATCTCTTCCCTCTTGCGTCTCCCTCCCTCCCACCCTCCCGATCCCACCCCTCCAGGCGGTCACAAAGCACCGAGCTGATCTCCCTGTGCTATGTGGCTGCTTCCCACTAGCTATCTACCTTATGTTTGATAGCGTATACATTTCTTCTTCCGTAAACTTTTTTTTCAGGTAACTACCTGACTCATGAAGCAGTAAACCTCTTTCTGGGTTGTCGTGGGGTTTTTTTGTTGTTGTTTTTTAATGTTGTTTTGTTTGATTTTGGCCTTCTGTTCTTAAGACCTGCTAGGGCTAAAATAGGAAAGGCCATTTCGGGGAAGGGAAAAGGATGGAGAGAGCCAACAAGGGGTGGCTACAGTGACTCCATTTCTTAACAAATGAGAAACAAGCTCAAGATTTACAGATTAAGTGCTATTAATTACCACCCAGCAAATATTGAACCACAATGTTGTGCTTCCAGAAAAAAAAACAGGAACCTCAGCCTGGTTACTAAAAGGCTCCATTAGCCTGCATGAACATACATCCCACTCCTGTGGCCGCATCCCATTCATGTGAACATGCATCCCACTCGTGTGTCTCTGAGGACTCCAGGGGAGGCACAGGCAGGGCACACCAGACAGGGTCTGGCTGGGTGCCTCTAGGAAGCCCACTTGCCCCTGTGGCCCATGTCTGGAACAGTGGCGAGGGGGAGCCCTCTGCCAGGAAGGACCAAAAGGAGGCAGAGGACAAGAGGAGGTGGGGTAGGTGGGACGACCAATGGTGCTGTTGGGGGATTCTCACCTTGTAATCAAAGACACGTCGGGTTTTGTTCCTTGGCTTAGCTGTGGGCCTTGCATACTTTGTAACTAGCACATGGGAAGCCTTAGGTATACTTGTGCATTTAAAATGTCCTGCCCTGACCAACCTTGTGCATACACAAGCCTCCTCTAGCTCACCATGTCCCCAGATGCCCTCATACACTGGAGGATGCCAAGATGGGGAAGAAGCTAACACACATTGATGGGTCGTCACCTTGCTAAGTGTTCACATAAGTGATCTCATTCTGTCCACCACTGGGATCATTGCCATCGTTGTATGGTAGGGAAACCGAGACTTCAAGATGTTGAGCCCTTGCCCAGGTCCTTTACCGGGATCCACATAAGACCCAGAAGCCCCGGTTCTCCTCCCCCCACAACATGCTGCCCCACCCCTAGACCCCAGGACGATGGGGGCTGCTTGAGTGGTGGGAGAGCAGAAGGGCGAGCTCACACCCGCTCTGCCTTCTCCCTGCCTCTGTGGCCACTGCCCTCGGTGCTCTGGAGCTGAAGCCACCAGCACACCCTCTGCCCTGAACGTTTCCTGCTTCCCTCCCATGTTCCTGGACCCCAGCCCGATGCACTGACAGCCACCATTGTCCCCGAAGTCAGCCCCCCAATCAGGAGGACGCACTCATTCTCCCCTTGGCGAGTGCATCTCTACTCTGTACACTCTCACCCAGATTCTGCCAAATCTGCATCCGAAAATTGCCAAATGAAGCAAAGTGGGAAACTTACTATTTGAGAAAACTCTAGCCTTTTTTTCTTTTCTGAAATCTGAACAAGGGCAGTGCTCCTGGAGATAATGTTTTCTGATGTAACAAATTGCTGTCTCCCTGAATAACTAGAGAGAGCCTTTCCCTCCCACGCTCCCTGACAGCCAGAGTAGGGCACACCCTCTGAGTTCTTTATCCCGGGTACCACAGGGACATGTATGGTGACCCCCATCCGCCTGTCTCCCTGTGACCTTTAACCCTACCCCCACCTCAGTTTTCTCATCGTAAAATCTGGAGGCTGGTCTACACGAGGGTTTCTCAACCTCAGCACTATTGACCTGTCAGGTAGGATGACCCATTGTTGCAGGGACTGTCCTGTGCATTGAAGGATGTGTAGCCGCACCCCTGGCCCCTGCCCGCTAGATGCCAGGAGCATGCACCCCACCCCTCCATCTAGTTGTGACAACCCAGAATACCTTCAGACATCGTCAGACATCCTCTGGAGAACAAAATTACCCCCAGTTCAGAACCAATGGCCTACTTGATCGACGAGCATCCTTCCAACGTCCAAGTTCTCTGCTTAGAAGGTGTATGAACACAAAAAGAGCTTGGATGGGGTTGGTTGACTAGAGGTGGACCTCTATTCAAATCACAGCTCTGGCATTTACATTTCAGCTTTTTATAACGGGTCAAATTACTTTGCTCCTCTGAACCTCAGTTTGCTTATCTACAAAATGGAGATGATAGTACCTATTTCATAGGGTGGATTGAAGAATTCAATGAGAAAATGTATATAAAACATCTGGCACATAGTATATAGCCCCAAAAAATGTTTCTGTTTTTGTATGATTATAACTGAAAGTAAGCCAGCTCATCTGCTTTCTCTGGACAGTCCCTCGTGTGACCCAATTCATACAAATTCACACAAAGCTGTCCAGCCAGCTTCAATACCTATGCAAAGACAGAAATTAATACATGTATTCAATATTGCTATGTCCTTGCACTACATTAGCTGTGGAAACTCTCAGGCTACATCAGGGATGTAAACAGCAGTGAGAACTAATAAACGCAGTGATAGCTATGGGCAGAGCCAGACCCCTGTCAAAGTCCAATGCCTTTGGAAATGGAAACATCGAGGTATTTATTTTGTACCGTCAGTATCGGGAATGATCCCTCTTATTTTGCCATTCACTTAAGATTATCCATTCCTCTGTTACCCAGGATAAATGGCATACAGGAGGCGGGAAGGGATGAAAAGTAGTTTTTAGCTGGATTTGTTCACTCCCAGTGAGTTCTTGTCTCCTCTTTGGCTTGGCTCTACCCAAAGGGCAATTTACTTCAGTTCATACAGAAAGAGAAATGGAAATAATATCTATCCTTAAACCAGAGTTACAGGTTTCGATTTCCTCTTCTCTCGTTTTCCAACTTCTGAGGTCCAACAGCCTTCAGTTACCTTCAAAACCACCTTTTCCAGTAAGCCCCAATTCCCCAGTGCACGTTACGGAGCTCACACCCCCGGTCTGGCCTGCCCCACGAGAGGTTTTACTCTTCAATGGAAGTATTGAGCAGTCGCCGGGTTCCAGGCCTGGTTTCTATATTGTGTCAACAAAGAGTGGACGGAGGAGGCCAGAAATGGGGCTGATGGAAACTCTCCTTTCTCTCTTCCTGGTTGACCATCCTTCAGTCTCTGCTGCTCCAGGGTCCCCACAGTGCTCTCCTGGCTTTGCTGGTTTCCTTTGCTATTACTCACCTCCCTGCTCTACTCATCGGCCTCTGATTCACGCTCAGATCCAGTCATATTTTGGCACGCCTGCAAAGTGCTGTTCTCTTTCATGTATTTCATCTCACCTAGCCTTCCCAGGAACTTATTTTACAGATTTACAGAGAGGTCAAGGGTATCGTCAAAGGCCACCACTAGGGATCGGTAGAAATGAGTTGACGTGTCCCCCAGCTCTGAGTCCCAGTGCTTGTTCCTCTCTCCAGCAGCGACCAACCACGGTCTCGACAGGAAAACCCTTTCTTCCTTAGGATGGGAAACATCCCCTATGAGCCTCTGCACTACAGATGCTGCGATTGGTCCAGGCCATGCCGGTCAGCCCTGCCCTTGACCAGAGACAGAAACAGGGCTGGACCAAAGGACAATGTCATTCCCTGAACATTAATGTCCACGTCTTTTAGCCATCATTCCCTCGGCCTCAATTAACACCCAACCACCCCTTCTTTTCCGCCTGGCGAACTCCTATTCATCCTTCTACAATCAGTTCAAGAATCATCTCTTCAATTAAACCTTCTCTGACCTCTCCATGAGTCTCCCCCTCCATGTGCCTTTAGCACTGTGAACACGTCTCTAGCAGGTGACATTCCATGTCTTATTTATTACTTTCCGCAATTCCTAGGATACAGCAATACTCAATCAATGTTTCTTAAATGAGCAAATGGAGGAATGGAAAAATGGCAGGGGGTGCAGGTGGTGACATCTGAAGCCAAATAACAAACACAGTATTTGAACGACTACAGAAATGGCCCAAGAAAAATCTACCATAGATTCTGAAAGTAGAGCTTTTTTTTTTTCTTTCTTTCATGAAAGCCTGGGAATTTTGAGAGAGAAGCAGAGAAAGGTCTATTTTCTTCCCACCCACAGGTTGATTTCCTTTAGTACAATGCTTCTCAAGCTTTAATGGGCACACAAATAACCTGGGGATCTTGTTAAGATGGAGATTCTGACCCAGTGCTTCTGGGATGGGGCTCCCAGGTGACCCTCAAGCTGCCGGACCGCACTTTGAGAAGCAGACTCTGATTTCTTCTGGGCTGCCTGCGTCCTACCTTGTCTGAAGTTGCTGGCCTGTCACTCTGAGCCCCCAGTAGGGCCAGAACACCCTGGCATCCCTTTGTCAGCTTGGCAAAGCAGCTGTCTGCTGGTTTATTTACTCCCTCCCATTATCACCAGGGGAAGAGAATCCGTAGACATGCCACATCTTGTTTACAACGAGCATCAGAAAAGTTAAAAGTGCAAGTTTTAAAAAAAGATTGCATCAGCAGCTCCTTAGAATCGCACATATCAGGGAAAAAATGGGCTAAAGGAGAGTCATAAAATATTAAATGACACTGTGTCAAGACACAGATAGGGGCAGAAAAATAATTAAAGTAAACAGCACATCAAAACCCTGGCTAAAACCATTATTTAAATTGAAAGCAAATGTAGGAACAGATCATGTAGCCTTGTATAAATGTGTTCCCAAGAGCCTTTTAAGAATATTAATGATTATGGAAGTATAATGGCTGCATATCAGTGATCATGTTTACAGCAAATGACAGCTCAGAGGGAGAAGAAAAGAGTCTAGATCCTTCCGAAGATGCAACCGGTTTGATCTTCCCTGCACACTGTGTCCCTCCCGGGGACAGAGGGAGTGCTGGGAAGATGATGAAGGTATCCTGAGCTAGCTTTCCTGCGGTGCGAGGGACAGAAGGCTGCTTGGGTGGGGCGCCTTGGCCGTGACTGTGGTCCTCCTCCTGGTCCAAGACACCAGCTGAGCTCCTACTGTGTGTCTGGCCCCTGAGTCCTTACCATCTCTAAAAATACTTCCCCACCTTACTTGAAAGTTTCTGAAAATTTCAGCGGCCCCAAAACCAGAAAGGGAGACTCTAGAGAACTTTCACTGACTTTTCAACAAAGGGGCTAGAAATTCCCTGGCTGAATTGGAAGGTTGTACTCTTATCAGAGGTGAAATACTCCAAATATCTCAAGATGCCTCAGTGCCCAGTATTCATTTCTTCAGTATTCACAACAAGGGCCAATCTCCCTCCTCTAATATTGGACTTCACCAAAACTATCTGGGAATCCAGTGGGTAGGCAAGCTATTCAGGGTCCAAAATGAAGCACTGTTTTCCCCTTAGGGTTCAGCCTCTTGCTAACTTCCGGTTTGCTTGGTTTCCTGGTGAGAGAAAGGGCTCCCACTGGGCCTTTCTTGTCTATGGCCCTCTGGGATCAGATTCCAAATCTCTCCTTAGGATTCTTCTTAGGCAAAGTCTTCTGATGGGCAGCATCCCAGCCTCAAAAGGTCACCTTCCTAGAAGCGTCTCCTCTCTTCTCCGAGATGGCAGCTGAGCCAGAGATGGTGTCCTGGTTCTGGGCCAGGCTTCCCAGGCCAACTCCAGATCGGGAATTGGAGGGAAATGCTCAGTCTTCATTGCCTCTCCGTCTCTGCTCCAGCCTTCCTGGGGCTGGTGATGGATTGGACTGGCCCTCGTCACGAAGCTGTTAAAGCCTACCTTACCTAGTAGGAAGCATAGTCTTATCCGGCTGACCAGAGAGCAAGAGTTTTGACCCCAAGCCCAGCTAACAACAAAGCATTGCTTCCCTTTCTGTGCTTATATTTTCTCAGGGTGGCTTCATGAGGAGTGGACAGGATTGGGGTATTCCTGCAACCCCGGACTCAATATAGAACTTACCAAGTTGTTACATTATTATAAACTATGAAATCATGTTATTATTAATAATAGCTTCATATTAACTACTGTATTATTCTAGCCATTACTTAAATCCTCCATCCCAAATCTCTGGCTTCGATTGCCATTCCTGCAGGAACCCTGAGTGTCCTAAGGGACACGTTGATGAGGCCCCGAGGCAGGGCGGCGAGGAGGTGACATTAACGAGATCCCCACTCCTGGCGCCCCAGAAACCCACCGAGAGCCACTAGTGAGACCTTCCCTTCATGACTTTATTCACCTTCCGGAAGCCACTTCTCCCTCTCCTCCCTGCTGGAGGCTCAGCCCTCAGTTGCGTCCTCAAAGAGCTACCTGCATCAAAGAGGCCACTGTTTCCAGCATCTTGCCTTCCTGGTCCCTTTTGTTCTTTGCTTTTGATCTGGCGTATGCTGGGGACCAGGCTTTTGTCTTTCAGCTTGTGAATAAATGGAAGCACTTGGGCGGCAGCGCCAGCCGCTGCTTAGCTCCTTGCTCTTCCCTAACTGGGAGCGGGAGGGGTCAGGTGGCTCGGAACCTACTTGGGTCTCCTTGGGGACATCGGGTCTGGTGAGCAGTGCAGAGCTTGGGCGTCCCAAGGCCTGAGTGCCAGGCCCGGTCCTTCCAGCCACAAGGGGTGGCTTCACCCACTCATTCACCAGGCACGGTTCAGGGCGCTGGTCTGCAACGACCAATAAAACCACCTCTCAAGGAGACTGCAGGAATGTGAGAGGTACACATAAGAATGCACACAAGCCGTGGTGCAGGGGACACTCAGCTGAAGCTTGAAGGATTAAGTAAACACTGGCCAGACGCAGACAGTGAACCTGGTGCGTGAGCCCTGGTGGGACAGGGTCATGAAAGAGTGTGATTTCCCCAGCGAGCTGCAAGTTCTCCCCATCTGGCTGGAGCAGAGAATGAGGGGAGAGCCGGAACACGGGGCTGGAGGGGTGGTAGGCAGGGGCCATATCACAGAGAGTTTGCAAACTACAGTCGCCCTCTGTATCCACGGGTTCCGCATCCTCAGATCCAACCAACCACCATTCAATCAACTGGGGATCGATAATATTTGATAAAAACAAATTCCAGAAAGTTCCAAAAGCAAAATTGGAATTTGCCAGACACCAGTAACTATTTGCACAGTGTTTACATCATGCTAGGTATTGTAAGTAATCTAGAGATGATTTAAAAGTATACGGGAGGATGTGCGTATGCTAAATGCAAATACTAGGGCATTTTGTATAAGGGACTGGAGCGTCTGGGGATTTGGGTATCCATGGGGGCTCCTGAAACAATCCCCCGTGGATACAGAGGGAGGACTGTATGCTAAGAAGTTGGGAAGTGGAGAAATGCAGGTGAATTTGTTTGAGGTTAAGAATTCTTTCAGGAAGCAATGAAAAGAGTGGTTTAAAGGGGGAGCCTGAGGTCAGAGAGACCAGTTAGGAAAACTTGGCATCATCTTAGCGAGGGTTTTGTCAGCTCTGCACCATCCACATTTGGGACTGTAAACACTTGGGGGGGTGGAGGCTTGTCCTGTGCGTTGTAAGATGCTCAGCCACATCCTGGCCTCCACCTGCTGGATGCCAGCAGCAACCACGCAGTCATGACGAGCAAAAATGTCCCCAGACGTCGCCAACTATTCCCACGGGGGCAAAGTCTCCCCCGAGTGAGAACCGTTCATCTAAGCAGAGGATGATGCAATCCTAAGTATGGTGTGAAGATGGGGGCAGATTAAAGACACATGTAGGAGTCAAGCTGAGAAGGACTCGTGACTTACAGATAGTTGTGTGTGTTGTGGGGGAGGGCTGAGGCCAGGATGACCCCGAGATCTTCAGTGGATAACTAGGGCATGTCGGAGGTGCACTGAGATGTGGGGGAGAGAGGACAGAGCAGACTTGGTGGCAACGGAGGTCAGGCTGTTTGGACACACCACACCTGAGGGCCTGTGGGTCTCTGGGTTCAGGGTCCAGTAGGCAGTTGGCTCCATGGGACTGAGGGTCAGAGCCCAGATGTAGGCGGAAGACACAGATTGCAGGCTCTGGGATTGATGAAGCTGCCCCCAGGAGGGGTGTCCTGGAGAGATGGGGGCCGAGGATAGATCCTAGGGACACCAACATTCAAGGGGCTGGGAAAAGGACAGAGGAGGACGGTATCCCAGAAAGAAGATGGGGAAAGAGAGTTTGCAGAAGAAATGTCAAGGAAGGGAAGGGAGGAAAGTGTCCACTGATAACCTCAAAGGGTTTCTTTTGGAGTGAATGTGAAAGATCTGTTAAAGGTTCACAGTGCAGGACAAACATGCTGGCGCTCGGTGGCCTAAGTCCCCCCACCCCCCACCGCTGCCGCCACTGACCAGGGCTCCCTGGGCTTCTGCTGCCTCCCCAGCTCATAAAATACAGGTGCATGCCCTAGGGGTGGCTGCACTGCAGCTCATCTGTGCCCCTGGGGGTGCCCTGGGCCTCACAGTGGCCACAGCAGGACCCAGGCCCATGCCCACCTGGGAGCACCGGCCAGCCTGTCCCCTGGGCCCCCTGCTGTCTCCAGGAATCCAAAGGCCAGGAGTGGCTCCTACGCCCTGTTGACCCGCCGACTCCCTCCAGGGCTTTGTGAGCTCCGCTGCAGTGACCTAGAGGAATGGTCCAGATTCCCACTCTGTGTCTTCTGCATCGTCCCTAAGACAACCCTCCCCAGGCTCCACTCCGTCCTTTCCTCCTTTCTCTTTCCATACTTTACCCATGCACCACCCTCTTCCCTGAAAGAATTAGGGTTTTTGTTAAATCAGAAATCTTGTGTTTCTTAGAAGTCTGTTTCCCCTGCTTTATTAGGCCATCTCTTTCCAGCCACTCTCTTATCCCACCTATGATTCAGGCAGGACTCAGGTGAGGCGAAGGGAGAGGACCAGCTTGTGTTTGTCTGGCCTGGGGTGGGCACCCATCACCCCAGCCCGATCCAAGCCCCAAAGCATGCACACCTGCCCCCAAGCCGCCTCCTTCGGGGTCTCCCCAGCAACCGGACAGCCCACTGCCCGGCCCAGCCCCACCATTCCTCCCACCCCTCAAGCTTCAGAGCCAGGGCTCTGCTCCCCAAATGCAAACGGCACCCCCGGAATGGGGGCAGCGAGAGATCAGGGCAGGAGCCACGGGAGAGGGGAAGGGCGGTGGAATCAGCGCTGGGCGTGGGAGGGACTGGGTGCAGAATCTTTTGCCCGGAGGACCACGTTACTTAATGGACAGACCTGCCCCTAAATCCTTTACAGCCCTTACTCCATTGATCAGTACTCGGGGCTTCTTCTGCCTCTCTTGCCCTCCCTGTACAAAGTCCAGGTTGTCCAGGGTTTCTTGGGTTCTACGTCAGCATCACTCAGCCTGGAAACTAATAACCGTGTACAGCAGGCAGCCAGCTGTCTACCCTGTATCATTTCAGCTCAGGTGAACAGACATCCCTAAACTCCGTATGGGCCAGACAGGGTGCTTAGCACTGGGATAGAGCAGGAGCTCCCTGCCCCTCTGGGGCCTACACTCTAGTGGGGAAAACACATCCATGGACACCGCACTTTAGTATGTGGGTAAGTGTGATGTGGGTGCTACAGAAGGACATCCATCCCCAAACCCATTCTGCAGAGGGGAAAACTGAGGCTCAGGGGCTTGGAGTGACTCAGCCAAGGTCACACAGGGTCCTCTGACCCTGCCCCTCTGTGGTCGTGTTTATTTCACTGGGACTGGCTGCCCTGCTGTGACAGCCATCTTGTCCACCGGTGGCCCTGCCCTGCAGCATCATTTCCCCGTCACGTCCAGCCCCTCTGATTCTGCCCCCCACTCCGTGACTCTGATATGCCTCATGAGGAACTGCCTTTGCCCCATGTCCTCTGTGATGTGCTGGAGGCTCCCAGGCAGCGTTGCCCTGCTTCTCTCCAAGCTGTGGGGTGTGGAGTCTTTGGGAGAAATACTCCCACCTGGGGCTGCTCTACTCCAAGCTCTGGGCCACCTCATCCCCGGGCTTGGGGGACCAAGGGCTCCAGGTCAGCATCGTGCAGGCTGCAGGTGTCTCCACTGTGTCTGAGCCAGGTTAGTCACCCAGATACTGCTGCACCTCACCCCAACTCCCCACCCCCCTAGGAAGCCACCAGTTCAGCCCTTCTGTCCTCACAGACACAGTGCTTCAGTAGCAATTGTAGAAATGGCTCAAGCGAAGTCAAATCTGATTTTCTTTGGGGAGAAAATTGAATTCTCCACTTTGTGAGGTAGACAGAGAGATTAGAAGAAGGAGGACCAGAAAAGCACGGCTCACCCAGGGTGGGACAGCCAGACACTCCGAGGGAGGTGTCCATGCAGATCGGAAATGCCGGCCTGGTGGGCCGGGCCCTGAGGGAGAGCCGAGCAACTCTCGCTCTTTGAGCCTCACGGAAGCCAAGTCCTCCAAACTGAGCCTCGTCACGCAGCCAGAGCACCGCTGTCCATTTACTGCCTCATTTTAATTTTAAGATCTGTGAACTCTGAGGCCTTTCTTCTCAGGCTGAGGCCACCAGAGGCAAAACCTCAGATTTCTGGTGGAGAACATGTTCCGAGGGAGTGTGCAGGTGAGGAAGAAGAGGTAGAGCCTGAGCTTCTGCGAATCCAGGCTGGTGGCAGGTGAGGGACGGCCAGCCCGCTGGGTGCAGGGAGTGTCCACATGGGATCGCCCTCAGCCCCACCTCTTCTGGGGAAACACCCGCCGTACATGTGCCTTTGCTGTTCTTCTCAGTCATTTCACACACGTGTATTGATGGTTTCTCCCCGAGAGGCTCTGTGCTGGGCACTGGGAATTTGGAGCTAAGGTCCTGTCCTCATGGAGCTCTTAGTCAGGTGGGGAGGATGGACTTGTCTACAGTAGCCATGACACACCCTGCTGAGACCTCTGATAGAGGTGGCCCAGAGGATAAGGTGTCTCAGAGGAAGAAGCAGTTGACTGCCCTATAGGAGTGGCTGGGAAAGAGAGGAAACGTTTCAAGAAAGGGGGCATCTGAGCCAGGCCTTGAAGGATGAGTAGGAGTTTTCCGGGAAGAACGTAGAAAGGGGGCATTCCTACCACAAGCAATAGCATAAGCAAAGGTAAGGAGGCACAAGACACATGGCATGTTCAGAAATGGTGTGTGGTCCAATACAGAGTTTCACTGAGAGAAGGGAAATGGCAGGGGTGGGGAGAAGAGGCTGGAAAAGTAGGCTGAAGCCACTCCAAAAGAGGCATCTTGAGAAGTTTAGACTCTTCCACGAAGCCAAAAGTTTACCCCAGAGAAGTTCCAAAAGAAACAATGGGGCTTCCCTGGTGGCTCAGTGGTTGAGAGTTCGCCTGCCGATGCAGGGGACACAGGTTCGTGCCCCGGTCCGGGAGGATCCCACAAGCCACGGAGCAGCTGGGCCCGTGAGCCATGGCCGCTGAGCCTGCGCGTCCGGAGCCTGTGCTCCGCAGCGGGAGAGGCCGCGATGGTGAGAGGCCCGCGTACTGCAAAAAAAGAAAAAAAAAGAAAAAAGAAACAATGGGAGATTTATGAGAGAAAATTCTAGAAAACATGTCAGAGCTCTTCCATGGATTTGTGAGGGATTTGTAAGTGCTCCCCTAGAATCACTGAATGTCAGAACTTTAAGAAACTTAGGACAGGATCTCTGTGGTTGTCAAGCTGGGTTCAGCAGAGCCCCAGGGTTCCACGGAAAGGCCTTCGAGACCCACTCCAGGATGCTGGGTTTAGAATGAGAGGGAGGGCGCTCAGGGTGGTGGTCTGCAGGGCCCCAAAGACAGAGACCACCAGCCCTGAACATGTTCTCCCAGAGTCCTCCAGCAAGGTCGGCGCCCTGATGGTCCGTGCCCCTGCATCCTCCAAGCAAGGCTGGCTTCTGAGGAAGCAGGAGAACTATTGAGCACACATCCTCCCAGAAGAAAATGGGGGGCCAGCCGGCTTGTGAGTGAGCAATGGCAAGCTGATAGGCATGATAATGTTTTTGTTTATGGACCGGCAACAATGAGATGTAAGGAAATGTCAAAAAAAGTCCAGGTGGGTGTTAGCACAATTCCCAAATACGATGGTTTGCTTTGTGCCCGGAGTCAGGGAGTCAGGCCACTGATGCACAGGGCACCAAAATGAACCCTTTTGTTTTGCTTTGATCGCTGCTGATAGCACACCCTGCCGGAGATATCATAGCTTTGATCTCTCGCCACTGATGTTAAGTTTCTGGAGCTCAGTAGCATCTCCTTGAGATTAATTCTTCATGGCACTGCCGGCACCACGCTGTCCTCTTCCATATACATCACACCCAGTCACACGTCCCTCTGGCCTGCGCCTCGGTGGTTACCCACAGGCTTAGGAAAGAACCCCCTATGTCCTCCCCTCCAACCTCCTCTCACCAAAACCCACGTTTGTTAAAGCCTTGGTAAAATGAAAAGGCCATTAGGCAGACAGCAGAAGACAGGCCTTTGATTCCTGAAGCAGTCACTTTTCAGGCGAATTCCTCACCTCTCCAAACCTCAGTCTCTTCATCTGTAGAACGGGAATGAAAGTACCTACCCCCACACGCAGCACACCGCCTGGCACGAAGTCAAGGCGCCATAAATATTCATCAAATGAATGATGAATTGACCGGCTGATTTGTGATACAGGGGAACGCAGGAGAGTTGCTATTATTAAGGTTATTCACATTTAGTAAGAACTCTTGGCACATAAGCAAGGCTCAGTCTTGCTTCCCAGGCTCAGCATTCAATAGGTCTCATTGGGATTCAAAAGGGGAAAGAAAGGCCTCAAGGAGAAAGGTGGCTAAAACACACACCTGGACTCAACCTTGGCATGACGTATCTGCTGAGCAGCGGAAGAGACCTCAGCAGCCCTCGGGGAGAGAAAGGTTTCACTCCAGCTAGAAATTCATAGCGCCCACCCATCTCATCAGCAGCCCCTCCCGGATCCTGCCTGGATCTTTGGAGAAAGCTGATAGGGAGTGACATGGCTCAGAACCTCCAGGGTGTCCATCTGCTAGCTCACTCACTCTGCATCTCGTCCATAAGAGGAATGAACTCTGACAACAAGTCTGCGTGTGTGTGTGTGCGTATGTGTGTGTCTGTGCCTGTGTGTGTGTGTGCTGGACCAGGGGCCTATCTTGTGATGACGTTTGTGTACCACAGCACAGGTGTTTAAGGTATAGAGAAAAATGAACCAACCTCAAGGAGATGGAAACCAGAAATCTTACATAGGAACCTATCTTCCCATGGCCAGGGTAGGAGAAACCTACTTTTGAAGGGTGATCTACTTTCAGGCGTCATGTTTTTCTCCCCACTTGTCTCTTAGGTCACCCATGGGGTGAGTGAGGGCAGGGTGTGGTCTCCATCTCTGTCCTTGTCAGGAGGCTTGGGTCTGAGAAAGAGCCAGGCCAGACACAAAGGCTCAGAAGGGGCAGCTCCAGCGATTCCTGTTCCCACTGAGCATGCCCGTGGATCCGTCTACCTGCATCTCCTTTCATCATCAGAAAGCTTCGTGAAAGCAACCAGCTCAGAGTCTGGTTTCCTTCAACTGTGTTCTTGAAGAGAAGAAAATTCCCAGGAACCCCAGATGGGGAGATAACTGTTCTGGTGTTCACCATCTCTTAAAGGATTCTGAGTATTTTGTTGGTTTGGGGGCTTGTTTCCCGAGTTCCAAGTCCCAGAAAGCATTTGTGCTGACCCCTCTCCTCCTTCTTTCCCTCCTCCTTTCCTTTTTCATATCATATAGGATCATTTATATAATTCAACAAAAATTAATTGAGCATCTACTCTGTAATCAGGCACTGGTCTAAGTGCTAAGAATATAAACACAACACACAGTTGCTACTTTCAAAAAGCTCACAGTTTAGAAGGGTAGAGAATACTACGTTTGCTTTGGTTGCTCTACTAGGGCCTTTATTTTATTTATTTATTTTTTTGCTTTGTTTTGGTTTGGCTTTGGGGTTTTTTGGCCACACCATGCAGCTTGCAGGATCTTAGTTCCCTGAGCAGCGATTGAACCTGGGCCCCCGGTAGTGGAAGCACTAACCACTGGACAGCCAGGGAATTCCCTGAGGCCTTTATATTAAAAGCATGGAGGAGAAGGGTCCAGGAAATGGTTTCTTGCCCAAGGTGAGGTGCTAGGTAGTGTCAGTCCCAACTGTTTACTGATTCCACAGAGCATGTGAGTCAGGAAGCCACAGAGAATCTGTTTGAAAAAAAAGGATACCTCTTCATAGCAGAATGTGATGGACAGAGCACGGCCCCTCCCCATCCTTGCTTAACCATTTCTGGCTCCCTCTCCACTGCCCCACCCCCATGAATGCAGTGTCCTCTGGTTCAGCCCTGTTCCCTTTTCTTTCCACTGTATTCTGCAGACACAAGAGCCCTGCTAAGTAGGAGGGCTACCAGGGTTTCAGTGGGGAAGTCCAGCTGTGTTCACTGACGGCCTACCCCGTGCCCAGGCCACAGGCATTACGCTAGATGCCTGGCAGAGACGACTGGCCCACAGTGCCTGCCCACGAGGGTCTCGGTCAAGTGCAGGAGCCTTATCTGTGCCAGACACTGCAATGCCATTTCCATGGGCAGCCATAGATGATGAAAGAGGGATAGAGAGGCCAAGTGTGGATACTGTCTTGGTGACACCTGGAGCTTACCATGTAGTGAGAGAAATGAGATTTCGTGCAGAAATCACTGTGCTCCAAGGTAAAACTAAAGCATCACGGAGCAAACAGGAAGGAGCATATATCTGGTTAGAAGATAAGGAGTTCTTCATGAAGAGGTGCTCTTGGAGCTGGACTTGGCCAAGGGGTAGAATTTTCAACATTATTCCCTCAGCCAGTATTTACTGGATAATTATCATGGTCTTCCAGGTCAAGAGGAATGCAATGATTTAGAAGAGAGAGAAAACTTCTCACCCTTATAGAGAGTTCACCTTCTAGTAGAGAAGACAGAAAATGAACAATGTACGTTAGCTAGAGAAGGGGTTCAGCAAACTTCCGGGGAAGGGTTAGTTAATAAAGAGTTTAGCCTATAGGGCCATATGGTCTCTGTCACAACTGCTCAACTCTGCTGTTATAGCACAAAAGCAGTCGTAGGTACGACTGTGCTCCGTTAAAACTGTATTTACAGAAACAGGGAGTGAGCTGGACGTTACCATAAGCCATCATTTGCCACGCCCTGATAGAGTATGTTAGATAGTCAGAAGTGCTCAAAAGAAAACATAAATCAGGAAGGTAAAAATAAGTGAGAGTAGAAGGGGGTGAAATTTTAGTAGGGTGGCCAGAGAAAATATCCCCAAGAAGGTAGATGCGACTTCCTGTAGAAACTGAGGGAGAAGCTATGCTGGTGACCAGGAGAGGAGCCTTCTGACACAGGCAACATCATGTCCAGACCTCTGGGTTCAAGTGTCAGTGAAGAGTGATGCTTGGGATGTTTGCAGGCAGACAGATTTGACAGACTGGGGAGAGATGCCATACGAGGGAGTCCTAATTTTCTTCCTAGGAAAGGACTTCTCTGCAAATTCCTCTCTTCTGACCAGAGCAGACACAAATGGTTCAGAAGTACAAACAAGCTTTTCAACTGGAAGGCGCCATCCTGGTGTTAGCCACATATAGCTGTCCTGAGACCAGGACAGTTCTGGGGGCCCCAGTGGCCCTGCCCAGGCGTGAAGCTGCACTCGTCCCCCCAAAGCACCCCTGTCACTGTCCGTGCTTCAGTGCACAGGCGTCCTCACCAGGCCCTTCAGCTCATCCCCCAGCTCCTGTCTGCAAGCCCCGCGTGAAGCCTCAGCGATTGGTCCTATCTTCTTGCGGAGCAGGTTCCTTAGAGAAGATGCGGGGGAAGCACCTGCTCTGTGCCGCACGTTGTGCCGGATGCCTTCCTGCCTTGTTTACTCCTCAGAACCGCTTAAAGAAGGAGCTAGGAGGACACGGAAGCAGGGACTGTCTGTGACATCTCCACAGTCTAGTGGGTTCGTGAGTGTCAGGAGGTGAGATTAAGTCAGGACCCGACATTTCTTCCCGTCGCCGTGATGCTCCTCGATCGGTCGGCCCTGAATGCACTTTGCCTCCCAGCCAGAATTGTTCTCATTTCATGGCCCCTCCCAGACCAGCTCAGCTGGTGCCCAGTTAGCTCCTTCCATAGGAATCCCAGTTTCTTTCTTCTCTCGGGTGTATGAAATAGACCCTTCTTCCAGACTCTCCCAGCCCCTGCCCTTTTAATGTGTCGGACCTGATGCCCGCACTTCTCTGCCCTTTCCTGACTCTTCCTCCCCTCCTGATGCCCTCTGTCTCCTTCCATTTTCCCAGACATCTTCTTCCACTCCATCCCTCCAGCATCACCCCCATGCCCACCAGACCCAGCCACAGGCCAGCCTCTTCCTCCCTGATTAGTGTGCTATCACCTGCTTTTCCCAGAACAGTCCTGGCATTATTATTAAAACTCCCTATTCCCTCCCCAAAGCATCTCTGCTCAGATGATGAATGCCTTCACCTAGACTGAGCATGGCAGTGAACACTAATTTAAACCTCTTGGATCTAAGTTGAAAATAATTTTCAGTTTGTCACAATTTTCTACTCATCTAATTTTTTTTTTCCTTATATCATCCGGCAATCTAGCAGGTTTCCTTGACGTCTGGATTTTTAACTACTGTGGTAATACCTTCTTGGAGGGATTTTGGGCCTTGGCCTTTCGAACTCAATATCACCAGGGTACCAGGCAGATACATCCCTTAAGCAAGGCCTCGCCCTGCAGCATGCCCCTATCTACATGCAAGCAGCCCTGTAGGGGGGTGGAGGGACGGGGAGGGCAAAACTTCGGAGTCGCTCTGGATCTAAATACATGCCCTCAGCAAATATTGATTGGGCACCTACTCTATGCCTGGGCACCACCTATTTTGAGCGCTGGGAACACAGGAGTGGACAAAACAGAGTCCCTGTCCCCAAGAGCTCACATTCTAGTGGCAGGAGACAAACGATCCGCAAATAAATATACGAACGTCTCAGGTGATGAGAAGTTCAATGAAGAGAAATAAGACAGAGTAAAAGAGATAGCGGGCAGAAAACAATAGTAAGGACCGAGATCCAGAGGAGGGAGCCTGCATGGCGTGTTTGAGAAATAGCAAGTAGGTCAGTCCAGCTGAAGCAGAGGAAGTAAAAAGATGAGTAGTAGCTGAGATGGGAAGAGTGAAGGGGCAACACCTTGATCCCGAGCCACTGAAGGGTCTGAACAGAGGGGCAATGGGCTCCGATGCACACTGTGTACGGATGGCGTATCCACCATGGGCTGGGAGGAGGCTGGAGGGGAAAGGAAAGAATCAGAGCGTCTCCTAGGAGCTCTCACCCAGGTGAGAGACAATGCTGTCTGAGACCAGGGAGGTTGCCACAGAGATGGTGAGAAATGGTCATTTTCCAAATAAACAATTGAATGTGGAATGTTAGAGAGAGGGATGACTTCTGAGGCTATAGCCTGAGCAAGAGGAAGAATGAAGTTGCCGTTTTCTGAGTTGGGAATGATATTGAGAGGATCAGGTTGGGGGAGGTGGGCAGGGTGTGGAGAGGGCAGGCTGGGATGCATGAGTTTGGGATTTTGGACTTGGCTTTGGATGGGTTACGTTTGAGATGCTCATAAGACTTGCAAATAGAGATGTCAGGCAAGGGGATGGTCTTCAGCATGTGGATGGTATTGGAAGCCACAGGACTGAATGAGATAACCTAGGCAGTAAGTGTAGATGGCCAGAGATGCCCTGAGGTCCTCCAGCATCTGGGAATAATAGAGGCGGGGTAGGGGCTTCCCTGGCGGCGCAGTGGTTGAGAGTCCGCCTGCTGATGCAGGGGACACGGGTTCATTCCCCGGTCCGGGAGGATCCCACATGCCACGGAGTGGCTGGGCCCGTGAGCCATGGCCGCTGAGCCTGCGCGTCCGGAGCCTGTGCTCCACCACGGGAGAGGCCACAGCAGTGAGAGGCCCATGTACCGCAAAAAAAAAAAAAAAAAAAAAAAAAACAGGAAGAGCTAATCAACGACGCCCACTAGGAGTTGATCACTGGATTTGGCAGTAACCTTGAAAAGAACTCCCTCAGTGGAGAGCTGGGAACCAAATCTGAGTGAGTGGGCTCAAGAGACAATGGATGAAGGGGAATTGGAGATGGTGGGAAACAGCCCTTCTGTTCTGTAAAAGATAACACAGAATAGGATCTCTAGCAGGAACAGGGTCAAGGGAGGTTTGTGCATGTTTTAAAACTCGGAGATATCGCAGCATCTTTGTAAGGAGATGATTAAATGAGAAGAGGGAAATGGTGGCACTGGAGAGGAAGAGGACAGAGTTTGGATCAGTGTCCTTGGGTGGGAGAGAGGGACTGGGATTTAGCGACAAAGAGGAGGGTTTGGCCTCAGGGGGAGAAGGACTCAGGAAGTCCCTCTAGTATCGCACCAATGGGGGTGTCTGGCCAGCGTGTGCTACCCAGAACCCAGGAAGCTCTGGGAGGGCCCCGGTGAACTTGGCAAATCACTTATTGTCTAATTCTCAGTTTCCTTGTCTTAAATATTAGCTGGCCATGCCCACCTCAAATGACCATTGTGAAAAGGGAACCAATTAAAAGAATATGTGCAGAGTGCAGTGCTTACCCCATTGTAGGGGTTCAGCGAAGGCCAGCTCCTCCTCCCCTCCCTCCCCAAGTAGCCCTCCAGGGTTTCCCTGGGGACATCAGACTCATCGTGAGGAACGTGGATAGTCCTTCTGCTTCCATTGCTGCTTCGAGGCCAGCAGGGCTGAAAATAGGAACAGCCAGGAGCTGTCGTTCTCCCAAACACCCTTTTGTATATTTGTCTCAGTAGATTTCTGCCTGTGTGTTTGGTGAGTCATCCTTCTATGACGATTTTTCATTTCTGTGCGGTCCTGGAGCTGAGTTCTGTAACCCACACCTGCTTGCTGCCAGGATCTTCAAAGAGCTACTTCCCACTGAGTGGAGCCCAGCCAGGGATCCCCATTCCTCCGCCGGCGCCACAGGGCAGGGGCGGGAAATGCCTGATACCATTCCGGGACAGCCTGCCTGAGCCTGAGACAGAGGGCAGCAGTACAGCTACAGGAGACAGAAGTCTCCCTCCTGACGGCCTGAGGGCAGCCAGGGTAGGAGAGAGACCCAGGCCCGGGATGCAAACCCTCGTCCTAGCCAAAGCTCTGTGACACTCCTTTGCCCAACTAGGAGATCTGTGAATCCCTGACCCAGAAGGACTGGGCTTTTGTCATGAGGAAAAGGACATTTTAACTTCCCTCCACAAACCTCCCGAGGAAGAAATTGAAAGTTCTGTCAAAACAGGTTAGCCTATTAGCCATCACGGCTCACTACCGTCTGTATTTGTTCCATTTGTGGCGTTTATGACAGTTACCCACATTAATTATTTCGCTGCTAAAGTCCCTTCTAATTTCTGAACACTGTTATTTCTAAGAAAGATGGATATTAAATATGCCACACATCAGCACAGGGTGGCATTACAGCATGCTATAAAGTTCGGATGCCAAGACTCAGCAGAAAATAACTTTGCTTTTTGTAATCGCAATAAAGTGTTTTATTTTGTGGCTCAAAATGAAGAATAGCATTGATGGAGATGGATTTCTTAGTTTGGCAATGACCCTGAAGTCACCAAGAAAGACAGGGGCCACCAGCCTGGGGTGGGTGGGCAACCCGAGGGCAGAGATGGGGGGTGGAGGAGAAGATGTGGGGACAGTGATTCCCCAAGTGGTCCCACAGCAGACCTGCCTGAGGGGGCTTAAAAGGATCCGTTTCCAGCAAGAACCCTCAGAGATTCCGGTGAGGAGTAGCCAATGCTAGAACATTCTCTCACTGCTGGTTTGCACAGTCCCTTGAGCCCCCATGAGAGAACTTACAGATGGTGGAGGAAGGTGGAACCCCGAGGACAGTAGCCACTTGCAAAGAGCTTTATCTTACAAACTGTGGTCACACATCACTGGACATCATGGCAGACTTGGAAAGGAGCCTTTATTACTATGATTACCAGGACAAAACAAGTTACCCTCCTCCTAACTCCCAGCCCCACCCCCCAAAGAAGACAGCAGTGGGTGAAACAGCTAAACCCCAAGAAGGCAGTCTTGAAGGCAAGGTCCAGCCTGAAGGCCGTTGGAAAGCAAAGAAAGCTCCCTCTGTGGAGCTCTTTGCTTAAAAGTAACATTTGAGATTCTGATCTGAACGGGATTTGCTAGGATTAAATGCTTCCTCAGGAACCCCTCCTGCTCAAGCCCGTCCACATCCTCTCGTTTGCTCATTCATCAAAAATGTACCATACAGCTACATGCATCAGGCTCTCTGCCCGGCCCCAGTCCAAAAGTTAGGAATGAGACACGAGTCATCTTTCAAGGGATGGACAGCTAACCAGAGCAACAAAGTCCATGGTCACAGGTTGAGAAAGGGGAACAAACAGATACTGATTGAGAATAACAGGTAGATTCCATTTAGGTGGAGTCCAGGAAACAGTGAAAATCAGCTGGTACAAATCAGCCCAGTCAGCTGTTGCCCTCCCGGATCACAGACTAAAGCCACACAAACTCAAGCTAGCAAATACCTCCTTTGCCTGGCGTGGCTAGTTCTTAGATCAACGTGGTTGCTATTTCTGCTGGGGAGATAGCTCCCCCTGGTGGTTGGAGGCCTAAGTTTTTACGTGTATAGGACGGTATAGGAATCTTCTGTGCTAAATTGGTCCCTTACCTGGGACAAGCCCAGCGGTCCATGAAAGCAGGCACTTGCCTGTTCCCCTGGAGCATCCCCTGGAACTCAAGGATAACTCCTTTATCCCTGAGTTCGAATCCCAACCTACCTATTTCCTCAACGTTGTGATTTGGGACAAAGTTACTTTAATTCTCAGAGCCCTTGTTTTCCTCAACTTACATAAAAATGAGCATGACAGTTCCCTGGTGGCCTAGTGGTTAGGATTCCAGGCTTTCACTGCCGCGGCCCAGGTTCAGTTCCTGGCGGGGGAACTGAGATCCTGCAAGCTGCAGAGCGTGGCCCAAAAAAATGAGTGTGACAGCACCAGTGTGGTGTTGGCATAAGGACTAAATAAGGTAATGAAGTGACACCTAGCTCAGTGTGTGGCACTAGCAGGTCCTCCAGAGACGTTGGCTTGCTTTACTCCTCTTAGCTCAAGATTTTCAAAATCTTCCTTTGCAGCTCCCTCCCCTCCCGCCTCCTCTCCCAAACTCCCATCCTATCCTCTCTCTCCTCTTCCCTGGCTCCCTCCCCTCTTCTCCTCCCCTCTCCTTTCTTCCTCTCTCTCCATCTCCTTTCTTCTTTCCCCTTCTTTCCCCTCACCTGCCTGTGCTCCTCTTTTTTCCGCATCCCATCCCCCACCCGTCCCATGCCCAACCTCTTGCCAAAGCATCTAAGTACTGACAGGGGCACATTGAGGGTGCTCTCCGGAGATAAATCGCATCCTTTGCTAAGTCAAGCAGCAGCCATCTTCTGCTAGGCAGTAGCTCTGCGGATGGCTCTTGTATTCTTCGGAGGGGTACCAACCGCCCTTGCGCACACTTCACGCTGGAACACTAGCCCTTCCGCCGCCCCCTTCATCCACGGTGGCGTTTGCACATGCTCTGCCTTCCCGTTCGTTCTTTTCAATGCGCTCTGATGTTTGCAGGCTCTGCCTTCCTCTTTCCCTCCTCCTTTGCTCTCCTGCCCTCTTCCTCCTTATCTTCCTTGCTTTTCCCTTCCGTATCATTGCGTGTGTTCACTGTCCCTTGCCTCTTGTTTTTGATTTGCAAAACGGCCCATGTTCCCCTTTCTTCCCAAACTGCATTTGCTGAGGCATCCTGCGATAGCTCTTCCCTGACACCGTAAAAGCTTTTTCATCTCCATTTAGAGCCACTTGCCCTGATCATATCTCTCTTCAAGATCATCACACTGATGAGCCCATGTGGTCTCTAGCTGTCAACAATCCCCAGGAAAGGAGAGCCCGTTCTTAAAACTTGCTTTTTAGGGTCTCCCTGGTGGCGCAGTGGTTGAGAGTCCGCCTGCCGATGCAGGGGACACGGGTTCGTGCCCCGGTCCGGGAAGATCCCACGTGCCACAGAGTGGCTGGGCCCGTGAGCCATGGCCGCTGAGCCTGCGCATCCAGAGCCTGTGCTCCGCAACGGGAGAGGCCACAACAGTGAGACCCGCGTACTGCAAAAAAAAAAAAACAACAACAACAACTTGCTTTTTAATTTGGGGACCCCTCGGGGATCAGCGGGTGCCGGGTCAAAGCCACCGACTGGTTCAAATGGGCCAACTGGGCCCTGGGATCTTTGGGAAGGAATCTGGAAAGCACAGAGTAGTTTTGTTTCCTTCCCACACAAGACAGATGGAAGGGGTAAGTAGGCCAAGACTGCTTTTCTCAAGTGATTCTTTCTCTAACAGTTTTCTTTTAGGAGGAAGGAAACAGAGTTATCAGATGACAAAACAGAGACATCAGTTGTCCAGGGTTTGTTCCTGGGGTGGAGGGACAGGAGGCTTGCACAAGGACCCAATGTTGGAGTCCCAGGCAACGCAGTCACACGGAAAGCTTGTGTGTGAGTTTAGAATTTAAAATATATGTATGTATTAAGTCCGATTCCTCATACTGTGGCTTGAGGCCTATAGGGGAAAGAAGTCCTACAAATGAAACTCCGCTAGCTATCCAGAAGAAGGCATCCCTTCTCTACAGGGGGACTTGGTAAATGTGACCCCTCCCACCTTGGGGCAACTTGGGGACATCCCACTGTCTTGTTGGATTGCCCTCAAAGCAGATTCTGAGATGCACGTGCTTCATCTGGGGGGCCGGGGTGGTGATACCAGAAAACACTGCTGGGGGGCAGGGAGTGAGCAAGAAAGGGAAGGAAGGGAGCCATCGAAGGATTCATTGTCACTGTCGCATTAGACACTGCTGTGTGTATTGTGCTCTGGCCCACAGGGCAGCTCTGGGGCATAGGCTTCTCCCATTGAGAAGCGAGGAAATTGGGATATTTGTCCTCATGAAAACCATTCATCATTTGTTGAGGGCTGCTTCCAGGGCGATAACTCTGGCACCCACTCCCTCGCCCTGTGCACAGACTGAGCGAGTTTCTGCAGCTGGAGACAATGCCCCCTCCGCCAGGCCCTGCGGAGGGGCACAGGTGTTTGCACAGGTGCTCCTACGGGCGGCGCTCCAACAGCATCCATGCTTGGCCTGTACCACATGCCCCCTCATTCGCGCTGCTCTAGCCCAGGGGCAGCACAGTTTTTCTATAAAGGGCCAGAGAGCAAATACTTCAGGCTCTGTAACCAGCCTCTGCTGCAAGTATTCAATTCTTCCGCAAGAATTCAATTCAAATGCGGCAGGATGGGGAGTAACAAAAGGCAAGTAGGGCACCCGGGGTGTGAGATTAGAGGCGGCGCTCGCTGGCAGGGCTGCGGCTGGGCACTTTCAGTGCTGCACCCTGGGCACCTACTTCCCTTACACTAGTCCCGACCCAATAAAGTGCAAAAGCAGCCCACCCAAACTGTGCCCCACACGGGTGCAGCTGTGTTCCGATAAAACCACATCAAGTCCGGCAGACAGCTGTATTTGGCCCCCAGGCCGTAGCTGGTCCACCCCGGCTCTGGCCAGTCTGGTCTCTGAGGTCCTCCGAGCACCCTGCTCCTTCCTGCTCTATCGTTTCACCTGGGCCTTTCTTTCTCCGCCTGCAGGTCAGCATCACTTCCTCAAGGAAGCCTTCTCCACACCCCCGGCCAGAGCAGATCCTCCCCTAGTAGGCCCTCACCCCCTCCACTCTCTTTCAGAACAACTTATCACAGTAGTAATTGCATAATTAACTGTGTAATTAGTTGTTTAATGTCTGTCTCCCTCCTCAGAACATAAGTTCCCATCAGTTACTAAGGCCTGTTAAGTCTGCTTCCTAACATGTTTGGCATCTTCCTTCCTCATTGCCTCTACCATCACGGCCCTGGACCAGGCCTTCGTCTGGTCTCACCTAGGCCCCTGCAACAGCCTCCTGAGCGGCCCTCCTGGGTGTGTCCCTCCTCTGCTTAAAAGCATCCATGGCCCCCCTGTGCCTTCACGAGAACCCGTTCAGCCCTCATTCGTCTTCCAGCTTCAGCCAATCCCTTTGCTTCAGTCATGCTGAGTTACCGGTGGTCCCTGACTTCCTAAAAGAGAAGGCCTCCAGGCCTTGGCAGGGGCTGGCTCCCCTGCACGGATGCCCTTTGTCTCCCCTCTGTGCATCCCATCCGTTCAGGCAGTTCACTGAGAGGCCTTCCCAGGCCATTTGTCCTCACACCCCACAGCACCCCCAAGTCATGTAGGGCTCGGCACCACGGGCCTCCTCAGCTCCCATGCTTACCCAATTTCATGTTTCTCACACTGTATTACAGCTGACTGTCTACCTAATGTTGCCCTTATCAGACTATGAGCATCCTGAGACCAGGAGCCAAGTATCCAGCACTCAGCACCCAGTACCTACCACCTAGCACCCAGTACCTAGCACCTAGCACCCAGTACCTACCACCTACCACCCACCACCTACCACCTACCACCCACCACCTACCACCTAGCACCACACCAGAGCTTAGGAGGCTCTGAGTAAGTGGTGAATAACCAAAACCCTTGGAACACCTAAACTGTAGCTTTTATCCAGACGACTGGCAGGGGGCTTGAGTGGCCTCTGGACCTCCCGTTACTTTGTAGGAGGAGCAAAGATGGAAAAAAAGGGGGTTTTGGCCCAAAAGTAGCACTATCTTCACCTGCTTTTCTCTACTGGTAGCTTTTTGGTTGTCACCAACTTCAGAAAGCCAAAGGCCCAAACTTGCAGGCCCCCGGTCCCCTTCCCCTCCCTCCCACAAGCCTGATGCGATGAGTGGATAGGAGCCCTAGATCTCGATGTCAGGGGCACAGGGCATCGCGCCTGGGCCCTCACCTGCATCCCAGTTCCTAAGGAGGAGGTACCAGCACCAGGAGAATAAGGGTAATAACCATAGGCCTCCATGTTACCTTTTCCTCTCACAGCCCTAGGAACCAGGGAGGACATGCTGAGTGTACTGAAATCCAGGGGCTGGAGAGGTGGGGCAGGCGGCAGGAGTGGCCCCCTGGCTTGAAGAGGCCCTGGCCTTTGGCCGTCATAACCTCATCCAGACAAGAGGCCTCTGAGCGTCTCATCCCTCCCAGCCCCTGCCTCACTCAGAAAGGCCCCCTTAGGAATTGCTCTGATAAGTGAGGACAGCCCCGTCCCCACCCCGTGTGCACAGGCACACACACGCACACACGTGCACACACGCACACACGTGCACACACGCACTCCCCACTTATCTGCAGCGCACATTTCCTCGTCCTCCGGGCTCCTGGCAGCCTGCTGTACTGTCACTTTTATCATTGCAATAATTCACATTCAAACAAACTGATTCACCAGAGACACAGAAAGAAAATGCTAGGAGAGTGGGAACACCATAGCTCGCTGCTTTGCTTTCCCTTTCCTGGCATCTTTCATGTTCAAACAGGACCATCGGGAGAGAGGCTTGGCCGGCGGTGGTGGCAGCCCAGGTACCACGGCACTGAGGAGCAGTAGGTCGGTGCCACTGGCGAGTGGGCTTCCTGGACCCCAAAGGAGGCACTTTCAGTGGAGTGTCAGTTTGTTCGTGTGACTGGAATATCATGTTCTTAGGGGTGTTACTGCTTTCAATAATAAAGTGCTGCATAGCTGGCCACGCAGGTGGGAGGGAGGTTCTATGGACTAGCTAAGCCCTGGCCTTTGCCTGCAAAGCATCATTGGGAAGTGGCGACTGTGTTAGAAATCCCCACCTTACTAATCAGATCTCTTAGCCCATACCCGCTAAATCAAACTTCTACGGGACCAAAGCTTTCCATTTTTTTCCTTACAACTAACGTGATTAGTTAGTTAGTTCTGCTAACTATGTGGGAACCATTGATTTAATCAATTATACTAAGAATTCTCCTTAAACTCAGGTGGTTTACTTGCTCACGCATCAGGAAGGATGGAGACCCTTATTTTGCACTAACTTGGTCCATGAAAGGATGGAGCAGAATCTTTTCTCTAAGGATCCAAAAGCGTGTCACAGTGACCCGAGGTTAGCATTTGCAACCTGAAGCCCAGAATGTTCGACAATTAGGTGATTCATTTGATTAGTGTAAACCACAGATTTTTTTTTCTTGAGGGAAGGTGAACTTGGCCAGTTTCTCCCTATGATGAGCTGAGGAGAGACAGCTGCAGCTCCCACTGCCCAGGGAGGGGGCACCTGGCACCCAGGGCTCCCCTTGCCTATTCTCCGAGGTGCACCTTCCCTGAATCCCCCAGCTCCATCACACCCTCCTCACTGTGAGGATGTCAGGCAGGTTGAGACTGTTGCCATGCATTAATTAAAGGTTCACTAATTATTAAAATGACGCTTATTGAACTCGGAAATCAGCTTTTGTGTTAGTGGCTCTTGTTGCCCTTTAGCGATTCTTTTCGTCGTGATTGACTGTGATCTGTCTGACTTGGAATCACTTTTCTTATTAAACTAAACCAAACCTTGATTTGAGGCACTTAATTATAACTAAGACTAATTTGCTTCCCCTCAGGGCACCAGGGACTCCAAGTCCACAGAGGGATGGGGGAGCCCCACGTCTGTGGGCAGAGGAGGGACGCCCTTCCTGGGAGACTTGAAGGGTGAAGGTCATTCATGCAGAGCGTCGTTTAGAGAAATATCCCCCCAAGCTCCATCTGCACGCATGTTCACTGGAGCTCTAAGCACCGCCTTCTCAGCTTATTAGGAACGTCAGCTGCCCTGGAGGGTTGCTTGAATGAGATTGAACCATCTCGGGAGCTAAAGCTGGCTCCCCGTCTGAACACTTCCAGGACCAAGCTGAATATAAACAGGGAGGGGCGGTGGGTTGGTGGAAAGGACACTGGGCTGTTGCTCCTCCCCTTGGCCCTGTGAAGTCTTGTGTTTCTCACCCCATGAGGGCATGAACATGCCCCTCTAGACAAGGCACAGCTCCTAAAACCCACCTGGTGGTCAGGTAGACAGGTCTGGGGCCGACGGCTGCCAGCCTACCTGCTGACCAGCACACATAACACGGAAGCATGAGCACAGGTTTCGCGGGTAGGAGACTGGGGTTCATTACTGAGAGCTGAGGCTCATTTTCCGTGTCTCCTGGGAACGCTTACTATCATTCTGAGCTTTGGATCCCCATATCTCTAAAATGGCTGTGACAGTAACTACCTTGCGGAGTGTTTATGCGGATTAGAGATAATGAATGTGAAATGCTCGTCTGGCAGCGTGATGCTTGGCACATAGAAGATGCTCAGTAAACCGAGCTCCCATTGTCAATACGCACCCCCGTGCCCCGCTGCCGCACTGCCCTCCCCCACTTTTTCAGCCAACACCTGCTCAGGCTCCTGTATTAGTCTGCTAGGGCTGCCATAACAAAGCCCCACAAACTGGGTGACTTAAACAAGGGAAGTTTATTTTCTCAGTTCTGGAGGCTACAAGTCCAAGATCAAGGTGTCAGCAGATTTGGTTTCTTCTGATGCCTTTCTCTTTAGCTTGAAGATGGCCATCTTCTCCCTGTGTCCTCACATCGTCCTCCCTTGAGTGTGTCCGTGCCCTCTTCTTATAAGGACACCAGTCATGTTGGATTAGAACCCTCCCTAATGACCTCGTTTTAACTTAATTACCTCTTTAAAGACCCTGAACCCAAATACAGTCACATTCTAAGGTACTGGGGGTTGGGACTTCAGCACGTGAATTTGGGGGGACACAATTCAGCCCATGATAGCTCCCCACCACCACCATAACCACACGTTAGCAGATGCTTGTCTGGACTTGTGAGCTCTGTCTTTCCTGTTTGACCACACCTTCCACCACAGGGCCTGCCCTGCCACCCCACCTCCTCCAAGAGACCTTGATTGGAACCAGTTTCCCCTTGGGGTAGAGTTGGTGGTAAGGCCAAATAGTCAAATCAGAGCCATATTATAGGGGGAGTTTTGGATGCCAGGAAAAGGACTTGGAATTGCTCTAATAATTTCTTGATCCTTTTGCTTAGAGATATAGTAAAACACACCTCATACGGTTGTTGACAGTCTTAAATGAAGTGAGCACAGGCTGTAATGGTGCCCGATGCAACATAGGCGTTCAAATACCAGTGCCCTTCTCCTTGATCGGAAGGGGTGCACTGAACACAGTGTTACAGAAGAGTCATCCGGCCGTGATGGCACAGGCTGTACTTGTGGCGGCGGGGTGGGGGTGGGGGCGAAACTGTGGGATTAAGATGGATCATGGCAGGAACAGTGGGCTAAGAAGAAGAAACCTTCAAGAGACACCTGAAGGAAGAAGCACTGAATTTAGGGGCAGTTTGGATACGAGGAGGGCACAGTGAAAAAGAAAGGGAGAAATGATTGTTGATCCCACCATCTTAGACCTGGCTTAGTGGAGAGCGGTGCACTTGACAGAAGGAGAAGCTGGAGGTCATGCAGGAGGGGAAAGGAGGCCCCTGGAGGCACTGGAGAAATGGGGCGGGAGGTCGGCTCAATCAGCAGAGGAGTGCAAGCTGAGATTGCCTTGGCTTCTCAGTCCCCTGGTGCCTCTCCCGGATGTGGAGCTGCCCACCTTCCCGACCACAGGAAGCCCAAATGGGAACTGCAGCTTGTTAATTAAGCCGTTGTTACTGATGGTGATGACCCCCGGCCCTGTGATCCCCGGGCCAGGATTTGCGACCTGAGATAAAGGACTCCAGTTCCAGTGTTCCCCTCCAATCATTCCCTTGAAAAAGAAAATAGGGTATTCACAGCTGAATTACAGATCTACTTTCCCATTCCTTCCCAGATGCTTGACTTCACGTGGTCATCTTGCCTGCTTTCGTGGCAATACAACATTGTGAACAAGAAGAAGCACAGGCTGATAAGGTTTTGGGCGGCATGAATATTTTCTGATTCCCTACTCAGGGAATTCTTTCACAGGTGAAAAGCAGGTGGAAAAGGGAGACAGTTTATTTCTTGGTCATCAAATGGTGCACGGATGCCCTAGGACCTGTGGAGATTATCACCTTAGTCAGGGACACCTACAAGAGGTCCAACAATTGCGTAGTCCGCACGCCGCTTATTCAACCAGGTTGCCCCATTTAACACTGCAGGTGAGTGAACAGGCAAGAGAATGAATGAGCGTGGATGTCCACAAGAAGAACTATTTTCCTGGAGGAGTCAGGAAGAGGCAGCTCTTGGCCCCGGGTAGAGGGGTTCCCAGGAAAGTAAGAAGAGCTAATCACGGTGACCAAGAAGAGCTTCGGAGCAATTATCTAAAGGAATTTTTCTATGGGAGAGAAATGATCCAGGGAGGGAGACTTCCTAAAGAAGTGCGTCAAAGACTCTATGGGAGAAAAGAATGGGTTGGATTGGAGTGAAATGGAGGTATTATGACTCTGGGGCTGGCAACAGGGCTGAGTGCCCCAAACCCTGGCTCTAAAGTGAACTGCCGCCCCAGAGGAAGTGCCCGCCAGAACAGCTGAGACGCAGACTTTAGGTGCTGGCAACAAACAGAGATCAAGGGAACAAAACAGTACCGAGATAGAGCCAAGTACGTACGTGGGAGCTAGTATATGATAAAGGGGCGTTTCAAAGCAGTGGGGGCAAGGTCAATTATTCCATAAACGTTTTGAGCAACTGGCTAGACATTTGGGAAGAAAAAAGTAAACAGGATCCCTTCCTCACTCCTTATACCAAAACAAATACCAGCTGCATAAAAAATAGACAAAACCAGAAAACGAGAGAGAAGGAAAATGTATCACACACGTACATGTGAGTGTTGGTCTACACAAAGTCGGAGGCGAAGAAGTAATCTGTGAAAAAAATATTTGTAACACAAATGACAGAGGGCTCGTTTCTTGCGTTTGTCATCTGAGAGTTCTTGCAATTCAATGAGGAAAAGAGTTCTTGGAATTCAATAATGAGAAAAGCTCTTATGAGCCAGTAGAAAAATGAGCAAAGGACATTAGCAGAAAATGAAAAAATAGCTAATAAACATATCAAAAGGAAAACCACAGTCATCACTGAAGAAAAGCAAACTAAAACAAGGCTGATTTTTTTTTAATCTATCCGACAAGAAGAGATTAAAAGTTTGATTATATCGCCATGCCCTTGTGGGCAAAGGTATAGGGAAGCAGGCACATTCATATACTTTTGGTGGGAGTACAAAATGTGGTGGGACACCTTTGGAGGATGATTTGGCAATATCTGTCAAAATTTTAAATTCACATATTATTTAATAAGAATTTTATCTCTAGGAATTTAACCTAGAAGTATATACTTAACGCATGTCCACAAATACACACGTACAGGATGTCTATTGCTGTGCCCCTGCTAGGAACCAGATATAACATAACTGTCCTTTAATATGATATTAGTTTTATAAAATTATAGCCAATCAGTGCATGACGACGTAGTTATTAAAATGAATAAATCCATCCACACGATTTAGTACTTTCTATGTATTACCAAGCCACTTCACAACGTGCTAGCTTAAAACAAAAGCCACTATTTACTATCCTTCATGGTTCTGTGGCTTGGCTGGTTTCAGTCCAGTGGTTCATTTGCTCTGTCTGGTATCACGTGGGGCTGCTACTGTCATCTGAAGGTTCGACTTGGCTAGAAGGCCCGGTGGTTCACTCACTGGGAGCTCAGCTTGTATTCTTGGCCTCGTGCCTCAGTTCTCCATGGGTCTCTCCATGGGATGTGGACTTCCCACAGCATGGTAGCTAGATTCCAAGAAGAAGCATTCCAAGGACATGAAAGCACAAACAGCAGATCTCTTCAGGCTGTGTCTCAGAAGGTATGCAGCATCACTTCCTTCACATTTTATGGGAGAAGCGGCAAGGTCTTTGTAGCCATCTAGTCCTCCATGGTGTGTTTTCCATATATACACATATATCTATGTATACATACACACATACATACCTGCAGATACATAGATATATATAAAATTTCTGGAATGATGCACAAGAAACTGTTGATAATTTTGGCATCAATGGAAAAGGACTGACCTCTTTATACTGTTTGTATTCTTACTATAAGCATGTACCATTTTTTAATTTGGAAATAAACTTTTTAAGAAAACCAAACCCATTTATTAAGCCAAAGCAAGCTATATTCAATAGATAAGCTGTCAATTTAGCACCCACATATAAGGTTTGGCCCCAAGATTCCTCCCACCCTACTCATGCAGCCCTATCCCCCCGAGGAGTTGACTGATCATTTGTAGAGGCAGAAAACTGGCCAAAAAGTAAAGGGTAGAGGCTTTTTGTCCCAATGGCTTGGTTTACGGAGGAAACTATTGCTGCCTTGTGGGTGATGGCCAGTTGTGAACCTCGGGTGCCTTCCTTTTGGAGAACCCGTGGCTTGTTTTGTCCCCAACTTTAATGTGCTTCCTGTGGGAGGCCTTGGGATTGGTGTCATGATGGAGCCAAAACTGCCTTGCTGATGCAGACATCCGGAGGTCATGGAAACGCGGGTGTCAGGAAGGACTCAGACTCCCCTCCCAGCCCCAACTTGTGAAAACCAAGGCATCCGAAAACAAAGAGCCCTCTGTCTACAGAGAGCGTAAACCTGAGCCAGATACACACACGTGCATGGGCACACGCGTGTGGATGAGATGGTCTCCCTGAGGAAGACTCTGCAGGGCTGTGGCCCCCACTCTGAATTCCACCGCTCTGCCAATATCTCTCGGCCAAAACTTCTAAGTGAGAGACAGTGAGCCCCTAGTCAGCTGAGACCCGTCACTCCCTGTCTGAATGACCTCAGACAGGTTGCCTCATCTCTCTGACCTCAGTGTTCTCATCTGCAACGTGGGGATAAGGTGATAACAGTACCCACCTTGCAGGGTGTTGGGGGGCAGGATAAAAGGTGAGTGCTTAGCACAGAGCCTGACACATAACAGGTGATCGGTAATTGGTCACGGTGCTGCTGCTGCTGTCGGTGATGACATGATTTCATCTGCTTCTCACAAGAGCCCCCTGAGCAGGGCTGCTGCACCGTACAGCTCTCAGGGCACCGTTCATCTGTGGTATGTGCAGCTGGCAACCCTTGGCCTTGTGCAGTACACAGTCTGCACAGCTGCCCATGGTAGCCCGGGCCGTGAGACAAGCCAGACGAGGTGAACAGGGAGGAATCCAGGTCTCCTGGATCCTCCCAGGCCCCCCACCCCATCCTGCTGCCTCTGCTGGCCTGAGTAGTTTCACAGCTCAGAGAATGTGCAATCCGATCGCTTCCACTTTGGGATCCACAGGCACCATAAACCGTCTTCCCGCCGCCCTGAAAATAAAGAGGCTCCCCCAGAGCAAGAGCAATAATTGTCTTCAGGGCCTCCAACGGGACTAAGTGACAGCTGCGGGTACGCCCCCAAGTGAGCGAGGCAGAGCCAGGCCTGTCCACCCACCCCGCAGGATTTCCCCTCCTGGGGACAAACTGGGCACAGGGGCACCCAGCCCTGCCAGTCCTCTGCCAGGGCCCCCTCGCTCCCAAGGCAGGCTGGGCAGAGAGGGGCCGCATGGGCACCAGGGCAGGAGAGCCGAGCAGGGAGTCGCCGGCCCCACCAGGCAGGGTGCACACGTTTTCCTCTGGAGCCACCGTGCGCATTGCTTTGCTCTGCTTCGTTCGGAAGAGAACGCGTGGTCTGCCGAGGCTTTGGGGCTCTGCCCGAGAGGAGTCGATCAACGCGCAGGCCGGGCATCATCTCCCTCCAGCCTGACACCAGCCTGCAGAGCAGGCTCCTGCCCGTGGCACATCCGGCCCCAGTGACATGCCCTGTCTGCCGGACTTGGGCTTCGAGTGAGGGTGCGACATGGGCAGTGATGATAGTAGTAATCACAGTGTCATGTGTTTCTGAACTCCTGTGCAGCCTTCAAGGAGATTGTGCTTTCTTTAATTTGCCGTTCAGCCCAAGGTTGTGTTAATACCTGTGCTGCCGCCGGTGAGGGGTGTCCTGCCTGACAGGCTCCACGCTGAGCATTGTACCTGCAACATCATTTCATTCTCACAACAGATCTTCGAGGCAGGTATCATTCTTCCCCATTTTATAGATGAGGATGGTAGTGGGGAACAGAAACCTTAGGAGGCGTTCCTAAAATAATGTAGCTAGTTAGCGGCAGAGGCCAGATTCAAAGTCAGGTATCACTGGGCTCAAGCCCACATTCACAGCCATTACGAATTATCTATAAGTTAAATAGGGAGGTACTGTTATGACCCTGTTTTAATGAAGGAAATTGAGGCCTAACAAAGGTTAAAGAACTGACCCAGGGCCATGCAGCAAGTTCATGACAGTTCTAGGAGCCAGGACCTGAACAGCATTGACTAGTCTAAGAGTCTTAATGAAATAAAAAATTTTAAACCCTAAGAATTTTTTACGGCACCTTCACAGGATGTTCGCCTTCCTTGTTTATAGATGGGAAACCTGAAGGCCAGAAAAGGATTCGTCCACACTCTGCCCATGACGGTAGGGGTATCACTCCCCAGCAGGCTGGGACCGGGCTCCAGGACTCCTCCCGGGAGCTGCCCCTGGGGGCCCAGCCTGTCTCCTCTAGCAAAGGGGGTTCTGTAGGCCTCTGCACCCCTTTTCCCTTTCACATGCTGTACGAGTTCCCAAGCACAACAGGAGAGAAGCTGCTTTTAAAAGCACTAACCTGGTGCCTTTCCGAGGAGTCTTCCATTTCCAAATGACGGGCCGCAGGATGACAGGTGGCACGCTCAAAGCCACCAAGGAGAAAGAGCCATTGACTCGGAGCCTTTATGCCCTGCTGCCTCCCCGCTGCCTCCCTTAGATGTCCTTTGGCAGCAGCATGAACACAATGCCTGCGGCCCTCCCCTCATGACAGAGAACCCAGGGGCTCGCGGCTTCTCCTCTCGCTGTGTTGACATTTGGATTTATGTCGAGAGATGGGCGCGTAGACCATTCACTTGTGACGTCAGCTTATCTAGGAATTCATCATGAAACGGGGGAGCAGGTCTCACACCCAAACACACCCCCCCCAATCATGGGATTCATTTATTGTCAGAGGGACTGTGTCCCTGAGGGATGAACCTTGGTGTTGGAAAGTGGTTGAAATGTGTTGATAATTTCTCTGGCGCTACCTTGTTCGAATGGCCGTCGCCCGACAAGGCAGCATGGCTTCCGCAAAGAGACACTGACTGACGCGGGCTTTCAGAGGCTATTTGGGGATGAATAGGCTGTTGGGCCGGCTTTTGTGGGCTCTTGTTAAATGAAATGAAGCTGGAGGCCTTGATTCTGGGCTTTGTCTACATGGCCAGATGCAAAGCAAAGAGCTGCTGGGAAGGGCGGAGGCAGGAGCTGGGTTTAAAGGGACTGAGCTCATTTAGCACCACCGGGGAAGGCTGGGGATAAGCGCTCTGCCTGGGAAGACCTCAGGGAGATAGTTGCCCACCGTACACTTTGCACATTGTGGAACTGGGAGGAGGTTGCAGGAGAAGAGGTTGAATATGCTGAATGGTGGCATGAACCTCACAGAAACACAACGCGTCGCCTCTCCACTTCTTGAGGTCAAGCCCCCAGCCCTCTGCCCAGGTACGCTCGGGCAGCGTCCAGCCATGGGAGGGCCTCGGCCTGGCAAGAGGGCCAGTGCACCCCAGCCTGGTCCAGGGACGGAGGCAGAAGTCAATAAGGGGCGATCACGTTACGTGTAGCACTATGCGATCACCTCACATCATTTTCCAGCCCTGCTGCTTGGAGGACCTTGTTGGGTTCTTAAGAAGAAAGGAGGGGAGGGGGAGATAGGCCACACGAAAGATCTGTGGGAGCTAAGAGTATGAGGCCACTCTGGTGGGTGACCTCATGACCACTCCAGTGGTAGGACGGTGTTCCTCTCTCACCGACATGCCCTCTCTGGAGTCTAAACACTTTCAGGCTCCTGTGGGATACTTTGCTGACCCCTGGAGCTAGAAGAGGAGGATATAAAGGGATCTTGACCATGATCCATGTTCCTTCACGATGACCTCTAAACGGGGGGTGGTTTGAGACATTAGGTGGTAACCGCTGGTATCTTGGATTCAAGACGTCGACTTTCAGCTCTGTCCTCTCGGAGCAGTGCCTTTAACACACGGCTTTTTACACTGCCCTTTCACTTATTCTGCATTTCCTGAGCAGCTAGCACGTGCCGGGCACAGTGTCGGGGCTGGACGGTGCGATGATAAACAATGATAAACAAATAAGGCATGCTTTCCTGTTCTTGAGTTCACAATCTAGGGACAAATATGGACACGTAAGTTATTAGGATCCCATAACGTATTATAACAAGTTATAATAAAAGAAAAACATGATGCTGTGACAGTAACTGTTGGATGAAGGAAGGTCTAGAAAGTTTTAACAGAAAAAGGGACTTTGGAGCGGGTTTTTGAGGATAAATGAGAGGTAGCAAGGAGGAGGGGAGGGGAAGATATTGCTGACAAAGGGACAGCATGGACAAAATCTCAGAGGCAAGAAGGAGCAACACACTGGCAAGAAATCTGAGGTGCAGGAAGTGGTGGCGTTTTTGCTGGGCACTGTTTACCCTCCAAGAAGGCAAGGCAGCAGCCAGCCAGCAGCTCCCAAGTCTGCAGAGCCTTTCACGTACAGGATTCTCCTCTGATTCTCAAATCAGCCCTGTGGCTATTAGCCCCATTCTACGGATGAATTATGAGCTTGGGGTTATACACAACTCATTAGCTGCAGTGCTAACGAGAAGCGGGGAGAGGAGGGAGCTGCCAAGAATCTCTACACAGTCATCCCTCGGTATCCCCAGGGCATTGGTCCAGGACCCCCAAGGATACCAAAATCTGCCAATGCTGAAGTCCCTTATGTAAAATGGTGTAGTGTTTGCATATGACCTACGCCCATCCTCCCACACACTTTAAGTCATCTCTAGATTACTTATGATGCCTAAGATAATGTGAATGCCAGGTACATAGTGGCCAGCGCACAGCAAATTCAAGTTTTGCTTTTTGAAACTTTCTGGTGCTATTTTTCCAAATATTTCCAGTCCGTGGTCGGTTCAGTCCCCAGATGTGGAGCCCATGGATACAGCGGGCTGAGTGCAGTCTTCTCCCGCCAGAGCTGGCGGCAGCTTCAGAGCAGGGGGAGGAGGGGTGGAGGAGGGAGTGAGCCAAGGTATCCCTTTCATTGATTCTAACAAGAAGTGAACTCCTTCCACATAAATGGCTCCAAATTCTCTTCAAGTATCAATCAAGTTTCCAAATGATTTCTCTTAGACCCTGGAAACTGTAGGTGGAAAGGGAATGATCACCTGTCCCTGCTCCTAGCCACCCGGAGAGCCCTGGGAGCCCCCCAGGGAAGTACCCCTTCTCAGGGCAGTGATCATCCCTGTTTGGGCCACCCTGCTTCTGTTCACGGGAGCGCTATCCTTCCTGTCAACCAAGCTCAAACTCTTGGAAGTCAGATCCGACCACTCCTTTCTTCCCGAATCCTCGGAGTCACAGCAACGAACTGCTAATACCTCTTACCTCTATCCATTCCTTTCCATTTGCAGCACTGCACTGCTTTAGCCCTAAAATGCACCCACAGGCCGCCCTGCTTCCCCTTCTGCCCCTTTTCTCCCACTGCCGTCCACCCATGTGACCCCAGGAGATCACATGATCTGAGGCAAAGCTTCAGGTTCTTCATCCCCCTCCACCATTCAAAACCATTCTAGCATCATAAGTGCTCAGCAAACGTTTGGTGAATGACATAGTCTTGAGGGACGCTACACTGCCTCCTCAGGGAAGCGCAGAGCTCTCTGCACCCAAGAGCCCTTCTACCACCATGTCCAAGTCGCCTTTGCCGCCTTGTCTTCCACCACTTGCTCGGACTTGGCCTGCTCTCCAGAGAACCGGGCCATTGCTCTCCTCCACTCGGAGCTTGTACTTTCCTACACTACTTTGATCGTGGCTGTTCCTCAAACGAGAAACCTCCTTCCCAGTATCCTCACCCATCTCCCTGTGGCAAAGCGGCTTCCCCCCTGTCAAGACCCCAGTGCAATGCCACCTCCTGCAGCGAGCCATGCCAGGTCACTCCTAAAACATGTCTGTTTAAGAAGGGAAGAGGAGAAGCGTGTTAACTTACTCGTCTGCGGCCACAAGTCGCGTTAGCTCTCTGTATCTCCTTTTTATTCATCTGTTAAAAAATAATAATATTCACCGTCTTTATCTCACAAAATTGCCGAGAAGATCAAATGAAATCATGTACATGAAAGTTTTTAGCAAATGATTGTCGGGGGTTAAATAACAATCATTATTATGCCTATATTATAATAATTCTTATGCATACATTTTTCTCTCCTTGATAAGCTCTAGATCTGCCCTGTCTAATACAGTCCCCACCAGCCACATGTGGCCCGTGAGCCTTGAAACGCGGCCAGTCCACACTGAGAGAGTGCTGTGAGGGCAAAGATACTTAGCAGATTTTAAAGACAAAACTAAAATAAGCAAAATATCTTTTTAATACTTTTCATCACAATCACACGTTGAACTAATAATATTTTGGGTGTATTAGCTTAAATAACACATATTACTAAAATAAATTTCACATTTCTTTTTACTTGTTTAACGTGACTATTAGGACATTTAAGAATTCCACATACAACGTGTTATATTTCTATGGGACATCACTGCCCTAGAGAATGGGAAGCGTGTCATATCTGTCGTTCAGAGCTCCTTGTGGGAACACTCTCAGTGTTTGTCAACGAATTGTGATGTGAGTAAACACTCAGCCTCCCTGGGGGAGGGTTGGCTGTGATGTTGGATGAGTGGGGACGAGCTGGGGAGGGGCTCTGGCTTTGCCGTCATCGCCGCCCCATGAGGCTTCCCTGGCCCCATCTGCCTGTGGCTGTCACATCCCAGTGGCACCCCACACCACCACCACACCCCTCAGTCTTCAGGAGGCACTCGGGGTGCTGGCCTCATTCCCACTTCCACCCGTCCTGCCTCTCTCCCAATAACTAGGAAGGGAACCATTGATTGGAAGGAAGGGGAGGTGAACTAGGGTGTGACTTTTTCTACGTGAAGGTAAAACTTACCGATGAACAACCTGCAGGCACCTCCCTGCACAGCATCCTAGGACCACAGCCCCCTCACGTCCCTCTCTATGGAGCAAGGGTATGGGAAGCCCTTTGCTTCCTGGCCACGAAGAGGCAACGACTTGGGCGGGAATCTTGGAGCCTTTCCTACTGGGCTCCATGCTGGAGGCCACCTGTCTTCTCTGGGACTCACTGCCAGACCAGGGAGAGGAGCCAGCAGCAGTTGGAGTCACTCAGAGCCCTGGATGGGACACTGAGCGGTGCTCCCCAGGCGGGCAGGGCTGGTGCCGAAGCCAATGCCTCAGGCCACCGACACGCCCAGCCCCCCCCCCCCACTGGGCTCCTCGCCTTGCTTTTGGATTCCTCACTCAGCAGAACCCTGGCTTTTGTGCCCAAGACACACTAAAGGGATAGCCCTGAGCAGATGGCCTGCCACCTTCAGGACACAAGGGCCCCTGTCTCCACCAGCCCCTCCTTGTCTACCCAGGGCTCGCCCACCAAAACAGCCCACAGAGGAGAACACCCAAAGTGGGGATATCCAGGGTTGGTGTGTTGTACTTTCTTTATCATTTAGTTCAGATATTCTCTAGTTTTCATTACGACTTCTGCATTAATCTGATTCTTGCTATTAATTATTCATAATTATTAATCTGATAGGCTATTAATTTCCAAGTATTGAAGATTTTCTAGTTATCTGATTCTTACTGATTTCCAGTTTAAGTATACTATGGTCATATGAGGTTTGCTTACAGAACAGCATGATCTATTTTGGTAAATGTTTCCTGTGCACTTACAAAAAACATGGTCTTTTTTTGTTGGGTGCAGTCTTTTATGTGCGTGTACATGTGTGCAAATTATGCCAATAAAAAGATCATTTTGTTCAAAAAAAAAAAAGCAAAGTGGGGATATCATGTGGGCTTGCCTCCTTTTGACTCCATCTTGGGGTTTGAAGAGATTGTAAGGCTTTTTAAAATAGAGTCTTAGCAGGCTTAGGAGAGGGATTTGTCTCTCCTGAGTGTCTTTTCTTTGGGATATGTGTCAGAAGGATTCTTAAATCTTCAAAAACCCTCATTTCTCCATGAGCCTGAGAACGTGGTAGCAGTAAGGCACAGTAAAAAACCGCTGATAGACAGATGGAATGCTGTAATTATACACAGGAGGGAGAGAGGGAGCGTTTGCTGAAATTATTAGTGTGGGCAGACAATTAGAGGCTTTTCCAGGAGATTACACTTTTCCCTCCCATCTGCACTCCATTTAGGAGTTTTTACATTCACAATGCTATCTCCTCCTCAGCTGTGCCATTTGCCATTTTGCCCAAATTATTATTGTGCTTGACTTTGCGTTTGCTCCGACTTCACCAGTGTTCCCGGCTTCTCCTCCCGGCTCCCACTCTCCCTACTCATCACTTCCAATCTCTTCCCCCTTCACTCTCCCTTCCTCCTACTTCCCTCGTCCCCCAGCAGAGAGCCGAACATGTCTAGCAAGAAGACGGCTGCTTCTTGGTAGGCTGAGCCGGATGCGATCTAACGTGAAATGCTAGGAAGGAGGTCAGAGTGATCTAGAGCACTGCTTCCTGCCCTGGGACCCACGCTGCAGCCGTGGGAGAAGCCGGGGCCCCAGGACAGCGGGGCTGGATGAGTCTGGTTTGGAGAGGGAGGAAAGCTTCTGTGTTCTCTCTCCATCCAATTACACCGGAGCTCAGGTCATTAGGATGGGCCCAAATCTTCTAACTTCTTATGAGCCCAAGGCTCTAGATCCCATAGCTTCATTCACAATAATTACTCATTCATTCATTCATCCAGCACAGGGTCTTCCAGCGGCTCTTGTGCTCCAGACACAGGGCTTAACACTGGAAAGGTAGAAGAGAACCAAACGCTCTGAGTGAGGGCCTGCAGAAGGTACTCTGGCAAGCAGGAATTATTGTTTTCACATTCTAGATGGGAAACCAGGTTCCAAGAGGTTGCGTTACTTGCCCGAGTCAGAGACGCTTAGCGCCAGATCCCGGATCTCTGGCTCCAAGGCCAGTGCTCTCCACAGCGTCCCCCTGGCCCTGGAGAAATGGAGTGGTCCTGTAGCAGCCCCCTAGCAGCCCTGTCATCTTCTAGATAAACAAGCGCATCAACAATTACGACAGCAAGTGAGGAGGGCCGTCATCCAGGGGACGAAGGGGTGCGGGAGCCAGGCCGAGGGGGTGACTAACCCTTTGCCAGGAGCCGGAGGGGCGTGTGCTGGAGCAGTGGCCAAGGATGAGCAGACTCCGGGGAGTGAGAGAGGCAGGGAGGGCATTCTGGGCACAGGGGCAGCAGGCGCGGCCAGCAGGGCTGAAAGGAATGAGGTGGGACTTCCTTAATGCATTTCTTTGTCGTTCGGCCCTTTCATATACATTATACTACGTAATCCTCGCGGGCGGCCCTAAGGTAGACATTGCCGTCTCCATTATACAGATGAAGAAACTGAGGCTCTGGAGGGGTGGGTGACTGGCCTAGAGAGGAGGTGGCACAGTGGAGCCTTTACAGGCTGGCATTTGTGTGGAGGGTGGCTGGAGGGAGACCCAGCCTGGAGGCAGGGAGATCTGTCAGAGGTCACATCCAGAGGTCAAAAAAGGAGGTGATGTGCCTGCTCTAAAGCTGTGGAGGTGCAGGCAGGATTTGGTACTGATTGGAGGTTGGGAATGACGGAACAGCAGGAGTGGAGGATAACTCGAAAGTTACTGCCTAAGACATTGGACGGATTGTGTTGCCGTTAAACAAGCTAGGAGCCCAAGGAGGAAGAGCAGGTTCTGGAATAAAAGGGCACGAGGGCAAATTAGTCGAGAAGGAAGCTTTAGCCATGGAGGCTTTCTGAGGCAAGGTATCTGAGGAGGCAGCTGTGTCAAGGAATTGGAAATGTTACCATGGATCAGAGATAACCTCAGTCCTTCCCCACCAAAAATAAATTAAAAAATAAAGTCTCCCAGGAGTGTGACACTCTAAGGAAAAGGAGGATTCTCCAGGAGTCAAGCTTCCTCTCCCCACTTCCTTTGCCTCTCAGATTTCTGTCCCAGGCCCTCCTTGCAAAGCTGCAGAGCCTCGGAGACACAAAAGCCCCAGACAGGCAGTGGCATGTAGACACACAGACAGAGGGACCCCACGCAAAGGAGCCGACTCGGCTTTGTCAGAGCTCTCTGACTCCCACATGGAGGGTAGCAGAGGCCAGCACAGCTGGCTGGGCGTGTTCTCAGGGGCACAGGGACATCAGGGCCTCTGGAAGTGTCTGCTGAGCCTGCAGAGATGGAGGTGCCTTGACGAGGGGCCTAGAGGGTGGAGCCTTGGGAAAGGGGGCTGTTGGTACGGGTGCCAAAGTTACCCACCAAATGGAATTCAAGCCACCACATGACTCAGATACTTGCAGGGCGAATCCTAGTGGCTTTGGGGCCTCTGTGTGACAGGACCATCAATTAATGAAACCCCTGGGCTGGGAATCAGGAAACCTGCTTGCAGTTCTAGCGCACATACTAACTCTGTGATCTCAGACGGATCGCTTTCTCTCTCTGAACCTCAGACCTCTCCCAGCTCTGTGAGTCCTCTGGCCACAAAGACAAGAGAAACCCCAGAAATACCAATGAGTTAGAGCAGCGATTGGCAGACTTTTTCTGTAAAGTGCCAGATTGTTAATATTTCCGGCTCCGTGGGCTCTACAATCTCTCTCACAAATACCCAACTCTGCCTTTGTAGCAGGAAAGCACCACGAATAGAACCCAAACAGGCATGACTGCAACCCTCATACAGTTTTATATACAAAAACTGACAGTGGCCAGATTAGCCCACTGTTTGCTGATCCCTGACCCAGAGCATTCTGGGCACAGTGAACCGCACATGTAATCTTCCAATCAAAGCAAAGGATGAGGGAGCCCGCATCCTCTCAAGAGTCCATGGCAGGTTCAGGAGATGAGGCGAGGTCAGATGCTAACCTCTCTTTCAGCCGTCCTTAGAAGGGAATTTTACATTTAGTGAGCACCTGCCCTATACTGGGTCAGACTTCACGTACACGACGACTCCATCGTCATTATTATTAACAACAGCCCTGTGTTAATAAACTCTCTTACAGGTTAGAAAAGGTGGCTCATAGAGGTTAGATAACAGTCCTAGGGTCGCATTGCTTGGAGCAGGGTCAGGATAAAACTTCAAAGACTTGGGATGGCATCCTGCCATTCATTAATCCCCCAAAGCAGATTCTTCTTTGTTTGAAGGCTACTCGCTGCCCCCAGACCTGCCCTCTTAGCAGCTTTCCCTGCACCCACCCAGAGCTGACGGAGATCTGAGCAATCATCCTCTACACTTCCCTTGCTTTCTCGGCAGTATTTCCCTTCCCCACTTTTAAATGTCATGGAGCGTGATGCTGACACAATCAGACAGAATCCCCAGTCCAGACAGCCCCGCAGCCAAGGGAGACACAACTCCAGTACACACTCGCTGAGATACAAAGGAAAAGTGCAATTCACTTTACATAGATTCCCATAAATAAGCAATAAAACAGAAAAAGCCATTTTCAGTGAGCATTTCCAAGGTTTGATGAGCTAGGTGTTCAGACTGGGGGAGAAACAAAGAGCCTTTTTCATTATTTCCCCATCCCTGCAATTGTCTTTTACTGCCTGCCAACTTTGAAAGGGAAAAAAGGAATGTGGCTCCCTGAGGGATGGAGTCTGTTCTCCATTGCCTGCTGCAACCTGCCAAATTCCATGTCCCAGTCGTGCAAGTGTCACTTGGAGAGCTGTGCCTCTGCTCTTCTCCCTCCAACCCTGCCTGCCCTGGGCTTTTGTCATCAGGTTCACGGGGAAGTGACCCTACTTCGGTTTATACTAACGTGGAAAGTTGCACAGGCTGTCACCGTGGATCGATGAGATTTCCCCTTTGTAAACTCACCTGATTTGAAATGCTGCTACTCTGCCTACAGGTACGCGTGTGTAAGTGTGTGTGTACACATGTTGCACCCATGCGTCAGGCAATGTACACCTGCATGTTCAGTCTGTTTGGAACCATGCCCCATGTCATGAGTCACACACTCCTGTGGCATCTCAACATAGTCTCTGTTTCCTTGTTGACTTTTAAAGCATCCTACCCTCCCGATTGGAGGTTTTCCACATTATAACTTCGCACAGTCCACCAGCATTTTTGACAACTTCCTCTGACTCTGCTCCTCACCTTGAGTCCCAGCCATACTTAAAACCAAAGAATTGGTTGTAACCAAGTTCTGGTTTCTCTACGAATATCAAGCCACTCTTTCCATTTCCTGAACTCACTGCTCTTCCTAGGACTATTTAGTGCATGTAGAATCCCAGCAGAGTGGCCACTCACTGAGGCCATCCTCCATAGCCATGCTGCAGGCCTGTGTTATAGACGGGTCACACAATTTAACATTTGATTTTATATTATCATATATTGTTCTCAAGTTGTTTCATCTGTGTTAGACTACTAAGCTCTCTGAAGACAAAAAACTGCACACATACACATAGACATTTCTCAGGCAACCTCTTAGTAACAGCTAGCTGTTGCTGTGTAAGGAATAATGCCAAGCTCAGTGGCTGGAAACACTATAAGCACTTCTCATCGCTCACCTAGCTATGTGTCAGCTGGGCAATTTTGCTCATCTGGGCCAGGCTCAGCTGAACTTAGCTACTCAGTCATCTGTCTGTAGCTAACCTGGAGAGACTGAGGAATGGCTGGTTTTAAATGGCTTCACTCACATATCTGGTGGTTGTCTGACTGTTGATGGTTATTACAGTCATACCTGGGCCATATGTTTGCCAGGATCCAGCATGTTGTCACAGGCCTGTTCACACAGCAGCATAAGGGCTCCAAGGGAGCAAGTGGAAGCACGCAAAGGCTCTCAAGGCCTCAGCTCAGAACCAGCACACCCTCACTTCCACCTATTGTCTTACCCAAGTAAGTCACAAGACCAGCTCAGCTCCAAAGGATGAGAAAATAGACTTCACCCATTGAAGGGAACTTCTGAAGAGTCATATTGCAAAGCATCTGGGGCCAGGGAGAGGTGGAGAATTGGGGACGTCTTTGCCATCAGTCTGCCATACCCACTAAAGGATGGATATGTAACATAAACCAGCACAAAATCCAAAACTCAGTTCTATTTTGATTATACCCATTTATATGTTCCCATCCTTCTTTGTACCTAGCTTTGATCTCTTCCAAGTTTGGCCATGGTGGGGTCATCCCAGGGCCCAGCTGCAAGTCAGGAGGAGAAAGTCTTTGTTGCTGCCAAATAGATGATCCAATTGAATAGGATCAAGGCGTGAATTTCATCTGTTGTTAGATGAGCCAACCTGTGAATTCATTGGATGGTAGTAAATCAAATATGAATCCGATAAGTTTCATTACCTCCTTTAATAAGCCATCAACAAACATTCAAGTCTTCTTCAGTCAAAAATGCTGGCCTGATCATTGCCCAGAGAAGAGCCCAAGGATCCAGGGGAAGGGGTTTTGAAGGGATTGTAGGTTCCACCCCACTGGCCAGTCTCTGTCCTCCATGCTAAGACTGAGTAGTCATGTGACTTCAAGGCTTCCTTCAGTCCAGATCAGGGCCATCTGGGAGGTTTCTATTTGTGGCCTTTCTCCATTTCATGAGTACCAGTGAGCCCAGCTGAGACATAAATGAATTAAATACAGCCACTAATCACACACTCTCATCTTTAGTCTGCAACTGGCTCTTCTGATTTATTTCTTGATTTATGTGTTTGTTCACTTATGTATTTCTTTTGTGGGGGGGGCACAGGGTGCGGCAAGGTTGTTATGTTGGAGTTTTAGGAGTTGAGTGTGTTTTTTTTTTTTTTAATGCTCATTGAACCTGAGATTCTTCTCTTGAAGATTTGGCAGTAATTTAGTGAGTGCTTATAAAGTATGGCTCCTGCCTTTTTTAATTTTTTTTTTAAATTGTAGTAAAAAGATAACATAAAATTTGCCATCTTACCCATTTTAACGCACAGTTCAGTAGTGTTAAGTATATTCATATTGTTGTGAAGCAAATCTCCAGAACTCTTTTATCTTGCAAATCTGAAACTCTATACCCACTAAGTAACAAGCTCCCTTCTCCCCACACCCCCCAGCCCTGGTAAACAACATTCTACTTCCCATTTCTATGAAAAGAATTCCGTTGTATGTATATACCGCATTTTGTTTATCCATTCATCTATAGATGGACATTTGGGTTGCTTCCATCTCTTGGCTGTTGTGGATAATGCTGCTTTGAACGTGGGTGTGCAAATATCTCTCTGAGCCCCTGCTTTCAAATCTTTTGGTTATAAACCCAGAAGTAGGGTTGTTGGATCATAAGATAGCTCTATTTTTTTTTCATTTTCTGAGTGTCCTCTGTACTGTTCTCCATAGCAGTTGCACCATTTTACATCCCCACTAACAGGGAACAGGGTTCTAATATCTCCACATCCTTGACAGCACTTGTATTTTCTGGTTTTTTGATAGTAGCCATCCTAATGAGTGTGAGGTGACATCTCATTGTGGTTTTGATTTGCATTTCTCTGATAATTAGTGATGTTGAACAAGTTTTCATAAACTTGTTGGCCACTTGTGTATCTTCCTTAGAGAACTATTCAAGTCCTTGGGTCATTTTTAAGTTGGGTTATTTGATATTTTGTTTTTATTGTTGCATTTATGTGTTTTAGTACTATAATAAATGTCCATTCAGTCACCAACAAACAAAACTCGAACACTGACGGCAACTGTGTAGTAGTAGTCCCATCTTCCTCTGCCCAAAGTTACTAAGCACTGTCTTAAATCTTATGTTTGTTATTGCCTTGCTTTCCTTTTTTTAAATAAAGTTTTATTACAGCTGCATATTTTCTTTAAAAAAGAATATTTGGGATTTGGTTTGATTTTAACTTTCGTTTATTTTATGTATTTTATTTATCGTATAAAACATTATTTATTTTAAGTTATGAATTTATGTATTATGATACAAAGGACATCAGGCAATATTTATTATTTGGAGGGCTTGCTTTTTTAATTCAAATTCTACTACTAAGACAAGTCCATAGTGTTGCGTGTAGCTGTTGTTCATGCATTTTAGCTGAGGTTTATTGTTGCGTCATATTCCCAGAGCACAATATAATTATCTATTCTTCTGTCAGAGTACATTTGTATGGTTTCCAGGTTTTTGCTGTTTATGGATAGCGCTGGTATGACCCTTCTCGTACACATCTCCAGGAATACGTGTACAAGAGTTGTCCTTGAGTGTTTTCCTGGGAGTGGGGCTGCTGGCTTGTAGGGGATTTGAATGTCCAACTTCACGAGATGATGCCAACTGTTTCCAAAGTGGCTATACAATTTCACACTCCCACCAGTAACGTACAGACAGCTCTGTAGATCCATGTTCTCTCCAACACTTGATATTGTCAAACTTCATTTTTAACAGTGAACCGGGTGAGGATGGTATCTCATGTGCCATTGGTACACATTTCCCTGATCATTAATGAGGTTGAACATTCCTTCCTGTGTTTATTGGCCATATGTGTTTTTTAATCAAATGAAAAGCTTCTGTTCATCAAGACACTACAAAAAAAAGGGAAAAACAAGTTACAAACCGAGACGAGTTATAGCTGCCAAAAGATTTAGTGCGAAAAGTATCTGCAAGAAAAGGACAACTCACCAAATAGAAAATGGGCAGAAGAAACGGCAGGCACTTCACAGAACACCCCCCCCCCCCAGTTATTACTGTTAGCCATAAAGATGTGTTTCTATTCATAATGCCTGCTGGTCATATGGTGGAGTTTTCTAACATCAGGTGGAAACTTCTTTCAGTGTAGACATAGTTTTCTAAAGACTTGTCCTCAGCTAGTTCAGAGATTAGTCAGACAAGCCTGCTGCTTTCCCCCTTGCCAACTAGGGAATTTGTCTGAGTCCAGAAAAAAGTGTTCACAAGGAAAAAACCTTGAAGCCAAGGGACTCTCACAGGTGGTTACCTAGAAACACTCCAGCCTTAGAAAACCCTAAAGCTGAAGGCATGAATAGCCATCCATTCCAAGGAGAACTAGGTTACATTTTCCCCATCAGGGCCTTTCCAGAGTATTCCCAGGGGAGGTGGGGAATCTTCCCATCTCTATTCACGCACTGAGGAAAGGGTGATCATTTCTCTTTCTCTAAAATTGCTCTGAGATTGATGACCAAAAAAAAAAAAAAAAAATCTATGTGGAACTAATTTCTCTCAAACATTCCCTGGAGCCAAAGAAACGGTTAAGTATTTAGTCTTTGAAGGACTTCCCTCCTGGGGTGAGGTTTCTGGTGAAGAGTAAAGAGAAGGAGGGTAAGATAATATATTGAATAAATAAATGCATTGAGGAGAATGGACACGAGCTGTCAGTAATTTTCAGCATGGTCTGCACTGCAGAGAATGCCAAAATGGGACCATTCTGGAGGTCAGCCTGGGCTCCCCTCTCCAGCTGCCTGCAGACTTCTAGAGGGAAGGTCCAAGTGCGAGAAAAGCGGGGAGGCAGAGTGATAAATAGGGACTAAAACAAGAGTCAGCACTCACACTCCTATTCCTGTGTCACTAGCTAGCTTTCTAAGGTGTTGCTTGCCATTTGCAGTTGATAGCAAGTATCTTCCCATATTTATTCACTTACCTGTCAAGGGTACCTATTCCCTGTGCAGCAGTGGGAAATCTTGAGTCGGAGATTATGCCTTTGGTGTTCACCTGTCAGTCCTGGGCTCTCCTCTGCTGGATAGGAGAGCCAGGGAGCCACAGAAAAGTGACAGGCAGACAGGTAGCTAGTTGCAGTGACTTGAAGCAAAACTAACTAAAAAATGGAGTCTTGCAATGGAAGCTACCAGAGGACCTGGCTAACAAGATATCTTTTCCAATCTCCAAGCGGGGTTGGGATGGAATAATTAGACATGTCTACACTGGAGAGTGTCAGGGTAAGACAGAGCCAGGTGCAAGGATGGGCAGCTGGAAAGTCTGAAGGCTTATCCTCATTCTGAACATTGGAAACGTCCTCTTGGGAGCTTGAAGGAGCCTAGCCTGTGCTCTCCCACACACGCACTGGAGAGGATGCTAAGTGAGAGGCTGGAAAATGCAAAACCAGATTTCAGCATTCCTGTGGCCCAATGGGGTTATCTTCCAGGTGCGTCGTTGTTCCCGAGTCTAGATGCAGAAAATTCCTACACCACATATTCATCTCAGAGGCCACTGGCAGAACATAGTGGCTCATTTGAAAATCATCTTTCTTAACTACTTCCAGGATTCTTTCCAGTTGCTAAAACAGCAAATCACAGATTGTTGACCTTGCCAGCAGGATCACAGAGGTTCAGCTTATCACCTGGTGAAGATGGGGCAGCTCATGTTACTACATCATACACCTCTCTCTCTCTTTCTCTCTCTCTCTCTCTCTCTCTCTCTCTCTGTCTTTCTCTCTCTCTCTCACACACACACACACACACACGCACATACACACACACACTTCTACATCGCTTCCTTACAACCAAGCAAAAACAAGATTGGGAACAGAAAAAAAAAATCTCTCCATCCAACCATCTTTTTGCTTTTATCTCCCCCTTCCTCATCATCCTCTCACTCCTCTTTGGGGCTGAGAGAGCTCAGGGTAGTAAGCATTCCATGTTATTAAGCAAAAATGTCTTGTGACAACAACCATGTCATGTCTGAATCTTCCAGTGTTGACAGAGACAAGAACAGAGCTAATGAAATACACACGTTTCCTTCCATACAGGAAACTGGAACAGCAACAGAGCTTTAGAAACAGACACTGTCCTCCCTACAGAAAACTGACATCGTGTATTCAAAGCCAGTAACAACAATTCCTTCCTTTATTGTTTAATTACGAGCTGACGCAGCCAAGATAAAGGCCCAACCAATCCAGGGCTCAAAAATGCCAATCACTCTTTGAAGAAAGCTGAGGCTTATCCTCTGCTTTTATTATATTTGTTACAATTTGAGTTTGTTCAGTGGTAAATGCAATATTGACATTTAGAACCCCTAGCCAAAAAAAAAAAAAAAAGATAGATAGATAGAAAGAAAGAAAAGGCAACCAAAACATCATTTGCTTCAAATCCTTGAGCAGTTTCCAACTGGAGGCCATAGGAGTTTCCTCACTCTTTTTAATTTGATTTCCCCTCCCCCTTTCCAAACATTCCCACAGAGGCATGTTTTCCAGTCAACAATGTACCTGCAATCAATATCTCTTATGTACAGCACGCATGCAATCATGTTCTAAATGGAAAGGGAGGGTTCTTGAATGCACTTGTCAAGACCATCTGGCTGTGGCCAGAGCTGGATGAAGAGGTAGCCAGACAGCAGAAGCGGGACAGGTGGGAGAAGGATGCTCTCCGAGGTTCCTGATTCAAGTGTTGGCAATGATGCTGAGCTCTCCAGCTACAACTGTCTTCAAGCCCCAATTATGTCGGGTTTCTTGGTACTGGCATATTAGCAGAGGCAGGAGTTGTTCTTAAAGAAGTTCTGCGTCTTCTTCCCTTTGACATTTTCATAAATAAAATTGTTTACCTCTCAAATTTAACCAGTGCCCAGGATCCCTTTTATAGTCATTAAACCTTTTATTTTATTGTCCTATTTTTTGTCTTGTTTGGTAGTGGGGAGGGGCTTCTCCCCTGTGAGCAGTGGAGTCCAACTCGGGCCTGCCCCTCCCTAAGGCCACACTCATGCCGCCATGACCATGCTTCTCCCTTCGCCGGCCAGTATCCATGGGCTCTTCCAGTTGTCTCTAGACTGCAAGCATGTGGGGATACAGGCCTTGTAGCATCCATCTCTGCATTCTCAACGTCCAGAACAGTGCCTGGCCTGTAGGAACAATGGAAGTTTGTTGAATTAAAGGGTTAAAAAACAATGCCCTAGTCAAGCAATCAGTCAACCCATCAATGAGCAGAGCGTGTAAGAGATGTCCACAGAAACATGTTCCAGTAAAGTAAAACCCTCTGGAAGCTAATAGAAAACTCTAATTTCTCCCTCACCCAGAACTGGCAGCTCCAAAAGGCTGGGGGAATTTTGAGAAGCTTTGGTCTATACTTTTGTGGTTTCCCCACACGAAAGCTTCCAACTCAGTGAGATTTTCTTGATTCCAAGTTCTATTGGTTCAAAAATAGAAAGATTTTTAAATAATTTTGGGCTAGGTAAATTTGGGGCTGTTATATTAGTGGGCGTATGTGTGTGTGTGAGTGTGTGTGAATTCTTCCCTCTCTGTACCAATCAGAGGAGATTTGTTGATGCAATTGACCCTTGAGTCAGTGCTGTATTAGCTTTGGCAAGAAAGCCAGAAGAGAAAATAACGGCTAGCTCGTTGCCGGGCACAAAACATAGCTCTGCAAATGTTTGAGATAACATTGTATAAATTAATTAGCTCCTTTCTGTGGCATGGTCTTTCCCAAACCCATTCATGAACTTGAGCCCTCCTAGGTGTGTCCTGAAGTTAGGCATGTCCTACCTATGTCTGCAGCCTGTCTCTTGCCTCTCATCCACTTGAATCCCACCTCCAGCCATGCTCATTGCTTGCACTTCCAGGAACGCTATGCCCTGCTGGACCTTCACGTTTTTTAATGTGATGCCTCCTCTTCTCTGTGTGACCTTCCCCTTTATCCTCTACTTGATAACACTTACTTACCTCTCAAATTTTAACATAGGGTCACAAGCCCAGGAAACTGTCCCTCACCAGCGCCCCCCGGGTCAGCACCCCACTGCCCACCCAGCACTGTCCCCCTCAAACCCTCAGCACCCAGGACTCCCACTGTCTGTGTACCTTCCTTCCTGTTGGAGGCTAAGATGATGTCTCTTGTCTCTGTATCCCAGCACCAAGCACCATGCCTAGACTGGTCCATAAACGTTTACTGATGAGAGAATACATGGAGGAATTAATGAAAGAACGCTAATACTATAGAAAGTCTGGAGGTGGCCTCGAGAAGCTACACAATACATGGAAAGCTGCCTCTAGCCTTGAGCCATGAGTCAGAAAACATGGGCAGATAGATGGGCTGTGGTGAAGTTCAAAGCGGGACAGAAGGGCAGAGACCCCTGCCAACAAGCAGGACCAGAGGGAAAGGAGAAGCCTATGCAGTTGGGGCTGCCTGAGGCAGCCTTCGCTCAGACCCCAGGAATGGGGCCATGGAGCCAGAGCAGAGAGGACTTTCCTGGTCTAGAAGGCACGGGAGCAAGCTGTCCCATGGACCAAGAGGAGAGACGTTTTTACATGGGGACTAGATGCAGCGTCGGTCAGTCGTGAGATGCTACGTGAAGAGGCTCGCGTGAAGGAAAAGGCTCGAGCGGCCCCTGACCCCAGTGAGTTTACCATCTGATACCCAGGGGCGTGAAGGGGCTTTCGAAGCTACCGCTGAAGGACATGCACCGCTCTGCACAGGCAAGATGCTGCCAACAGTGGGGAAACAGTCACCATCGTCAGCAAGAGATCACATGAGATGGAAACGACCTGTCACAGCATTTTAATTCACCTACTGTATTTTGGAATGTTTTAATTAAGGTTTACGTGTTACCGTTATGACTGTAATCCTGAGAAGCGCCAAGCCTGCCCTGGCAGAGGGAAGAGAGGAGGGAAGCACATCATAATTAAAATAATTAGTAATCTAATCTCATTAAGTATAGATTGTTCATGTCGTTGCTGTTATTAGGTGCTGGGGGCAGACCCCTTTCCTGAACCAGTCCCGTCAGCTTGCGTAGAGGTGGAACGCGCCGCGGTGCCTGAGGAATCCTTCCGCCTCATATAAGGCAGTGACTCCCATCTCTTTCCCGTAGAATTTCTGCCTCCACCTCTCCTTCAGGAAGGTCTCCTGCACAGAATCTGCGTCGTGCTGAGTTTGGGAAAGGCTCTGTGTTTGGCTGTGTGCCCACGCCTGCCCCTGACTCCCCAGTGCGGAGCTGCTGCGTGCTCCCTCCTCTGCTCTCGGCCCTGGAGGACACCGCCCCGGTCCTGCCTGCAGGGGGCGTGTTCGCAGGTCCTGCTCCCCCATGAGGCCCTGAGCTCCTTGAAAGAATTTACCGTCTCCTTCACCTTTGTATTTCTTCCAACATCTCTTTCCATCCCAATATCTACAGGAATGTGTGTATCATATTGCTTCAATATTGGAGCAAGGAGGGGGGAAGGAGAGAGAGAGGGAAGTGGGGAAGGAGGGAGAGAGGAGAGGCAAGGAGGAAGTGGGTGTGGAGTGAGACAAAGGCAAAGAACCCTGTTCTGCTGAGGGTCACTAGGGGCCTGGACCAGCAGTGCCTCCGCCTTCCCAAGTGCCCAGCCCCTCACACACACACAGCCAACCTGCTACCTCTTTCCATTCTTCAGGGGTGCAGATGACTAATGAATAGCAAAGCAAAGTGATTAGGTGGCCTTTACAAGCTTCAATACCTCCCAGGGTATCTATAAGTCACTCTGACATCATAAATGCCTTCTCGGAAAATGTAAACAAAAGAGGAGACCCACACAAAAAATGAATGTAATTCTAAAGTGCTTTCTCTCTCTCTCCCTCTCTCTCTCTTTTTTGTTTTGTTGTCTGTTTGGTTTGGGTTTTTTGTTTGTTTGTTTGTTTGATCACCAGTGAGTAAAGTTAGACTTGCCTGGTAGGGGATTAAAGGATTCTGAGCCCAATTCCAACATTGGCATTTGGGAGGGGAGGTTCTCACACCACCACCAATTCTCTGCGACCCCAGCCGGGTGTCCTCACTCAATTCTGACACTCTGCACAGAGACAGCATCTGACCCCACAGGTTAAGGGCTCAGTCCCACAGACCGCCCCCCACTTTAGATGCCCACTGCAAGCAGTACGTCCCCAGGTTGCCCACAGCTTCTGTCTGACTTGGCCATGCGTCGGAGGTTCCCACGCCCCCCTCCTCGCGTTTGATTAATTAGGCTGACAGCACTCAGTGAGACACCTGCTCATATTTACTAGTGTATTAGAGGATATGATAAAGGATACAGATGGATAGCCAGATGCAGACATACTAAGGTGAGATCTGGGAGGGTCCCAAGCCTAGGAGCTTCTGACACCATGGCCGTGAGATGCATCACCTTCCTGGATGTGGATGTGTTCACCCACCAGGGAGCTCTCCAAACGCCCTGCTATTGGGATTTTTATGGAGGCTTCATCATGTAGGCTGATCCATCATTAACTCCATTTTTTCCACTTCTCTCTTCTCAAGAGAATGAGGGTTTAGGGCAGATAATCCCAAGCTTCTAATCATGGCTGTGTCTTTCCGGTGGCCGGCCCTCATCCAGGAGCCACCCAGACTCACCTCGTTAGAACAAAGGACGCTCCTATCGCCCAGGAAATTACAAGGGTTTCAGAAGCCCTGTGTCAGGAACGGGGGTAACAACCAAATGTTAGAACAAAAGGTGCTCTTAACACGTAGGAAATTACAAGGGTTTTAGGAGCCCTGTGCCCGGAACCAGGAACAGAGACCTGTATATTTTTTCTATTGCCTCACAGGGATGTTAACCCAAATAATGAAGGGACACAATTGGTCAGATGAAGTCATACAGTATTAGATGCAATTTACGCTGATCGTTTCCCCAGTATTTCCCCAGAGCCCTGAGGTTTCATGAAGGTGCCTTAGGACAATTTTGAGTTTGGGGGAAAGTATGTTCAATCGGTAAGTTTTGCCTCCATATGCTTTTATGTAACAGCTCTTTGTGTAGATCTGATTTGTGAAAAGAACTCTTCTATTTAAAATAACAGCAACCTGGGAATTCCCCGGCAATCCAGTGGTTAGGACTCCAGGCTTTCACTGCCGAGGGGCCAGGTTCAATCCGTGGTCTGGGAACTAAGATCCCACAAGCCACGTGGCACGGCCAAAAAAAAAAAAAAGTAAAATTACAGCAACTTGGAAATCCCTGATCTCATCCAACTCCCTGTTTTAGAGCAGAGGAAATAGGTCCCCAAGGTCAGGGGAATCCCACAGCCGGCCGGTGGCAGAGCTGGGCAAGGATGCTGCATCTGCTGACTCCAGCCCTGGCTCTTTCCACTGCATCACACACTCCCTTCCCCTCGGCCCTGCGCCGTCCGTGTCCTGATCCAGGGCTCTGAGCAGCCCGGCCTGAGGCCTCTCCCCGTAAGGGGTCCCACTCACCAGGCATCATGTTCATGCCGGCCCAGGCTGTGGGCAGAGGCCCAGAACCGAACCCTGGGCTCGGGCTCCCATCACCCTGGGAAGGACCTGCGAGGCCCAGAAAGGGACCGGGCAGGAATCACCTTGGGATCCAGTAGACCAACCACAGACCACGGTTGTCTGGGGCCCAGACAGTGTTTCAAGAACGCATCTTGTTTCTACTCCGAAAGCAAGTTGACCTCCTGAGAGAGAGAGGGCTGCCAGTCCTGCTGAAGGGAGCCTAATTGGAGATTTCGCTGCTCGTAGACAAAACAGAAAAGGGGCTGATGTCAGCACTCTTATTTTCAGCTCCTGTTCTTCAGACCCACTCTCCTGGGTCTCTGTGGTCCCTGTGCTCCACAGCTAGCATGCTAGCTAGTCAGTAACATTGTTCAAACACGACTGTGTGTCAGGCCATGTGCTGAGAGCATTACTTACCGAATCTTCTGTTATCCTCCCAACACCTCTTCAGTACAGATACCATCGTGCTTCCCATTTTGCAGAGAAGAAACAGAGGTTTTGAGAGGCCTGGTGACTTGCCCAAAGTCACATAGAGACCCTGTCTGCAAAAACCTCTGTATGCCCCAGACCCACGGCTCTGAGTCAGATCCAGAAGTTTTTCCCCGTGTGGACCGCAGCTATTTGGGGGAACTCTCCTGATGTAACGTAGTCTGTCATACTTACAAACCATCCAACTATCTCAACATTCCAGGGCTTTAGCATCCCATTTCTGTCTCTCAGATTCAGTTCATGCCCTTGGAAGCAGCTCCAAGAACACTTGTCACACCCTCTGTCCTAGTTTTGGGGTCGGAAAATTTGGGTCACAGTACCCACAGGATACAGATCAAAGGGCTTGACTCTGATTCTCATCTCTAAAAATATCTCATGGAAATATACCTGAAATTCTATCATGAGTTCTATTCTCTCTCTCTGTCTCTTTTTTTTTATCTTAAACATTAACCGCTCCTGCATTATTTTCTTAAAATACCAATACCCCTGAAGCGTAACATGGTAACTTCATAGCATCTTAGGGTGATTCAGTATGCCAGATTTCCTATCCTCTCTGAGAAGACTGATGAAGTAAATCACCACTCAGAGATCATCACTCGTTGGTAGGAAAGGACCCGAAAGAGGAGTGGGAGGAAAAAGCAAACACTGATGTTCTCTGTCTCACCAGGAGCTGGGCCAGACGCTTTGTGCCCATCTCAGTTTATTCCTCACAGCAACCACATTTTACAGGTGAGGGCAGTGTGATTCCAAGAGGCTATGATACCTGCCATGTCACCCATTCCAAGCTAGAAAGAAGAGAAAGTGACTGTGGGGCTGGAAGAGATGTTTCACAACTACCAGCACATGACTGTGTGTCTTGCAGACCCCGCGGGTCTAGTGCCTGGAATTTGCGCACGCCCTCCACGCTGGTTTTGTGCCACCCGCTCTTTCTTCTCTCGGGTTCTGGTGACCTTTTCAGTGGTTAGGGGGAGGAATATTTTATTGCTTTGCATCAACTAATAGATAACAAAGAACTTTAAATCTGGGAACAACTGAAGATTTATTCCAATTTTGACATCTGGTCTCCTGATTCCCAAACTAATATTTTCTCTCTTCCTATGAGATGGTATGATGTTTGAAATCCAATGTGTAAAAGAATTCTGAACAGTCTTTCTATGGCATGATTTCATTTTTTTAAAAGGTACATTTAATTTGCTTGCCATGTGTTTCTTATCTGTCGGGACCTGGGATGCTGAAAAGCAGAGTCCTCAGGAATACTGATCCAATAGTATGAGCCTTACAGTTGCCTTGAAGCACAAAGGAACAGGAGTGGGATTAACATTAAAAGAAATTCAATTAAACAAATAGTGACTGAACACCTACTATGTGTGAGGCAGTGCACTAATTCCGGGGACAATTTGCAAAGCTCGAGAATCAACCTCCAGGTTATATCACTGATCACGTGTGTGTGTGCGTGTGTGCACAAGCGTCTCTTTGTGCACACATTCCCTTGGGCACGTGCAGTTCTCCACTTTTCCCATGATGAACTGAAATAAATAAATCCCCATAAACTGCCCCCCTCATGAGCAACCTTGGAAATAAGTCCTATTTACGAATATTTCATCAGCCCCCTACTTCCAGCCCCATGTTCCCCTGATGACTGTAGGCAATAACATGAATAAAACTCAGAACGATTTCCTTCTACTGGGCATCAATCATCATTTTCCTGGGCAGATAGGTAAATGATTCAGTACCAGGCAACCTGGAGGCATTAGGGAACGTCTGCAAACTCTACAACTCTGGAGCTTGGACCCTAGAAAGCCTAGCTAGGGAGAGAATAAGCTGGATCCAAGCAGGGCACCAGGGGCACCTTTGGATGGCCCTGACGTTATTTCTCCCATTTTACCACCTAGGAGGGAGCTACAAGTCCCTTCAGTCATTGCTGCAGAAAAACATTTTGACACGAACTCTCATACATCATGACGGAGGTTACCAAAATGCACACATTTGCCTTAGCCGGTTTCATTTACTACCCTTTAAATTATTCCTCAGCCTTGCAAATCTTGCTGTGACAGACAGAGCAGGGGGTGGGGCGGGGGAAAGACTAAGTGTTCATTTTTCACATAATATATTCCAATCCTGTTAGGTCGTGCTGCTGAAGGTAATACTTCTGGCATTCATTTAGTGAAATTGACATTGATGAATGGTTAATTATACAAATTACATTCTTATTAAATCCCCTAGAATCGGTGCCTTAAAATTTTCTAGCTATGGGCTTCTTATGGTTGATAACGCTTTTTTTTGCTCCGAGTAGCTCCTCTGTTGGCTCTGTTGTTAAGACTCACTCTGCATATTTTTCCTCCTCTAAGAAACTTTGAAAAAGCATTAAGAACCCCCTAGTTAAGGCAATTACCGCAGATAAGTTAATCTGCATGGGATGTTTAAAGCCCAGTTCTTGCATATGTTTATTCTGAGTTTTTTCCCCTCTCTAGACAGTGTCTGCCCTGGAGGTGGTAGAAAAGAGGGAAAATCTCTGACTCCTGCTGAATAAGGGTCTGAGGGGCTGGGAGGGGAGAGAATCAGCTGCATAGACAACTCCCTCAACTGGCTGCTGGCTATGCATATACCTGATAAAGTAGATGGTGTGCGTTGGGCTGGTGGGAAAGAATCAATAAGTGGTCCCTCGCATTCGAAGTTATCACTCTGAGATGTGTTACACTGAGAGCAGCCTGCTTCTCGCCCTTTCACTGGGGAATAGAAGGATGAATCGTATCGTTAAGAGAACGTTTCTTTCTGTCACCCGGACTGGTCACCAGACAACTGATAATCTGCTAGGCAGCCGTACTGAGTAGGCACTCGGGGGAATTGGGAACAGTCTCAAGGAGTTCACACGTTTTGGGGACATTCTTGTCAAAGGACAAATGCAAACTTGGATTGTTTCCTCCAACCAGAAGAAGCAACAGAAAGAAGTGTTGCTGGGAGGACCAGACCCGGTTTTCAAAAAGCCATCGTAATCTTTCTCAGTTTTCAAACGCCATGAAGAAGCTGCTTCCTGCTGTGGACTCACAGATAGGAGGGGGGCTCCGCTGGGCTCCACCGGCTCAGCTGGGGGGCTTCTTACTCCAGGGCTCTCTCTGGGGACATTTCTTCTCCTTGAATCCACGTCACTCTGACCATCAAGTTGGCTGGGGCAGGTTAGGTTCTTTTGCCTAATTTCAACCTGTAAGTAAACGTGGCTTGTGTGGACTGTTTGTGGTAGGCTGGGGCAGGGGGGAGTAGGCTGTGTCAGATCAGCAGTTAGACTGAAGCTCACCTTGTTTCAGCGGGTCATGTGGGCAAAACTTGGTTTACTCTGAGTCCTAAGTCAGCCAGACTTTAAGCAACACTCATTCCCAGGCATCGGTGCTCAAGTGAAGCATCTGCAAAGTCACAGAGCATAATGGTTAATAGTAGTAACTCTCTAGAGTCAGAAAGATGGGTTCAAATCCAGACTCTACTCCTTCCTGGCTGTGTGACCTTAATACACTTAAACTCAGTGTCCTTATCTACAAAATGGAGGTAATAAGAGCACCTGCTTCAAAGGGATGTTGAGAAGCTTCCTAACGACGTAAAACACCAAAAGCATGTGCAGCAGCTCAATAAGCGAGAGTCATTTATATTAGATAGGAATGTGTTTTCAGCTGCAAGTAACACGACACCCTTCCGACTGCAGCTTAAACCATAAGGACGTATACAGGAAGCTTAACAAAAAGTCCATGACTAGATGGTGTCAGAGGTGATCTGCCAGCTGAGCTGACTGAGAACCCAGTCTCCCTCTATTTTACTATTCTACCATCCAGAGCATGTTACCTCTTTGGTTTTTTTCTTGGAAAAATACTGTATTTTTAAATTTTTTTTAATTGAAGTGTAGTTGATTTACAATGCTGTGTTAATGTGTGCCGTACAGCAAACTGACTCAGTTATACATATGTACATTCATTTTTCATTTTCTTTTCCATTATGGTTTATCCCAGACTATTGAATATAATTCCCTGTGCTTTGCAGTAGGACCTTGTTGTTTATCCGTTCTCTGTGTAATAGCTTTTAACAAACGTTATTTTTTAGAATAGTTTTGGGCTCACAGGAAAAGTGAGTGAAGGTGCAGATGTTTCACCTATACCCTCTGCGCCCACACACGCACTTGCCCCCCTATTATCAACGTCCACATGTTACCTTTTCATCCTCATTCTCACAAGATGGCTGCCAACGTTTCAAGCATCACAACCACATTCAATGCAGGAGGAAGGAGGAAGGGGCAACACCAGCAAACCTTTATAACCTGCATTTCCTTTTGCTTCAGAAAGAAAAATATCTTTCCTAGACGCCCCTCAGCAGATTTCGTTTTCCATCTCATTAGTCAGAACTTGGCCATCTGCCCAGCTCTTTGCTACTGGGTGGGCAAGAGGGCAGGAAGTCAGGAGTGGCTTTTGAGTAGGTCTACCATCAGTATCATCTAATTCAACCTCCCGCCTTCCCGTCCTAGGACGTGAAGCTAGGCCCAGCCATCTTTCTTTCTGCTCTTTAAGGGGTGTGTGGCCACCTCCACTGAGACCCTCTCTCTGTGCAGGTTTTGCCACTCTCCTGCTGGAAGGCGTGGGAATGGATAAGACCAGGCAAAGGACCCAGAAGGGTCCTTACTCCTAGAGTCCATTCACTTCTGAAAGGTCACTTCCTTAGAAGCAGAACAACTCTACCACCATGACTCAGAGAGAAAAGTGCCTCTGCACTTCTTGTCTTTGATCGGTATGGCCTCAGATCCCATCCCCATCTCTGCTGGAGTCCGCTCATACAACCACGCGTTACGATTTTAATTGTACAGCAAGGAGGGAGATGGGACATGTTAATCAGGTATGCAAGCTCAGAGAGTGAATGTAATAAATAGACTATTAAGTTAACCAAGTTTTCGCCTTCACTAGTGAAAGCCGCCATCTATCTTGCGTGGTTTTCTGCATGCTTCATTACCACATATAACCGTACTGAAAAAATATGCCTTCTCCTTTGTAATGAGATGATAAATTCTCCACGGCGGGGGTAGCAGAGCCTTGACTCTAAAGGTCCACGAAGCTGGCGCATGGGGAGGGGGTGTCTGTCTGTGTCCCAGGGCCTGACACTGATGCCGGTGACAGGGCAGGGCTTTGGTGGTGACAACAGCCTGAATCCAGTCCTGAACATTCCCAGGGCACCAGGGTGCCTGGGGGCTCAGATCCTGCCACTCCCTCCCCCCTCACAGAGAAGCAGTAAAACAGGGAATTTCACCCCAACCCCGGGCAAACATCAAGTTGTTGCTGGAATCAGCTTCACCTTGATCTGGTCCAGCAGGTCCCATGGGCATCATTCTGGGAGTCCCACTCATGCGACTGCTGGCGGACTCTTTGTCTTCTCTCCCTGACCCATCCTGCCTGCAGCACTTAGCAACTCAGTAGATGTCCATCCCGGCTCTACTGCTCACGGTCTCGGGGGCCTTGGCCAATCCACTTAATCTCTCTAACTTTAGCTCTCTCATCTATAAAATGGGGTTAATACAGCTACCTTTCTGGAGAAGTGGAGAAAATTAAATGAGAAAATGGATAAGCACCCAGCCCTGTGCTTGATGCCAATATCCTTCGTCCAGAGTGAAGATTCAGTTATCAGATAAGATAATGAAATCTCTTTGACAGTTACAGTAAACCACATATTACATGGTTCCATTCCTATGCAATGTTCAGAACAGGGAAATCTAAAGAAACAGAAAGTAGGGTAGTGGTTGCCTAGGGCTGGGGAGAGGGGGCTGAAGCCAAGTCTAAAGGGTTAGGAAGGCTACAGCGAAAGAATGTAGGGCTTCTTTTGGGGGTGATGAACATATTCTAAAACAGACTGAGTTGGTAGTCATATATATTTGTGAATATACTAAAAAACATTGAATTATACACTTTAAATGGGAGAATTGTATGGTATGAGAACTACTTCTCAATGTAACTATTAGAAAAGAACCATTCACTCTAACCAGGACATGGGAGCAACCTAAATGTCCATCAATGGAGGAATGGATAAAGAAGATGTGGTACATATACACAATGGACTATTACTCAGCCATAAAAAAGAACAAAAGTGGGCCATTTGCAGAGGCGTGGATGGACCTAGAGACTGTCACGCAGAGTGTGCAAGCAAATATTCTATATTAATGCATATATGTGGTATTTAGAAAAACGGTATGGATGAACTTATTTGCAAAGCAGAAATAGAGACACAGATGTAGAGAACAAACATATGGATACCAAGGTGGGGGGTGGGGAGGTGAGATGAATTGGGAGATTGGGATTGACATATACACACTACTATGTGTAAAATAGAGAACTAATGAGAACAGAGTGTATAGCACAGGGAACTCTACTCAATGCTCTGTGGTGACCTAAATGGGAAGGAAATCCAAGGAAGAGGGGATACATGTATATGTATAGCTGATTCACTTTGCTGTACAGCAGAAACTAACACAACATTGTAAAGCAACTGTACTCCAATAAAAAAAAAAAAAACCTCAATACCTTTAGAGTTGGTAATAAAACATATTTGAAGTGCAAAAGAAGAAAGAAAGAAAACATTATAGTAGCAAAAATGGTACCATGTGGTAGCATGTGGCTGCCTACGGGCCTGAGACATATCTCTGGTCCAGGCACACGGAGTCCAGGACCACATCAGATAATCTTGAACTTGAGAACTCAAAGGCCCCTCAGAATATGTATCCCCAGACTATCAGGGGAAGCTCTTTAGAGAACTCTCAGCACCTTTCCCAAACCCCCCAAAACCAACAAACAAGAAAAAATACATGTAGAGTCACTAGTTTGAGAGACTCAGGTCTAAGAGCAGCATGGTGGGGGTCATTCTCCAGAGCCAGCCCAGCAGCCCCAGGGGGCAGGAGAAGCCCCAGGATGGGCGGGGATTCCCCCATGACTGAAAGAGGATGCAGAGGACAGAAGTGACGCAATTCCCTCCAGGATATTAATGGCATTTGCTCGGGCTTCTCACCTCCTGGAACTCCCTGGCTCCGCCTGCCCCTTAGACGCTGTGCCCCGACACTGTGTGTTCCTTTTCCGAGGTGAACTCACCTTTGCCCATGAGATCCACTCTCACCCTGATGCTGAATACACCCCCATCTGTAGCTCCAATCAGGTCTCTCTCCAGAGTTCCACACAGAGACCTAGACCCACACCCCATCTCCAATCCAGTCTGCCCCAAACAACACCTGTCATCCTCTCCCGTTCTCAAGCTTCCTTCTCCTACTGGATTTCTTATTCTAGTTTTATCATCATCCATATATTTCTCAAACCAAAAGCATGGAGTTGTCCTCAACACCTTCCTCTCCTTCTGTCTCTCGGTTAACAAGTTCATTCCATTCTGCCTACAAAATAGCTTCCTCTTCTTTGCTTGGCTTACCTCTGTGGCCTCTAAGTAGTTTCCAAGCCTCCAGTCTCTCCTCATTAACCCATTACCCAGACAGCTGCTGAAGTGATCATTTGCCTGCCTTGAATGGCTTCCTGTTGCCTACAGAGTAGAGTTCAGTCCCCCGTGTGTGGCTTACAAAAACCTTTCATGAACTGAGCCTGTGAGTGCATTCTTTCACTCCCCACCTCTGCCATGATGCACTCCCAGTCAGCCAGGAAGCAGCCTCTTTGTTCCTGGGAGTGACAAAGACAGCCGGTGGGCATTGGGATGCCCCCGCAGTACCTGCTGGTGATTGACCCCTTTGTCCCCACCACCTGCAGACCCCCAACTAGAGAAAAACGGTCGAATACTGCTGCCTGCAGGCTTCAATCCCATGACATCCAACTCCTCTCCCAACTCTCCTCCTCCACCCCTAACCCCTACATGAAAGCAGATGTAGGCCAAAGCTAAAAGTTTTTTGTAGTAGCCTCCATCCAAACTTGAGGGCTTTTGACATACAGAATTGAGCCGTAATTAAAAATATGCCGAGTGCATAATCACAGAGCAAAGCAAAGACGGCCCAGCCCGTTAGGTCAGACGTGCTGAGTGCTGTGGAAGAGCAGAAATCCACTTCTAAAGTCATGAACAGTAGCTGGAAAAGTAAAAGGTCAGATCACTGGCTCAGTGGACTTGATTATATGAAACGAGTGTGGAGATAAAGCCCCCAAAGCTGGGATGGTGTGTTTAAGAGATAAATGAAACCGGCAGGAGAGGGGCGATGCTGATGTCATCCCTCAGAGGATCTGAGAGGCCAGCTGGAGTGGGCAGACAGCAAGCCTGGAGGTGAGGGCCTTCCACAGACGCTGAACTTGGGAGTGACCTAGTGGAGCCAGGTGCACCTACCTCCTCTTGACCAGAGGCAGACCCCTTCATGTGTGCACTGGTTGACATCACCTGCACCACTGCAGTCGGCCCCCTACTTTTTTTCGAGTAGAAATAAAACTCACTCCATCTCCTCAAGCCACCCAGTAGTAAAGACAAGAGGGACATGTTTTTATTGCCATCCAGGCTCGGGGGCTGGGGAAGCGTTCAGAGAAAGCAGATCAGCTTCTTAGAATCCATTGATTGTGACCATCTCTGAAATAGAAGTTAAAATTCTTAGCCCCCAAGCAAAGCTCCTGCCATCCTTTCCCACTAACCCCTTCAAATACTCTTCCCTTGAAATTTGGAAGAGAAACAAAAAGACTGTTTTCCTTTTGTGGGTCCCCAAGCAGTACATGGGCTTGGGTGACTGCGTGATTTCTTGTGTGAGCTCAGGAAGGAGGGTGGGTACTGGGCCCCAGTAACCTGTGCAGCAGCACTCCCCATAGCGGTGGCCACCTGAGCTTGTTCAAGCCCCTCCCTGGTGCCATTGCTTTGTCCGGACGTCTCACCATGGAATCAGGACTTACAGGCAAGGGTCTGGTGCTTGGTAGGTGCATAAGAGGAACTTGCAAAGGCCGTGAAATTCTGGACAGAGATTACTTAGCATGCTTGTGACATCCCATCCCCTTGAGATAGAGATTGGGGATCAATCTGACAAAAAAAGGTAAAATATAGAGTCTTTGAAGTTCTTTGCAAGCTACAGAATTCCAAAATATTGCTCAGAAAAGAACTGTCCTTCCCTTCTTTCTATAACATTACAGCAGAACCAGACCATCCCCAATGCAGACCCTTATAAGCATTGAAGATTAGAGTTTGAAAGGGCCCTTGAAGTCCTCTCATTTGAGCCTCTCCGTTAACGAGTGAGGACGTGGGGACCCAGAAAGGGTTCACCCAAGATCACACAGTTAGTTAAGGGCAGAGCCATGACCAGAAGTAGCTCCATTCCCAGAGAAGCCTCCAAATAGATGAGCCTTACTGGTGTATGCTCTGTTAACCCCCAGCCCTTCCATAGTTAACTCATGGAAAAACCTAAGTGTGGAGGGAGGGAAATACACCCTGGTGTTTAGAGCTTCTTTACATGCTTCTATGAGCAGAGCAAGGATTAATCAATTTCCCAGTGGAGGAAGATCTTACTAACCCCAACCCAGAATTCTTCCTGGATTGGGAGAATATTCCAAAAACTCCTCACTGTTCTGCTTTGGAAATCTCACATAGACACATATGTGATGAGGAAGGCCCTGGGCTCCCATTTGTTTTTCCCTGCCCAGTCCCTGTGCCAGCCCCAACTGTGGCGATGAGTGAAAACACAGATGAATTTTGGAAACATATTAAGAAGCAATTATAGATTCCTTGCATTTAGATGCTTCCTCCTTCCCCTTGGGTCCCAAGAATTAACATAAATGCCTTAGTCAGGAGAAGCTATGAAAATACTACCCATCTGGATCTAATTTTCAGAGCTGCTGGGCTACAAAGCGACCAGAGCTAAAGGTCTATTCATAAATTTTCCTCTTGGTGTCGCCTGCCTGAGCCCAAACTCTGCCGGCAACCCACCTGTCCTGACCAGATAACAGATGGGACCAGCTCAGATTCTGCACACGCAGCACAGCGCTCTGGCTGACCAAGCTCTCTCTCTGCCCTTCCCAGCCAAATGTGGCCTTGTTTCCTTGAACTTCGTTTGTCTGGGTCATCTGCTTTCCTGTACATCTTTGCGAGTGTGGCTGTCCAAATCAGCTGAATACAAGTACTCATTGTCTGGACTTGCTTCTCCTTTGGCTATTCAAGCCCTTGACTGCATTGCCCCTTCCTGGACCCAGCTGCACACCTGGGGACCATTTCTTTTTTTTCTTTTTTTTTTTTTTTTTAAGATTTTTTGATGTGGACCATTTTTTTAAGTCTTTATTGAATTTGTTACAATATTGCTTCTGTTTTATGTTTTGTTCTTTTGGCCCCGAGGCATGTGGGATCTTAGCTCCCCAACCAGGGATCGAACCTGCACCCCCTGCATTGGAAGGTAAAGTCTTAACCCCTGGACCACCAGGGAAGTCCCATGGGGACCACTTCTATCTTTACTACTTTCCCAGGAGAGCAAGGAGGGCTAGGAGAGGAGGAAACTCAAGCCTGTTTATTATATTACTTTCTGTAATTTGATGAAGAGCAGATTACTAAAAATTGGCTAAAATACAAAGTTTGAGACTTCGAGGTTAACTCAGAGCAATTGGGACACAAAACAATGATTCAAATAGGAATGAGAGAGTTTACTGCCTAACTAGTTAGCTGGTTTGTTAGTTTAGTTAGGTGACAAGTAAGGGAGGAACTCATTGCTATAGATACAAGGAAAGAAATACTCCACCAGTTATCTGGCTAGATAGTAAATTCCCTAGGTACTCTTAGGACTGTTTTTATTATCTTTGTATCCTCCTAGCTATGTGCCTTAAAATTCCCTGTGCTTCACCTATTCAACCTTCTCCTCTACCCAAGCCTTTGGTAACTACTTATCTGTTTACTCTTTCCATAGATTTGCCTTTTCCAGTGTCATATAAATGAAATCAAACTGTATGTAGTTTTTGCAGACTGGCTTCTTTCACTCAGCATTATGTATCTAAGATTCATCCATATTATGGACTGATACCTCATTTCTTTTTATCACTGAATCATATTCCATTATATGGATTTACCCAAGTTTGTTTATCTCTTCAACTATTGCTACGAGTTTTTAATGGTTATGAATAAACTTGCTATAAGCATTCACACATTTTTATGCCCACATGCGTTTTCAAATCAGTTGGGTAAATCCTAGAATTACAATTACTTGATCATATGGTAAGCGTATGTTTAGCTTTGTAAGAAACTCCCAAACTGTCCTCCAAAGTACCATTTGCATTTCCACCAGCAATGAATGAGTGTTCCCATGGCTCCACATCTTTGCATTGTCTTGTCAGCTTTTACGATTTTAGCCATTCTTATAAGCATGTAGAAGTATCTCATTGTATTTTTAATTTGCATTTCCCTACTAGCAGATGATATCGAGTATCTTTTCATATACTTACTTGCCATCTGTATATGTTCTTTGGTGAAGTGTCTGTTTGGATCTTTTGCTCAATTTTTAATTGGGCTGTTTGTTTTCTTATTGTGGAGTTTTAAGTGTTCTTTGTATACTTTGAATACAAGTTCTTCACCTGATATGTGATTTGCAAATATGTTCTCCCAGTCATTGCTGATTTGCTTTCAAAAGATCACTGTTGCCTGCTATGTGGGGCATTTTTAGGGCATTTTAGAGAGACCAGTTGGGTCCACACAAGAGCTGATGGTGGCTTGGACTAGAATGGCAGCAGGTAAGAGAAGTGAAGAGATTCTAGATGCATTCTGGATCGAGCACCCATAGGACTTTCTGGCGTGTTGAATACGGAGGGAGAAGGAAAGGGAGGAATCAAGACAAACTCTTAGAAATGAGGCTTGAACCACTGGCTGGATGGTGTTACCGTGTACCAGCAAGCCAAAGACTGGAAGAGAAACAGACTGGGGGTTGAGGGGTAGGAGTTACAAGTCTGTTTCAGATATGTTATAGTTTTCAATAAGTATCAGACCTCCAAAAAGAGATTCAAAAAGACAGTGGAATAAACAAAGCTGGAGCTCAGAGGGTAGGTCAGGGCTGGATTTATAATTTCAAAAATTGTCTGTATAATGGTATTTAAAGACTTGGAATTTCATGCAATTACCCTGGGAGAAAAATTGAAGTGGAGAAGAGGGGAAAGCTCACAGCCAAGCCCTGGTGTCCTCCAACATTTGCTGGCTGGTTGGGTAACCCGACTCATAGGAGGGCTTGAGTGAGTCATGCAGAGTTAGCAAGTATTCAGAGCGTGCCACTGAGACCTGTAGCTTTGTGCCAGAAAAGATGGATTGATTCCAAACCAGGAGTTGAAAGTCTAGCCACCCACAATTAACAAAGACACCCTGAGATACACATAAGCTATTATGATAATTAACTACAGATACGAAAAGGTTGAGGAATATGCTAGTGGGTTAAAAATAGATGGGGTTCAAGAGGGGAAAGTTTCCTGGAGGAGGTGGTCTAAGATCTGAAAGCTAAAGAAGAGACAAGTGCCCAAGAAGCAGAAAGACAGTGTAAGCATTTGAAACCACCTTGGGACCCTGGACCTAGAGGCGCCCTTTACTTTCACCTGTTCAGTGCGTCTAGTGACTTCCCAGAGTAACCAAAGATGGGCAGTCCTGCAAAAACAAACAAAAGAAAGATCTACATACCCATGCAGGGGAAGCCAAGCAGTAAAGAGCAAGCGAGTTTGGGTGAGACATTTCTCTAGTTAGCTCCGCACTGGGAGTAGGGATGGAAAATCCTAACAGGTGGAGAAAGCTTCAGGACATTGCTGGAAACCCCTTCCTTTGGCAGAACGTTCCTACTCTGTACACACAACCTCAACCATGGGCGAGAAGGGGAGGGCTGACATTTTTGTTAATTCTACAATAACCGAATGCCCACAGGAATAGACTCTCCATTGCACACTCAGGGCTGCGGGGTTTTAAATGGACCTGAAAATTATTAAAACCCCAGGTGAACCACCTGGGGCAGTTAAATTTTTGAAAAACAAATGGCCTGCCACAGCTTTTTATAGATTTGAGACGGCAAATGGCACGGTATTAGCTGACTCTCAGCCATAATGAAAACCAAGCAGGGGCCCTTCTGTCATCTGGGGCAGTCGGGAAGGAACTAATGAGGAGGGGCAGGAGGAAAGGCCCCCATGCTGCCCGGGGTCCAGTGGACAGGCCTCTTCTTCCTGGAAGAGGCAGGAAGCTCCCCAAGCTTGGGCAGCCCGTCCGACCGTGGGGGAAGGGAGGCAGTCTGGGGAGAGGAAAGTCCAGCGTCTTTCTGTAGCCATTGCTTCTGTATCACGCCTTCAGGAGGTGCTGACGTTTTTCTGAGACAAGATTCCCCGTATTTGTCATCACGCGTGAGTGTGACCGAACAGTCCTGTCCCGCACCCTGGAGGAAAGAAGCTTCAGGGTTTCTCTCCAGGATGCAGGGAGTCCAGGATTTTAACTGCGTTGTCCCAAGATCAGGAAACAGCAAACCTTCCCAGACCGGCCAGATCCAGGACCTGACGTCTTTTGTGAAGTGTTCATAGGGTCACTGCACTCCTGCCCAAAGTGAGCAGGTTTCCCTAAATATCATTGGCCTTGTTTGTTCCTGAAAAGAGTGCCACACGCGCACACGCACGTGCGTACTGACACACACATGCACACTCATGCACTTCTCAGAAATGTTAGTTGTGAACATCCCAAATGAGGTCCCAGGAGGGGTCTCAGAATCCAGGTAGGACAACGGTTCCTCTGGGCAGCTTCACTTGAGATTCTCTCTGGGAGCAGAAGCATGGGCTCACTTGTTTGCCGAATCCATCACAGCAAAGTCGAAGTCATTACAGCCATGGCCCTCCAGGGAAAACAGGTTATGAAGAGGCTGCGTTTCTCTCTGTATTCTCCCCCAATCTTCCCTCCACCTCACATTTGGAGTTGAAAACTCATCCTTAAAACACTGCTGCCTTCCAGGCAATTCCCTTCTGCAAAAGTCCATTAAACACATCAGCTACACCTATGTGCAAACAGCCCAGCTCTCTCGAAAGCCACATTATTGTTGTTCCAGAAGCACTTCTAGGCAGGCAGTTCTGAACCAAAATATTTGTCAAGCAACTTAATATTCAACCTTGTGCATACAGTGCTTCTGAACAGTATTTGCAGGTGGAAATTGTTTGTCTAGAATTCAAGAGGATGGAAATGGACTTCTGCAGTGATTGAATTCATTAGAGGCGCATTTTCTGACTGTTTTTTTCATTTCTCATAACTCCCAACTTTCAAAGTTATTTCCTTGAGATGCTTTGTCCTACGACATGGAGTCATTTGAAGCTTTTTTTTCTCTTTGCTGTTGGGTTTTTTTTTTTTTTAAACGTAGAGTGATGTCTTTCCCTGAAATAAATTGGACAAAAAGATAACAGAGGTATTGACAAATAAAAATGCCTTGTTGAACAGGTTTCCTGGTCACGACAGCATTTCCTAGGATGGACGTCAGGTATCTGAACCTTGTAAGACTGGGGAGGAACTCTGACCCCAAGGCTGTCGGTCAGGACCTCTCCCTCCCCAGGAATCCTTCAACAGTTATTCTCCCATTCCAGACCCAAAGTGCATATACCCACACCAGCACTGTTCATTGATCAGCACATCAGCTCAGTGACTGGCTCCTCAAGAACATGGGCTTTCTTATTCCCCTGATGAAAGACCTCACAGTCGATCCAAATAAAAATGGGAAAAGCAAAAACCCCACCAGAGAGAAAAAGAGAGCTGTATTCAGCTCTAAGCGTTAATATCACAGGGCGAGAAAATGAACCGTGTTGGGAGGGAGACCCTGTTGGATAACCAGGCAGCACAAATCACTCCTATTGTTTTCCCTGTGCCATGGAAGTGAGAAAAGTGTTTCTTCATTGTTCCTAAGTGAAGGAAATGGGTTATTGTTCAATCAGCTTGGCTGTAACTTTCTTCTCATTAGATTTGTCCCATCTTGGTAAACACTTGGAAGGCTCAGCAGCCCCGGAAGAGCGCTAAGGGCACTCGGCTGTCTATTCCTCAGGAGCTGGTTATGCAGTGGGTGGATCACACACACGCACACTTTCCTTCTTCCCTTCCCTGCTCTCAAGATCTTCCTTGATCACTCATCGCCGCAGGAAGAGGAAGCTGGTACCCGGACAGGAGCTGGAACCCAAGGCTGTCCATTGTAGATACAGCGAGAAGGAAGATAGCAAGATGACTTGAAATGAATTGCCAGGGAGAATTGGATACCAGGAATCCATGATCTTCCTGATTAGCCAAGATCCCACTGCACTTCTTTATTGTTGATTAAATGTTTCCTCAACTTCTATAAAAAAAAGAAGACAGATGGCTCTGAACCAAGGGTGCAAATCAGCAACTCCTGAGCAGCTCTTTCAAAATAAAAATGTCCAGATCTTCCCAATCCAGGGACTCCGATTCAGTAACAACAAAAACAATAGCATGTATGTGCTCATACTTACATAGCATGAGTAGAAAATTCTAAATTCTTTATATAAATTACTTCATGTAATCCTCAAAACAGCCCTAGGAGACAGGTTCTATTATGGCCCCCATTTTACAAATGGGAAGAAATGGACACACATAGAGTTTAAGAAACCTTCCCAGGGTCACACAGCTGATAAGTGCTGGAGGTATAGGCCTCAAACCCATGTAGGAAGTTTCCAGACTCTATGCTGTTTACTATTAGGGTTTTCTTATATTTCTACTAGAACATCTCCTGAAATGCATACCTGGCTAAGAGCCGCTGTACTAAAACTGATTTTAGATATTCTCATAGTACAACGTTTCCCTCAGAACTTGCAGCCTCAGGTGGCAAAACATACATGTGACACAAAAACAACATCCCACAAACATCACTTGCAGATGGCATGAGCTGTGTTTGGATTTTCTTGTTAATGCACGTCTATTGGTTTGTGACTACCGATGACTAGGCTCACATCGGAAGGACGTTTACCACAATACAACAAAGTTTTACAAGGAACTACTCTGCTACTTTCCCTGCACGTAATACAGAGGATACATGCTGAGCAAAATATGGTCTCTGCTTACCGTGTGAAGGGGAAAAGAGACACACCCCAAATAATCATAATATCATCAATAACATATGCAAGGCCGTGGAAACCTAGAGTATGATCACAGTTAATTCTGCCTGGAGGGGACAGCATGAGGGCCTTCAAGCTGGACACAAGGGATGAGCTTCAATACCTGCGGGTGAATGTTCTACCCAGGACATTCCTGTCGAGAACATAGTGTTCATGGACCAGGAAGCAGTACCCTGTGGCTGCAGCTAAGGATGGAAAGGGATGCAGTTCAGCCAAGTGTCATTGAATCAACCTTTGAGGGACCTGAAACAAGGGAACCAGTTTCCCAGATGCCTTGCATGGTGTTTGGTCCTGTCCAAAACATCCAAATATCTGCTGACCAGATGCTCTCCCGGACATTTGGTCCTGTCCAAAACTCCATAAGATATTTGGTCTATGCCAAAGGGGCCTTGAATTTGGTCCTGTCCAAAATATCTGTGAGCGTATTTGGTCCATGCCAAATGGTTTTGGACAGGACCAAATACCAAGGACCTTTCGGAGTAGACCAAATGTCTCCATGGACATTTTGGACAGGACCAAATATGACCAGATATCTGAGGACCTTTTGGAATGGACCAAACATCTTATGGACAATTTTGGACAGGACCAAATGGTCCTCCAAATATAAAGGACCTTTTGGCTTGGACCAAATGTCTCCTGGATGTTTTGGGCAGGACCAAATGTCTGCCAACCCCAAGGGAACAACAGTGGGCATCTCCAAGAGCTAATTGGCCTTGGGGCAGAGAAGCGGCACAGTAGAGCTGGTAGAGGTGGAGATACTCTGAGTAGCTCTTATATAGAAATGACCCCAAGAGGGTGAATTCCTTAGTCCCTTTCAGCATCCCCAGCCCCCACAGAAGACCTGCTGCCTTCCCTCTCTCTGAAGCTGCTGTACTCCTGTCTCATTTAGAGTAGGCGGTGGGGGGAAGAAGAAGTTTTTCTCAATGCTGAAAAGTGAAGTCCAGCCCATGAGGTTTCATGACTTCCCTCTCCACCTCAGCATAGTTCCGTTTTTATTCATTTCCTGTCTGTCACGTCGGACAAGTGTAGGTTCTCTGTGACCCTCTTTGTACTTTGCCTTCTACGTATAATAGGCGCCGGGGGTGATGATAATAGTGATGGAAAAATGCACATGGTCCCAGAAAAAGTACACATCCTCCCTCTGACTCTTAGATTGGTAATAGAGGCTGGAAGGTGCACTAGGGTTATTTCCACTCAACTTGCTCTAAACGGCTCCAGTATTAATGGAAATTTTAATGAAAAACTAAGCCTTGATTAGGTTGCGATGCAGAATTCCCCCACTAGGCAGAGTCTGGTTAATTTCCCTTGTGCCGGGGGCATGGGTTCACATAACACACACACACATACACACACACACTCAGCAAACTCCCTCCAATCTCCAGGCCAGTGACCCTCATGCTTTCTTCTGCTAGCTTAACCCTCGAGTTTTATACAGGATTGCGGTGGCTCTCCCATGCCTATCATTGGAGCAGGTTCAGAGGTTAGGAATTGCCAGGGAACTCCAGAGGGAACGTCCAAGTTCTCTCAACCTCCTTCAGCTGCTCACATGGAATCTTGAAGTGGCTACAGGGATCAATAGGTTCAGAGGTAGAAATCCAAGGGGCGGCTAGGTGCTGTGCCCCTCTCTTTCTGGGCAGCCCTGGAGTGCCACTCCTCACTTCCCTGGGTACCAGCTATTTTTACAGCTTCCTGAGAAACACCGAAGCATACACTCCCAGGAGATGTTTTAATGATGACAGGCAGCTCCATCTATCCCTGTGCAGTAGAAACCAGCACCTCCCTAGGGAGAACCAGGAGTTGTAGGAGAGAAGCAGCCAATGGCTTTGTCTTGCTAAAGCCAGACACGATGTGGAAACTTCCTTCACGGCCCCCTGCCGCGTCCAGGCATAGGCCACACTCCAGATCCTCATGTGTCCCATGGGCGGGTGGGCAGGAGCAGTGAGGCACCAGCACTCTTCCCACTGCTTCTTCTTAGTCCAGACCTGAGCAGCACCCTGACACCTGTTCAAGAGCATCTCTGCCAAGGAGAGACCGGTGAACAGGGAGAGTGGATTCCTGACTCCTGTTCTGAGTAGAAATACATGAGTAAGAAGAGAGATGGAACAAAGAAGGGAAAAAGAAAAAAGGAACAAGTAAAATGCAACACTCTAGACAGCTAAAGAGCCTGCTGTTAAGAACCCATTTGAAGCAAAGGTGATGCCCTGGGCCTCTTCTTATTCTCCTCCCTGTAAGTCCCTTCCTTGATAAGTCACGCTCTGCTTTGCCCTTTCCAGCTTCACCGCCTTCTGCAAGGGGCCTGCCCCCTTTTCTGGTTTCTTTGATGGTCAACGGGCAGATTCCCCCAAGCCCCTGGCAGTTGTTACGGTTCTGGGCTCTTGGTCATAGCAGGACGCTTTTTCTTTTATTAGTCCCTAATGCTGCCGTTCACCAGTTGCCCGACTCCTCTGTGATTGCTGACGGAAATACTAAATTTTCCTAAATGATAACTCTTTTCGGGGCTAAGAATAAACACAGCTTTCACCTTTCAGACGCTGGTTGCAAAAAAACTATTCAGGGAAAATCAATCCTATTTCTCTTCTCTCAATAGGCTTTGGCTCTCTCTGTGTTTCTCTCTTCCCTTCCTATTCGCACCTCCCTCCCCCGCTGCCGTTTATTTGCTGGCATCCTAAGGATGAAAAATCCTTTCAAAGGCTGGATTTGGTCCTCAGCTTTGTGAATTGAACCAGGGCCTCCTGTTTTCTCACATATCACAGTACAGACCTTTGCTCAGGTTTTCTCAACCCTAGTTGCACACAGAATCTCCAAGGTACTTTTTAAAATTACCCACATTGTGGGCCCACCTTGGACCAATTAGATCAGAATCTTTAGAGGTGGAGCCTGGGTGTTTATTTTTTATGCTCCCCCGGGTCATCTTAATGTGCAGCCAGCAGTGAAAACCACTATGTCTGGCGCCACCCCCAAAGCCATAGACAGCTGTCCTCAGAACCCTGTACGTGTAAACCTCACAGCTCACATCCTTTGGTTTTGTTAAGGTTTGGGGTCAGGGTTGACCTGCCAGAAACACAGTCAGCAGACCCTCTGGCTGATTGCGAACCCACTGAAAAGACCTCATGAGTACAGATTGACCCCAGACATAGGCTCTCTGACCTACCGAGTAATGTACCTCCTCCTTCAATTACCTTTCAACCTAGATAATTCATTTCTCATTATTATTTTGGACAGAATACAGACTTGTAAAAGTTGTAGGGGACCCCTCTCATGATTCTTGGAAAAGGCAGCTCATGTGCCTGTGTGACAATAGTATCTGTTCTCTTTGTGATAAACAGCATACCACCAAACAATGCTTATCAGAAAACCACATGAGGCATGCCCCACTGCTAGTTGCTATTTATTCTAAGAGACAGAGTCTTTGCCATTTGGGAGCTTATGTCATAAGAAAAATGACACCATCCAAAACACAGTTGCCCGGAAGGCAGTTACAACTCTGTGCTCTCTTTTTTCTTTTTTCTCTTTCTTTTTCTTTTTTTCTTAGGATGTTTTGGTTTTGAGATCTATTTGGAGTATTTCACCAAGATGTTAAATGACAGAAGAGTGTGTCTGTGACACGTAAACAGCGGTGGTTTCTTTGGAGTCTTGGTTTCTACAGAGGCTTATTCCTTCCAAGCCTTTCATCTGGTCTCATCCTGACGATTTCCCCATCTCAAATGCGGTCTCTGTCTCATCCTTGCTATGCAAAAGCCAGAGCAAAGCAGAGTCGTTTGCCAAACCCCATCCCCTGTAGCTTCCTGGATGGTGTTAATATACAGCCCAAGGAAAACCATATTGCATCTTTTATTGGTTCTTGGAATGGCTTCATCCTTTACTAACCAAGCCTCATCTGTCTCAGAGTTGGTGCATGTTCTAGCGGTGGGACAGTTTTATGGTTTACTGCCTTGGCAATCAATGTGACATGCTGAACAAGATTGCTTTCTCTAGCCTGGTAACAGTCAGGTCATCCTCAAAAGTTTGCTGCTCCTCCAATGGGCATCTGCCTGAGGTTTCCATCCACTTACATGGCTCTCTCGGGAGCTCTTATCATCCAGACAATGGGTTCCCTTCTTGGAAATGGTCCAAAGCACACAGTCAGTTCTCAATTAGCCATGCTAATGAAGGCGAGCAGTGGTGCAGATAATCCGAAGTAGCAGATTATCTGAAAATCGCTTGTATCGGCTTGGGAACAGATGCAATGATGCAGTGCATGTAAGTGTGTGTGCAGGAGTGTGTTTCCCAGCAGCGTCACATTTTCCATGGATTGTCTGTGTCTTATATGCAGCAGAGTTTGCATTCCCTAAGGTAACATCATTTGGAAGCGAGAGTGAGCCTCCCACCTGTATCACGAGTAACAGAGGGAAGCCAGCCTGGAGTTACAGATGCCCCCGAAGGTATCTCCAGAGGTGACCAAGAGGGCCATGGGCCTCTGTTTCAGTAGTTTTATGGGTATCACCGGGCTAGTCCCTTCCCACCAGGGACCCTGCTTTGCCCTCCATACCCGCCACGGGGTGGCTGGTGTCCACTCTCTGTTCCAGATCCTGGCAGGGCTGTTGGGAGTCACTCCCAGCCACTCTCTCTACAGACTGCACAATTACCCCAGCTTGGTGGCCACACTGAATTTTGATTGCCCCCTTCAACCCTGGGATGCCACCTGGGATGTAGAGCCTGTTCGATGCTGCTGCAGAGTAAGCATCTCACAACCCCAGCCTTTCTTGGAAGTTGATTGCAAGTTCCTAAGGGTCAGCTTGAAAGGAACCACATGGTGGGAAGTGGTTCTCAAATGTTATTTAACATAAGAATCACCAAGGAGCTTGTTTTAATTGCGCATATCTGGGCTCTACTCACAAAAATTCTAGTTCACATGCCTGGGGTGGGTCCTCCAGTTTGCATTGTTGTCAAGCACATCACCCTTTGAGAGACTCCCTCTGAGAATCTCTGTTTACAGGACCCTCTGACTCTGCTTCTGATTGACAGTGGGCAGTGGCTTGAGTGAAGATGAACATCGGCCTTTTCAGGGTCTTTTCTTCCACAAACCATTATGTTTTGGTCAGAGTTTGACTTGTGATGGGCCAGTAGAGACCATATATGCAGGGTGGGGCAACCCAGTGGGCTGGGCAAAGTGTCCAGACACTTGGGTCAGTGCACCTTCTTCCCAGCCTGACCATGCACGGCCAACCCACAAGCCACAGAGCCTTCTTAAATGATGCAATAATAATAGCTACTGTTTATTGAGTACTTATGAGTTAGCCAGCATTATTGTAAATGTTCCACATGAATTTTCTCATTGAATTCCCTTAATCCTAAGAGGTGTTATTCTTATTTGGGGAGGACCTGTGGAGAAGCTATCTCAGTCTTTGTAGAGCCAATTTTAAAATAAGAGAAAAAAATAAACAAACCCAGCATGTTTGAGATTCTTGAAGGAAAGACAGCATGTAAATCAACTAATTATCATTAACATTCATAACTATATCCTTGCAGGCAAGAGGGGAAAAGTATGATTTTCTGTAGCTTTCTAAGAGATGGTTAAGACTAGAGCAATTAGCTAACTAATTGGCCAGTTGAAATGGTTTTCTGTGATCCTCTTGACAGATGCCCACTGGCCTATTCTCCTTGTGAGATATAAGGATTAGGTCAATCCAACAGCTGTGACCAACTGCCTAAAATGCGGTTGTCACTCTGGACAATTTCCCATGCTTCAAAGATCTGGGTGGGCAGGGTAACAGGTCCAATGGTTTATTTGATCACTGACTTTCTAAAATAAACAGTAAGATTCATGGTCACCTAAAGAACCCTACTCCTGGTAGATAAACCAAATGCTGTCAGTCTCGAGACAGAACCAAGCAGGGTATAATGGAGAAGCAGGCAGTAAAATAAGGCCCAGAGGCAACAAGAAGAGAAAGCTGTTGATATGGAGCGCTAAAGACAAAGGAAAGGTCTTAACGAGATGCAAATCCCATTCAGAAAAGCTCTCCGACTCAGTAATTAGTCTACCCAGGAATGTAGGGCTGGTGAAGTATAAAAGATCAATAGGTTAAATACTTTAAGTTGTTTAATCAGATACTTAACACAAATCAAATATTACCTTATTGAGGTTATAAGGCTAAATGAGGGCACCGTGGTGGTGAACATTCATTACTGAGATGCCAGTGGATCATGAAAATAGCAAGATACATCCCTGAGTCACCTCCAGCCCTGAGATGAGGAATTAGATCAGAAAGCCTGTGCAAGACTAAAGTGGCATCTGTGCTTTTTCTTTAGGAATAGCTCAGGGAGTTGGGGTTATGAGTTTCCCCAGAGAATTAAAGGTGCCAAGTCCTGACATGTATAAAAATGTATTTTAAAAAATTCCTTGAAGCTGGATACAACTACTGATGTGCAAAAGTGAGGCAGGCATCCACAGTATTCAGGACCATGGAAAGTTCCCCTGTTCTTGTAAGACAGAGCCTTCTCATTCCATGCATTACCATGACAGACAAGGCAGTGTTAGGGTATGAAGCTGCGAGTCAGTCATAGAAACACTTCTCTGAGAAGGGATCCCATGGGGATAAGGGGTCTACCAGACCCGTCCAGAAGTGGGAGAGCTGTGACTGAGCCACAAAGGAGCTGAGTGATCCTCAGGCTTTGGAGATACCGATCTTCACTGTTAAATTCATGGGCATCCAGTGGTGAGAGCTTTGTAGATTGATCATTACCTGTGCTCTGCCAACTTTGCTGGCCTTGATCTAGTCAAATTAAGTCCTTGTCTTTTCCAGCAGATAGTGGTAAAGCCAAGATGGAATTTTACTGAAAACTAAGAGGAAGCAAAAGGGAAAGGAACAATAGAATTATGAATGTATTACCATCACTAAACACAGGGTTCTGTATCGACACAGTCAGATTGCACAGCTCCACCTGACCCCATCTGCAGAAACCCCCACTGGTTCCCACTCCTTCCCAGAGCTGACACAGAGCCGTCTGTGGGGTGGAGACAGACAGTCTCTGTCTTATTGTCCCTCTCCTTTTACTCCACCTCAACCCCCATTCATCTGCAAGCCCTGGATTTCCACAATTCCTGGCCCCTCTCCGGGTGAGAAAAGGAAAAGAGCTCTACCCATTCTCTTCCAAAGAGTACATCCCTGGGCATCAGTTTCACCATCTCTCACCTGGCAAATCTGTGTCCTGCCCTACCTGGAGGCTTCCCCTGATCACCTCTCTCTGGCTTGGTTTTCTTGGTTCACCAAAACATGTTAACTAGCAGGGTATTAAGCTGGACTCTACTTTTTTGGAAACAAACCATCATTTCTCTTATATTCTAAACCTTTGGTTTTCTAACTGGGGCCCTCAGAGCCTTGGATTCCAGGAAAGTCCAAATTGCCTGTACAATCAATAGGGAGGCTGAGCAAGCAAGGCCCAGGACCCCACCACCCCTTGACACCCACTGCCTGGTACCTTACTGATACCAATTTTATATGTTGAGATCCCATGTAAAACCTCATCTGAAAAAAAATCTACTACTTAAGAAAAAGAAATTGGCAGCCATTATCCAAAGATTTCTAGAGACTCCAGTGATAGCATCTTTTATTCTACTTCCTTCCCAAAAGATAACAAAACAATCGTAATAATAACTAGCAATTGTTGAAGCCTTGTTGTGAGCCAAGGCTTTTCAATGCACTGTCTGATTTAAACCTTTCTGCAAATGAAAAAACTTCCTTCTGTACATGAGGAAGCATAAAGACGATGGTGAGAAAGCAGTGGAAGACCTCACAGGTACGAATGGCAGAAGCAACAAGCATCTCTCCAAACTCTTGGTCCTTCCGACCTCACTCAGCAAACATTGCTCTCATGAGCACCTGCTGTTTCTGGCTCCAGAGACATCTCCAGTTTTTGACTCCTTGGTGGAGCATAGATAATTGACAGCCCAGAGTCCAGGGAACCCACAGGACTTCCCGGCTCAGGTTCTCATCTCTGCCCACTTCTGGAGGATTCTAATTAGCTTCCAACACCTCCTCCACTCTTTCCTGGGTCCCACCCACCGTTTAGAGTCACACTGTTTTATAATGACAACACCTGAGTCAGTAACAAAATGTTAGGAAAAAAAAGAGCAGGAGGAAGTTAATTTTGGCCTCAAAAGCCAAACAAGAGCTAATGTTTGCTATTGCTGCTACTCTGGTTCCCCCCACTTTAGCAGAGTGGGCGGGATTTCCATCACAGTATTACCACCTAGAGACCTCAGCCCAGACAGGACTGAGGAGATCAGGCCACCAGGACTTTCCCCCTCATTCTGTGCCCACTGAAACAGCTTTGACACAGCCTTCATACAGCTCTCCAGGGCAGCCTGCCACCCCCTGCTCCGGAGATGACAAGTGTGTCGTGAAAATTGTACCTCCACTCTCTTCTCAAAGTGGCTTCCCGTCCCCAGAGTGAGAGCACGGTAGCTCCCTTCCCTGGGTAGCTCCCTCCTCTGGGTAGCTCCCTTCCCTGGGTAGCTCCCTTCTCTGGGTAGATCCCTTCCCTGGGTAGCTCCCTTCCCTGGGTAGCTCCCTTCCCTGGGTAGGAAGGAAAACAACTCGAGAGGAGGAGGAAGAGCTTTTGAGTTGACAAGTGAAGTGATTTTTAACCTTCCAAGTTCAGTTGTTTGCGGGGGGTGGGGGGGCGAGGAAGGTATCGGGGGGGGGGAAGGTGAAGGAGAAAAGAGGCAGGCATGATTGCTTCAGCAAGTCAGACTTTTCAGAGAAACAAAGAAGGCATTTGTCAGAGCAGAGAGCTGTATAAACCCACCGAGAATTCAGGCAGTTAGCACCTTGGCAAGCCCCTGCATTTGCAAGCTGTGACCTAATTTCAAGAGATACCACCTATATTGTCTCCCAGATAAATGCAGGCAACAGTAAAAGCTCTCCTGGATGAGGCTCTGACATCAGGAAAGATTATCCCAACTCAAGTGACTAATCCCCTTTCTTACCCTTTTCCCCATAACCCAACCCTGTCCCCTTCGCTCTCCCTTTCACAAATCTTTGTCAGAGCTACCAGATCACAATCTGCTAACACAAAGAGACAGACAGATGTGCTCCACCACCACCTGTCCACGGTGGGTGAGACCCGTGTTTAATGCAGCCTTGGCCAGTGGGTGAGCGAGGAACGTCTCTCAACATCTTCTTCCATCCTAATTAAAATCTGGCAGCTTGGGCTGTCTTTTTAAAGCCAGAAAAGACCAAGGAGTTACCTCTGGGGTGAATGAATGGCCCTCTGCAGACCCCTGACCTATTACCTAATAGGTTACTAATAAAAGTTAGGGAGAGGAGGCAAGGGCTTTAAAGAAGCAAATCCTTAAAATACTCATGGTTTAGTATAAAATTGAAAAATACTGAGGCAGTGTGGAAGGGAAAGGGTGTAGAGGTTTAGATACACAAGTTTACGTTGAGTCCAAGGGTCTGTGATTCTCAGGGGCTGAGACCTCCTGTGGTGTCAGGCTATGTGGCTGCAGTTGGAGAGGTCTGGAGTGATGTGGTCCAAGCTCAATGCCCCCTCCAGACAGATGTGGAAGGGGCTTTCATGGCCATTATGTTCTTAGGTGGGGTGAGGGGTGAAAGGAGAGCATCTATCTGAAACAAGGGAGCTTCCTAGATCATACACACTCCCCTTCATCTTTGAGTTAACAGTAGGAAACGCCTTTCTTGGAGGTCTTCCCAGAAAGACCAAGCCTGTCTCCGTCTTCAGTATTTTAGAGGCAGATGCATGGAGGTAGGAAAAAGGAACAAAGTATTCACTTATAATTCCTTTCAGCTTAAGTATTCTAGATCCATCTTCTTGGGATTGATTCTTCATCTTATCAGTGAAATGGGAAAAGTCCTGGATGTGATGGAGAAAACTCATCCTTTAGCAGCTTTTAGTGATAAAATCAGTATCCCCAGTAGAGCAGGGGCCCTCCACCCTCTGTCCCGGTATCCTAGCCGTGAGTCCTCCTTCATCAACCTAATGATACTGAATGCAGAGATCGAAGTCAAAGAGATTCTCAAAGTAGAAATGAACGCATCCAGGCTTCTCTTGGAACCAGAGGCCGACGGTGGGGAGATTCAAGGATGTTGAACTCTAGAATTGAGGGCTGTGGCCTCGCTGTGACTAAGACTGGGATGTGTGCTAGCTTTGGGTCTGGTGTGGTGGAGAATAATAGAGAAGTAAAAGACTCAGCCATGCCCTCCAGGTGGTTCTGTGTAGGGAGAAGTTGGGGGATCTCCCCCTGGATCTCCACATAGGCATTTGCAAGGTATTTTTTCAATTACCCTTTATGGTGCGACTGAGTATGGCTATAATAGAACGGAGTTGTCATTTTCTATATGATAGCACAAGAGACAGGAGAAACTTCAAGAGCCTCCTGCCCCTTCCTACTTCCCTTTCCCAGGTCTCACTGTGCTCCCCCTGTGCAAAGTCAGGGAAGCTTCCGGATCAGTTGTAGTCTTACCACATCCTGCCCAGCTTCTCCCACTAGGCACACGGGCTCCGCTCGCTGACCTGGCGAGCAACGTGTCACCCTGAATGCTGCCAGGACAGAGCTGGGACTAATTGTCCAGGTGAGCTAGAACGGAACTCAAAGTGAGGCACCTGGAGATTTCTGTTTATAGGATGCCTGCCTCTGTGGTTGCTTTTCTCACGCGATATCTGGCATTTGGATTGCACTTGACATCTTTCAGAGCAGTTCTATATCCATTTCCCTATTTGAATGTCATGACCACCCTGTGAAGTATCTTCATCTTACGGCAAAGAACTGAGACACTAGAGAGAGATTCCCTCAAGGTCAAACACCTAATTACTACCTGAGACCTGGAGCCTGGCTTTCTCACTGGGTCCAGCTGGTGCCCCTTCTGCCATCCAGTTTCTGCCCATCTTTCAAAGAGCAATTCACATCCCACTCCCTCTAGGAAGCCTTCCAGGACCTCGCCAGGCCCAGGGCTGTCTCCTTCTGACTGTACAAAGCTCACTGTCTGCATCTCACTTGCCTGGTATTCAATCACTCTCTTATTTACTTAACTTTTCAGGTGTGTACATATATGCTTCCAAGAAAATTATAAACAAGGTGTCTGGCATACGCTTTATTATACCTGCTCCCTCTCTCCCTTCCCCCGTAACAAAACCCAATTAAGAGTGTAGGAGACATTTAACAAATACCAGCTGCTGAATGCATGAATGAATGGCTTTTTTAATCAGATATAAATTAAACTGGTGTCTCATCCAAAGCAAAACTTCTTTTTTGCATTAACCCCTGTGGAGCTTTTTCTAATGGCAGTAGAAGACCAGGGAGGTGGCTGGTCCTTTTGTAGCTGCTCCACAGAAGGGAACCTGAGGGAGGGAAATCTGAGGACCTCTGACCTGGTGGATTTCCTGTGGAGTAAAAATTTGGTATTAAGATTTCAAAAAAGAATAACTCTTCAAAGTTCGCCATTTGGGGTGGTAATAATAGGGGTAGCACTAATGAGGTTATAATAACATCCCAGATGTTTGGGAGACAGTGGGGAATACAGGAGGCTGTACTGCATAGTGATTAAGTGCAGGGCTTCAGAATCAGACGTCCCCAGAGCCCCAGCCCTGCTGCTTACCGGTTGAATGAATGACTTTGGGCAAGTTACATGACCTCTTGTCCAGAGTTCCCTGACCTGTGAAGTGGAGATAATAATAGTATCTATACCATAATAATAGTATCTATACCATAGGGGCTGTTACGAGGATGCAATGGTATAATGTATATAAAGTGGCAGCCACACTGCCTGACATTTAGCATCTGCCCAGTGTACGGTAGCTATTGTTACTATGACTATAGACTCCCTGGGTGAGCTTGGACTGGGCCCCTTCCTGCCCAGGCTCATTGGCCAGAAGGTGCCAATTCCACATTAAAAAAAAAAGAAGAAGAAGAAGCAGAAGATCCTGGGGCCCCTATCCAAAGAAGCCCATCCTTTTCTTCTGAGGGGCTGAAATCTCAGCTTTCAAGTGACCCCCCAGAAGCACGGGTTCTTCTTAAAGGAATTCTCTGAACGGATCAGAGACCACGTGTGCCTGTCTCCCTCCTGGCTCAGAGTTAACAAGCCCCCGCCATCTCATCTTTTCCCCTTCTGTTAGAACAAGGTCGAACTCCCCTTTTCACCTCCTTCTCCAGTTGGTGTAATTACTTCCTCCACCTTGTCTTAAATATCTGAATTCAAAAACGTTAATTAGGGACTTCCCGCCATTTTATGGAGGTGTCATGATTAGACCTATTATTTCCATCCCAAATGGGAAAATTGAACATCGACTGCTTTATGAACACTTTATCACAATTAATGCTGTCTGCAAAGCTTCCCATTTATTGGGTGCCCTGGTATAATCATTCCTTATATGTGTTTCAAGACCTTGTACAAGTACAAATAATTTAAACTAATTAGCTTATTATAAAAAAAAGAATGAAAACAAATGGCACATGAATGAATTGTGAGGTTTCATATGGAATTAATATCTCCCTAATACCCACAAATTTGGTAAATTCCTTATGCATCTATAATCAAGCCTGATGAGTCCCCTAGATAATTCAGAAGTAATTATGCATGAACTGCTGCCACTTATTTTAAAGTGCTACCAAAATAAAAGACTTATCCTCAAGATCCAGTTAGGCTCCAGGATAACTAGCAGTAACCAGACATGTCCCGTCAAAATCAGCCATATAAAAATTACATTGGCTTTGCCTCCCCCCGATGCCTGCACTGATATCTGTAAAAAGCAGACGCAAGCCTCCGCAACATGGAGGTGAGTTTTCATTGGGATTTGTTTGTGAGATTTGGGGTGATGAGAAGGGATCCCCAGTTGGAAAAGCCACCAGGGCCCAATGAAACACTGCACACAGTACGTGATCACCAGCTCCCAAGAGCCAGTCTTGATCTAGTTGAGGGATCTTGTAACAGGGAACCATTTTCTCCTTTCAACGTCGATTGCAGTTTTTTGGGGTTTTTTTTCTAATACTACCTACCCGTAGTGAAATCAGAGGCCTAAGTTTAGCAGGCTTATTCAACCAGGTTAAATGAAATTCTCTACCCTTTGAACTACCATAGCTTTTTATTTATTTCCAGCTTTCTTAAAATATAGCTCATTATTTATTTTCAGACATAGCTCCTGTTTGACTGTATGTTTCTTAAAGACTATGACAGTGCTATTTCTTAAAGACTATGACAGTGCTATTTATTACATATAGTCATTACATATATGTGTGTACATATATACATATATATAATAAATATTTACTAAATATCTCTGTGCTAGGCACTGATATATCAATAAGTAAAAGAGACAATATCTAAGACTTCACAGACTTGACATTCTAGTGGGGGAGACATAAAATAAACAAAAAACTGAGATAAATAATATGTCCGATGGGGATAAGCACTCCAGAGAAAAATAAAGTCAGGAAAGGGATGTGGAGAAAGGGATACAGTACAAGAGTGGGGTGCAAATTTTAAATAAGGTGGTCAGTCCCTGAGAAGCTGACAACTGAGCAATGTCCTGAAGGAAGTGAGGGATTGAGCCATGTGGGTCACTTAAGGGCAGGACGTCTCAGGCAGAGGCAACAGCTAGTGCAAAGGCCCTGAGGCAGGAGCGTGCCTGATGTGCTCAGGGAACAGCAAAGAGGCCACAGTGACTGGAGCAGAGTCAGCAAACGGATGAGTAGGGGATGAAGTTAAAGAGAAAACAAGGAGGCAAGACCAGGTAGGATGCTGTAAATCATGAAAGGGGTTTTGGGTTTTATTCTGAGATGGTTAGGGATGGAGAAATAACACCATCTGACTTCAGTTTTTAAAAGCTTCGCCCAGGGCTTCCCTGGTGGCGCAAGTGGTTGAGAGTCTGCCTGCCGATGCAGGGGACATGGGTTCGTGCCCCGGTCCGGGAAGATCCCACATGCCGCGGAGCGGCTGGGCCCGTGAGCCATGGCCGCTGAGCCTGCACTTCCGGGTCCTGTGCAAAAAAGCCTCACCCAGACTACGCCGTTGAGAGTGTGGGACAGCAAGAGCAGCAGCGGGGAGACCAGTTAGGAGGCTCTGGAAAGAATCTAGGTGCAGGCTCGTCGTAACTTGGCCTAGGGTGTAGCAGTGGGGAGTGAGAACAGTCAGAGTCTGAGCTTGAACACTTTGAAGAAAGAGCCGACAGGATCTGCTGACAGATTCGATCGTCTTTGTAAACTTTTCGGCTCCCAGAAGCATACTATATACCTAGACGGTGCTGAGAAATGTTTGCTGAATGAGTAGACTAAACACATGTGTAAATTATTCAAATAATTTGGACCTCATCGCCGGGTGGGGGGAGGTGAGTGGAAGGGGGTTGGGGTTGAATTTGATTTGATTAGAGGGAAAAGAACACACCACATACCCCTCGGTCTCTCTCAGAGGGCTGAGTTGTCTTACCTAGTAGACACTCATTAAATATTTGTTGAGTAAGTGAATAAACTAATTAATTAAAATGGGTGTGCAAAACCTGGGACCTTGTTCTGACTTCCAGCTGAAACCCCAGCAGATAGGCCCTGCGTCAAGGGGGGGCTTCTTTCTCTGGCCCCTGGCAGAGTTGCAGGGGTAAGTCTGGGCTTCATAAATATTGCAAAACGGAGCCGAGGCAGAGCTGCCCAGAAAAGTGCCTGAAATGATCATCTGGCCTCCTGTTTGTCAGTGGTGGGAAACGAGAAATACTTTCTAAGTGCTTAAATGTCATCATCATTACTAAATTGCTGTAGGAATAAAAATTCAGTTTATACTATTGAGGATCATTAAACTCTCTTCTGAATCTGATACCAAAATTGAAATAATTGGCTCGTCGATGGTACAACACGGAATAGAACTATATCGGCTTGTCAGGAGAAGCATTATCTCAACATGAAGGATGGGACAGGAACTTGAGTCGGTAGATCGGTTTGGTTGGCAGAGGGTTGCTGTGTGGCAATTACAATTGACAGCCCAGATCATGATTTAAAATACTTGGAGCACAAATTTAGAGTTACAGGAAAATAAATGGATTTTGCAATTAAACCAGAGTTTGAAATCCATTGGCTTTTCCAAGGCATGGTTAAATTCTGTTTCAGGAGGTCAAGTGCAGATCTGACATACCGATACTCAGTGAAGAGAAGGTACCAAATAAGAACAAAATAAATAACAATAATAACAGATTGAGCTACAGTCCAAGAACAAAGGTGTGTTTTAAATGAACATTATTACTTAGATGCCGGAGCACAAACACAGTCCAATTCAGTGCTGACTCTAAGGTAGAGAGAGACCCACTGGGCGCTCATATCTTAACCTGCAGATGCTCATGCTGACCTGTGAGGGGAGGGGCAAGTTAATTAGCTGCTGGTTGTAAAGCATTATTGCTTTGCTGAGTATTATTATTTTAATAAAAGAGGCTCATGAAAACGTCTCTGGTGGTAACTCATGAAGAATCATTTCGAGGACAAGAGTACTCATACATCATTCTGAGTGCCGCCTATGTATCTGAGTATCAACAGAAAATTTACTGTTTAAACATAAATCTCTGGAAGAAGTTGAAGTTAATTAAAAAGGTTTAACAGCATATGCATTAGTATTAGCCCTGGCCCTCTTTAGCATGGAAGGAAGGGAAGGAAATAAAACAAGGTATGTGAAGAAGTAGTCAATGTAGGCATTTAATTAAATGTGGTCCAAAGCGTAGGCAAAGATACCACTTTATCTGCCATTCAGAGCCAGGAAAGAGAATGGGAGGCAGGGAATGTTCCCTGAAGAGCGATTCATGTTTTTAATTAACAAAGGCTTTGAGCGTTCTTCCTACTTTTTTTTCTTTTGAAACCTAGAATTTCATCTTGTGCCATGATGCTTCTGTTCAGATGGGGGAGGCCTCTGGCCAACAACTGTAGCCCAGTTTAAGTACACATCTTCTGATTTCTGCCCAGCTATTGCTCACCGATTGGTTCATTTATGCCACAAATATCTGTAGAGCTCTGCATGACCCACGGAGCGCTATAAACTGAGGGGCCTGCCGAGATGGGCTGGTCTCTGCGCTCCGATGGCTCACGGTAGAGAAAGACTGGCATGCCAACCAAGAGCACCATGTGGTAAATGCTGAGAGAGACACACATTCCAAATGTGGGATCACAGATGAGGACGTCTGGGTCCATGTAAAAACTGCATGCTTAAGTTGGCCCAAGCCTGTGACTGCAGGAAAACCAACTTGGGAATATTTCGTTGCTTTTGTATTCTCATACCATCAGTCTGCCTGCCTCCATTTTCTGGTTCCACTCTCATTCCTTTGTCCTTCCTAACTCCCAGCCTGCATCCCTCCAATGCTAGCCTCAGGATATGCCACATTCATTCCACTTCTGCTCAGTTATTCTCTCACCTATTGTTCAACATTCTTACCCCATCCCTCGAGGTTCACCCCAAGTCCACCTCTTCCATGACGTGTATCTTGACTCTCCTGAGCTGCAGGGGTGCATAGTAGGAGTTGGAATGTTTGCCATTTGTCAAGAGGGCTGGTCAGAGCACCAGAATCAAACTTTGTGTGGCCAGCACCACACACTGTAGCACTTAAAATAGTTGATGTCTTTATAACCTCTTGCTTATTACTTGATTCAAAGATATCTCTTGACCCTCCGACTTAAGACTTTAAGGCATTTATAAGAAATCAACAAATTTATCCTTTATAGTGCTTTGGCCAGGTTCACTTCAATTTGATCTCTTTGCCCCAATAATTCCATCCATTATAACATCTGTCCATCCTTCTCACCTCATCTACAAGTTTTCTGGACACGACCCCGTCTTCCTCTAGGATTTTCGCACAGGTTCTCAGCCCTCTCCTCTCTTTCTCGTCACCTCCTTCATCCTTGGTGACTTCTGATCCTTCCAAGCCACTGACCCCTTCAGTTTCACGGCCCCTTCACTCCAGTGACCTCTGTCTCTACCTCTTCTGCATTTTGAAACTCACAACTCAGAATTACTAAACATTCAGATTTTCAGTTGTCAGAACCTCTCTCTATCCTTACCCATTTTGTCACTCCCTCCCGACCTACTATCTGGTTTTCCCATAGCCTTCCATCTTTTCCATCTTTTCCTGTTTTCCCACCTCCCTCCCTGGCTTCACTCAGTCTGAACACAACGACCACACATTTTACCTCTACTATTGCTAACATTCCAGAATTTCTCAACTTTTTGTCCTTCTACCTGCTTGACTTTGCAGCCCCCTATTCTCAGGACCCACAATGCGCTGGATCCACTTCAATTCAAGCACACTTATCCCAAACTAAGAGTTACTTTATCCCCTTCTCGCTCACACCCTTCCCCACGCTTTCAGTCATCACCCCTAAGAAGATGATTCCACATCCTTACCTCCAGTTCTAGACCATGCCTGGCCTTCAGGCGCGTAGTTCCGGCTATATATTGAACATCTGTACCTGGGTTTCCTGCAAGATTTCTAACTGACCACCTAGAGCATAGCTTACCTTCCTTCAAAACCTCTTACCTTTTTCTGTGTTGCATGAACTATAGTTGATATCATGGTCTTCTCACTTATCTTTCCCTAAAGGTTCAGGGTCAGGTTTAAACCTCCCTGTCCCTTATTCTCTACATCCCATTGGTCACCAGCTCCTACTGACTCTGTTTCTCTTTCCTTTGCTTCTATTATCACTAGCCTTGTTAAGCTCCTCATTTAATCTCACTGAGGTTACTGCTGCCTCCAAACTCATCTCGCTGTCTCCAATTAATCTCCAGTATAATTCTACTCCTTTGATTGCCATATTAATTTTCCTAAAATATTGCCACTCCTTTCTCTAACATCTCTAATAATTTACTGTTGCCCAAGGTTCAAGTCCATACTCCTGAGCATAGCAATCATACGCCACAGTAGACCCTAAACTATATCTTTGGTCTTATTTCCCACTAGTCCTTGCCTCTCTGGTGTGACCTACTCTTTTCCACTTCAGTGTTCATGCTGTTCCCTCTGTCTGAAATAGCTTTTATCTACACCTGTCGAAATCCTCTTCACCCTTCAAGATCATCTCAGATACTGTCCCTCCCAACTATTGGTGAGCTTTCCTCTGTGTTTCCCTAACATTTTCTTTATTTATAATTCATTCATTCAACTAATATTTATTAAGCATCTACTATGTGCAAAGAACTTAAATATACATTATCTTATTTCATCCTTATGCTAATCCTGTGAGGGAGATATCATTAATATTCTCCTTATATAAATAAGAAAACCAAAGCTAAGTGAGTTTAAATTTCCTGCCCAATATCATAAAGTCAGTAAGGGTGGAGCAGGTTTGCAAACCTAATTCTAATGCTCTTCACATCAGCCCGGAGTTACCATTCCTTTAGTACAATCTGCCTTGCATTGTATGGGAAAAAGAAAGAGAGAGAGAGAGAGAGAGAGAGAGAGAGAGAGAAATGGAAGGGAGGCATTGGAGACCGTGGTCACCCAAGGAAATCAGACGTGTTCTTCTTAGACTGAGATCTTACTTGGAAAGGGCAGAGGAGAGGGAGACAACAGAAAGAGGAGGACAGAGTTCACATTGCTGTGAGTCTAGCTTGAGCTTGGCCATGTGGTAATCTGCTCTCACAGAGAGGCAGTTTCATTCCCCTCCTGCTCCCAGTAGGAGTCCAGAAGCAAGCTCAGTGTTATCTCCCAGGAACGCTTTGCCTCATGTGGGTGCAGCCACAGTATTTATAGGGAAACCTGGCACAAACAGAGCCGCTTACTGGTCTCCAAAGAGGGAACAGTGAGAACAAATCACCAACCCTGGTGAGACCAGTGCAGGAAAGAGTTTGAAACTAGGACTAAAAGGCAGGGGAGCATCTGTCGAAATCTGTTACTTAACCTGCTAACGAGATTATTGGTGCGCCCTCTGTTCCCATGGGTGGTGGAGATCTACCCTTTCTGGGGGGCCTTTGGCTCTCCATGAACAGCCCAGCAGCTGCCCACTGGGACCTGAGCTCCGTCTGCAGCATCCAAGGACATCTGCACATTTCACAGGGAGGCTCCTCCCCACGGGACACCTGTGGTGAGGGGTATCATGAGCATCTCTGCATGGGTCCACGCGGCACCTGGAGTAGCAGGACTGAGCCAGGGGACTCTGAGGTCAAAGGTCAAGGAGGGGAGGAGAAAACAGCAGGGAGAAGAGGTCTGTGACCCAGGGGAAGATGAAAGGAAGGGAACCCAGGAATATTCTTTCTTGCTTGCCTGTCTCAGGGGCTACTCCTCGCACTGAGCTGGGCATCCCTAAACACAAAGGTCCCCGTGGTTCACCCTGAGATTCAGGAAGAATTCAGCAAGAGGATGCCTCTTTAAGACCAAGTTGTGTGGTTCAGACGCGGTGTGACGGAGTGTGTTTATCTGACTCTTGGACCCACCTAGCCACACTTTTCAGGTGTAGGCAGCCCAGAAGGAAAACCTGGCTTAATTCAGAGGCCAAATTCTTCCCTCGATCTATGCACGTAACATATTGCAGTGAGCAGACTGGAATGATTTTGATGTGGATAATCTGACCTGACAGTCTTGTCTGCTAGTTCCAGATGAGGACATCTTTCAATACTCTGTGTGTCTGTATGTGTGTATGTGTGTGTGTGCGTGTGTGGTGTGTTCCATCAGTCTTGACAGCCTTCTTTCCCAAACCAAAGTGGGACCCCAGGACCCCCACCCCTCCACTGGCCACGGCTGTTCCTCCAGGTGGCCCAAGCCAGTCTCCAGGCTACAAATGACAGGAGCTCTCAGGGACCACTCAGCAGCTGAAGGGAAGTGATGGGCTCAGAAAAATCATAGAACGTCTATGCCTTGTCTTTCTTAGCACAGTGCGGGGAGAAATAAAGCAGTAATGGCTTGGGAAGGTGGGAGATTAATTGTCTTCTCTGGGCACATTCATTTCATATTCATTGTCACAGTACTGATCGTAATGAAGTTACTTAGTATTCATGCAGATGTCACGTCAAGTTCCTCCATAGATGTTTTACTGTAATTTAGCATAAGTTAATGGATATCTGTATTAAAGTGTTCCCAATTAAGCCAATGGCCTTTCTAGTTTACAGGCCAGATTGGATTGGATAGCCATGAAGTGTAAGCAAACTAAACCTCCCCAGGTCCCAGCTTCAGAGGTCAAACCTGAAATGAGTTTAGCTCCTTCTTGTGTCTGTTCCACAAGAATCCTAGTGGCTCAAATACAGCTTTGTAATTGACTGATCCAGACAGATGAGCTGGAAAGTGGGTGATTGATGGGCCCAATATATTTGAGCAACATCAACACTGGGGAGAATACTAATTACACAAGTCAGGCCAGCCAGCAGAGCGGACACAAGAATAGGGTCAGGATTAGCGAATCGCATCTCCAGCCCACAGAGCCCCGAGACTTGCGGGAACTGTCCTGGGATGCAACTGGTGGTCATTTAGCATCTGTCTTTGAACTCCCCTAGATTAGAAGCTGCCACGTTAGAAATGGCTTATTGCAGTCAGTGGAGGTACTTTTCAAGGCTTTTCAAGGGATTGGGTTCCATTAAAAAAAATACAAACAACTTTTAAATGAGGTTTGGTCAAGCAAAGGAACTTTTTTTTCTTTTTTCCTTTATGCTTACCCAGAAGTAGAAAAAGAAAAGGACCAAAACATTCAAACAGAAATACAAATAGCTGTCTACACCTTCACTGGAGATAGGACTGATTCAGTTAATATATAAGGTTTCTTTTTTTTCAAATGTTATCAAAAGGTCAGAGCCAGTGGCCTTTGAAGGCAAATCTCATCTGACAGAGGTGGCCCTCCAGAGCTTAAGTCTCCAGATCCGTTAGCACTGAAGCGTTTCTTCTGAGTGGGCTTTTGGATGGTTGGAGCCCAGCCAAGTCACAAAGAAACTGTGGACTTTGGCAACACAGCCCAGGACTAAGAGACACCAGCGGGACCAATGGAGATTCCTCACACATTACTTGAGAATCTTAGTTCATCCAACAAGAAATTATTAAATGGCACTCTTCCAGGCCCTGGGGACACAGTGGTGAGCAAAACAGAGCTTACTCATTCTAGAAAAGGAAGTGGGTAATAAGTCCATATCCAGACACTCCGCCTTCTGTCTGCAGAGAGACTGGGAGATGCGTCAGCACCTGGCTCTTCAAGACTGAGGTTCTTTGGAACAGTGGTCCCCTCACAGCAATACCTTTCTCAGCAAGGTTCCTACACTCAATTGATTTCAAGCCCTCAGCCTGGACTTCCGGTCACCAAGGCTGATCCATGATCAGGACTGGCTGTCCTGGCTGCAGGACATGACTGCAGTTATGAGAAAGTATAGGATGAGTCAGGGGAAAATAAAGAAGAGGGAATTATCATTGGACCACGGGGCTATCCTCCCAGGCCATCTACGGCAAGACAGCTGCCCCACATCTGAGTGATTCTGCTTGAATCGACAGTGCCCCCCATCCATACAGTAATTGTTTCTGCTTATGTACACTCTGGGAGCCCAGGCCAGATCCAGCACAGAATATAGGACAACTCTCATAGCTTTGAGAGCCTAGTTGAAAAGGAGAGTTGGTGAAACATTGGAGGAATTTCTGGCTCTCCTAAGGAGATCAACTTTAGTCGCAGCCAGAGAACAGACAAGTAGGTTTTTCCAGCACCAGGAGATGGTGGAATGAAAGAGAAACATGGTGGAGCTTTGGATTCTTTAAGAACAAGAGAGGTGATTCTATTCCCATCTCTCTGGCAGGGTTTTCTTTTAGGAAAATCCTGTCAAGAGGAAGTCACATTACCTAAATGTTCTGAGTTCTCTGATTCCAAAGTGAAGTCGGTTATTGTTCCTGTCCTGAGCTCCCCATTCTCAGGACATTACAATTCTCCCCACACGTTGGAGCAGGTGTAAATTTTGTAAAGATTCTGGAGCTCACTGATCCTGGTACCACACGTGTGCCAATGAAAGTGAACACTGCAAAGCTCAATGCTCTTCATTCCTTGATCTTTAATTCAAGTGTCCCCTTCTTCAGAGCAGCTGTCCCTTTCTGCCCCTGACCCAGATGTCTCTCCTCAGGCTCCCGTGTATCACATGGGGGCATGTATCACACTGTACAGTGATCTCAGTTTAATTCCCAGTCTTCCCACCATCATCTGTGTGTCCCCAAAGCCGGGCTAGGCTTGGCACACTGTAGACACTCTGCAAGTATTATTAAATGAATAACCGGATGGATGGATGGATAGACAGATGTTGGAGTCACTGATTATTAGCTTCTGCTAGCCAAATCTTTCTCCGCACTTCTGTCCTTTTTTAAGTGACCGACCTTCAAAGGTAGCCAGCCTGAGGGAGAAAAATAGGTCCCCATTTTCCAAGTAGGATTTTTATCAGCCCAGACAGCACTAAGCCATATTTTTAATCAGGATTTAGACCTGGTTCTTTTTTTTTTCTTTTCTTTTCTTCCAGGAGTAGGAATTGAAATAAACCCATAGGTAGGATTTGCAAGAGGACAAGCTAGCTAAGTGTGCCTGCTGGTTCTGAGCAAACGGGTAGGCAGAGGCAAGGGTAGACAAACGGGTAGGCAGACAAGAGGCTGAAGAAGAGAAAAGAGGAGGCTGCCCGGAGACTGACCCATATAGTGCTAAACAGGGAATGTGGCATCTGCAGTGGGAACATGAGGCCAAAGGCCATATGAGGAGCAGACATTGTTATAAATGCATCTGGAGCCTTTGCATTCAGAGCAAAACAGAAGAAGTGACAAGAGGGTGGTTGCAACATGATTCACCCATGCTGCCACTGCTAATTACTGAAATTTCCCAGGTAATCTGAAATCAGCCCATATGGAAAACAAAACAGCACACCCATGAGGAAGTTCTGTCCTCCACCCCGGAAAACATGTGCAGCTAAAAATCTTCCTTTAGGCTGGATCTAGGTTTTCCAGACTATAGTGAGGAGGTATCGTGATGCAGCGAGGGATGAGGAGGAAGAGCTGAGTCGTCTTGGGGGGGGGCAATCTCACCACCCTGCCTTCCTCCCCTCCCCTAAGCAGGCTTCAAGGCCGGGGAAATAAGCGGAAGAAGGGAGGTAACCTGGTATTTACGAAGTACCTATCCTCCTAGGTGCTTTGACACATCATCTCTTTTTATCCCTCCGTAATGCAGTGTAATAGGTGTCACTCTCATTGTACCGATGAGGACACAGACTCGATGACATCAAGCGACTTGCCTAAGGTCACACGGTAAGTAGTTAAACCAGGATTCAAATTCAAGCTCAGATGATCTGGACTCCCTGTGGGAGTCACCGCACTGTCACCCCTGTCACCCCACTCTGAGGAGGCACCCCACTGTCACCCCTGTCACCCCACTCTGAGGAGGCACCCCACTGTCACCCCTGTCACCCCACTCTGAGGAGGCACAAAGAGCTCAGCCCGTCCGGCTGAGACCATAAAGAGCAGCAGAGCAAGGACCCCAGGCGGACACTGAGAGTGCTGCAAGAGCGCGCTGTAAGGGGTGTGGAAGCACCACAGACAGTAGTGCTGGGTCCAGGAGGGCGACACGGAAGACCAGAAACCCGCAGAGAAACCGGAGGGCACAGAGATCTGGGAGGCAGGAGGAGGGGCCAACACTCGACATTCTGTTTGTGAGTATAAAAGCGGAGCTGCCACATACCCCGTGGCTTCATACACTTCTCCTGTCAGGGCCCATTCTAAGGTCTGAGCATCACTGAGCCCTCAAGAGGGCAAGTACAGCAAGGGGGAAAGAGGAGGACAACTCACTTCTAGGGCTTCTGGGCTCATATGCCAGGGGGTCCTTACATTCTCCTCACTGATCCTCACAGCTCTCTGAAATGGATACTCTCTCCCAATTAAGCAAAGATGCTTAGCTCAAGAATCAAATAACAACAAGGTCCACATTTATTAAGTACCTAGTACATGCCATACCTGTGTATACCTGTATATCCCTTATCCCATAACTCTATGAATATCTAAGGATAATTCTATTACCATTCCTGTTTTTACAAATGAGAAAGCTGAAATTTGGAGTTTTCTGTGATTTCCCTAAGATCCTAAAAATAATAAGCGGCAGAGCGGAGATGTCTTCCCATCTCTGTCACACGAGGGGGCGGGACTTGAGAGCTGATTTTGACTCAGGGAGATCCGAGTCTCATAGGAAATACATCACTTCCTTCGCTGATCCCTCCCACTTCCTGCAGGCCTGTCGAGCCTTCCCGTGACTTAAAAATAGCCAAGTTATTCACAGAATTCTTTAGTGTTTTCACACTGGGAATGAGAGACCAGGGAGGAGGTCTCAGGGGAGAAGGCAGGGCCTCTCCTTCACCCCTCATGCCTGGGACACACTCAGCTCTTTATAAGGTATTTTCATACCTGTTGGCTCTTCAGACTCTCACAAAAACCTAAGGTAGGTAGAGCAGGTATTTCCATCCCCATTTTACAGATGAGGAAGCTGAGGCCCCAAAAGGTTTTGCAACCTGACCAGATACCCAGTTGGCATTAAAGCCACGTCCTTGGCCTACGTCTCTCTGGCTCCTGACCCAAGACCTCTGCTCTTTCTGACCTGGCAGGGGTGCTCATCCCTGGGACACACAGTGACCAGCTGAGAATGCATCCCAGCCTCTAGCCGTCTCCACACTCCCAGTCCCTTTTCTTCCAGCCATCTCCAGCACCAGGCCTTTGACCACTGTTCAGCCCCAGCCCCACTGTTCCGTGGCCCAGGAGCCTGGAGGTGCTAAGGGCCTTGGAGCCCCTCAGTCACATTGGCCCTTTTAATGAGGAAGCTTCTCTGCTCCTGCTAAGCCTTAATGTAACCCTCAAGTCCAACCTCTGTGGGACCAGGGAGGAAAAAAGTGGGGACAGTGATTTGCTCTGGACCAGGAGGGGATATACCTCTACCTTTGAGACTTAGAGGATTTTTGTTTTTGTTTTATTGTTTTCCAAACCACCACACAACTTTTTTTTTTAATAAGCAGATATTCATTATTTATTTATTTATTTATTTGTTTGTTTATTTATTTCTGGCTGTGTTGGGTCTTCGTTTCTGTGTGAGGGCTTTCTCTAATTGCGGCAAGTGGGGGCCACTCTTCATCGCGGTGCGCGGGCCTCTCACTATCGCGGCCTCTCTTGTTGCGGAGCACAGGCTCCAGACGCGCAGGCTCAGTAGTTGTGGATCACGAGCCTAGTTGCTCCGCGGCATGTGGGATCTTCCCAGACCAGGGCTCGAACCCGTGTCCCCTGCATCGGCAGGCGGATGCTCAGCCACTGCGCCACCAGGGCAGCCCCTGAGACTTAGAGGTTTTTTAAGGCCAATCCTTAAAAGAAAAAGTGTTCGTTGTGCTCAATCTCAGACTTAGCATTATTCCTGATCTAGGAGAAGTTTAGGGTCAAGTAGGGCCCAGAAGCTGGAACTGGCCGCATTTCCTAACCGAGTACAGCAACTAATACTCTGGGCTACATGAGAGGCTGTTCTGGCTTTCTTCCCTGGGTGCACAGACCCTCTCCCCTCTGCTCCCCGTAGAGCAATGAGCCCCTCTTGAAGACCAGAGAGGCAAGAGGTATAATGAAAAGAACACTAACAAGGGCCGCCATACCCAAGAGGGGCCAGACCGGTCGCCCAGGGCTGAGAGTGGCTTTTTTTTGGAAATCTGATTCTTTACTGAACAGGGAGCAAGTGATACTGACTGGGGCTAGAAATGGGGTGTGAGGAGGGCTGGATGAGGGAGACTGTGATCCCCCAACACATTCCTGCCAGGTATACCCAGAGTCAGGCTAACCGAAGACACCTGGTTCCCTTTGGTACTTTTCTGAGAAGAAAGACCCAAGAATCAAGCCTTATTTCCCATGCAAAGCCCCCCAGCCTCTCCAGCCCAGTGGTCTTTCCTCTCAACTCCAGAGTTGTTCCAGCCCAGCCATTTTACCTGCCCTGTGAGCCATCACCTGCTTCACCTTGATTAGGCCCATCCGTGTCCCAGGCATCAGGAGTGAGGCCAGCGTTCACCCAGGCAGGCCAGCAACTACAGTACTGTGACAAGCACAGGCTTGAGTGGAGTCTCCTGGCTTGTGCCTAACCAGCTGTAAAATAGGGAGGAAAGAGGGCACCTTCCTCATTCAATTATTATGAAGACTAAGTGGAATCATTCATGTCAAGTGCTTATCACAGAGTCTGACATAAAGTACATGCTCAGCTGGGAGGACTCACCACTCTCTCTCGGGGAAAGCAAAGTCAGGTCCAAGCCACCCACTTGTTGGCAGAGCAGAATAGGCAACTCATGCAAATCAGCCTTCTACACTGGACCAGAAAAAGAGACTCTTCTCCCTTCAAATAGGCGCCTTGGGGGAAACTAAGCCAGATCACCAAACCAGCTCTCCAGAGCAAGAGGAAAGGGCTCCCGGCGGCCAGGCCTGCTTCACCTGGAGTGGACCGTACTTCAGTCCACTGAAGGAGGCTGGAAACTCATCTGAACAGGGACACTGTGGCAGGAACGTGACTGAACCATGTGAAACAAGGTCTCTGTCGGATACAGCCATCCTTCCTGTCCTTTCCATATCTACGCCGTAGATAAATTGTTAGCACTCGGGTTCTGCCTAAATAAATATATTGCTGGTACAAAAGTATGCTCTGATGGATGATGAAAAAGGAAGACAAGATAGTATGAATTTTACCATCTGAGGAATAATTTCTTAAAACATATTTAGACCCCAAGTGACATAGGAAAAAAAGGATCGGTGAGGGGTTAAGTATATTCCTCACACAGGCAGCCAATCTGCAGCTGAGGAGGCTGAAAGAAAACAGAGAGCAGCCCTTAGCAAGCTGGGAGCTGTCCGAGGTGCTGACAACAACCGTCTGTAGCCTGCGTGCCCAGAGCACCAGGAGGCAGAAAGGCGGGGCTCAGATGAGTAACATGTTTCCCCAGAACTGGCCAGCTGGAGACAGAAGCTGATTCAGAAGGATTAAAAGGGGTATAAAATAGGAAACGTAGAGATTCCTACCTCAGCAGGATGCATCGCCCCGTCACAACACTGCAACAGCAGCTGCGTCCCTGTATTGCCTGTGTGTCCAGGTCAGCTCACACCTGTCATGAAGCAGACAGCTGAGCTGTAGTGCACTGCCCCTGAGTGGACGTACAAGGTACCTGGAAGAAATGGAAGACAAGGGAGGGTCCAGGGAACAACGTGAACAAGGGTTCAAGCAAGTCCTACAAGGGCTCCAGCCAGGTTGGCCGAGGGGCCTGGACATGCTGCTCTCCCCTGTCTCCTGGGACCCACGGCCCGGCACCGCCGTGCCCCTCCACAGGTCTGCTCTGTAGGCAGAACAGAGAAAAAGTGGCACAGGAACGGGGCTGGCAACAGGGAGTGCGGTGAGCAAGAAAGAAGCAGACACAAGAAAGTAACTGCTCAGTGCTGAGAGCATGGGGGGGATGGGGGAGAAGGTAATCTGTGTAATTGCCAATGTGTCAGTCACAATTACTCACCAGCAAGAAAAGTAATAAAGTTTCATTATTCACACCTTACGTGGAACAAGCTATTCAATGCTGCCTCCCTCTGAGCCAAATAATGTGATAATTTTGGAGATCATAACTTAATTGAACAAGGAATTAATAATCTCACATGTGGACATTTTCCTTTCGTGTGTGTGAACCAAATCCCGAGGTTTTCTTCCCATTCGCTGGGCCACAGAGCAGTCAGTCACGGAAGCAAGACGCAGGCAGATTTCTCACCTCAGGGAGAGACCCACAAGGTGAAGTCTCTCTTTGTCTGGGGTTTCTTTAGCCCAGAATATGAGCCTTGGTGAGAGAAATCCAGTTAAATATCCATAAGACACTGCTTGATATTAGTGGTTCTCGAAGTGCATGGTCCCCAGTCCACCAGCACGAGCATCACCTGGGAACCTGTTAGGAATGCAGATTCTTGGGCCTCCCGGACCTCCTAAACCAGACACTCTAGGGTGGGGCCCAGAAATCTGTCTGATAGCCTTCCAGGTGGTTCTGATGCCCAGTAAAATTTGAGAACCACTGTTTTATATAGTCTAGGTGGCCTGGAACCCAAGAATGAGGGGTTTCTGGGAGTCTGGGCAGCCAGCCCTTCCCACAAATGGCTCCAAATCAGAAAGTGATGAAGAAGAAAGTGAGGCATGTTGCACAGACCATAAGACCAGGGGTCAGGGACCCAGGTTTTCATCCAGGATCCCCAACTTGGGGCAAATTACATAACCTCACTGAGCCCGTTCATCTGCAAAATAAGGACAACAATTCCTGCCTCTTCACAAGATTGCTGTGGGCATAAAATGAGCTAATGGATTTGAAAGTGTTGTGAAAACTACAAAGTGCTACACAAAATTGAGGGATTGTTATTGTGTCAATACAGGAAGAGGCTGTGACAGCGTGACACGTACTCCCTTCTGCTACGGATGCAAATCATTTCAGGGTGAACTGGCTCCACCTGCACCGCCTCCTTCCCATGCTTCTCCCTCAGGTTTTCTCGCCTCGTCTCTTTCCAGCTCCCTTTTTGCACACACAGTCATACCTGCTCCGAGCAGAGCCCGTGGAAGTGTGACTTGGGGAAGGGGGAGAGAGGGGATCTGCTCAGGACCTTCTACTTTTACATATGAAGGATTTCTAACTGTCTGTGAATAGAAATATTGTGCTGAGGCTTGAGAGTTCACGTTCTTGCAGCATACTACCTGCTTCAAACCCTGGCTCCACCATTTACCCGCTGTGTGGCCCTCAGCAAGCTGCTTAGTCACTCTTTGACTCAGTTTCCTCCTGTGTAAAATGACAATAATAATAGATCATAGCTGAGGAATTCCCTGGCGGTCCAGTGGTTAGGATTCCACACTTCCACTACAGGGGACGTAGGTTTGATCCCTGGTCAGGGAACTAAGATCCCACATGCTGCGCGGCACAGCCAATCAATCAATCAATCAATCAATCAATAAATACGTCATAGCTGATAGAGACATGTGAGGATGCTCAATAAAGAGCAGAAAGGATGAAGGAATGAACAGATGAATGAGTATTAACTGGATGCACAGACAGGTGAATAAAGAGTGAAAATGAAGTAGCCACTGTGTCATATACGAGAAGAAAGTTCTGTTCCATCTATACAAGCAGAAAGGTCCATTCCATATATATAAGAAGAAAGGTCCATTCCATACTTGGGTGTGGGGAACACTGGGCAGGGGTGGAAGCTGACATTTCAGGCAGGACACGTCAAGGAGAGAGTGCCTGTCTCCCAGTCGGTCAGGGGCCTCAGAGTGGAGTAGAGTGGAGTGGAGTGGAATGGAAAGTGAGGTATGTCAAGGGATAATCAGACCAGCAGTGCGGCTGGTCACAAGGTCAGGTCAAGGGCAGGCTCACCTTTTGGGGCCTCTGTGTGTGATAGCACTAACAGGAGTCCGGGACCTGGTGGGGAAGAACACCAACCCAAACCATCAGGCAAAAAGACCAATCAGGAGTCAAAGAAGAGCTCCTTGACTGGGGGCAGGGCACGCATCTCAAAGTTCACCTGTGTGAGGTGAGGCGAGGCACCTGTAGGAGGAAGCCAGGCAGCTAAGCCAAAATCAGAAACCCTACTCAGGGGCCAGCTCCAGAGAGAGGCAGGGAGGTAAATCATCACTGGATAAGAAGGATCCTGGGGACCTGGCTAAGGGACTGTATCTCAGTGGAGTCCTCTCTAGCTCTGGGTCAATGCCCTACTCACTTTCCAGCAAAATCTTTGAAATGAGTCTTCACAGCCAACAGAGAGCAGATAAAAGATGGAAGGACTGAAAGAGGGAGAGGTTCCCATCAATTACTAGAATACCTGCTTCAATTCTTCGCTAAATATTAGAGAGAGCACGCCCCTTAAATTCTTGTCTAGTTACTCAACTGCAGTGGCCTTATCTATAAATAAGAATAGCACCTGCATAAGACATCTGGGGAGGAATGAACCCCACCCCCACCTTGCCCCATATACACACACACAAAGGGCTTCTATTCCACCCTACACAGACTTTCAGATAAGTTTAAGGACTATCACTGGGTCCTGGGAAGCTAACTCACTACCACTTTTCCAAACCCACTTATCTACCTTGAAATGGGGACCTTTATCATCCACAAAACTTTACATTCTGTTCCATATCAAAGCTGGCATCCCAGGAATAACCTGATGCCAACAGGATCCTTCTGACCATGTGTCCGGTGGGAAGGATGGCCCTGGAAGAGAACAAGGCAAAAAAAAAAAAAAAACAGATGACACACTTGAATGGGGTAATCTGGAGAGAGTTTAATAAAGGGACTGTTTGCAAGACTGTGTTCAGGAAGTAACACAAGAAAAAAAGGGCCTGGGCTAGAAAGAGAGGCGGCCCTTACCGCCCCTGCCTATGGGAACGAGGGGCGGGAGTGTGAGAACCAGGGGTGAGTAGAGGGAGTGGTTAGAGGGAGGGGAGACCGAGGAAAGAGAGCACCTCCTAGAGTAGCCGCCTTAACAAGGAACTGCGAACTCCAGTCAAGAGACAGACCAGCCCCAATGATCTCACAGAGAAAGCTGGAGGAGGAATTGGTTCAACCTTGTTCAACCTCTGATGTCCTGCTGAGGCCTCCTCATCGGCCAGACCCAATCCAAAGCCTATGGCGAGGAAGTCTGCTGATGGAGTCCACACACTTCAGATTCCCAGGGCAAAGGAGCAAACAGGCAGTTACTTTCCAGCACAGCAGTCACTCCATCCCCAGAGAAACAGGGCAAAGCCCTTTCTCACAGCTGCCTTTGCTCCCCACTCCATTTAGCCATTTGGAAAGAAAAGTGTCACGAGTGACCCAAGAAACACCCCTTTGGCCCAGAGGTCCCTCAGCTGGTCCCCGAGCCCTCACCCCAGAGCTTCACCCAGGAAGCTCGGGAGGCTGGAAGCTGCCACTCATTCACAAGCCCGTGTGGATCCCCGCTGCGCTTCCCAGGGTGTGGACACCTGCCTGGCTCCTGCGAGCACAGCCCTGACGCACCCCCACCCACATGCGCGTGTCCCCTGTCAAACCAAGTCTGCGTGGCGGGCCCATGCTAGAGAAGAGCGCTACGTCCCCCAGAGAGCAGCTCAGTAGAAGGACATATGAGACACACACCTTTTGCACAGGCCTGTTCCAGAAGTAAGAAATATGCCTCATGGGTGGGGGGTGGGGGCAGGTGCTAAGGAGGGGCAGAGAGGAAAGGGGAAAACTTAAAAAAAGAGAAGCCTTGGAATTAGAATCTTCATCCTGCCTCCCGCGGCCAGACTTCCTGGCTCTACCCTAGGATGTGCCCTTTAAATGCTCATTACCAGTGATTCACAAATGGTGTGGTTCTGATGCCTCTGCTGAGTCATCAAAGTTTGCCTCCCTGCGACAATTAGACACTTTGACAACATCCTCGGCCGCTCAGATTTTACCCAGGAGCAAGGAGTCCCGACGGGGCAATGAGGAGGGGACTGGCGGCAGGTTGCAGTCTAGACTCCGGGCATCTGAAGACTGGGGGAAGACGGGTGTGCTCAGTATCACACTTCCATCAGAGGCGGGGAGGATGGCCACCAAGTTTCTGTTTTCTGGTAGGGCGAGACAAAGAGGAAACAGATGTGCCCTGCCCCAGGGGAGATGCGGGTGAGCCCTCAGAGGGAGGTCTACAGAGGGTTGTTGGAGGGAATCGTGAGAGCACCCACCACTGCTGTGAGAGCCGTGAGGGTGAGATGTACCGCTTTCCTGCTCCCAGGGCACTTACTAACTGCCCATTGTGCGCTCTCAGGGTCCAGAGTTTAGACATGTGCTCAGAATACAAGGGTGGGAGCAGAGGGGAGGCGCGGGCTGAGTATGTCTACACTGTCACTGGGAGGTGAGCTGCTCCCCCGCCAGAGCCCTGGGTGACGCTCCTACAGCCAGAGGAAGGAGAGTATATTTCCTTCCGAGATCTTCCCATGGAAAGGTGAGGCTGGCTGGGCCTCCAAGGACAGGGAGAAGGTGCTGGCAGGATTAGAGAGGGGAGAGCAAGGGCTCCATGAAATGAGTGATCAGAGGATGCGGCCAGGAAGCCCTGGAAAGACAGGTGAGGTGTGTTCCGAGAAACACCACGGGACTAACCTCGCCTGAGCAAAGAATGCTCCCCGACGTCCCCAGGTTAGAACCATGTTATGGTCTGGTTATGTCATAGTATTGTGGGGTTTTATCCCTCAGAATTTCCATTTTCTCATTAGACCCACTCAACAAGCCTGCAAGGTAGGTAGGGCTGCTACCGTCCCCATTTTTATAAAGGAGCCTGGGCCCTTGTCTTAAGTCCATTTGGGCCGCTATACAACTTACCCCAGACCAACCTTGTGGCTGCAGCCGCAGGCACGGTTCTGCAGGCTGGAAGGCTGAGATTAGGGCGCCAGCGTGGTTGGATTCTCTGTGAAGACCCTGTTCCTGGTCATGGCCTCACATGGCCTTTCCTTGGGCTGTGCAGAGAGATCTTGTCTCTTCCTCTTTTTATAAGGACACTAATCCCATCATGGGGGCTCCACCCTCACGACCTCCTCTAAATCGAATTACCTTCCCAAATTCTACCTCATAATACCATCACAGTGAGGATTACAACTCCAGCCTGCACGTTTGGGGCAGGGGGACACCCAGCCTTGCCAGGTGGTGGGAGAGATAGCGTGAGGATCCAGGCCTCCTGATTCCTGACCACACCGCCACCCACCCTGTCCTGTCGCTACACCAAAGAGAAGAGCCCTCCACTGGGCCCCGCGAGTGCTCTCTGATCATCTGACATCCCTCTCATCCTGCCAACAGCCCCCAAAAAGAACATCCCTCCCCCTTGCCCGGCCGCCAATGCCATCTCCCTCCTCTTGAGCTAATGAGGCAGCAGGCCCCACTCAGTGTCCCAGTGACAGCTGCTAGGAGCATGTTTACGGACGCCAACCGCTGGACCTGACAAGATGTGTTAATTAGGAGATGATGTAGCATGGTAGGACACATCGGCCTCATGGCAGCTGGACGGGCAGCATCAGTCACCATGGAGCCAAGGAGGCTGCCACGACATCCCTAATTAAGGCGAAGCTTGTCCCCCTCACCAAGTGACAGCCCCAGACTTGGTGAAGACGGTACCACTGGTTGTCCCAGCAAGGGCCACCCCGAAGCCTGCCTGACCAATAAGCTTTGGCTACAGGGCTGCCTGTGGGACCACAGACAGGATAACAGTGCTTCCACCAGGCTTCCAAGGCCCTTAGCAATCTGGCTTCAATCCTGCCACTCCTTCTTGTGCCCCCAGTGATTCTAAGCATTGTGCAATCAATCACCTTTCCCAACAGGCCCACTCACACATCTGTGAACTCATTCAGTTCTAAGGCCTGAAATTCTCTGCTCTCCACCTCCTTCTCCTTGTATGGAAATAAAACTAAAACTTAGGGACTTCCCTGGTGGCACAGTGGTTAAGAATCCGCCTGCCAATGCAGTGAACACGGGTTCGAGCCCTGGTCCAGGAAGATCCCACACGCCGCAAAGCAACTAAGCCCGTGCGCCACAACTACTGAGCCCACGTGCCTAGAGCCCGTGCTCCGCAACAAGAGAAACCACCGCAATGAGAAGCTCGTGCACCGCAAGGAAGAGTAGCCCCCGCTCGCCGCAACTAGAGAAAACCCGCGCACAGCAACAGAGACCCAACAGAGCCAAAAATAATAAACTAATTTTTAAAAAGACAAAGAGTTACTTTAAATTTAAAAAAAAACTAAAACTTAGAGGTTCAGCTCAAATACTGCCTTCTTATAAAAGCTTTGCCTCATTCCTTCACACACACGTACAAGTACACACACACACACACACACACACACACACACACACACACCTTCCTTTGAAGGTGGGTTCAAAATTTTTGTTATTCTTTTTTTTTTATTTTTTATTGAAGTAAAGTCGATTTACATTGTTGTGTTAGTTTCAGGTGTACAGCAAAGTGATTCGGTTATATACATATATAACTGAGTATATATGTATATATATATATATATATATATATTCTTTTTCAGATTCTTTTCCCATATAAATTATTACAAAATATTAGGTAGAGTTCCCTGTGCTATACAGTAGGTCCTTGTTGTTTATTTTATATATATAGTAATGTGTATATGTTACTCCCAAATTTCTAATTTATCTCCCCCCCACACCTTTTCCCCTTTGGTAACCATAAGTTTGTTTTCTGTGTCTGTGAGTCTGTTTCCATGTGTAAATAAATTCATTCATATCATTGTCTTAGATTCCACATATAAGTGATATCATGTGATATTTGTCTTGCTCTATCTGACTTACTTAGTATGATAATCTCTAGGTCCATTCTTGTTGCTGCAAATGGCATATTTCATTCTTTTTTATGACTGAGTAGCATTCCATTGTGTATATATACCACATCTTCTTTATCCAAAAAATTGTGTTATTCTTTAATGAGACATCAGCAGGCTGATATGCACCAGTACAGCATTACCAGGGCCAGTTGTTAAAATACTGGAATATTTTCATACTGACAGATAAGGAGCTGCTGGCCCAAGCCCCCTCACCCAAGCTGCTTCTACTATTCCCAGACCCTCTTCCATGGCACCCCTAACTGTCCAGCCCCTAAAGGGTTAATTCTTGGAACAAAGGGTTCTGCTTTAGCCCTGTGGCCTGTGTCCATTCTGATTGGTCAATACACTTGCCCTGTCAGTTATTAAATATTTGAATATTTGAACTGACAGGGCAATACACTTGCCCTGTCAGTTATTAAATATTTGAATATTAAATACCCCACTCATCAGTCTGCAGGACTGATACTCAGTCTACGTCAAAGCAGGGTGTGCTCTTTCTTCCATTAGAATGTCAGTCTCTCTTCCCCTAGGGGTCCATGGTTACACATATGCCCAGGGCCACTGTTTTCAAAGAACTTGGTGGTAAAAAGGCACACACACACACCCTAAAATCCCCAAAATGCTACTGAGTTGAGGCTCTGCTTTTCTGCCTCTAGGTCTCAATTCCACGACGGTCCATCCTTAGACCCAAGGCTGCAGAAATATGTCAGACAGGGCCAATGTATGTGCCCTAAACCCGACTGATGGCTCCCACCCCACAGCTTTCTTTCTGTTCCAGAACACAGTCCCCCATTTGTTGGATAAGCACATAGAGAATACCTACTGTGTGCCCAGAAGTGGGATATAGAAATGAAAGAGGCACATGCCCTCACCACAGAAGTTCAAACTGCACTGTGTATAGACAAGAAAACAAACACAGTACAACAGGAAGGCTGTTATAATAGAGATAAAATAAAGGCTGAGCGGTGTCCTGTGGAGTCTCAGAGGAGGAACTGCTCCTAATTCTGCACAGAGAGGCAGGGGTGGTTCTCAGAGTGGGAGAGAAGAGCTGGCTCTCTTTAAGGATGGGTAGGAATTTCCCAGGCAGCAGATGGGGGAAGATGTTGAAGACACAGGGAATTTCGTGTACAAAATATACAGAGGATACGAGGACACAGAAGGATCAGCAATGACCAGAGTGGCTAGGAACAGGAGGGGCAGGACATCAGCCTGAAGACGGTGGGGGGTGGGGGGTGAGATTGAGGACCGTGCCAACGAGTTTATCCTGTCTGCAGAAGGGGCTGATGGAGGTCTTTATGCCAGGAAGTGACAAGATCAGATTCATCTTGTAGCAAGATAATGTGAGTAACAATATGGAGACTGAATTGGAATGTAGAAAGATTGGGCAGCCTGCAGAATTTGACCGAAATGGGATTTGTTTGTGAGTAATTGATTTCTTACAATTGCTCTGAGGTTTTTTACAGAGCCTTTTTAGAAGGAAATATCACTGTTTCAGGTCATATATTCAAATAGCTTGCATCAGTCTACCTAAAGGTAACTGAGAGTAGACCTGGGTAAGAAATTCTGAGACCTAGATTCTAGCCCAGGCCATGAGTACCTCGTTGTGTGACCTTGAATAAGAAACTTAACCTCTCTAAAAGCAGTCACTGGAATCATACACTTAAAGTAGTCCCGTGCCCAGATCACAGGGCATGGGGTAGGAGCTGCTACCCAGCGCCCCCTGCTGCAGGACTAAAGGCATTAGGTTTCAGTACTATCAGGGGCATGTAGTGCTTCTGGCGGAAGAGGTGGGAAAACCTACCCTATTCTCTGCAACAGGGTAGGGTCTGACTTCCCAGGGCCTGGCAAGCTTTCAAGATAAGAGTGTAGGATACCTGTGCTTTCTAATCATCAGTGACCTTTGTGATGAGTCACTAGGAAATACTGTCATTTCCTAGTGAAATGAACAGTCACCTCTGCTTCACCACCACTACCCTATCCCACCCCAATTCCCAGCATCCTTACCTTGGTAGGTCTTGACAAAGTACAGGCCACCTCCCTAAGCCCTGGATCAGTATCCAAGGGCCCCTTCCGGCAGCCCCGCCCTCATGGTTGGCCTGAAGTCAAGCATCTTGTGGTTGCCCCGCATTACATCATGACAGACGTTATTGATGCCTGGGAATTACTCAGCCCTTTGAAAAATCACAGCCACTATATTTGTCTCCATTAATATCCATGGCAGCACTTCAGTGAATCAATAGGGTACTTAATGCTGAATTACACGACATGCCCAGGCAGTCTGCCTCTGTGGAGCATAATGTCAGATGAAGAGCATGGGAGAGTGTTCCAAGCCCAGTGTGACCACACCCAGACTAGGAAGCGGCTACCTGGCATAAATATGCATGTGTTTATCTGCTAGAAATGAACCACAGATTCTTGGTCTTTCCAATTATAATTGGTTTTTTAAGCATCTGATTGTGCTTTTCTTTCCTTTCTTGTTTAAGTGAATCATGCTTTGTGGTATAAGAAAGACCTGGAGATTGGTTTTTTTCCTACTAGAAATCAGAGAAGAAAAGAATCACCTGTTTAGGGAAAATAACAGATGACCCAGCTGCACAAACGTACCCCCATTCTCTGATCCCCCCCAGTGTTCAGGACAGGGCCAATGTATGTGCCCTAAACCCGACTGATGGCTCTTCTACTATTGATTTGACCCACGGTGCCATTTTCCTCGTTAGTAGCCTGACCTGTCCTCCAGGGATCTCCAAGCTCTACATCACCGTCCATCACCGTCCATCACCAGTGAGGACAGTCCTTCCCAGGCTACGGTTATTGCAGATAAAGGGAAGGGTAGCTCTTCTGTCCTCCTCATTTCAGTGTCTGCCTCTTCGATTCGGACCAGTTCAAGTATATTATTTATTGAATTCAGACAACTGCTCACTTATTTTCTCAATAGGCTAAAATAACTACCTGCCAGCCCCTCCTGAACTGAGGGGAAACAGGGGCATAACTTTTATTGCTGGGTTCAACACAGGCCCCGCTTCACGGCAAAGGACTTTTCCAGTTGGTTGGTTCATTTTCTTGAGGGCCTAGAATTTCACCATACATCTTTGTCTGCTAGACTGATATTTAGTCAGTGACTTTCTCCTTGCCTCCTTTGGCTGCTATGCTCTTTTATTTTAAGAAAGCAAAAGGAATGCCCTGCACACAGCCTAGCCCTGACCCCAGGCACCCTTTCTATCCTTTCTGGCCTATCCCTTAATGCCCCTTTTACCTTCCTTCTCACTCTAGTCTGATTTATCCTTCTTCTTCCTGATTGAAGGTTCACACAGATGCTTGTCTGATCATTCCAGTGGCTGCAAAATCTCATCAGCGCATCAGGCGGCCAACATCACAAAATACCAACGCAGTCCCTTCAAAGACCTTGAAATCATAGTACAGGAGCAACAAACTGAGAAGAGCACATTGGAGGGAGTGCCCATGGAGATGCGAGAGAGTGAAGATGCGTCGTCTTCCCCGCCCCCCGCCCCCGCTTTATCCATTTGCACAGAATCCAGGCTGAGTCCATTTGCTTTGGGGACGCTGCTCCCCGAGGGGCTTGGCTCGTACACTACCAAGGAGGGGGCGTGTTTTCTGGCGAGGCAGACTGCGCATGTGCAGAGAGCCTTGGCTTCCCTTCCACGTGACACATTATTCCATCTTCCACCCTGGAGGTGGGTTTTAGAGAGGGAGAGAGGAAGCAGGCTGTCCCGCTAGCAGGTTTTGGCTATATCACCGTAGACAAATGACTACCTACTTCTGTTTTCTTATCTCTAAACTGGAACAGAGGTTGTCAGGAAGATCAAATGAGATAGTTAGTGGGTAAGACTTTATAAATTATAAATGTGATATAAATGGACTCTGAGAGTCACACTGCCTGGGTTTGAATTCTGCACCCACCTCCCTAGTTGTGTGACCTTGTGCAAAACAACCTCTCAGTGCTTCAGTCTCCTCATTGTAAAGCGGGACCCAGATAGTGCCTGCCTTGTGAGATCTGTTGTACGGATTAAAAGCGGTAATAGAGATGAAGCACTTGCAACAGTTTCTGGCATGTACTTAGCACTCTAGAGAGCGTGGCTGCTGTTATTATTTTCCCCTTTTAGAATTCTACCTCCTGGGAGTCAAGATCTAGCCTCCCCTAAAGTGTAATGAAAGTGCCAAGTTAACCACCTAGGGACCTGATAAGGGTGTGTGAGCTCTTGTGGTGGTCACAGAGGGCACTGATTGCTGTCCTGCCAAGGGGTTAGCAGTAGCGGCCCTTCCTCCAGAGAGACCAGGAGTATCATCACTCAAAAGCCAGACCCCGCTGCGCTCCTTCCACCTTCACCAAGATCCTCGTCCAGAGAACGGAAACTCAAGGTTCAACGTGAGATGAAATACGTCACCACTTTTAACAACATTTAGAAGGTGCCTCCAAAGAAGAGTAATTAAAACAGCACCCAAATTTGTGATCACTTTTTCTCTAAGAACACAGGGTTCTCCACCGGCCGATTTAGCATGTGAACAATTACTGTATGCAGAGTACCTTAAAGACGCAATATGAACCACAACTCCCAAGAGAGGTTAGCAACTATAGCAAAATAGTGACACAGACGCAATCCCAGATATGTCCTCTAATCTGTGCTGAGACCCTGATTCCCACACCTGCCAGCGCCCGGCCAGCACATGGACAGTACCTCAGAGCTGTCTACTCCAGAAAAAACACAACTGACAGCCCCAGGGACTGCAACCCCAGGTCCCCAACTCCGCAGCCAAAAAAAGAGCATTTTCCACCCGTGTTGGACAAGATAATTATCTTCATAAAGTTTAAGAAACATGATAATGGATCTCATCTTATATAGCACATTAAGTTTAGAATTTAGTGCAAGACAGTAAAACAAATCTAAAAATATAAGGCACTACAGTAGAATCAATAGGGATTGTTAGGAGCAGAGTGTTATATCGGAGGCGATAAAGCCTTGGAAATCCAAGAAAACAATGTTCTAGTAAAACTACGATAAATGACTGATTTAATTACTTGGTACGTAAGTTGGTATCTCTATGGGTTTTATAGTTTCATGGGATAAAAAACATGCACATCAGGGATCCATCCAAGATAATTCTTATAAAGAGCATATCCAAGAGTAGTATCATTTTGGCAATTCATGCTTTTAAATAATAGTATATTATTTTCTTCATAGACCTACTTTTAAGCCTCTCACATGCTTTTAAGATTTCACTTACCATTAGATGATCACTCTGAAGTTTCTCAAGTCTTTGAGCACATGAAATTACATCACCCGTGCCCTTCTCCTACTTCATAGAACAGCCAGGCTCGGGAATTCCCACGGGAACTTGATATTCCGAACTCTTTTTTATTTAGCTGGGTATAATTCCAAATGTTGGTTTAGAAAAATAGGAAACCATTTTACCTGAAGTTCTTATCCCCTGTTCAGATAAACCAAATCGAAAGGGGCTCTCCCCATCCCCGCCTCAGAGCTGTTCTGAATAGTCAAACAAAGATTAAACTCTTGATTTAAGTAGCTATATCTGAGCAGTAATTAACATGAACATCAATTTTTTTTTCCTTTGATATGATGTGGTACTGGAATTTAAACCCTGATGAAGGTGCCAAAATTAACTGCAATGGGAAATGAATAATAATTATTTTAAGATGACTTTGCCCTTGGCACTAGCTCACAGTGAGCCCTTTTCCAGACTGTGCTCTGCCCTTAAGAAATCTGCAAGTCAGGCACACAGGTCAGTTCCAAGGATCTATGAGTCCAAGGGGAAAAAAGGAAAAACCTCGGCTCTATGCCCGTGTCTCTATAGGTTCTCACCCCTGTTAGTTGGACACACTCGTCTCTTCCCTAAGAAAAAAGCAGAGGTTGTCTTCTCTGGGTTTGGATGATTTATAAGAAGTTAAGGAAGGAATTTCAAGTGGGGTGTGAGGCAGGAAGAAGACATCGAGACCTGTATAGGCATTTGAAGCAGGAGGGAAGAGGATGAATGTGGAACCAGAGAAGGGACTAATTGTAGCTTCTCCTCAGTGTAAACATCCGTTGATTTAACTTCCTAAGGCAGTGGTTCTCTATTTCTGAGAGCAATGAAAATTTGAGACCTGAATGAAAGCCCCGGGCTCACTTCCCAGAAGCGCGCACACAACACACCTGTGCACACACGTAAGGACACCATTGTGTCTGGGGTGTGTGGACCCATCCAAGGGCCCAGAAGCCCCACATTGAGAACTCCTGTACGCTAAGGACTTAGTCTAATACTCTTACTTAGTGACTGTCCATGGAATTAACAGTACCTCTGAATCCTGGGCTTGTCAAAAGTATGGGTTTTTTAGATCTCATCAAATTTCCCTTTTATGTACGAGCAATATTTTGCAAACGTTAGTTTTCTGCTGCCCTTCTATTTGTCATATCCATTTACCATGTCCATGCCACAGTACAATACCTGTACTACTACTGACAAAGTTTTTCTTCAAACTAACTTATTCTCCAAAAGAATGTTTGATACTGGATACCACATTTCGAAAAGGTCGCGGACATGCAGGCTATGATGGTGCAGATCTGGTGGCACAGCTCCAAGAGGCCCATAGTGAAGGCAATACAACTGCTGGACTGGATACGAAGGAAGGTACCGTTGGAAATATGGCGATACTGCACATAACAGAAAGTTTCCAAGTGAAGCGACAAGTTCTTTTAAGTGCAGCTGAAGCAGCAGAGGTGATTCTACATGTGGACAACATCATCAAGGCAGCACCAAGGAAACGTGTCCCTGATCACCACCCCCGTTAAGCATTCCCATATGCTATTGAGCCCTGGACCAGTTCATAGTAAAGTTGTGTTTGAAAGACTTCAACCTCCTGAAAGAAGACTATAGAATTGAAGTTTACCTGTGACTGTTATATCCTTAAGATTGGACATTTAACTGACCTTCTATCTGAACATGGGTCTAATTTATTTGCTATTTCATTTTCCATAAAATTCAGTTGATTTAAAAGTTCATTTCTCATACTGTGCATCAAAGTAAAAATTTGAACAATTAAAAAAAGAAAAGGGGCTTCCCTGGTGGCGCAGTGGTTGGGAGTCTGCCTGCCGATGCAGGGGACACGGGTTCGTGCCCCGGTCCGGGAAGATCCCACATGCCACGGAGCGGCTGGGCCCGTGAGCCATGGCCGCTGAGCCTGCGCGTCCGGAGCCTGTGCTCGGAAACGGGAGAGGCCACAACAGTGAGAGGCCCGCATACCGCAGAAAAAAATAATAATAATTAATTAATTAAAAAAGAAAAAAAAGAAAAGGTCATGTATAAACAAGAGATCAGCCAATGAAGAATGACCAGGTGAGGAGGAGTCTAGAATCCAAAGTACTAATTGAAATAATAGGGAAAGTTTAGAAAGAACTAAAGGTAAATAAAACAGCTGATAACAAAAATTCCAAGAGGGAAGTAGCCTTGTTTTGGGTTTCGTGTTGGTTTTTGGTGCAGGAGTCATTACTAGAAGAACCAAGTGTGAACAGTAGGAAAGGGAATAATCTTCCCAACAGTTAGGAGTGCCTCCTTGCCATCCAGTCTCCACATAGTATCTTTTTAAAATATGAACCATATTATGTCACCTTCCCATTCAAGCCCATCTGATGGCTTCCCACCACACCTGGAATAAAATCCAAAGCCCTCACTATGGCAGGTGGGCCCTACACCATCTGGCTCCCACCTTCCTCTCTAGGTTCATCTTCTCCCCATCTTCCTCCAGCTTGATTGTTCTCCAGGCCACTGGCCTTCTTTCATGTGACAAGCTCATCTCAAAGCCTTGCCATGTCCTGTTTCCTCTGCTTCAGATGCTCTTCCCTGGATCTTGGGAAGATGGATCCTTCTTATCTTTTAGATCTCAGCTCAGTTGTCAGGTCTTTAGCAAGCTCTTCCCTAACTGTTCAATCTCAAGTGGTCCCCACACCCAGGCACCCTCTGCCACTGTTTCATTGTCTCCAATGCATTTGTCAGCACCCGAAACTCCTGTCTATTTACTTTTTATTTTCTAATACTTGTTTCCCCTGCCAGAAATCAAGATCCATGAGGACCGGCCCTTGTCTGGCTTGCCAGCTTCTGGAATAGTGTCTGACACAAAGTAGGCATTTATTAAATATTCCTTGGGTGGACAGATGAGGAGTCAAACAGCATAACTTCCTTGTGAAGTGATTCATGAGTCTTCCATCAGTAGAGGTGGGTGAATCCAGTCACAGCCCTTATCAGGGATGCTCTGAGAAGCTCCTAGCATTGAGTAGGTAAATGAGTTGAACTCTAATTTTCAGTTCTGAGGTTTGCATATTTCATAGGCTCACGTCACAGAGGGGAAAGAGCATGACCAAGTCCGACGGGCCTGGGATTAAGTCTTAGTGTTGCTACTTATGCATGGGGGACTCTGGGCAAGTCACTTAATCTCCCTGGACTTCAGTGTACTCCTCATCTGAAAAATGCAAATAACGAGACCTATCTTGCTGGGCTGTGGGGCGTATTTAAGAAGATAACACGTGTGATGTACCGAACTTGGTGTCATGTGCCTACTCGGGATGCAGCATAGTTATGCTGCATAGCTTCCTCCACAACCTGCCGACCTTTGACAAGAAGCCTGATTTGTTGGCAATATTCAAGCTAGAAGAATTTGTGGAGGGCATCTTCATTTCCTGAGAAAATAATATGCCGCTTCAAATTCTTTTTGAAAGTAAATAAGTGTCAATTCTGAAAGACAGACATCAAAATGAATGTGTGGCCTTGTATCTCTGACCCAAAAAAACAGTTTAACCATGCTATTGATGTAGCTCTGAATTTCTCTGTGGTGGGTCTGGGGGTTCTCTCTTCTCTCACTCCTTCCCTGAGGGTTAAATGACAGACAGGGCTATGTTTCTCCCTGACCCACCATCTAATTGCTCATGGACCAAATCCACATCTGTTTGATGATGAGAGCACCCTTCCAACCTGCAAGAGACCCAAATCCACCCATCCTGTGGGCTGAGATTATGGCCTCAACCTGGGCAGGCCAGGAGGACCTGCTCCCAGAATTCACTTGGTAAATCAGGGTTATTAGCCCAGGAAAGCCTCCTCAGAGGGCATTCTCCTAAGTCTCCAACTTTAGTCCAGACGGCCCTCAGGTATCCCTTCTGGAAGACAGCACGATATAGTGAAATGAACACAAAGGGTTAAGTCATGCTGAGATAAGACTCATTCGCTCTAGTTTCTTATTTCATCTTCAAACCCCCGACTCGAGCCTCAGTTTCCTCATCTGTAATATGGGAACCCTATCACCTGTCCCATATGTTGATCAGCAACTAATGGGATAGTGTATGTTCAGTGCCCAATTCTCGAATGTTTGCACCCGTCCTTCTCCTTACCATCTCATCACTACCTCCCCCAACCCCTCCAGAGAAAGGGTGACGCCTCTATGCCTAAGAAACTTAACAGGAGGGTAGTCACGGCAGCCAACTGAATCCCCCCTTTCCACGTGAAGTTTGATTTTGGTCATGTTTAAGAAGGATGCCACGACCTTTAATACTATGCACCCTGAGTTAAAAGAATCCCCAAACCCAGCAATGTGTCCCCCCCCTTTCCTTTTCCTGCCTCTCCTCGCCCTGTGCGGGCCCCTCCCATCCGTTCTCCCAAGCCTCCATTTCACAGTGCTCCTTGTAGTCTTCTGCTAATTGGCAGTGCCATCAGGAATATTATGTCTCTGCCTTTGGCTATGCCGTCACTTTGAAGAAAGAATTCCTGGGAGCACTCCCTCCTTTCTGCTGCTTCCACCCCTCCGACTCAGAGCCAGAGCCCCGCGGTAATGTAATCACTGTGTCTATGAGACATGAGCGAAGAAGTAGCACAATGTTTCATGGCCAAAGCAGTTATGCATCTCCCCACCAAGACCCAGGACTAGTGTCTCCATTCTGTCCTGTCACCAGGGACATACAAAGGAGTCTGATTCCCGGACACGTGACCATGGGCCTTAATGAGAAATGCAGGCGGTGGCAAAAGAGACCACAACATCCATTACCTGGAGATGACCACACCTGCCAAGAGAGCATTCCATCCTGGAGCCTGTGCGGCCCAGGTAGTGAGGCTCTCCCTCTGGACCAGACCAACACCTTGCTTGTTGGTGGAGTCTGGGTAGAAGGCTGATGGGAGCAGTAACCAGGTGACCTAGGACTTTAAATATCCGCCTCCTCTGGCTCCATTATCATCTGGGACCAGCCTAGCTCAATCTGTACTCACTGCCGTGGTATCATCAGTTCACCCAGATAGTTGTGTATCTTCAACCTGAGCACCTCTGGGACTGGGGAGCCCTCTATCCCCCAAAACAGCCCACCCAGGGTGCTGGCAGGCAGGGTAGCACAAAAGTTAGGAGCAAAGGTTTTGAGTCAGACAGGCTTGAGTGCCCAGCCTGCCTCTGCTACATGCTGGTGGTAACTTTGCACATTACTTGACCACCCTAAGCTCTGGTTTCCTTTACTCTAGACTGGGGTAATAAATAGACCTACCTCTTAAAGCATTGGAAGAATTAAAGGAAATAAGAAGAAAAGTGCTTTGCCTAGTGGGCATTAATGACAGTCATGAACCATCATAGAAATAATAATAAACATTTGTTGAAGACTGTGTCAGGAAGTGGATCAGGTACGAGGAATACGGGGTGACAAAGACATGGTCTCAAGGTAGAGAAGATGGTCATAAAAGCAGGTGACAGAGAGTATGGGACCATAGCCCTATATTACAGGTCTTCCTTATAATGCAACAAAATCAGTTTCCCTGACTCTCTACTCACTGGCTCAAGTTCAGCCCCCCTGGAACATCTAAAAATCACTCCAAACCCTCTTCCACATGACAGCCTTTAACCTCCTGAAGACCTCAAATCATGTCCCCCTAAGTCCCCTCTTTTCTAGGCTAAACAGTCCCAGTTCCCCTCTAAAAATAATAAGCCTGGCTTATCTTTCTACATGCCTTTCTCCAAGGAACAAAAGGTATTTTACCAGTCCCAGCTCATTCATCTTCTCAGCACAATGGGCCCACAAAGAAAGGAAGATTTACCTGCCCTAGCCAGGCCTGATACCGAGAGAAATTTAATTCCATTTGGGATCCCTCCAGGGTCCTTCAGCTGAGACACGTCAGACCCCAGCTCAGAGGCACTATCCAGTGATTGTGACCTTCTTTTCTATTTCACCAGCTTTGGCTGGTGAGACATCACTGCCCAGCTCACAGCATCAGGCAACCAGAAACCCAGAGGAACCTTTGAGATCATCTGGGCCAGGGGTTATCTGCCTGAGCTTCATCATAGAATCTCCTGGGGAATGTTTAATAAAGACACCGTTGGACAGCCCCATTCACCCACAAGAAATTCTTTTTTTTTTTTTCCTGGTCGCACCGCGTGGCATATGGGATCTTAGTTCCCTGACCGGGGATCGAACCCACGCCCCCTGCACGGGAAACCTGGAGTCTTAACCACTGGTCTGCCAGGGAAGTCCCAAGAAATTCTGATTTAATTGATCTAAGGGCCTAGGCATCAAAATAGTTTCCAAAGCTCCCCACGGCATTCTAATACACAGCCAGGATTAAAAATCCACCCGTCTAGCTCACCATTTCCTTTTGCACTTGAGAAAACTGTCCAAAGAGTAGACATGATCTGTCCAAGGTCACAAACTAGTTAGAGGAGAAGGCAGGATTAGAAGTCCTGGCTCCTTCTTCCCAATCTAGTATCTTTTCCACTAGGCTATCTGGAGGTTAACATCCTGACTTCAAACTAGAATCCAGGAGGTGTGCCATGAGATGCTATAGAGAAGTAGACAATGGACCTTACTCTTCCAAGCCCTAAACCCACCGTGTTAATCCCGCCCTCTTTTCTAAGTCTTTCTTCTCCTCCCTCACCTCTGTACTCCAGTCTTAAAATGTGTTGTCAAAGTGACATCCACAAAGGGAGAGCTCTATTCAGTTTTCAGCCAAAAGAATTACACAGGAAAGAACCTCATCGTAAATCAAAAGCCAAAAGCAATTCTTAAAACCAAATTAAGGTCCTAAGCGTTCAGCAAAGCCTCTTTAGAAATCAACCCTTCAGGGTCAGTCCTCTGCTAGGAAAAGGCTATGCAGGGGTGGGGGAAGAAAAGAAACAGTATTAAAATTCCAGAAATGTAACCTGAAATAAATAAGTGATATTTTCTGGCCAAGGTAACGCCAGGGTTTTAGTTTCCAATGTGATAGAGCTACTTTACATTTTAATAAATGCACATTGAGAAAATAATATTATTGCTCTGATATTGGGAGATTATTTGTGAACATAAAATATTAGAACTTGTCAGGAAGGCATTTATTTTCTTTTTCCTTCTTTCTCTACTGCAATATTCTTTCACCTAATGAAAGATGATTGCAAAAATAATTATATCAAACAGTAGCCAACACACACAAAATAAATGGGGGAAAAAAAGAAGGTTATCTGGCACTGGATTGCAAACACAAGAAGGGAAAAGCGTGTGTCAGAGCAAGGGGGGATAATTGCACATCAATCTGATGATTACAGAGTGGGTGGAAAAAATTAAGGCAACTGATTGGCTGCTGAATGTTCAGTTCCCAGATGGAAATCAGAACATGGATCAGAACTCATTAGTCAAATTATCCATTTCCTGTATCCATGTGGAAAAGCCAAAAATGTAGATGGAGTTCTGTGTTTGAGAAAATACTCTAACCTTAAAATGCTGCCACGTGTGAGCCCGTAATCATGGAACTTTGGGTCCATAGCCAGTTTCTGATGGCTCTCGAACCCCTGAAATTATGTGTATTCATACATACACACTTACCTGGAGAGAGATTCTATGGTTTTTAATATACTTCTAAAAAAGTTGTTTATCAAAAATAATTAAGAACCACTGAACTGCTCTATCCCCTTCATTTGAAAAATAAAATAAAAATAAAACTGTTCCCAGAAAATAGTTGGGGAGTTCTGCAAAAAGTTAAACATAGAGTTACTCTGTGACCCAACAATTCCACCCTTAAGTATGTACCCAAGAGAACTAAACACCTATGTTCACACAAAAACTTTACACAAATGTTCATAGCAGCTTTAGTCATAATAGCCAAAAGATAGAAACTCAAATGTCCATCTAATGCTGAATAAATAAACAAAATATGGTATGTCCTTCATACATGGAGTATTATTCAGCCATAAAAGGGAATGAAGTACTGATACAGGCTACAATATGGATAAATGTTGAAACCCTTATGCTAAGTGACAGAAGGCAGTCACAGAAGGTCACATATTGTATGATTCCATTTATATGAAATGTCCAAAATGGTCTTTTTTCTTTTTTTTTTTTTTTTTTTTTGGCTATGCCGTCCGTCTTGCAGGATCTCAGTTCCCTGCCCGGGGATTGAACCCTGGCCCTGGCAGTAACAGCACCAAGCCCTAACCACTAGACCACTAGGGAATTCCCCAACAATAATCAAATTCATAAAGACAGAAAGTGGATTAGTGGTTGCTGGCGGGTGGGTTGGGGATTGGAAGTGACTGCTACAGGGTACAGGGTTTATTTTTAGGGTGATGAAAATGTTCCAGATTTAGCTAATGATAATGGTTTCAAAATGATGTAAATATACTTAAAACCCACTGCACCGTACATTTTAAAAGGGTGAATTTTATGTTAGGTGAACTATACCTCATTTTTTTGAGTGTCCAAAACAAAAACTTATGCACAAGTTCACCAAGCAGTAGCAGAGCCAGGTCATAGGAGAGCACACTGAGAGCGAGTAGGAGATAAGGAAGATTAACCCAAATTGATGTCATGTGTATTTATTCACTCAAATATTGATGGATGCTCATTATTTATACATGCCAGCACACCTGGGCCCTGCTGACCCCAACTCCATAGTGAAGCAATAGACGTACGCCTACTCTCTTGGACTGACATTCTAGTGGGAGGGAGATAGTCCACCAAACTCACAACAAATTGTGTAATTACAATAGTGGTGCAAGATGTGAAGGAGAAGCACAGGTGACATGAGTGTGTAACAGACCAGACAGGGCAGGGGGCAGGAGGCCTCCTTGAGCAGGTGGGTCTAAGAGGGTAGGAGCCCAGCACATTTAAGGAACTAAAGGAGATCCATGTGGCCAAGGGCACCAGAGAAGGGCAGAGGGGTGTGTCAGGGTCTAGAGAGACAGCAGTGGCCTCTAGACCAGATAAAGGGTTTGGGTTTTGAGCCTAAGCTGATGGGTCTAGCCGAGACGTGATCTGTTCCTAAAGCATCAGACTGGCCAATCTGGGGAGAACGGATGGAGAGAGGCAGCATCATTGTACGGAGGGCAGTTGGGAGGCTACTGTGGTCTTGTCAGCCAGAAAAAGGGTCCAGGGCCAATGTACCCAACATGCGTGCAGGTTGGAGGGTACTGATGGAAAGGAACCAGGAAAACCAATTTGTGCAAATGCTGTTACAACATCTGGGCTCTGCCACACCTTCAAGAAAGATATAGGAAAGTGAAAAATGGAGTTGATGAGGTGGGAAACGGTTATCCGCAAAGTCCGGTTTGAAGAAGCACAGGCTGAAAGGGAGTATAGCTTCCGTGTATGTGTGCTCACCAGAGGTGAACAGAGACCGTGGAGTGAGCTGAATAGAGAACCACCCTTGACGTTTGAAAGAAGCCTAAACCTGCAAAAGACGTTATCCCTGAAAGGTGTTAGAAGTTGAAAATGTATGTCGGTTATAGAAGGAAAGTAATGAGAAGGTTTCGAAGGTGGTAGTAACAATAACAGTAATAATAGCTAGTACTCACTGAGCATTTCGAGAGAAGAACTGGGCCAAACAGGTCACACGTGTTATGTCACTTAATTTTCCTCCGGGGACCTCCACGTGAGGGATGTCATGTTACTATGGTCACCTCTCAGATGGAGCCACTGGGACTTCAGTGATGTCACTTTCCCGAGGTCGCAGGCCTAGGAAGAAGGGGAGCCAGACATTCACACGGCAGCCTGCCTCCCGCACTGCCCTCTCGGCCCCTAAGGCCAATGACCTAGTCCTCCCATCTGGGCTTCCATCACAGGTGGTGGAGGCTATCAGATTCCTCCTGAATCTTAGAGATTATGGCTAAGAGTCCCAGCCTTCAGCCCCTGCCCAAGTCAGGCTACGAAGGCCAAGAGGACCTTAGGCTCTGTGAGGACCTGGTATTCCCCGAGGCCAAAGCTCCTGCCAGGCCTGCAGGGACCCAGCAACCAATGAAACTGCTCTCAGGGAGACGGAGAGCCCTCCAAGTGACCACAGAGAAGCGGATTTCTCCAGCAAGTCCTGGTTCCCCTTTGCCCCATCTGCAGTCCAGGCCCTTCCAGGCTCTCCTTGTCTCCCCCGACCCCACTGGCTTATAGGGCCGGAGCCTCACACTTGCTTTACGGCCTGTAGCCCTTCTGTCTACAGTGAGTAGACAGAATAGACAAGGTCAGCATCTCATTACCATGACCACCCGTTATCCTAGGGATGCCCCCTTTGCCCTTGTACCCAAGGGTTCATTTGTTAGTACGAAGCATCACTTAGGGAATTGTTTAACAGGATCCTCTTCCAGATGGGACCTCAAAATGCCCCGCCCTCTTGCCACCTTTCCAACGACCTTCTGAAGGGGATATAAAGTGGCCTAACCGTCTAAGAGCGCAGGCTTTGGAGTCAGACCTAGATTTGCAGCTGAATAAATGAGTGACCTTGGGCCGATTTATTTAACCTCCTTGAGCCTCAGTTTCTTTGTCTGCAAAATAGAAATAATAATAGCATCTTCCAACAACGTTGGGCTGTTCTAAGGTTTCCCTGAAACTACCTACATAAAATCTTACCTCTGTGCCTGTCACATAGTAATACTCAATGAATGTTCGCTGCTCTTGTTAGTAATGGTTAACAGAATAAAGGATCACGATAGGGGGGAGTTAGAACAGCGATTCTGTGTGTCAGACTCGCCTAGGGAGCTTCTAAACCACTCAGTGGGAGGTGCACCCCATACCAATTAAGTCGGAACCTCTGGTGAGGGAACCAGTTGTCAGGGTCTGTCAAAGCTCTCGGATGGGGCTTCCCTGGTGGCGCAGTGGTCGAGAGTCCGCCTGCCGATGCAGGGGACACGGATTCGTGCCCCGGTCCGGGAAGATCCCACATGCCGCGGAACAGCTGGGCCCGTGAGCCATGGCCGCTGAGCCTGCGCGTCCGGAGCCTGTGCTCCGCAACGGGAGGGGCCACGGCAGTGAGAGGCCCGCGTACCGCAAAAAAAAAAAAAAAAAGCTCTCAGATGATTCCAATATGCAGCCAAAGTTGAGGACCCCCAGAACAGGATGACCCGCGATCCCGTTCCCCCCAGCTCTACCCAGATGAATGTAAGTCAAGTGAGCACCAGAGAGCAGAGGTTCCCCCAGAATGCCCAGAAGGTGCTGAGCTGAAAGTGAAGTCTCCCCTTACTCTAGTTTCAGACACACCCACCCACCTGTCTCTCCGAGCCGCTCTGGGCCTCAAAGTCACTTCAGGTAGGTTGGGAAGGAGACCTTCCTCACACGTCTCCCAAGGCATTAAAAACTCTAGTCAGCCAGCCATGTTGTCCCTCTAGGATAGACCAAAGAAAATCATAAGTAAGAGATGCTACATAAACAATGTGCAATTAACCCTGCCACCAGCCCCGGGGAAGACACGTGTTAGCTGTCTTGGCACAAGGCTAAGCTGAGACCTGAAGGAAGCCACCTGGGGTTGCACAAGAGTGGCAGCTAAACCTCAGTCCTTCAGAAGCTGCCCCTCCCTCCCAGCCCCCTTCCTGGGGTCCCGGCCTCAGCAGGAGAGACACACACCCAAGGTGGATGGACGGCTGTCAATTTAGCCCAAGTAAATGTGGAGTTAGAGTTGGCGGTAACTTTAGCCCCATCTCCATCTCCACGCAAGATCTTTCTTGTTTTCCTACAACACTAATGGCATTTCTCTTCTATAACTGCCCCTCTGGCTGAGTGCTACCCACCCCGACAGTGATCATTTGTTTATCAGGGGCTCAACGCATCCTCAGCCTGTCTCAGGAGCTGCCCTGCTGGCTCCCTACCGTCCTGCCCCAGGCTTCACATCCTCACTGTGCATCCTCATTGCCCATGTCGGCCTCAGAAGCACACTCCCTGCACCAGCGCAGTGAGGCCCCAGGAAACTGCAAATCACATGTGCTAGTTACCAGCTGACAAGCTCGCGGGGTACCCTACTTCTGGACCAGCCTCCCCTACCAGTTGAACTCCCGGCCCCGCCCACCACCGCCATCCCCTTAGGCAGGAGGGCTGAGGAGGGGCCTGTCCTTGTGGCTGGATCCGTCCTGGTTGATTACAGGCTGAGAAAGGAGCTCTGTGATTAAGGAAGCCATTTGGGGGAGGGGAGAGGAGGTGCGATCCTAAAACACCTGCCTGGGACCCACTCAAGTAAGGGCAGATGTGCGCCTCCCACAGACAGAGGAAGGGCTCCAGGGGCTAAGCGCAATTGAAAAGCAAGGTTAGTGAATTTAATGAGGTGATGTTAAGCAGCTTAATGCAGCTCGATAGCCTGGGGCTAGAGGAGGGGCCATAGCAGAAAGTCAGAAGTTAAGGCTGTAGTAATTAGATTTCACAAATGCCATTGTTATTGAGCCTGCCAGGTGGAAGGGAGGCTCCCCGAGGCCGCTTCTGAGACGCCCCACCCAGCTGCCTCCCACCTCTCTCTCCCACCCGGCCCGCCCACCCTCACCCCAGCACCGGTCCTGGACCCGCACCCGGCTCAGACCGCCCCCCCCGCCCGCCCCTTGGGGTGGTAAAGGGTGTCGGGGGAGCGGCAGCTACCACTCTTCCTCCTGGTGGTAAGAGGCCGGCATGGCAGGCCCGTCAGGCGGCAGAATGTCTCAGGGGACATCATGCCCTGGTCACTGTGACAAGGTGTCAGTCCCCAGCCTTGCAGGGCTTACCCAGCAGTGACTGTCCTGAGCTGAGTGACGATTGGCCTCAGGGCTCCTATTGGTAGCAGCGCCCTCGCTCTTCACCTGTGCACCCTGCAGAGCTAGGATGCAGAGAGGAAGTGGCCGGAAGGGAAGGGAAGGGAAGGGAGGGGGCCCGCCTTGGAAGGATTTGGCCTTCAAGCAAGAAATGGAGGGCTCGGTTTCTCCATCTGTAAAATGGCTCATTGCACAAGGCCCCAGGATGTAGATTGCAGTAGTGAAGGCTCATGTTGACCTTGCTGCTGGAGGTTTAGTGCTCTGAGGACAGGGGAAGCCACCGGGTGCCCACCCGGTAACAGGGAGCCATTAATACTGGCCGTGATAGTTCTTGAACCAGGAAAGCTACTTACCTCCGGGCGGGCGAGAGGGAGCTGAGTTGCTGCTCCCAAGGGACAGCCCCACCTGTGGAGAGGCTGCTCCCTCCAGTGGAAGGCAACCGTTATGGTCAGCGAGCTCAGCCCCCTCTCCCCTCCCTTCCGATCTCGTCTTCAACCCTTCCTCTCCCAGCCTGGAGCTTCACATCCCCACCAGAGAGCAATCCCAACCATCACAGACTCACGGGATCTGGCACCAAAATTTGATAAAGGGAGTTGAGTTGATTGCCTCGGTTTCCTTCCCTGTAAAAGGAGGCAATGGGCCCACCTCAGCCCTGCTACCCCATTGTTCCCCTGTGCTGGGGGAGCCAGAACCCCACCTCCTGATGGCCTCCTGGCGGGGCTGGTACTCCTGAGCCCGTGACAAGCCCTGTGGCTGGTTCACAGACGCCCGCCTGCCTGCCCCTGCTGGGAGAGCCCCCTTGGAAGCGAGCAACTGCTTAATGAGGTAAACACGCGCGTGAAATTACAGAGCTCTGGGATCCAGGCAGGTTCTCAAGCAGCTTATTTCAGCTAGAAATTACCTGCAGCCTGCCCCCTCCCCACACATCCGGGGCCCTCCCCCAGCCCCCAAATCCCTCCCTTCTTTGCTCAGTCTAAGCTTTTAGAGGAGAAAAAAAAGGTGTGGAGGAAAGCAAGCCTGTTGATGCATGGCAGTTCGGGCAAGTTTTAAGGCCTCTGCAGAGTCTGAGAATGTCGCTGGAATGTTAAACATGCCGCTGGGTTCCCTCCGCCACTGCCTTGAGCCAAGTCCTGGGGACTGGGACTCTGCAGCAGCCTTCCCTGCTGCCTATGCTGGAATGTCTAGGGCCTCAGGCTGGCATCAATCCGGGATGTGTAGGGCCTCCTGGGATGTGGCCCTGTGACCAACCGAAGCTGGTGAAATGTGGAAGATGGTTTCCAGGGAGCCTGGACTCTCCTCCCCCGTGGCCCTGTGAAATTGACAATGATGATGGTAATAATCTCTAATGTTTCTTGAATCATTCATGTCTCAGACCCTGTTCTAAAGGATTTGCACATCCTAACTTGTTCAATGCCCACGACAACCCTATGAGACAGGTATTATTTCCCTGTATTTTACACATGAGGAAACTGGGACACAGAAAGGAAAGATAAAGTGACTTGTCTAACGTCAGAGCCAGTAAGCAACAGACTTGAAATCTGAACCCAGGAATTCTGGCTCCAGAGCCCACGCTCATAAATATTATGCTAAGTTGTTTCTTCATAAAAATAGTATTTTTAAATTAGTATGACTGGCTCTGATTTGAGCACTTTTATGCTGGGCACTGTGCAAAGACCTTGGCGTACCTCATGTCAGGGAATGCTCTCAACAGCCCTACAAGGCAGATGCTATGATCTCCTTTTCCAGATGAAGCATTGGAGGCTCAGAGAGATTAAGTAAGTAGGCCAAAGTCACACAGGTGGTGAGTAGATGACGGGGATGCCTTCCCAAGTTTGTCTGAATGCAGAGCCCGAGCCCACTTGGAGACAGTACCTCCCAATGCTCCCTTCCAAAGGGGACAGTCTGAGTGCCTCTTTCTCCTGAGCTGAAGAATGAATGCAGGGTCTCTGGGTGTCCCTCTGCCTGTGTGCCTCTGATCTGACTCTGGAGAAAAAGTGCAATGAGAGAAATCTCTGCTTAACTCCCAAGAGGAACCAGGTCCCCTGCCCTCCCAGCCCTTGGCTCTCCACCAATATGCCCTGTGCTTGTCACCCTCATCCTTTCCCCCAGCCCCCAGCATCCCTGCTCAACCCAAGCAGGGATGTGCAGCTCCAGGCAAGCATGACGGAAATGTATGGCCAAGAATGGTGATGTATTTATTAAGTGAATCCGACAACTTTCATTAACCCAAGCAGACATTATTAAAACATGCCGGTTGTCTCTGGGAGGGGAAGTGCCCCGTGCAGGCTGCGAGCCAAGCCCCTGCTTGTATGCTCCAAGCCACTGAGTGTGGGCTGGGCCTCCCTCCTGACATCCTGCATCTCATCCATCGCTTTCCATGAGGTGGGCCCCATCCTGAGCCCCCACGGTACTCCCTTACAGCAGTCACCACAGGACACCTCCGTCTGGCATCCCTCTGAGACAGGCATCCTAGACCCAGGCGGCCTGAGGCCCAGAGACCACAGGTACTCCATCCCTCCCCCTGCCTGCACCTGAAGATGGAGCTGCCTCGGGGCCCCTGGGCGGCTACATTAAATGCAGCACAGTAAACCTGACCAGAGTCCCGGCAGCGGCTGAGGAGGCACCACTGGACATGTGGTTTGGGGTGGTCCCCACTTTCTGGCCCACTAGGTAGAGTTATCCCTGGGGGCCCAGTAGAGGCAGGTGGGAAAGCAGGGGTGCCAGAGAAGATGCAAGAGGATGGAGAGGAACCGAGCAGAAAGAGCAGGACCAAGAAAGGCGGGAGACAGGCTGTTGGGACGGGACCTCCCCTGCACTGTGCGCCGCCTGTGATCATGGGTCTTTGCTGAGGTGCAGGAAGTAGTAATAATCCACGATGCAATTTACAGTGTGCTGTTTTCATAGGCCATCTCCTCTGCTCCTCATAAGTCCTGCTGGGAGGGTGATAGATCGGCCTGGTTTCCCTCGTGTGCCGATGGTGAGAGGAAGCTCAGAGAGGTTAAGTGACGCAGGCGAGGTTGCGAAGTTGCTAAGTGGCAGCTCCGGGACGGTGCCCAGGCCTCCGACCCAGCATCCAGCCTTGTTTCACGGCCTCACCTCGCAGACGGCTCCTTTTACTGAGTTCCAAACTCTGGTGTCTGGCAGAGTCGAGACACTGTTCGAAGTCCGCCGTTCTGCACAACCTCAGAACCACGCGCTGTGCTCCAGGCGCTCGGGCCACATGCTGTGCACACCTGCCCGCCCACAGGAGCTCAGGCCACAAGGCCAGCAAGGACCGTGCTACCCTGACTGGTCACCCGGCTCTCCATCACCTTATCTACACAGTGAATTCTCTACAGGCCCGTGGAGGAGACTAGCTAAACGCTGTGCACGTGTCCAGCACAGCCTGGCACACAGTAGGTGTTCAGCAAGCAACGGCTCCTGGCGTTCTGCTAAAAGACCAGGGCAAAACCTATGCAGTGCGGCCAGGATTTATTGACCGCTCTGGTCTCATCCTGGTTTGGGAACAGCGTGTTGCAGACTTTCAGGGATGGTCTCCTCCCATAAGTACACTCACCCTTGTCACCTCCATGTCCTTGTCTTTGGTTGAGAAATGCAGTCGTCATAATACTGGACACCCTGAGGAGACAGCACAAGGATGGGGCTATAGCTTATTCATCTTTTATTCCCACTGCCTAGCATCTTTCCTGATGTGACGGATTATCGATACATGTTAATAGGTGGATAGAAGGGAGGGAGGAAGAAAAACTGCCCAGTAAACAGAAAGCGGATGGATGATAAGAATCTTGACATTCTGTGGCTGCTCTACCATCTCAACAGATTCAGTCGCCTCTTCACAACAGGACAGCACAGGTGCTGCTTGGTCCCAGAGTCAGTGGGGAGAGGGGTATCCAACTGGGGGACATGGGTAAAAGCCTTGTGTTGGGGAGTATGGGTCCTATGCCTACTCCCTGGCCTGTACCACATTTCTCTTCCCATCAGCAGGCCTGGCCAACCCAGAGCTGCCAGCCCTCCAGAGCCAGGAAAGGTGACGGCCACAGCTCCCCTGCCAGCACGGTGGCTGCCTGACGTCAGGCAGCGCCCAGGGAGCGGCAGGGCTGTGCTGCTAGCAGCAGGCGCCGCCACCTTAATGCTCTGATGCCTGGCCCAGCACAGCTGCCCAGGCGGCAGAGACCCGCACCCATTCCTTCCCTCTCAGCTTGTCTGTGGAGAGGAGGTAACAGAGGGGGGCTCCCCCCTACTTCCACGCCCCTCTCTGCCTTGGCAGGGCTCCTGTCCCCACCCCACCCCTTCCTCCCGTGACCTCTCCTTCTCTAGGCTCCAGGGCCACTGCGGCTCCCTTATTTATGGGGAACCAGGACTCTCGCCACAGGGGAGGGGGATATTTCTCTCCAAACCAGCTGCTATGAAATGCTGCCAGGAGGGAGCCAGAGCTGGCTGGAGTCCTTACCTGCCTGCTCATTGGTATTCGCCGTGAATTTACTGTTTTAATCAAAGCACTAAGTGAAACAGGGAGCTCCGGTATCCTCACCCTGGCACGGCGGGGATCGGCAGCCGTGGAAATCTGTAGAGGATTCTCAACATTACGGCCCATCCAATGCAAAATGGATTCCCTGCTCGGAGTGTGGCCAGAGCCCTCCCCCGCTGGGCAGCAGCGTGATGTAGCTTGTAGAGAAAGGATCTCAGGCTGGTCGCTAGGTCTCAACCACCCAGACTCAGTAATTATGTACTGAGACCCCTGCAGACACAGCTGAGTGAGAGAGGCCTGCATCTCCCTTGGCCACGCTTCCTCGGGCTGCCCCTCGCCGTGGCCTTAACCTTTCCCAGAGCAGTTCTCGAAAAGCTCATTCTCTCTTACTTGTCTTTCTAGCCCACAAGGACTGCCCCAGAACAGAACAGCAAGCTCAGGGTAAACGGGCTTATCAAGACCATGGTTCCCAGGTCCAACGGAGGGTCCCAAATCGGAACCCCAGCTGAAGTGACTCAGGTCCAAGGCTAGGTGGAGGCTTCACGCTGGTGGTGGAGCCACAGTCCTGTGATGGAACCGTGAAGCCAAAACACCTGGATGCAGGCCCTAAGTCAGTCACTTACGAGCTGTGTGACTTCAGGCAAAGCGCTTGCCTCTCTGAGCCTGTCCCACGTGGTCAGATGAGGATGGCTTCGCAGGACGGTTGTGAGGATGATCAAATGAAATGATGTACGTAGATGTGCTGTGTAATCCATGAGGCGTTTGACCGAGGCACGTTGTTATTGTGGCATCGCTGGCGCGGGTGGAAAGTACAGAGGGCCACAGGCCAGGCCTCGGAGAGCGGAGTTGGAAGGCCTGCTTCCTCCCCAGTAACCCCTCGCACCACAGGCTCCCAGACCTAGAAAGCTCGGAGGGCTAAGGTCTCCCTGCTGGAGCCGCCTCTGATGGCGCACACACAATGCTCCCCTCACCCAGAGCGGCGGCTTCACCGTGCATCAAAAGGCAAACAGAAAGGCTACTGGGGCTGACCTCTCTGTCACCGCTCCTGGGGAAAGACTTTGTTTTGTGAGGAGGGAGGGGAGCCAGTCCCCATCTCGGTAAACAAACTCAGCCTTTCAATTAGCTCCTGTGCGGTGTTGATCCTGCACCGGGAGAGGCCACTGCCCTGCCGGGCCTCGCCAGGCCTCGCTGGTTGCTTCTGTGACTTTGCCAGGAGAATCAAAGAGGCAGCCTTGGGTAACCTTGTTTCATCTCAGATGCTTACAGGATCCCTTGTCTCCTGAAACGCGTGCTGTCCTGTGTGCACAGCTCTCGGGCTGAGATGTCCACTTTTAATACAGAGGCCTTAAGGAGAGCCAGATCCTGAGGAAAGAAAGATGGAGCTGGGAGGGAAGGATCTGGCCTTCGTCCAGAGCATCCCCTGTGCCAGTGTGGAGACCGCGCTGAGGGGGACGGCGTGGGCCACCCGCTGACTATGCCTCGTTCTCTGCTCTTTCCTCTGAATTCAAACATCTCGCATGGGCATCTCGAGCGCGCTATTTTAGAAGATGGGTCACATTTCGGGGGGACATCGGGAACAGAACTCCAAAAACAAGCCTAGCGGCAGAGGTTGTGGTTTGGGACTGAGCAGGAGACTCCAAAGTGGTGTCCAGGACGTTAAGGGGGCAGGATGAATGGCATTGCAGGAGGACAGAGAAGAATGGACGGGCAGCGCAGACAAGGTGGGGAAGACAGGAAAAGGGCAGGCCTGTTTTCCCAGATTATCCTTGGCGCCTGGGGTAGAAGGACGGCTGAGCAGTGAGGTAGAAGGCTTCTGTTTACAGCCATCTATCTCCCATAATTAGTCATTTAGGAAGAAAATAGCCTTCAGATTCAAAGGTAAATTGACTTACATTGGGATAATAACGTTTGATTGAGCACGGGAAGTTCATCTTTAGAGTATGAGAGCAAACAAATTGCTTTTCTTCCCTGGTGCTTGGGAAGGAACAAGATGAGATTGCAGGTGCTCCCAGACCTGTGTTCCCATCTCCTATAGGCATTATCTGGCCCAGGGCTCGGCCACTGAACCGAGGGTGCCCACGGCTCAGTCCCCGCTGGTTGTTTCCTGATCCTTGTTTTGGAGGGTTTTTAGACTATATTGCATCACACTGATGCAGCAATCCCTTACGATTGTCTACAAGAGCATGAAGAGACATGAATTCCCTCCCTTAGACAGAGGTTGGTTCATAAATACATTTCCTTATTGCTTCCTAGATTGGAGAAATGGCTGTGAGCTTTGGCTTCCGGGAACACAGTGGGAGCAGGGGGAGGGAGGCAAAGGTTTTTAAACTTTGCTTCCGACTCTGGTTGTGAAATCTTGGGTGATTTTCTGTAGACGTCACTGCATTCTGAGCTTCTTAGGATGGAGGATTAGGGAAGGGATGAGAAAGTGAGGAGGGAGCGTATACATCCTGAAAATATGTATCTGATATAGATACAAACTGACTGGGACTCACAGAATAGGAACGCTCCCTGGAGAAGTCAGGTAGTTTTTTGGTTTTTTTTTCCCAGAGGAAGAAAGTTTGAGTCAGGCTTCGAAAGGTAAGCGTGGAAGTGAATTATCAGAGATGCACACAGACCCCCAGGGCCTCGTTGGTCAGGCCTCTTCTGGCACTTTGGTTTCTGGCAGAAATTCAGATTATACTTAGGTTACTAAGAGAAACCAGGAATCACCTCAGTAGAGCTTCATCTCAGCTATGTCTTTCTTCCACTTATTCTGATGATGTATTTGTAGAATAGGGGTAAAGGGATGTGAACAGCCCCTAGATTAGAGCGTGTGTGCAGATATGGGTATGTGTGTGTGTGTGTGTGTGTGTGTGCGCGTGCGCGCACGCATGAATGCACTACTACAAGTGGATGTGAAAGGTTTAAGTCCTTGAGTCTAAACATGGAGAAGCAAAATAAAGAAACACATTTTTAGGCTAATAAAGACCTGTGTTTGTAATCTACTACTGTGGAACGAAGTACCCCCAAATTAGCAGCTTAACGCAGTACACACTCCTTACCTCAAAATCTCTGTGGCTCAGCTGGGTCCTGAAGCCAAGCCTGCAGTCAAGGTATCGGCCGGGCCTGCCGTCACCTCAAGGCTCTCCTGGGGGAGGATCTGTTTCCACGCTGAGTCCCGTGCCTGTTGACCCCATTCAGGCCTCTGCAAGCTGTCGGATTGACGGCCTCCACTCCTCACTGGACGTTGGCCAAAGACCAACCTCAGTTCTTGCCCCATGGGCCTCTCCAACAGGGTGGCTTTCTACTGCAAAGCAAACCTCAAGAAGACAAGACAAAGAGTATGTGTGCCACCTAGACACACCCAGAAGTTACAGTCCTTTACGACTGAGTTATAGCTGTGACCTCTCATCACTCTGGCCATATTCTCTTCACTAGAAACAAGGCACTAGGCCCAGCCCACACTCGAGTGGAGGGAGTACACATGGGCTCGAAAACCAGGAAACAGGATCATTGGGACCCTGCCTTGGTCACACAGGCCCTGGGCTTCCAAGTCAAAACCCCTGAATGTGGACCGAGACAATGCAAGCCCAGCCAGGGGGTGAATCCAGGAACAGAGCCCCAGTCTTCTGGTTCTCTCCCCACAGCCTTTTCAACTGCAGAGAAGATCACACATCAGAACGGTGGTCAGTGGATGGGCTGGAGCCAGGGGAGTGTCCTGGAGAAGACCACCCAAAGCTTATCTACTCAACAGCTGAAGTAGGTCCCCTGCAGAGGCCCGTGGCGATCCCAGAAGTCTTCCCCAGGCTTGACAACCCCCTAGAGGTTTTCATATGAAGGAAAAAAGAGGTTTTCTTTTGAAAAAAAGTGGGCCTCAGTTTCTACACAGGTCCCTGTCTGCCTGACCCAGATCCAGCCAGATGCCAGGAGAGAAGGGGTGAAGCAGAGAGCCACAAAGGGGGTATAGAGGAATCAACAGCCCAAGAAGAGTGGCCACCTTTTCACTCTAAGAATTCAGGCAACAGAGGAGAGTCAGGGGATGAAATCGCAGGCGCAGCAGAAAGCGCCTGCCTTGGAGAGAGCCGCCAGGGGCCAAGACACCAGGCTGGAAGAATGCGGCTGAGACAATGGACGCGCTGAAAAGCCCTGGAAATAGGGCGCACAGAGTCCCGCTGCTGGGACGTCGTCACAGATTAATAAGCTTTTTGAGGATTTCCGAAAACGTTTCTATGAGTCAGAGCCTAAGAGGGGCCAATGTGGGGCTCTTTGAAGCGTCCTTTTCAGCAGCTTGAAACGGCAAATGTCTCTGCACCCAGCAAGGAGGGGCAAGGCCTGGGCGAGCCAGGAAAAGCTATTGTGTCTCTAGAAAATGGGAGCCCACAAGGGGACTTTATAACAGCCCCGAGCAAGCCATTGAACTTGGAAGGCGGGCACATGCCTTAGCCCGGGAACAATCCACCCCAACAATGCGAGGGAGGCCGCCACTGCTCAGATGCAGAAAATCCATGATCTTCAGACTGAGGGGGATGGCATGCTCAGAAGCCTAGAGTAGGCCCCAGAAGTCTGAGATAACGTTTACAAGGCAAAGCAAGAATTATTATTCCCACTGTAGAGGTACAGAAACTGAAGCTCAGAGACATTTCATGATTTATCCAAAGTCTCAGGAATAAATGATAGAACAGGCAATCATTCTGTATCGTTGGCATTCAATAGTTAGTAGCAGATATCCAAAGCACCAGTGGCATAAGCAAGCTAGGGGTTAATTTTTCTCTCACATAACATGAAGTTTGGAGGTAAGTAGGCAGCCCATCCTTAGCACTGGCTTCCATACTTGGTTTATACTTCATGGTCCTAAAACGGCTGCTGAAGCTCCAGCTATGGCTCCACATTTCAGGCAGGAAGGAAAAAGAAGAGGAAAAAACAAAATAGACGTACCGTCCCAGGTAAATCAGCCATCTTTAAAGAATGGTTTCTGATTATATCTCATTAGCCACCTCTAGCCGTTCAAGGGGGGCTAGGAAATTCATATTTTTTAGTTTAGTTACATTTCCTCCTCAACAACATAAGGATTCTGATGGTAAATAAATGGGAGAATGTATATTAGATAGGCAAATTTTTTTGCTGTAAGATCCAAATTTCCTGAATCTAAATCCAAAATTCTGTCCACTACCTACACTGCCTGTGGTGACCATGGACAGAATGGCCCAGACTACTGACTAATACCATGTCCCCTGACTCTAACACAAAATCAGTGGCTGCACTGAACTATCCAGCACCCAGAGCATTCCGCTGCCCAGCACTGGTGTTGCACGAAGGACCCCAGGAAAATATGACTGTGCCCCCTAAATCCTGGCCCCATTAGCTGTGGGCCAGCCCAGATCTCCTCCCGAAGAGGTGCCGTCTCCTCCACTCGAATGAACTCATATCTGTTAGGGCCGTGCAGAACCAGGCACAGGCCTTTGCTGCCACAGGAGGAATATTGTGGGATGCTGTGGAGGAATGAAGTAGCTGTTGTGTTCCACTCTAGACAGAGCTGGATTTCCAAGTGATAACGGTATCGGCCAAGTTACATAGAAACGTGTATGCCGGCATCAGAGCAGAAGAATGGCAGTCAGTTGCATATATGTTTATTAATTCCCCAGCGATCGGGGCAAGCTGCCACGTTCTGCCCCATTGATACCAACTTGTATTCCATGTCAGGGAAGACAAGGGTCCCATTTTTCACTCATGCAGCAAACAGAGAGCCCATAACCAGTCATGGGGGTAGGAACGTGAGCGAGCAGAGTGGGGCCACTTTGAGACCGAAACAGTTTGGAGCTCCCACTGGAAACAGTGACTCTGACGGGAGGACAATGTGACAGGGTCATTCTTCCCACCAGCTTCCTCTTCCCCCAATTCCAAATTTCTCCCTATGACATTTCAAGTTGCAAGGCTCCCATCTCAGAACTTTGACTTTGAATGTCTTTTCATACTGGCCTTGAAGAAGATGGTGTCACCAGTGACCTTTGTAAAAGACCACGGGGACTTAATTAAAACCCAAACTTGGCCACTTAATTCAGACGATACTGTCGACTCCTGGGTGCTGGAGGGAACTCAGGCTCATCAGCTTGCAGCCGGCTGCTAGCACTGCCCCTTGGTGTCCCCACATTGTGGAGCTGCAGAGTGACAGGCAGGCTCTGGCCCAGGCCCCAGGACCACTGATGCCGCTCTTGGCGAGAGCAGGGCCCAGCCACTGAGAGCTGAGGGGCTCTGTGGAGAAGGGGAGGAGCCCATCGGGGAGACCGAGGCATCTGTGCAGGGAAAGGGCCTCAGAGGAAGAGATTGGGGGCCACACGGGCTTCCGGTGACGGCGAGTCTAGAGCAAGGGCATTCCTCCTATGTCCTAGCTTTCCTCTGAGTGACTCAGCGGAGGGACTGGAATGCATATAATGACCCCATCCTGCTCCCTCCTCCTGCTTTGAAGATTCCAGCGATGAGCAGATGACTGTGCCCACACGTGTCCCCTGGGCCCTGGAAACCGTACCCTGGGCTCTGCCTCTCTCTCCCAGAACCCATCCCCAGAGGCCACGAACTCATCTGGAAGGCCAGGTTGGATGTAGTTTCTGCTTTTTATACTTTATTGGTACTGGCTTTTATTCCTGCTTCCCAAAAGACGAAAGCAGGGCACGTGGTGCGAGAGATGCTGTGAGGAGCTGTGTGCTCCTAGGAGAGAGTGGGTGGAAGCATCTTCTCACCACAGCCAGTGTGTGCCTGCCGGGAGATGGGAGGCAAGATCCTTTCCAACCACATCCAATAACTGCATACTCAATGCAACTAAGAAACATGGAAAGAACTTCTCAGAGGTCAAATCAGCTGCTTGATCCTAGGTCCAAGGTCCTCACGTTCCCATCTCTCCCCCTACAGAAGGAAGAGCATGTAGGGAAAGGAGACCTCAATTCCGGTACTTCTCCCACCACTAACTGTCTGTGCAACCTTGGACACGTTACTTAAGCTCTCTGGCCCTCAGGTGCCACCTCTGTAAAGTACAGTGAATAATATTCTGCAGGTGATGAGCTTCTAGGTTTTGTTGCACTTAATTCATTCATTTGAGAGTTTGCTAAGCATCTAGCATATGCCAGGCACTCATTAGATCTGAGCGTAAGACAGTGAACAGAGCATTCTTGCTACACTCCTTCATGGACATAGATGCTGGACGTCAGAGTTACTGGGACTTTCTGGAAGGGAACCCTTGAACTTGGTGAACAGCTTCTGGAGAAGACAGCTCAGCCCCGAGGCAGGATCCACCACCACTGCTTAAATGGCTTTCCCTGTGGTCCATCAGCGCCTAGGGCAGAGGGATTCATCCTGGGAGGTTTTCCTGCCTTTCTAGGGGCCAAGACCTCGGCTGCTTCCCCCAGCTCCTAAAGGAAGAAACCTTTTGCCAGTCTATGGCTCTGGCTCTTAAATCATAGCTTATTACAATTCTTTATGACCACGCACACACCAAAGAAAGCTTTGGAAAAGCAGGTGGTGCCTGTGCCTGGAGAAGCTTCTGGGAAGAAGCTCCTGGCTCACTCTGTTACTACCCGTCACCTAAGGCTTTGTCATTTCTTGTCATTCCCCTGTCACTCTCAAGGGGGCAGTGTGGCCTGGCTGAGGGGACTGAAGGGCGGGTGGTCAATGAGGTCTTTGGGAAAGGAAACCTCATTCTAGTCCTGTCTTTGTCACATACTGGCCGTGTGACCTTGGGCAAAGCACTTAAGCTCTCGAGTCACAGCAGCGTCATCCATAAGATGGTACTAACAGCATCTACCTCTCAGGTTGTGGTGGAGATGAAATGAGATGATTTATGTAAATGCTTGGTAAATTAATAAGGCTCAAATCAAAGGTCAAGAGTTACGATAGGAAGACCCTGACAAGGGAGAAAGAGGCCGAGACTCAAGTCATCAGCTGAGCAGGTATCTATCCAAGGCCTCCCCGTCCGGGTGTCGCCTCCTGCGTATTCCCGTCCCTGTGTCCTCCCACCAGGCACGGCTGGACTCGGCTCCTCCCAGGGGCTCTGCAGCTGCCCCGGCCCTGTCCCCACCTCCAGTCTCTGGGGGCCAAAGAGGAGGCTAACTTGGGCTCCTTTGTCTGCCCGCAGCGGGCGTCCATCCCTGTCAGGCCCCTCCTCCCTGCTCGAGTGGGTTAAGAGACTTGGAGGGAGAAGAGGAGGTCAATGACGTAGCTCTCGAGTGCTCTCCAGCCTGGCTGGCAGCCCGCAGACCTTGTCATGGGGGCCACAGCTGCGGGGACACAGTGCCACGGGCAGCCGAGGGGACCCTGCATCCACGTGCAGTGCCTGCTTGGGAACCACGTGCTACGACCAGGTTCTACAACGGGTCGACCAGGCGCTACGATCCGTTGGGCCCAGGGTCCCAGAGCAGCTGCAAAGTGGCTTTTGCCAGGAAACACCTCCCCCCCAGAACCCCACCCCGCTGGCCCGGAGGGCTGAGAACTGCACGGCGGAAGGCTTGCAGAAAACACCGCGTAGACCCTAAACGCAAGTTCCTTCTCTGTGGCTTCAGAATTCTATATGATCTTTAGGACAATGATTTTTTTTTCCTAGGTTCTAGTCAGGGCCTCTCTCTTTCTATGAGGACCCCTGGCTAGACAGAGAAGGGGAGTTAGCCAGGAGGATGTGTTAGAAATCAGAGAATTGTAGAGCTGGCAGGGGCCTTAGAGAGTTTCTGCTGCTGCTTCTTTCTACCCTTAAAAGTCCCAGTCATGAGGCCTCTGGGGCCCAGAGAGGTCAGCCGACTGGCCCAGACCCTCCAGCGGTGGACAGCCGGGAAGAAAGGACTCTCCCCGCCCTGTAGGGCTGAGCCCTACCCTTCACCTTCCTCCTTAGCTTTTAGCAACTCCCCATCCCTCCCAGCCCACCCTCTGTCTTCCTCCTTCCCCAGGTAAAGGAGTCCCACATCCTGGTATGTGGGACACTGCACTGCACAGCCCTGCGCCCGGCATGGGGGTGGGGACTTGGGAGTGGAAGGGACACACACTGTGCCAACACAAGATGGAGGGAAAGGAGTCGAGGGATATGAGTTCTTTTCCCCTTTAAGGCAGAAGGAAAGACAGAGCTCTGCACGTGAGCCACTCCTCCATCTCTCCCTGTGATTTGCCTGTCAGTCGATGAGCAAACACCTGCCCATCCACAGGGCACAGGTGATGAAGTGAGGACCTGGCCTTTTCCTCCAGAGGAGAACAGTCAGATTGCATCTCCTGATGCCCCAAGTACCACTGCAATGATGACAAACAGTCCGATGGGTCAACCTGCACAACTTCCGGGGGGGACGGATGAGACCGATGACTTCCCAGCTTTTGCTGGGGGGGTGGGGGGGCGGTCAAAAATCCTTTTGAGGATCTGCTAAAAGCTATGGAGACGATCGTTCTCCCTCCCTAAAGCTTTTATGCACATTCACTCAAAATTAAGAAATTGCACGAGTCCTGCAAATCACCCCATCTGTGCATGCCCAGACCCCAGCTGAGGACGCTGTTCTAGATTGTCTCGCACATACAGGGCAGTGTGGCCACAGGGAAATGACCAGCAGGCACGCAAGTGGGGCTGACAGACAGCAGGGAGCAGGCCAGGCGGGAGTTCCACTGCCCATCCTGAGCCCAGAGGGGAAGCGGCAGCCTGGCAAGTGCGGGTCTGCTGCTGCGTCCACTTAGCACCCTGCCCTGCTGCCCCCATGAGCAGTAGGGGCTGCGGCTGGGGCCGGGGACAGTGTGACACTCGGCCCGCTGCCGTCAGCCAGAGAGAGTTAGCAGAGTGGAAATGCCGGCGCCCCAGCAGCCCCCCAGGTAACGGTGCTAAATAAAGGTAATTTTCACGTCACCAGCTAGCAATGGCTGAGCGCACGAGCACTGGCCACAGAGTCAGTCACTCACTGGGCTTGCTGTCGGGCAACCGCTCTGAAGAGCCACCTGGCCCGTGGTCCGCGTCCACACAAGGATAACCTGCAGAGAACAGCATCTTGGTGCCATGGAAAGCCTAGCCCACAACATTTGCTTCTTCAAAGCCGTGGCGCTTTTCCTGTCGGAGAACCGTTCTCCGCAGAAAGGGTGGGCTCCACAGGCTTCTGGCCGAGGAGCCGTTTGTGCAAGCGTCCTAACGTGGCTGGACCACATGCCTCCTCCCCTCGGCCCCTCCTGGCTCCTAGGCACCCACAAGGAAAGCCTGCCAGGCCCTCTGCTCTAGCCAACAGCCCGCTTCTCATTATTTCAGGCCCTTTGCCCCTGTGGCCACACCCAGCTCCCCACAGCAGCTTTCACTCCCCGGAGCACACACGGCTCAACCTGGGACTGGTTCCAAACGCATTTCCTCCCCGAGGCCTCCACAGATGGACCTGCCAGGCCTAACTGCCCTGGTTCGTTTGGCCCTGACCCAAACAAAAGGGCTACTTACGCCCAGCCCCAGGGAACACTGCTTCCTGTGCAGTAGGCTCACCTGCCATGATTTCTTTGCCATGGTCCTTCCCATCCTCATGTGTTCTGTCTTTTTCACTGAACCAGACTCCTCAAGGCAACTGCCTCTTCTAGACCCCAGTCTTCTGTGGGAGGCCACACAGTGTAGGGGAAGGATCATGACCTTTGGAATCAGCTGAGACTGTCAAATCCTGGCTCCCCCGCTTCTTAGCTGTGCGACTTCAGACTTTGCTCTGCTTCGGTTTTCTCATCCGTAGAAAGGAAACGAGGATGCCTGCTTCACTGTGTCCTTTACAAGGAGGAAAACAATAACTGTTGGGAAAATACCTGGAACAGGGTCTGAGACATCATAGGTGCCTAGCTCACTTAAGTCCCCATCCAAGGGGCCTGACAGCGGTTCTAGAATTTTATTCCATGGCCCACCCAGGGCTGCAGACAAGCCCTTATCCATCGCAGGGACTCATCTCTGGAGAGTCCAAGGCAAAGAGCCCCCAGACCTAGCATGCAGGCCCCAGAATCTGTCAGTGCCCTGAGGAGATGGAAGGGGAGGGGGTCTCTTGGCCCAGCAAGGGGCCTGGGGCTGCTTGGGCTCCAGGAATGGTGAGCTGTGTGACCTTGGGCAAGACACAGAACATCTCTGAGCTTCCTTTTCCTCATCCTAAGGAAAATCACCCTGTCATCTTCAAGCATTATTGTGAGGAACAATGTCAAGTAGGGCGGTGTCCCGGGCCGTATAACCAGTTGGGGTTTACCCTGCCCAGACTCGCTCCCTGCCAGAACGCATGGAAGGTCACCCTGGGATTTATGCCTGGAGGTTAAGGAATTCTCTTGTTAAAGTGTTTATACCCTTGGGTTATGGCTGGTTACAAGCGTCAAGCCAATTGCTAGAGTTGAACACCTTAATACCATATTAATGTATTAGATCGCTTTCTAATAAGGCAAGTGCCCCAGGAGGTGGGGTAAAATGAGACACACAGGACAAGCAAACTGTGGTGAGAGAAGACACAGGGAGAACAGGGGAGGAAGAACCTGGGTGGCGTACCCAGCTAGAGAGGGTCCTGAGAAGCCTGAGCTCCGGGCTCTCTGGTAGGTGGAGAGAGGGGACGAGGTGGAGGCCGAAGCCAGGGAGATGACAGGGCAAGAGAAGGTTTTACTCCCTTGAAAACTTTTCTGGCCATATGTCCTGCTTCACTCCTTCCCCTTCTTCCTCCCATCCCCCACTCCACCTACACACTCCCAGGGAATATCACGATCTTCAGTTACCGGGTGCAAAAGCCCTGGTTGCTACTTCTTCTCCCCCGTGGACGTGGACAAGCAGGCACACTCCTCCCCCCTGCCCGGGATGACAGAGACTACGGTCTGTGTCCCCAGCTTCCTTGAGCTGGGGACAGCAGCCCCCGCCCCCCAGGCACAGCTCAGGTCCTAATTACACCCTCCATCACTTTCCCACTGAGGCTGAAATGGGGACAGATCGCTCACCAAGCAGTGGCAGCGACCTTCACAGGCCGTTTCACCTCCATCCAGCCCCCGACTCCCCCGGGACCAAGTTCTCTTTCATCTGGGGCGTTCTCTCTGTGCCACAGCAAAGCCAAGTGCAGCCATCAGAGATTAGGGGGCAGGAAAGGTGGGCTTTGGCCACACAAGAGGGCAACGAAAAGGGCTTTACCCACAGTGGCTCATTTCTGGAAGACCTGCGGACTTAGGACTGGCTGATAGTTGCCAACCCGGGGACTTGGGGACCAAGAAAAGTGAGTGCAATCTTAGACTGCATTAATTGCAAAATGATGCTCAAAACGTAGGGACGTGATGTGTCCCTCGGCTTTGTTCGGTCAGGCCACATCTGGAATTTTGCATTCAGTTCTAGAAGTCGGTTTGAAAAGGGATGTTAACAAAACAGACCAGGGTGGTTTAGGTTGAAGGATCATGTCATATGAGGAAGAGGCAGGATATATGCAGTGGTTGAGAGCGCAGATCTCCAGAGTCAGCTTCTTGGGCTCACATTTGAGATTCAATAAATGCTCAACAAATAAACCGCATTAGTATTAGTATGAGTAATTACTATGAGTATTATTATTTGTATCTGTATCAGTATTAATATTTGTATTTGTATTCACACTCATGTTGGTACTGGTGTTAGTGTGGTCACCCAAGGATACTCTGTGCTGCAGTTGGACCCTGGTCGGTATTTGGGGGGAGCCCCGCGCGGAGGATGAGGTGCAGTAGAGAGAGGGGCTCTGGGCTGTAACTGAAACAGGACTCAGCTGGCAGCAGGGCCCAGGGATGGCACCTGCCCAAGCCCGGCGGGGTGAGGACACGGGCAAGGTGAGGCGAGGCGGCGGGACACAGTGGGCCGAGGTGCAGGGCGTTTCTGCAGAGCACAGGTAGCGGGTGCCCCAGTCAGGAACCTGAGGCTGGGGGGTCAGGGGCTGCACTCCCACCCTCCAGGGAGTGTCCACACCACTCGGAGCCCAGAGAGGACACGTGTGCTTTAAGTTCAGAGACGTGGGAGTTCTTCCCCCAGCACTGCCACTTAATGAGCTGTGTGACCCAGTGCAAATTACTCCCTGAGCTCCCGTTTCCTCATCTGAAACTGAGAGTGGATGCTTCAGGGGGCTGTGGGGAAGGGGAGGCACTTAGCAGGACCCGCGCACTGCACCGTGATGGAGTGCCAGCTCCCTTTGCACAGCAAGCAGGGAGGAGCGCGAGCCGTCGGCGGTACAGCTGATGCTGCCCCCACCTGCAGGCCCCTGCCGCCTTGGCCAGAGTGACACTGGTCATGGACAAAGTGGTCTGAAAGTCCTGCAAGAGTCAGAGGACAGCTGCGCTCCCCACGCAGGCTGGTGCGTCGGTTCCCTCCACGCAGACCCAGCCTAGGCTCTTCAGCTCTGGAGGGCTTGGAGGGCCCTTCAACTGCCGCTGGGTTATTTGTTGTCCCTGTTGTCACGAGGAACAGAAGAGAAATATTGTCTCCAGCTGGAACCGCAGGAGGCAGACACCTCAAGAGGCATCGGCTCGGGGCGGCAGTAATTGCTCTGATTGGAAGGTTGCTAGGAGGGACGGGGAGGCGCAGCCAGGTTGCCGGTGCCCAGGGATTCTGGGAAAATCCTGGGGGCCTGTGGCTCCCTTGAAGAATGGGCACCGGGCTCCACGCACCAAATTGCTGTTATTTCTTTCTGCCTGCAGCAAACTCCCTGCTGGAGTGACGGATGCCCTGGGTTTCCTGGGCCTCCCTCACCTCGGTTATCTCAGGAGACAGAATTCTAGCCCCGCTCATAAATCCAGTCACTGGACACATATATCCTGAGTGCCTACTAATTGCCAAGTTGCGTTCTAGGTGCTTGAGATGTGCCAGAGAACAAAACAGACCCCTGAACCAAGGAGACAGACTCTAAACAAAACATAATAGATAAGTAAATTATATAGAATGCTGCAGTGTGTTAGGTGATGGGATACAGGGTAGACAGAGCAAAATAAGCTGGTGCGAGAGTGCCAGGGCAGGGCACCCCAAGGGAAACGTTCCACAGGGCTCCTCTCCTTCCCCTCCCCACCCAGGGACGCCCAGCGAGTTTCCACCAAACCATTTCTGGTTGCTGTTTCAGGGAAGGAGAGCCCCGGCCTCCTCCAGAGTCCTGTTCCCACCCCGACCTGCCAGGGCAGCCCTCCCAGGTGGCTTACATTTTACAAAGCACTTTCAACATGGAAACTCCCATTTAATCCTCTCCCTAAGGACACCCGAGGCCAAGGGTGCTTATTCCCATTTTGTGGATTAGGAGACAGGGGCTCCCAGAAGCTGAGTAACAAAGACCAAGGTCACACAGATGTAGTAAGTGGTGTTGCCCAAATATGGCCAGGACGTGGACTCACATCCCAGCTCTCGGCCACCCTGCAGCGTGGCTCTCACTCCCCAATCTCGTGCCACCCAGAACAATCCCATGAGCCAGGAATAATAAAGCCCATTTTGCTGATGGGAAACTAAGACTCAGAGAGTCTAAGTAACCTGTCTTAAGTCACACAGCAAAGCAAATGGCAGAGCCAGGACTTTTCCCAGATCTGCCTCCAATCCCAGGGCTCTCTCCCTGCCCCACAGATCCTACAGCTTCTTACATCAGCTTGTCCTTCCTTTCTCCGAGCCGTCTCTGCACCCAGACCCTGGCTCTCTTTGCATTCAATCACCCCCATGAACACTAAAAAAAAAAAGAAAGAAAGATGGCAATAAGAATTGTGTTCAACTATTTTACTTAAGTCATAATCATTCCTAATCTAAATTTGCAGGAATGTATTACACAGTCTAATCATTCACATATATTGTACTGCAGTTTCAATTTAGTGAAAAGTAAAATCCATTCAGAAGGCAGAAATACGTTCAATGAACATCGCCCAGATTACAGTCCTGCAGTTGATAAAGCACAGCCGGGTTTTTTTGACTCAGGGGTTGGTGCTGTCTGCTCTGGTTTGGGAGCGTTTCCAGAAGCTCCGCCATGTACGGTTAAAGGCTGAGGGAGTCCAGAGCAAGGTGGACGCTCCAGGCTGCGGGGTCAGGGCAAGGAAACGGCTATGGGTTTGGACTCACCGCCCCTGATGGCCCAGACACCCGGCTGGGGTGTGCTAACCACTGAGCATCACCGCCCCACCCCACCACTGTCCCTCCAGCTCTGCTCCAGTCCAGACTAAACGTGCCTTCACCTGAACAGAACATGCTCTTTCTGACCGCCGGGCCTTTGCACGTGTCATTTCCTGAGCTGGGAACACTCTGCAGGCCCATCTTATCTGCCCGTCTCCCATTTGTCCCTCGGGTTTCAGCTTAGATGTCATGTCCTCTGTGAACCTTCTCCAAGAACCACTGTATCTGGTGGTGACTCTCCTGCACATCAACATGGTGCCAGGCTCCTGTCATCAGAGCAGTGGCCACTCTCTGTCTGGCCGCTGTCTGGCTGTCTCTCCCACTAGACCACCAGCTCCCTCATGGCAGGGACTCTGTCTTGTCCCTAAGCCTAGTCCTGGTAGGAGCTCAGTGAATATTCATGGGGGGGGGGGGATCAACAGTCCTGAGCCTTTGCACACCGATTCACCCTCCTCCGACACTTTCAGAGACCTGGCCACATGCCTGCCTCGAGACTTCCCTGTGAGCTCGGCTGGGTGTCCTCCTTGTCTGTCCGATGGACCTCAATAAGCCCCCAGCAGGTCAGTGGCCAAGTTTTGTGAAAGCCAGGCCTGACCACTGGCTCCGAGCCTCCCCCTGCACTGCCTTGTGATCGTTGCCTGTCAAGACGGGGAAGGGGCAGCGGCCAAGTCCGCACGGCCCAGAAAAGGTGGGAAGGCTAGATGTGGCATCATAAAAATTGACTTGGAGGCCAAAAGACCCGAGTTCAACTCCCACTTCTGCTTCATCTGTCGTGTGACTCTGAACAAGTCATCTGATTAATCTCTGAGCCTCTATTGTCAGGTTTATAAAAAGGAATGACAATACCTGCTACCTGTCTCCAAGGGTTGTACAAAGATCGAATGACAGGCAAAGGGTGAGGAGGGTTACATACTTCAACGTGGCAGTGCCCGTGTGAGCACAGAAGCCACAAGACACCCCCCAACTCATGTACAACAAGGGGGGCTCAGCCGGACAACCTTGTACTTGATCGTGAATCTCCAGCTCCCGTCAGGTTACCTAGTTGCCCAGTTGCTCCATGAAGATTTAGACCAGGCAGGTGGCAGTGCTCCGCAACGTGAGTCTTACTGATTTGGGCTCTGAGTCCCTCACGAACTGGGACACATGCACGGGGGCCCCTCTGATTCAAGACCTTCAGGTGCCTCTTCCGGGCCAAACATCTTGCTGTGTTTTCCCAAACACGCACTGTCACCTGAGCTCATCCCTCACTTCCCATCATTGAAACGCGGCCCCATCGGGCAGGGATCCTGGGGCTGAAAGATGCTCTCCAACAGAGAGTTTGTTTTTAAAGAGGAAGTAAAGAATAATCTTCCTGTTCTAAGCTGCTGAGGGAATTGGGAAGGCAGACGGCCATTACTCAGGCCGGAGTCTTGCCAGGCCTTATGATATCATATTTATTTGCCAAGAAAAACACCTCCCTCACATCTCTCAGCCAGTGAGGGAGCGCCAAGGCCCGACCAGTCACGGTTTGGGCGGAAGGTTGAAGACACACAGACCTCGTGGCCTCGTGATAACGGCAGCCATTTCATTAATAAAGTACTGTTTAGTTGGACGGACCCCCAGAGTTTGCCAAGCATTGTGGACAGGTGAACAGACGGGCACGAAGGACTAGGCCCAGATCCCTTCCTTCCCTCGAGCCCTTTTTGCCATTTGGCGTGAAGGTGGAAAATCAAGCAGTTTCCTACCCAGTCCTCTGCTTCTAAACACTGTTAAGAAAAATGGGACAGATGAACCTATCTGCAAAGTAGCAATAGAGACACAGACATAGAGAACAAACATGGACACCATGGGGGGAAGAGGGGGAGTGGGATGAATTGGGAGATTGGGATTGACATACATACACTATTGATACTATGTATAAAATAGACAACTAATGAGAACCTGCTGTACAGCACAGGGAACTCTACTCAGTGCTCTGTGGTGACCTAACTGGGAAGGCAATCCAGAAAGAAGGGGATATTTGTACACATATAGCTGATTCACTTTGCTGTACAGTACAAACTAGCACAACATTGTAAAGCAACTATACTCCAATAAAAAAAAATAGATCGCAGAAAAAATAAAAAGGATAAAAGCACATCCTGTGAATAAATGTCCACAGACTGTCTTGGTAAGTGTTCATTCCTTTATGACACACTCCCAGGACCCACACAAAAAATGAGTCCAGAGTTGCCTGATAGCTGATGTATTGAGTTCGGTGGCCGTTACTGGGGTCTGGCCCCCTGCTGGTTGTGAGACACTCGTGGGACAGACATCTGACCTGCAGCTGTAACTAAGTCATGATGAGGAAGCTCTTCCCAGATCTTAACCAAACCCCTCCTACATCAGCTTCCGTCCAGTGGGAGGGAACGGGGAGAGCTGGTAAGGCCGAATCTGTTATCCTGAGCACGTGGTACCGGAGGAGAGTTGAGCCCATGTGGAATATTTGGAAGAGGCACCTTTGCTGTACTGTATTCTGCTGCCTGGACGGCAAGACTGGGCCAAGCCCGCGATGGGGGCCAAGCCAGAGAAACATATACAAAATGGGTTTTCAGGCCCCTGGGGACCGCGTAATGGGAAGGGAGGAAGTGGGTCATCTGAGAGTCCAGGAGCGTGAGTTTTGACAAGCTCCAGGGTCAGCAGGAAGGGAGATCATCAGTAGGAGTTGCCCGGACCACGTAGACCTCTTGTACAGGATCTAGATCTGGGCAGCAAAGGGGCGGGAACCCCAGTGCCTGGGCTCTGGACCACAGGCTGGATACGCTCTCCCTAGTAGCCAGACCGTGCTCCCAGGGTCCATGTGTATTATTTTTTTGCCTCTCTTGAGCACACAGCCCATGCCTGCAAGTGTGCACCGGACGCCCTGACCCCCGCCAATCTGCGGTTCTCGAATTTCTGTCACGAGGACGGCTTGGTGGCGGTTACACCATCTCATTTTCCTGGAGGTCCTGAGGGGCAGCCACCAGTTTGCACACGCTAAATGTCAGCTACGTTAAACTAACACATTCACATCATTGGAAAACCCTGTTTACACATAATAAACATGGGGATAGACGCCACAGAGGAAATAATAGAGTATTGATTAAAACAATGGCCTGTAATGCCTTCTGAAAGGCTGGCGATCCCCAGCAGCTTCCGCAGCGGCCCTGCTCACTGGCAGCCTCCCTCCCGGGCAGCCTCTGGCCGCCACTCCCCAGACGGAGGAGGTGGGCGTTTCCGTGGGCCCTCCCCTGAGGAGCCCTCGCTGCAGGCCGGGCACTGTGCTCAGTGATTGATCTCGTTTTATCCCCATAGCAGCTCCTCAGATGGGTGGTATTGTTATTTTCATTTTCCAAAGAAGGAAGACGAGAAGTTAAATGTCTTGCCTGGGGTTGTGCAATTAATAAATGGCGGGGCTGGGAGTTGAAGCTGGGTCTGCTAAGTCCATAGCACATCCTATCCACATTAATTTAGCCTCCTTTGTGTATTGGTTTTATATCTAAGTATGTAGGTACGTAGACGGGAGTGAGGGAGAAGTGCCTTGTGTTAGGCCGTACATTAGGCGCTGGGGGTCTGGACAAGACTGTTATCGCTGACTTGGCAGTGTAGGTGGCACGGCGGTCTGTGAGCAGCTCCACCTTAGCTATGATCCCAGCTCTCCTGGGCTGGGAGGAAGGCCGGCAGTTTGGCAAACCTGGAGGTCTCAGAATCTCCGAAATGGAAAATCTCATTTTAGAACGGTAACTCGTTGCCCTAGAGCGGCTGGCAAGCCGAGAGCAAGGGCGTATTTTCCCTGGTAACCACAAACCCCCCAGCGCCGAAGGAGTCCACAGCCAGCTGAGGACAGCAGGAGGGTCTGTGACCACAGGTCGGTGGGGCAGATGGAGGAGGCTCCCGCCGAGAGGGCACGGAGCAGGCCAGAGGTGTCAGGGTTGTTTTCCATGATGACGAGTAGCTGGTGTTGGGCAGCGGAAGATGGGGGTGTCTGGTGGCCAAGAACGGACAGCAGTATCCCCCTCACCCCCCGTCAGGCATCAGAAGCTCTTCTCTGTGCTGTCATTTACTGATTGTGTGACTTTGGGTAAGTCACTGACGCTGTCTGTGCCTCAGACCAGGAATAGGGATAATCCTACTTCTTTGTCAATGTTGTAAGGACTTAGTAGGGAAATGAGTGTGACCGCAAGAGGTGCTGACCTGTCGTGCGCTCAGCTCTCGATGGACCTGAGTGCAGAAGGGTTGCTCGGTCCTCATGGGACCCAGGCCTGTGGAGACCCCAGAGACCTCTCTGCATTCAGCTTCCCCCTTCCCCACCTGACCCGGAGCTGAGGGTGTCCGCCTGTCCCTGCCGAGCGGCTGGATTTGGAAGGTAAATGCACAGCGTTTGCATCTGCTGAAATCCTTGCTTCGCAGTGTTTTGCTTTCTTCTGCTGTAGCGGAGGATTTCCACTAAACCCTTCAACTGGGTCTGGATTATTGCTTCCGGCAGCATCAGGGGAGCGCGTTCTGATACCAGCTCACACAGGCAAAACACAGAAAGCAGAAACACAAACCGGGGCTTAGGGAGGCTGGTGAAGGCGGCCACGGGGGCAGCTGGCAACACTCGGCAGCCTTGCAAACAGGCATCCGCAGAGCGGGCAGTCGTCGGGAAGGAACCTTCGTGTGACCCGAGCGGGGAGGTCACGGAGAGCTCAACCCCTGGTTGGAGAGATGAGAAGCCTGAAGTTCAGGGAGGTTCAGTGATTTGGTCAAGGTCACCTGGTAAGGCCAGATGAGGGCCAAATAAAGGGGAGAAGTCTGGCTTTGGAATCAGACAGACTTGGGTTACAACCCTTCTGCCACTTAGCTGTGTGACCTTAGGCAGTTTGCTGAGTCCCGAGAATCTGCTTCCCCATTTGTGAAATGAGGCTATGAATACCTACCTCATAGGACCAGGGGGCCACAGGCCAGGTCTGGTCTATCATAGGCCCTCAGTAAGTGGGAGCCCTTTTCCAGCACACTCTCCCCTCTCCCTTGGGGTGTCTCTGCCGCATCAGGACACCAGCAGCTCTCCGTGTGAGATGCTAAGTGTCTTACTCTGGTCCTGAGGCCCAGTCCTGGCTCAAGAGGAGACTCCTGGGTTAGGCCCTGGCCAGGTGAGCTCTGGCACTGAGACCTCCGCTGGTGACCGAATCATGGTGGCTGTGCTGGGGGACAAGCACCGGCTTTGGGTTTGATCCAGATCTGGGTCTCCTGCCCTCTGGCTGTGTGGCCCCAGACAATGGAGCCCCTTTGCCGATCCTCAGTGCTATCCGAGTTCATGGAGATAAATTGCATGAAAAGAATGCAAGGGTACAAACGTGCTCGTGGATGTGGCTGTCCCTTTCCTTCTCAGAGTCAGTAAGCCCAGACCCACTGGGATACGAGAGGCTGGAACTTTCACAGTTTCTAAAGCGTGGGCCTGTTTTAGAGACAGAAGAAGCAGGACATGTGCAGTCCGAGGTGTAGAAGGCTGCAGGGCAGGAGCAGTTTGTCACTGAATGCAGAGGACCCTCCCCGGGGTGGGTGGGTGGGGCAGCGGATTCTGGGCCACAGGAGCATCATTACAGCCCCTCCCCCAGGGCTTGAAAGCAGCAGACACATGTGCACACGTGCTCACTCACACACCCGCACACTCTCACACATGCGAGACACTCACTGTTCACTGCGTGTCCACCCCACAGGGACACGCGTGCCTATCTTCCCAGCCATCCTCCCCTCACGGAGGTGCACACACACACTCCCCCTGTGTGAGATGCCCAGGTGGAGGTCACACCAAGGTCAGATCACCGTCTTTCCTCTCCTACACGTGTGAAGCAAGGATTCCTCCGGGGAACTCCCATTTCGCCCTCCTCCTTCTTCTTGAGATGCTGAGGAAGGAGTAGTGAGTGAAAACAGGGCCCTGAATGTGCAGAGAGGCCAGGGAGCCCTTCCTGGGCTGCTAGCATCCCACGTCCCAAACTCCCAAGGGTTGTTTCTCTTGCAGAAGAGAAAGACCGTCTGCTCAACTTCTGAGTAGTCAGTTGGAAATGTGATTGGCCTTGTTCTGTGTGGCCCTGGGGGCAGATGTGGGATGAATGAGTCACAGCTGCAGGGCAGTGGAAGACATTTAAGCTAAATATAAAGGAACTTTAAAATGATTTTAGTTTTCCAAAAATGAAAAGCACAGCCTTGCAAAGTAATGAGCTGCCTGTCACCAAAAGGATCCAAGGGGAAACCATGGGACTACTCCTCAGAGTTGCTATAGAGGGGTTCCTGCACCTGCTGTGAGGGTGAAGCTGAGTGACCTCAAAGGCAAGGAGTCATCACTCAGCATCTTGCCCAGCTAGTCTCCCTGAAGGCAAGGATGAAGCCTAGAACAGAGGAAGGACGGCCAGTTTCTAGGATGCTGGGCTCCAGTAAGACCCTCCCCCACCCTGGGTATTGGACCCTCACTGATCAACAGGTGGCCCAGACCTTCTTCTTCCCTGGGTTCTGCCCCCTGTCCCCTGCCATCGACCTGAGTGCAGAAGTCCAGAGACTGAATCTGTTCCAGGGGATGAAATTTTGATGAATTTATACCCAAACTCCCTTAGCTTATTGATCCTAGAGAAAACGTTCATCCTTTAAAGACCACCCAGCTGCGTACTTAATCCATGGGCCACACACCAGCTCGACAGGAAATGCTGCGAAGGCAAACATGTTGCAAATCTTTATGGAAAAGGAGCTTTACGACATTCAGGTCCGCTCTTCCCTCCAGCCGGCAGGACCTCCCTGACACGTGGGGAAGTGCCCACAGAGGCCGAGGGGCGGTTAGAGGCGGTCACGGCTTCTGAGCCCACTTGGCTGCTGGCTGCTGACAGCTGTAGGACTGGTAACTAGCATTTACCTGCCCTGAGCCTTAGTTTTCTCCTCTGAGAAATGGCAGACTAACAGAGCCCTCACCAGTTCTGTGTGGAGTAAATGACCTAACTGTGTGTCACGGCGCCCGGCGCACGGAGCAGCTCGCTAAGCCTGGTGCCTCGTCCTCTGGTTTACGTTCCAGCTCAGAAAACCTCATCTGTGGCTCAGAAGTCTCTGGCACCGCACGTCAGCTGATTAAAAGGCCCCAGAAAGAAAGCAAGCGGGAAGAGAGGAAGCAGACTGACCAGCACGCATGTGCGTGTGCGCCCACATTCAGCCCAGCGGCCACTCCGGCCCCAGCCTCACGCAGGGCCAGGTGTGGTGCCTGACACACACCCTGCCAGCGTGAGGTCAGCTCTACGGACAGCATTTTGCAGATGGTGTTGCTGAGGCCCAGTGACTGGTCCAAGTGATGTGACACTTCCTACCCCTAAGTGATGCGTCTGAAACAGAAGCTCGGGAGGGCAAAGCATTGACTGTCTGTTCACCACAACATCAACAGCAAGCAAAACCGACTCAGAGTGAACGCTCAACAGATGTGGAAGGAAGGAATGAGTGAATGAATGGTGGATAGAAAAAAGAATCAGAGATGAAATTCTGAATGACTTGAAACTTAGCCACATAAGTCTGACCTCCATGTAAGGCTGATTCGGGCACGTTTCTGAAAAAGGAAGGGCCAGTGAAGGAAGAAGATGCACAGAGTCCTGTTCTCAAACCACCAAACAAACTCTCAGACCTAAGACCTCCCCTCGGCCCCCAAGACATAAGGGTAGATAGTCCCAACCATTTAAGTCACTCGTATGTGTTTATTGAGTGCCTACTCTGTGCCAAGCTCTGTGCTAGGTAGTAGACTTGCAAGGATCGATGGAGATGGTCCCCACCTACAGTCAACATGGGTGGTACAAAAGATAATACACCATCCTTGCTTCCACACAAGTCTCATAACTACAGTACTTGCAAGGTAGAGGGGTGCCCAGCTGCATGAATGGGTGAGAGAGGGCCACATGGAGAGGGAGTTCCCTGTGGGAGGTCTTGAACTATAAGTGGGACGGGACAGATGTTTGCAGGGAGTACAGGAATCCCTAGTGGAAGGAACAGCGAGGTCCAAGGCACAGAACTAGTCATCACAACTAGCCCTTTGGTGGAGGAGAGGGCAGGTCAGGAAGCAAGACTGGGAGGGACACAGGGGTGAGCATCCCCACCATCCAGGACTGAATGACGCAGCCCTGCCCCTGGTGGCTCTGGGCTGGTCACTCCCCTCCTCTGAGCGTAGGTTTCCTCCTCCATACAAGGTTGGGGGTGATTTCCAAGTTCCCTTCCGGTTCTAACATTCTATGACATTTCTGACTAATGCACAAGATCAAATATGTACACAAGACCAAAGGCATAAGAAAATACACAAAGAAACGTGGGTTAATCTAGTGCAAACAGAGTAAGACCCGAATAGCGTGGCTACGCTGGTAACTCCTGTTATACCTGTGGAGTCCTCCCCCAGGTGTACATTCTAGTTCCCAGAACCCCGTGGTCCCTCCCCAGCCCTCAGGAAGGGGAGGTTCCCAGTTGTCCCCTGGGAAGTCTCACCCATGTGAGCCAGATGCCCCCAGTTGGTGGCACAGAAAGAAGCAGTCAGGAGGGCCCCGCCCTCTTCGTGTTTGGCCAGGGGCACGTGCTGAAAGTACACCTCAGCCCACTGGGCTCCTGACACTGAGAAAACAAGGCTTCGGTCAAGGGTAGTGGAACACTGTCATAGCCCTCAGTTCCCTAGGGTCCGCATCAGCTCTAAGCTACAGTCTCCAAGGAAGGGGCGGTCTTCAGACTCAACAAAGCCAGAGCGCTCTTAGGGACCCCTTTGGTGAGAGGTTATTAGTTTGGACGGGAAAGCACCAGCCCCTTGGACAATGCATGAAAGCCACAGTTTTCTCCCCAGAAAAAATGTCTGCTTACACCTCCAGAAGAGTGTAAGAGCCCCTGATGGAGGTCCCCGTGAGGTCCTCAGACACCAGGTTAAGTCTCCTATCCTAGTTCAAACTCTGTATTTTGCAAATGAGAAAATTGAGGTCCAGAGAGAGTAGGTGACTCACCCAATATCACCCAGCTAATTAGAACAAAGCCAGATCCCCAGGAAAATTGGGCCAGCGTCTGCCCCAAGCAGGGAGGCTCCCAGCAGGGCACAGCATCACTGGCACCTGACCTGGAGCTGGACCCCTAGCAGAGGCCACGGCTCAACTCTGGCAGGCAGCCGAGGAGAGGAGACCACCAGTCTCCCCGGTGGGCAGGTGCTCTCCTCTGGGTATTGGCCGGTCCCCAGAGCTTTCGGCTTCTGCTGCCTCTCTGTCTGTGGTCTTCCCTGTGGCCCCAGCCAGGAGAAGGGACTTGGGCCACGGCTCCCTGGCTCGGCACCCTCCAAGTGTCCAGCAGGCTCCATCCCACTCTGCACACAGAATGCTCCTTAGGCAAAACCGGGAGAACTGCATCTCCTTGCTGGCATTTGCAGAGCTAGCTGCCCGCATCCCCCATGTGTGAGCAGGAGACCTGGGCTTGTGAGTGCTGAAATGCTATGGGGTGGGGGTAAGGGGGGGCGGGGACAAGATTTAATAGGACTCAGGCTGTGAAGTCAGACAGACCCAGATTCAAACCCTGGCTCAGCCACTGTATAGATGAGCTGACACCTGGCAAGTTATTTAACCCCTCCAAGCCTCAGCATTCTCATCTGTACGATAGGATCACGATGGTACCTCTTCAGAGGACCGGTGTAAGAATTAAAGGAGATAATTTATATAAAGTACTTAACACCATACCTGGTAAAACATTTTTGCTGCTTTTGTCACACTTCCCAAGGGGTCCCCAGTGTTGCAGAGCCTCACCTTCAGAACCTCACACCCAGCTACTGGCTGACACCCTGGTAACAAGGGTAGGGAGAAATTCCCCCTTCCCACTCTTCCAAGTATTTGCTAAAGAGTGCAGCAGGAGGCCTCCACAGAAGGCTGGGAAGAACTTGCCACCCATCGAGAGGTCGTGAGTTTGCACCCACCCTTGGAGATTTCAAAGCAAGTCAGTCCTGACCTTTCCGGAACGGTCAAATGGCAGTCCCGCCAGGTGGCGAGAGAGTGAACACATGGTCTCCCATGGCCCTCTGCCATGCGTTTCTCTGCCTGGACCCGGCAGCTTCGGCTCAATGGTCAGCCAACACAGGATGAGGCCTGGAGGTGTGGTGACTCCCCTGAAATGAATCGGAAACCACAGGTGGAGGCCCTCAGTCACATTTATGAAAGGCCTGGAAGCCAGAAACAGGGTAGACAGCCCTCTCCTCAAATGTTAAGTCTCCGCCTGTGGTGAGCTGGTGACCCTGTTCTCAGGAAGGAGAGTGGGCGGGGGAGGAGCCCTGATGGCCCCTCTGCCGATTGCCCTGGTGTGAATACTCCCACCGTGGCCGATTTGAGGCTGCCTCTGTGGCATCGTGGAACACAGTCGTCAGTGAAAAAGTGTTGCCTGCCATACCAGTAAACAAAGGATGTTGCAACCATCAAGCCATCCCATTACAGCTGCCCCTACAGTGAGCCCTGAGGGAACTCAGGATGGAAACGTGATGCCCACCATCTAGCAGTCAGCCACGGCAGTCCTCCCCGACGGTGCGCCCTGGGCATACTCAGGATGAGACAGCACAGGATATGGGCCTCACAGAGCTGAGGTGCATATCAAAGGAATGAGCCCAGACTTTTGCATCTTCCCATAGAGAGAAAACCAGAAAAGTACTAAATTCCTTAACTTGAGATGTCTGGTTTCCTTTAACTTACTGTAATCTTTTGATGTCCAGACTACCTGGTCTTTTTTGCAAAAACTCCTATCTATACTGGCTCCCCACCAGCCTCTTCCGAGCAGTCTCTCAGAGCTATCTGAAGGGCTGCGTCTCAGGTTTAAATCTTCAGTTTTGTCTGCCAAATAAAACGTAATCCTCAACTTTTCTGTCGTGCATTCTTTTCAGTCAACGCAATCATGGGAAGAGATACCCACGTCGTCCCTCTCAAGCTGGTGCTAGGTTCCCACTCCACCGGCTGAATGCAGCCTATATCCCAGGCCTACAGGACAGGCCAGGGGACTAGGGTCTTGGGCTCCAGTCCCACCTGAGTCCTTGTGAAGAACAGGCCCTGGGCAGCTTGCCCTGAGACCAGTTCTTCCTTCTACTGAGTTGCCACCTGCCTCCCTGTAATCTGCACCCGCGTCCGACCTCTTGCCAAAGCCCTGCGATCAGTCTCCTCTCTCCTACCTGCCCGACCCCGATCCTCACCTGTGCCTCTTTCAGCCAGGCTTCCAGTCCCTGGCTGGCCTGGCACCATCTCCATGTGCTCCCAGCTTTGTCTGTGTGCCCCTTAAAGGAGGGCTTACAGAGCTGCGTGCCACCTTCCCTGTGTTCTGAGCAGTGCCAGGTGGAAACTTCCATCCTCTGCTTGAACTGGATGTGTCGTGAGAGGCTTTTTATCTGGGTCTGTCTGAATATTTGTTCTGACTCCTGACTAGTTTTGAAGACCCCCGAGAGCGGGTCTTAACCTCCTTTCCCTGCCCAGTTCCTAGTATTCACCCTGCACTCACTCTGCAGTTACTCACAGCAGCTGGCGAGGTTGGCAATGACCGTCTTCAGGCCTTTTGCTCTTCTGATTTTGCACAGCACCAGCCTGGGACCTACACTACCATGCCAGCCAGGAGTGGCCGCCCCATCAGGACCACCACGACCCAGGGAGCTGGACACAGCCACCCCCGAGCTGCTATGGGCATCATCTTTACAACAGTTTGGAAGAAGCCTTGATTCAAACTACAGAACCAGAGCCCTCAGGCAAACCTCCTTCCTAGAAAACTTTATTCTTTTTTTTTAATATTTATTTGTTTATTTGGCTGCATCAGGTCTCGGTTACGGCACGTGGGATCTTCATTGCAGCACGCAGGCTTCTCTCTGGTTATGGTACATGGACTCTAGAGTGCACGGGCTTAGTTACCCTGTGGCATGTGGGACCTCAGTTCCCCAGCCAGGGATCAAACCCACGTCCCCTGGGTTGGAAGGAGATTTTTAACCACTGGACCACCAGAGAAGTCCCTAGAGAATGTTATCATTGTCTTGACTTGTAGCACACCCCTGCTCTTTTTTTTTTTTTGGCCATGCCGCGCAGCATGTGGGATTTTAGTCCCCCGACCAGGGATCGAACCTGTGCCCCTGCATTGGAAGCACAGAGTCCGAACCACTGGACCACCAGGGAAGTCCGCCCCTGCTCTTTATAATGGTATATTATGTTACTGTTCTAACTAACTCTCACGTATGGGGCACTTGCAAGGCACCCAGCCTTGGTTGCGTGCCTTTGGACAGGTAATAGGGACACACCTCTCCTTACCTCCCAGCGCTCTGCATCAGTCTCCAATCCTCACCACAGACCAGGAGGTCTGCATTCCACAGATTAAGGAAACAATGAAGGTGGACCCTCAGATCAAGAGCCCAGGGACAGTGGAAGGCTCCATACTGCTGAGTGACAAGTCCCACAGACCGTGGGGTCAATGGTCCAAGCTTCCTGGGCTGGCTTCCCTTTGTCTCAGGAGCAGGGAGATGACCTGGCTGTCCCGTCCAAAGACTTCCTGCTCAGCAGGCCCCTGGGTTTAAAGGCCCCTCTGTGTCTTAGACTAGCCCACCTCACTGTGCCCTCCGGCCAGAGAACCTTCTCCAGGTTAATCAGAGGTATAAATCCTCCTGCAGGTCAGATCTGAGCCACCAGCCTCCTTCCCATGGCTGTGATGTCCTCTGTGGACTGGCCGGAGCCCGAGTCAAGGTCCCTGGTGGTTTCTTATGGGCAACAGGTCACACCTGTTGGGATCATGGATCCCACCGCCCACGTGTACTGAAACTTCTGAGCTCCATTGCCCCCAGACAGAGGAGGAGTGGTCCAGGTCTTTCCTGGTACCACCCATGCCTGCTCCCAGAAGTAGTAAACAGCCCACGGGTGACCCAGCCAGCAGGTGGTGAACAAATACCATTTTCTCTTGAGGGGAGAATGGTTTAGGTGTCAGCTGGAGTCTGGAATTCCTTCCCATTCTCCCACCGTGATATGCAAGCATGCGCCTTCCTCTCCATCTCTCACACCGTCCCAGCGACCGCGCCCTCTGCCCTGGCAGGGCAGGGTTGCCAAGTTGATAGCCCCGAATAGGGTCACCTCTCCGGGGCTTGGCTACTGACGTGTGCAGAGCTCTAGCAGCCCCTGGCACGCCTATTAGCAATCAGCCTCCTGCTGGGCTGGCCTCGTGATAAATAAACTTTCATGTTCTTACTAAGTGATGGCTGGTGGTTCAAAATCGCTACCCTGGAATTGTTTGAGGTTGATTCCTTAATCAAAGCTCTCAGGCTCTCCTCCACCCCCTCACTGCTGAAAGGTTATCATTAAAGAGAAGAAAGGCGCTTTGATTTCTGTTGCTGGGCTGCCAGCTTGGAGCTGGGGCTCTTGGGGGAGGTGGGGAGGCTTGGTTTTACCCCAAGCCTTGTGTGCAAATCTTAGCTCTGCCAGCACCAGCTGGGCAACTTGGGGCAAGTTGCAGAGCCTCTCTGATCCTCTGTACCCTCCTCTGGGGCTGTCTCAGGTATGGTGAGGCTCAAGGAGACCTTGTGTCTGACGGGTGCTTCTAAGCCTGCCAAGCCCTGTAAGTGTGTTAGTCCTGATACCCAGTCACAACCATATTCTCAGACCCATGTTCAAGTCCCTTAGGGGCAAGGGGCTTCGATGGAGCTTTCTGGAAATAGTGGACCTTCCATAAGGCACCTTGGACAAGAACATGGGATTAGAACCAGCCCATGGCATTCACCCTAACCCACTCCCAGAGGTATCCCCCAGAAAGAGCTCAGCCGGTGGACCTGCCTCACTCTGTCTTCCTCGCCTGCCCCTCTCCTGTCCACATCTGTGCTTTTTGACGGCAAGAGAAACACGGGGCTAGGGCCCCCATGTAGCTAGATAAATAATTACTAAAGAAATAAATGAATAAAAATAAACAAAGAAAGCCTCCAGGGAGCTAGAATTGCTGCCATGCTGACAGGTAACTGGCAGATTCGATTTCATTATAAGATACAGAGCTGTAATGGGGTGTGTGGAGCTCAAGGAGGATTGCAGTAAAGGGAGGACAGCAGCGTTCCCTGCCGTCCCCGCCGGCTCCTCTACAGACCCCACCATCCACTTTCCTGACTCGCCGGGTGGGCGGGAAGCTGGGCACTGCCCTGGGGGACGAGGTCTGGCCAAGCCTGGCCCTCCCCTCCTCGCCAACCTCACCCGCAAAACAGCCCAAGTCACGATGCGCTAGTGGACAGCCCTAGGTCGGAAGTGTGGACGGAGGGGCAGAGTCAGGAGGGCTACACACTCACCCACACTCTCCTCCTCTGCCCCAGGGGAAGGTGTGCAGCTTCTGAATGGACACAGCCCACGCAGCCAGGCACGGCATGGTGACCGGACTGTGAACAAGGCAGCTGTGACTGGCCTGGCCTGGGGACAATAACGTGCCACCACCTGGCCTCCCTCCTGTCCTGCTTTTCTACCCAGAAAGTGGAGGAAGCGCCCTCTAGCTCACCGAGGCTTAGTCTACCCCCTTCCATCCCAAAGACCCTAAAAGACCCTCCCCTCCCCGCACTCCTCGGACACATTTCCCTTCTCTCTGCCCTCTTCCCTTGTGCCAGGTAAGAACTGACGTCTCCCTCCACCCCAGCCCTGTCCAGTGGGATGTGGGCTTGAGGACAAAGCCTGGCCATCCCCACCTGACTCCAGTGAGAAATGCTTTAAATCCAGCTCATGGCCTTTATGGGACCCTCCTGGTTCTTCCTCAGCCTTTATGATTTTATTTGGGCCATAAATGGGTGACAAGGGGGGGGTTGTAAGCACAAAACTAAACAGCAGCACTGCTCCTGCCGTCCCCCACCCCCACTCCCACCCCTCCATGCTTCCCTGCCCTACCCTCGCCCCCTGCCTCTCTGGAGGCCACCCTTCCTTCTCCAGGCACAGACTCCCCAGGGACCCGGCTCCCACAGGGGCTTCTCAGAGCCCCCTGACCACCTGGCAGTTCTGACCTAATTGGCCAGCACCCTCTGGACACACGTGGTCGCCTTCCTCCCACTGGGGTCTGTGCGGGTCACCTGAGCTGTGTGTGCAGCATCTAGGCTACATCCTGGCAGAAGGGCACAGCCTGGGCTCTGGGATCAAATGGACCTGGATTTTAATCCTGACTCCTCCCCTTCCCAGGTGTGTGACTTCGGAAAAATTACTAACTTTCCTGAGCCCCACCTGATCAATGGGGCTACGAACCTGTGTGAATAGCAAACCACAAATCAGTCTTACATTCACAGCCTCTTATGGGGGCTCTGCCTTCTGGCTTTAGATCTGGTATTGAAGAGAAGGGCAGGGGACGGGGTGGGAGCACGTGGACGTGGGGAGACCTTGCAGGCCTCCCACTGCCCTCAGTCTTAGTCACTGGGGACTTTTTTGGTCCTACTAGAAAAAGGAGAGGAGAGATGCCCTCTTTCTGCCTGGCCTCCCAGCGTAATTAACTGCATGTACCAGGCTGAGCATACCCAGGGGCAGGGCCACAGCTCTCGAGCATCGGCCCCGTTCAATCATTAGTCACCAACCCCCAACTTGCTCTTAGGAAAAGTCTAAAAGTCTTCCAGGCCTATGGCCTTCAGCAGTCCCCATTCCTCACAGGATAAGTAGACTGATGGCAGGCCAGGGCGTGGAGGGGTGGCCTTCATCATCTCGTTTCTCTGTCACGCTCCTCCACAGAGCAATTAAGCACTGGGATTAGATATCCTAAATCAGAGATGGCTGAGGTTTTCTTGTACATGTGGTAAAACTGCTTCCCATAAAACTTCTCCACCAACATTATTAAACTTCCCCCAATTCCCTGCACCTCTCACAAAAAGATTATACTAGTAGCGCGAAGAACCTCGTTTATCGTCACTTTTCTTGGCCTCCACATTTACTAGCTGTTTGACCCTGAGTGAATATTTAATCTTTTGGATCACCAGTTTCCTATTATTAGGAACAATAATAGTACTTACCTTACAGAATTTTTACGATAGAAAATAATGCATGCAAAGTACTCAGCCCAGAGACTAAGCAATCGTAAGTAATCAGTAAATGGCAACTTTAATTGCACTGGTGAATGAAGTGAGCTTGGCCCCACGGTGGGTGATACCAGCCAGTGGAGAGGGGCAAGGCGAGGCCACGTCCAGCCCCCAGGGGAGGGGTGGGCAGCCAGTGTCCCAATTCCAGGGTGCAGAGGGGTGTGGTGGACTCTGCTGACCCTGGGGGCTGCACTGATGCCCAAGTGGCCCAGAGGAAGGCCACGTCCGGAGTCAGCTGGTGGCCGCGTTGGAACTCTAAGCAATTAATCAGCTGGGAGAAAGACCCCCAGGCAGCATCTGAGGGTAGGTGAGGAGTCGTATCTCACAGAGAAGGGAGACCAGCATGGAAGCCACCAGGCACGGAGTCAGGCACACAGGTGTGCCCAAGCTTCACCACTCACAGCTGAGGGACCCTGGCAAACTCCTTACCCATCTAAAATGTCCAGTTCTTTATAAACAAAGACAGGAATAATAATACCTAGCTTCATAACGTTTGTGTGAGGGTGAAACAAGAAGAGGAAAGTAAATGCCCAGGGCTGTCTTTTTCCTGCCCACGAGGTACAGACTCGGGGCAGTGAGCAGAGATTTGGAGAAGCCGGAGGATTGGGGACCACATGGGACCCTGCAGACACATGGGATCTGGGGCCAGGAACAACACAGACAGTCATGGGCCCCACAGCTGGTGGTGAGGAATTTGCGGATATGCTGCCTGCCTTGGCCACACTGGGGTAGGGCCATGCCAGGCAGTAAATGGCACGGCTGAGGCAGCTGAGAAGGCGGGGGCTGGCAAAGGGCTGCCGCGATGCTGGTCCTTGCTATTGTAGGGAGCCGCAAGGCGCTTACCATCTGGGGCCTGAAGGAGCCTTGCTCCCTGCAGGAGGTAGTGAGGATGGGCTGGTGGCCACAAAAATTTTTTGGAATTATCACAACGATTGCCAACTCTTCCTAAAAGAGGATCACTAGATGTGAGCTTTTTTTTGCGGTACGCGGGCCTCTCACTGTTGTGGCCTCTCCTGTTGCTGAGCACAGGCTCCAGACGCGCAGGCTCAGCGGCCATGGCTCATGGGCCTAACTGCTCCACGGCATGTGGGATCTTCCCAGACCAGGGCACGAACCTGCATCCCCTGCATCAGCAGGCGGACTCTCAACCACTGCGCCACCAGGGAAGCCTTAGATGTGAGCTTTTTCTGTAATTCATTGTTTCAAAAAATTTAATTTAAGACCACGTGTGTTTCAGATTTCTCTTAGAAGAATGTAATTGGTATGTAATAGCATAGTTAATTAAATACAAATCAATTGTTTAAGAGAACTAATTGATACTTAACATGAACAGTGAAAAACTTAGTTCTAATATAATTAACTCATTAAGTAAGCAATGAAAGAGCAATTATGTCTTTACAACAATGTAAAGTTTATAGTGCTTTAATAAACTTAACATTAGCAAGCAATGCAATTCAAAAATTATGAAACAGGTATTATTGGTCTATTAAACATTTATTACTTGTCCTAGAGGCCCCGAGCCACGCACTAGACAGGATTAATAAACCTTTATTATCCCACTCTTCAGGACTCTTTCCTAGAGAGTTTGATCAGAAAACTGTGATCTTTGCATGATTTATGGGCACCCTTATTGCCTGGGATGTGAGTAATTATGCTGAAAACAGGACTAGGCAGACCCGTTGCAGAAAGCAGTTTAGCAGAATCATAGTGAGAACTCGCCAAACGTGAGACTCCAGCATCCTGCCACCAGGGGGCTACCACCGGGCAGAACACATATGAGAGAGGCCATGGGTACAGACACCCAACCAAGGCAAACCCCAGACAAATCTGCAGCCCCCCAGGTCCTTTAGGAGGCCCACCCCACCACCTGAGCTCCTTTTTCCTCGTCGGGACCCCTACAGCAATTATTGCCGTTCATGTAGAAATGACTCCAGCCCTGCCTCATGACGCTTCTCTAACTGAACCATTGCTTGTCTTTGACGCTACCTTTTCACAGGTGTATGCCTTACATAACCAACTGGATCATAATCTCATTGGGAGAGGAAGCTTGTGTTACATATTTTTATCTTGAGCATCGTGCCTCTCGAGTGTTCGTGGGTTGGGTTTTATAGCTGCCGCATTTTGTAAATACTTGCTGGTTATGGAGGGGTGGTAGCCGTACTATAGCAGAGGTTACCTGTATCATCCCACTGCTTTTTACATAATTCATCACATTACGAATTGGTCTACAGACCAAGATATTTGCTCTCCGAGGTCAGTGAAGCTGGTTAAAAATGTATTTCTTCAGATCTGAACTTGTGCTCATGTAATCAACCAGGACCTGTTCACTTGGGGATCCTTCAAATACAGAAGTCCAAAATGCACCGTTGTCACATGTAACCTCATAGGCTTCCTTTGTCAATCACTTCCTTTTTTTTGGCTACTTTGGGTCATCGTTGTGGTGTGTGGGTTTTCTCTAGTTGCAGTGAGCAGGACTACCCTTCGTTGCAGTGCACGGGCTCTAGGCACGTGGGCTCAGTAGTTGCAGCATGCAGGCTCTAGTGTGCAGGCTCAGTAGTTGTGGCTCACAGGCTCTAGAGTGCAGGCTCAGTAGTTGTGGCACGCGGGCTTAGTTGCTCCGCAGCATGTGGGAATCTTCCCGGACCAGGGATCGAACCGGTGTCCCCTGCGTTGGCAGGCGGGTTCTTAACCGCTGCGCCACCAAGGAAGCCCTGTCAATCACTTCTGACCCAGCCCCCTCACTTCCTGCAGTCTTCCCCACTAAAGACCTTGTGGTTGCCATTGTCCCCTTCCTCTGCCTAAGCCACTCTGATGCTTAGCCCCATTGTCTCGGTCAAGAACATCTCTCCGAGTCGCCATTTCCTCTCAGTTGCCAGCACCTCTGGTCCTGTGGCCTCGCCTGTGACACCCCCTGGCTGGTCCTCCTGACTCACTTCACTCCTCCAGCCCAGCTGACTTACCTCTGCCACACTGACCTTCAAAGATGCCACCTAACAGCTCATTATATCACCTTGGACAGGGTATTTCACCTCCCTGAGTCTCCTCTTTCATAGCTGTTTAAAAAAAAAAGAAAAAAAGGAGGGTAAGGAAGGGGATTTGATGATCTCTAAACCCCAGTCTGATATTCTGTTTCTGTTTCCTGAACTCTCGCTCATCAGTACTTCATTCGAGGAGGCCCTTTTCATCAAATGCTGTCTCCTTGGATTTGCATGGCAACCATGTGAGAAGGGTTTTACTACCAGTATCCATATTTCGTAGATGAGAAAACTGAAGCCCGGAGAAGCCTGTGGACTGTTAAGGGCTGAAGCGAGGCTCCAGCCGGCAGTGGTGGTTTTACAGCACACGTGGCCTCCCCTACCCCCCAGGGCTCCCCTGTGACTCCAGCCAGGTCCAGCTGACGTCTTCTCCACCTGCTCTCTGGAACTATCTGGGGAGCTATTTTCAGCCCCTGCACTGCTCTCCTGTGTCAAGGTGGCGGGGATGTGGAAGCTCTGAATGTCCCTCTGAGAAGCCCAGGGTCCTTTCACCTGCTTTCTCCTCTCAGGCTGTCTTGGGAGAGCAGGAAGAGGGGGCACACGTCATCCCATCGCCTCCTGCCAGGAGTGTTCCACAGTTTCCCAGCTGCGCTCCCTTGTCTGGTCTTACCTTCTCCCAGCCACATCTGCCCCAGTGCTAATATGGTCTTTATAAGACGCAAGTCTGGCCTTTCTTCTGCTAAGCATTCTGTAGGAAAAGTCCAGACTCCTAGGCAAGGCTCACCAGGTCCTCCAGGTCCGGTCCCTGACTCTGTCTCCTGCCTCGTCTCACTTTCTCGTCTCCCGAAATCTTTGCTGTATCCACACCAAACTGCCCGCCCATCATGCTCTATTCTTGTTAGGTCGGCTTCTGGGGACCTGCTCCATCTAACAGCTTCAGGTGGTAAAGGGTTAGTCCTCAGCAGGCACCCCTGAACCACTGTGACGGGGCACGTTGGGGACAGAAGGGCCCCCAGATGCACCGAATAGCCTCAGAAATGATGAGGGATAGCCATAAAAGAGGACAAAATAATGCCATTTGCAGCAACATGGACGGACCTAGAGATTGTCATACTGAGTGTTATCGCTTATATGTGGAATCTAAAAAAAAGGGTACAAATGAACTTATCTACAAAACAGAAATAGAGTTACAGATGTAGAAAACAAACTTATGGTTACGAGGAGGTAAAGGGAGGGAGGGATAAATTGGGAGATTGGGATGGACACACACACACACACACTGCTATATATAAAATGGATAACTAATAAGGACCTACTGTATAGCACAGGGAACTCTACTCAATCCTCTGTAATGGCCTATATGGAAAAGAATCTAAAAAAGAGTGGGTATATGTATAACTGATTCACTTTGCTGTACACCTGAAACTAACACAACATTGGAAATCAACTCTACTCCGATAAAAATTTAAAAACAGAAAGAAAGAAATGGTGAGGGAGAAGGACGTGGTACCTGTCCATTGTCACCAGCTCGATCTGTGGTCACTTCACAGCTCATTTGTTTCTGGCTGGGGCAATAAGCAAACACTCTTCTAGCCAATGTCATCCTCACGTTGGCAGCAGGAATGCTCACAGCATCCTGGGTTGCCACCAAGACCCACAGCTGCCCTCCCTCCCCACCTGCCCTGTTTCCCATCATCTCTTGTGCCACCACCCCCATTGTCCCACCTTAGCAGCCCCTCTGGCCGCTCTCCAATCAGTTGGTGCCTCTCACAAGGCTTCTGAGTGGTCGTGCAATGCTGCTCCCTGCATCCCCTGTGACCAAGGGATGGGAGTCAGAGTCTTGGCCAATGGAAATAGCCAGGTTCTATAAAAGACCAGCTTCTCCCCTCTTCCTGTCTATGTTAGCTTGCTAGGGCTGACGTGACAAAGAGCCACAGACTGGGTGGCTTAAACATCAAAAATGTATTGCCTAACAGTTCTGGAGGCTAGAAGTCCACAGAAGATGTTGGCAGAGTTGGGTCCTTCTGAAGGCTGTGAGGAAAGGCTCTGTTCTAGGCCTCCCTTCTTGGCTCATTGATGGCCGTCTCCATGTTTATATGTGTGTCTGTCCCAAATTTCCCCTGTTTATGAAGACATCTGTCATATTGGATTAGGGCTCCCCATTGACCATTGTAACTTGACTACCTTGGTAGAGTCTCTTTGTCCAGATAAAGGCACATTCTGAGGTATTGAGGTTACGACTTCAACATTGGATTTGGGGGGACACAGTTCACCCCACAGTCCCAGCCAGGACCACTGATCTCTGCTGTCTCTTCTCTGTCTTGAATCATGGCATCAGCAGCCCTGGGATCCCGGAACCTACCCTAAGAATTAGCCAGAAATCAGACCTGGATTCTAGCCTGAGCACTGTCACCAACTGTGCTTTGGCCTTGAGTTGTCATTTTACTTCTCTGAGCCTGTTTCTGAAACCAAAACGGAGGAAATCATTTCCTCCTTGCGTGCTTCACAGAGCTACTGTGAACACCCAATAAGATAGTGAATATGACAGCATCGTGAAAAAATAAGTATCCCACAAATGTGAGGTAATATCACTGCACTATCATTATGATTACTCGTAAGAATAAAGGAATCCTTGGGCTAGAAAAAGTCCCATCCTCACCCTCTGAAACTGAAGGAAAACCATTCCATTTAGGAAGCCATCCCTCTTTATTCCTCCCGAGAGGAAACCTCACGCTTCCCAGACTCCTGTTCTGATGAATTACAATGTTCATTCACTTCAGACCATCTGCATCTACCTAATCCACTGTGCCAGGGTTAAGCCCTCCTGATTCCATTCTGGCCCGGGTCGGGGAGAACTGATTACTACCCATTAAGTCAGACTTTTCCTGATCCGTTGCCACGTGCCAGGCACTGTGCTTAGGGCTAAGGACTCTGAGCCTAAAAAGGCACTATCCTCACCCTTCTGTTGCTCAGTCTAGAGGCCGGGAGTTCCTGGGGTGCAATCTGGACTTCTCCCTAAGAAACACACCGCTTCCCAGGGAATGTTTCATTGTGTAGCAGCATTCCCTAATTCTTTGTCCTCCTGAGACAGCGGCCTCCACATCCCCATCTGCAGGTGACACTGGCCTTCTTTGCTCTGAACTGTCCTTTAAGCCGGGATGACTCCATTCGCGTCCATCATTTCCCATGGGTACATTCGGTGCATCTGGTGGTTCTGCTACTGATTAGTCCTCAGGCAAAGGCTGCAGCCCCAAAGTCTACGTGGAGAAGACTCCATCATCTTGCTGTTCTAAAATACGCATCTAGGACCCTGACTCCACCATCGGTCCCATGCCATGTGACAAGGAAGGTCGCAGTCTGGTGGCTGTTCTAGATCACAAAGCGAATGATGGATTCACTTTTGATTGATTGACAATCATTGATTCACCATGATTGTTCAACAATGATTGTTCTTTCTATCACATTCTTTCATCTCTCCCGTAATAGCCTGGTTGATCTGGCTTGGTGACGTTTTCCCAAGAGGATGCCATAGGTTCCTGCTTCCCCCCAGCTCTCTCTCTGGTCAGTATCTTTGACCACACCCATCCTCCACACCTGTGTTTCTAGATTCTCCTCCCCTCCCTCACTTTGGCCCCTGGCTTGCTTCCTCATGTGGAAACAATGACCTCTAATTTAGCTCTGCAATATCTCTCCCAAGAACACCCCAAATTTTCATATATGGATAGCTAGATAATTCCCACTTTGCTGATCCCCCAACCTGCTCTTTCTTGCAAAGATCCCAGTGGCTTCTCCCCACTTCTCAGTAAAGACTCAGTCAGAGAGCCCTCTCACTTAATACATTTCTGCAGTGTGCTTATTAGGGCCTTGTAATGTAGACGCCTAAATAATTAAGACTAACCCACAAGTGTCAAATTAAATGAGCCAAATACATTGAGAAATTGCCTGGTCCTCCATTTCTTTTAGTAATCAGGTTTTTTTTAAAAAACTTCTTTTCCTGCTCATTTGCAAAAGTCAGACATGGTCAGTGAGACTCTTATAATAACCGTGCGTATGTGCAGCCTCTTTCCCTGGGCGACTCCCCCGGGGGCATATTATATATGACATAGGACAGGGTCGGTTGCAGTGGCAGAGACAGCCAGCCCAGATAACACAGAGTCAACAGGTTGTCCCCGGTCTCGAAATCTTTAGGAGAATCGTGCTTCTTCCATTTCCTTGAGAGTCGAGGGGACTGTCCAGGAAGCCCAGCACGAACACGGGCCAAAATCCATCCAGCATCTGCCGCCCTCCACCCCTCAGTGCTCACCTGGGCTCGTTCCTGGACTCAATGCAAGAACCCAGGCTCCGTTTCTCATTAGGAGCTACTACAGATGTGCTTCAGATGAGCGTAAGAAGTCAGTGGAAAATAGAATAGGAATCATCAGCAATTGTATCATTGTGATGATGAACAATATGCATGCAATTATAATGGGCTGGTTAACTCTGCCTGTCGTCAGCATGTTGAGGTTTCAATACAGTGCCAGGCAAGAGGCTATTGTCTGCTGGAGCTCAGAGCCTCCCCACAGCTTGGGCTTCCGCTGGCCCCCTCCTGGCATGCCGCATTCCTGCCTCTTGAAGGTGGTTGTTAGAAAGGATCCGCAAATATAGTAAGTAAACATCAAAGGGCCTTTGATCCGCACGGCTTTCAACAGAGCAGGAGCCCCTGAAGAAAGGGCCAAGGCCTTGGATGAGGGAACTTAACATCATCAATTTGAACGCCCGAGATGTAAGGCTGTTTGAAGTGAGGGCGTTTTGGCCGTGCCTTCAGACAAGCGTGGAGGGAAAGGAAGAGAAGTGAGTGCCTTTGGAAAAGGCACGCTCAGATCTGCTTATCTGCTCTTTACTGATAGTCAATAAACCCCTTTAAAGAATCAGGAGATCAAAGCCTGCGACCTCCTTGGGCCATGGCTTCTGCCACCGCCCACCACACTTTGTTTTCCTCTGGGGCTGGAGCCCCTGAGCTCGACTTAGCCGTGTCTCTTGGGCCCTTTCATCCTGCTGCCCAGAGAGGCTGGGCCTGGGCCACAAGAGGTGGGTGGAGGGGTAGGGGGCAGAACGAGCCCAGCCTCTCTATGCTCTGACAGCCTAGATGCAGACTGTCTAGGGCTCAGAGGAACACCCAGTGTCGTGGGAGAAGCTGCTGTGACACACCCCTCAGGCGGAACCTCCTTCTCTAAGAAACCGATGGAGAGAGTATCTGGGCGTCCAGAAAGCTAGCAAAGCCTGGAAGGAGCTGCAGGCACGTCCCCACCTCCAGAAATCAGACCCCTTATCCATTTACCCAGTTTATGGCAGCTGCCACATTTGTATGACTCCAAAGCAAAGAGGGAGGGGCAGGGAGTCTACAATAATCATGGGTAGTCACTTAACATCTTTGAACTTCAATTTTCTCATCTGCGTAATGTGAGTAGTAATAACCGATCTGCCTACCTCATGCAGTTGTTGTGAGGGTCAAAAGAGAAACTTGGTGTGGAATTGCTTCAAAGCCCACAAGTGCTGAAGACAGGTGAGGAAGAAAGGATAAATACCAGAGAGGAAATCTTGTCCGGTTGGCTGAGGTACTCCAGTCCAACGCTCACACACAATGAGCACTGATTTACAAAATATCGTAGGGGAGAAAACGGTCTCTTGCTTTCACTACCTGGAATTGTTGTTCTAACCTCTTGTTCCATTGGGTCAAAGTCTTGTGGGACCAGAGTCTATGTCTTACGTCTCTCAGCCATCCCCACCGCTGTGCTCTACACTGTGTTTACACCTCATAAGTGCCGGATGACAATGCTGAATTGCGCCTGAATATAAGGATGAACAGGGATCCCCAGCCCCAGAAATTCACTCTCTCCCAAAAGATAGACTCCTTCTACCTACACCTTGACCCCTGTGTCTTCTTCCAAATTTACCCAATCACTCCTTTGGCCACTGTGTCTAGTTGTACTGTTCCATCCTGGACACCGCTGGCTGGACTCTGCCTCTTCTCTGGCTTGACAACAATCTCAGTGTGATCAGAGCATAGTCCCTATGCCTGGGATATATAGGGCCTCGTGAACCTATAGAGTAACGGTTATGAACATGGACGCTGGAGTCAGGCTGCCTGTGTTCAAAATCCCGGCTGTGCCACCTACCAGCTCTTTCACCTAAGGCTGCCTGCTTAATATGTCTGTAAATGGGGATAACAATGGCGTATACCTCATAGGGCTGTTGTGAGGATCAAATGATGAAATTATTGGTCTTAAATTATGTCTGGACCATAGTAAGTGCTTTCTAAATGTTTGTTAAGTAATTAAGTAGCCCTGTTTATAAGAGCAACAAGCTTTACATCCCTTGCACTGACCCCTGACCCATTCCCACCTCACCGACCTCTGCTTTTCTTCCAGAGCTGGGGCTCCAGAAGAGAGGATGCTGTCTGGTGCTGGGCTACATGGCCAAGGACAAGTTTCGGAGAATGAATGAAGGTCAGTGAGAACCCGCCCTCTCAGGGGAAATGGGGAGGGAAGAAGTTATGCCCTACAACTACGGTACCAGGAAAAAGAGCCTGGGCCATTTCAGAAAGGACAGTGGACACATCCGTTTGGTTTCCGTGAAGCCGTCCAGCTAGTAACATGGGGAAGAGGACCTAATGCCTGAAGCACTGTATGCTGATTCACGAGCATGCTTCATATGCTATCTTCCCTCCTCCCTTTGTGCCCCCTCCTTCTCTTCCTCTCTCTTTGTTTCCTTTTGGTCCTCAGCTACCCACCCAGTGCAATTAAATCTGCTTCTATTATCTTTTCTAATCCAGACCTCTCTGCCCTTTTCCTTAATCATTCACATGTCTTGGACGCTTATTGAATTAACGGCACCTCACGGGGCATTTGGGAGGATACTATACAAGAATAAGGCAGTGCTTCTATTCTCAAAGAACTTCCCCTTGAAAAACTGCCCTCTTTTCCGACTCCATTGGCCCTACCTCTCCCACTTACTCATAGGTCATTCTGCCTTCCTCTAGCACTGGGTCTTTCCTCTGAGGTTTGACTGGGCCACAGAAGGCTGGAGGAAGGTATTGACATTGATGTGGAGGCTAGGATGTGAGAGGAGTGCTGTCACTGACGGGCCTGCTGTAATAAAGAGCCAATCTCCTCATCCCCAGCCATCTGTCTCCATGCAGTTCATAAGCCTTTCCATCAGATGCCACAGACTGTCAGGCTTCAAAAGTAGGTAAGCAATGGCTGGGGAGGCCATTTATTCAATAAAGTCAGACAAATGAAACCCTGGCTTCTCACCAGCCCAGCTTGCCATGAGCTGGGCCCCTCCCCACTCAAGGACCAGGGTCCCTGTAGCCTCATTCCCATTCCAGGCATGAAAAAGGCAGCTCACCTGTACCATCTTAGCCATCTTCCTATGTTCTTCCTTAACATCTTCCTTATGCTCCTTAGCTTCCTATGCTCTTCCTTAGCTCTTCCTATGCTCTTCCTTCGCATCTTCCTATGCTCCTTAGCTGGCTCTCCTCCCAGCCCACAGACCATGACACCCACAACCCCATGTGCTCCCCAGACCTAATGCCTCACCCGCTGTAGGTTTGTTGCCAGCACACATCATACTGACAGTTTGACAGCCGTTAAGCCAGCACAATTAAACATAAAGACTATCACCTCCCCCGTTTCAATGCCTGTCTGTGTAAGAAGGCAACAGCCTCAAGAAGCTACTTCCTCTTTGTCGGAGCTCCGTGGCTGAGCACAGCCAGGGTTGAGGGCTGCATTTTCTGCATCCAACCAGTCAGTATCCCTTCCTGACTTTTCTCTTTCGCAGCCTACCCCTCCCTTCCCAACACCACGTTCTTGAGAGCCGAGGCAGTAACATCTAATTTGTAGAAACTGACAGCATGCCTCTGTCCATGGTGCTGAATAGATACATTCTCTTGCTGGCAATGCTCATTAGGGAAGCTGAAATGAGGGTCACAGGGAACAGGGGTGCCAAAAAGTCAGGACTTGGATTGGATTTGAAAGCTCAAGCTCTGAGTGCCTGACCTCAGTAGAAGGATACTGACTCAAGATCTTGGGGCCTAAAAAAATTCATATCACAAGGCTGATGAACACGATTTGACTCCCTCCAAATTTTCACAAGTGACTTGGGCTGCCATAACAAAATACCATAGACTGGCTTAAACTCAGAAATTTATTTTCTCACAGTTCTGGAGACTGGAAGTCCAAGATCAGGGTGCCAGAATGGTCAGGTTCTGGTGAGAGCTTTCATTCTGGTTTGCAGACAGCAACCTTCTCACTGAGTCATCACATGGCAGAGAGAGAGAGAGAGAGAGAGAGAGCGCTCTGGTGTCTCTTCTTACAAAGACACTAAGCCTATCAGATCAGGGCCCTACCCTTATGACCTTATTTAACCTTAACACTTTTGTAAAGGCCGTATCTCCAAATACAGTCACAATTAGGGGTTAGGGTTTCAACATAGGAGCAGTGGCGGGGGGGGGGGTGCAGTCGGGGAACACAATTCAATCCATTTCTTTGCCATAGCAGAAATGTACGATGGTAATACTCTGAACCAGAGGTTAGGAAAATGGTAAGAAAAATAAATGCAGCCTTAATATCTCCTTAGACTTTGTTCAAGTAAAGAAGGAAGGAAGAAAGTCAGGGAGGACTAGAGGAGGACTTGGAAACACGACCAGCACCAGATGACTTCTGAGGACAGTTAGCCTTACTTTGTGCAACAACTAAGCTGAGGCGGCATTTTAAGCTGTTTTTTTCTTGTTAAAAACGGAAGATGCCAGAACAATGCCTCTTCTCTCTAAGTCCCCTCTTCAAACACACACAATCCATATAAACGGGTTATTCCTTTCAACTGACTGTGGTCGACCTGGTTAGGAATGCTCTACCCCAATCTATACCCTCCGCCAGTGAAGACAAACTGAGAATCAAGGAAAAGGCAACAGAGACAACGGCAATAGCCAGGAGGTAACAGGACGGCTAAGCCCCAGCCCTGCCTTCCTCTGTGCCTGTGATTCTCGCCCCTCCCAAATGCCCTCCCCCCCCCCACCCCGCACACATTCAGGCTCACACACAACAGCACATACAGTAGCTGCTGCTGCTTCTGGGTAAACGAGGAGACAAGGGGGTGGTAAGCAAGTGAAACCACCATGTGTGAGGAGTTACAAATCTCAGCTAACAGAGGAGACAGGATAGGAGGAGGGTGAGTCACTGGGGCAGAAGGAGGGATGCCGGGGGTGGGGGGGGGTAAGCTTTGGCTCTGGAGGGGTGGGAGGCTTGAGGAGGGGAGGCGGGAGCGGCCTGGAAAGGAAAAGAATGTTTCTCTGCTCCCACTCCAGCCAGGCTTACTGCCCCGAGTGCCATATTATACATTTTTTTCTCTTTCTAAAGCTCACATGCCCAAACTCCAACATGTTTGCACATAAGAAAAAAGCATCGGCAAGCATGGGGAGCTGTTTTATCGTTTATAATTATCTTGTTCCAATACTCAAAATGATTATAACTTCCACATATTAATAATTGAACTGGAATCGCAGCTGTGACATAGATCAAGAAACAGACATCTCTGTCCCCGCTGCACTACACTCCTTGCTGTAAACTGAACAATTGGTAGAAGAGTTTTAAAAATGATAATTTTTTCTCCCGGGTGTTAGAATTAGTGAGACATTGGAACAATTAGCTGCCTCTTCCATCAAAGATAAGGCGGTGAGCATTATATTTGCAATTTAGAATAAAAATAAAAGACCAACTAGTGCTGTATTAAAGCACGTTTGTTCTGTTTAACAGTATCTAACAGGGTGTCTGTCACCCGGGGAGAAGTCATCCCCTATTTCATTTGTTTCCTTAATTTGGTATCTTTTTATTTTCTTTTCCTTCCACTCTCTCCTCCTCACTACATTCCCCCCAAAAATAACAGCTTGAGAAGAAGCAAGAGAAAAATAATGAATGAACAGGAACTTTATAGATCTGGGGTTTCTCATAAGCTAGAGTAAATGCAACTGGTGCCGTTAAACTACAAAAAGCAATACAAAGAAAACACTATTCAAAGATCATTTAAGGGACTCCCCTGGTGGCGCAGTGGTTGAGAGTCCGCCTGCCGATGCAGGGGACATGGGTTCGTGCCCCGGTCCGGGAAGATCCCACGTGCCGCGGAGCAGCTGGGCCCGTGAGCCATGGCCGCTGAGCCTGCGCATACGGAGCCTGTGCTCCGCAACGGGAGAGGCCACAGCAGTGAGAGGCCCGCGTACTGCCAAAAAAAAAAAAAAAAAAAAAAAAAAATCATTTAAGGAGGCATGTGATGGTTAATGAGAGGTTTGCTCTATTTAGGAGCACGTAATAGCTTCTCGGGTAGAATCTGCAGCATTTGCAGGAATGGAGGTGGCTGGTAAAACGTGTGTGTGTGTGTTCCTTCCTGTTTGGACTCAACACATCTGAGGCGTCAAATGGAGATATGGACAAAAATCAATGAAGGGCTGTCAAGAAAGGAGCAAATAAAGACAGACTAGGCATGGGACTATTAAATTTGTTTGACATAATTGTCTTCATGTGATTAAGTACATGGTGCTTTAAGTAGGAACTGCTGGAAGGAGATCATTTATTTATTCATCAAACTTTCAAAGAATACCCACCATAAAAATAATACCAATCTTTCATAGTAAGTGCCAGCCACTGTTCAAAGCACTGGAGCTTTAAAAGTAAATAAGACACAGCCCCTGCCCTCCCGCTCCCAATAGAAACACACAGGCGCATCTCAGTGTTCCTGTCACCTCCACAGGGGGTCCTGCCAGACCACCTTACCTAAAGCAGATACCCCTCTTGCCCCCACCATTGTGCTCCATTGTGACAACCAGCCTATTTACTTTGTGGCACTTACTCCATTAGACTGTCCCACCTAAGAGTTAGCTTCAGGAAGGCAACGGTCCTGCTCCCTCATTTCCTTGCCAGTCCCTGGGCCTTAGCCCAGTGTCTCGCACATAGGGAGTAATCAATTTCAATTTAAGTAATTAATGAGTGTCAGGAGTGGCAATGGAGGAATACCCAAAGCCACCCACAAGGGTAAGGTGGGTCTGGAGAAGGAGCTCAGGAGGCAGAGCATCCTGACGTAGAGCACGAGTCTCCACATCCCCAGCAATTCCATAAGCCTTACCTCTCAGCCTCTCCTCCGAGGCCAGTGCTACAGTCCCTCCGGGGAGGCTGGGACCCGGGCAGGTCAGCCAAGCGGAGGGCTAGGAGGTGAGGCCACCAGTGGGGTTGTCCGTCCTGTACCCACCTGCCCTCCTTCCTCACCCCTCCTACTGCTGGGCCACCTTGTCATCTGGGGCATCACTAGGCAGGTATTTCCCATCAGATATGCAAGGGGAAGTGCCCTAACATGACACACACACACCCCATTCCCTTTCCTCTTTCCATCCTCCCCCGATTACCTGATTACCCATTCCTCCTGAAGAGCCCAGAACCACTCACCTGGGGGAGGGTGGGTCGGCTCACACTCGAGCTCCTGGCCCTCTGCCTGTCGTCCCCCAGAGTCTGGCTCATGCCGAGGGCGCACCATCATTTTCCTGAGACAGTCCCTTCACCGCCTGCCAGGGCGCCCCGGATACTGGCTAATACCGTCATTTTGTTAGTTGGAGCTTTTGGGTGCATTTCTTCTTATTTCATTTTTCTTACTGATGTGTTTTCTTCCACTGGGGCTGCAAAGCTCATTATTTGTATAACGTGCCTGTTTATTATTTATGGCAAGACTCAGGTTTCCAGGGCGCTTTATGATTGTTATTTAATTAGCTCGGCGCCTTGGAACAAGGAGCCCACCATTTCCATTCTCCTGCCTCCATCTGACAGTGGATTTCAGAGCTTTTCCCCAGACCTGTTCCTCCAGCCACCAGCCCTCCCTGCTGCTCTAAGGCGAGCTGGGGGCCATCTAGACCACAGACCCTGCCAAGCTCCTTTTCAGACTTCAGTTTCCCTCACACCCCTCTCCAATCCTCTGCAAGACCTAGAAATGTTACCTCCCGACTGTCTCTCGAATCCGACCACCTCTGCCCATCTGACGGCCAGCGCCCTTACCCATCGCCAACGCCCCCTGACCAGGACTGCAGCTGTGCTCTCCTAACTGGTTCCTTGTGTCCATCAAGCTCAGCCCCTTCCCTCCCAGTTCTTCTTCCATCCTTTAGCCACAGCAATAGTTCAAAATGCAAATCTGAAAATGTCACTTTCCTCTTGAAAATATTTCAATAGCTTTCTATTGCCGGTAGGGAAAATACCTAAATGCTCGGCATGTTTTATAAGGCTCTCTGTGACCTAGTTGCTACCAACCCCCTTGGCCTCATGTTGCCCCCTTAATACTCTGTACTCCAGTCACATCAGCGTGCTTTGGCTCCTCCAACAGGGCATATTCCCGCCTGCCATACAGCCTTTGTCTACACTGGTCCCCCCTCTTAGGATACTGGCCACGCTCGCCACACCCCATCCCCAAACCCTTCACATAGTGACCCCTGCTCAACTTGCAGATCTCAGCTGAAGTGTCACTTCTCCAGTGAGGCATCCTCAGACCCACCCCTCCCCAGTCTCGATCAAGTTTCTGTGTTACATGGTCTCATATTTCTTTCCTTCCAAGGGCTTAGCTCAGTCTGTACATAGAAGTGCATTTTGCAATTATTTAGCTCAGACCTGTTTCCCTTCCCAAGTCTGTAAGTTCTGCTTGGTCTCCATTATCTCCCAGGATAATGTTTCATGGCATCACGTTTGCACAAAGTAGACAATGAAAGAAGAGCAAGGACAGTGAACTTCTCTGCCCCTGGGCAGTGGCTCCCAAGATGCTGGGACTGGGCAACTTGAGAATCACAGAGGAAACATTAGAAATCACCTGGAAAAGAGGAAGCCGAGACTCAGGACAGGGATGGGCTTGCCCAGAACAGCACAGCTGGCGAGCGGTACAGCGAAGTCTTGAACCCAGACTCCTGAGCCTAAGTCCACCCCCCTCCCAGGTCTTCCATTTTTATTTTAGGCATTCAGGCTTTGCTGTCTAGAGCTTATGTTTACTTTATAGGTAAAGAACTCTCATTTTCTTGGACCATTTCTGGGGGTGGGGGGTGGACCATGTTTTGAAAGAGACAAGAAGCAAGGACCTCTGGAGAAAAGGAAGGGAAGTAGGTTTTTTTGATACAGAGGTATGTTTTGACATGAAACATATTCCTATGAGCCCAGTACTGTGCCGGGTACAGGAGCTTCAGAGGCTGGATACAGCCTCCGTCCTCAGGAACTTCATCCTCCACTTGGAGAGATTAGACATATTTCATGTCAAGTTGATTTTGGGGTTGTTTTGGTTTTGTTTTTTCTCTTTAGCCTTGTGGTTAGTATGCTTAATGGTTAAGCACTGTGGCTTGGGAGACACAGAAATTTAGGTATCGTCAGGTTTAGAACCATATCTGCAGGTTTAGAACCATATCATCAGAGATTCTCAAGGCCAGAAGGGACCCAAGGTCATCTAGTCTACACCCTCTTCTGATGGCTCACTAGCCCTGCCAAGTACCAATCCACGTAAATACTTTTGAGTACTGTGGTGCTGCGTGCTGATTCATTCACCAACCATGTATTAAGTGCTAACTCCATGCCCAGCACTGTGCTGGGCCCTTGGCATGTAAAGACACAGTCCCTGTCCCAAGGATATCACAGCAATTACAACACAGCGTCATAATGGCTGTAACCCGGTGTGTAAAGAGCTATGGGAGCAGAGAAGAGGAATCCAGTCAAACTGTAGGCCAGGTGAGCAGGGCCCAGGAAAGCCTCCTGGAGAAAGTGATACCTGAGCCCTGGGAACAAATTTTATTCTAAGAGGCTATTGTAATACCTGCACCCCAATGTTCACAGCAGCACTATTTACAATAGCCAGGACATGGAGGCAACCTAAGTGTCCATCGATAGATGAATGGATAAAGAAGATGTGGTTCATATATACAACGGAATATTACTCAGCCATAAAATGTAATAATAATAACGCCACTTGCAGCAACATGGATGAACCTAGAGATTGTCGCACTGAGTGAAGTTAAGTCAGGCAAAGAAAGACAAATACCATATGACATCACTTATAGGTGGAATCTAAAAAATGATACAAATGAACTTATGTACAAAACAGAAACAGACTCACGGACATAGAAAACAAACTGATTTCCAAAGGGGAAGGGGGGGAAGGATAAGCTGGGAGATTGGGATTAACAAATACACTCCACTATATAAAATAGATAAACAACGAGGACCTACTGTATAGCATAGGGAATTCTACTTAATACTCTGTAATGGCCTACATGGGAATAGAATCTAAAAAAAGAGCTCATATATGTATATGTATAACTGATCACTTTGCTGTACACCTGAAACTAGCGCAACATTGTAAATAACTATACTTTAGTAAAAACTTAAAAAAAAATAAGAGGTCATTGCAGCCTATGCTTGAATCCCTCCAAAGACAGGAAACTCACTGCCTACCAAGGCCGTGGGCAGCTCCTCGGCCAGGCTCTTATAAAGGAGTTTCAAATAGAAAACACCCCTTCAACCCCGAGAGTCTACAGTTTTGTCATTCTGGCTGCACTGGGGACAATGGGACCGAGGGACAGGTAGCAGCCACTGGCCAAAATCCCGGGGTCTCACCCCACGCCACCTATGCCCTAAGTAGGCATCCTTTCCTCTCTCTGCCTCCCCTTGCCCATCCTCAGCCAGCCCCAGAGGCTGCATCACTGAATGCTGAGACCCTCCCTCCACCCTCCTCCCCAGGGAGGGACAGTCTGAATAAATGAGGGTGCCTAACGGCCTGCGGTACCATAAAGTTTTAGAGCTGTGTGCCGGAATGAGCAGGTTCAGGCCGAGATGAATTATCCAGACCTTTTATCAAAGGAGAGTCAATAAAAACCTGACTCAGAGTGGCCGTGTCACACAACCGAGCCCCGTGCTCTGGAAATAGTAATCGGCGGGTGCGTCTCCCCCCAGTCCATCTGCTTTCTTCCCTATACCTTTCCTTCTCCAAAGTATTCGTTTCCATGGTAACTGTGTTGTTACGGGTGTGGGAGGAGTTTAATGACATTCAGAAGTACCAGATCAAGTCCATTTATATAATGGTTTGAAATACACATAATGGCCTGTGGCATATAGGGCACGGTGACAGTTTCAGTAACTGCGTACAGACTGTGGGATAAATAGAGCGATGTGACACTCCCCCCAACCCCCAAATCAAACGTACCAGGAATAACCACTATTCTTAGTACAAGAGCAGAACTTCTCAACCATTACTCAGGAAAGGGTCTCAAAACACAACACCGAGCTGTTCTCTCGTTGAGGAAGGATGCTGGCCAGACTGTGGGTCCTCTGCACCTGCCAAGGTTTGACCAGGTGTCAGGTGGGGCAGGTGCAGAGGAGAGGAAGTAGCAGCCGTCCTGCCCTGGGAGCCCCGGGCACCCGCCTCGGCCAGCCCGCGCTAGGACATGGGCTTCAGGTGCCAGTGCTTATGGTTCCTTTCTGTCTGATTCAGAAAAGACTCATCAGGTACCCACCGTGTGCCTGGCGCTAAGGGTGATGTGGTGATGAAAAACACGTAGAAGAGGCCCTTACCTTAGCTCGGGTTCCCCCAGAAGCAGACCCTAAGCACAGACTCATCCAGGAGGTGCCGACAGCTCCAGAAGGACGGTAGGGCATTGACAAGAGAAAGGGAAGGCGTCCAAAACAGAGGGTACCATCAGGTCCCTGAACGGGGGGCAGCTGGAGCCTCATCCCAGTGGGGGGTTCTGGGAAGTGCTGTGGAATCCATGCCTCACAGTCAGGCCACCCGAGGATCTGGCTTATCTACAGAGCACTCTTGCCAGTAACTGGCTGAGGGCTGCTCGGGTCGGGGTGTTCGCTCCCTGGCACTTCTGTCCTGCTCTTTGCAAGGACAGGGTGGCCTCTGCAGCTGAAGAGGAAGACCTCAGGAGAAGGGCAGCAGATGCTGGCAGCTGGGAGTCGGCCTGAGGGATACAGGTGGGGCACTGGCAGAGTCGGCTACAGCCCCCAGGGAATTTTGAGTCCAATGGGGAGACAGGCACATAATGAAATAGCAGGAGGCAGGGTGGTGGGAGAGCTAGAGGGGGGTGCAGGTGAGATGCTCTTGGAGCACAGAGGTGGCGGGAGCCATTTGTCTGACTGCAGTAAGACTGGAGGGACTTGGGGAGAGCGGCAGAAGGGAGGGGGCAGCTAGCCCGCAAAGCTGTGGGGCTAGGGAGGCACTTTCACACACATGTCTTCAATCCTCATGACATCACAAAGTGGGTGGTGTTAGCTCCATTTTGAGGACAAAGCAAGTGAGGCTCAGAGAGATTAAGTCATCTACCAAAGGCATGGAGCTAAGATTCAAACCCTCGTCTTCTTACGCCTACTCTGTTTCGGGGAGCTTTGTGTATTTGGGGAGATGGGGATGGGGTAATTCCCTCCGTCACTGTCAAAGGCAGACGTGACCAGAGCCTGTTGTGCATCCGTGTAGATTTCTCCCCTTGGCCATGGACTGCCCACTCCCGTATCTCCCCGCATTGCACTGTCCATGGACCCACACTCAACCAGTCAGACAGCCCCTCTGATCCCGCCCCAGATGTAAGCAGGACTGACTGTACCTAATATTGAGTGAATTATCTGGAACTCACAGCCCTGCGGGTACAGGAAAGAGAAGAGGCAGCCTGAGGGGAGGGCTTCAGCTCTAACGGCCCCGCGAGCATGTCTGCTGCCTGTCGCCCTCCCAGCCCTGCTCCAAACTCCACTGCCTCAGGAAATACGGCGAGGAGGGATCACGTACACGCATTTCCCTGGAGCAGCATTTCTGTAGCAGGTTAATAGTTTTTCTGTGAAATAGAGTCTGCATAGTTAAATAAGGTGGGCAGAGGCTGGGTTAACTCTGATTAAAGAAGTCTCTCCTACTGAACCTCTCAGAGCCTTTACTATGCCAAAGGGCCTGGTGAACCCCCAAAAGGAGGATATGGTTCTCGGAGTTTCCCAAACTTACTTGACCACAAAACGCTTTCCCTAGAGCACGTTTTAGGACTAGGATTTCTTGGAATCCACTTTGGGACAGAATGGTTTAAGGCCAGCTCTGCCACTGAGCTTTGTCAAGTAAGAATAAATGAAGCTGCCTCATGAGGATCAGTAAAACCACAGGGATGAAAACCCTTTACAAACTATAAAGGAAATGGTCCTACTGTTTATTCACATAAAGCAAACACACTGAGTTTCCCAGAGAACATTTCATTCGGAGTCCAAAAGAATAGTAATAATAATAATTAATAATGTTTTTTAAGTAATAAGTTCTGCTCCTGACTAGGCATGTGACCTTGACCTTGATCTCTCTTGACCTATGTTTTCTCATCTGCAAAATGGGTGTACTCGCGATGCCAGCCCTCTTTCCTCCGTGAATTTGTTGCAATGATAAAATACGCACAATGGTTGTACGGGTGCTTTGAGAAGGCATAAAGCACCATAAAATGCAAGGCATTATTATTAGTGTTCCAGGTTAATACCCTCAATTCAGTCCCACTTGTGCTCAGACCAAAACAGGAGACGTGTTGGGGGAGGGGATCGGCTAGTAGGAGACATAACAATGACTAATAATTTTCATCCATATTTGTGATGTTAGGAACCTTGTATGAGCATGTCGCTGAGGGGAGAGAATGAATATTTCATGAGTGGGCACTAAATGTAGTATTAAGATGAGATGGACAGAAAGAGCCCCGCTTGCCTCCGCCTCCAGGTGCGGCTGGGAAGTCAGCACAGGTCCAGGCTCATGAGTGGCTCTGGGGAGCAGGGCACCCAGTCAGGAGGGAAGAGCACAGCCCTCAGCACAGATGGGGAGCCGTCCAGCTCGGACTGGCCGGGGGACTCCTGTCCGGGGAAGCAGGAGAGCCAGCGCCCAGTCCATATTCCAGGTGGGTAGCCTTGGGCAAGTGACTGTCACCAGCCTGGGCCTCCACTTCCACACTGTAAAATGGGGTGATAAGATCAGCCCTGCACAGCTGCAAGGTCTCAATCCAAGCTCGATTGTTTGGAAGACGGCTTTGCAATGCACTCAGGTGGGAAGTGTTATTATTCATGGATTCACTCGGCCACAGCCATTGAACACCTACCATGTGCCAACCACTGCCACTGTCACAAACACTGTTGGCACCATGTGCCAACCACTGCCACTGTCTAAACACTGCGTTCATCACTTTATACACATCACCTGGTTTAACCATCACCACGATCCTGAGAGGTATCTGTTACTACTCCCACTTTCTACATGAGGAAAGAAAACCCGGGAAAGATAAATAACTTGCCCAAAGCCATACAGCTAGTAAATGGCAGAGTCCGGGGTGGTATGAAGCCCAAACCCTTCATTCTACACCGACGGCCCATCTTTGTCTGGACTTCTGCAGAACTGGTAGGTACTCAGCCTCCACCCGCCAGCAATTCCCTATTCCATTCATGCCTTGTGCTCCCCCTACCTGCCTCGCCATCCCCTCTTGGCCCTCCAGGATACCCTCCCTTTGTTTTCCAACCCCTACTCCCTTTTTCCAAGTCTCTTTTAAAAGGTCTGTCTCCCATACGGTGGTCACCCTGAGGTTCTAATTTCCGTCCCCATCCATCAAGACCTTTGCCTCCCAAGACCCTGGGCAGCCTGTATCTCTTATCTGGACCAGCCATCGAGTGGTGTAAAGATTGAACACCTCCCCCTTAAATGCCCTCAGAAGATGAAGCAAGGACAGATGGGGCCTTGCCAGGGATAAACCCAGCCAAGTCTTCCCCGCCTCCTGACGGATGCCTCTGGAGGAGGCTCCTGGCTCTCTCCATCTGCCCCACAGCATGAGGACACCACCATCCCTGCAAATCGCTTCCCTATAGGGCATAACTTCCGTGTTATCTCGGCTCAGCCCTCCTCCAGAGATGAAGAGATTGTTTTAAACCTGCCGCTCCACTACCTCTGCTTCTGGCTTCCAACACCATTAAGTTTCATTATAACGAATAAACACCACAATGACATTTATAAGTTACCACTGAGCACAGAAGCACAAATATGAAGCAGATAAACTGGACGTGATCCAAATAATTACTGCAGGCAATACTGGGCTTAGTTTGAGCTGGCAGCCAGGTACCGAGTAATTTATTAGATTGCGTAAGGCAGTGTTGCACGTTGCGTTTTTCATTATTGTGTCTCTTCCCCTCTCCGCGGTCTAAATAGGTTAGAGGAGTTTAGACAGTGCACTGCTGAACAAAGACAGACTTTGCTCAAGCAGATGGAGGCTGGGAAGTGTCCAGGAACGGCTGCTTCCTGACCAGCACAGCACTTGTGAGAGAAGAGAGGGTTTCAGATGATCTCGATTCTGCCAGCCAAGGACAGTTCCCTCTACCCGGCACCCACTGGCCCAGATACAGAAAGAGGCCCAGTGGAGGGAATAAATGGAAGGACTGGATGGAGCCCCCAGGACACCAGGCCTGGTTCCTGCTGCTGGCTTCCTGCTGAGTTCCTATGTGTTCATCCAAAGACCCTCTCTACCAAAAGGCCCTCCAGAGCCCCGGGCAGCCCCGGGCAGCCGCAGGGCCCAGTCCCAGACCTCTCCTGCTATAAAGAAAGGGGAAGGAAGCAGTCTGCCAGCCAACTCTGAGAAACAAAGCAACGAGAGCTGGCTACCAGCTGCCACCTCCCTGCCAAACCCAAACTCATAAAGTTTGATTCAAGGGGTTACGATACCTCCTATTCAGAGTCCCTCCTGCCCCATATTCTCCAGGCTTAGTAAATTAGCCAATAAGCAGCAAGGACCTGTCGTTATTGTGCAGTTAAACGGTATTTGCCCAGTAAATCCTGAGTAGAGTACTAACGGTGATATACAGGAACTAATTACGGACAGGAATTCTCTCCCCAAGACACCAAGTGGTACCGGATATTGTTACATTTCGGGGAGGGGGCTTGAAAGCTGCTCTGTTCTCTCCAGTGAAGCCATGAGTAGCTCTCCTATCAGAGGAGTCGGCCCCTCCAGGGGCACTTCAGGTTGGAAACAGAGACGTCCTGGGAGAGCCTTCTCCCAGAAAGACTCCCATTCGCTGCCCCCAATCCCGTGCCCAGTAGAAGGCTGGGCACCACCTGGTCCTCCTTGGGTCACCTTTACAACAGAGAAGACGCTCCACGTCACAGCGGCTGTTTCAAAGGCCCGAAGCTCCAGCCCTGTAGGACATGGAAGTCATTCCTCACACGGCCCTGGATTGCGCTAAGAAAGCTATTTCAGGGGGTCGGCCTATGCAAAGGGCTTCTGAACAAGGATGCAGCAGGGTGGCCCATGCCTCTGCCTGGGTGTGAATGACTTTTGCCCTAAACTGTCGTTTACGGAGCTGATCTCAGGCCCAGGGGCTCCCCGGGAGGATCAGAGGTTTCTTGGCTGACTGTGGTCTGCAGGTGGGACAGGGCCTGTGACCAGCAGCGAGAAGCAGATGTCCCTTCAGCTTCCTGTGTGTTTGGGGAGCACAGCTGGGGGCAGCTGGAGGACATAGTAGCCAGCCTCTGCTTTCTGAAGAGGAAACCACACAGCTCAAACACTCTCAGGGCTTACCAGGGACTGTCTAGTAAACAAAGGCCCATAACTGGAGTCAGATGGTTCAGACACCAGCCCTCCAGTGCACATGGTGACCTTGGATGGGTTTCTTAACCTCTCTGAGCTTCCGTTTCCTAATCCGTAAAGTGAGATTGATTCTCTCAACCCCTCGGGATTACTGATGTGAAAATAGCTTGCCTGCAATTGAGGCTACCGCTTCCAAGGAGTAGCCCATCCCACCCCATCCTTCTGCAACGCCTGGGCTCAGTGACCCAGCCTCAGCCTCCTGGAAAGGAAGACAAGCCCTCAGCCCATCTGGCACCCCCAGCAGCCTGCACACTCCCTCGCCTTCCTCTCAAGGTGCTTCCAGCACAAAATCTCTCCTTTACCAACATCTCCACTTCAAACAATCAAAACAAAGACAGGGCAGTAACTGCAAGTTAGTTTTATTTTGTTTCCTTTGTTGCTGCATTCTCAGGGTTGAAGCAGATAATCTGAGCCCTTCCCAGGGCCACTGTTAGGCGGTGACAGGAGAGGCCGTATGACACAGAAGAGGGCTGGCATGGGGCATACACTTGCATTAGGACCTTGGCTGTCATCACTCTGAACCTCGACATTCAAGTGTCTACATCAGGACTGATGATAGAATCTTTTTGACAGGGTGTCAGGGGAGTAGCTTAAGTAAAATAATGTAAGTGAAGAGCTTTGTGATGTATAAAGCATATACAAAAGTTAGTTGTGGTTAATATCCTAGAGCAGCCAGAAGACAAGACCCAGAATCCCAGGGCTGTGAGAAGAATCGCCTTTTTAATTAGACACATATATAGTCAGCTCTCAGGTATCTTTGGCAAATATCCCCATTCCTGGCACATGGTCTCACGAAGATGCTTAATGAAGTCCTCTGTTAACATTTCACAGCTTCTTATTTTTTTCTTATTTGCATGCAGCCCAAAGGGAATGAAAGTCCTTTAAAGGCAAAATCAGCTAAGATCTCCATCCCCTCCTGAAGAAAGTGTGAGCCATAAAGACAGCAAGCTGGGGAGGGTGAGTGGACGAGTACCAGGGGTGATGTTTTCCACCCAGCTGAGCAGGAGGCCAGAGGGAGCTTCATCGCTGGGTTTTTGTGGCTTTTCATAAGTATTAAAAATTCCCTGGGGCTTCCCTCGTGGCGCAGTGGTTGAGAGTCCGCCTGCCGATGCAGGGGACACGGGTTCGTGCCCCGGTCCGGGAAGATCCCACATGCCGCGGAGCGGCTGGGCCTGTGAGCCATGGCCGCTGAGCCTGCGCGTCCGGAGCCTGTGCTCCGCAACGGGAGAGGCCACAACAGTGAGAGGCCCGCGTACTGCAAAAAAAAAAAATTCCCAGGACATCAAACACATCCATATTCAAACATGAATACCAAAATGCATTCCAGCGTTGAAAATAAATGTCACTTAGGATTATTCATTATTTTGAAATGTCCATCATTTTGGATTATTCACACCTTTGCTCCTCTCCATTAACAAAGATCATGAAGAGTGGATTGTCAAATCTACAATGAGGTACCAACTCACATCAGTCAGAATGGCCATCCTTAAAAAGTCTACAGATATCAAAGGCTGGAGAGGGCGTGGAGAAAAGGGAACCCTCCTACACCGTTGGTGGGGATGTAAGTTGGTACAGCCACTGTGGAGAACAATACGGAGGTTCCTCAGAAAATTAAAAATAGAATTACCATATGATTCAGGAATCCCACTCCTGGGCACATATCTGGACAAAACTATAATGCAAAAAGATACATGCACCCCTACGTTCACAGCAGCACTATTCACAATAGTCAAGACATGGAAACAACCTAAATGTCCATCCACAGAAGAATGTATAAAGAAGACATGGTATATATGCACAATGGAATACTAGTCAGCCATAAAAAAGGGACAAAATAATGCCATTTGCAGCAACATGGATGCAACTAGAGATTATCATACTAAGTGAAGGAAGTCAGAAAGATAAAGGCAAATACAATATGATATCACTTATTGTGGAATCTAAAATATGACACAAACGAACCTATCTACAAAGCAGCAACTGACTCATAGACATAGAGAATAGACTTGTGGTTGCCAAGGGCGAGGTGGGTGGCAGGGGGATTGGGGGAGGGATGGACTGGGATTTGGGGGTTAGTAGATGCAAACTATTACGTATAGAATGGATGGACAAGAAGGTCCCACTGTACAGCACAGGGAACTATATACACTGTCCTGGGATAAACCATAATGGAAAAGAATATAAAAAAGAATGTATATATGTGTGTAACTGAGTCACTTTGCTGTACAGCAGAAATTAACACAACATTGTAAATCAACTATTCTTCAATTTAAAAAAACAAGAAGAGTGGATTGTATTTGGGCTCTAAGAGGGCACAAATTCAGGACATTGCACTGAGATGATCTGCTTCCAATCAGGAAGGTCTTCAGCAGTCACAAGAAGATTCTTCCATAAACACCAGGTCTGAGTTGTTGTCGCTAATGCAGTGTTTAGTGAGTGACCCAGAAGTAACCCGTGCTTCAAGGCCAGGCTGCCTCAGCCACAGTGTCCCCTGGATCCCCAGGCCTGCTTTGCACCTGTCAGTGGGACACAGCAATGTTACCCTTCCTGGAACACCTGGAGACCAGCAAAACTGCCCAGGTCCTTCTGATTCCAGGAACATTTAACAGAGGGACCTTGGGGTCCACTGCAGGGGTCCAAGGGGCCAGACTCTGTCCTTCCATCTCCATCCCAGTTCTGTCTCCAACCACGTTATACACTGAGGTTCCACACAAGATTCCATCAACAAAAGGGTATGTGCACTAAGAAAAGTGTGGGAGCTACTGACCTCATCCAGGATCTTCACTGTGCAGCTGAGAAAACCACGGGATGCTCAGAGACAGACAGCAGCTTGACCAAGGCCACACAGGGACAGAGCCAAGATGGGAAAGGATGCAGTCCCTCTGAGCCTGGGCTGTTTGCCTACAACAGTGCTTCTCAGATGTGGACCAAAAACCACCTGGGAAGCTGTGAAAATCCAGATTCCTTGGCCCAGCTCAGACCCACCATCTTGAAATCTCTGTCTTGATGCCCAGGAAACTGTATTTTTAGCAAGTTCCCCAGGTGATTCTCATGCATACAGAAGTTTTAGAATAACCCGCAACTGGCAAGGCCTATACCAGCATACAAATGATTTTTTTAAGATGTTTGTTTTTTAAAAAACGATTCAGGGGCCTCCCTGGTGGTGCAGTGGTTAAGAATCCGCCTGCCAGTGCAGGGGACACGGGTTCGAGCCCTGGTCCGGGAAGATCCCACATGCCACGGAGCAACTAAGCCCGTGTGCCACAACTACTGAGCCTGCGCTCTAGAGGCCATGAGCTACACCTACTGAGCCCGTGCACCTAGAGCCCACGCTCCGCAACAAGAGAAACCACCGCAATGAGAAGCCCATGCAATGCAATGAAGAGTAGCCCCCGCTCGCTGCAACTAGAGGAAGCCAGCGTGCAGCAACAAAGACCCAACACAGCCAAAAATAAATAAAAATAAAAATAAATTTTAAAAAGTGATTTAGGACATAGATATTCCCCAAATAGACCAAATGGTCTTAGGAGATTTGCTTTTACTTCCTTGTACCTCAGTTTTATTCTTTTGGGCCTTAGCACACACACACACACACACACACACACACACACACACACACACACACAAAATAAGACTTTGGATAAATCAGAACACAGAACATTAGGGCTGAAAGGGGGAACCTAAGGGATTGACTGCTAGTCTAAACCCTGCATTTACAGATGGGAGTTGAGTCTCAGAGATGGGAAGGGTCAGGCCCAAGAGCACACAGCTAAGAGGTGGCAGATGCAGCACCAAACTGGTACCTTCTGGGCCTGGGTGCTCACAGCTTCCTATGTCCGGACAGCATCTCTTATAAAAGGGAACAGGACTCGCTGGACTTCCTAGGGCAGGATCCGTGGCCCCGCCTCCAGCCTAAGCCGGTGGCTCCCAAGCTGCTGTGCTCTAAGAGGGTACCACAGGAGCTCTGTCTGCCTGTAACTGATGCCTGCAGCTACCTCTCGGGCTAATGACCATCACTGCTCTTCAGCCCCACTTTCTTTATTTCATGCTACTCCCTGAACCCAACAATGGTTCAGTGAGCACATATTCCAATCCCAAAGACACAAGAGCCCGAGACTCAGAGAAATAAGCGGGCTTAGCCTGGGCCCCTGGCCAGCCAGCAGGAGGCCTGGGATGTCCTCCAGTGTCCTAGCCTTCAGAGGCTGCCCGAGTGTCTCCCATCTCTACCCTCCCCCATCGCCACCACCTAAGCCCACATTGCTCTGCCCTTCCCATCTCGGTCAGACTCCAGGATGACCGCAGGCAGGGATGGATGGGCGCTTCACAGGCACCGACGCGCCAGTATTTCCAGCAGCCCTTATCAGTGTCTTCTTGGCATCCAGAACTTGGCTAAATGGATGGGGGGCCACCTCTCCCAGCCACTAATGAACTCAGGGCAGGCTCGGGCTGGGGCTACAGGCTGAAAATCAGGAGGCGAAGGATTTATAGTGCCTTTGGAGTCACCCTGCCTCGGCCAGCCCCATTGTTTTTCATTAGAGCCCCACGCTGTCCAGGATAACCTTGGCAGACTGCGTGTCCTAGGGAGAGCCGTGTGAGGTTGGGAGAATCACAGCCTTGCCCGGCTGCCCCAGCTCAGGCAAGGAACGAGGTGGGAGAACGTGCCCACAGTACTTCTGCCCCTCATCCAGCCCTGGGAAGAGTAGTCACTCTCTCCCGTGTAAGCCCCAATAAAAATTCAGCACAATTTTTGGAACGTTCATGATATTGGCAAGCTTCCCCTCACCTGTGTTTCAGAGTCAAGGCTACCAACAGCTGCAAATGGCAATGCTGGGGTTGAAAGTATGTCCCAGCCTCTCTCCCAGCAGAGGTCCAGGAGAAACAGACAACGGAGAGAAGGCTTGTCTTCCACCCCTGCCTATTCTTCTGGCTTCTCTGTATTTCCAATCCTGGTCCAAAGGAAGGAGATTGACCTCTTTCCATCCCAACAGGGCTCTAAGCCTGTGCAGACCTTGACAGGAGTTAGACGTGCCACCCGAGGCAGTTGCCCCCTATACTCCCAGCCTGGAGCAACCGTGTCCCTCTTAGTCACATCAACACCTGTAACTTTCCAGATTTGCAGATGAGTTCTCAGGTCAACACCCAATGAGAGGACACGTAGCGAAAACCCTTCTCCCACTGCCTGAGCCATAGTGATGCTCAGTAAGTGTGAGTGAATCCCACCTCCTTCCGCCAGACGCAAGGATCCAACTACAACCAGGGCATCTTCTCTCTTCTCCTGAGTGATTCCGGGCCCCTCTCCACAAACATATTTACAACTGAGCTCACTGCCCTCCCCCAAACCTGCTTCTTCCCCTGAGACAGCAGTGGTTCCAGTAGTCACCCATTCACCCCGTTCTGCAGGCCAGGGAGAGGGGGGCCTTTAGCCCTCTATCCTCCTCGTCCCACAAGTGCTATCAACTCTACCTCCGTTGGTTCCTAAATCCATTTCCTTCCTTCCACGGCTGCCGCTTCAGCCTGAGCCCTTAGGAGCAAAACCCTCCTCCTCAGTCTTCCTGCCTTCAGTTTATCCTTCCTCATCCACCCTCCTCACTGTGGCCACTGTGATCATTCTCAAACTCAGACCTGAGCCTGTGGGTCAAAACCAGTAATGGGGGCTTCCCTGGTGGTGCAGTGGTTGAGAGTCCGCCTGCCGATGCAGAGGACACGGGTTCGTGCCCCGGTCCGGGAAGATCCCACATGCCACAGAGCGGCTGGGCCCGTGAGCCATGGCCACTGAGCCTGCGTGTCCGGAGCCTGTGCTCCACAACGGGAGAGGCCACAACAGTGAGAGGCCCGCGTACCGCAAAAAAAAAAAAAAAAAAGAGTAATGATTTCTCATTAGTGCAAACTTCTTACTGTGCATCCCAGGGCCTGACGCAGCTGGACCTACCACGTTCTCTCGATACACATCCTACGTGCACAGAGGCCACGCGCCCATCACACCAGGCTCGCAGTGAGAGGGCATGCAGGACCCTGTGTGCTTTCCTCAAAGCGTCCTGTTCATTCTCACAAACAACCCAGCAAGCGTGATTTCCATCCTATGGGGAAAGTGAGGTTCAGAGTAACTAAGAAATTTGCCCAGGGTCGCACAGCTGTAACAGCACAGCCAGAGATCACACCTGGACCATGTGACGTCCGTGCTTTTATTCCCTGAACGCATTCTGACCTCCTCGCTTTCCTTACGCCGTCCCCATCCCAGGGAACGTTTCCTCCTTGCCCTCAGCTTGCTAACCCTTCCAGGCCATTTCCAAAGCCAGCCCTTCGGCAACTCCTTTCCCCATTCTCCCAGAAGGAAAAATCTTTCTTCCTTGGGACTTTCTTTTTTTATTATTATTATATAAGTTTCAGGGGAACACATAGTGATTCACAATTTTTTTATTATTATTAGTTTATTTATTTATGGCTGCACTGGGTCTTCGTTGCTGTGCACAGGCTCTCTCTAGTTGCGGCGAGTTGGGGCTACTCTTCATTCCGTTGCGTGGGCTTATTGCAGTGGCTTCTCTTATTGCGAAGCATGGACTCTAGGCGTGCAGCTCTCAGTAGTTGTAGCACATGGGCTCAGTAGTGTGGCTCGCAGGCCCTAGAGCGCAGGCTCAGTAGTTGTGGCGCATGGGGCTTAGGTGCTCCGAGGCATGTGGGATCTTCCTGGACCAGGGCTCAAACCCATGTCCCCTGCCTTGGCAGGCAGATTCTTAACCACGGCGCCACCAGGGAAGCCCTAGTGAGTCACAATTTTTAAAGGTTATACTCCATTTATAATTATTAAAGAATGTTGACTCTATCCTCTGTGTTGTAGAGTACATCCTTGCAGCTTACTTACCTTATCCACAGTAGTTCGCACCTCTTAATCCCCTACCCCTCTCTTGCCCCTCCCTGCTTTGCTCTCCCTACTGGTAACCAAGAGTTTGTTCTCTGTATCTGTGAGTCTGTTTCCGGTCTGTGATATTCTTAGGACTTTATACCTCACTTGCGGCACCTTTTATTTTAGTTCCCTGTGCACGTATTTGTCGCCTCCAGACACTAAGCTCCTTGTCGTGCAAAATACATCAGTCCCTCCTCCGCATCCCCACACCTGGCCAGGGGTCTTGGAGATTGATGGGGTGGGACCTGCCCCTGTGTGTGGCCAACGGCACATCCCTGGTACCATTACACCCCGTAATGATCCGTCTTATTATTAGTCAGGGGGCTAGGACATAACCCCATAACCCCCAATTCCGCTCCCCTGAGTAGGTCACAACAGGGCATTCCAGAAATTGCCCCAAACTCATTGTCCTGCATTAAGAGCTGGCCCTGTGCTGAGCCACAGGATAGCAGCAGAAGTCAAGACTTGGGCCTCCAGGCACGGTCTGAGCCACCTGCCCTGGTCCTTTCCCACCTGCCTGGCACTGCTGGTGTCAGCTGAGCGCTGGGCTGGCTCCTGCCTCCCCTCCCTTCCACCCATCTGTTCGCTTCTTGGACCCTGTGCAGCTTCCCTTAATCTCATAAGAGGCAATTTGCGTGCTCCGGGCTGGGAAAAACCTGGCAACAAATAATCCCCGGTACAAGTATTCTTAAGCCTTCCCCAACTGGTCACTAATAGCAGAACAGACGGCGACATTTGCGCCTTTTCTGCATGGTTGACCAGGTAGCTCTGGGAGGCTGAAACCAGTAAAGGCAGGGCTGCAGGAGGCTCGGATGCTCACCGCTCTCACCCGCATGACTCATGGGAAGAAGCAGGTTCTAATCGGTCCAACTTCACATTTGCAAAGCCTCCTTTCCCATCCCTGGGACCCCTCGTGGCTCCGGTTTTAATAGTCCTGGGCTCAGGAAAGACTCACGAATAGTGATGAAAATTAGAACAAACCTTTATGAAACACCTTGTGTGTGCCCAGATCATTTACACACGTGGCCCCTCAGCCTCACGGCAGCTTGCAAAGTAGGTGTGTCACCCCCATTTTATAAATGGGGAAACTAAGGCTTAGAGTGGGTGAGGCATGTGCCCCACATCATACTGCTAGTGACAGGGCTGGAGTTCCTTCCCAGGCCCGCCTGGTTCTGTGTTTTTTCCACTGTCCAGGACCCAGACCCTGGCAGGTGACCCGTTAGGCACTCAAAGTGGGTCCCTGAGGCTACCCGTCACTCACACCTTTGCTTGTAGTTTCCCTGCCACAGAAGGACATCTTTCTTCCATCACATCCCCGTACCCTGATTCCTCCTCCAGGAAGCCCCTCTGTTTCTTCTCCCCACCCCTACGCTTGCAGCAGGCCTTTCTTAAAGCCCCAAAGAACTTTACGTGACCCCTTGAGGAGACCCATCACCTTCTCCCTCACGGTCTAGCAACTTGGGTCAAGTGCAGCCGTGCACAGACTCTCAGTAAGTTTCGCTGAATGTCCTGGGAGTTGCAGCAAGCAGGACTTCAGCCGGGCTGCCCCCGCATTCAGGAACAGGGATGGCAGTGACGCCCCCCCAGGGCATCACAGGAGTCCTCACTCCACCTGCTCCTGGACCCCAGGGCATCCTCGGGGCATCACTCAGCCTCTCCCTCCTTGCCCTTCCCTCCCCGCTGAAGGAGCAAGTGAGGGTGGCTGTGCACTGGGCTCCACAGAAGCCAGGCAAGCTTACCAGGTGGCCCTGACATTCCTGTCCAGGTCTGGCTGGGATTAACGCTAAGGGCAGTGGTCACCTCCCCTCCACCTGCTACTGGAGCAAAGGCCTGGCCAAAGTGCCCAGAGAGACGGGAGGAAGAGGGTGAGCACACTCCACACCATCTCCCGACGGGGGTGCAGGGGATATGGGGACATCAGCACCCCTGCTCCCCGCATCAGGCCTCAGTGCAGAGTTTGCCCCGAGGCTGTCTCTCCTGTTACACTAACTAACCCCACACCCCTTGCTCTCTGCACTAGTGCATGCGGACCCCACAGAGAGCTGCCTCTCATACCAGCATGGGACCAGCTGACCACCAGATCAGTGACTGGGGAGAGGCACAGACTCAGATACCTGTAGGTGTGGCCACAGACTTACGACACTGCAGTACCAGAACGTGTCCGCAGAAGACCTGGGGTTGACAATTATCGGAGGAAGGGATGGGTGAGCGCCATGGTCCCTCTGAGCCTGGCAGGGAGGACCCCGGCCACCTTGGGTGTGGCTCGCTGGGCCCTCTTTCTGCCTGTTCCACACACACACACACACACACACAGGCACAGCCAGAGTCAGGCCGCAGCACCACGAGCTCCTGGAACCATAAAGCCTTAAAGATTGTCCAGACCACAGTCCCTTCCAGGGGTCTCTACAGTGACCCTGACAGCAGAGGGAGGCCTTGGCCTTCTCAGCCTACATTTTAGTCCCAGAAAAAATTCCACTACGCCCCCCCGCAGAATTCTAAACCAGGGGCTTTCAAAGATTCTGAAAGAATAAGAAGAGTTTGTTCAAGCAAAATTTTAAGTGGTTGACAAGGAACAGAAGCAGAAAAGGTCCGGCTGGAGAAGGGGTGAGGCCTACAAGTCAATTCATTCAGCCCCCCCCCACACACACACACACACACGTGCATACACCATGGCAGCCAGGCCCCTGGAGCGCGGCTGTAAAGGCATCGCTCAGGGTAATCTGGCCCTTATAACCTCAGCCAGCAAAGTGCCTCTTCCCTCCCCAGGAAGTAACTGGGAATTGCGGGGGGACCTCAGATCGGAGGCCGGGGGTGTGTGAGCTCATAGAGCCTCACGGGGTCTTCAGCGTTTTAAATGTTTTCCTGGAAGACGGTGGGGACCTCCCCGAGCCCGATGGTGACGGTTCACTCCATGCCAAGGTGTGCTGCGGGTCCCCAGAGAAAGACTGAGGCGAGGGGCTGGGCGGTCAGGGGCGGCCCCTTAGGAGAGCCTGGTGGGCTGAAGGAGGTGAGGCAGAGAGCGGGGGGTGGGGCGCTTTGGAGAACAGTCTAGAGAAGTCAGAGAGCGGTGCTGAGCAGAAAGCAGCGGGCAGGGAGCAGCCGGCAGCAGGACAGGTTTGGAGAGAATCTACGCAAGATGCTGCCCAGGAGGTTATAGAAAACGATCATTTGCCTTTCACCTCTCTAGACTGGAAAGCAGGAAGTGAGGGAACCGGTGAGGAGATTCTCTGGACAAGAGCCTGCCCCCGTGGTGGCACGCCGCATCCCCAAGGGCTCCTGAGCCCAAAGAGGAGGCCTCAGGGCCTGTCCCACTGGGCCATCCCTCCACCTCCTCTCCACCCTCTTGCACTGCAGCCTTCATCTCCTCTAGAAGTGACACCTGACTTAGGTTCTGCTTGAGAAAAGCATCTCATTGACTCGAAAGAGAAAAGTGTTTAGTATTTAATGCACAAAAATTAAAAGTATGCTGGGGACTTCCCTGGCCGTCCAGCGGTTAGGACTCCATGCTTCCACTGCCGGGGGTACAGGATCAATCCCTGTCGGGGAGCTAAGATTCCGCATGCCGCCAGGTGCACTAACTACACCCGCCCCCCACATAATTCGCCAACCATGTCCTCTGGGGCAGCTTTATGAGACTATCCAGTGAGCCTGTATCCCTCCAGAAACATTCTTTCCATAGAAATCCAAGGGGATGCAAACGAACACAGTGTGAAAGCCGAAAAGTCTCTCTGAAGCCTGCTAGGCCGGGTCGGGAGACTAGTCCCCCCGAGGCTGGCTCCTACTTCCCTGCCCCCCAGGCTCCCTTCCATCGGCCCCCACCCCAACTCCTGGCTCTGAGGCAGCCTCCAGGGTGAAATAGTGACCGCTTAGTGTCCACCTGCACGCCTGCTTCTGACAACCTCTCCTCCCAGCCCCTCCAGAGCCCAGTTTCCATGGTGACAGCCCCTCTTCTCCCTGGGGCACTGCCACACCCGTCACCCTTGGGCTCCTCACCCTTGCCCCAGCCCGCACCTTGGCCTGGGGATGCTTCCTGCACTCCAGCTCTCCGGGCACCCTGACCAACACCAAGAGGAAGCGGGACTGGGGTGGGGTGGCGGGGAGACCAGCCCAGTTCCCACCGCAGGCCTCCCTATTCAGGGGCATTCTGGGGGCTCAGGCTCCACTGCTGAGAGCCAGCTTATCCCAGCCCCGGCTCTCAGCTGACAACCCGATGCTTCTCTCCGATCACACAATCTTCCGCAGCTACTGCTGCTGTCTTGACACTGTCCTTGCAAGGAAGATGCTGAGACAGAAGAATGCGCTGTGAAATCATCATTAGAGCCTGGAGAAGGAGGCTGGGAGAGGACCGGTCTCCCGCTCACTCATCCTCTCTGCATCCCAGCGTCTCCCGCCCCTCTTCCTCCTCCTGTTCTCCCTCTGCCTTCTCTCCATCTCTCTCTTCCTCTCCACTCCTGCTCTCCTGCTCTCCTCACTCCCCTCCCTCTCTCGCTCCTTCTCTGGTCTCTCCCTCCCTTTCTCCTCTCATCTCTTCCCTCCTTCTCTCTCTTGTTTTGGTGCCAGAAACGGTCTAATTACAACAGGGAACTTGAAGAGACAGAAAGGAAGAAAGAAAAAAAAATCCCACCCCACCACACATAGCTGATGATAATGTCCTATGAAATCTAATTTATAAAGCTCAAATCAGAATAAAAAGTGTTACTCTCACAATTCAGGGCCGATTTGATTTTTAATGAGATCCCTCAGAGACCCAGCCAAGAGCTCATCAGGTTGAAAACTCAGCTACCTTCCCGCCTGCCACAAACTCTCCAGTGTGGACCTCTGTCTCTCCTCCACTGCCATCCCCGGTGCCCCTTGGAGCCACACACCAATGGCTCCCTTCTTAGGGCCGTCTGCTGCTGAGAGCTTGGCCCTAACCATGGTCGAAGCCGCGGGCTCTGTCCCCAAGTTGGACAGCAGCCAGTGTCCAGGACCTCTGTGGCCACCTCTGACTCTCTCCAGGTGAAGGGGCAGCCTGCCCACCAGGTCCTGTGTATCTGCATCTGCAGAGCAGGGGGTAGGAAAGAATACAGGCTTAGACGTCATGAGCCCCAGGTCAAGCCCCACTCATTAGCTGTGTGACCTTGGGCAGGTTACTTTCCCTCTCTGGTCTGGGTGTCTTTACTATAAAATGGGACTAGTCCTGCTCTGAAGTGTAATGACATGGGTACAGGAGGGACAGCACAGGAAGCACAGATGGTACTGTGGGCCGGGAGCTCAGTGGATGTCAATGTCCCATGTCCTGTTGTCCATTCAGCTGTGGCCTCCCAGGGAACGTGGGTCACATCACCCCCCTTCTTCAGCAATCCCTCCAGGATGAGACATAGGGACCTGCATGCAGTAGATGAGAACATGGTCCTTAGAGCCAGAGAGTCTTGGATTCACTGCCCTGGTCCTGCCACTAGATGCTCCCTGGACAATTTAGTTAACCTCCAAGCCTCAATGTGCTGAGTGCCTGTGAAAAGGGGTTAATAAGGCTCCACACAAGTGTTGCGGGGATGTGACGGCCACAGAGAAGGCCCACAGGGCACGTGGTGAGTCACTAACAGGCGCAGCTCCTGTTACTAATGTTTTACCTCCTTGGGCCTCATTTCCTCATCTGAAAAATGGGGATAAAAATAGTACCTGCCTCATAGGTTGTTAGGAGGATGAAAATATTAACAGGCTAATATTTGTAAATCTTGGAACAATGCCTGGCATATTGTACCCAATGTGGGTGTCTCTGTTTAATAAAATATGAACTGCCTACCTTAGATGGTTCAGGGAGGTGTGTATGGGCAGGTGTGGGTTCACACTGATGATTTGCTCCCAGTGACAGAGAGGCTGGTGCAGGGTCTGCTGCAGAAAAGAAAGAGACAGGAGACGATTACCTGCTCACTCAACCCCACCATCCCTCACACTACACCACCCCTCATCCCGCCAAATTTGGCCCTAGTCCCATCCTGGGAATCACTAAAACTATGATATTATTGATATTTCTTGGATTCTCAGGTTTAACCAAAGCACACCACGCCCTACGCCTGTTGCCCTCTTGAAGCACACCCCGCCCCCCCAGAGTGCTTCCAACTGGGGGTCTCTCTCCTGCCTCTGCCCCTTGTGGAAGTAGGCACCAGGAAGTGGCGTTAAGGGGAAAGAGGAATAACACGTGCCAAGTGCAGTAGCACATGGCCCGTTTTGGGGGCTGGAGGATGGCTGGACCACAGCATGAGTGCGCTGGGGATTGATGGGCAGGGAGCCTGCAGCCGGGCCCAGCTCCTGCAAGCAGGGGATGGAGCTGGGGGCAGTGAAGAAGCCGCAGCTGGGCCCCAGGCAGGTAGGGAGGTGCTCTGGGGGTCCTTGTCCCCCAGGGCAGCCTGGGCTCTGCTTCCATAGCTCGAGGGGAAGCCCTTCCGTCAAGTAACTGACCGTTGCATTCGTTTCCTTCCTAGGTCAAGTGTACTCCTTCAGCCAGCAGCCCCAGGACCAGGCTGTGGTATCGGGGCAGCCGGTGACACTGCTGTGCGCCATCCCTGAATATGATGGCTTCGTTCTGTGGATCAAAGATGGCTTGGCTCTGGGCGTGGGCAGGGACCTCTCAAGTGAGTATCCCCAGACCTCCCCAGGAAGGCCTAGAACCCGCCCCTGCCCTACCCACCCACCCACCCCCTCCTAGGGAACCCCATCTCCAGAGGCATTTGGGGATTAAATCTCAGCTTTCATTGCAGATCCCACGGGCAGAGGCAGGCAAGGCAGGCCCTGGGTCCAGGATGCATGGGACTTTGAGGGCCCCTCTGACTCCTGGGGATGAATTATGAGTAAACCCTCAATTCGGGCGGTCAGTCCTAAACTTAACACAGTGTTGCCCTGGAGGGTCCATTCCAAAGTCAAACATGATTCACATAAAGCCAGTTTTCCAGAAGTAAAGTGTTCCTTTTCCTTGGTCCAACATGTGTTCCCCACTTAAGTCACAAGTTAAGTGTTGTTCTTCCCTCCTTCCAACCATTAAAGGGAGCCAAGTAGATTGAAAACGCGAAGGAACCTGGTTGGGTTTAGGGGTCATCATGTGATGGGAAGAAAAGAAAACCAGTGTTTAAAATAAATTCCAAGCCTCGTTCAGCCCACCACCCAGGCTGGTATTCAGCAAAGATGCGCTGGTGGGCTCCCATGGTTGTTGATGGCTGACGTCTGTGCTGCCTGGTTGGTGCCCACGCCCCATCACCTGTTAACTATTGTAAATGTCAACGCTTAAGCCCACACAGACGTTTTTCCAATCCATCCTCTCCTCTGGGAGAAAAAAGAATGAAATCATCCTCCTGGTCACTCACCCATCAGCCATTTTTATTCTCCCCTGAGGAGGGTAGGCATGTGGCTGTTTGCTAGCTTAGCACAAACTGTAAAATGCAGAACGAGGAATGTGGGTATCCCTGTGGTTGGGGAGTATCTGGGGGTGGAGAAGGAGAGAAGAATATGTGTTCAACTGAGAAGTAGCTTGGCCTCTCTCATGGTGTTCAGCTGCAGGAAAATAAAAATCGAAGTGCACTCAGGAACATGATGGTTGGGAAGTTAATATTTTAAAATGTGAGTTATGTCTTGCCAAAAATGTGTATTGAAACATTATAGCAATGGTCAATAGTATCACAGGGTTTGAGTGCTGCAGCCCAGCTGAGCATGGATAAAATACACAATCACATCTCCAAAATATACTGTGCTGCCATAAAATTTAAGTATTGTGGGAACCAGCCAATTTCAGGGACTCTGAACCCCCTTACCGCAGAGGAACTGGGGGAATAATACGATCTTCCCAAACCGAATGCTTCACGCCCCACGAGGCTCTGAGCTGGCCCAGCACTGCTGCTGGTTAAGGAAGCTCTCTGGGTTCCCGGTCAGTGGTTTTCAGCTTCCATCAGGGACTGGGGGCTTGTTGGGTCGGTGAAGAGGAAGCCCCAGGTCACCATGGATGGTTCATAGAAGGGTCATCGCTGCATGGATAACTGACCCTCTGGCATCCACTTCCATGAATGTCTTTCTGGGATCCAGCACTGGGTCCTTCTAAGTGCTGGAAGGCAATGGGATCTGATGAACTGGGATCCGTTTCCTCTCCAACTTGACTCCATTGATAGAAAGAAGGTCAGCCCTCTCCTTGCAGAGCCAATAAACTCAAACTCTTGGTAACGTGTTTTCTCTGTATTTGATCACTTGTCCCAAAATAGCATCATGACAATAATGACAAACGTATGCTCAATAAACACTGTTTGCTTGCCTGATAAGAAAGCGGGTGTAATAGATCTCAGTTCAGTTCAGGAAGTATTTGCCGAGCACCTAACACCGTGGGGGAACTGGGGCCCGTGTTACGGGGTTTCAGCCTGCTACAGCTCTGCCCGCTTCTATTTTAAATATGTGGCCCCATCCAGTCTACCAGAAACGATGCCTTAACTGAAGGCCTCACTACCTTTCTGGTCACCAAAGCTGGAAAAAACAGTCGAAGGAAGTGACTTACAAATACACTCCCTCATACTGATGGAACATTTTTCTTCTAAGAAGCTCAAATATTTCTCAGACATTATCTCATAAATCTACAATCATCCACGGGTAGAAAAAGAAGGCTTTTCCCCTTTATTTGACAGGTAAATAAAATCACAGCTGAGAAAGAAATTGATTCAAACAAATACCCAATCCCAATGCATGGGACCCTGGCTCCTAACCCCAAAAGCCCTTATACCCTCCTCAAAACAGGGACCTCTCTGGCTACCCTACGTCATTGTTATGTTCCTTTAAACTAGCGTTTATAGACTACTTACTGAATGCCAGGTACTTTACATAGATTATCCTATCTGATCTTCACCATAACTCTGTGAGATACTAGCATTGTCCCCACTTTACTGACAAGGAAATGGAAAGGCAAAGGAGTTAAAGTAACTTACCCAAGACAACAGAGCTAGGCAGTGATAGAGCTGACGTTGGAACCCAGGCAATTTGTCTGTAGAACCCAGACTTCCAATAACTTTGCCTCCCCTGGGAGTAGCAAGAGAGTATTGATGCTGTGGAAGGAGCTAGAACTTCCTCAGAATCTGTGCTTCTGGGCCTGTGCTTTGCGAAGATACTGCCAGTCTTTGGGATAGCATCACGGCTCGCTGCCTAATTATGCAAATACAAACAAACCCATCACTGATGTTTTCAGCAGCTTATGAGAGGGGAAGCCTGCTGTTGACGGCTTGCAAGTCAACAAAAACACAAGCTCCGGCCAAGATGCCTGCAGGAGACCAGGGGCTAATCACAGGACAGTGGGATCCAGAGGCTGGGCTGGAGGGCCTGGGGCAGTGAGCCAGCTACGTTGAGGACAGCCGCAGCAGGGTGAGAGCTGGACTAGGACCCACTTCCAGCCCCTCATCCGGCCCCAGGGAGAGCCAACTTAACTTACCCGGGCTCCTTCCCAAAGCCCAGCAGAGGGCAGGCAGGGCAGGCAGGGGGGTGGCCGGGCTCTTGCGGGTACAGCTGACAGCCTTGTAGCATCTCCAGCCAGGCCTGAACAGCTGTGGAGGGCAAGACCACTTGATGGCGTGATGGGGACAATGCTAGTCGTGAAAACGTGAGCCTGAAAGGCTCAACCGCACAGGATGCACCCCAAAAGCATACTGGGGAGTCTGGTGGAGGATCACAGCTACCTCCACTGACCAGAAATGGGTGCTGCTTAACAGCCCACCCCCAGGGAGCCCTGCCCCACCTCTGGAAGACCCTTAGGTTATGGGGGGGTAAAAGGGGCCTAAAAGCACCAACACTTCATCCAGGGTAGAAATCTCCTCTGCAGTATTCCTGACAGGCAATCATCCCATGTATGCTTGAATACAGCCAGTGATGGGGACCTCACTACCACCTCTGGCAGCCCAGATCTTTGTTGGACACCAGTAAATTGTTAACAATATTCTAAAGTATTTCCCCACGTTCATTCTGACCCTTGGTCCTAATGCTGTCCTTGGGAGCTACATGAACACATCTAACCCCCACTAAGAGACTTGGAAGTATTTGAAGAGAGCTATGGCACGTCCCTCTGTCTCTGCTTCTGTCTCTTAAGCACTAGTCTTCTCTTTGAAAGGCCAAATGTGGGCTTCCCTGGTGGCGCACTGGTTGAGAGTCTGTCTGCCGATGCAGGGGACACGGGTTCGTGCCCCGGTCCGGGAGGATCCCACATGCCGCGGAGCAGCTGGGCCCATGAGCCATGGCCACTGCACCTGCGCATCCGGAGGTGTGCTTCACAACGGGAGAGGCCACAATAGTGAGAGGCCCGTGTACCGCAAAAAAAAAAAAAGGCCGAATGTGCCCAATTCCCTCCTCCTATGGCACATTTCTGAGAACTCGCTCTGCCCTAGCGAAAGCCCTTCACAAAGAGGAGCAGTTTGGGGCTGCTGGAGGCTGGATGGGCCTCTGAAGGGAGGAAGGACCCTGTAAGGCACTGGTGGGGGGAAAGCAGAGCTCTGGGAAGAGGACTGATGGAAAACAGGTCCTGCTGGGAGAAACTAAGGAGGTCGAGGGTCCAAGACCCGGGAGAGAGAGGCTCTGCCCGTCCCGGCAGCCACGACTCACGTTGGCATTTACATTCAACCCGCAGAGCATCAGGAAAGCCGCTTAATGATTTATCATTCTCAAGCTTTTATTTCTCTGTTATTCATTGCCCATGGTGTAAGAGGTCCCAAACTTTTAAGTATCCCGAGTGCCTCCTAAGTGTTTAATCAGGCCCTGGGGTTCAGGGGGTCGTAGTAGGAATGACCAGAAAAGAGCCACTTACAGTTCCAAGTGACCAGAGGTTCCTGGGAACTGGTGGGTGGGCCTCGGTTTCTACTTCCTGTCCATCCTGAAACTAAAGTTTTCCCCAAAGTGACTCCTGATCCTTTTCCAAGTTTTTTTTTCCTTCTTCTCTCTCCTTCTGACTCTGTCTTCTCGGTTTGTACATCTCAGCCTGGGTCTCTGTCTCTCTGTGTGTCTCCTTATTAGGATGCATGTCTGCTTTGCAAACCACAGTGCCCAGCGCGCTGCCTTCCAGGGTGACAGCCCGCTGTGTCTGTCCACATTTAGCACCCCTATCTCTGCTGTCTCCTTCCCACTCAATAATAGCTTCCCCAACATTCCTAAACTTAAAACCTACAGTACCCTTGTACACACACACACACACACACACACACACACACGCTGCCCCAGCCCCCTGGGGAAACTCTCTTTTGTGCTCCTTATACTGAGGTCAGGGCCCTGTGCAGTCACCTCCTGCTCTGCCAGCCCCTAGGACCAGCCCCGGCTCGGGTGTCCCCACCATCCCCCGCTGTGCCTGTCTGTCATGCCCGGCTCTCCACCCCCGCCCCAGCCCTCCTGATATGCTGATATGCCTGCCGTCTCCACAGGTTACCCACAGTACCTGGTGGTAGGGAACCACCTGTCAGGGGAACATCACCTGAAGATCCTGCGGGCAGAACTGCAAGACGATGCTGTGTACGAGTGCCAGGCCATCCAGGCCGCCATCCGGTCCCGCCCCGCACGCCTCACCGTCCTAGGTAAGAACCGTCCGTACGCTGGGCTGAGGATGCTATGGGAGGCACCCTGGGCTCAGCTCCAGAAGCCAGGGGCCAGACTGGAGGGGCCTCCCCACTGGACAAAGCCCCCCGGCATCGTCCCACAGGGCTCTGACCACTGCTGCCCCACTGTGTCAGTCCCTCCCCACCCAAAGGGGGAAAATGAAAGTTCCTGCCCTGGACATCAGAAGGCCAGCATCAGCTGACCTCTGACTTTGCCCAACCCCAGCGTGTTTGACTGCCCCTTAGGGAGTTAAAAAGGGCTCCTGGGTGCTTATTTATTGAATCAGGAAGCATGTTCTGCACACATGATCCGTGTGAGGTCCTGTGCTCGGTGACGGAGATCCAGAGAAGAAGGGGACACATCCTCGAGTGCCTTCTTTCTGAATTGCCCTCCCCTGGTGCTGACAAAGCCCCATCTAAAACCCTCCCCTGTCAGACTCAGCATGGAGCTCAGTTCTCTCCATGATTTCAGCGTCCATAGGGACCACCCCGACCCTGCTCCTCCCCATCTTTGCTGCTCCCTGGGAATCCCGGCTCTCTGGTGGAGGCCCAGGCTGCCTACGTCATCCCCAGGAAAAGCCATTTCAGGTTCTTATGCTAAATCACAGCTTTACCCCTTGGTCGTTCTCCATCTTGGCTTCCCAGGAGCCCAGCACCCCTGGGACATCCTCCTGAAGAGGTCCCCGCTCCTGACTCGGGCACACCTGCCTGAGACCAGGGGACGGGCTCATCTACCTCTCCAGCTGCGTCATCCCAGTTTAGAGTTCAGCCCCTGTCAACTGCCTCCTCCGGCCAGATGTTAGCCAGGAGGCAGGCCCTCTGGGAACCACGCCGGCACATAAGTTATAATAGCTCACGTTTGCATAGCGCTGCACAGCAGACCTCTCAGCACCTCCACTTATGTTACCGCGCCTGTTCCGCCGCCGGCCTGCGGGACGGGGACTGTGGTCCCCGGGGGAGGGTCTGAGGCTCAGAGAAGCAAAGGACATGCATGGGGGACGGCACACAGGCAGCCAGAAGAGGGAAGTCCCTCCCACCCCCGCCTCCTGCAGCTGTTGTGAAGTTTGACAACAGGGTCGGCAGCTGGGGTGCTGCCTCCTTGCCGCCGGCTGCTCAGAGATGAAATATTTACGAGGGTGTCAGGTTATCTTCAGATCTACACGGCCAGCACACGGGGTAGACTGTCTCAAGCACAGCAGCAGACTGACCCTGGAGGACCACTTACCCAGCTCAGAGCTTGGCTTCTTGAGACGGGAAGGAGGAACCGGGGGCCAACCTCAGAAGCCCCCTCCCACCTCTCAGTTTCCCCCCACCTGCGATGGAAGGAATGAGAAAAATAAACCTGCTCTGGAGGGTCAGCAAGTTGGGATTGACCAGGAAGTGGGCCTCCTGTGTTAGAAGGAGAGGCTGCCACCTTCATCTCTCCTGAGATGTGGCTAAAATGGGACCCGGTCTGTAATCGCTGTGGGGATTGAGGGAGGAGAGAGGAGGATTTAGTGCCTAATATATTTTCTGATCTTTAAGGATTGCAAAAGGCCATATAGATTTGCTAAGTGGAATTGTAGAATCTTCACCCCTTCCCTTGTACCCCTTCTAGAGGGTCCCAGAGATGCTAAAATGAGAGGAACCTGAGCAGTGCCCACTCCTGACTTCACGCAGGACGGAAAACAGATGGAGACTTCTCTGGTTCTTAAGTTCACATCCTGATATCAGAGCTTCAACCTGGTCATACCCAGCCAGTCACAGCCTCCTTTCCTCTCTACTATCTCAGGTGACAAAGTCCACATTATCCCAAATGTTTTACAGATAAGGAAGTTGAGGCTCAGAGAGGCAAAGGCTCTCATGGGAGGTCACACAGCTTAATTAGCCCTCAAAATAGACCCCAGATTTTCCAACTCCAAACCACTTATGTTACCTCGCCTCTTCCGATGCCAGCCTGTGGGATGGGGATTGTGGCCCCAAATGAGGGTCTGAGGCTCAGAGAAGCAAAGGGTGCTCTCTGCCCGGTCTCCACATCCCTAAATGCCCTGGGATTGCCTTTGTCTGGCTGGTTAAGAGCCAGGCTTCTGAGAGCAGGGCCTCTGGTTCCGATCTGAACAGACTTAATTTTGTCTTGGGTCATATCTAAAAGGCATTCACTCCCCAGTCTCCCTCTCCAGAGGCCTGACCTGGCACTGGCTTCTGGCGGTTTGGGGTGGGAAATGTTTCACAAGTCTGGAGATCAGTTGAAGAGGGGAGAGGCAGAGTTTCCAGGAGACCCTAGCAGGATGGCCTGGGTAGAATTCCTGAGGCCAGAAAGGGAGACTGAGCTGGCATTTGTCCATCAGCCTTTCGTAAGGTCTCCACAAAAACCACTCCTCAAGCTTCCCCAGGCTCTGCTACATTCCCCCCTGACTCCTCAAGGCTACGCTAAGTCCCTACTCCCGAGTGGTCCTGTGGGTCCCAGCCCTGGCCTGGCCCTGCAGGACTCTAGCTGAGTTTCTCAATGGTATACAGCCCCACCTACTGCCCTGGAGGGAGGCCCTACAGGCAGAAGCTGTCCCAGCCTTCTGGAAAGGGAGCCTGGTCTATTCATGGTGGTGGATAGACAGGGCTTCTCCTGTCCCAGCAGAGAGAGGGCTGTTTCTACCCTGGGCAGCCAGCTTCCCAGCCAAGATCCCATCTGCTTGGCGGTGACATCTCAGCCTGGAAAACTGTCCCAGCCATATCCCCAAGGGGGCCGCTGCTTTCCCTATGTTCCAGGAATGAGAGAGCTTTCTTAATTTAGTCCGTATTTGGCCTGAGATAGATGTTTAATTAAATAAAGTAAGAGCCTGATTAGAACCTGCAGAAGTTGTAAGAGCAGAATCGGATGGTATTCCAGCAAAATTGCAAAGCAAACACTTTGGCTGGAACAGAGGGAGACCCGCAGGGGTCTTCCATCAAAGCACCAAGTGAGAAGGGCAAATACGAGAGATTATATAGCCAACAGATGTGCACTGTTAAAATATGCAACTGCCGGCAGCCTGCTTAGAGAAGTCAGAGGGCCAGCTCAGAGTCTGCCATGCTCCAGGGAGGGCACGGGGACCTGGCCCCGGCAGCCAAGTCTAGAGTCACAGACACATTAATTAGCCTTGTGTTCCCAGCTCTCAGATGCAATCAGGCAAGGAGCAACTGTGAGCTGAGCATTTCCTACCTCAGGGAGACAGAGGGTAGGAGCCAGGGGACAGAGAGGAAAAAGGGGAAGGGGCAGATCTTGTGAAGTTGAGCGAGGCAAGGACTGGGTGCCCTTCCACCCCACAGAGCACCTCTGGAGTCATGGTGTCAGGGGCAGAGCCACAGGCTTGGAGGCAGCAGTCATGGTCCTGCCATTAACCAGCTGTGTGACCTTGTTACTCAGCCTCTCTGGTCCCAGTGTCCTCATCTGTAAAATAAAGGTGGTGATAACTAAGATGACCTATTACTATGAAGAACCATCCAGCTCCCAGAAAGCAACAACTTCTGCAATAAGGAGCCCAACTTGCTCTAACAGCTATTTTCGGAAAATCCCCCACTGGAACCCGAATTCACATGGTGCCTGAGTCATAGACAGTAACTGATGAGGGTATTTTAGGCAACATCCCACTCTGAGGCTACAGAAAGGACCTTTCAAAGTCCTGCCCAGCGCTGGGATTCTGGCTGTACACCTTAGCCCCAGAGCCCGCCTCCACATCCAGCTTCCATGCACACCCAGCCAGCTCTGCCGGGACGCTGCCCGGGACCCCCGTGTGCAGAGCTGTGGTGCAAGGGGAAGAGGCGGCACCGAGAACCAGAATACCTGCCTGCCGCTTACTCACTGTGTAGCCTTGGGCAAGGTCCTCAGAGCTCCTTCTGGGCCTCTTGTTCAACCCTATAACCAGTACTTAGTACAGGGTAGATACTCAGTAACGTTGGGAATTTTTAAGGAATGAGTGAATGAACGAATGAGTGATTGAATGAATGGATGGAGTTTCTGGTTCTTCATCTATAAAATGGGGATAATAAAAATACCAATCTCCGAGAATTGTTGCGAGCATGAAACTAACACACATGCCACTAAGTGGCATGCACTTTCAAGTTACACACCCATGCACACTGCTGCTTCTCCCACCTGCCGGAACCTCTGAGTTGAAAAATACCACGACGGTTCCAGGGCCAGAGCTGTAAGGGTGATATTGCATGATGTGATCCTTCTAACTTCCTGAAAACCCGGAAGGCAGGGATTTGGGGGACCCAGAGCAAGAAGACACGTATTATGTGCCAGGCACTCGAGATTCATTAGTAAATGAGAGAGAAAAGCACCCCTGCCCTGGTGGAGCTCGTGTTCTAGCAGAGAGAGAGAGACAGTCGATACATAATAAACATTAAGCAAGTACGTTGTGTAGCTGTGTAGGATATCAGATGGTAACAAGTGCTATGAAAATGAGAAAGCAGAGCAGGGTAAGAGGGATTGGAAGTGGCGGGGGGGAGGATAGTGGATGTCAGGTTAATTATTAAAAGGGGGATTTTCCCAGTATTCCTATCCTATTTCCCTCTTCTTCCTGGTCTGTTCTAATATTAACTCAGCTGTCTTGTGGCTCCCATTAGAAATAAAGCTTCTTACAACTTAAGTGTCCATTGACAGATGAATGGATAAAGAAGATGTGGCACATATATACAATGGAATATTACTCAGCCATAAAAAGAAATGAAATTGGGTTATTTGTAGTGAGGTGCATGGACCTAGAGTCTGTCATACAGAGTGAAGTAAGTCAGAAAGAGAAAAACAAATACCGTATGCTAACACATATATATGGAATCTAAAAAAAAAAAAAAATGGTTGTGAAGAACCTAGGGGCAAGACAGGAATAAAGATGCAGACGTAGAGAATGGACTTGAGGATATGGGGAGAGGGAAGGGTAAGATGGGACGAAGTGAGAGAGTGGCATGGACATATATACACTACCAAACGTAAAATAGATAGCTAGTGGGAAGCAGCCGCATAGCACAGGGAGATCAGCTCGGTGCTTTGTGACCACCTAGAGGGGTGGCATAGGGAGGGTGGCAGGGAGACACAAGAGGGAGGAGATATGGGGATATATGTATACATATAGCTGATTCACTTTGTTATACAGCAGAAACTAGCACACCATTGTAAAGCAATTATACTCTAATAAAGATGTTAAAAAAAAAAAAGAAAGAAAGAAAGCTTCCTAAGTCAACATGAATTATTTAACTCTGATGGAGAGTAAGTCAGTTTAAATGAAGAAGTCATCTTTAGAATGACGTCAAACCCCAAATACTTTGGGGCAAACGAATAAGGTCCAAATGTGTCTTCACTTTGTGGGTTTTTCAAAGCCACAAGCGCTGTCTGCAACTCTTTCAGCAGGGGAGCTGCAGGGCAAGGTCTCTAAGTCCACACTGCTGGCAGCATCCCCCAATTCCCAATCCCCTAACCTTCTGGGTAGATGGGTGCAGAGAGAGACGGTACATAACTCAGGTCCTGCAGCAAGGGAAGGCAGAGCTGAAACAGAGCCCAAGAGCACTGGCTTCTAAATTCATTCTTCCAGAAGTTGGTGGTGAGAAAGCCACCCGGTCACACTTTCAGTAGGGGATGGTCTGAGTGGCTCTTCACGGGTGAGGAAGCATCTCCACAGAACAAAGCCCAAGCTCCCTCCGTGGCACGCAGGCCCTCTGAGGCCTCCCCTCGGCTTGCTCTCCAGCCCCCGCTCCAGGATAATGACCAGCTCGCAGCGGCCTCCACTCACCACACTCCTCCCTCCACTCACATGTGCTTCTGCCTGGAGCGCACTTCCCACCTTTCTTCCCTTGGCTAACTCTTGCTCACCTAACAGGATTCATCTTAGATATCACCTCCTCCAGGAAGCCCTCCCTGAACCCCATGTGGCCCAACCATCCCGACTCCTTAGCCGTCCATCCCCACCTCAATCACAACGCTCGGCACATTACATTGAAAGTCACTGTTCGCACGTCTGTCTCCCCCACTGAGTGTCTAGGAGGCAGTGAGCAGCCCTCACGCCAGCACAGCTCAGACACATACCAGGGGTTCAGTAAGTGTCCATCGGGGGACTGTAGTGATAGGGGTGGGGCTGACTAGGGGGATTACACAAAGAACCGTACCTGGCAGACAGTACGCCCTCGATACATGGGAGAGTTGTGTTGTGCTGTGCTGTGTTCACAGAAGCAACACGGCTTCATGGTTAAGAGCCCAGACTCTGATAGCCAGCTTGCCTGCACTTGAAACCTGTGGCGTGACCTTGGACCGTTATTCAGCCACTCTGTGCCTCAGTTTCCTCGTGTGTAAAATGGGGGAATCGTTGTACCTGCCCCCTTAGTGGTATGGAGAAGATTTCATAAAATAATACATGTAAGGCCTTTCTCGCAACAATGCCTGGTGTGCAGTAAGGCATGCAAGTGTTGGCTGTTGTTATTATCCCTCTCGTTGTTGTTGTTACTATTATTCCTGCAACGTTAAGAGACACCAACAAGCAACTCCTCCTTCCTGGGGGATCAGGTTCCATTTTCTAGAGAAGCTTTTCCATCCAATACAAAGGCAGAAATCCACGAATCCTGCAGGCCTCTCATAGCTCGCGTGCCTGGGAAGACAAGCAGAATTGATTTCCTTATCTCCTCATTAAGCCTGCTTTTCCTGGGGCCCAGCCTGGTCTTAGGTGCCGTGTCACATTTCTGCTGTGTGCCTGTTTCCTGCCACATTCATTACCCTGCAATCACCCGCCAATTGGGGCAGCAAACAAGCCAGAGATGGGAGAGAGTAACAGAAAAAAGCATCCTTATCTCCCAAATTTCCAGATGGGAGATGTGCCTGAGCCGCTGTGCACCTCACCCCATGCACACCTGCCCCTGCTGCCGGCTCTTTCCTCTCCCTTCCTGCTCCTCTGCCCTCTCAGGGACCCAGGCCACCCCCAAGGTCCCCTGGACCAGAAGCGGATTCCACCCCTCCCCCTCTTTTTGGCCAGTGCCCACCCCTCTTTGATTTCTTGGTTTAACTCTGTGCCCACCTGCTCGCGTAGCTTACGTGGTGGGTGTGGCTTGGGGGTCATTGAGTTACCTCGAGCTGACAAATGGTCCCTCTCTTCCAAATTATATTATAAGCTCCCTGAGGGTGGGGTTCTGGTCTCTGAGGTCCACACTTGGGTTCAATGCCATATGGCCCCCACGTGGCTGCCCATAGCCGTTGTTGATGGGGGATCAGGGGAGATGGAGGATATTCCTGGAGCTCCCTGTAGCCATTGGGTGGAGGTGCATTGACTTCGGAGCTGAGTCACGATGGACCCTCCCTCCTGCTGTGAGCTCACACCGTCCCCACCGCACCACCGACAGTCTCCACCGCACCACCGACAGTCTCCCTGTTCCTCTAATTGGCCATGTTGTGTGGAGAGGAATGGCCTCTCTGCCCACCCCCATCTCCCTGTTCTTCATGTCAACCTCAGTAGGACGTCAGGAGAGGCCGCTGCTCCCTAGCCAGGGCCCATCCATCGTGGTGGCAATTGCGGGGTAGAAGGAGACTCACAGATGCTGGGCGACTCCCAAGGCTCCAGAGGGGATGGGGACCCATCAGGGACGGAGGCAAGCTCAGCACTTCCCCTCCTGGCCTGAATGTAGGTGGCAGGGGGCAGGCAGGGGCCTCTCCAAGAAGGAGGAGACCTGATACAAGGACGAGCATCCCCCACCTCACCCCACCCGCCATCGCCAAGGGCAGCTGGAACAGACTCAGCCAATGATGGGAGAGCTAAGTGGTCCAAGTAAGCGGCCTTGCCGAGGTGGCCCAGATGCCCAACACGACCTTGGAAAGTGCTCACCGCTCAAAGCACCCACACGACCACCCCAGGGCCAGCCCCTCCCCTCCCTGTTCCAGCATCTCTTGCTTTCAACAGCAGCACAAGGGAAGGCAGGGAAGTTGGCAGGAGCCCCGGGTCTGCTGTATGCAAGGCTCTCAGCCCCCTGCTCCTGGCCCTCCACCACTCCATTTCTAGTTCTGCTGACCCTCCCCTCAAGTCCCCCACCATCATTAAGCGACTTAGGCTGTCCAGGGCAGCCCTGCAGTCCTGAGGGTGCCTCTACTATGTCCGGGGCACCGCCACTTCTCCAGGTCCAAGCCAGACAAGGGCTCTGGCCTGGAAGTCAGGAAACGAGCATCGTTGCCCCGGTCCTGCCACGGAGCAGCCGTGAGACCTGGGACCGCGCTGCTTAACCTCTCGGGACCCACTTTCCTCCTCCTTGGGAAAAGCAGGAGCTGGAAGGATGGCATGCAGATCCACTCCACAGTTTGTGCTTCTCCCTCATTCCGTCATGGTTTAGGGAGCATTGTTCCCTGAGTCCTTCCTCCCCTGCTCCTATAGTGAGCAAGGGAAGAAGGACTCAGGGAACAATGATTTTTTTTGACTGAGGTCAAAAAAGCAAATACACTGGAGCAAGGATAATATGTCCTTCCGCTGCTGTAACCAAGCATGACCCTGGGAGACGCTGAACAGGCTCCAGCGCTCAGCAAAGGGGAGCGTGGGCTCAGACCATGGAGATTGCGAAAGTCAGGACCTTGATCCTCTGGTGTCAGCCCTTTAGCATGGAACCACCTGCTCCATGGCTACGCATGAAATTCCAGCACTTTCCTGTAACTTTCAGAATGCAGCTGCCTTGAGGAGGCCCTCACCAGCTCTGCCATCACAGGGCTGCCTTCTCTGGCCTGGGCCTCCAACATCCCTCCCACCTGAAAAAGCACAAGCAAGAACCCACCTGTCTCCGGGTGCCCCCCTGGGTCTTCAGTCAGGAAGTCCAGCTGGCCACTGGCCATTTACCAGGCTCCCTGTTTATGCATCCAGACACACAATGGCACCGTGCATCAAGGACAAATGCACTGGTGTGTGCGTGTGCACACACACACACACACACACACACACACGCACAAAGTTCAGAGCTTGGCAGACTCATCAGTGCCTCCACGGTGAAAAGACACAAGAACCCTCACTCAAGACAATAGTGACTGTTGGGAAATAGACAAATCTCGGTGACCCGGCTCCTCGTCAGGCCCAGAAAAGAATGGAGTAGGCGAAGCATGACACCCCCAGCACGAGGCCCACTTCTCCCCTGATTCCGCCTAATGAGGAATGAAGCAGAGGGAGGAGTCACAGCCAACTGAGAGGGGCGAACCCAGCCAGGCCCCCAGGAGCGAAGGGCCTTCTCCTGGCTCCAACCTGTGGGGCAGCATGGGTGTCACCCCCAGGACTCTGCCCGAGGCCAGCCCTGGGCAAAGCCCGAGAGGCTGGGGTGGACAGGGGGACCTTGAAAGGGTAAGAAGAGCCACCATTTCTCCTCTCCGACCTCAGCCCAGGCCCGGGACGAGGGTTTCATGGCCAATTATGGATTTAAAACTAGCAATGAATCTCCATTACAGCATGAAATGAGAAAGAAAATGCCACTAAGTGGAAGCAGCCAATGGGCTGCTTGCCCCCAGCAGCCAATGGGCAAGGGAGGTTAGAGGTGAGGTCACACAACCCAAGGCAGACTCACGGGGACACTGCCAAGAGAACCCGCATCCCGGGCCAGCAGAGGAGCCCACAGCGACGGGATGCGATGCCGGCCAGCAGAAGCCGGGAGCCAGTCTCTCCCTGCAGGCAGTTTTCTGCAGAGGAAGGATGCCCAGAGCCACCTTGGGACTGGGAACGGCCAGAGCTTTGTTATTTTGCCGCTGTGTTGGGATGAGCCCTTTGTTGTAGGTCCAGCTAGAGAGGAGCATTTTGGGAATCTTCAGTCTCTCCGTCATCCACACAGGGACCTTTTTTAAAATTCTCACCATCTCTGGCAGGCAGGCCCGAGGTCTCCTTATCCAGATGACACCCAAGAGGCCCATTCACTTGCCCCGGGTCACACCACAACAAAGAAAAAGAGCTAGAACCTGAACTTGGGTCTTTCTGGCTCAAAAACCCTTGCCCTTTCTGCTGTCATGCCCCGCCCCTTTCCCCAAACTCTGTTCACAGTTACTGCTGCCTGACTCCTCCCCTTAGGATCACAAGTCTCTTTCCAGCCCCAGGGAGCTCCAGGAGCCCTGTCTGAGCCCTCTCACTGCCCAGGCCCCCAGAGGCAGAGAGGGAGCCTGCACAACAAACCAACGGCTCCAGAAAACCTGTCCCGACCTGTCCCGGCAGCCCTGTTCTCCAGATGTGCCGTGGGAGCCAGGGCCCCCAGACCTGCAGCATCCGTTTTCCATCCCAGTAAGTCTCATCATCAGGGGACTGCCCGCTGCTTCTTTTCCTGTCGCCCTGGGCCTCTAAATTATTCTGTGCCTGTGGAGGAGGTTTGCCTAAGTGGGAGGTTCGTAGGCACCCAGAAGCCCACACAGCTGCCTCTGTCTCGCAAAAATCAATAGCTGAGCCCTACAGCCCACGAAGGCTGGCTTCCAAAAGAGTTTCACATTTTCACAAGTCCATCAAGGTGTTTGTAAATGTTTGTAGGAAGGGAGAACTTTCCATATGTAAATCTGTCAGGAAAGGTGTCAGCAGCTGAGAAATCACCCAGTGCCAGGAACACCACTGCAGCCTCCTGGGTGGAAGGGAAGAAACAGGGGAGCGGGCTGGTGGTCCCACAGCCATCCTCCCGGAAGAGCTGGCCACGCTCTGGCCGCAAACACGCCCTCTACTCGCTTCGCCTCTGTCTACACTCAGAGAAAGACACACGTTCAATAAGGTGATCAGGAAAACTTGTTTTGCAGATGGGTCGACTGAGGTCAAAAAAAGAAATAAACTGGAGGTTGCACGATGCCTGGGAAGAGAAAACTAGTCCTTTCTGACTCTGCAAGACAGAGAATGGCGGGCTTTGAGAAAGGGTCACCTGGGACTGCCCTGTCCCTCCTCCAGCCCCAGCCTCAAATACCAACTTGACCTGGGCAACAGTTTTACTAAGGACCAAGAGAAGCTCGCCCAAAACCAAACCTTGATTAGAGAATATTAGAGATATAAGTGTTACCAAAAGTGGTGTCTAGCTGCTCGCTGCTCGAAAGCTAATACTCAAGAGGCAAGATTGGCGGAAAGGAAAGTTTGCTTTATTCCAGAGGCCGGCAACTGGGGGAGAGGGCAGACTCTTGTCCAAAGGTCGACTCCCCGCTGTCAATCAGTGGGCAAGAGCTTCTAAAGGGGAGTTTCCAGCATTTATAGGCAGAGGGAGGGGGCTACATGTAGAAACGGCACAGTCAGCTCTGACACTCATCTTGAAATTGGTCATGCGGTCATCTGGTCAGTGTCATCTTGACTGTCTTTAGCACAATTAGTCTTCAGTTCCAGGGTCGGTTTGTTCCCATTTCTTTGAGGCCAGTTCTCAGAATTGTGGCAGCTTATGTCATGGCTACAGTCCGGTCACCATGCAGTTAACTTCTTCCATCTGGTGGAGGTTTCAGTATCGACCAGACACCTCACAGAATATGTCTCAGAATATTATCTATAGCCTTTGAGGAGGAACTAAAGGCCCTTAACTTTGCTTAGTGACTAAACTATTATTATTTTGTCCTGTTTGGCTGTTTCCCTTTGCTTCCGCATTTTCTCACTTCTCTGATTAAACTTCTTCTTTGGCTAAAGTTTATCTACAGACAAAGGGCAGGTGGAGGACATGGTGGGGAAGGACCACAGAGTCCTTCTCCGTTTCAGAAGGAACCTGCCAATGAAGGCTTCTTCCCTCATTACGTTTTTCAACATACATCTGTGTACCTTCTTCACACCTGGCACTGTCCTAGGCATGGGAAATATACGTCAGTAATCAAAACAGACTGAAATCTCCTGACTCCGTGGAACTTCTATTCTAGCAAACAGTTCATCAATCAAAAATAAATACAAGAAGAAAATGTTATAGTTTATTAGAAGGTGGTAAGTGCTATCAAAAAATGTAGAGCAGAGTATAAGGAGTGGGGTTTCCTGGGGAAAAGAGCAGGTTGAGCACTCAGGGTAGACTTCCCAGAGGAAGTGTCCTTTTTCACCTTCCCCTTTATTTTTTAAGAGCTTTATTGAGGTATAATTTATATACCATTAAATCCACCCATTTTAAGTGCACAACTCAATGATTTTTAGTAGATAGAGTTATGCAACCATCACTGTAATCCAGTATTAGGTCATTTCCTAGAACGATCCCTTGTCCATCTCTGCTCCCACCTCCAGACCCAGCAACCACCGATCAGCTTTGTGTCTTCATAGGTTTGCCTTTTCTGGATATTTCATATAAATAGACTCAAAATACGCGGCCTTTGTGTCCGGCTCCTTCAGTTAGCATCACGTTTTTGAGATTCATCTGTGTTGTAGCAAGTGTCCATAGTTCATTTCTTTTTAGTATCCCATTGTATGGTTTGACACATTTTGTTTATTCCTTCATCACATGATGGACATTTGGACTGTTTCCAGTTTGAGGCTGTTACGAATCGTGCTGCTGTGAGCACTCACATGCAAGTCCAAGTGTATGTATGTGTTTTCAGTTTTCATGGGTAGATTCCTAGGAAGTGGACTAGCTAGGCTGTGTGGAAAGTTTATAATTAACTTTTTCTAAAAAGTGCCAAAGTGGCACCAACCTTGAATTCCTGGGGAAAATCCCATTGGGTCATGGTGTATAATCTTTTTTATGTTGCTGCATTCAGTTTGCTTATTTTGGGTTGAGGGCTTTTAACTATATTCACAATGGACAATGGTCTGTAGTTATTTTGTGATGTCTTTGTCTGGCTTTAGTATCAGAGTAACAGTGGACTTGTAGAATGAGTCAAGAAGTGTTCCTTCCTCCTCTACTTTCTGGAAGATTTTGTCAAGGATTGATAATATTTATTCTTTAAATATTTGATAGAATTCACCAGTGAAGTTGTCTGGGCCTGGGGTTTTCTTTGTGGGAAGATTTTTCATTGTTAATTCAATTTTTTTACTTGACATAGTTCTATTCAGATTTTCTCTGTAGAAGGTGGCTTCTGAACAGACTTGAGAGGTGAAGAATTTAGCTGTGAATCTTGGGGGAAAATCTCTACTTGAAGTGAAAAAGCAGAGTCATTGAAGGATTCTAAAGAGAAGAGTGACATGATCTGACTTACATTTTAAAAGCCCCATCCTTGCTGCTGGATTGAGACCAGACTGTAAGAGGACCAGGGAAGGAGACCTGTGAGAGACTCTTGCAGTGATACAGATGAGAGGTGAGGGGACTCGGACCAGGATGGTAGCAGTGAAAGCAGTGGACCGCAGTAGAAGAGAACAGCAGGAACCAAGGGCAATGCCAAGGATTTGGGAGTGAAGTCTTTTATCCTTATACAACTGGATGCAAATTCCTGAATGAAGATGTGCGTTTCCAGGGAGAGGTTTCACATGTTCAAAGGAGTCAGTCCATAAGCTCCCCAAAACTTAAGAATGGCTAATCTAGACCAAGATCTTCATTTTTAAGAAACTATGGCTCAGAGCAGTTGGGTTATTTCCCCAAGGCCACTCAGCAAACTAGCAGTAAAGCTAGGGCTATCCCAGCTGCCTTGCCCACCACCTCGGGAGTTTACCTAATGGTATGTGTAATCAGAACCTCTCCCCACCAGTCCAATGAGACCCATTCACTCCTGCCTAGGGGCACCTATGGGAGAGAGAAGGAGTACAGAAACGGCCCCTCCTCTGTGCCCAGCTTCTGGTGCCCGCCTGCCTCCCAGGCCAGCGTGCCCTTCCCAGTGCCCACGTCTGCCTTCACAGTCACCTGCCCTCCTTGCCCACAGCCATTGGTCCGTCCAGGATCCGCAGGCTCAGAAACCGGCCCCCAGGAAGATATGAGAGAAAGCGTTTCTGCCACTCCCAGCTCCCTTCCCACACAGAATCGCAGAAAATCAGCAGCTTACCTGCCTAAGAGAATGAGAGCCCTTGGTTTTTATCTGTGCAGGAATCTTACCTGAACAGGTTCAGATGACAAGAGTGAGAGAGAAGAAGAATTAAGGGCGAGGCGGGTGAAATGTTGACGTTATTATTACTTAAGTACTGTGACGCTTTTAGTTCATGTTTTTATACCTGTGACACCCAGTGAGGGGAAATCAGCTTGGCCCGTTATCTGAGCCACACACCCACCACCTATAAATCTTATTAAAAGGGTTCCATTGGCGAGACAGAAAAATAATTAAGGCAAAGGGAGGTTCATTGTTGATGTTATTATTGTAATACAACAGTCTGTTCAGTTTCTACACCAATGAAATGCAGCTGAGGGACATCACTTTTCAAGATTACGTTTCCGAGATGCAAATCGGAGCGCAGAAAGCTGGGCTTACAGACGAGCGAGTCAAACCAGGAAACATTTCCAAGGCTGTGGCAGACTCTTAGGGGCTTTTAAGCTCACAATTTACCTTTTGACTGCATTCTATTTTCTTGTGAATCCTTTATTTCCCACTTATTTACTGACCAGAGATACAGCACCAAAAGGAAAAAAAAAGGAGAGTGATTCTCCAGCCCCTGGTCCTAAAAATCAATAGCAGATGGTTCTCTGGAGGGAGGATGTTAGCACTCGCCACTGTGAACGGTGCTTAGTTGAATCGCTTTCCCTCCGAGGTGTGCCCGCCCAGAGGGGATGGATTCTTCTAATGGCCACCGGACAGAGGAGTTGCCACATCTTACCCTGCCCCAGGGAGTGGGCTGGGTGCTGTGGGCAGCATTCCCAGGACAGTGCCCTGGGCCTCGCACACATGAGGAGTCTGGAACTCTGTCCAGCAAGATGCGTCAGATGCCTCCTCTGTGTGAGGCGGCGTGGCGTAGGCCAAAGAATGAGAGATATCAGAGTGGGCAGGGACCCTAAGACTCGCTGAGCCCAGGCTCACGAGTGGCAGCTGGCAGGTCAGATCCGGCACACAGCCGCATCTGGTTGGCTCCCAAAGCATCTTTTGAGTTTCTTAAATTCATCGCCAACATTTCAGGTTCTGAAGGGTTATGTATTAAAGATACAGATCCTGGCTTCTCTTGTAAAGACCCGGCAACATCAGGCCCATTCGCCTGCTTGGCAACATGTGGGATGGCTGCTCCCTTTGGGGCGGTGCAGCTGCCAGCCCCCGCTCACCTGGGGCGCTCCATGCATCCCATTACCTGCACTGAATCTGTCGCCCCTGATCCTGCCAATCCCAGACCTGCCTTCAGGGAGCTCACAGGGAGAATCAAAGGTTAAAGGAGAAACAGGAACGGGAAAGGAGAGGAAGCAAGGCAGGCCAGCCGCACCCAGTCGTGCCAGGGGAGTCACCAAGGGCAGGGTTGAACCCGTTTTAGGTGAGGTTTCAAGTGTGAGAAGAGTTTGGACAATTCAATCAGTTTGGCCTAGAAGAGTAGAAGCCTATTCCTTCCCTGCTAACAGAGGATCTCTTGTAAAGAGCCCAGAGCTTGGAGCTGAACTCTCTTTGCCCCTCACTGCCTGGTATGGAAATGCCCCGTATAGGGTGGGGCTCAGAAACAGGACCCAGGATGGGCTGGAGCGGAGTCTGCTCCACAGGCAGTGAACTAAGCAAAATGACTCATGTTCCTCAACATGGCCAGGGAGAGGCTCTTCCCCGGTTAAGCTTGCATTCCAGTTAATAGAGTTATCATCAACATCATACCCAAATCAGCACCGAAAAAGTAAGAATGCATTAAAAATAGATCTCATTCTCAATTGAATGAATGTGAGTCACCAGAATAACTTGTGAGCAACCTCGTTTGATCCCAAATGGGCTTTGGTTCCAGGCCCTTCGTGCTGCCCTGGACGATGGGTCTCTGAGGACTCCCAGTGGAGCCTCTAGATCTTGCTGTCCCACATGGCCGCCACCAGCCACAAGTGGCTATTTAATTTCCAATTAATTAAAATTAAATAAAACTAAAACTACAGTTCCTCAGTGGCACTAGACCCACTTCAAGTGCCCAATAGCCACATGGGGCTCTGGGAAGGCTCGTTTAAACAGGACTCGGGCGTTCCTGGCCAAAGGCCATCCAATCCTGCCCCCAAAACCCCACAGCATCCAACAGTAGACACAGGTTCAAAGACTTGGACCTGGAGGCGTAGAGGTCAGCTTCCCATCACCATTTGCATTGATGTCATAATGCAGCCAGTGAGTGGAAGCTTCTCATTAATTCACTCACTGCTTTACTCACCAAGTCTTTATTAAATTCCTACTATGTGTAAAGGCATCATGTAGATGCAAAGGGGAGGTATAAACACCGTCTCTGCCCTCAAGGAGTTTATCACCATGGGAAAGAGAAAACATACAAACGATCTAGCAATCATACACAGCAGAAGGAAAGAAGTGTTTGCGTGTGTAAACAAAATACAGAGAAAGTTCGTTTCAACTGAGAAAGTCTGGCAGGCCTTTGTGAGGAAGTGACTATTGAACTCTCCCTTGGAAGAATGAGTAGAATTTTAGTAGACTAATTATTTAAATTACTTGGTAGATTATTTAAAAATAATCAGGGGGCTTCCCTGGTGGCGCAGTGGTTGAGAGTCCGCCTGCCGATGCAGGGGACACGGGTTCGTGCCCCGGTCCGGGAAGATCCCACATGCCGCGGAGCGGCTGGGCCCGTGAGCCATGGCCGCTGAGCCTGCGCATCCGGAGCCTGTGCTCCGCAACGGAAGAGGCCACAACAGTGAGAGGTCCGCGTACCGCAAAAAAAAAAAAAAAAAAATCAGGGAATTCCCTGGTGGTCCAGTGGTTAGGACACCGCACTTTCACTGCCGAGGACGCAGGCTCAGTCCCTGGTCGGGGAAGTGAGATCCCGCAGGCCACGTGATGCGGCCATAAATAAATAAATAAATAAAAAGACATACAAACTTGAGAACATCTGCTGAGACTGGGAAACTAGAAAGAGTGATGTTGCTTAAAAGAAATAATCATAAGCGGGGAGCCATGGCAGGCGCTTGAGGAAGTTCATCACCAAGTCTGATGGCCCCAAGGAAGAGAACCACACGGTGTACAGGGCATGGACCTGGCAGGGAGGCACTGGCTACTTAGATCCTGGTCAACAGAAGGTAGGACAACCAAGATTTTGCCAAAGCCCTCGCTAGAGACAAAGAAGAAAGAAGTGCCCAGAGAGAGGGCACCGAAGTGGGGGTGAGAGTCACCCCCCTCGATTTCCGTTAGCCAGGGAACTCCTATGAAAGCCTTTCATCCCATTCAATTCAACTATGATTTTAACAGTACATATCCCGTGATGCCTAAGCCATGTACAGTTTCTTTAATGATCCAGAAGTTTCCATGCCGGGCTCCTGAGCCACTCATTAATTGGCATTTGCTGCACACCCACTGAGGGCAGCCCTGTGGGGTGAGAGACCTCAGCCTCCGATGTGCGGGGAAAAGTGCCACCACAGGTGCCAGGTGACCCGGATGCCAGTCGGGCTCTGTCCCCATGGGTCCACCCACCTCCTGGCCTCTGAGCCACGAGTTCCTCTGAGTCTCTTTACTCAATGGAAGCTCAGAGGATGAAAACCACGGATGTGAGGTCGCCCACTCCTCACAAGCCCCTTCCCCTGTGTCTGTGGCTCCCAGCAGCCCCAGGGGCTGTTAGCACTTCCCTGGGAATATTTAACTGAAAACAATTTCTAGTCAGGAGCTGTTATAATTACTAAGTAGATCTGATTATAATTACCTCTTGCTGCCATCCCTTACCTGGCGCATAAGGTAGGACTGGGCCTAGTGACAATTAGCGGCGAGGCTTTCCTGACACACTGGCCGATTAGGAACACAATTGCGGGGTCGAGGGGAAGAGCCTGGCTTATTGGAGGGAGGCCGCTCTTTACCGAGGAATGGCACGATCAAATTAGATTAGAATTAACGCGGGGGGAACGCGGAGTGCAGAAATGCACATTTTTTCCCTCAACCATCTCCTTTGTGTCTCAGCTGATGACATCATTTGGAGGAAGAAGCTGAACTCCCTGCTGTGCTCCCCTTCTTCCCCCATCTCGGGTTTTCGGGGTTTCAAAGGCCACCCCCACTGCCCAGAGTGACGCAGCGGACATGATCAAAAGACACTAGAGTGTGACTTTGCGAAAATCACCTGAACCCCCTGAGCCTCAGCTTCCTCATCTGTGAAATGGGGACAACGCTTGTCTCTGAGTCAGACACCTGCCGTTACCTGCAGGGCTCTGGGGCTGGGGGCTCACGGTGAGCCAGAGACCACGACTTAATCATCTGGGAATCTCCAGGCTCAGCCCCAGGCTTGGCTCACAGAACGTGCTGGTCACTGAAGGAGGAGCCACACTAAAGTCCTATCCAGGACCCATGGCGGGGGCGTCTCCCTCCCCAAGGGCGGCAGGCACCGCCAGGAGAAGAAAGGCCAGCGGAGACAGGGTTACGCGCTGCTGGACACTCTCACCCGTGCGCTCGGCCGCTTCCTTCACCTGCTTAATAAAGTGACACCTTCTTCAAGTGGTTCACCGTGAAGAGAGGAAATCTGGGCTTGAGTATCTTCATCCAAGAAGAGTCTTCTAGGCTCCCTGAGCAGAGAGATGCTCTAACAGCCCTGGAAGAGTGCAGTGTGGCCATTACACGATCAATCTGGTGGCTTGGGCTGGTGCCCTGGGGAGACCCAAATGATTTTTTTTGAACCTCCCGAATTACCAGGCGGGTCCACTCTCGACCTGCTCTATGCGGGTGAGAGACGGCAGAGGAGCCCGGCCCACAGAAGACAGCCCCTCTTGTTGTTTCGGCGAGAGGGGGACACTCGTACACGCACACACACGAGCACACACACAGCCAAACAGGCCCTAAGCTCAGGTACCTGCAGAGGTCAGCCCCGCCCCATGTAAAGTAAACTAGTTTATGCAGCTGCTCCGGCTAAGTATTTGACTTGCTACCTGAAAGGATGCTCAGGGGAATCCAGGAGTGCTTGCCTCTGCCATCACCCCAGCTCCAAGAGTGGGCCCTCTGCTCCCTCCTCCCTCAGTTCCTCACCAGCAGGACCCCTCCACCCTCTCGGGCCCCCAAGAAGGAGCTGTGGGTGATCGTGGCACTCGGGTGAGGGCAACCCCCGCTCCCGGGGGGTCCAGACAGAGTTTCCTGGACTTTGGATCTGTGTCTGTCCCCATTGGCTGACCCCTGCTTCCGCAGCCTGGATGCCCACGCCTACCACCCCCAACTTTTCCAAGGGCTCCCTTTCAGGGTGCTGACTTGGAGGACATGGGAGTCCAAGGCTAGCCCTCGGGCCCTTGATATCCACCCTGGATTTAACCTCCTTTTCCAGGAACGGCCCCCCTTCACCCGACCTCCCCAGAGTCCTTCCTTCCTGCTGCCTCCATCACACCCACCCTCACTCCGAGCTTGGCCGAAGACTTGGGTTCCCACGTGGTGAGCAGTGAGTTGGAACGGAGCCATGAGTGGTAGAGAAAGCAAGGACTTATTATCAGATCCCTAAGCCCTAGTACCGCCTGCCCTTGTCCGCATCGCTCGGACTCTCTGACCCTCGGTTTCTCATCTATAAAATGAGGATTAAGAGTACCTGCCCTACCAGCCTTCTGGGTTATCGCAGAGAGAAAGGTGACTGTGTACAGGCAAGCCCGTGCCGAGCAGCTCGGGGCCTCGTGATGTTCTGAGCGCAGACATCCCTGCAAAGTCTCTGCCAGGTCTCTATGACTACATGACAAGTCATCCCCAAACCCAGGGGCTTAAAACAGCAGGCATCAGTTACTAGGTGCTCGTAGTTTCTGCAGGTCAAGAAGCTAAACCCAGCTCGGCCGGTCTGTTCTGGCTCCGGCTGTGTCATGGCCACAGAGCCCAGTGGGGCTGGGTCATCTCAAAGTCTTCTCGATTTGCATGTCTGGTGCCTGGGCTGGGAATATGTGAGCATCAGGGGGCTGGAGTGCCAGCTCCTTGGCCCCTCTCTCCATCTCTGTGTGGTCTCTCCACGTGGTCTCTCCAGCACAGTGGCCTCAGGGCAGTGAAGTTCTTACACAGTTGCTTAGGGCTCCAAAGCACATGTCCCACCCCCAGTGGCAAACGCACCAGAAGTGCCCTGTTGCCCTGGGGCACCCAGAGCAGGGTGGGGTCTCAGCCACCTGGCCCTTGGTCAGCCATCTGCGTGGGGAGCCCGTCTCCCTGACACACAGCCTGCCCCGCGGGCTCCCACCGGCCATGGCATCCTGTGGCCAGAAGCCATGTGTGGGCACCTGCCGACCACACACCAGCCCCGCCCTCTGCGGGGAGTTGCTCTGGGGCTGGGACAGGGAGGGCAGGGCAACAGACACCTTTTCTGCCTCCAGTGGGTTCGAGGGAGCCGGGATTTAAGACCGGCAAATAGGAGGTCAGTTTCTCAGGACCCCAAACCCAAACACGGCTTTGACGGGCTGACCAGGCTGGCATCCACCTCATGCTGCTCCAGATTCTCATAGCAAACTCACAGAGTCTGAGCACGCTCAGGGGACACAGCAGGAGCGGCAGAGCTGCAAAGGCACTGGGGACCAGGAGTGTCCGGCTGAGGACCTGCCTCCCTCCAGCCCCCGCTCTCCCCACTGCAGGGTACCCCCTCACTCATCCTCTCCCAAACGTTAATCACATGATTCTCTCTCTTCCTCTGTGTGGAAGACGCCTCTCCTCGCTCTCCTCCACCCCACGTGCCGCCCAGGCCCCTCCAGGCCTCGGCCTTCCCCGGCCTCTGATTTAGGGTCCCTTCTAGGTTCCCATGCGTCCTACGCTCCCCGTGACAGCCCTCACCACACAGTCCTGTGCTGTGTGGATGTCTTCCCACCTGGACTGCATGTCTCCAGTGGTCAGGGCCTGGTCTCCCTGCTCTCTGCTCCCAGCACCGAGCCCGGGCCCAGCACATGACAGCTGTCAGTAGAGTCCGCAGAACAGATGGATGACCACCAAGGTCACCTATTAGCTAAGGGAGTTTACCTTCCGCTGCAACTGCCAGGTCAGCTCGGACTGAGGGAGGAGCGGCCAGAGGACTAAACCAGGCAGGGTGCCCTCCGCTCCTTTCCCTCCCGGCCGCCCTGCCTCGGCTTGGCCGGCATTCCCAGCAGGGACACGTAGCCCTCCCCTCCCACCTTGAACAAATCAGTTCATCTCTGAGCCCCAGTTTTCTCATCTGATAAATGGGCATAAGCATAGCTGCCCATCTCAAAGGTTGTTGTGAAAATCAGATGAGTACTGAACGTGAGCATGAACTGTGAAGGTCTGAAGAGAGGCTCAGGGCTCTCACCCTGGCACAGTGCATGCTGCCCAGAAGAGGGGTTGGCGGACGTCTCTTCCCAGCTCTGCATCCAGTGACGACACGTCGGCAGCTTGTAACTGGCCATAACGGGAGGATTTATACCCTAGAAATGGCCAAACATTACAATCAGGGTTTGTTTGGTGTGTTGTGTAGTGTTTGGAGAGCAGGGTTTACAGCGTGCCGTTGCCCGGGCCCCTCCCCTGTCTTAATCTGTAAAGTAGGAACAAGTATTCTTGTCTGTGCTCACTATTCAAAGAGGCTATTTGAAATGAATGGAAGCGCACTGGGCTCTTCAGCAAAACCAGGCTGGAGAAGCCCCAAGAGTGAGCCATTATTTCCTGTAATTAATGTCCCTTAGTATAATCACCCTTCATCATAAAACAGGCAAGAGCAGTGACAGAGCTGTGACTCACATCGGGAACCAGGCCCGGACTGGAGAGGCTGAGGATTTGCTTAGCAGCCTCCCCAGGGGCTGGCCTGGACGTGGGCCCCAGAGATCACTCATGATTCAGGCCATAGGCCACCCCAGAGGGCTGGGATGATGAGGCTGAGCCCCAGGGGGCATGCCTCTGACCCAGGGTCTACCCAGGCATCTCACTTTACCACTTGAGCCTCCAGGGATGGGCAAGAAGATGAAATGAGATCCTGTGTTGAAAGCCATTGGAAAAGTACAAAGTGCCAACCTAATGCAAAGTAGGGACCATGGGTGCAGAGGGGGCCTTCCAGCAGAGCATGAGAGCTGGACGTGGCCTGATGGGATGCAAGTCCATCCACCCATCTGCAGATGGGAGAACTTTATCCCCCATCATATGCAGCTAGTAGGCGGTAAGCCGTTCGGATAAGCACCTACTGTGTGCCATTGCTTTTCTGAGCACTAAAGATACAACAGTGGCAAAACAGAAAAAGTCACTCTTCTCCTGGAGTTTCCACCAGGGTAAGGAGACAGACAAACAAATACTGTAATGTCCTGAGTGTCATAAAGCAAAACGAAACAGGAGGAAGAAGAGGAGAGGGGTGGAGCAGAGGTGCAATTTTATATGGAGAACCAGGGAGGGCCTATTTGAGGGAGTAACATATAACCGAAGGCCTGGAGAAAGCGAGGGAGCTAGGCAAGAAGACATTTGGAGAAAAAGCATTCCAGACCTGGGGAGGGCAGAGGTGGGTACAGCAAAGGCCCTGAGGTGGGAGCGTTCTTGTCATCTTCCAGGAACAGCGAGGAGGCCTGCATGGCTGACTCAGAGTGAATAAAGGAGAGAGCCATGGAGATGGGGTCAGAGGGAGCCAGATCTTGTGGGATCTTGTAGATCACAGTAACAACCTCAGAGTTTACTCTGCTTAAGGTAGAAACCAGCAAAAGCTTCGAGGAGGGGGAGACATAATGCAAAGAGGATCGTCCTGGCCGCTATTTTGAGAAGAGATCATGGGGGACTGGGGACGGGGAGGAAGCAAGAATGAATGCAGAAAACCCATTAAGAAGCCACTTTGTGGTCCAGGTGTCCTGTCCTGCTGAGCTGACTGGGACAGCAGTAGTGCAGGTGTGAGAAGGGATGAGATCTGTGTACGTTGCGATGGCGGAGCCACAGCAGTTGGAATGTGAGACACAGAGCAAAGTCAAGGGCACACAAAGGTGTCTGGCCTGAGCTGCTGGTAGGGGACAGTTGCCATTTGCTGAGACACTGGGAGGAGAATCCAGTGTCCCGCGCCTCAGGCAGCGATGTCTTCTGTCAGGAGAACCCCGAGAGGGGTGGGGGCTCCCACACAGGCTCACAGGGGGACCAGAGCTCCATCAGCCTGACCGGGACCCTGCTGGAGCCCTCCCTCAGCAGCCACCCCTGCCTGCACCCTCTGCACAATTTGAGAGCCACGGGCCTGCGAGTATTCACAGGGTCGTCTCACCCCAGACATTGCTGCCAGCACGTGCGAGGCTCTGAGAAAGGACCCCGGGTATAAGCCATCGTCCAGGCCCTCAGAAAATTCAGAGTCTGCTGGGGGAGGCGCCTTATGCACCCGTGAGATGGTTCCACGCAGAAACGAGGCCAGCAAGAACCAGTGGGACAGTGCGGACAGTCAGGGAAGGCTTCGGAGAGGACGCAGAACTTGGGTCTGGAGGAGGAACAATTGCGGGGTCAGCTGGAGAGGGTGGAGGGCCCTGCAGGTGGGCAGCAGAGAGGGGGTTCATGTGGAGGACCTTTGGTGGCTCGGAGGGCAGGAGAGGGTGGGGCTGCTCGTTCAGCCCTGTTCTGCAGGCGGGGGGCCCCCCAGAGGTCTGAGCAGGCAGACGAGGGTGTGCAGGCCACCGCTAAGCTGTCTGCCTCCACACGCGTCCACTTCCCCCGCTCTCTCCCCACACTCCCTCCCAGCCCCCAGCCCTGCTGGGGTCTGAGCAGCAGGGCGGAGGCCTGCCTGCAAGATGGGCGGTAAGAGGAGCCGGACCAAGTACGCAGCACCCCTTGGAACCGGTCAGTGCCCAGCCCGGCCGCCCTGGCTGAGCCTCACCCCTTCCAGGCACCAGCTCAGAGCCTGCAGGAGCCCTCTGCCCACTTGGCTTCTTCCTGCCTCTCTGTTCCTGAAACCTGGGGCCTCCTGGCCTGACTAGGGTGAGTGTCGCTGCACTGAGAACTTGATGGATGGCCTCGGGAATGGACGCTTGTCTCTGTCTGTAGAGCCTCAGAGCCCATCCATCTTCCCTTGGCAGCCTGTTCCCGCCCCAGTGCTCACCTTCCCGGGGACTATTCCAGGCCTAGGTGGGTCCCAAGAGCCCGAGGGGTTGGGCTGTGTCTTGTTCCCACCAGGGACAGGAAAGAAGGGCAACTTCGCTCCCTGCAGAGCATCAAAACAGGTCCAAGTTTGGGGCGATGCACAGAATGTAAGGGGCATCCAAAACCTCAGTGATCTAGATGGTATTTTAAGGCAATACTTTAAAAAATCATAGTTAATGCAAAAAAATTAATTTCTGAAAAAAGTATCAAAATATTGAATAAAGACAGGAAACTGTAGCAACACCAAGCCTAGACATACTGGAGCCTGAGGCAAAAGGAAACAATGTGTGCCCCTAACTCCATGATTCCCTGTATTTTTAAATAGTTAATTTTCTTTTCAGAACATTAAAGTACTTGAAAAAATATTGAAACATTTAAAAGTAGATGTATTTAAACTCACAACGTTATTTTATTTACAGTAGAAACAGAGTTTACTTGGCTTTGATGGAAGCAAATATATCAATAATGATAATAATCTATTTCCCTTTGCTTCTCTCATTTTTCAGTTGAAAAAAAATGGCCATGTTTGATCATTTCTCATGACCAAGTGACCATCTTCAGTCATTTTAAATTAATTTCAGCTTCACGATCCTGTCTTTATTTAAAATCGTGATAGTTTGTGCATCATGAATACTTTTGCATTTGTCTTGGTAATTTTTTTTTTTTAATTTTCATTCAATTATAATTTATCTCCATTTCTGAGGTTTGGGGCACACCCATAAACTTCACGCCCGGCCTTGAGTTAGAGCAGAGGTATTGGACCACCTGCCCCCAGCCTGAAACAGAAAAGGGTTCCAGGACCCGGGGCTGGGGGAAGGGGCACTAGGAATAGGCCAGTTCTGGGGCAGCCAGCAGTCACCGTGCATCTGTCCAGGCGAGGCCAGCTAGGGATGGTGAGTTCAAATTTTGGGTGGCTGCAGGGTAAGGTGCCGTAGGGAAATCTTTCTGGACCTGAAGTTCAGTTTCCAGCTCAGATTCCCGCTGTGTGATGTCGGGCAACTCTCTGATCCCTGCTGGGCTCTTTGCTCCTGAGTCCCAGAGGGCTGTTGAGACCTGCCCTGTCTGCCCACCTCTCTGGGTCATGGTGAGGTTCAAGGTAAATAATACTAATGATCGCCCCGTGCTGGGCAGCCAGGGCACCCGAGGCTATTCCACAGCCTCTCTGGTCACTCAGCACAGTGTCAGAAAGTTCTGCTTCATGTCTGACTTAATTCCTCCACCCTCCCTCCCTGGTCCATCTCTTCTGGAAGACCAGCCTAGAGCTCCCTATTCAGTTCTGCAGCCATTGGCTCCCGGCTGGGGCTCCGAGGCAGCCACCTGAATACCCCTGTCCTGAGCATCAGAGAGGGGGTCCTGGGGGCCCAGAGCAGTAAGAGGCCAGAGTCTCCCCTGCACAGACCGCCTCACAGCCGCCTTCAGCACCTAGATACTTCACACCGTGAACAGCTGGGAGGCATAAATCACTTGAAGGAAAGGCCCTTTCAGAGTCAATTTATCAAAGTTTGATAGGAAGCTGTAAACATTGCCTGGCCGCTGTTCCCCCTCCAGACCCCGGCCCTCCCCACCCCCAGTCCGGCCCCCTCCCTCCCCAGCCCTCGGCCCCTGTTCTCCGCTCCCTTCGTCAGAGAACCGGAGGGGCAGAGGCTAATTGGGGGCAGGGAAGAAACTCCCCTGGCTGTGGGCAAACTAATGAGCAAGGCTGGGAGCGGACACAGCCCACAGGGGCTTTGGGAAGCCATCAGGTCCACCGTCTGCCTCGGGGCCATGCCGCCACACGTATGCAACTCATCCCAGACAAGGGAAGACCAAAAACAAAAAACAGTCTCCGGCCATTAAAAAGAATGAAATCATGCCATTTGCAGCAACATGGATGGACCTAGACATGATCCTGCTAAGTGAAGTAAGTCAGACAGAGAAAGACAAATATCATATGATATCACTTATAGGCGGAATCTAAAGAAAATGATACAAATGAACTTATTTACAAAACAGAAACAGATTCACAGACTTAGAGAATGAACTTATGGTTACCCGGGGTGGAAGGGTCAGGGGGAAGGACAGATTGGGAGTTGAGGATTGACATGTACACACTGCTATATTTAAAATAGATAACCAACAAGGACCTACTGTAGAGCACAGGGAACTCTGCTCAATACTTTCTAATAACCTAAATGGGAAAAGAATTTGAAAAAGGATAGATACATGTATGTGTATAACTGAATCACTTTGCTGTACACCTGAAACTAACACAACATTTTTAATCAACTATGCTCCAATATAAAATTTAAAAAAATGTTTTTTATGTATAAAAAAAAAAACAGGCTCTGGAGAAAGAGAGAGAAGCCCCCTCTCCCCTCCCTAGTTCAGTGCTTCCTCATGTCTAACCTCACTCCCTCAGGCTGCACTTGAGCCCCTCTTCCCTTTAAGTGCAGATGGAGAACATATACAGGCCATCCTCTATGTATCGATGACCTCCCTGTTACTGAAGGTCCATTGTAAGTTATCCTCCTATATGATAAGCCCCAGGAAACTGAGTCAAGCAAGGATGGGAGCCACTGGGCTCATTTAAGGCAACTAAGAAAATAAAAAGTCTGGATTCTGAAATCACCCTTTCCAAAAAAAACCACATCTGCGCTGCAGGGCACCCAGAGAGATGGGTGCTAGTAACCAAGACCACAATGTAATGCCAGGTCTAACTCCAAAAACAGCCCTGCCTCCCTGGCCCAGTGGCCCATCCACGGAGGCAGTGTCTTAGCCCCCAGGAGTTCTGAGCACCTGCGAATCCCATGCCCCACCTCGTGAACAAGTCCAGGCTGAGGGCTGCTTCGTGCAGGGAAAGCCCTGCCCACCTCTCCCGGGACTGCATCCAGTGAATGCAAATTAACTCTAACAGGAGTCTAAAGTAAACATGGTCAAAAAGGAAAGCCACCTTCCTCCCCTACACACACACACACACACGCACGCACACGCACGCACACGCACACGCACACACACACACTCACAGTGTGTTCCAAAGTCAAATGCAAGCGATACTTTCAATTATATACCAAATTTGGACTATCCGTGCCTCTGGCCACGAATGTTAGTGGCCATCACAGAAGCCGACTGTGGCTTTAAGACACATCCAATACATTTCACCCCAAATCATCACTGAACACCTCACCCCAACTACTCCTCTGCGCAGTGGATGGGGTGTTCCCCAGCAGCACGTATATATGCAGCACTGACACCCCAGATTCCTTCACAGTAACGGTGATGTAGATATGAGCTGAAACCCATACATTCCGATCCCAGGACGCTCCCAGCAACTCAGTGCTGTCCTGTCTCTTTTTACAGAGTATACACCGTGCTCAGAACCCTTTCCACAGTGAGTCAATTGCTAATCAAAGGAAAGGGGAAGCCTTAGAAGGGAGCCGGTGAAAAGAAGGATCCAAGGGTAGCTAGGCGTAGCTAACAGGTCCCAGAGAGAAGGGTGGTTGAAGGTGGAGAGTGGGGAACACAGAAGTTAAAAGACTTGTCCGAGGTCTCAAGAAATCCAGGGGACACCAGCTGTCCTGCGTCCCATTTGGTGACTCAAATCCCTGTAGCCAACTCCAAACTAGCAATGCCCTAAACTGGCCTGTGAGTCCCACATGGAGTGCCAATGGAGCCAAAGGGGACCTTCTGGAACAAAGTAGGTCCTCGATACATCTTAGTGTTTATTAATGTTTCTAGCTCTGCTCCTCTCTAAGCACCTCCATCTGGAGGCTGTTTTTTCTACCCAACCCCCCCTTCATGCGCATCTCTTCCTACCTTTCACGCGTTTACTCCGCGCTCACCTCTTGAGCACCGGCTCTGTGCAAGCTCTCGGCTGGGGCCGGAGAGACAAGGAGGAAAACGACAGGGCTGCTCCCCTCAGGAAGTCACCCCCAGCCAGGCTCCTGGACTCAGCCACCTGCGAGGTGCAGGAGCTCTGCAGGAGCGAAGGGGAGGCTCTCAGCCAGCTCAGCCCCACGGCACCAGCAGAGGCACCGGGTCACACAGGGATGAGCCTGTCCCCTGCCCCCACCAGCACCCAGCCACAGTGTAGTGGGGGTCACATGGGAGGCACTTCAGCAAAGCTTGCAGGTCACATAGGTGCCCACAAGTCAGGAAAGAAGGATGGGTGTTCCAGGAAGAGAGAGCCGCCCCCTAGGGACGTGAGGGCGACCACGAAATGGGGTACCTGCAGGCAGGGAACCCAGCGCAGTGGCTGCACCTTGGAGGTGTCGGGCAGTGATGGAGAAGGACTCACACACCCCAGAGGAGGGCCCCTCCGCAGGGCCAGCAGGGGTGAGGGGGGCCAAAGGAGACGGGGAGGAAAACATCACTCAGACTCGGAATAAAGAGAATCTATCTTCCAGCTGAGGTCCGGGCACATACCAGTGAGTGGGATTTTTTCATCCTGAGGGTTCCATCAGGATCACCTTCCCCAAAGGGTGGAAGGGGTCTGAGTGGACTCTGGGGGGTCGAGGAGAGTGGGAGCCTGTGGGGTCCAGGCTGGAAGGAGACCCAGGAGTGCATCAGAATCAGGGCCGGGAGACAGCTGGCCCAGGAGGCTACCACCCAGCACTGGGGGGGGGGGGGCGGCCCTCCATCCTGGGGCCAGGGTACCTGAGCCCTCACACTGCCCCGGGCTGCCCAGCCCCTGCTGAGGAGCTGCCAGGTGGAAAGGTCTCTAGACTTGAGGTCAGAAAGGTGAGATTAAAATCCTCCTTCTTCCACTAAAAAGCTCTGAGGCCTGGACACCAGCTCTGATCCCACATCCCTGGAACGGCACCCCTCACCCACCTCTTAGGGACGTCACCCAGTGGGTGACTAAGGCTGCACCTCGTAGGTTTGTAATAATTGACATTGTAAGGTAGAAAGTTAGTCTAAACGTTAGGAATGTCTGGGGAGCAGCCTTCTCCATCCCAGGCCAGAGCACCACCCAATTCTGCACCTTGTCACACTTACCTGCCCCGTACGGCTTTCTGGGCAGATCTGATAAGTTTGTCCATGGCCATTGTCACCATGAGACATCAGGGCTCTTTCCCCGTTGCTTCCCTTACCTTGCACATAGCATTTTACTTGACCTTTTTTTCCCGAACTTTATTGAGATACAATTGCCTTATAATAATACGTGAGTTTAAGGTACACATTGATTTGATACATCCACATATTGCCTGTGATTACCACCACTGCGTTAGCTAACACCTCCATCCCATCACATAATTACCAATTCTTTTTAGTGGTGAGACATTTATGATCTACTCTGGTGGCAATATTAAAATGTATAATACAGTGTAATTAGCTATAATCACCATGCTGTACGTTAGATCCCCAAAACGTGTTAACCTTACAACTGGAAGTTTGTACCCTTCGACCAACATCTCCCCATTTTTCTCACCCTCAGCCCCTCGTAACCACCACTCTACTGTCTGTTTCTCAGAGTTCAGCTTTTTTCAGATTCCACATACGTGATATCATACAGTATTTGTCTTTCTCTGTCTAACTTATTTCACTTGGCATAACGCTCTCAAGTTTCATCCACGTTGTCACGAATGGAAAAATCTCCTTCTTCCTCGTGGCTGAATACTGTTCCATTTTACATAGATATATATATCTTCTTTCTCTATATCGAAAACGTTTTGCAAACCACATATCTGACTTGAGCTTAGCTGGCACCCTGCCTCAACCCCAGGGAGCACCCCACAAATCAGGAGAGAGGGCAGCCGACCTCAATCTTAGCCGACCCAGCTCACGGCCACCCCTGCCGAGGACCTGCTACAACCCGCGCCGTTCGTGTGCTCCCTCGCTCAGTCCTGCACCACGAGAAGCCCATATTGGCTCCACTTTACAGATGAGGAAACTGAAGCTCCGGAAATTTAGAAACTTGCCCAAGGTCACCACGTAAGGAGGTTCCCAGGTCTGTCTGAGAGCAAAGACGGTGCGCGCTCTTCACCCTGACACTGCTTCCCTGGGGCCAGAGAGGCAGGGGTTGGGTGGTCCCAAACCCAGCCCACCGACACGAGCAAACACAAGCTGTGGGCATGACCAGAGGCAGATGGGGAGGCCTTCCCTGCCCCACCGTGAATCAAACCCAGAGCACGGAGCAGAGCCAACATCTTCTCCTGGCCAACTACCCAGCTCTCCTCTGAAAGGGCGGTATTCTGATACAGAGCAGGCTGGGGCCAAAACCACCCCACACCACCGCAATTTCAATGAGGAAGAGGGGGCCGCTCTGGGAGAAGAGGCCGCGCCCCCCTCCTGTGCACTCTGCCTGCAGTGCACGCTGTGATGGCCGCCTCCACTTCCCTTCCCCCTTCCAGGACAGAAGGACTCCTTGCCTCAGCTGCTGGGCTGTTGGGTGGCCAGCTCTCTGCTGAGTCCTCTCTGGGGATTACCTGCGGCCCAAGGGGAGGAAGCCCACTGCCAGTGACTGGGCCCTTCAGGGCACAAAGGCCAGCCTGCCCTCCCGGTTTCATAGCTTCCTGTTGGGTCCGCTGAGATCTTCAAGGTGCCACCACCGCAGTCCAGACTGGCCCCTCTGTCCAGTGCCACCTCCCCGGTTCCCATCAGGGGTGATCCAGAGAGGCCTCCCCACTAAGCGTCCTGAGGGCTCTATCTCGGGCTTGGCCTACAGGACCCCAGTCTGCACCGCCCCCTCCTGCACCCTCCCCAGGACGAGCATGGCCTGATTTCCCTCCGGTTGCAGAGAGGCCTCAGCCTTGTCACGTTCCACATCGCAGCACCCTGGCAGATTGTAAAGAGGGAATGTTCACCTAGAAAGTGTGCCCTCTCCGTAGAAAATGCCATGCAGCGCTCACCAGTTTCTGAGGAGAAATGTGCTCTGTCTGTCTGTGAAAAATGAGGAAGACGGGAGACTTTAAAAATATCTATAATGCTAAAGTACGGAGGAGCTGTGAAGCGCTTTTGCAAGGAGTTCTAAAAGAATTGCCCTTTTTCAAATTTAGAGCCTTGTGCTTTTCCAAAAACAGCCTCAGAGCAGAAAAAAAAAACCTTGACTTTCTCCTCTTAAGGATGCTGGCAGATACTGGATTTGGTAAATTTGCATAAAGTTGAAAGGTACGTGTAGCGGTTTTCTGGGATTCCCTGAAATGAATTTTTGTGGCGAGAAGCCCAGAGAAAGCGTTTTGCTTTTTTCCTTGCCTGGCGCGCTGCTTTACAGCTCCCCGTGACGAGGGACAGTGTGTTCTGTCTGCTCCCGTTTACCATTTTCCCGAGTGGATGACTTGCCCATCGCTCAGCTCTGTCTCTTCTCGTCCCGCCTGTCTGACCCTGCGTGTCCCCCTCCCTGAACTCTCTCTGTCACTTCTCCATCCTTCCCTGCGCTTCCTCAACCAGCTACCACAGGGAACAAACACACATTTTTATAATGCAAAAATCAGTGTTCCTAGTGTCTCACGTTAAAAGCCAATTATTAGGATTTCATGTGTTTATTTTTTAAGCCCCTTAAAGAGGCGACCTTTTCCCTGTGCCCCTCAGTCTTTGTGAGACTCCTGAGGCCCCAGGTGTTGGTCGGGGAGGTTCCACCAGCCTCACTTCCCTCCTGAGTGAAGCCACGGAGCCTCTTGAGGACCCGGATTTGACAGATGGGCGCCTGTTGCAAAACCGACCATATCAGTTCTGCTTTCTATTTCCCGGACCGACCCAGACACTCCCGAGTCCCGCGGTGTTCTGCTGGGTCAGGATGGCCTCCTTGAAGCTGTTAACGAGACAAAGACCCCGAGACGGCTTCTCGCGGAGTTGCAGCCAGACAGCACTGAGGTTAGGAGAGCGCCGCCAGGCCCCCAGGGGCCTGAGCCAGACTCCCGGGCCCCCTCACCGTGAGTCGTATCACTTGTTCCAAGTGGATCTGCCGCTTTGTGCCTCGGTTTCCCCATCTGTAGAATAAGGCATGAGGTTACTGTGAGGTTGAAACCAGTAAACGGCAACCCACGCCACCACACTAGACTTCTCCCCCGGACCCAGCCATGTTGGACAGGAGAACCCCAAAGTCAAGGTCAGGACGAGCCGGAGAGCTTTGGGAGGTGCTGCAAAGCAGATATTGACCTGAGAAGGGCATTCAGCCCGCCCTGTGGCCATCTGCACGGCAGCCGAGCTGGAGAGGGAGAAGTCCCTTCCTCCGCAGGATGACCCACCTCCCACATGGCAGGAGGGATGTCCTCCCCTGCCTGCCCTCCCGCTCCCCCGCCTGCCCCAGGGTTCCACGTGCTCTCCCACCCCAGCCTGTTCTCCTTGCCGCTGCTCTTCTCACAGGTCGCCCTTTCCCATCTGGTTTCTCCCTCTGGCCACCAAAGGGTGCTACACCTGCTCTCCACACACCATCACACATCACCCACCTGCGCCGTGAACACACACACAGACGCACACATACACACAGCCCTCTGCCTGCGTGGAGCCCGCCATCTGCGCCCTCCCCCTCCCCCTTATCTCTCCTTCCCTCTGCTCTGCACACATCCTGTGATTCATGTGTGTACTTGGGATTAAGGAAGCATCCGTCTCCTCACAGACAGCGCCTCACTGATGAGATGGTTCAGACCCTTTCAGGGTTTCATCGGAAATAAACAGAGTGCACACCCTTCCTCATTTGAGGGGCGAAGCAAGTGACTTTGTTTGACTTTGCCCCTACAGCATCTGTCTCCCTTGCCGCATCTCTCCTCCCTGGGGGCCCTGCCCATCCTGGCCTCTTACCTCCTGTTGTCGCCGTCACCATGGTGATGGCTTTGTCGGTGCTTTGAGGCAAGGTGCTGACCAGGCCACCTAGGGAGGCTGAGGCCAGGGTGCAACACAAGGAGGTAACAGAGCAGGAGGTTGAAACGAGCAATTTCACATGTAACTGCTGCTCTCCGTGTCCACTTATTGAACAGACAGTAATCGTATCGGGAGCTAATGAGGGCTGAGTTCTTACTGTGGTGTCAAGCTCTGGGACAAAGCACTTGTATTAACCCATTTCCTAAGCACACAGCCCTGTGAGATAGATACTGTAATATCTATGCCATCCATGCTATCTTGCCCACAGTCACGCAGCCTGGAGCCAGGAGCGTGGCACCTGCCGCCCGTCTTTTCCCTGCATAACAGGAGCTCCAGGTGAAGCGCGGACTTCCCGGTGTCCGGACCTTTGCAAGTCGCTGGAGTCAGGGACCCCTGAGCTCAGCTAGTCCAGGGCCCCCCAGGCTGGGGGCAGGGCCAGAGCTGAAATGCAGCCTCCAGCCCCCTCTCCTCCTGTCCTTCTGCCCCCAACCTCCCAGGAAAAGCGTCTGGGCAATGGTGCCACAGACTCCGTGGATGACACATCTTAAAAAGACCCTATTTGCATCTTACCCCAAATCTTCTTTAGGTAGACCTGACTGGGAGTGGAGACGGTCTGAAGAGGGGGGAAGGCACTCACATTTATTAAATTACATATACCTAATTAACACATTATAGCATTGCCAGATAAAATGCAGGATGCCAGTTACATTTGAATTTCAGATAAACATACTAAAAATTATTTGCAGTTTATCTGAAATTCTAATTTATCTGGGCGTTCTGTACTTTTATTTACCAAATGTGGCAAACCCTGCACGTCTCCCAACTCCGCTGCTTACTAGCTGCGTGACACGGGGCAAGAAACCTAACTGCTTTGTGCCTCCATTCCCTTGTCTCTAAAATACGCATGACCACGTCTACCTGTATAGCGTTGTTGTGAGGATTAAATGACTACTTTTATGGCACTGGAAGAGCTCTGGAGTTCGGGCTGTTAACCATATTATTATTATTTGTTGTTGTTGTATTCTTATTACTACACCCAAGGTAATAGGCTAGGAGGTAGTAAAAATGCAAAGATGTATTAAGACTCCTCCTGGAGCTGTAGGGAACCTGAAACAGGTCCACAGATCAAGTAACATGGACCACGGTGGGTGTCAGCATGAAAGGCTAGTGCTAAGGGAGCAGGGGATGTTTGCTTCCAGCTCAGTGGGATCAGACAAGGCACCAGCTAACCAAGATTTATTGAGGGTCACTCTGAGCTGCACACGGTACTAAGTACTGGGATAGAAAGAAGAACCCGGCAAGGGCCAGCCCTCAAGGCGCTCACAGCGGTCGGGCAGCCGACGGCAATGGCACCAAGGGCCACACGAGCTCATGGAGATGGCACATGGTCTCAGGGCAAGGGCTGAGATTGACAGAGGGCTTCCTGGAGGAGGTGACAGTAAAGAATGACCAAGAGTTAACAAGGCAAAGGTGGCCTTTGAGCTGCTTGGAGAGAGGATGGTATTCCAGCCTGTTAAGAATCGGGATGAGGACATTCTCGGCAGAGGAAACTTCACAGACCCAAGCATGTGGTTGTAAAGGTCAGGCTATCCTTGCAGAGAGGTGAACAGACCCATCCAAGGAAAGCACACGAGAAAGAGCTGGAGAAAGAAGGCCTAGCTGGAGAGAGCCTTGGACACGCTCCATGCGGATGAACTGGGTTTTATCCCGGAGCAGCAGGGAGTGATGGACATTGTGAGTAGCAGAGATGGAGCCTGTGGGACGGTCCCCGACCATCACGGAGGTGGAAAGGGCTGGAGCGGAGCGGAGAGGGTCGCAGCCATGGGCCCAGTGCTGGGACTACTACAGGAGCCCAGAGCTCCGAGCCATCTTTCAGGAGCAAACCGGACAGTCGGTTACTACTGAGTGCATCGGTTAGCTTTTGCAAACTTAATGATTCTGTAAGCCAGCGATTTGGCCGAGCCCAGAGGAGATGCTCATCTCGACTCCACACGGGGTCAGCGGCACACGCACGCCTTTGCAGCCGTCTAGCATAACGGCCTCACTCTCATGGGCACAGGATGTGGGGAGACTGGAGAGGGAAGGGGGCCAAGCAGGCAGGGCAGAAGATCACCCCTGGGGAGCAGCAGGGTCTTCACCCCGCGTCTGGTGAGGACAGGGCAGGGAAAGCGGAGAGAGACCTCTGCTTCCCCAAGGAAACAGAGCACCAGACTCACAAGCCCCAGGAACTCTGCCCACCATCTTTCAAGGGAATGAGCCCAGTCTGCTTGAAGAACAAATAACCTCTCTACAACACTGGACCATTGATAAAGTGTTTTCCCATACTGCATCTCACTTGATCCTGGGAGCTACACAGCAAATCTGGTTTTATTATATAGTCTGTTCTACAAATGAGGAAATTGAGGCACAGAAAGGCTAAGAAAGTTGGCCATGGCCACATGCTAGTAAGTGTAGGGCTCAGCATGTGAGCCCAAGCTGCCTGACTTTCGAGATAGCCAAGGAAAGGGAAAGTGACAATTGGGGAAGAGTGACTTATTCCAGGAGTTGCAGGTGATTCTTATCCATAAGAACAAATTAGAAGTGATGGAAAATGAAGCAGAAGGGATTGGCGAGAGCCACGAAGTTCAGACTTTATCCAGGTGGCAGTGGGGGACCTTTGGAAGACTGTAAACAGAGGACTGCTAGAAATGCAGCAAATGGTGAGTGAATGGATGACTGAGTGGATGGGTGAATATCAAACCTTTGCAAAGATCACTCTGGAACAGTGTGGAGGGTAGAGCAGGGGGTGTTAGGTATTGTAACCCAAGTAAGAAACAATGAGGGCCTGAGACAGGAAGACTGCTGGGGATGGAAAGGGAGAGACAAATCTGAGAGAGATTTCAGAGAATTAACCAGGATGGTTCGTAATGCCGGATGCAGGAGAGTGGAATTCGGAAAGACGTGCAGATTTCTAGCTTCAGTCATTGAATGGCGGTGCCGATCCCCCAAATAGAAGTTCTGCCTATTGGGGATTTATCAACGCGCAGATGTTGGCTGCGTCCACAGGAAAGCCATGTGCTTCTCCACGGCTAGTGCACAGAAGGACGTATGCAGGCCTGAGAATCCCTGGGGAAGAACACCAGTTACGGGTGGGAAGAAGACAGAAAGTAGCATCCAGAGAGGATGGGAGAAAACCAGAAGAGAATCCTAGAGGCCAGTTTAGGATTTCTCTATTCCCCCACTTGGTCTTTTTTTTCCTTAGTACTTACTACCAACCAACATTGTATTATGTATTTACCCGTTTATTGTCTGTCTCTCCCACTGGAATATAAACTCCACCAAGGCAGGAGTTTTGCGTCCCCGCTGCTTTGAGCAGGGCCTGGCACATAGTAGATACTCAACATAGATTTTCTGAATACATGTCTAGTGAGCTGGGCCTGAGAAGCCAACCCTTAAAAGCAGGCGCATCCCGGTCGTGTCTTTACAGACTGCGGTTCTGCACTTTGGCCATTAGGTGGCGCATCAAAGTGAGCGAGGAAGCTGGAGGCTGGGATCGCATGGGGCCCAGAACCTGACAACGGGGCAGAATGACAAAAGTGAGCAAAGCGTGGATCTGAACGGCAGAAATCATTCCTCCTCTCCCTTAGCAGACATCTCTCTCCAACACAAACTTCAAGTCAGGCTCGTGCGTCATCGAGCCGTCGGAAATCAGGTTGGGGGACGGGAGTGCGGGGTCTGAATGCATAGGGATAAAGAGTCAGGACTGGGGCAGGAGGGTTGACGGGACGGGCTGTGAGGCACAGCCCCAGCTTCACGGGCGGCTCTGCGTGCTGCTCTGATGCTGGCAGAACATATCACAGGGGAAAACAAACCTGGGTCTCAATCCCAACCCTACCCCTTACCTGCTGTGTTAACCCAGCTAAGTAATTTGCCCTCCCTGAGCCCCAGTTTCCTAGTCTATAAAATGGAGGTCCTAAGAGCACCCGTTTCGAGGAAAACTGAGAATGAAACAAGAGGGCCCTTGGCCCAGTGCCGTCCACATAAACAAAACTAAATGTCATTCTTGAAAATTGGACCTGATAGGGCTTCCCTGGTGGCGCAGTGGTTGAGAGTCCGCCTGCCGATGCAGGGGACACGGGTTCGTGCCCCGGTCCGGGAGGATCCCACATGCTGCGGAGCGGCTGGGCCCGTGAGCCATGGCCACTGCGCCTGCGCGTCCGGAGCCTGTGCTCTGCAACGGGAGAGGCTACAACCGTGAGAGGCCCGCGTACCGCAAAAGAAAAAAAAAAACTGGGCCTGATAATCAATATTTGTCTAGCCGTTTACAAAGCTCCCTCCTCATTCTTCATATCATAAAGGTAATCCTCAAAACAGCCTGCAGGTATCTTTATCACCCCACTTCCCAGACAAGAGGGCAAACATTATCGGATTACATATGTAATACAGCTTGTAAAGGGATGGACTCGAGCCAGGTTCAGCTCAGCAAACATACATGGGATAACCCTGGAGCGTCAGGTGCTCTGCCAGGTGACGAGGACGGGTGAGGTTGCAGTCTAGGGAAAGACAAACACACTCAGATCATTTCCATAGAAGAGGTTAGATACTGAGACAGAAGGATGCCCAGGATGCTATAGGATCATAGACAAAAGCCACTTGGTCCAACCTGGAGATCCAGAAAGACCTCATGGACTGAGCAACCCCTTAGCTATATCTGGAAGGCTGGGTAAGAATGATCCAGGAGAAGAAGGACCCCAGCATTCCAAGGTAAAGAACTGCCCAAGCAAAAGAACCTGTTATTTTTATTTTTTCAATGCGTTGGGTCTTCGTTGCTGCACGTGGGCTTTTTCTCTAGTTGTGGCGAGCAGGGGCTACTCCTCTCAGAGGTGTAAGGGCTTCTCATTGCGGTGGCTTCTCTTGTTGCAGAGCACAGGCCCTAGGTGCACGGGCTTCAGTAGTTGTGGTGCTCAGGCTCAGTAGTTGTGGCTCGCAGGCTCTAGAGCGCGGGCTCCGTAGTTGTGGCGCACGGGCTTAGTTGCTCCACAGCACGTGGGATCTTCCCACACCAGGGCTCGAACCCGTGTCCCCTGCATTGGCAGGTGGATTCTTAACCACTGCGCCACCAGGGAAGTCCCAAAGGGACCTGTAATGAAACACATCCATACTGGGGTCCACCTCTAAATCTAGTGTCTAGTGAGCAGGACGCTACCCCCAGGAAGTCATGGAGGGAAAGGCACCAACCAGCACAGAGGTCCCCACACGTGTTCTCACTGTCCAATGAGCCTTTTCTTCAAAGCACTTATCGGTTTGTAATCATCCTAGAAGCCCTCCAGAGCAGTGTTCCTCAGACTTTAACGTACATACCAGTTATCTGGGTCGTTTCTAAGCGCAGATCCAGATTCAGGAGCTCTTGAGGTGAAGCACAAGCCTGCGTTTCTAACAAGCTCCCGGGTGATGTGGAGGCTGCAGCTCTGTCCCGGGAACACGCTCTGAGTAACAAAGTTCACCCTACCGGCTCAAGAGGACAGGCTGGGTCTGGCTTTACTCAACCACTATGGGCTCAGATTGGGGCGTGAAAGAGGCTGAAAGAAAGACGTGGAAACATCAATTTCAGGAGGGAAGGAAGGAACGCTGGCCGTGCACCCGGGACACTGGGAGGAAAGAAGGTTCTGGAGTGTGGGAGGTGCTGGTTAGGATGAGCTTGGAGGTCCCTGGGGGTCCTCCCTCCCCTCCAGTCAGCTCCCCCCACTCCCAGCACAAACTCAGTCCGCTCCCTTCCTGACTCCCTGGGGCCTGGGGCTGAACACTGACCCCTAAAAGCAGAGAAAAGCACCATGGAAGGCACACCTCATCTTCCCTCCAAGCCAGAAGCCCTCCGAGCTGCCACCCTGCTTGCAGCAGACCTCTCCCTAGCCTATGATCCAGAGAAATCAGACGGGGGTCCCTCCTCGACCGAGGGGTCTGGTGCTACCGAGAAAACAAGCCGAGAACCCCACCACCCCAAGCCCTCCCGCCTGGGCTCCTCCTTTCCAGAAACGGCAGGAAGCAACCACTCCCCAAGGTCCCACCATAGGGAGTTCCTGTCCGTGCGAGGGGTGGGAGGCACCTCCTCTTTGCCCGCCACCCCAACTCTACCCACCGCCATACACACACGGCATAGAAACTGCTGGCCTCGGAAGCAAACGCCCATGCCAGACCCCTCACCCAGGGATCTTTCATTTATTCATTCAACAAACATTTACTGAGCACCTACTGTGTGCCAGGCACTGATCTAGTGACCAAGAGAGACAAGGTCTTTCTTTGCTGTCAGGCAGCCTCCTTTCCATAAGGGGAGATACAAATGAACCCAGTGATAAAGAAGCAAGGGGGCTGGTGTGACAGAGAGTCATGAGGGGCTGTTACACAGGGTGGCCAGGCCTCGAAGAGGACGTGGCATTTAAGCTGCACCATCACTGACGAGGAGAAGCCAGCAAGACAAAGACACAGAAAAGAACATTCCAGACGGAAAGGCCCTGGGGCGGGGCGTGGTGAGGGCTGAGTGGCTGAGTGGAAGGAAGCCGGGTCCCAGAGGGAGGCCAGGACCAGGGGTGCAGGTGCTTATAGACAACAGAGATGATTTCAAATTACGTTCCAGGGACAGTGCAGAGGCCCCAGAGAGCTTGGAGCAGAGCAGTGACCCAACCAGACTGTGTTTGAACAGCCCACTTGTGGAGAAGGCACTGCACATGAGTTGAACAGGACTCGGGCCTGCCCTCCAGAAAGCTTAGCGTCTACGAGGTGCTCCCAGTACTGATGGGGGTGGGGGGATGGCCCGCTGACCGCCCCACCTCTGCCCCTGGCAACATAAGCTCCGTGTCCGGGCTGCTGGCCTCTGCTGGCAGATGTGTCCCATCCCCCATCTCTGGGGACCAACCATCTGGGCTGACAGAGCATCTGGGGAACCCTGGAAGCCCAGCGGGCTGGAGGGGGCCACTTAGGTGACCAACTGGACTTTGGAGGAGACCCCAGAGCGCTGCCCATGGCCTGACACCAAGAGAATTTTCCCAGCCTGTTCAGGCAAAGTTGACCAACCGGGCAGACCAAGACCAAGGAGTCAAATGAGCTGGGCACAGAGTCAGTGAGCAGTTCCAGAATGAGGCGGAAGCCCTCTAACCCAGCTCCACTCTACTCTCTGTCCAGCCGATGTCCTGCAGGAAGGAGAGTCAGATGGTCACCCCTAGCACATGCTCTAGTGCAGGAGGCCTTCTGATCATAGGAGCACGTCTTAGAGATAGCTGTGGGGCTGGGGATCGGTCCCATACAACTTTTAGCCACAGAATCTCTTGTTGCTGTAAAATGGTATAAAGAACCCTAGTACCTAAAACAGGTGAAAGCTTTACCGCCCAGGTGGAGTCAGGCTGCACTTCCCCATCCCCTCTTACCCTCGCTCCCTGTGACTCTGGGCAGCCACCATGCTCTCTGGCCTCATACACATCCCCTGTGCCTCCCTGCCCGCCGCTCCACTGAAGCCCGCTTGCTCTGGGCAGCAGAGTTGGGAGAAATTCCTCAGGGGCTCCCTCCCACAGAGGGAGCGCGGGTACTCCACACTGTACACCCACACACGTGGCACTGTCTACACGGCTGATGGCCAGAGATGGGCAGAGCAAGGAAGAAGGCCCCCAGCCGCCTGCCCAAAGCCCGGATGACAGAAGGGTAAATGGCAAAGAGCCAGGCGCCCCCCGCGACTGTAGAACCCTAATTCGCATGATGTGCCCCTTTCAAATGCAGCGCCCCAGAGCCAGCCCCTGTCCCAGGGAGGGTGTGACCCCCGGGCTGCCTTCCAGCTCCCGGCACCCACTCTGCCTGGGCTCAAGTCCTCCCAGGTCTCAGTCACCCAACAGCTAATGCACTTTTCCTGACTGACAACAAGCTCAACACCAAAACCGTCAACTATTTTTATCTCCGGATTAATCACAAAAGGTTAACGCTTCCACCTTCCCTGTGATTAAAAAATTAGGAGACCAAGCTCTATAGTGGTTCAGGATAATAACGAATCCTGGGAGGGGGATGGATGAATAATGCATCTCCAGGCTCGGGCTGCTCGAGACTCTCTCCCCTCCTGGCCCCCCAGGTCCGGGCCCGGGTCTGAATGGAGAGGTAATGAGTCACCCCCCTCCTGTCAGGACCACAGCTGCCAGGAGGGAGCGACTGTTGATTTCTATTCAGCCTGCGGGCCCCAAACCTCCCCCCTCCTCCCCCTCCCCCCTCCCCCACCCCAGCCCCCATCCACACCCCTCCTACCCCATCTGGTGTGCACCGAGGCGAGGGCCGATCCCTAATGCATGGTTACGTGAACGACTGGCGTGATAACCACTTACTTGGGAAGATGTGTGCGCACGCACACGTGCACCTAAGCATCGCACGGCACAGTCCCACTCCCCTCTCCCCTCCTCTAATCCGACATTCCAAACGCAGCACTAGCCGTGATCACAGGTGGTTACACTGAGCAAAGGCCCAGAGACACTATGTTCTCAAACCCGGTCACACAGCAGAATCCTCTGCGAGCTTTAAAATGCCCTGATGCTCTGGTCTACCCCCTGAAATGGGGATTCAACTGGTCAGGGTGTGGCCTGGCGATGGGACGTTTAAAACCTCCCCCGGAATATTGTAAACTGCAGCGAGAACCACTGTCTCGGGCCCAACAAATGTCAGTGCTGGAGGAACGTTCCAGATCCCCTGTTGTACTTTCACACTTTATATCTGAGGAAATAAAACCGGGCAAGGGACTGCCTTCCCGCTTCGGCCTCTGATTTAGGGCACTTCCACGATCTCGCCCCCTTGGCTCAGCACTGGGGATGGCCAGGTGTTGATTCTGTTCCGGAAGCTTCTTTCCAGTCTCCCTGGCCTTCAGCAAGCTCTGCCTGAGCACATCCATCGAATCGAAAGCCGCCACCCGGAGGGAGGGGCCCGGAGCCCAGCGCAGCCCTCCCTGCTGGAAGGGCCCGCCCAAAGCAAGGAGATAAAATCCCCTCCCCAGCACTATAAGGCCCTCCTTAGCCTCCCTGGGGCTCTCTGGCCCACAGCACCAAGGAGGCCTCTGGCACTAATGAGGGGGTAAAGGGTGGGCGGGGTAGGAGGCTGTCTTTACTGTCCGGCCCACATCTACCGTCTATCTGCACCCAGGTCCCCCTAGGAGGCTGGGCAGGGCTGAATGAGGCCGACTTTCTCCGTGGGCCAGGATCACAGTGGAGTCCTGGGGCTGACGAGAGCAACTTGGAAGCCGGGAGGGTTTTTTTTCCCTTAGGAAATAGAAACTTGGGGGATGGCACTCGCCAGGGCTGTAGTTCTGAACCAGGCGTCCTGGAGGCCGGAAAGGGAGGGGGCAGAGCCGCTAGCTGGAGGCATGCTGCTTCAAGTACTCACCTGGCCCCAGGGTCTCCTGGAGTTTCCTGAGGAGCCTGGCAGGTGCCAGGGCAGGGATGGGCCCTGGGGAGTGGAGGGAAGCCAGCAGGTTGCTGGGGGTGCCCTGGGTGGGGAGGGGCTGGAAGGCAGAGCTGCTGGGTCTGGACGTGCCTCCACTGCCTGGACAGGCTGCCTTCCTGCCCACGGGCCCAGAAGGTCGCACAGGGCCTGGCTGGAAGGATGGACTTTCTCTGGCTACTGGGCAAAGAAGGCCCTTTGCGTGAGGACCCCAACTCTCACCTAATGACCCATTCACTGAGCAAACATGCAGCTCAGCCCTCCTGACCAGCCCCGCCTTGGGGAAGAAGGCCAGGGATTCCTCAGGTGGTCTCCAAGGAGCCCTGCCCCTTCTGGTTTGTCCAGGAAGGAGAGACAGGGAAAGCAGAGGCCTGAGACCCTCGTGCGTCCACAAGCACAAACCTCAGAAGAGGCTCTGTGACCTTAGGCCAGTCACTTAACTTCTCTGGGCCTCTTCTCCCAACAATGGTCATCCATCATCATAACTGCCCATCCCGCATCCCATGGTCGTCATGGGGATCAAAGGCGTGACTGCACTGGAGTTAGCAAACGTGTATGGCGCTTCCGCCAGGCACCAGGCCCTGTGCCGGGCGCTACGGGAGGCGTCACTCTCCCCCTGGCAGTCCCCGTCTCGTGGTGGGGACCATGCTGCTATGAAATGGGGTGGAAGGACCAGGCAAGAGAGATTCATTCTGACTCTGGGATGAGGGAGAGTAAAGTGCTAAGGAGATGCCCAGCCCTCTGAAACACTGTCTCAGCCTTGAAAGGTCACCTGTCACCTGTCCCCTGCAGGGGAAGCAACCAGCCTGGTGCTCCAAGTGTCAGGGGACCTGCTTCCAGTCCTGGCTCTGCTACTCATGCACTGTGTGACCTTGAGCAAGTCACTTGGTCTTGCTGAGCCTCGGTTTCCAGATCTGTGTAATTGGGATAATAATGTTTACCTCGCAAGATGGTTGTGAGGACTAAATCAGACGACAGATGTGACATTGCTTTGTTTTAAAAGAGGGAGAGAGAAGTTAAAAAGAATGATCTGGGCTTCCCTGGTGGCGCAGTGGTTGAGAGTCCGCCTGCCGATGCAGGGGACACGGGTTCGTACCCCGGTCCGGGAAGATCCCACGTGCCGCGGAGCGGCTGGGCCCGTGAGCCATGGCCGCTGAGCCTGCGCATCTGGAGCCTGTGCTCCGCAACGGGAGAGGCCACAGCAGTGAGAGGCCCGCGTACCGCAAAAAAAAAAAAAAAAGCAATCCAGGCAGCCGTGCCGTGCTTCCCGATCTGCAAATCATAGCTAATGACACCTGCCCTGTCCCCTAACGGGCTGCCGCACGCGGGATGAAATGATGACATGAGAGTCCTCTGCAAATAAACACGCGATGCCTGTGTCAGGATTACCGCTGTTGTTGCTGTTATTGTTATCCTACAAGGGGATTATACATTTTATTAAAGAATGATAATTACTGCTGGTCATCAACTCCATAAAGTCCACCCAGCCCTGCCCGAGGGGAGGGGCGCCCTCAGCCTGACCTCTCCCCTCCTCTCCCCGCAGTGCCACCTGACGACCCCGTCATCCTGGGGGGGCCTGTCATCAGCCTGCGGGCCGGGGACCCCCTCAACCTCACCTGCCATGCAGACAACGCCAAGCCTGCAGCCTCCATCATCTGGCTGAGGAAGGGAGAGGTGATCAATGGAGCCACCTACTCCAAGGTGAGGCGGGGTGGAAGGAGGGGAGGGGCTGCAGGAGGGGCCGGCTCTCCCCATCTCTCTGCAGCTCTTGCTCTGCCTGTATGATTTTCTGTCACCTTTTGTTCCTGGCTCGTTGTCTCTCTCTCTCTGTCTTTTCTCTCGTGCGCGCACTGTCACTTTGTCTCTCTTTTTCTCTCTCGTGCTCTGCCTCTATTTATCTGACCTTTTCTGTCTCTCCTCCACTTTCTCTCTTTCCTGGGGTAATCGCTGAGCTTGGTCACCCTAAGAATAGAGTATGGTCAGAGGAGAGGACTCAGGGACACAGGTGGCCAGGGCTGAGGGTTGCCAGATAAAATAGAGGATGTCCAGTTAAACGTGAATCTCAGGTAAACGATAAATAACTTTTCAGTGTAGGTATGTCCCAAATATTACATGGGCCACACTATGGGCCATATTTATACTAAAGATTATGCACTGTTTATCTGAAATTCAAAGTTAACTGATGTCTGTATTTCTATTAGTCGATCTGCCCACCCTCCCAGAGCTGCAAGGTGAGGCTCTTTAGGTTCCTTCCTGTCCCAGGTGCCTGGCTTGGGGTGGGGGAGGGGTGCTGAATCCAGCCCATAATCCCTTACCAAGCCCTGCATCTGCTGTACCTACCGGCTGAGGTGCTTTTCTCTAATTTACACAAGGTGCCAGGAGCTGGAAGGGCCCTGAACTGGCCCCTGTATTTGTCATGTTTTTATTTTCTATATTTCATGATGCTTTGACATCTTGTAGTTGAGGAGGGATGGTCCCTCCTAGGGTTCGCTAATCCCTAGAGAGCAAACACCTGGGAACAGGCCTCTACTATGCAAACCAAAGCACCCTGGGTCCACAGCCTCACCCCCTCCTCTATCAGGCTCTTGCGGTCCCAGGCTCTCTCCCCCTACCCTAAGTCACTGCAGAGCTGGATACCAGGTAACCAGAGACCACCCCTATAGCCTAGAGCCCGCGGAAATTATTCTAACCCTCCAACCCTAGACCTGTTCAGCTGCTTACCCTGCCTCGTCCATTCTTTCCCACAGAAACCACAGTAAAGGCTTGCACCCGTGCTTTCCCCTCGCTCCCTCTGCCTCCTGACTGACCAGGTGCCTCCTGGCGGGGCCAGTGCTGTACATGGAGTCGTGTGCCCCCTCCTCTAGGGAGCTGAGTAACAAACTACCTTTTCTTTTTTCCTTTTTTGGCCGTGCCGTATGGCTTGTGGGATCTCAGTTCCCCAACCAGGGACTGAACCCACAACCTCGGCAGTGAAGCCCGGAGTCCTAACCACTGGACCGCCAGGGAATTCCCCAAACTACCTTTTCAATGGCCACCTTCTCCTGATCTGTCAGCCTCACCAACCCTGAATAAAAACAAAATCCTCGGCACGTTTTAAAACAGCTCCCACCAAACTCCACTCCAGGATGCTGTGAGTAGAGTTCCAGGCGGCACTGACATACCCCGGAGCCGTTAAAGGTGAACGGGACCTTGGGGAGGGCTGGTCCGACTCCCTGATCTACAGACGAGGGAAGTGACGGCCCTTCTCACCTGATGACGATCCTCCCAACGGCGGGCCTACTCCTCCTCTCCGGGCAGCCTCAGACACATGCGCAGCTGCTCAGAGACTGGATCAGGCTCTGAGGCGGGAGGCCCAGGCCTCCAGAACCGAGGCTCTCCTTTCCCCTTGGCCCTCCTTGGCCTCAGAGAGCAGGAGGGGCACGGCCTGCTGCCCACTCCCAGTGCACCAACTTCCTGGGCCCCGGAAAGATGAGCACGGCCTCCACCATCCACGGCGGATACGAGATAGGACGTCCCTCCTCTGAGGGAGTGTCCTTCCAAGCCGAAAACCCAGCCAAGGAATCAGCTCCAAACCTGCAGATAGAGGCCTGGGCCCCTGCCCCCCACCCAGAGCTGGTGCCAGACCCAGGACAAATGCCTTCCCTCGGGCACGAGTCCAGCCAGGGGGAAGCTGCTTTACTGTGAGAGAAATCTCGCACCCACATCCGGAGCGGGAGCCACCCTGCTGTGTTAGGAAATACAAAAATATGACACAGGGATGGATCACCCAGATGATGAAGGAAAGGGCTGCTCCTTCAGTCTGGGCATCTGTCCAGTCCCTCCCTGAAGCTGGACCAGCCTGGCCCCTGCCAAGATTTCTGCCCTCAGAGGACATGCCCCCATCTGGGGAAGAGAAAGGTCTGGGTCACTGCTGGACCTTGCCCCCAGCACGTTGGCCTCGTCCATGAGGGGAAGGCCAACCGAGAGCCCAGCCCCGTGCCCCTGCAGACCAGAGCAGGGAGGCCACGCTCCACCCTCTGTCCCACCCGACCCTGTCACCCTCCCGCCGGCCCACGGCCCACGACAGGAACTATAGCACCACCAGCCAGGGCCCTGGGATCCATCCCTACTGTGTAACTTCAGGAAAGTCACTCCCTGAGCCTCAGGCTCCTGTGTGTAAAGCAAAGGGGCCGGATCAGACACTCTGTATCAGTCTGTTTGGGCTGCCATAATAAAATACTACAGACCAGTGGCTTAAACAACAGACATGCATTTCTCACAGTTCTGGAGGCTGGAAGTCCAAGATCAAGGTGCCAGTGAGGTTGCTTTCTGGTGAGACCTCTCTTCCTGGCTTCCTATAGACAGCGGTCTTCTCACCGTATCCTCACATGGCCTTTCCTCTGCGTGTTCAGAGACAGAGAGAGAGAGAGAGAGAGAGATCTCTGGTGTCTCTACCTCTTCTCATAAGGACTCCAGTCCTATTGGATTAGGGCCCCACCCTTATGACCTCATTTAACCTTAACTACCTCTTTAAAGGCCCTATGTCCAAATATGTGCCATTGGCGGTCAGAGCTTCACCATATGAGTTCGGGGGTGGGGCGGACACAATTCACATATAGCAGGGACCTGCCAGGTCTGACAAGCTATAACCCTGTGACTTGGGGCACACGGAGAAGGCTGGATCCTCCAGCCATACTCATATGGCATCTGCTCTGGGGGCTGCCAGAGCCCAGCCCTCTGCTGCCCCCTCTTTCCCCAGGACTGCACGTGCCATTGACCTAGGAACTTCTGAAGTCCCAAAGGCAGAGCAGCCCCAGACAGGCTATGCAAGAGAAGGGGCCAGGGACATGAGCATCTGAGAGAGAGACAGAGACAGAGAGACAGGGAGAGAGAGAGGCTGAGAGGACACACGAGTACACAAAGTCAAGGAGGGTCCACCGTCTACAGAAAAAAATCCCACAGGGCGGCCCTGAAAGCCCTCATAGCTGAAGCCTCAGTATTTACCACATGGTGGGTGGTTAAGCCCGTGGACCCAGGGGGCTGGGAAGCCTGAATCCAGGCTCTGCCTCCTTCTAGCTCTGTGACCACGGGCAAGCTCCCTAACCTTGCTGTGCCTGAGAGTCCCCATCTCTACCATGGGAGCCACGGCACCTGCCTCAAAGGCTGGTCGCGAGGCTTGAATGAGCAGAGTGCCGGGCAGAGGGAAGCAAGGCTGTTAGGATCACTGCCTTCCCTCACTTGATCCGCAAGGTCCCCATGGTGCACCCTGCCATCCACATTTCCTGGGCGAGTGTGACAGTGTCATAGTAGAGCAGGCCCCACGATCCTACCAACTTGGTTCAGACCTGAGCCCCATCACATATTATGGTAACTTCAGCTCTCCGCCTCAGCTTCCCCATCTGCAAAACGGGAGGATGATAACTGCGGACCCCTGTTAGGATTGCTTTGAGACGTAGAGAGAATAATGCGTTGAAAGCACTGGGTAAAGTGCCTGGCGTAGAGTCAGGGCTTCGTAAAACGTTCGCTGTTATTACTGGGCCCTTCCTCCCAGAGCCCCGTCTGGCTCACCCTGTTCTCCCTCCCCAGAGGTCACACAGCAGCCCAGGTTTCGTGGGGTGTTCATTTTGCTCCTCCACCGTGTGGCCAGCAGGGGAAGGATGGGCTGGTGGGACTGAGGATGGCATCACAGAGGATGGCTAAGTCCCTCGCCCTGGGAGAATCCTCGGGAAGAGGATGCAGCAGCACAGGCTGTGGAGCCTCTCCCTGGACCCACGGCCGCCAGAGCCCTCGCGGCCCGGGTGATGGGTGAGGGCCCGCAGCTCCCAGCAGGTGTCTGGCTGCAGAAGCAGGGGAGAGGATGGCGGGGCCTCTCTCCAAGTCCTCTCTTCCTGGACACCCAGCCTCAGGCCGTCTTCTCCGGGCCTGGCACCAGAATGGAGGCCACCTGGCATTCATCGGGAAGGCAGACCAGGGGACGCAGGACAGGTTGTGGAAGAGGAGAGGAGACAGTCTGGGCTGAGGCCAGAGAGAAGTCTTCCATGGGAGCCAGATCCCTGCCCCATCTGCTACTACCCCAGCAGCAGCCACATTGGGGGATGAGGCCTTGACCCGGGTGCGCACAACAGGGTCGCTTGGTCTTAGGATGTACAGTCGTGTATATCTCTACCTTGAAGCCCCTACCCTCCAGCCCTACCCCACTGCTTCCTCCAGCTTCAGACTGCTGCCTGCCCAAGGGGCCACCCACCCACCCCCAGGACCAATGAGCCTCATTAGGTTCCACGCTGGGCCCTCACTGGAGCCCAGCTCTGCAATCTCTCCCCTCCAGTCACAGCAGTACCCCCCATCTCATCTGTCCATCTTAGGGGCCAAGAGTCTCTACTCGGTGTGCAGCTGCCACTCATCCTGGCCTTCTTTGTGAAGAGCATCCTTCCTGGCCCCAGGGAACAAAACTGGGGGTTGGTCCCTGAAGACACAGGGTCTGGGGCAAAAGGCACCGTGCAAACCTCCACCTTCCCTGACAGCCCTCATTCAAACCACATGACAGGCACCAATGGAGTCCCCAGGCAGCTATAAGAAGGGGAGGCAAAGAGATGATTAAAAAAACTTGAGGGACATGGCAGGTGGGCGAGGTGAGTGAGGAGGGAGAAGAGAGGAGGCCTTGTTGCCAGGCAATCAGGCCGGTTCAAGCCCTTTCCAGGCTGTTTGCATATCAATGAACATCCTATATTCAGCACCAGGTTTGGGCCACCCACCCAATGCATTCCCTCCAAACCTCCATCCTCCCTCAACTGTGCTCAGGAGGCCTCCCAGCTCTTGGGGCTCAGCCTGGCTCTCCACTGCCCAGCTGAGGCTCCAGGGGCTTTGGAAAGAGCAGAGTGGTGGCAGCTGCCCACACTGGATAACCTCACACAGGGTGCAGTCTGCCCCTGGCCAGCCCAGCTCCCCCACTACCGCTGCCAACTGAATGCCAAGTGCCTGCCCTCAGGGGTGGGACAGGGGGGCTGGATGCACAGACAGGAAGCAGCACAGCACAGGCAGGGGCCAGAGATGAGCCCTAAGCCTCCCGCAGACACTGGGACAGTCAGGAAGGCTCTTTGGAAGCAGTTAGTGGACCAGAGGCCGGTGGACACGCACACAGTCCCTGGCATGTTCACCCCTGTGCAGGTGAGGTATATAGGCCCCGCTCCTGGTCCACATCTGCACACACAGGTGGCACCCGCAGGAGAGGCCATCAGGGTCACACTAGTGCCCACCAAGCTGGAGGGAACGCTGCCCCAGGCCTTGGAGGTGGCGACCCCAGAAACAGTGATTCACCGCTAATAACCCACTTACCCTCCTGAAGCTGAGTGCGTGCTTACGACCGTTTCTCAAGCAGAAGGTGGCGGCCTGGAGGTGCGTCTCCAGAGCCAAGTTCAGGGGAGGGAAGGGGCAGGGAGGACGGGGAAGTGACAAGAATCAGCAAATGAGAGAGTGTCCACCTGGCCTGGACCTGGAGGCCACAAAGTCCCAGGGTTTCATTTGCATGTGAGAACAGTGGAGGTTTATAAGAGAGGAATGATGGAAAAGAAAAGAGAAAGAAAGGAGAGGTGAGGAGATGCAGAAGGAAAGAACGAGGGAAGGAGGAAAACCAGGGTGAGAAGACCAAGGCCCCCTCTTCGCCCTGCGCTCGGCTCCCTCCCCAGGAACGCGTTGTGGCCTCGCCTTCACACCCCCAAGCGGCCCGTGGGGAGCGGGCGCTGAGCTCTCCCCCGGTTTAATGAACACATCTCCCCTTCTCTAATTAGGCGGAACAAACAACTTGGACCAGAATTTTTATTTCCCAGAAAAGCACACGCCCGGACACAGTAAATATGTCATTAATCATCATTCTGGGCGAGGAGCGCCCTGGGTGCGGGGAGCTGGCAGCAGTCAGGGGCCTAATTAGCTCGGCCCCCGGCTCCCCTCCCACCGGCCCTGCACCCCTAAAGTAGATCAACCTGAGGGGTGCCTGCAGAGTAAAATTTATGTAAATGCCCCTCGTTAGCACCACGGAAAAGTAAAGAAAAAGAGAGGGGGAGAACAATACGATCTCCCTCCCTCCTCAACCCCAGCCCCGAGGTCTTCTTTTCATCCAGGAAATTGTTGATTATCGCTTGGTTATTTATAGACGCGGGAGGTCAGCAGAGCCGGAGCCAGCAGGTTACGTTGGTGCGGCCGCAGCTCCCTGCTCCGGCTGGGCGGGGCTACACCGCCCGCGCGCCAAGCCCTACCCCCGGGGGCCGGCCTCCAGGTTAGCGCCCTGGCCCTGAGGCTGAGCTCAAGACCCTTACCCCACCGGCTCCTGGGACTGACCGTAGCACCCTCCCCCAGCCCCTCTCCAAGATCCCTCTGCCCAGGGCTGAGACCATCACCCCACGTCCCAGGAGAGAATATGGACGGGAACAGGCCTGCGCCCAGGCCGTTCTATAGCAGAGGAGAAACAGGCCGGGACTACTGCCCTGCTCTGCAGATCTCTCCGGCATCTGAGTCTGGCTTTGTCTACAGCAGGACGCGCCGTTCTGGACCGAAGCTCCTGTCCTGTTCTCCTAGTGTTGGAGGGTACTGAACTGAGGACCTAGAGGCAGGGTCCAGCCGCCTGCATGTCACTGCTAAACTCGGAAGCTACTTAATTATCTAACTGTTCCCACCTTTAAGTGGGGATCACACCACCCGGCTTCCAGGTCCTCAGGAAGCTGCAGTGGGAGGGTCATGGGCTCAGGGCTCACCATTCTCAAGTGCAAATCCCAGCCCTGCCCAGCAAGTTCCTGACTCACTTTGAACTCAGTTTTCTCTTCCGTTATTTAGGAGACAAGGCTCCCTTCCTTCCAGGGTCCTGTGAGGATTAGAGAGGATGTCATGGTTATTTTCAGGGAGGTTTTGAGGAAGTAGAGTCTGTCCATCTATTCCTTGGCTCCAGTCATGGCAAAGTAAGACTGCATCCGGCACCCCCTGCTGCAGGATCAAGTTCCTTCCTGGGGTGTACTGAGCAAGTCCAGTCTCCCCACCTTGTCCCCTGAAGTGACCCTCCTGCACACTGCACCTCCCCAGTATGCACCCACCTTCGTGGGCCACCAGGGAGCTCAGGGTTCGGGGCAGTAAACGGCTGCGGAAGTAGCTGGAAGGGGGCTCAGAGGAGGGAGGGGGTAGCGGCAATGATGGGAAACAGCAGCTGTGAGGAATGACCTCGTGGTCACGGGGAAGACAGGAGACCTTTAGGCTTGCGTTAGTTTCTAGGGCCACGGTAACCAAGTACCACAACTTGGTTCAAACAACCAAAATGTGTTGTCTCACACTTGTAGAGGCGAAAAATCAAGGTGTGGGCAGGGCTGTGCTTCCTCCAAAGGCCCCAGAGGGAGGATCTTCCTGCCTCTTCCAGCTCCTGGGGGCTCCTGGCTTCCTGCCTCTTCCAGTTCCTGGGGGCTCCTGGCTTTCCTTCCAGTTCCTGGGGGCTCCTGGCTTCCTGCCTCTTCCAGGTCCTGGTGGCTCCTGGCTTTCCTTGGCTTGTGACATCATCATTCCAATCTCTGCCTCCTTCTCGCCATGGCCCCCTTCCTTGTTTCTCCCTGTGTCTTTTCCTCCTCTTACAAGGACACCAGTCACTCGATTTGGGGCCCACTCTACATCCAGGTTGATCTTGTCTCAAGATCCTTAACTAATTACTAGTTACTTAACCAAGTTGTGAAGGCCCTATTTCCAAATAAGGTCACAGTCTGAGGTTCTGGGTGAACATGAATTGGGGGGATACTATTCAACTCACTCCAAGACCCTCTTACTTATATTATCACCAACTTGAAGTGAGTTTGGTCAAGCTCCGTAGCCTCTCTTGATCACACCTGTTTTCTCACCTGTCAAATGAAAGACGATGGCATCTGTCCCGCCTGTGGCTTGGTCCGAGCTCTAATGAGGTCAGGAAGTGAAACGATTGAAACGTTGAAGGGGTTTGTACAGGTAAAGTAATGAAATGGTCAGTGTGCGTTGATTCTGCCCACATCCCTCCCAGCCCCGCCCTTACCCCCACCCCCCAAACTGCACCCCCTTCTACAGCCTGCGGCATCCCCAGGGGCCACAGCACCTGCATGTAGCCCCCCATCTCAGAGCTTCCTGCAGACCCAGAGACACCCCCAGACCAGAGGCAGAATAGTCACAAGTTCATTTCTACATAGAAGCTGGTTTCCGTCAGGCCCAGCCTGGCTTCTTTTATGTGTCAGGGTGGGCAAGTCCAGGCTGATTTTCACACATGCTGGAAAACTTTCCAGTTCCTTGTTCCAGCCGAAGCCCAGCACGCATCTGGGCCAGGGAGCCAACGGTAACCCCTGGCTCTGCATGGAGACGGGCTCCCCTGGGTGTGCTGAGCTGACCCACCTCCATCCACAGGGCTCCCTCCTCCTCTCCAAGACTGGCACGTGACCCACCCAGGCCACCCCAGCTGAGTGACAAGTGACAAGGGCCTTCTCTCCCCCCGCAGACCTTGCTTCGCGACGGCAAGCGTGAGAGCATTGTGAGTACCCTCTTCATCTCCCCCGGCGACGTGGAGAACGGGCAGAGCATCGTGTGCCGAGCCACCAACAAAGCCATCCCCGGAGGAAAGGAGACCTCGGTCACCATCGACATCCAGCGTGAGTACTGACCCAGCCCCCCCCCCTGCCCGGAGCACGGGTGGGGGGATGTAGCCAGGCCAGAGCCATACCCCTGCAGGAGGGCTGGAGACAGGACCTGGGTCAGTCAACCCCAGGGGCACCCAAAGGACCATCTTGTCCTTCTTCCTGTCAGAGATGAGGGTGACAATCTTCTTAAAAACATCACTGGGGACTTTGCTGGTGGTCCAGTGATTAAGACTCTGCGCTTCCACTGCAGCGGGCACGGGATCGATCCCTGGTCAGGAAACTAAGATTCCACCTGCCACGCAGCGCGGCCAAAAAACAAACAAACAAACAAAAGAAAACATCACCGATGAGGGTCCTTTACAAGCGACAAGTTGAAGCCCCATTTCCATACCTGTATGAGGTAGAACTTCCACACCGACAAATAGGGTGGTCAGCCGTGGCAGTGCCAGCCCAGCCGGGCGGCCTCACACCCTCCCTTGGAGAGGAAGCCAGAGCAGAGGTGCTGGGAGCAGAAGGGGCACCCAGGGCTCCAGAGTGGAGGCACGGCACCAGGCCCTGTCTTGGCAGCATCGGTCAGGGAGAGAAGAGGAAGAGGAAGAGGAATCATCGCTCAGTCAGCTCGTACTTTGCCCGTATTATCTCATGTAATCTTTTTATTTATTTCTTTTTGGCTGCATTGGGTCTTCATTGCCGCGCGCCGGCTTTCTCTAGTTGCAGCGAGCGGGGGCTACTCTTCGTTGTGGTGCGTGGGCTTCTCATTGCAGTGACTTCTCTTGTTGCGGAGCACGGGCTCTACGCACACGGGCTTCAGTAGTTGTGGCTCGTGGACTCAGTAGTTGTGGCTCGCGGGTTCAGTAGTTGTGGCTCGCAGACTCTAGAGCGCAGGCTCAGTAGTTGTGGCGCACGGGCTTAGTTGCTCCGCGGCATGTGGGATCTTCCCGGACCAGGGTACGACTGCGGTCCCTATCTGGGAAACCGAGGGCCCCCAGGCCGCACGGGTTTCTGAGGTGGGCATCCAGCTCTCCAGAGCCCACGCTGGGAACTCTTCGTGTAGACGTCCACACCAGGAGCCCTCAGCCAGGGTCAGTTATTACGACGAGCATGAACAGTGACACTTTAAATCTCCTCCAGCATTGCATTCCCAAAGTCCCTAAAGGAGACCCCTGAAGGTCTAAAATCTCTCTACGGTACCCGTCGGCCTCCGCGAACAAAGGTGAGCTCAACACAGGGCCCCAGCAGCTTTGCTCTCCATACTGGACTGACTTAGGTTGGAAGTGTCAGCCCCCGGAAGTCAACTCTTCTTCTCTTAAACCCCCCTCCCTGCCACAGAGCATGAGGCCACCATGAGCTGGTGGCTTTGGTTGGAATCTCTGAAGGACAAGGCCAGAGCTGTAGGTTGGCATTTGTTTCTTCCTTGCCATTTTACTCATTTTAATTCAAATCCACCTAGAAACACCTCCCAACAGCCCTGGCTCATCTAAGTGTCTGCATTCTGTGCTCCACGTGGCTCTCCAGGTATCTGGGGTCTGCAGGGGCCATGTCCTGGGGCTTCCAGGGCCCGCCTTGGGAGCCAGAGAGCAGACTTCTCCCAGTGTCTGGAATCCTGGCAGGTGACCTTTAGGTTCCAGAGGGCGGAAGAAACTGTTGAAACCCTCACATGGGCTTGCTCCGGACACCTAGACACAACAGCTGAGGCCTTGGAGAAGGTTTTGTATTTGCCATTTTGACCAGCTGTTAACACCCCCCCACCCCCACCTGTACCAGGCAGAGGACTCTGGCCAGGTCTAGGACCAGGGCGATGGGAGGGAGGCCCTCGCTCTGAGGGTCATGTAAGTTCAGGGTCACGCTGAGAGGGATGCCTCCCTCCCCAACCCCAGTCCAGGCCTTGGCTGTCCACAGCCGCCTGCTTCCTCCATGCAGCAGGCGTGGCATCTAGCAGCAGGCCCAGCTACGGAAAGGAAGCGAGATGCTGGAGGATGGAGTGGTCCACATCCAGAGAGGCTCCACCACCCACGAGCCATGCGGGCCTAAGCTGGACACCTCACCGCAGACATGCCCGTTCCTTGTCTGATCTGATCGAATGACATCCGAGTTCTCTTTTCGCCCTGAGATTGACCGTGAATCAGAGCTCTCTCAAGATACAAGCCAAATCTGAGAGGAATGAGGGTGGGAGACACAGACATCCAAGCCTCCTATAACAGGCTGCCAGTCGTGGCCACTGTGCAGCGCCTCCCTCCTTCGCCCACCAACCCCCCAGCTGGTCAGGAGACCTATGCCAGCCACGGAACCCTCACAAAAGAACCACCTGGGCGGCTCCTGGGCAGGAGAGACCCAGGGCAAGGGGTGTTCCTGCTTCCTCCAGTCCGCTATCCGTCACACAGCAGAACCTCTTCTGTCAACAAGAAAGTCATCATCATGACAACAGCCCACCAACTACTAAAACACATTCCTCTAAACACACTCTAATGAGATGATCAATTTACCAGGGCACGCAGATGACAGTCTGCACGGGAGGAGGTCGCCGGCCTTGCCAGGTCTCTGGACTTTGCTGGCCTTCTTTCCAGGAACAACTCAGCCACCTGAGGGGGGAGGCATCGGGAATGAGGTCAGGCTGAGGTTGAGAACCCAGGTGCCCGGTTTCCTAGGTGGGCCCCGTCCAAGGCAGTCTAGCGTCGTGGTTAAACCCATAGCATCCTTCCTGGTTTGAATTCTGGCTCTGCCACTTACTGAGTGATGCCGACCTGGTCATTTGACCTCCTTGTGCCTCGGTTTCCTCATCTGTGCGTGGAGGTAGCAGCGCTTGGCTCACCTGCTGGCTGCGAGGATTACATTAAACCATTCGGGTGGTGACCCTAGCACAGCGCCCGGCACCTGTCAGCTGCTGTTACCGTGCACAGTCCTGGGGGTGCAGCTGCCCCTCCCCGATGCCCCCAGCCCCAACAGGGGGAGGTCTGCATCCATTTGTCCCCTCTCCTGAAGGTGTCTGCGTGCGCCTGCCGAGCAAGAGAGCATGCTCTCGCCACGCCCTCCCTCCTGCTCTCCCCCTGCCCGCGCGTATCCCTTTGTTCATTCAGTAAGCATCCAGCTGTTCACTGTGGACACCACGGGCTGGATCAGAGCTGCCTTTCCAAACCTGCTCATTTTCTCAGTCAACCAAGAAGCAACGAAACTCAGCAAAAACACATTTGTTGTTTGTTTCCCTTGGTCTTTAGATGTTACCCAACGGAAGACAAAGCCCCCAGATTGAGTAATGGGAGAGAAAGCTTAACACCCCCAAAGCCTTGCTACATCTGGACTCTGCGTACAGCTGCCAAGTTGCAAATGGATGTGCTGTACAATCACTGAATCACGGAGTTTCTCACCCCCTCCTCGATGTAATACTTCCCCTGAAAACACACACACACACACACACACACACACACACACACACACACACACAGGCAGGTTGCTGATGGAAACACTAAAAGACTCTCAGCTGTGACATCTGTTCAATGCGATCTCAGTTCCACCAGCTACATCAAAGCTGCCCCCTGCAAGTTATTCAGCTGACATCACAAATGGGATTAAAATCGTGTTTAATAGTTGGATATGACATAAACTATTTATACCTCTGGAGCCCGGTAGACTACTGAGAATTCACATCCTGCGCGTGCAGAGGAGAGGGGTGGAGAGACGAGCACGGGCACCTCTGGGCCTCGGGTGGAAGCACAGGTGAGACTGGCAAGTGTGGAAGCTTCCCAGGGCCTGTTCACTGGGGTACCGTGCATGTTGCAGAGAGGTAGGGAAGCTGCAGGAGAGGGGTGCTCACAGGATAAACTGGGAAGGGCAGCTCTGTGGTGGAGGAGGGGAGCAGGCAGTCCGAAGGGGGTCCTCCATCAGGTGTGCGCCCCATCTCCCTGCCACCAAAGCCTCATCACTTTATAAAGCACATCCAGGTGAGGGCAGACCTCCTGGAACTACCCCGCAAGTTCTGTGGCGGGTTTCTAGAGGCCATTGAACTAGCCCTGGAAGCCGGTGGTCCTCGGCTGGGTGGGCCGGCATCAGGGTGACGGGCAGAAGCCGGGGAGAGGCTGCAGGGTTCTGGGGGTGCAGCTCTCCTGGGAGGTGTGGGGAGAGCTGTCACGGAGAGTCCTGGCCACACATCTTTGGGACCACTGGAATTACGCTTTAGAAACCAAGATTGAGATCACTGAAGTACTTCCCCGGTAATTAACTCTCCAGAAAAAGGCAGACAAGCCAGCTGTTCCAGTAGCAGAAGCTCGTGGTCCCCAACCAGAACCCGGGGATAATGTGGGGAGAACAGCCCCAGCTCAGTCTCCACCTGCTGCTCAGGAACCGGCGTTCTCTCCCGTGTCTTAACAAGCTGTCTGCAGACCCCAGCACAGCCCCTGTGGGTCATCTCCCTGGGCCCGGTGCCCCAGCACTGGCAGCTTGAGCACCAGCAGGGCACAGGGAGGCCGAGTGGCCAAAGGATCCCAACTCCGGGGTGGGTGAGCTCCGTCCACGGCTGGGCGACTGCACAGATGACTCTCTGAGGGGCTCGGGGACCACCCTGCCGTCTCAGCCAGGAGCTGGGCCAGGCGGCTGGGGTCTCGCTCCCCCAGTGGTGCCCTTCACATGCACGCAGAGGGGTCAGCATTTTCTCGATGGTCTCTGAGAAACCGACCTCCTCACTTCTTTTTCTGAAAATGGGCTGAACCCCTGGAAAGTTCTCATGCCCTTCCAGCACATTGCCGTGCTTACTGGTGAGGTCGGGCTAGAAGACGTGGCCGCGGGGCCTGGCTAGGACGCAGGGACCAAGCTGCCCTCTTCACTCAGCCTGGAGCCGAACTCCAGCCGGACCTCCAGGACCCGACAAGGAAGAAGGGCAGGCACTGGCTGTCATCGCCCCTCCCCTGAAGCGCAGATGCCTGGGGTGCTGGGGCCTGGGCGCGTGCCCAGGAGCTCGAGGATGCCCAGCTTTTAGAGCAGGTCCCGAGGCTGCTTCCCTGGAGCTCAGGAGGGCCAGGCCGCCTTGGGGCCTCTCTCTGGGCTGATTCCCCGCCTCTTATCTCTGCTGTCGATCCCTCCTCCTCTTGTTCCCATCTCTAGGTCACTTCGCGTCTGTTTCTCCCTCTTTTCTCAGTTTCTCATTATTTTGTTTGGTCTTTCTCCCCAGCACCCTATCATTTTCTGTCTCCATCTGTTTAGTCTCCCTTGGTCTTTCTGCCTTAAGTCTAAATTTTTTGTCTGATTGTGTGTCTCTGTGTACATGTCAGTCTCTCTCTGAACCTGTCCAGCTCTGCTCTCTGCTTCTCTGGGTTTCTGCCTCTTTTTCTTAGTCTGCCTCTGCACTTTCTCTCTCTCTCCCTCTCTCTGTGTCTCTCTCTCTCTGTGTATGTCTCCCTCTCTCTATGTCTCTCTCTCTCCCTCCCTCATCTCCATGTCTCTCCTATGTAGGCATCTCTCTGCCTGTCCCCCCCCCCTCTTCGGCACGGATCTGTGTGTCCCTGTGTCTCCCCGTCTCTCTCCCCCTCTTTGACTTCTGTCTCCGCTACCTCCGACCATTTCGCACTTCAGAGCTGGGCTTCTCGTCATGTTGAGTGAGAAAGACGAGCCAGGCCTGGGGAGCTGAGGGCTGGGTGACACCAGTCAGCACTCAGCAGAGATGATTAGGCTGATGAAAGGGTGTAAATGCCACTTTCAAGGCAACAGATGCACCAGAACCTTTACACAAAGAGACACGAAACAGATACTTCAGAGACAGAAAGTTAGTATTTAAAGGGGCTTAGTGTCCACATCCCCCTCTGGCCTCTGCAGCCCCTCTTCCCACCTCTCCTTTCTGCAGTGGTTAGTACTCCCAAAGCTGGAAGGTGGACAGTACGCTCTGAGGCCCAGGCAGCCCTGCTTCCTGGCTGACCGTTCGTTTAAACACCGGCCTTGAATCCACAGCGGGAGCCCTGACCCCACCGCCAGACGGCCTGAAATCCGGCACTTCCAGGGAGGGAGGGAGCCCCCTGCTAAGGCCCCCAACTTTCTGGGGACCCCCAGGGGAGTGGCTGCTCTGAGAGTCCCAGGTGGTGGAATCACTGGCCTTTACCCTCATGTTCTCCCGGGGATTCAGCCCCCAAACCGTGAATGCAGCTCCCCGTCTGCAAGGACACCCCTTTCTCTCTGCAGACCCCCCGCTTGTCAACCTGTCGGTGGAGCCACAGCCAGTGCTGGAGGACAACGTGGTCACGTTTCACTGCTCTGCAAAGGCCAACCCCGCCGTCACCCAGTACAGGTAAGAGCCCTGCTGGGGAGGCCCAGACCGTGGCGCCCTGCACACCCCTCCTTGTCACAGGGGCATCACCTGTGGTCCTGGTCGGTGCCTGCACGGTGCCTGGTCCACTGTGGGTGTGCTCAGCACACCCGTTCACCCCTGGCCAGGTGGACTTCTCCTTTCCTTCATGAGCACACACTCCCCTCCTCTGAGGCAGAAGATTTCACTCCTTCTGTTTGAACAGCTTGTTTACCCCTTATTTCTGAAAGGAGGGAAAGAGGCTCAGGGAAAAAAAGCTGAAACAGCCAGGAGAACGAGCATGATCAATCAGCATCTGGATTCTAGTCCTGTGCTCACCAAACCGTTCTCCTGGGGGCGTCGGGTCTCCGGGGCAGCCAGCCCTGAGCGGCGGGTACCCGGAATCCATCATACCCGCCGCCCCTGTGCAGCCTTTGCTCACCACACTGATAAAAGCGTCACTTCTTTGCGCACGCCTGTCTTTCCCTGTGGACTGAGCTTCTTGAAGGCGGGCCCGCAGTTCGGTCACCTAACAGCTCTCAGTGGAGCACTTGTGTGGCAGGCACTCGGCGCTCCAGGACATTAGCTCGCAGACTCCGTAAACACGTAGAGCAGCCCTCTCTGGGCACCCTCCTGCCCGGGCACCATCACCACCCAAGACTTCCAGACACAGAGCGGCCTCAGAGGTGCTCCGGGGTCTGACTCAGACACTCCCCTCCTTGAGGCATCTGTGCAACTCACCATAGCCCTCACTCTGCCCCGTCCCTTCCCCCAGCCCACACCTGATGGAAGAGCCTGGTGTCGCCTCCACTGTCGAGATGGGCTATGAAGCCCCAGCATGAGCCAGTGCCAGGAATGGTCCCAGACTAGGAAACAAGCCTGCCAGTGGGAGTGGAGGACAGGGGAGACGAGAGGCAGTGCGGCCCCAGCGGGCAGAACTCGAGGAAATGGGCCAGAGGGGCAGCCAGAGATTCAGGCTGGACATAGGTGGTGCCCCTGCAGTGCAGATAATTAACGCTGGAACCGGAAACCCAGGAAAGGCTCAGAGTCTTTATCCTTGAGATAAAGGATGGGAGGAAAACCCATCCGTCCTGTCGATTTCACCAGTCACTGGGCTAGAGGCAGGAGAAAGGGCAGACGACCTTCAGGCACCCTGGAGTCCTACAGCCCCTTAGGTCCAGGGGGCAGGTCTGGTTTGACTGGGACAAGTGACAAAGGTGCAGAAGGAGATGCACAAAGAGTCTCTGTTTTTTTCTGAGCTTCCACCCTGTACCTGCAAGACCTGGGCTCCATCCACAGGTGGGCTTCTCTCTGTTGTCTGCTCTCTGCTTGCAAGCACTAAACACTGGCACCATCTGCCCAGAAAAGACCTCTAACGCCAGTTTCCCTGGGCAGGCCTTCTCTCCCACTGACCCCCCCCCCGGGCAGGCACACCCACATTCACCCTCACATCGTTGACAATAATAAGGTATAAATCTACGTATGGAGAGGTCATCAGAAAGCAAATGTGGCAAGATACTAACAACAGGTGGATCTAGGTGAAGGGAATATGGCAGGTACTTGGGCCATTCTGGTGACTTTTCTATAACTACAAAGTTATATTTAGCTTCCAAACTAAAAAGTGAATGAGCCAGGACGTGCGGGTTTCCCCAGGCTCTGGGCACCTGTGGTTCCCCTCCATCCGCATCCTTCCCTGCAGCTCAGAGCCTGGGTCAGCTCATCACACACAGAGGAGGAGCCAGAGGTTCAGGCAGGCCCCCTGCAGATATGCACCTATCCTTACTTGCCACCTTTCCTCCTGAGCTTCCGATTAGCCATAGGCCCCAAAAAGGCTTTGGTGCGAATCAGGCTCCCTCCAGGACTCCAGAGGCTCTCAGGGAGCCCTTCTGGCCTCCAGAAAAATGTGGGAGAGCTGGGGTGGCCCGGGAGGAAGGGGGTGCAGGGGCCATGGCAAGCGGAGGCAGATGTCTGTGCCCACCCCCAACTGGCTCAGCCCCTTGGCCTCAGGAAGGGCTCACCCAGCAGGCAGATGGTCCTTCTAGACGTGGTGTTGGGATCCGAGAGGAAAAGCCTTGAGCAGATCTTGGCATGTAGGCACATCGATTTTTCCCAACTGACTTTGACAAGACTAAGGAGTCTTTGTTTCTTAACTTCCTTCGGTCTTATTGCTTCCTCCTGTTCCGCATAAGAGGCTGTAATCTTGGAAATTAGAGATACGCCCTCGTCCACCCCAGCACCCAGCAAGGGGCCCTGGGCGGGGGGGGCAGGGGAGCCCATCCAGCTGGACTCAGCAGTCACTTCGGCTGCCCCACTGGACCAGCGGCCCCGGGGCGAGCAGAACAGGCCCACACGCACCTGAAGCGCATCTCTTCCGGCCTCTCTGCTCCCCTCTGAGGCTTTGAGGGCCACCCCACCCGGGCAGGTGACAGGGCGGGTCCCACCGCCCAGAGTGAAAGGCAGGGCTATTGAGAACAGCCTGTCAGCCTTGACACACCAGCCTCCTGATTGTGTGATATAAATAATGAATCCTCTTACATTCGCTCTCGCCAAATTAGACATTGATTGGGAAAGGTTTAATCTGACGCCCGTCTCGAGGCAGTGACAGCAGCAGTGGCAGCAGGGGCGTAGGTGGGTGGTGGGAGAGGGAAGGGACAGGAGGAAAGAGGAGAAGGAGGAAGTGAAGCTGGAAAACAGAAGAGAGATGGGAGGGGAGATGGGAGCGGGCGGGACTTGCATCCCGGCTCACCCCTGGTCGTGTGACCAGCTGCTTCAGTGAGTGGTTTGAGCTTCTGGAAGGGATGCCTACGAGGGACTTTCTGGTGTGGGAGGGGAGTAAACATGGGGAAGAGAAAGACTGGCTGAGTGGGATGTGAGCAGGGCACTGTGGGGCACCCCCCAAGGCTCTGCCCCACAGCTGGCCTCCTGTGGCCCTGGGAGAAGACGGCATAAGACTTCCTTCTGCCCCCCCTTCACCTCCAAGGTGGAGACGGGCCCTGGGGGCTGAGAGCCGCAGCCACACAGCCATCCGGCATCCCTGAAGTCTCCCTTCTTTGGCTCTGAGAGGGCAGGCCAGCCTGCTCTGGGGAAGAGGAGACCCGTGTGGCCTGGACCACTGGGCTCCGGGCCTGAGGATGCCCCAGCAGCTCAGATCCTCAGGGCCCCAGTGGCGGAGCTTTCGCCCTTCTTACACTATGAGAGGACCCAGACAGGTGGGGAGAAAGCCCCCTTTGCCCCAGGAACCCCCCAATAATGGAAGAGGACTGCCCAGCAGAGCCTGCTCGCTGGGGCCAAGCCCACCCCTGCCCCAGCATCTGGAGCTGTGGGCAGGCAAGAGCAGGGGTCCGGGCAGGGCAGGAGGGGCTCACCTGCCTCCCCCCAGCCCAGCCAGCTGCCTGCCCCACCCCCCAGCATCCCACCGCCTAAATCTTCACTGCAGCAGGGTAGATGGAGTAGGGGCTGGACACCGACCCCCGACCGTGTGTCTGGGACTGAACTCAGCCACCCCAGGCGGGAGCTGTACCTGACTATTAAGTCTGGTCATTAAATTAAAGTTAGAGATTGAAATGGTTCAAGAATAATTCATAATAGTTTGTTGGGAAGCTCCTTCGGCTCTCGGGGAGCTATGGTTCGCTCTGTTGTTAAACTATAATTGTTATTATTAATTGTCTTCTGAATAACGACCCCATGTTAATTTGAGATAATAACCGCATGGTGCCAGCCTGATGCTCCCTGCTGTGCCGGGAGACGGGCAGCCTCCGGCCAGACGGGCAGGCTGAGTGGGGGCCGGTGGAGGGAAGGGCAGGAAGGGCAGGAGACGGGCCTCTGTGGCCCCAGGAAAGGCTCCAGGAATGTGGTTACAGGGGACTGTGGCCCCAGGGTAACGACTACAGGGCCAAGGTACCTGCCCAGCTCTGGTAAAGACATGCACCCCAAAACAGGCCTGAGCCACAGTAGGAAGAGCCTGGTCGGAAGTTCTGTGATTTTAAAAAAGTCTTATCCGCAACAGGAGTAAACCAGGGGAAGCTCTGAACTCTCTCTCCTAAGGCATCTGTAAGGAAACCCCAGCCTCACGCACACAGGCACACCCCCCCCACCCCGGCCGCACTGCCCCACAGGTAGCAGGCTGCCCAGCTACCGGTCCAACGCAGTGATCACCGCCCCTGAGCCGGGTCCAAGACACAGATCAGCCAATTGGCCCAGCAAAGAAGTCAGCACAGCTGTCTTCCCATCCCCCCTCCCCCGCCCCCATCAAACCAGTGCTGATGGAGCCCAGGCCTCTGAGGGGCGGAGCCTGGGTGGGAGGCAGAGGCTGGGCAGGAAACAGAGCAAGTACCATGGGGCAGGCTGAAAGGACTTTCAGAGACAGAGGGACACCATGAGGGGACCGCCCCCCGCCCCGCCCCCAGGGACAGGAGTCAGGACAGGGGGGCGGAGAGAGCTGACCGAGCTGGGGAGGGAGCAGTCAGGACCACTGCTCACACCTCTCCATCAGCTTCTCGCCTTGTCTGGAAATCAAGCTTCCAGAGCCCCACGCGTGTGTGCAGGAGTGCGTGTGTGTGCAGGAGTGCACGCGTGTGTGGGCACACACCATTAGACCTGGGCCTCTTCGGTCATGGATTTGGCTTCCTTCTTTTCCAATGTGGCCCAGGACGGTCCCCCGCCACCCCCGAGAGAGCTCAGAGCAGCAAGAGGGCCAAGCGGTTTGGGGACTGACAGCTGGGTTAGCCATCACCTGGCCCGCCAGGTGCGCTGACCCACTGAATAGTCAACCCACCTCCCTCCAGAATAACCCACTAGTCGAGTGCTGCCGGCTGCCTGGTGACCCACGGACCAGAAACCACTGCCCCCGTCACCAACCCCACACCCCTAGCCCTGGGAGTAACCCCTCTGCAGAGGGTTCCCCTGAGGGACCGCTCGGGGGCCTGCCCCACGCCGCCCCTCCCTGGGCCTCGTTTTTCTGCGGGATGGATGCGTCCGGCTCCCAGAGAGAAGAGCCCCCCGGGCGGGAAGGACGCCCTTGCCACCGGAGGTCCACATCAGCCCGGGCGCCTGCGTTGCAGGTGGGCCAAGCGGGGCCAGATCATCAAGGAAGCCTCCGGGGAGGTGTACCGGACCACCGTGGACTACACGTACTTCTCCGAGCCCATCTCCTGCGAGGCGACCAATGCCCTAGGCAGCACCAACATCAGCCGCAATGTCGACGTCTATTGTGAGTGGCTGTTTAGGGGCTTCCCGGGCGCACGCGCACTGGCTGGGCGCTGCTCGCGGCAGGGGGAACCGCCGTGGCCTCGTTGCACGTGACATAAGAGTGCCTCACAGGCTCGTAATCCGTGCGCTTTACGAAAAGCTTCCCTCGTGTTTATCTCCACCCTCATAGTCACCGAGGGAGGGGACCTGCCTGGCGGTCCAGTGGTTAGGACCCTGCACGTTCACTGCCGAGGGCGCAGGTTCAATCCCCGGTCAGAGAACTAAGATCCCACAAGCCAGGCGGCGTGGCCAAAAAAAAAAACTACTAAAAAAAAAAAAAATCACCCGGGGAGGCTGGACTTCTTCTTCCCAGTACCCAGACGAGGGGATGGAGGCCCAAGGTCACGCAGCGAGTAAGTGGCAGAATGAGGACTGAAGAGGGTCCGCCTCTCATCAGGGCCTCCCCCTCTTCCCCAGTGGCCAGGAAGGGACCCTCGGGGAAACAGCCCACAGCGGTGGCCACAGCGTTGCGCATCAGCTCATCCACTGCCCTTTACAGATTTAGAAGCACTTTTGCAAACTTTATGCCTGACCTGACCGCCCCCTCGCCCGTCCGGGCCTCAGCAGAAAGTGCTACGACTCCCTTTTTGCACCAAGGGACTCATCTGGGTCTCCTGACCCTGATTTCACACCTTCTGCTCCCTGCAAACAGCTGTCTGCACACCCTCCCGTCACCACCCCTGAAATCCCAGGGCTGCACCCACTCTGGGAAGCAAGGCTTGGTCTGCAGGGGACTCGGGTTAGGGCGGGTGTAGGGCAACAGAGCCAAAGGCCACCTGCTTGGTGGACTGAAAAGGAGGTGGGGCGGGGCTGGACTAGAGAGTAACCTGGGAGGGCGGCCGGCGCGGGGTCACCTCCAGGAGGCCTGGCCTCCCCACTCCTTATCTCAGAGCCCTGCAGTGGCCCTGCAGGGCCCTGGGTGGGCCCAGGGAGCTCGGCCAGACGCACGGGTACCTTGACTCCCGGTCACAAGGCTGAGGCCTGCAGGAGGTGGCCAGTTGACTTGAAGGCAGACACAGAGAGATTCTGGGCTGGGGGAAGGACCCTCTGCCCCCACACTGGGGTCAGGGGGGCTTCCTGGGACCAGGACAGAGGGAACGGGATGGGAGAGCCCTTGGGGGCAAGTCCAGGCAGAAATGGGACCAGAGCCGCTTTTTGGGGCTGGTTGGTGCTGCCTACCCCCATGGTGGGCCCGAGGGAGGCTGGACTGGGGGAGAGGGGTCTCCTCCTTACTGCCCAGACCCGGGCCCAGACCGGTAGAGGACTGACGCGGAACGGAAGGCAATGGGCCGGAGTGGAGGGTCGTGGCACCAGTGGTTCCCCCTCCCCCAACCAGAATGGGGCAGGGGAGGCAGCAGCAAGGAGGGTCCCCAGAGCTCCCAGCCCACGAGAGCCCTGTCTCCTCCTTCCTCCCATCGCAGTCGGGCCCAGAATGACCACGGAACCCCAATCCCTGCTCGTGGATCTGGGCTCCGACGCCGTCTTCAGCTGCGCCTGGACAGGCAACCCGTCCCTGACCATCGTCTGGATGAAGCGGGGCTCTGGCGTGGTGAGTCCGCAGCTCAGACCCTGGAGGGCCCTGGAGGGGTGCGGGGTCCACAGTCCAGGAGGGAACTGCCTCCCATGGCCCCTCTCACTCTTAGATTGGGGACGTTAGCCTCCCATGAGAACTGAAGGAAGGAAGGCCCCAGAAGGAGGAGAGGGAGCCCCAGGCACCCACACGTACCCACCTTGGGTCTAAACACATTCAGCCGGTGCAGTTCTGCTTTATCCTGAGCCTTGTAAGAAAAGCAGGTGGTCCCGAAGATGCTGGGGCGAAAAGTCACTAGAAAGGCTTTTTCGCTTGCCCCAAATAGTTGTTACCCTTTAACTTTGGGGTTAAGCCTTGCTTTCTTCCTGTGTTCCCCTTTTAAAGTGTATGTGTTCTTTAGTGTGCCTAGGAGTTTCAGACATCCCTCCTCCCAGGAGGACCAGTGAGAGCCTTGGGCAGGGAAGCAGGGGGAGAAGCAGCAGAAAAGTGGCTTCTGTGTGCCCTACTGTGTGCCAAACACTGCCCTGTCCTCTGAGTGTCACTGCGCCCATTACAGGGATAAGGAGAGAGCCTCCAAGAAGATAATTAACACCCAAAGCCACACAAGTAGGCACCGCTGACGCCGGGATTCCCACTCAGAGCAGCTGTTGCCAAAGCCTGTTTTCTTTTCATCACGCCAAACCTCATCCCAAAGGGATATTGCAAATGACTCAGGAAAGACAGATCTGGGACCCTCAGAGATGCTCAGCGGCAGGATAGCTTCACCCCTGGCCAGCCTGGTACGGGCTGGTTGGCAGACCCCCTGGATGAGGAAGCCCTGGGGGCCCCAGCCAGGGAGGCCCCCTCCTTCTCTCTCACCCCCGCTTTGCGTTCCCACCCTTCAGGGCTGCCGCTGGGGCGGAGCTGTTTCAGCCTCACGGGGTGCTCTGTGCCGTGGTCTCCCGCACCCGCCAGCCCGCCGGGCACACTGTGTAAGAAGACTTCCGGCTCCCACCCCACCCCCTGTTGTTGCTGAGATGCTGGAGACTGTGTACCCTGCCACCCGGCCTGCCTCTCAGCCTTTCTGGTTCTGAGACAGAGAGCGTGGCCACTGCCCTCGGGGTCTGACCCTCCCCACTCCTCCTAGGTCCTGAGCAATGAGAAGACCCTGACCCTCAAAACCGTCCGCCAGGAGGACGCGGGGAAGTACGTGTGCCGAGCTGTGGTGCCCCGGGTAGGGGCCGGGGAGCGAGAGGTGACCCTAACTGTCAATGGTAAGACCCCACTCATGCCAGGGCAGGGCTGGAAGGGGGCCAAGAGGGTCCCTGGTGTTGCCCCAAGGGGCACACGTGGGTTCTGGGCCTCACATCCACCTCCAACTGTGGGTCCATAGTGATTACATCCACCTGTTCCAGTCCGTGTCAGAGCCCAGCCCTGGGGTGACAAAGGACCTGGGTGGTTCTCTGGTCACCTCCCTCCTCTGTGTTCCTTCTAAGGGGTCTCAGCCCTGAAAGTGATGGCTGATGAATTTATTCCTGGCCAGGAAAAAGAGTCCGAGAGCTACTGGGCAACCAACATAGATCCCATATCTACGCTTCGACCATGACCTGGGCCCCGGTGGAGAATTTAAGGGGGCATCTCCATGACTCCTCGTCTGCCTCTTCCCATTTTTAGAGCCACTCAGTGAGGAAGACCTGCCACCATCCCCACAGGGCCAAGTTCAGGGGGGGGGGTCCCCTGAGGGCAGGGAACTTGTCTTATTATACGTAATAAGATCACCACAGCAGGAGAGTATTGCCATCTCTCTCCAAGAACACAGTGTGAGTTACCAGATGACTGGTACATGAGACATTCAGGGGACGGGGCCTGGTTGATGGGATGTAGGAGGTCCCAGAGAAGCTGGGACCTAGCTCAGGTCAGACCCGAGAAGGCTGTGGCACCAGGACGGAAATTCGATGTCCCTGCCTTTATGTGTGCGTGGGCCACGCCGGCAACCGACGCAGCTGGTCTGAGAGGGTGAGGATGCTAAGACAGCTCCCTCTGTGTTTCGAAACGTCCTCCTTCCGCTGGGTTTCGGTTTCCTTGTGAGGCCTCTGCTCCCGCATAGTCTGTCTCCCGATCAAGGCTCTGAGCCCCAAGAGGAACCAAGCCACAGACCCACGTCTGTAGGGCCTCTGCTTCCTGTTCCAGACCAGGGCCCTAGTGAGGGGCTGAGCCAGGGTCCAGAAATCAGCCCAGGTGGCACACAGCTTCCTCTAGTCTCTGCTTTGCTAGAAACTAAAACCAGCTTGGTGCGGTCCCCATGAGCCAGCCCCCTCCATCTCTTTCTTTGCCTCCCCCCTCGCCAAGAGTCGTGGCAGCCCCAGAGGGAGGGTGAATCTGCTGAGACCCCGGAGCCGTCTGTCCAGGGCAGATCCCTGACTCGGAAGCCTTCCTGCCTTTCCTACGTGTCCCCAGGACGCCACCAATAAATTGGCGCTGCAGGGCTAAAAATAACAGCATCTGATCGCACCTCCATATATCCATGGCAACATGGGCTGCAGCCTTTTCCTGCCGGCTCCTGTGTCTGACACTCGGCTCAGGCGCTAGCCCCTGGTGAAATCAGCGGCCTCCCCGGCTACCCGCCACCCGCTCCGGGAGGGCGCTGGGAGTCACGCTGGCCCATGACTACGGCCAGCTCTGCTCCGATGGCCCTGTGACCAGCCGGGCTGGGGACCCTCAGACTCACGTGTGGCCCCCGGGGTCCCCAAGCCCGAAGCTTTTAAATGAGCATCCTCATTGCTGGGGAAAACACGACGGATAAAGGAAGGACTGAAATCCGTTGTCACTTTAGACTTCCAAGAATTTCCCAACAGGGATTCAAAGCGGCTTCTTGAGGAGGGAACGCACACCTCAAAGGGACACTCCTCTTGGATGGGACACCCCAGCCTGGGCCCTGGTGTCTATCCAGGGTTTAATCTGCACTCTCCAGGGTCGTTCTTTCCAACCCCCCGCCTGTGCCTCCAATCCTCTGACACAAGCTCCCCTAGGCTGCTAGGAAGAGAAACACCCAAGAGGTTGGAGTGAAGCGAGGAGGCAGTTTGCTTGTTTCTGAATGAGGGTCATCATGCCCTGAGGCAGGAGGATGCAGGAAGTGGCCCACAGAGAGGAGCCTGCCAGCCGGCGCGTGCGTGGGCTTGGGAATGGACTTGTCTATACCTGTGTCTGGAGAATAGGTGGGGAGGGGTGGTGAAGCCCTTTGGGCAGGCCTGGACTAGGCTGAAGGAATCAACACTATGAACAAATCCAAAATGAGATGAGGTTCTCATCAAAATGCATCCCGGCCGGGAGATGACTGCTGGCCATCGCCCTTTGGGGAATAAACTGGCCCATGATTTGGCTCAAACCTGGGATTTGCAGGAAGGGGGAGATAAACCGTACTACTGCTGTGTTCTGCCTCTCCCACCCCACTCTACCCTTACCCCGATTCCTGTTTTCTTTTAAGAAGCCCTTAAATGTGTATGCATTTACCTGATCGTTTTTAGAACAGCTGATGACACCGCCCCCCACCCCACCCCAGGGAAATCCTAGCTCCTGGGGAGTGAAGGGGAAAAGGTTTTACAGGATCATCACTTTCAGCCCGCAAGCGCCAACCAAGGTCCTAAAGCATGAAGCCTTCCTGGCCAAAGGCTTCTTGGAGCTAAGGTTCCTAAGAGAGGAACTCTGAAGGCCCCCTGAGGGTGGAAGCCCTTATCTTGAGGGTCCCTCATGTCTGCCTCTCCCATCTCCAAGACGTTTCCCTTCCCAGCCTAAATGCAGTCATTTGGGTTAGTTAACAGGCAGAACTGGCCAGGAAGCACTGCTGGAATCCTGGTGGACCCTCCAGGCTGTCCGAGGAGGTACATGAGCCAGGTGTCCCCAGAGACATCCATAAACATGACCCACGCACGCACGCACGCCCGGGCGGGATAGGATAATGTCAGGGTCAGCTTTGGAGCTGTGGTCCCACCTGGGCTGGCCAGGTATGTATGTGGCGTGCAAAGCGATGAACTAAGGGATCTCCTGAGACACATGTGAGATGAAGTCCGTGAAGGTGCCCAGCCCAAGCCATGTATGCCAGGTGGGTGGGGGGGTGATTCCCCGCTTCGCCGCTTCGTGGAGGAACATCTTTTACTTCCCTTCCTGCCTGGTTTTCCTGTCCTGCCGAGGACACCGGTTTGTTAGGCAAACGCGCCCTCTACTGGAGATACAAGGGAATGGTTTGAAATCCAACAGCTGGCTGAGGTGGAGGTGACATTACATTCCTTCCTCCCTGACACCTCCCCCACTCCCTTCGCAGTGTACCGCCTTCTTCATAAAGGTTTCCCCACCTGCCGGGTAGAGTTCTCTCTCCTGTGAAGTCGGTTAGCACTTTGCCTGGTGCTCACCTCCCCACCTCCTGTGACAGCTCTTGATGTCTCTGGGCGTCCTGACCTAGAGGCACTCACTCACGATCCCTTGAGACGTTTATGACTGAAGGTTCATCTATCTCTGAGTCCCCTGTCTCGCCCGTCACCTTGCATATACAGGCCTCCAGTAACTGTTTGCTGAACGACTGAATGAATGTATAAACTTCTGAACTTGCCAAGAGGGGCCCAGCCAGGGCCCACCCCCTCCCGAATCCCTGATGTGATGCTGTCTCCCCAACAGGACCCCCCATCATCTCCAGCACCCAGACCCAGCACGCCCTCCACGGGGAGAAGGGCCAAATCAAGTGCTTCATCCGGAGCACGCCGCCACCCGACCGCATCGTGAGTGCCCCGGGGCGAGCAGGGAGGGCCAGTGGCACGGCCCCCAGGCTGGGCAGCCTGGTGGGTCATCTGTGCCTGCAGCCGCTCCACCATCCGGCTGGTCAGTCTTGCCTCTGCACTGCCTTTCCCCGTCGGGGAAAACTATTCCTGCCTTGTGTCTCTTGGAAAGGCATCACGAAGACAAAAATCACGGGCAGTCTCCTTTCTCAGGACAGGCTGTGCTCCTCGCCTGCGGGTGTATTTAACTCTTCTCTGCCTCTCAGCTGTGTGCCAACACAAATGGTTCCGACCAAATTCTGCATCTTGGGGGCAGAGGGCAAGTGAGGGCAGCAGAAGGGGAAAAATGATTTCTTACCTTTCCTGGGTTCAAGGCCAGCCTTTAGCAAAGTTGCAAATAGGATGCAGCTTAGAGTCAGCAGACCTCTCTCTGCGCCTCCACAGCCCTCCTCTGCTTCGATGCCGTGGAGAGTGCTGCCCCAGTTAGCAAGTTTCCCTCTGAAAGCGTCACTCCCTTCTCCCCGCCCCTCCCCGCAGTGCAGCTTGGGCCGCCTGACGGGCTCACATGTAGCCCTCCCAGATATTTGCATTTGTAGAAGTGGGGGTCTCCCACCCAGGTTCCGCTGACACTGGTAGAAGCTGGGGCGGGAAAACAGAGAGAGGTGAGCATCTCCCCGCACTGTTGGGTGTCGGGGGAGGGGTGGAGACACTGTTGTCTGCAAGCCCAGTGCCCAGGCGGTCCTGCCGAAAGGCCGCCCAGGTCCAGTTCACAGGGCAGTCTCACCTTTCCCCAGGGCGGCAGCACCTGAAGGGGCGTGGGAGGCACACGCCAACAGCTAAGGTGTCACCCTGTAGGTGAAGTCCTTGTTAGAGCACTGGCGCGTTACACACCTCCTCAGGCATTCAGTTCATTCACTGTCTGAGTCACACAGAAAGGGCAAGCGTCCACGCGTAGAACTAATGCCTACGCCTCCCTCTTCCCTTCACTCTAATCTTTCTGAAGTGTAAGTGTAACACGTGCTGGTGTCGATAATATCCTGTTCACTACTGAGCATAGTCACACTGTCTTCCTCTTCGTGGAAATGGAACTCTAGGCCAGGGGTTCTCAACCTGGGCGGTTCTGCCCCCAGGGGACATTTGGCGACACCTGGAGACATTGTAGGGTGCAGCTAAACACCCCACAGAGCCCAGGGCAACATGGTGGGGCAGGCGGTGACAGTGTACGGGAAAGGGCTCTGAGAAGAGGTAAACGCTCACCGGCCGAAACCAAGCTGCACTAAGGTTCTCACAAACGCAGCTCTCAGAGCGTAACGTTTGTACAAAGACACGCACAAAGTAACCAAACCAGACTCAGTCAGCCTGGGGCTGGCCTTCACCACCATCTGTCAGGGGCCCCAGCTGACGGAGGGGCTCCCATCGCTGCCCCAGAGCCCCTGCTTGCCTGGGAATATGTTCCAGCAAAAAGCCGCGTGAGGCCCCGTGCCGATGGAAATACCCTCTGAGGTGGCCCAGCCCGTGTGTGTGTACGTGTGTGTGTGTACGTGTGTGTGTGTACGTGTGTGTGTGTACGTGTGGGGCGGTAGGCGTACCCGCGTTGTGACATGTGTGTGTGCTGTGTGCACACGTGTCTGTGCTGTGTGTTGGGACGTGGGCGTACTTGCGTGTGCACGTGTTGGCACTGTGGGTGGGACGGTAGGTGTACCCATGATGTGACGTGTGTTTGCGGGTGCAGTGCTGTGCACACACCTGTTGTGGTGTGTTTGCGGGCGCTGTGCTGTGTGCACACGTGTTGTGGCGTGCGCATCGACCTGTGCCGTGTGGCGGTGAGCGTGAGCGCGGGCCTGGCAGCGTCCACCCAGGAGCAGGGAGGCGGCACGGTGGTCCTGGCGGGGCGGCTCTGGCAGGATGTCCTCCTAATTCTGCGCACCTGGGCAGGCCTGGTCCTGGAAGGAGAACGTGCTGGAGTCGGGGACATCGGGCCGCTACACGGTGGAGACGGTCAGCACCGAGGAGGGCGTCATCTCTACGCTGACCATCAGCAGCATCGTGCGGGCCGATTTCCAGACCATCTACAACTGCACTGCCTGGAACAGCTTCGGCTCTGACACGGAGATCATCCGGCTCAAGGAGCAAGGTGGGGCTCCCCGCGAGGGCAGGGCCCCAGGCAAGGTCCTCCGGGGCCCTGGGGGGGACAGAGCGCCTACACTTGCGGGCGGGCAGGAGGCCCTTCCTCACCTGCCACGCAGCCGCTGCCGGTCAGCCGGCCCCCCGAGCCCAGGGGCACTGGCCTGCACCAGAACAAGCAGGAGGACAGCTGCCCAGGTGCTGGCCCCTCAGCAGGCAACGCGTTGCCTAAAGGCCCTGGCTTCCCCGCTCTCAGTGGTTCCCTGGGGCCCTCTGGGGGCGTGATCGCTGAGCAGTGTCCCCACGGGGATGCACCAGGATGGGCGTATTGGGGAACCTGGCCCAGCCCGTTAAGCCAACAAGCCAGTCCAGTTGCCCCAAACCCGAGGGTGCCCGTGCTAAGCTAAGGAGTGGCACTTGAGCTGTCCAATCCCTGGTGTGCAGGGGACTGGCCTCAGGCTGCCTGCAGCTCCCCATGGGGACACAGGAGACACTTGGAGCGCTGTGCTCTGAAGGAGACCCCGGCCAGCAGGGCAGCGCCGGGCAGAAGGGCTCAGAGCTCGGAAGGACTCAGGCTCGGAGGGCGGGGGGCCTCAGAGGGGCATGGAGGGGGTTCCAGAGAAGTGAGGCAGCCAGCCAGTGGCACACCAGGTCCTGAGATGGGCTGCGGATCCAGCCCCTTGGCCAGCGGGGGTTCGTCCAAGACAGGAACGGTCCAGGGGGCCTCGGCCCTGGCAGTCTCCGACCCCTCCAAGCTTAAGGCCCACCCACAGGCTGTCAGGCCTTGGAAGAGATTCTGGGCCGAGCAGGTGGTCTCAGCTGGGCCCCTGGGGCCGCAGTGCTGCCCTGTGGATCACGCATTGCTCCCAACACCTCTTCCCTCATAAGTGCTGCTTTGCTAATGCTTTGCACATAATTTGCATAATATCATCCACACGTCATCCCAACCCTCCCGGTCCACTGTTGCCTCCCCTCCATGTCTTCCCCTCAGTGCCCCACCCCTCTACCCGCCCCTTGGTGTTCTCACCCCCCCTCCTCAGAGCCAACTCCCACCCCAGCCTTGACCTCTCTCTCTGGTCCCACCCGTCTGGAGTCCCTAAGTCAGTCTGAACGAACTCCGGGTTCAGTTCGGCCAGCCCGGATCTGTGGGGCATCCTGGAGATGTGATGCAGGAGGGAGCCCCCAACCACCCCAGACCCTCCGAGGGCCGCGCCGCCCCCAGTCCCGCCCCGCCCTGGCCAGCCAGGCCCCGGCTGTGGACTCTTGCTTTATTTCCACACAGGTTCGGAAATGAAGTCGGGAGCCGGGCTGGAAGCAGGTACGACGGAGACATGAGACTCCCCGGGATGGGGGAGGGGCTGCTGGGCTAGAGGGGGAGGGAGCCCAAAGTGTGGGTCGGGAGGCCAGGGCAGCCGCTAACGTCTCTGCCCTCCCCCATCTTGAGACTTTAGTGCAGTCAGAGCAGCAGGGAGAGCGCCTCCAGGCAGCACGGGTCTAGAGACCCCGAGACCTGTCTCCGCTGTTGCTGCCCCCCCGCAGGCTCCTGGCAGCCCAGGGCACTTGCTCCTCCCCCGTCTTTCCTCCCACCCCTCCTCTTCTGAAGCCCTGACTCCTCCCCCTGGGGTCAGCTCCCCCCCACCTGACTCCGCTTCTCACCATCACCACCAGCTTGGCCATCGCTTCCAAGAACACCTGGGCCGCCCAGCCCGGCTGTGGCCTGCGTAATCCATGCTGACCCCGTGCTTTCTGCTGGCTGCCTCCTTCCCGCACTCCTGCATTCCCCGTGGAGCTGTCATCTCACCACCGGGCTGAGGCCGCTGGGCAGTGCCTCTCTCCCCGGGGACTCAGCAGCAAAAGGGGTCACCAGGCTCCCTGGGTTGAGTTGCTCTCTCTTGGGACCCCACAGGAGACAACTGCCCCCCACCCTCCAGGGAGAAACCCAGAAAAGAGAATCAGGACATGGCAAGCCAGACCCTACAGGGTCGGCAAAGGCCATGACGAAGATGAGGGGTCCCCTGCCCTAGTTCTCCCGCCACACCGGCCCAGGAGGCGCTTCAGCAAGTCCCTGGTGGGTCCCGCTCAGCCCCTCCCCTCTGGGCGGACGGCCCCTTAAAGAGCAACAGGCCGGGCACAGGCCAGCACAAGGTGGGCACACAATATCAACTCCTGCTGTGTTCTCCCTGACGCCCCTCAGGACCACTCCTCGTGCTGAGCTGGTGTCACCCTCTGTCTCCATCTCTTCTGTGCCTGCACCCTGGGTCCCCCGCCCAGGACCCTCTCCCTCTGCCCCCACCCACCCACTCAGGACAGTCCTCCAGATAAGATGGCTACCACCACGACCCCCCAGCTGTTAACAACTTAAGGAAATGTGGACGCCAGAGGCACAGCTGCCTTAAATACCGCTTCCCTGGTTCTCTGGTTTCACAGACCTTGAGGCCCAGAGAGGTTAAGGACCCTTCCACCGTCATCCTTTGGCTCTGAGCTCAGCTGAGACAAGACCCGAGTTTTCCAAGGAAATGCCCTAGGAATCTCGGAGAAACTGAATTCAACTCAAATCAATAAAATTCAACAGCATGGAAGCAACGAACTTCCAACGCGGCTTTCCTTTCCTAGAGGAATTCAAACCTAGAGACAGGGCCGTCTCACTGTCAGAGCAAGCTCGCAGGGCTGGCGAGGTCAGGTCCATTGTCTCACCCCTGACTGTTGAGACCAGCCCAAACGCCTCCCATTTTCAGTCCCCGAGTGTTTGTCGCACCCACCTCCTCCCCGTCGCCTCCCCTGCGCCCCCTACAGGGGTCTCGGGCTCCAGTAGGCAGGTGATGAATGCACCAGTGTGCCAATCCTGGGCTGGAAGGAGAGCCCCAGCCTGACGGCCAGCACTGCCAACCGTTGGACACGCGCTCCTTCCGGGAGAGGGACCACACCCCCTCCCAGCAGCGTCTCCAGGGGCCAGGGTCTGCGGGGTTCTTCCTTTCTTTTGCTCTTTAAAGAAAACGACAGCGAGAGGCGAGAGGCCAACCTCCAGCTCAGGACAGATACCTGGAGTCCCCAGTCATCCACACTGAGAGCGTGGGGTAGGGGCAGCAGCTGAGTCTCAAAAAGGGGCTTTCCTATCCTTGTATCTGCTGCGGTCCTCCTTCCCACACAGACACGAGGGCAAAGGCTGGGATCGGTTTGGGTGCCAGGCTCTGTGCCAGCCTTTACCTGCCTGCATTCACCCATCTAAACCCCAGACGCGCCCCTGAGGCAGGCACTGTAATTATCCTATTTTACAGGTAAAGAAAAGAGGGTAAAGTACGTTGCTCTGGGCTGTACAGAGGACGTGAGATTTGTAGGATGCCATGGGACGCAGTGTGCGGAGCTGGGCAGGATGAGGGGGGCGGATAAGAGGAGACGTGGATTTGCACTGGCTCTACTGTAGCTGTGTGTCCTTAACCAAGTCACTTGACATCCCTGGACCTCAAGGTTTCCATCTATAAATGGGAGGCTTGGACTCTCTGAGCCCTAAGCTCTCCTGCCCCTGCATTCTCTAGTTCTAACCCCCCATGGACTACTCAGGGCCCCACGTCATATGCTCAGGCCCCCTCTGCAGACACAGAAGGGTCAGGACTGTCTGGAAGAGCGCCCACCCCAGCCTAACATCACCCTCCCCACCTCCATCTCTACTTGGCTAGGGCAGGAGACAGAGTACAGGAACTCAGCAGGGAGGGAAGCTTTGCCTAGCTGGAGTTCCAGGTGCCTCTCTGGCGGGGTGGGGTGCCGGGATTCCTGCCCAGAGGACTGGCCCAGGAGAGGAGGGGGCAGGACTGGGCATCTCTCCTTAAAGAGGTGGGGGGAAGGACTTCCCTGGCTGTCCAGTGGTTAGGACTCCGCGCTTCCACTGCAGGGGGCACAGGTTCGATCCCTGGTTGGGGAAGTGCATGCCATGCAGCGCGACCAAAAAAAAAAAACAAAAGAAAGAGGTGAAGGGAGCTGTGATCCTGCCCTCCGGCCCCTACGACGTGGCCCCTGGCTGTTACCACCTGTGATGCCCAGGTCCGGAGGGGAAGTTGCCTCAGACCTGAAAACTCTCTAAAAGCTGCTTGTCCATTGTCCACCCTCCGCACCTGGGAAAGGGAAGAGAAGGAAAAAGCGAAGCGAACAAACAGCGGCAGTGACCCTGGTCATTTTCCAAAGAAAAGCCAGGACTTAACGACTCTCCCGGTGTATCACCTCGGAGAGCTCAGCGTACCAGCCTTGCCTCTCACCTCCCACGCTCCCCTCCCCTCCGCGTCTGCGTGCCTCTCTGCCCCCACCACTGCTGCCATCTTTCCCAGGTCTGCCCGCCCTCTCCGCCACACCGTGTCCCGCCCGAGCTGACCCCTGTTGGACTGTGCCCGCGCCTGCGCAGGCCCCTGTGGCCTTTCCCAGGAGCGCCCACGCGCCGTGGTCTGGCCCCAGCTCGGCAGGGGCTGTGCCCGAGGAACTGGGTGAGATCTGGGGGGAGAGAGCGGGCTGCCCCAGCTCCCTCATCAGCCTGCTTGCTTCTCTCCCACAGAGGCTGTGCCGATGGCCGTCATCATCGGGGTGGCCGTAGGAGCTGGCGTGGCTTTCCTCGTCCTTCTGGCAACCATTGTGGCCTTCTGCTGTGCCCGCTCCCAGAGAAGTACGGGAGGGAGACCCGGGAGCTCAGGGAGGGGGGCAGAGAAAAAGGCCAGCTTAGACTACCCCGGAATAACAGCAGGAGTACAGCGAGCAGGGCCCCTACCAGTGCTGTGAGCTGCTGGGGCAGGGATGGACCTCCTGCATCTTTTCACAGGCGACGCTTTGCTCGGCATCTGCTACAGAGCAGGCGCTCTGCTGCGGCTGAGCTGGACGGAAGTGAACTTCATGCACCTCAGATTGAACATACACAGCACTCTCCACCCATCGGGAACTGTACTGAAACCCGGGGTGGGGGGGTGGGGGGAGGTGACCTTTGCCCTCCAAGATCTGCTAGTCGAACCAGAAAAGCAGGTCACCCACACAGGAAAGAAAAAGGGGGTTCAGGGAATTGCTTTGGGGGCACTCCTAAGGGTCTTTTAGTTGTTAGCCATAAAATGCTGGGGTTGCGCTTTTTTTTTTTTAACATCTTTTTGGAGTATAATTGCTTTACAAAGGTGTGTTAGTTTCTGCTGTATAACAAAGTGAATCAGTTATACATATACATATGTTCCCATATCTCTTCCCTCTTGCGTCTCCCTCCCTCCCACCCTCCCTATCCCACCCCTCTAGGCGGTCACAAAGCACCGAGCTGATCTCCCTGTGCCATGCGGTTGTTTCCCACTAGCTATCTATTTTACGTTTGGTAGTGTATATATGTCCATGCCTCTCTCTCGCTTTGTCCCAGCTTACCCTTCCCCCTCCCCATATCCTCAAGTCCATTCTCTAGTAGGTCTGTGTCTTTATTCCCGTCTTACCCCTAGGTTCTTCATGACTTTTTTTTTTTCTTAGATTCCATATATATGTGTTAGCATACGGTATTTGGTTTTCTCTTTCTGACTTACTTCACTCTGTATGACAGTCTCTAGGTCCATCCACCTCACTATAAATAACTCAGTTTTGTTCCTTTTTATGGCTGAGTAATATTCTGTTGTATATATGTGCCACGTCTTCTTTATGCATTCATCTGTTGATGGACACTTAGGTTGCTTCCATGTTCTGGCTATTGTAAATAGTGCTGCAGTGATGCACTCTTCACTCGTGTGTGCCTGGAGTCTCCGTCCTGGGCGTAGCTCTGAAGTTACGTTTGCTAGACAGACACGTGGAAGGGTAAATGGGATGGTGGAGACGGTGGGAACAATAGAGACTGTCTTGTGGCCCCGCCTCTTCGACCCCGTGACCCTGGGCAAGCCACAGCCACTCCAGGCCTCGGTTCTCTCCTGTGTAATAGCAAGGGGTCGGCTGATGTGACTTTCGGGGCCCCACCCGGCTCTGACATTCTATGAGCGGAAGGCACAAAAAGAATAATCAGGGTAAGCCTGCTCCCTCCTCTGCTTGGCAGCCTTCACGTGTTGAAAGAAAGTTGCCTGTGTCCTCCCCTCCAAGCTGAGCAGCCTTGCTCTCTTGAGGGCCCCCAGTGATGCGGTCTCAGGCCCTCCCTCACCACCCCTCAGTGGACATCATGGGGGAGCATATTTCAGCAGGAGTTTTCTAACAGAGCTCTCCAGGTATAAATCGGCTTCTTCCTCTAGAAGCCGTAAGCTCTCCATTACGGAAGCTGGACCACTAGTGCAGGGACGTTTCTGCTTTGGGTGGGAGGTTGACCATGGGATCTCAAGGTCCTTTCTAACAGATGTGTGATTCTCCGAACAGAGAGATCAGAGCCTGGTAGAGTAGGTCAGGGAAGACTTCTAGAAGGAGGTGAGAATTTAGTAGGATGACCAGGTGGCCGAATGGTTGGGGATGACCACCCACGCCACGGGAGAGGCAGGGAAAGGCTGAGGGTCGTGCAACCAGGAGCCAGCAGAGAAAGTACTCTGAGGTCCCAACAGCCCACGGCACGTCCAGACAGGTTCTATTACCAGGTGGGCCCTGAAACTGCTGAGTTCAGGGGCTGGAGGGGAGGGGAGAGCTTGACATCTCAGGCCCTAATGCCTGAGATGACAACTGATTCTGTCGTCTACACTTTCCTATTTTGTGGCCAGATCTCAAAGGTGTCGTGTCAGCCAGGAATGACATCCGGGTGGAGATTGTCCACAAGGAGCCTGCCTCTGGCCGGGAGGCTGAGGAACAGCCCACCATCAAGCAGCTGATGGTGAGAATGTCATCTTATCCCCGCCCCACCCCGACCTCTGCGCCCTGAAGCTCCCAGAACCAGAGGCTTCCTGATGCTCTAGATGCTCCTGACAAGCAAAGCATCAGGCAAGATGTGCTTCCCCCCCATAACAGGCCAGGCACCTCCAGGCAGACCTAGGAGACACTGTGGGTTGGGTTCCAGACCGCAGTAAAGCTAGTCACGTGGAATTTTTGGTTTCCCAGTACATGCAGAAGTCATGTTTATCCTATGTACTGTAGTCTATGAAGTGTGCAATAGCATTATGTCTTTAAAAAGGTACCTATCTTAATTAAAAAATACGTTATTGCTAAAAACTGGTAACCATCATCTGAGCCTTCAGTGAATAGTAACATCAAAGATCACTGATCACAGGGACGGTCCAGTGGTTAAGACTCCGCGCTTCCACTGCAGGGGGTGCGGGATCCCACGTGCCGTGAGGCGTGGCCAAAAAGAAAAAAAAAAAAAAAAGATCACTGATCACAGATCCCCATAACAAAGATGATAAGAATGACAAAGTCTTAAATTCTCAAGAATGACCAAAATGTGACACAGAGACACGAAGTGAGCAGCAGATGCTCTTGGAAAAATGGTGCCAAAGGACTTGTCCTCTGCAGGGTTGCCACAAGCCTTGGATTTATAAAAAATGAGATATTTGTGAAGCGCAATAAAACAAAGCGTGCTCGTATTCTCAGCCAACAAAGATTTATTGTGTGTCTACTATATTGTGCTTGGGGTTCTCGGAGACTCAAAGGCATCTAAGATGCAGTCCCAGCTTTCAAGGGACCCATTGTCCCGTAGGGAGAGAAGATGTGCATAATTGCCATAAGATGTTGTGATATAACATATAATCCTCCACATATAGATATTATCAACATCCAGTACATGCCCTGCTCCCCCCATCTCCCCAGAAGTCTGCAACAAGCATAGGTTCCTCTTTGGGGACTGGATGGCTTTAAACTCATAATTTCTCCAGCAACCCCAAGGCCGCTTCTCCTCCCAAGCCCCCTCGAATGGACCGTCACCCATCCATCTGTCCAAACAAATCCCGGAAAACTCTGCTAGAAAACTCTGGTGCCTACTGTGTCATGGTTATAATATGTTGGAGTAGCAGCTGCAAGCAGGTCGGTCAAGAGCATGGGCCTCTCTGTGCTTCAGTCTCCTCTTCTAGGATAGGATGAAGGTCATGGTACATGGGGTCGGGGTGAGGGCTCAGTGGATGAACCCCTGAAGAGGCTGGAGCCAGTGGAACACAGTGAGGGCTCAGGGAACGGTCGCTATTTGCTTTGCTGTGAAATCACCTGTTTCCTTATCTGTCTCCACTAGACGGTGAGCAAGCTGCCTTACTCATCCCTGTGTCCCCAGAGCCTTCCACGGTCCCTGGGAGATGCTCACCAACGTTTAGTGAATTGAAATGACATTTTCTCTGCTGCTCGTCTTCTATCCAGTTGATTTTCAGGTCCCGACAATTCCACTTCAGAATCTTTTCAGAGCTGTGCCCCTGCCTCTTCTCCACTATAACTCCTAAGTGCAGGCCTCACCACGGCTCCCCTGATCCATGACAGCCTCCTCCCAAGTGGTCCCACATTCTAATCTTTCACCACTTTACTCTCCACCCTCCAGAGTCCCACAAAGGGTCCTTCTAAGATACAAATCTGATCCTGTTACCGTCCTACTTAAAGACCCTCGGTGGCTCCAGACCTACCTGATATTCCAGCAGCAGGCGGGTCATCAAGACCCTTCAGCAGGAAGCGGCTTCCGGCCTGTCCAGCCCCGTCTTCCTGCCAAATGCATCCAGCCCTCCAACACCCCAGAGAACTTGCAGTTCTCAGCCCTCGAGTCTTTTATACCTCGGAGGCTTCGCACTGCTGTTCCCTCGGCCTGTTGATTTTGTCTGTTGAATTTCACATTCTCCTTCGAGAGTCAGCTCAAATGTCACCTCCTCCACAATTTTCCAGGCTTGCCCCACCGTGGCTGGCAGAGCTATGCACTTCCTGGTGCTCTCCCCAAACACTCTGCATGTTCCTCTTTCATAGTGCATTTCTCTAATTACACGTCAGCCTCCCCAAGTATCCCAGCGTTCCTCAAAGACAAAGAGACAAATGTCTACTTCGCCCAGACCTAACATAGTGTCTGACACAGATGAACGGTCAGTCTTACAAGGGAGGGGACCACAGTCCAGACCTGGGCAGGAATGGACGTCTCTGTTGATGAGATTGATTGAGTCTAGTGTGAAAGTACCCACGCCTGTCCTTCATCCCCTGGGGACCTTGCATTCCCTCTCACTGGGATATTCTGACTGCCTCTGACTGTTTCCACACCATTCTCCAGTCCAGACCCTCAGGGAAGGGGGGGGGGGTCACTCAGTCGTCAGTTAAGAGTGGGAGATAAGAAGAACCCGCTGAGGGCTCCCCTTGGGGAGACCTTCGTCCAGCCACTCCCTTCACCCCCGGCACCGATACAGCCCCAACACTGAGGAGAGGCGGGCTGAGAAGCTGAATCTGGTGGAAGAGAAGAACTCAATCCAGATAGAGCCACAGCACTTACTGGAAAATGAAAAAAGCAGCATTAGTGGGGAAGTGACAGGATGGAAGCACGCTGGCTGATTCTGTGGGGCTCCAAAAAGAGATCAGGAAAGTGAGTCACAAGGGAGAAGACACAGCCCCGTTCTGAGAGTGGGTGGGAACCTGGCCCAGATCATGTCATGTGCAGAAGGGATACATGGGAAGAACATTCTGTGCCACAGGACAAGAACCACTGTGGCTGTTCACATTCATAATAACCCCACTGTGTGCCAAGCGTGCTTTACTTTTCACCTTAAGTCTAATTATTTTTTTAATTTCCAGTAGTTTAGCGCCTTGTCGCTTCATTCATTCATCCGACATAAACATAACAATTGTGACAGTCCTACTGTATGGCACGCGCCACGCCGGGCACCGGCCAATCAAACAATGAATAAAACACAATTAAATATGATTCCACTCCGGAAGGATTTTGGTCGATGACCACAGTGTGTAAGGCGCTGCACCAGGTGTGCTGGAGAACCAAAGAGAAACAGGAAATGATCTTGTCCCCAGGCTCTCTGGCCTCTGTTCGGGAAGATAACTTCGAATAATCTAAGTCCTTGCTGTGAATGGCAGGTGAGGCCCTAGTTGCCAGCACCTCAGAGGTGGTTATTCACTGATTCCTTCTCAAGGCTGTCACGAAGCCTAGCCCCGCTGAGGAGCTGCGGGGCCCCGACCCCTGCCCAGAGGTTCTGCAGTTATTTATCTACAAGCCCAGCTCCCTGATGAGCACAGCTGTTCTGTAATGTCTCCTGACCTCTGTTTGCCTGGCCCTGAGCACAATGCCTGGCCTGAAGTCAATAAAGGCTCACTGAATTGAACCGAATCAAAGCAAGATCTCTGGAGGAGATAACCGTAGCCCACGGGAAGGAAGACGGTGGTGGGTCTTAGAGACCTGCCCTGTACCCACCCACCTCTGGGTCTCCGGCTCTCAGGAGGGGTGGGGCTAGGGGTCCAAGAACAACAGTGAGATCTGGAATCTCCTCCAGGCTCTTGTCACCTGCCTCCAGGGGCCAGGCAGTGAGAGGTGGTGGGGAGGGGAGGCACAGATGGCAAGCATCTTTTGAGTGCATTTCTCCGGCTTTTCCTTGGGGGAAGTGGACGATTAGCCCACCTCCTACCCACTGAGCAGCGATTTCTGGGTTGTAGATGGACCGGGGTGAATTCCAGCAAGACTCAGTCCTGAAGCAGCTGGAGGTGCTCAAAGAAGAGGAGAAGGAGTTTCAGAACCTGAAGGTAAGAAGGGCCCTGGGTTACGACACGCCTGGTCTTCAGCTCTGATGACCCAGGCCCCAGATCCAGGCACAGATAGAAGGGACAGTCCCCCACAAAGCCACCTGCTCTCTCGCCCCAACACCAAGGGGCTGAGAGAGTTAAGGTTGAGCTCTCACGGTTCTCCCCTCCCACGACCTCTTCACCAATAACGTTTTTAATACCGTTTCCAAGTTCCGGACTAAAACAAAAAACAATGAAAGCCTGGCTTTCACATGGCCTTGAGCTGCCCTGAAATAACAAAACGTACCGGTCAAGACCCCACTTGAACACCTGCCAGCATCCTGCCCAGGCTGACCCTCCCGACCGCCCCCACCAACGCCTCTCCCGCTGTCCCCTTCCTCCTGTCTGTCCCTGGCCCTCCCCATGGACGGTGGGACTGGCTCCCGTCCGGTGCTGTGACGCCGCTCTCCCCCCGGCCCCCCAGGACCCTACCAATGGCTACTACAGCGTCAACACCTTCAAGGAGCACCACTCGACCCCCGCCATCTCGCTGTCCGGCTGCCAGCCGGACCTGCGCCCCGCGGGCAAGCAGCGAGTGCCCACGGGCATGTCCTTCACCAACATCTACAGCACGCTGAGCGGCCAGGGCCGCCTCTACGACTACGGGCAGAGGTTCGTGCTGGGCACGGGCAGCTCATCCATCGAGCTCTGTGAGCGGGAGTTCCAGCGGGGCTCGCTCAGCGACAGCAGCTCCTTCCTGGACACGCAGTGTGACAGCAGCGTCAGCAGCAGCGGCAAGCAGGACGGCTACGTGCAGTTCGATAAGGCGAGCAAGGCCTCGGCCTCCTCCTCCCACCATTCCCAGTCCTCTTCCCAGAACTCCGACCCCAGCCGGCCCCTGCAGCGGCGGATGCAGACTCACGTCTGAGGATCCCGGGCCGAGGGCGGGGCCTCGGCCTGGCTCTGCAGAGACTTTGCAGAGGACCCCGGAAGCAGCCGCCTCCACCACCCTCCTGGCAAGCCCGATCAAGCACAAATGCGGGCCCAGCTGCCGGGCATCGGGGCGTGGAGGTGGGGACGTGGTCAGAGGATGCCGCTGAGCGCAGTGTGCTCCGTGCTGGCCGCCCTCGGCCCCCGGCCCTTTCCTGGCGGCCCCTCCTCTACCTGCCCCTCCCACAGGCTCCAGAGGCAGCTATAACTCTGCTTTCATGAAACTGCCGTCCACGCTCCGGGCTTCGGAGGAGCTCTGCCCCTTGCCGCCCGCAAGCCCTCCCCCGACTCCCACCGTGCCTGTGCTCCTGTACAGCCCCGGGGAGCAGGGAGTCAAGTGCTTGCCGGCACGGAGCTGCCCCAGAGACCTCAGCGCCCCCTGCCCCTCCTGGTCCAGACTCCAGAGGCTGAGAAGCCAGAACGGCCCTGGCTGACACACTGGCCCGGAGCCCACCCCCAGTTTGTTCGGTGTTTTGTGTCCATACCCTTACAGTTCTGTCCTTGGACTGGATGCCTCTCAACTCTGAGGTGGGACTGGCCCAATCAGAGACTGGTGTTTGGGAGGGAGGGGGAGGGAAGGAGGGGGGAATGTGACACTCGGGGACCCCTCGCCAGGCTGTGCGACTCAGAGCCTCCCCACGCGCCCCTGCTTCGTGTACTCCCCTCCTCCCCTCTGCACATGCGGAGTCAATATAAGGAGTGTGACCTTCTCTGGTCAGGGTTCTTTAAACAGCCGTTGGAGAGACTGTGTCCCAGGATCTGTGGGGTTTGAGGGGACTAGGGGGCAGGCCTTTAAGGTGATGAGACTCACCTTCTCAGCTGAGCCTAGATTCACACAAGGAACCATGGTCCTGTCCTCAGTAAGGCTCCTGGGGCAAGAGAGAAAGCATATCTGCACCTCACTCCTGCCTGCCACCTGAGAATAAAGGTGAGGGGTCCTTCCTCCAACAGATGCGTTCTACTCTTTTGTTCCTGCAGAGTCACAGCAAGACCCCAAGAGCTCAGAGGATGCTTTGGGAACGCAGGGTTCCTTGCCCTGCTTTGATTTGGTTTTCCCAGACAGTGGAGAGCTCTGGTCATGGTGACAATAGGACCTATGGGCAGACTCCTCTCCTTGCAGATGTGCCCAACCCAGAGGGCGCACGAAACCAACCACCTGACTCACGCCAAATACAGCTCAGGGGCAAAGGGGTCAGACTGCACATTGGAGGGGTCCTTCTAGGCCTTTCTCTCAGCAATATTCTGCAAGGGTGGCTCCCTCTGTTGGGGGTTCAGGGGAGGAGGCTCTCTTCAAAGAGCCTGTGCCACCAGGCAGCCCAACGCTCTGAGACTCAAATGATGTTCTACGAATGGCTTTGTTTGGGTGGGAAGCTTGACGTGGTGATGGCAGACAGGCTGGGGTGGATAAACAGGGCCAAGTTAGGATGCAACCTCTGCAAGTAGGATTCAAACAGAACTCTGGAGAACCCACACTGTCCCAAAGGTTGGAGGTTCCTCCCCAGATTTAGACCCTTCTCCTCCAACCTTCCCTGGGAGTCCTTACCCACCATGGGAACCTTCATCACAAAAGCCTGTGCTTCTTTCCTCCACTGATGCCTTGGATGGCCCCAACCCACAGATGGTATACATAGCCTTCCTAGAGCCTCCACCCAGAGGATGTTTCTGCTTCCACCATATTTCCTATTGCTTCAAAACCCTCCACCTCCTTAGATATCTTCCTTTGCAGCACCCAAGCCTGAGGTAGTAGAAACTGATGAGAAATGTAAGTGTACATCCCAGCCCCACATCCTGCTCCTGGTACCATTTCTGGCCCAGCACAGATGCCTGTGGGCTCCAGGTTAATCTTGACAAGTTCTCTTCCTTCCCATACACGTTTTGCCTTTGCCAGCAAGGAGTAAGGGTCTAAGATCAGATGCAAAATGCCTTGGTGTGCTAGAATAAGGAAGAGGATGACCTAAGAGGATCTGTCCATTCATTTCTCCTAGCCTTCCCCACCTTGGAGGTGGGCGGGACATCTCCTTCCTAAGCCTCACCACAGCCTACCTTGCCCCTCACCCCCTGCCCACATCCTCCCCCCGTCACACACAGCACTTATAATAGGATGGAGGTACCCATTCTTTCTCGGAAACCAAGGTTATGGCACAGAATAACCTGGAGAACAGGGAAGAAATCTGATCTCCTGGAGAACAGAACCCTCTTCTCCCTTGGGAACCTCAGACACTCCCAGGGTGGGAACGTGGACATCACGGAAGATGGGGCTGCACAGTCAAGACTCGGCTACACGGGGCCCACTCCCTGAGCTCTCTCCGAGGCACAAACACAGCAGAGAATTGCCGAAAGGGTAGGAGATCACAAGTAAGGCCCTGGTGAAAGAGATGAACATAGGCAGGGGAAATCAGTAGGCTCTGGTGGCCTCTGGACCGTTGAGGCACTGAGAAGGATGCTGGACTGAGCAGTGTGCATCCTTCAACCCCTCTGACTCCATTTACTTCTCGCGTAGGAGTGAGGGGACAAGAAAGCTGGTAAAGGGAAGTGTTAAAAAAAAAAAAATTAAGGCAGTGGGAGGCCCTGAATTTCCCCGTAGGTGATTTCAAGTTAACTGAAATGAGGGCTTCACGTTTGTAATCATTTAATTCTCACAATTCTACCAAGTACTACCATTTTACAGACGAGGGAGTGAACTTAAAGAAGACCGGCCCAAGGTCACAGAGCTAACAAGTGACAGCACGAGATGTAAACATATGATTTCCTCTGTGAAATGTTTCCATTCTACAGTGCAAACCCAAGGCCACTTTCATCCTAGAATAAGATGAAAACGGCCGACGCTGAAGGCCATGAGCTGGGACCCACTCGGGGGCAGGCTGAGCAAGGACAGGCCACAGCTCCAGTAGGAAAACAGGACAGGCATCCTCCACCGCCAGTCCCCAAATGACCTGGAAAGACCACGACTCCCTGGGAAAGCTCGTCTGTGTATCAAATCACCCCCACCCCTCCCAAGGCCAGGATCCAGTTTTCTGATAGCTTTACAATTCGTTACTGGCTCCGAGTCACTGGATGGGGGCCCAGTTTCTGACTCTCAGGCTCACTATCAGTCTGGGAAGGCCAGGGTTATTTCCATCACGTCTTCAACTTTCATGGAACAGGAAATGGTCTCATACAAAGCACTAGAGCACCACAGCAAATCCACCTCTGATGGAGACTACTGAAACAGTGCTCTAAAGGAATAGGCCTTGAAGCTGCCTTTGAGCTTCCGGAGTAGAGAGGAGCAGGGGGAAATAACAGCAAATGTGAAGCAGCCCTTGGGAGATTTCTCAGAACAGGAGAAAAGAGCCAACAGGAATTCTGCTTCTCGCTTCCTATATGGGGGCGGCATACACGAGGCACCGTGGCCTTTGCTATTACGGGATCAGAACTGAAATCGCCAGGTACACACTCCAGGAGTCCCATCAGCCCTTCCCAGGTATTGTACTCTGTTTATGATGGCGCCAGAAAAAAAAGACGAGGGGGAGTCCTGTGATCAGTCTCTTCTCTAGTAAGTTTCCCTATAAAATCAACCCTTGATTAAAATAAAGGTATAAATATTTAAGTAAAAACTATCCTAATTTGCATAGAGATTTTTATTTAAAATACCACTTGGGGTGCCTGCTTTAAAGAAACACGAATGTTTAGACATAAACTGATGACATCTCAACTAAATCTTGACGTTTACTTTCCCTTTAAAAAAGCCTTTTAGAAGCCTCTTATGGAAGCTGTTTTTAGGAGCTGTAACCACAGGCCAGCTTCAGCATCGAAACTACAAGCGATCTCTGAGAGTCACTGATAAAGCATTCCCTTGCTCTGACAGTTACTTCTTACACCCAGTAAGGCTGTAATCATCTTTTCCCCAACCCGCTATGTTTCCACCTTCCTAACTAGGTCATAAACTGGGAAAAAACAAGTAAGGATTTGTTTTCCTGGATGAATCCACTTGTGTTTTAGGGAGAGGACCGCCCACTCTTGCCCTCTCTAGCTGCTGTTCTTCCTGGATCTGTCTCCTCCTTCTCTTTATTGGCAAAGTCTTGGACATACACGGAAAGCTTTCGGACCACAGGCCCTGTGGTTTCATGCCTACCCCAGCCCTCATCTTTAAAAGGCCTTCTGTGAACACATGCCATTCACAGGATCCATTGTTGAGTTTTCCCAGGTGCCCATATCTGCCTGCCATTCCATGTTCCCAGAGCTCCTCTCTGGACCTCTGCTCGGCCCACCCACAGGGCCGGAACAGCCGCAAACCTCGGGCCAAAAGCCTCCCTTGAGCTCACTGATCAGGGAGCCCCGGTCACACAAAGGAATCTCCTTCCACTGCTTCTCAATCTATGACCCTTGGAAATATCTTGGAATGCTACGAGAACATTCATATAATGCTCCTTAAAAGCTGTCTTCTTTGTGGTGAATCTAAAGTATTCATGTTCAAAGACAAGGTATGTGAAGTCTCAGGAAACAGGTCTTCTTAGGCAGAAGTGGGGTCTTATTAAATAGACCTTCTCTGAAATCTACTCCCCATTATGCAAGAGGAAAAGTGCTACTCAGGATAGGAGCTGAATATAGGGATTCATTCCCCCTGAATGGATTCATCTCCCCTCAACCAGGCAAAGAAAAGTTCAAGGGGACTGAGCTCAAGATACCACCGTCACCACCTTTGTAAAGAAATTAAAGGGCCACAGCCTTGCTGCCCAAGGACTAGAAAACAAATTCATGACACTAATGGGAGAAATATGGAATGAAGAAGGCATTAGAGATAAAGTGATACAGATAAGGATTCAGGACTTCTACAGCAGAATTTTCAGATGAGAATTTCCTGAGTTTTATTTAAAAGTTTCCCTAGCTCTCTTGCCATGGAGGGCTGCAAGTGGAACGGAAATCTACAGAGAAAAAGAACAGAACTGGAGAGAATCTCCCTACCGGACTTGCCCTCTTGTGATATTTTTCCTCAGGAGAGAAACACATTTTTAAGCAAGTGAAGACACTCCTTAAGTGTTAAAGTTGGTGATGTACATAAGTAGTGTTTTAGGAAACCTCAGAATAACAGCTTAGTTCAGTAATTCCAACTTCGACTCCCCTGGGGTGATTTCTCTCATTCACTCCGCCAGCTCCACCCTTCCAGTCTTGCAAGATTCTCCAGGGGAAACAGCGCCTCTGTTGAGGGGTGCAGTACTTTCAACTGGTCTTCCCCGGGAACCTGAAATCTGGCTCCCAAAGTTCAGTTTTCCTTAAAGACTTTTGTCAGATCCTCTGTGCTGACCCTCCTAGACAGGACTGTGGTCTTCCCAACCTGCTCCCAGCAATCCCTTTACTTTAAGAGGTGGAGCCCTCCAATACATTTGGGCTCCCCCCAAATCTGACATTTAATGAGACCCAAGGTTCATCTCCCCGCTTCATTTCCCGGGTGCAGGATCTCCACAAACTCTAACAAGAGAGGGAAGCTCCCTGAGGAAGAACTGGACAGGAAAACAGGCTATACCTACTGACATACACACACATAGATCCCTCCTCAAACTTTTAAGTTGGAAAGATTTCCTGGAACCACGTCTGGTACAAAACCATGGAAATGCTCAAAACTAACAACAAATAGTTTTCTGAAGCTATAATTAAGACATCAAAACGGTCAGATGGTTTAGCGGAGAGCTTACCAACCCTGAAGATGTACTTCTCAACTTTAGTTTAGGAACCTACCCTGGTATGCCGCATGCCATGGAAACGGGATAATGCCACCCAAGAAATCCCTTTCTCCAAAAACCCCTAAGAGCATCTGACTTCAACTTGAAAGCCACTGCCAGAGAGCAGTTTGAACTCACAGTTCTTTGTTGGATTCTGCAAAGCCTGCATTTGAGTCCTCTCACCAATGTCTTAACCTTCCTCTCCTTAGCTTGTGGGTGACTTGAAGACAAAGACTTTTCTGTAATTAGCCATACCTGGGCGTACGTTTGGCTCTTCAGATGGACCTCAGTTGTTCCATATGCTTTCCGGTATTTTCCATTATGCAAGGTAGCTTTCCAATCTAATATTTATGTCATACTTTACAGCCTACACAATGTTCTTCCAGACATATTCCCACTAGATCCTTAAAACTTCATTGTGAGACAGGCATGCGTAATCACTAGTTTACAGTTTACGTGGCAGAGCACGGTTGTGTATGCGCTTACACCTAACTGCCTCACGGACAGAACTGCTTCCGAGTTCAAACTTTTCGCAGGCTGGCCAGTCTCTGGGGTAAGGCAGTTGGATGTATTCATGTCCTCGGAAAGTGTACATAAAACCCGAAGTGTTCAAAATTAAGACACGCCACTTGATGTGAATATAGAATATCATTTCAATGTGTTCCTGGGCTAGATACAGACCTAAACTCTGTCTTGCCCAGCTAGGTGGTCGCGCTGGGAGTCCCGCGTCTTCTCCAGGCCTCTGTGGAGGAGAGAGATGGACCTCACAGTCTACACTGCACGGAGCAGATATCCTCCGATCCCTCCCAGTCCTAGTCTGTTTCACCCCCGCCCCTGCGGTGAAGTCAACGTAAGTCACGTGACCGAGGCCCAGCGGGAGCTCAGAGGAGCCCAGGGAGACACCCGCTGGGAAAACCGCGGCTCCGCTGCAAACCGGGCAGACAGGCGAGGCCTCAGCGGCCGTTGCCAGGCCCGGAACCGGTTGCCAAGGAGGCGCCGGCCTCTCAGCGCGCCGAGAGGTTCCCGGGGGCTCCGCGCTGGAGCGCCGCTCTGAAGGGGCCAATCCCGCGCCCGCGCGGACGACGCATGCGCGTCCCCGCCTCCGCCCCCGCCCGCCGGAAAAAATCGCGCGTGCGCCTAATTAACGCGGCTCAAGGGCTCCGGGGATTAGGCTGGGCTGTACACGCAGACTGTTGAGTTGGAAGAGGTTCGTGAGCTCATCCTGTAGTCTAGACGACCGAAGCAGTGGTTGTGGGTGCTTGTTAGAATTCCAGATTCCTGGGCCGTACCCGCAGCGGCCTGGGTAAGACCCGAGAATCTCCATTCTTAGATTATGCCCAGATAATTCCGGCAGAGGTGGTCCTCATTGGCTGGACCCTCCCTCTTGTTTCAAGGGATGTAGGAATTGGAGCAGAGACGTGGAGAAGTGATCAGCCCAGGGTCGTCCAGAATTAAGTGACAGAGCCCGGTGGAGGACCCGGATTTGTGGACTTGCACCCAAGTGCCTTCCCTCTGCTGTGCCCTGCTTCCCCACCTGTCTCCTTTTTGGGGCACGGTTTAATCAGGACCAGACAGGCTGGCTGGCAGGCGGTTCATTCACGTCGGTCGGGCTAACTGAAGAATGAAAGTTCCTTTCTCAGACCGCCAAAAAGTCCCACCCAGCAAGTCCATATCAAAACTCCACTGCCTGCTCCTTAGCCGAGCGATGCTGCCTCCATCCGCCTAGATTGGGGCAACCTGGAGAATGCACACCCCCCAGGGAGCAATGGCCAGTCTGGGGAGTATACACCCCCTCCCCATACACACTCCTGTGTGGATGTGATTAGTCTGCATGTGGTATCACAAGGCTTCACGCAAGAATGTCAACCGCTCCTGTGTCTGCATGTGTGTGTGTGGAGTTTGGGGCGGGGGTATGAGTTTGGATTCTGGCTCGAGTTTAGGCACATTCAGTAACAGGCAGTGGCCCCAGTCCAGCTGGATCATATGTGCTGACAGCCACTTTCAATGGCCTGGACGGGGAACTGGACACTCCCATGCATACCCTTACGAGAAGCAGCTGGAGAAGCATCAGGAATCAGCAGAGCTGAGATCCCTGAACATACTCACGCCTGTGACGCCTGTCGGAGTCAGCAAGGCCCCCCAGGACAAAGCCTGGGGGACGAAGCTGGCCCGTGTGGTGGAGAGGGGAGGGGGCTTGGGGCTGCAGCCCAATCTGCTTTCAGAATTCCCTGTCTCCCCTGGGGGGAGAGCAGCTAGCAAAAGTGTTCTGCCAGGCTTCTGCCCATCCATTGCAATGGGTCCTCTGTTGCTCCCAAATCTCTGCCCCTCTTTATCTGTCCTGTCCCAGCCTTGCTGTCTCAAAACCTCAAGGCCTCAACTCTTTCCAAGAAAGCCAGGAACACAGCTGTGAGTCCCTTTCCCTCTGGGGGAGGTCCAGCTCTCCCTCCTGGCTCCAGATGTAAAGGAACAGCTGTGAGAGTGGCAGGAAGCCCACTTGGCAGCTAAGCAGGGCCTGGGGAGATGAGGAACAAAGCAAGGGTAGAGACAGGCAGACAGCAGGGCTGTATCAATTCTAGAGACTGGGGGATGGCAAAAGCATTTCATCCTGTGGCTCCGCGACCGGCTGACAGGCCTCGCCAAGCCCTCAGACGCCCCCCATGCCCTGCCCATCCCAATTCTGCTGCCTGGGCCACTGGCAGGACTTTCTGTAAACTCCATTTTATGATTCCCACTTAATCTGAGAAGGGAAACTTGGCTTTCTTTGTGTGTCTCCACCCCTGTCCTCAAACACACACCTCCCAGAATGAGATTTTGGAAAAGAGGCTGGTGAGGGAGAGGAAGGGAGGTGGAAGAGGGTGCTGGCGCTCCACCCTGGCATCCTCCTGCCCCTCCCTACCTCTGGAAAGTAAAGCAGGATGCAGATGCCAGGCTCGGTGTCCAGCAGACAGGGCTGCTTGGAGCACCACTTGCTCCGCCTGCTACGCCAGGGTGACAAAGCACGACTTGGCACCCACCAGGCACTGTACTCAGTAAATAATTATTTCCTGAATGACCCTGGCCCACTCTGGGCCTCAGTGGGTCTTTAACAAGCCTGTCCACTGCCGGGAGAGGGACCCACTGCTGTGGCCCACTACGCATCCGTGTCTTCTTTACTCTGAAAGGACACAGGGTATCACAGCTGCTTCTGTTTTAGGAAAAATAGTTTAATAAGTCTGAAACCCCTTTTAGGTCCTCTCCTCCACAGAAGCCCTGTGCCAGTGCTCTTCCCATGCCCGCTGGGAGGGAGCAGCCCTTCTCTGGAGGGCACCACCCGCTCCGGGCACCGCCCGCTCCAGACGCCTCGCCCTCCTGGGAGGCCTGCTCTGGGTCTAGGCCGTAGTGGGTCCATCACTTTTGTGTAAAAAGTGAGCAGAACACGGTAATATGCCCCCTTTTCTGGATGCCATGGGGCCAGCCCACAGCATGTTCCTACCCCTTAATTAAATAGCCCGTTAAATAATCTCCCGGCGCTGGCAGAGAGGGGATGCCACAGCAGCAAGCCCCGTGCCTGGCCGGGCTCCTGCTGCCTCAGGGCCGCCACCCTGACTCGATCTGGCCTCCACCGGAGCCGCCAGGGACACAGCCTCGTCTCAGACCTGGCCTCCTCCTACCCACACAGGGGAGGGTGAGTCCCAGCTGGGACCAGGCACCCCCCATAGCCATGGATGGGGGCACTCAGCAGGGTGAGCAGACGGATGGGTACAGCTCCTGCCCAGTCAGAAGTACGTGAGGTTCTTGACGGCTCCGATTTCCAGCATCCGCTTGATGGCCAGGGCCTCTTGGGAGACATTGTGGCCTGACCACTGTGGAGACAGCCAAGGAAGCCAACTGAGGAACTCCCAGGCAGCTACCTGGCCCTCCCCGTAGGCCCGCACCCCGGGAGCTCCATTCCCCACACCGGCTCTCAGAAGGAAGACAGAATACAGGGGACGCTGGCCTGGGAGTCCAGATGCCTTGGTTCCAGTTCTGACTCTCCGTGTGACCTCTCGGTGAGCTATCTCTGGGACCACCCTCACTCCCTCAGGGTCCCCAGTTCACCAGCAGGGACCACTTACCACCATGGACTTGAGTGTGATATACTCATAGTAGTGAATGGACTGCTTTTTGTGGTGGGCGTCTGGGTAGCCAAAGCCAGCGATATGCACCAGGTCACAGAGGTGGAGGGCCAGGGTGATGGCCAACAGCCCTGTGGTGGGCTTCTGAGGGACAAAGCGTGGGGAAGATATTAGAGGGAGCCTGCTCCTTTCAGCACCTCTAGGCCAGCGTTCTGCAACAGAACCTTCTAGTATCATGGAAACGTTCTGCATCTGTGCTGTCCTGTATGGCAGCCACGAGCCATACGGGGCTCATGCAGCTAAGGAACTGAACTTTTTATTTTATTCAATTTTAATGAAAATTTAAATTTAAATAGCCACATGTGGGGAATTCCCTGGTGGTCCAGGGGTCAGGACTCCGTGTTCTCACTGCCGACGGCTCGGGTATGATCCCTGGTCGATGAACGAAGATCCTGCAAGCCGTGCCTTGCAGCCACAAAAAACAAAAAAAAAGCCACACGTGGCTCGTGGCTACCATACCGCATACTACAGCTCAACACGTCTGGGGAGGGTTTGGGCCTTTGGGGATGATGATGGCCATCAAGATGACAAAAATGATAGTAATAATAACATCTACGATTTTCGGAGCACCTGCTATGTGCCAGACACTATGCTAAGTATTTCACCCCATATGCCACCTCATCCAGTCCTCACAAAAACACTTTGAGGTACACAGTATTATTAGCCCCATTTTCCAGATGGGGAACTGAGGCTTACAACCGTTAAACAAGTCACTCAAGGAGTGGAAAGGTTCTGCTCTCCGTCTTGGAGAAACTCACCTCTCCTGGAAGCCCTGAGGCTCTCACATTTCCAGGCTGTGTGCCCTTCATGAGGGTGGGCTCTCCCTCCTGTAAAGTGGGGACAGCAGTACCTCCCCCACCCCCTACCGTATGGGCTGCTGTGAGGACCTCACTTTCTCCACCCCTGAGCCATCCACGGGGATGGGCCACCTGATATTCTAACCTCACAAACCGCCTTCCTCAGCAGGGATGACCTGCCTTCCACTCCCCAGACCTTGTCAGATCCCCTAAGGCCAGGTGTTCCCCAGCTTCCCTTTCTGAGCTCTCCTATCTTTTCATGTCACTGCCTGCCCCAGCCTTCCATTTCAGCCCTGTTGCTTTTACCGCCAACTGTGTTATCTCATCCGGTTCAGACCTCTGCCAAACCACACATGCATCACCTTCTAGCAAACTCTTCTCTTCCCGTGTATTCCTGTAACTGTTAAACATATTACCATCCACCTAGTTGTGCTGGAAACTGTCACAAATCTCTCAATTTCACCTTAAAAGAAATGCTATAGCAGAAGAATTCTAAGATGAAGCCCAATGACCCCTTGCCCTTGAGAGTGTGTGTAACCTATGAATATGATGAGATATATTACATTGTATTATATTGCTTAATGTGGCACAGTAGACTGTAAAATAGATAGTCCTGGTGGGCTTGACCTAATCTCATGAGCTTTTATATCTGGGTCTAGAGATCAGCAGTGGAGGAAGTGCGAGGTGTGAAGCACAAGAGGGTTTATCACGCATTGCTGGCCTGAAGATGGAGGGGACCAGACAGCAAGGTATGCAGGCAGCTCTTACATGCTGAGGGTACCACCCCTAGGCTGAAAACCAGCCAGGAAATGGGGACCTCGGTCCTGCAACCACAAGGAACCAAATTCTTCCAACAACAAGAATGAACTTGGAAGCAAATTTCACCCCCCGAGCCTCCAGAAAAGAACGCAGCCCAGCTGCCAACTTGATTTCAGCCTTGTAGACCCTGCGCAGAGAACCCAGCCGTGCTGTACTGGACATCTGACCTCCAAAACTATGAGCCAATACATGGGTGTTGTTTCAAGCCTCTACACTGTGGTTATCTGTGAGGCAGTGACAGGAAACTCAAGTTCATCCCTTCCTCTCCCTCTTCCTCCTGCCAGGAGCTGGGTTCTGGTCCTAATCTCTGGCTTCCCTCTCTAGCCTTCACCCTCTGCCACCAGGGCCAGAAAACTCCTCTTTGCTGCCCCCCACCCAACTCCATGTGCACTAGAACTCAGTGCCAGGGGCGTTGTTTGGTCTTGCCAAATGAAATCCCTTTCCCCAATTCTCTGCTTGATGGGCCCCACGACCCCTTAGGGCCCAGCTCCAGTACCACCTCTTCCAGTGGCACCACCTCCAGACAGCCCCAAGCAGAGTTCCGCCCCTCCTCTGAGACCCCGCAGCACTCGGAACAACCCTCGATCGGAGCGCTTTGCCATTCCGGGCTGCATCCTGCATGTCTATTCCGCTAGACCGAGTTTCCTTAGGGCAGAGGGCATGTCTTATTCCCCGTGCGTGCAAACTTGGGGCCTGGCGCTGAGCAGTCGCAAAAGCAGGCATTCAACCTAGGAAGCTGAATCGCAGTAGATATTCAGTAAAGAATAGAATCATGGGGAGCTCCCTGGTGGCCAAGTGGTTAGGATTCCGGTCTTTCACTGCCGTGGCCCAGGTTTGATCCCTGCCTGGTGAGGGAACTGAGATCCCGCGAGCCATGCAGCGTGGCCGAAGAAAAGAAAAGAAAGAATAAAATCGTTTATTCAAAACTTGGCAACTGTTTATCGAGCATTCACGGTGTGCCAACCTCCGTGATAAGCACATCACGTAATTACCTTTTAAATTTAAAAGGTCAGTACTCCTATTTTCCCCACCCCACAGATAAGAAAACCAAGGCTCTGAGTGGCTGACTGGCCCAAGGCCATACAGCAGGTAGCACCGTGAGTCCTGTCTATGTCTGATCATTACTTCTTTTTTTCTTTTTTTTTTTGCGGTACACGGGCCTCTCAACTGTTGTGGCCTCTCCCGTCACGGAGCACAGGCTCCGGACGCGCAGGCTCAGCGGCCATGGCTCACGGGCCCAGCCGCTCCGCGACATGTGGGATCTTCCCGGACCGGGGCACGAACCCGCGTCCCCTGCATCGGCAGGCGGACGCTCAACCACTGCGCCACCAGGGAAGCCCTGATCATTACTTCTGTCTCCTACCTCACACAGCCTCTCTGAGGGCTCAAAGATACGGTGGAAGTACCTGCTTGGGAAGCTACCCAGTGTGCCAAAACCTGCCAGCAGAAGACCACTAGGGAGGGTTGTGCGAGCCGAAACCAAAACCAGAACTTGCAAACTGCACCCTGACTTCCCAAACTGTCACACCTACCAAACCATGATATTCAGGACCAACTGCATTCTCACATTCTTTCAACTCCTTTAGACCAATATGCTCCAAGACTGGATCACAGATGAAGTGATCAAATAGTAACCACTGGGCTCCATATCCTAAACATAAGATTACTGACTGTTGGGACTGCCCTGGCGGCCATGGCTCACGGGCCCAGCCGCTCTGCGGCATGTGGGATCTTCCCGGACCGGGGCACGAACCCGCGTCCCCTGCATCAGCAGACGGACTCTCAACCACTGCGCCACCAGGGAAACCCAGGACTCCACGCTTTTACTGCCGGGGGTGCGTGTTCAATCCCTGGTCGGGGAACTAAAATTCCACAAGCCGTGCGGCCCGCGGCCCAAAAAAAAAAAAAAAAGACTACTGACTGTCCCAGCAAATCCCCAGTGTACAGATTCTGATCAGCGCCTGCCAAAGGCATCCTCTTCTTCTAGCACCCAAGCCCTAAAAATACCCTTCCCTGACTCCCCATTTTGGAGATGCCCCAGAGCATCTCAAGAGTGTGTGCCCTCCCTTGCTGTAAAAGCCAGAATACCTGCCTCTGATGACAGGTGTGCGCCTGGGGGCCGCGTGCTGCCGTCTCTGCTATTGTTTTCCCCTTGCCTGGGGTCCTCCCTGGCCTTCTGGAGCCTCTAGGAAGTCCCTCCTACTTCCCACAGAGAGCCCCAGCCCTCTGGCTTCCCGTCCGTCTGCAGCCCGTCGTCACCTGCTTAATCTTGTACGGCTGCTGTATCGGCAGGCTCAGCAGTTTGTCAGCTGCAATCTCCATGAAGAAGGGGTTGAGAATCCGAATCTGTTTGGGGTTGACGTCCCAGATGAGGGGAGGCTGTTTCCAGAAGCCCTTTCGCACCTAGGCGGGTGGGGGTGGGAGGGAGAGAGCCAGTGGATTGAAACGGGGAGGGGGAGGGGCTTCTCCAGGGGACGGGGCCCCTGTGTTGGCGGACGGCACAGGCCCTCGGGAGCGCAGGGTGACGGGAGGGACGTGGAGGCCTACACCAGAGGTGGGAGAGGAGACCAGAAGAGAGGAGGAGGGAGAGAGGGGAGCGGGGCACCCCCCAGGGGAGGCCAGGTGCCATAGTGTGTAGAGTATGGGCTCCAACCATTGCCCGCTTCCAAGTATAGCCATGCAGGTAGAAGGGGCCAGCTGAACACGTGGCAAAAAATGGACAGTCGGACAGTTCAGCTGTCAACTGGATGGCAAAGAGACAGAGCGGACTTTCTGGAGTCCACCTAGAAGGACAGAGATCCCGACTGTTCTAACTGCCTCCACCTGGAGATGACTACCAACTGGTCCCTCTGCTGCCAAGCTTCTCACCGGCAGACATATTCTGGCAGCTCCTCTGTCCCAAGCAGCCTCGAGCTTAGGGTGCCCTTCGCTGCTGCTGTCTGACCCCTGCAGTAGAACACTGAGCTCACACCTTCCCCTTACTGGCTCCTGAGGACCGTGGGGCACACGTGATGGAGCGGCAGGGCCTGACCCGGGCGGCGCCCCCATCCCCAGGCTGCGACCTCACCCCCGCCAGTCTCCCCGCTTACGCGCTTCTTATCACTCAGGATGCTCTCAATCCAGTGGAAGTCCATGGCCTTGAAAGCTACCATGACAAGGAGTGTGTCAGGGTTGTCCTCCACTTTGGGATTGAAGTGGGCGGATTCAGGGTAGAAGAGACGCATGGTGGTCTTGGAGCCCACATCATTCTCGTAGCCAGCCACCGGTGCGCTGTTTAACCTGGGAGGCAGGGAGGAGGATGCCCGTCACCTAGAATCCCACTGGGTCTGTTTACCGTCGCCCCCAAACAGAAGAGGGAAGGGCGCTCATACAGACCTGATGACTACGTCGTACTTGTTGATGGCCTCTCCCAGCGAGCTGTTGCGCAGCCGATGCCCGTTCCCCACCACCACGCAGCGGCGGCACTTGAGGCTGCCCCGGGAACAGGGTGGTAAGACCCAGAAGGAGCCCCTGCTCCTGCCCCGGTCTGCCCAGGCCCCCTCAGCCCCTCAGCCCCTGGCCCCCACAGACCAGGCCTCTCCAAGGAGTCCTGCTTCTGGTCATGCCGAGCCTGCAGCCCTGGGCTTTCAAGGGGGAGGAAACTGAACAGAGCACGGAAGAGAGAGAGGAGGAGGGAAGGTGCCTGGGGAGTACCAAGAAGAAACCCCATTTCGGAGCCCCCGACTGCTGCCCAGGCCTGCCTGTTACCACGGCAATACCCTCAGCGGTCTCTGCCCACTCCAGCAGCCTGGTACCCAGGCTCAGCCGCCGTGGGGACTGGCGTGCCCGCCTCCCCTGGAGACAGGCAGGCTCACTGGGAGGTGCTGGACCGTGACGGTTTCACACTGGGGCAGGAGGGAGGGTGTCCTCACCTCTGGATGCTCTCTGGAACGGAGTAGCTGGTGACGGCCAGCACCCGGAGCAGTAGGTCTTCTACAAAAGAACCGCAATGAAGGGGCTGATCTCCAAAGGCTGCCAGCCCTCCCTGCCCTGCCCCCAGGATCTAGGCCTGGCTGAGAACCTGGGCGCCGGGACCACGGACAGCAGGAAACGGGAAGCTGTGCGGCCAAGGTGAGGCCACCGTGCCCACCTGACCAGGCGGATACTTACCACTCCCCTTGGTCCCGTAGGGCAGCTCGTAGGCAGATGGCGTCTTGACCCAGAAATAATCCTTAAGCTGCAGAAAGACGGGCTGTTCTCGGGAGTAGCTGCGCCGAGGTGAAGGCAGGGTGGGGATGAGAAAGAGATTCATCTTCATGCCAGAAACTGGGTCAGACCCCTGACCCACATTACGTATACACACCGAGACCTCTCCCTCCCTCACAGGCTGCCCCTGGCCCACGTCCACCAGCACGGTTCCCTCCATCTAGCCAGCACCCAGGCCCACCCCGCATCCTCACGTACTTGCCAAAGAGCTTGGAGGCCATCCTCTCCGCCTCACCCTGGAGGCATGGCTCCTTCTTCCCTGGGATGGGAAAATAAAAGCTGGAGACAGAAAAGGAGAGAGGCAGGCGCTCCAGTCAGACCTCCCGGGCCCGGGGGCCAGCTTTCCAGGCAGCCTCCTCCTCCTCCCAGGGCACGTCGGCCCCAAGGCCCCGGAGAGCGACTCTCCGGCTGCAACGGTGTCAGCCCAAGTCCCACTTTGAAACCAAATCATTGCAAAGCCAGTTCTTTGTTCTCCTGAACTCCCTGGGTGAGGACCCCGGGGAGTCATCCCAGGTCCTACCCCCCAAAACCCACCAACTCCCCTCACAGAGGATCCTGGGCTAGTAGTGTATGGGAGAGGTCATGCCCTGGCTCTCTGAACCCTCCTGTCCCCCCACTAGGTCCCCACCTCATGACGCTCCATCCCTGAGCCCGGTTCCCAAGAAGAACCCACGGAAGGACATGAAAGGTGGACTCACAGCTCAATGTACCTGTCTTCTCGGGAGATGGAGTACCATACCATGACGACCAGGACCAGAGCCAGCGTGGCCAGGAGTTTCCAGCCTGCAGGGCGAACGCACGGAAGAGCTGGAAGCAGAAACAGGGAGGCACAGCCCCAGGCCACCTTCTCAGCTGCCTCAGCTGGGGCCCCTGCAAGGCCGGCTCACAGCAGGCCCTCGCCTGGCCCTAGTTCTCCGGCTCAGGGCTTGGACCCGAGTGTCTCTGCCGTCCTTCAGGATGAAGACAGGGGCCCCTGGCTCCGTGTCGGTCCCTCCCCAACCCCCTGCTTCTGGGGAGCCCACCCCGCAGGGTGGGGAGCTCCTGGGGAATACTCACGGGACTTGCTGATCATGTTTCTCAGGTGCCAGGGTTCCTGGGGAGAGCTGTCATCCCGGCTGCCTCGGGCCACCTAGGAGGCAGGAGTCACAGGTGTCCGGTCAGCACCACAAACACTGTCGCCTAGACACTGGAGCAGGGCACACCCACAGCCTGCCTCTTCCCGCCTCCAGAAAGCACCAAGCTGCTTCCAGGGCGGCCATCCAGGGAGTGGCCCTCCTCACCCTGGGCATCTCCCTAACCCCTCAAAGGCAGCATCAGCGGTCCAGGCGGGGCCTACGCCCCAGAGAGGGAAACCAAGTCCCACTCTTCACGAATTCCGTCCCAGGCCAGACCAGCCTACCACAGCCTCCCCGGCATGGTTCCCCCCACTGTGTCCTATCCCTCACTTGGACCTCGGAAGGGTCAGCTCCAGGAAACAGATGTACCTCCACCCATTTTCTACGTGAAAGTTAAGCTAACTGTACAAGGGCGTGACTCACATTGTACACAACTGAAGCTTATCTTTTCTCCACATCCAAGGCATTCCCTTGGTTCTGGCCACCGTCCACGCCTCTATCATCAATCTCTCACCATTCCACCTGAACAGATCTGCTCGGGCCAGGCCCTGGGGTGACTGTGGGACCATCAGATGGTCCACAAGTTCTCTTGCAGCCCTTCTAGCCTCTGGCTGAGTCCAAACAGAGTCCAAGCCCTCACCACCAGGTCCATGGGGGAAACTCAACGGAGGCAGGCTGTTTGAACAGGAGCGCGGAGAGTGAGAGGGGTCTGGCTGGTCAGAGGAGAGAAAGGAGACCCTTTCAGGTAAGGGCAGAGGCTGGCAAGGTAAGGACAGGGCTGTGGGAGGGGTGAGTTGCTACATGCACATCAACAGCGAGGTCCCTCCAGTCGCAAAGCCAGCCAAGGACCATGCTTCTGAGTCACCGGGAAGAAATTTCTGCAGCTTTCACAGCCACACAGAGAGGCACGGGATGCGCGCAGAGCGCCAGTTTCTTCTCTCCATGACATCCTCCCCAAGGATCTGGGTTGTAGGAATCAGATGGGCCACATACTAAACACAGATTCCAGGGCCCTTTCCGGGGATAGGTTCAGCCAGCTGGGGTGGGACCTGGGATGGGCATCTTCACAAGCTGCCCACGTGGTTCTTTTGAAGGATCAGGAAAGGGAGGGAAGCCCTAGTGTTTGTGCTCTTTTGGGGAGAAATGAAAAATCTCAAATTATTTCTCAATGGTGGGGGACCGCATCTGGACGAGGTCTGGTTTTGGTTAGAAATCATAAATCGATTATCCTCCGTAACACTGTCCTGTTATGGAATCGATGCTCTGCTCCCAGGGGTACTCCCCAGGCTCCACCCTGAGTCCGCAAATACCCAAGAATGAGAGTGTTGAGGGAAAGAGAAAGCCGGGTGGGGGAAAGGGATAGGGGTGGGGACCAGAGCCAGATGTTTTCAGCAGGGTCAGGAGGGCCCATCTCTGAATCCCAATGGGGATGGGGGCTGGTCCTGTCCAGAAAAGAAGAGCTCTAGAGTTGTAATCAGCAGACCCCAGTGAAAGTCAAGACCTACTGCTTTTCCGAGGGTGGCCTGCCTCCCCGACCTACCCACAACTGCCAAGTCATGCCCTACCACGTTATCCCCTTCACACGCTTCTCCCGATCTGTAATTCGTTTAGTTACTTGCTCTCTGTCTGTCTCCCCCACTGCACATAAGCCCTGTGAGGGTAGGAATCGGGTCTGTCTTATTCCCAGCTTGAGTCCCAGCATGTAGCACACTGCCTGACACACAGCCAGCGCTCAGCAAGTATTGAATGAATAACGTGTTGGGTTATCTTGGGGGAGTCACTTTTCCCTCTCTGACCCTCAGTTACTTCAGCTGTAAAACTGGGAATTTGGCCTAAGAAATGCTTGTGACTCAAATATATTTATCAGATCTGCAGCCTGAGCCTCACCAGGGACCTTATTAGAAATGTATAATCCCGGACCCCTCCAGAGGCACAAATCAGAAACTGCGTTTGCATAAGATCCCCTGATGACTCACATGCACATTCGAGCTTGAGATGCGCTTATCAAGATGGATGTCCTTGACCTTGGCGGAACGGGAGGACTGCAGTATCTGGGTCCCATAACTGGAAATTCTGACTTAAGTGGTCTGGCCTGGCACTGGAATGTATTCAAGCACCCAGGGGCAATTCTAACCCAGCCAAGGTTGAGAACCACTGGTCCGGATAATGGCGAAAGCACGGTTCTCAATTTTTGATGTGTACGTTCTGATTCAGTGGGTGTCGTGGGTCCAACATTCTAACCGGCTCCCAGGTGGTGCTCTGCTGCTAGGCTGGGACCGCACGGAGAGCTGCAAAGCTCTAAACAAGATCCTTCAGGCTCTCACATTCTTTACATTATGAACTGCAGCCTCTCCCACCCTCCGTGCTCTCAGTCCTTTCTGATCAGGATTCAGTCCAGCGTACTCCATCTCCCTGTAACAGCAGGTCACAGCACTCGGGGCACAAGGCAATCACCTGAGAAGCTGAGGCATTTACTGACATCTAGACCCCACTTTCCAAGTCTTATTTAATTGGTTGGGCATGGGGCCCAGGCATTGGCCAGTAAAAAACCAACCAAACAAAAAAAGCTCACCTTTCTGGTGATTCTAACATGCAGCCAAAATGGAGAACGCTACAGAGAGTGTGTTGTGCAGTAACTGAAGGTCAAGGACTCAGCTGTCCTCAGTGAAGGAGAACTTTGGTGGTCGGAGGTGATGGGTCCTGAACAAGAAAACTACTCTTTTTTGACCTCTTCCCCAGTAACGTTCTGCACTTTCGTCCTAAACTGTGCTGGTCTTATGCTAAGCAGACTGGCTAGTCCTGGGGTCTGCTCCGAGAGACCCCCAGGGATGTCATCCACCTACCCACCCCCTCCCCTTGCTGGCCAAGCCAAGAGGATGGCTCAGCCCCCAGGATTCCATGGGCGCGGGCTTCTTGGGCTGCCTGCTGCCTCTGGACAACAGGGAGCCTTCTCCCAGCAGCCGTCCCCACCCCAGGGACAAAAGGACAGAAGAAAAGTCACAGCAGGGTACCTGGGCAGGAGAACAGAAATCTCGTCCACTCATGTCCAAGGTGCAGCAACCTCTGCCTGCCACCAGCTGCCCAGGAGACTGGCTCACCCGACCCGCTAGGTAAAGCTGACCCCAAGGCGGGAAGGCTGTGTGCCCTCCCGGTGCTCTGCTAAGAACCACAGCGTCCCCCGCTGCAGCGAGGCTGCTGAGCCCTGCCACGGAGTTGCCAAAGGGCAGAACTGGAGGACGCGGTGAAGAACAGAAGCCTCCTGCTGCCTGGCGCTCAAAGCCTCACACAGCAAGTACTCAGTGGGTACCCGCTGTACCAAGATGAACAGAACTGGACGTCACCCATGGACATGGCATGACGCCAGGCCCCTCCAAGCCCTTGGGCCCATCAGAGGGCTGTGGCTTAATGTTCCTGAGAAGGGGGATGGGAAAACCAGTGGGGCAGAAGCCGTAATCCGTGTCACTGTCCCTCAGTCCTGTGGGGAAAACCCGGAGCTGCCTGCCTGCCACCTCTAGACTCACCTGCCACTCCTGGCCCACCCGGATACTGTGTTGGGTCCCCGCCCACCTTTCCAGCATTGCTCCCAACCAGTGATCCCCCTCGGCCTTGCTGCTTCCACCTCTCCCCCCTCCTCCGCTCCCTTTGACTCAGAAACAGAGTCAAGTCTCCCTGTGCCTAAAACAAAACAACCCCCCTCTCTGCTTCTGTCTCCTCCTCAAGCTACCTCTGCATCTCCATCTCGAGCTCCAGTGGTCAGACTCCTTAATCTGTGCTACATGCTCGCTTCCCACTCAACCCTCTGCCCTACTCCACCCCTGATCCTTGTCTGAGCTGAAATCGCTCTTGCCAAAGCCTTCAGTGGCCTCCTAATGGTCAAACCTGAAAAAGATCTACTCTGAAGCCTTTGCTCCGAACAGGCCGATGCTTCCAGGTCAAGACTCTCTCCAGGTTTCCTCCAAACTGGCTCCACCCCCTTTAAGTGCTGGCGTTCTCCAGGGAGCTGCCCTTGACCCTCTGCTCTTCCTCTACTTGTTTACACAGGCCAGGTTCATTCATTTTCAGAGGCTTAACTACTACTCAGACCCTGATGATTCAAGCTCTTTTTCGGCTCTGTAATTTCTCTCCCAGATCCTGTCCTAATCTTTCTAATTTTCTATTGCTCATCCTCCCTGGAGGATCTTAAACTAGTCACCCGTAACACGTCCACAACTGGACCCGCGTCTCCCCGCTCCCCCCCACCCCACATTCTCATCAGCTCATCCGCCCAACATCTCCTTCGCCTTCACACCATCCCTACGAAACGCTACCCATTCTACCCCCAGTTCCTCATTCCAGCAAATGTTTGCTGAACTCCCACTAAACGCTCGCCATTACAGGAGGCACTGGGATGTGAAGCTTGATAAAGTTCAGCGCAGCGTGAGGGCCACATAGTCTAGAGCCTCAGAAGTACTTCGGAAAGCAGGCTGCATCTCCTCTTCTTGAGCCACAGGTTGATTCCAGATCTCACCCCAATTTATCTGCTTCCTAAATGGTCTCTTCACCACAAGTCTTTCCTCACTCAAGCCTCTTCCTCAGAACTGCCAACACGGTATCTTTCTCAGAAATGGTTTGGATCAAACCACCCTCCTGCTCCAATCACTCCCCATTCCTTCAATGAAAAACCAAAGCTTTTTAGAGGCAACCAGGGCACTTCAGTCCCAGGCCCCAAGGCCTGCGTGTGCATCTCGGAGCTCCTGCCACGTGCGCTGCAGGTGCCGTCTTCTTCCACAAGCCCACCTCTGCACGGGTTTTCCTCCAGCAGGAAGACCCTACGCAGCCCCCGTTAGCCTCAACAATCTCACTCCTTCTGCAGCACCGGCCCCTCCTCTACGAAGTGTTTTCTGACATTTCTAAGCAATGTTTTTCTTTCCACAAAAAATTGTTTATATCTTGATTTTAGCACCTAATAGGTAGTAAACCTTTTGTATTATATAATTACTATTTTCATGGCTTGCCCACTATCCTCTGACCTCTGAAATTGGAGGCTTGTTTATACCAAGAGTCTACCAGAGCACCTAGAGAAGATGCTTTATCACATAATATAATTTTATATCACATTATTATGTGTTTTCGTATCTTGCCCATGAGACTATGACCTCTGTGGTCCAGGCCTGCATTATATCTTCAGACTCTATTACAGTGCCTAGGACGTAGCAGATGTTTTATAAAAATCTGACACACGAGTAATAAGATGAGACTAAAAATGTATTACATCCCTGACTGATCCTGAAATGTATTGTGCACTTACTGTGTGCAACATCAGGGGGGTGCCAACCTCATTGCCATTGCTCTGGGGACCAGGTGAGTCATCACTGTGGAGGCTATCCTGTGCACCACTGGGTGGTTACCAGCACCGTGACCGCTGCCCACTAGAGGCCAGTATGACCCCCACTCTCCAGTTCTGACAACCAAATGTCGCCAGACATTACCACGTATCGAGAGCTGCTCTGCCAGGTACTCTTAAGGGCTTTCCGAGTATGATCTCAACCCTGTGAGTTAAACACTATTATTACCTCCATTGTGGAGACAGGGAAGCGAGGTGCAAAAAGAGTCAGCAGCTTGCCCAGGGTCGCCGGGCCGGTGAGGAGCTTAGCTCCAGAGGCGCGTTCCTAACTCCTGCCCTCCGCCGCCCCTAAACCATCCTGTGACGACGCCAAGATCCTCAGAGGGCCCACCTGCAGCCCTCTGGAGCAACAGGAGGAAGCTGCCCGCCGTCACATCAAAGTCCTTCGGAGGCTCCTGACAGCTGAGAGGAGCCTCCTGCGCTCCTTCCCAGGCGAGTCGCCTGGCCCCCTGGAAGCCCTCCAGCATGTCTTCAAAGCCCGCAGCTGTATTCATGGGATCACCAATGCCCTCCATCTGGACACCAGACTTCCACAAATGCTGGCAAAGACCGCGTTCACTTTCTCACGGCCATGCCGCTTCACTGGCAGGGAACCAACACCCCTCAGCTGGTAAGCCAGGTCTCCTGCGCCCTGATCCCGCGTGGCCTCCCTCTGGAACCAAAGAGCAGGACTGTGCCACTACAGCTGCTTGCAAACGCCTCATCTCGGGAGTCGCCTGCCGTGTTTCCAGCCTGTTGAGGTGTGTGAATCTCGACAGCGCCAGCTAACCCACAGCGATTCCTCTCAGCTTAGAGTCCTCTGCCGTTATTCCTGGGGGCCTTGAGCTGGACGCTGAACTTGATGTAATTAACACAACTGCGAGGTGAGGCGAGGTGAGGACACAGGCCACTGGAGTCGCACTGTGTTGTGATCAGCCACTCTTGGGTGCCGTCAACTAACCACGATTCTCCAGAATGGGTCACCTGTATCACCTCTCCTCAGCTCAGAAACCCTCCACGGCACCCATCCACTCAGAAAGAAAGGCCAAGCCCTTGCTCTGACCTGTAAGAACGCACGTGATCTCCCCACCAGCACTTCTCTGCTCTCCTTCCCCATTTCCCTCATTTAGTCTGCTCTACTCAGACGGGCCTCATTGTTCGTGACTGGGCTAGGCCCACTCCCTCCTCTCTGGCTGTTCCTTCAGCCTGGAATGCTTTCCCCCTAGACACAGGCTAGGTATCTACCCACTCAGCTCTCCACTCATCTTCTCCACCTCTGGTCAAAAATCCCCCCTACACCTCACATTTCAGATCCCTCTCCCTGGCTTGCGAAAAACTTTGGCTGTCGTTTTGTTCGATGCTGTATCACCAATGTCTAGAACAGTGACTGGTACACAGCAGGCTCTCGACACAAGTTTGTTGAATTAACTTACTCATCGGGAACTACACCGCCACAGAGCAGGCAGAGCAAGAGGGGAAGAGGCGGTAGCAATAGGTCAGATACCCACTCCAGCCCCTCTGGCCTGGCCGCTGGCTAGACACAGCCTGAACAGCACAGTGTGATCCGCAGCCCCAGTAGGGAGGGAGCTGGTCTTGGCCCGGGGCCCTTGTGAAGCGGCAGAGGGCAGAGTAACTGACCAACTGCCTCAAGGCCCACCAGTGGGCAGATGGGGCATCTCTCCAGCCATCTAAGCTTGGAGGAAAGGGGCTGCAGAGAATTCCACCTGCAGGGCAGGAAGGCTCTCTGCTCCCCACCTTGGGGGTCCACAGGATACCCTCCACCCCCAGCAGGCGTCTCCAACAGCCCAGGCCTGCAGCCTCCTGCAGAGAAACACTGTATTCTCCACTTCAGCAGCTACCAGTCACAAGACACCACAAAGAACCACGTGAAGATCATACTTCTGGAGTTGGCCAGGGTGGGGCTCGAGCTTTGAATTAATTCCACTCGCTGGGTAAAAGAGCTTAAGTGTAGTGACGGCGTGGGGAGTCAACAGTACAGGTTCATGCCCACAATAAATTAAGAAAAACTCCGGTGTGGCCGTCGACCTGCGCCAGGCTCCCGGGCACGATTCCCTCCTCCTATCTCCCAGCCAGGGGCCAGTGAATCTAGCCCCAAGAAGCCAAAGCTGAAGGCCCTACAGGAACTGGGGCTTGAAACCACCAGTATGGCCAGTCCCCTCCCTCCCTCCGGCCTCCAGATGCCCCTTCTGAAGATGGTGGACTGCACCTGCCCCGCCGCACCCCAGCCGGTGAGGTGGCCGCAGCCTCACATGGCCGTGGAGGACTTGCATTGCGGCTAGTCAGCGCTGAGGAACGCTGTCTGCGGGGCCCATACTCGGGATTCCAAAGACTCACTACAAAACAAAGTAAGTAAACTATCCCCTTAAAAATTACTTACATTGAGGCGGCAGCCATCATTGAAAAAACACTTTTTCAGGCTGTTTTGTGACCAGAAAGCACAGCACTAAGGACTAAACCGTACATGGAGCAGAACTGGGTGGCCACTGAACTGAAGAGGTCCCGGGTGACCCCCGAGGCCTCACCACACTTCCTAAACACACCCTCCCCTCCCCAAAGATAAGAATCTCAGCTCACATGCCCCCATCTGCACCCCAACCCCGTTTGAGGATGGAGGACGAGGCAAGGTTAGTGCCAGGAGTTTCACATCTGAGTCCTTGTCAGGGGGGTCGATTACAGTATAAATGTTGGGGGGATCTGGAATCATTGTTGGGACCCAAGCACAGGCTGCTCTCCCCAGCCACCCCTCAAGGATCCTGGCACTCACGCTTCCATGCTTCCTCTTGGCACCGGGTCCCAGATTACCCAACCACTCCCTCAGTCTGTCCCACCCGGTCGCCCTGTTTCATTTCCTCTGTAGCGGGAACACCACAGTGTCTCCCGTACTCACAAGATCATAGGACCCAAGAAAGCAGGGACTTCTTGTGGCCCACAGTATCTCCAGCACCAAATGAAACACCTGATGTGTGGTAGGTAACTGACGAATATTGAAATGAACAGATGTCTAAATGAATGAGCAAATTAGCAGAACAAGTGTGAACAGAAGGTTTCGCCAAGTTAAAAATTTCCACACCCTTACTTTGCCACGACCTGGTCAAACAAGGGGCCAGGGGCTTGTCAGACGTCAGCCCAGGACCTGGCAGACCCAACCGGTGCCACATTTGTTGCCAAAGGCACATTGCTATGCTCACAAACACACCCTTATACCAGAAGGTGTTGTTTCTACAGAACTGGCGAGGGTTAACCTTTGACTCCCTTTAATCACTACCAGCTCCAAGGTTGCTGGACAACACTGCGAGCTGATGTCAGTATACTCTGTGGAGTCCCAGGAGAGCTAGGCCTGGAGACACCCTATTACCCAGGAAACCTCCTTTCCTCCTTACTCGCTCAAGAGGGCCAGCCTGGGCTAAAACCCCAGCCAGCAAGCCCCAGACCTCCAAGTACCCTTGGTCTCCTGGAAGCAGAGGAAAGGGGTTTGGACGCAGACCTGAGGTCCAACCCAGCCTCTGTGATCACGGGCCGGCTGTCCCTGGACAAGGTCCTGTATCTCTTGGGCCTCAGCTTTCCCATCTGTAAAATGGGAGTAGCAAGAACAAGTTCTGGGAGGTGTGGGAGCCTCAAAACATATCCCAGGATTGAAAGCCCGCAGCCTTAGCACCGGCTGAGCCCAGAGCAAGCACTGGGCCCCTGGAAGCTGAAGGTGACTCCTGGTCTGGGCCTCCCCCCAGTGCGTGGCAGCGCCTCTCCACTCCAGGTCTGCCCCAGGCCAGCACGGGGAGCAGTCCAGAGCTCCCACCTGACACCACAACCACGACTGCACTCACCTCTCCTCCCAGCCACTGGGTCCACTGCACTCATGGCACGCACGCAGCTGCCCAGGCAGACGGGGGACTGCCACGCAGACTCTGCCGGCACTGAACGTGGATCCCACGTACTAGCCAGGTTCAGGGTTGCATCGCTGGGGTGGGGAGGATCATGGGATGGAGGAGAGAGATGAGGCTTTGTTGGAGAAGCCACTCTCCCTTTCCGGGTACAGCACCTCCTAGAGAAGGTGCCCAGACCCCTGATCAGAGCCCTCTCCTGAGCGGTGCCCCCTTTGCAGAACAGCTGCTCACAAAGCTCTTCGGCCACAGGCAGAGGCAGTGGTACAGTGGTGCAGAGTTCCAGACTTGGACAAGTCAGAGAAGGCATATCATCAACAAATACCTGGATGGAGCAGTAATCCTTCCAACCAATTAAGAAAAAGACCAAAGGAACCAAAGAGAATATAGCAAAGGACAGGAAAAGCAATTCGCAGCTCAAACCCACACACCTAACAAACGTGGAAAGATGTTCAGCCTCATTCAGTGACCAGGGAATGCAGGTTAAAACCGAATATCACTTCTTGCACATTTCGCTGGCAGGCGTTCATTGACATAAAGGCTTAGCGTTCACTGACATAAAGGCTTTGTTCATTGACAAAAAGTACTTCATAGTATCTAGTAAGGCTGAAGGCGTGCATACGCTATGAGCCAGCAATTCCACGTCTAGGTGTATCCCAGTGTGACCTGCCTTTGTACGTGTACACACACCAAGGATGTTTACTGCAGCACTGTGGCAACAGCAAAAGAATGGAAACACCTTAAATGTCCAAGAGTGGAGGGATGGCTGAACAAACTGTATCATCACACAACTGAATACAGCCATTTAAACGGAAGAAAGTACTCGCTATGGACCTATTAGGATAAACCTGATGTTTAAGGTTTTCAAAAAACCGTAAACAGATACTTATAGTATGGTCTCATTGATTTAAAAAACACACAAGACTATATATAGCGCGTGTGAGCTAAAAGAATTTAAAACAAAACAAAACATGGAGGAATCACCCAACTCTTGGTGACCATTACATTCCAGGAAGAGATCAAGTAAACTGGGATGGATCGTGAGGACGGGGATTAATTCTATTCAGACAGAAGATGCAAAAACATGAGCATTTGTAAATCTGGCTGTCACATGGGATTCTATTATCTTTTATATTTTGAAATATTTTTATACTGAAAAGAGGGAGTACAGATTTTAAGACAAAAATTCAGAAGCTATAAAAGATAAATTCAACAACATAAAGATTTAAGAAGCAGAGGGCGGCAGGAGAAGGGGGAGAGAGAGGATGAACAGTTAAAAAACAAATGACAAACGAGGAAAAGTATCTCTGTAACATAATATGTATCAGACCAATGAACTCCCTTAGCCTGGAATGTGCTCATGCAAGTCAATAGGAAACAAGTCAACAAATCAGACAGAGGAATAGGCAAAGGACATGAATGAGCAGTTGACAGTCCATAATATAAAGGCAGAGGAAAGACCCATTCTTCACTGATCGTAACAGCAAAGCTCCAGAGGCCTGAGAGCACACGCTGCTTGGGGAGGTGGGGAAACGGGCCCTCTGTTAGATCACAAGTGGATCAGGGTGACCTTTTTGGAAGTGACCTGGCAATATCTGTCAAAATCCCCTTAGCCTGGGAATTCCATTGCTAGAAGTTTATTCTACAGAAAAGGCTCCTATATTTGCATGAACTTTTCTATCACAGTCTTTACAGACAGCCCTATTTGTGACAGTGAAAGATGTAAATGACTTGAAATTCTACCGAAAATCCACAAGGACCCGTTTAGAAGCATAACCACACAAACGACGAACGGAACGCTACACAGCTGTGAAAAAGAGGATGCAAATGCATGCACGCTGACACCAGATTATCTCCCAAGTACATGATGAAACTTTAAAAAGGCGGGTGGAGAGCAGTGTTCTGTGTATCTCCAATGCCCTTTTAACAAAAGACTTACACGCATATATGTGGATATGTCGCTAAAGGAATAGATTATTCAAAGGATGCGCAAGAAACTAAGGGGGCAGGGGTCTAGAATGCGGGAAAGGCCTTCTTTATATCATATACCGTTTTATTTATTTATTTATTTATTTATTTTTGTCTGTGTTGGGTCTTCGTTTCTGTGCGAGGGCTTTCTCTAAAATTTTGCTAAAAGGAAAAGAGGAGAGGAAAAAAAAAAAAAAGGAATGTAAACTCTGGAGTCTCACACACCCGGACCTGCATTCCAGACCGACCACTTATTGGCTGCACAAGTGTTGGATCCTCTCTGGATCTCAAGTTTTCTGCTGCATCAAATGGAGATAAAAACAGGGCACTTCCTTCTAGGGTGGGTGGATATGGCAGGTAAGAGGGGCTCTAAGGTTGTTACCGGGGAGAAGTAGAAGCAGCTGGTCTCAGACTCCAGAATGCGCTTCATCATTCCCCCTCATGGATCCAATGGACACAGGCCATTCTTCTCTCTCCTTATGTTCCACTCCGCAGACAGGGAACAGCAGGGGCAGGGCCACCAGGCACAGCTATGCAGACTGGGTGTGTGTGGCCAGGCCTGGGTAGGGAGTGAGGGCTGAAATCCAGCCCTCTCTTGGCTTGTCAAACCATCACCCTCGTGCAGGGCTGTGTCCAATCGCAGAGGTCATTCATTCTGCTTTCCGTAAAGGCTCTGTACAGGCTAGCAGCAACGTCATTTACAGCAGAGCAATTTAACCCTTCTCCAGAATCCTTGCCAGGTTATAAAGAGCCCAGGGAAAAGATCTGGGGGTACATAGACCAGGGGCGGGGCGTAGCCATTTGGGAAGTTGGTACAGTCATCCCATCCGTATTTATCTTTTCATGTGTCATTTCCTCTGAATTCGCAGGAACACCCTGTTTTACCAGCAGAAGTGGTTTCTAGGGAAAGAGTGCTGCCACCTATGGCCCATCGACACCCACTTCATATACCTTGGGCAGCTGAGTGATGTTCTAAGTGAGGTCACCCTGAGAGGAATCCTGAGTGGGGGAAGAAAAGCCAAGGGGACACACCCCTGCCCCGCCTGCCTGCTCCTCAGAAGGGCTTGTCTGCAAGAACAGCCCTGTCCCAGGGCAGGTTTGGGGTCCTGAGGCCTCCAGGGACACGGTGAGGCTGGGCAGTCCAGAAGAAACAGGAGCTGACAGGGACTGCGGGCCTACTGCACCCAGGGCACAGCCTCAGGCACTGAACTACAGCAGGAAACAAGGTAACAGGCCTGTGCTCCTGGAGTGCACACCTGGGGAGCGGGGGGAGGGGTGGGGGGAGACACCTGACAACCACATAGATAAATAAGAAAAGGTGCCACGAAACACACGGTGAGGGCTTCCCTGGTGGCGCAGTGGTTAAGAATCCACCTGCCAATGCAGGAGACATGGGTTCGAGCCCTGGTCCGGGAAGATCCCACATGCCACGGAGCAACTAAGCCCGTGCACCACAACTACTGAGCCTGTGCTCTAGAGCCCACGAGCCACAACTACTGAGCCCACGTGCCACAACTACTGAAGCCTGCACGCCTAGAGTCCGTGCTCCGCAACAAGAGAAGCCACCGCAGTAAGTCTGTGCACTGCAACGAAGAGTAGCCCCTGCTCGCCGCAACTAGAGAAAGACCGCGCGCAGCAATGAAGACCCAACGCAGCCAAAAATAAATAAAATAAGTAAATTTATTTAAAAAAAGAAGAAGAAGGAACACACGGTGAGGCCATCAGAACAGGGCAGTGGAGCAGAGGGAGATGGGGCAGCACCTTGGGATGGAGCGTTGGCAGGTCCCTGAGGGGCTGACTCTTGACCTCAGACCTAAGCGAGAGGCGGTCATGGAAAGGTGGGTGGGGGGGTGGGAGCAGAGGTTCCAGCCCGAGAGAAGAGCAAAGACCCTGGGGCCTGTGGGGTGTAAGTAACAGAAACAAGTCCAAAGTGACCGGAGACAGTGAGGAAGGGCCAGTGGCGGTGCCAGGGAGACCCGCTGGCCGGGTGGTACAGGACGTCACAGGCCAGCCTGGACGTTACTCAGGGTTCCATGAGAAGTCACTGGAGGGTATGAACAGAAGAGTGACACTCTGGGCTCATTTTTTAAAGATCCCTGGGGCTGTTCAGCAGCTCTTGTGCAAAACCTCATTTAATTTTTTTTCTCTTATTTAATTTTTAAAACACTCTGTGTGGTAGTCCTCTTTCATTCTCATTTACAGATGAGCAAACAGGCACACAGAGGTAAATTAAGGGTCCCGGGGTCTCCAGAAATAAAGAATTCAAACAGTCTGAACTGCTCAGAAGCCCTACACTCTCTGGCACCCATGAATTGGGGGGAGCTGTCTGGGGTGGATCTAGAAAAGCTCCTGCATCTCTTGGGCCTCAGATTTCCCATCTGTAAAATGGGAGTAGCAAGAACAAGTTCTGGGAGGTGTGGGAGCCTCAAAACATATCCCAGGATTGAAAGCCCGCAGCCTTAGCACCGGCTGAGCCCAGAGCAAGCACTGGGCCCCTGGAAGCTGAAGGTGACTCCTGGTCTGGGCCTCCCCCCAGTGCGTGGCAGCCCCTCTCCACTCCAGGTCTGCCCCAGCCCAGCACGGGGAGCAGTCCAGAGCTCCCACCAGACACCACAACCACGACTGCACTCACCTCTCCTCCCAGCCGCTGGGTCCACTGCACTCATGGCACACACGCAGCTGCCCAGGCAGATGGGGGACTGCCACCCAGACTCTGCCTGCACTGAACGTGGATCCCACGTACAGGCCAGGCTCAGGGGGCGTTGGAGTCCTCAGTGGCCAAGCCGCTCTCCCTTTCTGGGTACAACCCCTCCTAGAGAAAGTGCCCAGTCCCACGGGGCGTGGCCACAGACCTCCAGCCAGAGCCAAGCTGTCTCCCTCCCCCGGCAGCTCCAGGGGCAGCACCCGCTCCACTCTGAGCAGTGCCTCATTTGCAGAGCGGTGTCCCCTCTCCAGAGCTGGTACTCCCACAGTCCCCCAGCAGGGACGCTACAGGGCCAAGTTCAGTGCACGCCTGAATTTCTGTCAGGAGCCCACCAGGGTCAGAGCTGCTGAGGGTGGGATTAGGGCAAAAGGGGAGGATCGTGCATGGTGGAGTGCGGCAGGGCAGCACGGCCTCTGGGGTGGGGTTTCTGGAGGAGAAATGAAACTGCGGAGAATGAAAACAAGACCTCCGTTTCCTCCATCAGCCTGTCCCCTGGGAACAGCGAAGCCGATAAGAGAGACCCTTTTGAGATCGTTTCACATCAGTAAGATGTTTCCACAAATCAGCTGTTTATACAACTCTCCTGGAGGTAAAGGTTACCAATGAGGAAGGGGAGGGGCGGCTAGCATTCTAGGTGTTGCTGGGGAAGGTGCAGACCTTCCAGTCTGACCAGTGGTCCCTCTGGGGCAGGGCCAGGGCAGAGCAGGTGGGACTGCTGGCACGAGGGCTGCCAGGTCATCAGGGATGACCCAGAGCCTCCCCTGCCAGGGGCTCACGCAGCCCCTGTAGGGAAACAGGGAGGCAGATCTGAGCACGCACAGAGCCGGGAGGCACCCAGAGGACACTCTGAGCCCCTTCCCAGCCCAGCTCCGCTCTGGTCCACTGAGACCCTCCGTGTTGAAAACCTACAAACACACCTCTGAGCACAAACACACGAATCCCTGTTCAAGCACAGGAGCACAGCCCAGAATAAACATGACCCCTACACACTCACACACACACTCACACACACACACACACACACACACACCTCTCCCCCTCTCCCCCCCCCGCCCCCCTCTCTCCTCCTTCTTCCTCCTCCCTGCTGGCCCCACTTCCCGCCACAACGGACAGCTTCTGGGGCCTGCTGGGCCTCCTCTGCCAGGGCGCTGTCTTCCCCCATCTTTCGAGAAGGGCACTGCCCACCGGCTTCCTTCAACTTCAGCTCCGGCTCCAGCGAAGTTTGTTTGTCAGGTTGCAGGTCCCTTGGGTTGTCAGCCAGGGACCTTGAGATTTGTGAGGGGCCAGGAGTGGCTGAGCCAGTCCTCTGGGGATCTTGTCATCTCCAAAAGTTGAGAAAAGGGGAGCCCTGGGCTCCTGGCTTGGGGCGGCCAAGCCCAGCTCCCGGGAAGGGAGCCTCACCCCAGCTGTGTTCAGAGGTACCCGGGAAGATGGGTTGTCGAGCAGGGGGCTGCAGGAAAGCAAAGAGGGGGGGACACTCGGCCTTGTAAGCGTGTTCCCGGGGCCAGGGGAGGCAATGTCAGGCACGGGGCAGAGGCCGCTGCCCCGGGGCAGGGCACCCCCCCAGTGAGCGTTCACTCACCATCCTCCTGGCCTGTCCCAGCCTCTCTGCACCTGCACCTGATCTTCATCTTCCTGCTACCAAGTCCAGGAAACCCCTAGGCCTTCCCCTGCCCACCTCCCACCCCATTCAAGCCCTTTGGGGCTCAGGCCCTGAGGCATTAGCAATTCCAGACTCATCCTGGCTCCCAGTCCTGGGGGAGGCGGAGGGGGGCAGGACTGGGGCAGTCTGGGCCTGGGGACTGAGGATTCCAGTCTCGGGCTTGCTCGGCAGGTTTGGGCCGTGCCCACGCCGCCTCTCCCCAGAGCTGCTGGCCCAGGGTCATAGAGGGTGCCCCTGGGCGGGCACCCTAGATCTCACGGAGGGCGGTGCCGGGGGTCAAGCCACGAGCCAGAACCCTGGGCTCTCTGCCACTCACGCCCAGGAAAACCCCGGGCTTTGCCAGCAGCTCCTCCCCTCTGCCCTTCTGGGAGCCGTCATGGTTCTCAGGCTGGAAGGGCAGGAGCTGCGGCCCGCGCATGAGCACCACCCTCAGGGCCAGACCACTTCCTCTTTCTGAGGAAGCCTGGTGCCAGAAGCCGGCTCAGAGAAACCGAGGCACAGAGGAGACCCTGAGAAGGCCCAGGAGACTGCGCCACCGCGGGGCCCTGGCCCCGTCTGAAGGTGGGAGGCCAGACAGGCATCCCCATCCATCCTCTTGGCCTCTTCCACGAGCCCCTCCTCCTGCCTAGAAGCTGTCAGGGTCAGGGTCCTGGGACAGGGCCCCTCCTGCCCCCAGGAACACACCCAAGCCTGGCCAGTTCACCTGGCCTTCCCGGCCTGTCAGTCCAGCTGTTCCGGAAAGAGAACATTTTCTTCTCACTCTATTTGGACAGCTGCGGGGACAGTGACAGTGAGAAGAGAGTGTCTGATTATTGAGGGGGGTGGTGTGCAGGGGACAGGGCCACAGGGTCTCTGAAGTGGCCGAGGGTCTGGAGCTGGGGAGGCCCCAGGTGGGGGGCTGCGTGAGGAGCTGGGAGGCCTGGGGCCACCCGACAGGGTCAGCGTCCCTCAGCAGCACCATCAAGAGAGCAGCTGGAGGGGCTTCCGGCCCAGGTCCGGGGCTATAGGAGGAGGGACGAGGGGCTTCCGGCCCAGGTCCGGGGCTATAGGAGGAGGGACGAGGGGTATCCGGCCCAGGTCCGGGGCTATAGGAGGGACGAGGGGCTTCCGGCCCAGGTCCGGGGCTATAGGAGGAGGGACGAGAAGCCCAAGGCACCAGGGAGACCGATTCCCATCTTTAGGGAATGTGCTCGGTTACAGGGTGGGGTAAGGACGCCTCTGAGGCCCAGCCCCAAACCTCCTCTGGTCTCACTCCTGGACTCTCCTCTGGCCTCACTCCTGGACTCTCAGGCCCAGCAGCCCCTCCTCTGCAGGTCCAGCGCTGACAGGCGGGGCTCCAGAAAGGAAGACAAGGCACCCACAGGACAAGGCCAGAGGACCTGGAAACGGAGCTTCCTCCGCCCTGGGAGGCGGGAAGTAGGACCGCGGGGTCAAGCCAAGGCTCTTCCTCCTGCCGCTGCCCACCCTCCCTCCTTCTCGACGGTCGTCTCTCTCCCTCCCCTCCGCGCCCCTCCCGGCCCCTGCCCCCTTTCCAGCCGCCCCATCCTGCTGTCACCTTGTCCCCATCTCCAGCTCCTCCTGCCTGCCTCCCCCGCCCCGGTTATGTAAGGGGCCTGAGAACACACAGAGGGAGCTTTGTTGTCAAACCAAATCCATACGGAGCCGGGATCGGCCGGCGCAGCTGTTCCCCATTCCCTCCGCCTTGGCAGGGGTGAGGCACCGGGCAGGAAGCCCCCCCACGCCTCCATTGGGGGAGGTGGGGGGCAAAGCACACTGGCCCCAGGGCCCCCAGGCAGCTGAGTGGGTGGCCCCGGACCAGCCACCACCACGTGGGACCACAACAGGGGAGCAGCTGGCCCCCAAGACAGAGGAAAGCCTCAGCGCAGAGCCAGGGCCCCAAAGCCCAGAGAGGAGAGCTCTCGGCTAGGAGCAGGGCTGCACAATGAAGGCCTGGAGGGGGGCCCAGACCCACACCAGTGGACCCCATTCTCGTCCACATGCGGATGCAGGCCCATGTTCTCTCTGCCACACAACCCGTGTACGTACTCTCCCGCGTGCACACGCACACACACACACACACACACGCACACACACACACACACACACACACACACACACACGCGCGCGCGCGCTGTGTGCGCTCACCTGGAGGCATCTGAGCAGAAATCTCCTCCCTGCTCTGATCAGCCTCCTCCATCCCAGCAGGTACCTCTGGAGAGAGGAGGGTGGAGGGCAGAGGTCAGAAGCCAGAGAAGCTCCACCAGCCAGCTCTTCTGTGGAGGCCCTCTGGCTCCGGGATGAGATCCTGCCTTCCGGCCCAGGAAGATGTCCAAGAAGGGAGGTGAGGGCCCAGGAAGCTGAGCTTAAGATCAGAGCATCCGCACCCGGGCCAGGCCCTGTCCCTTCACCCACCCCGACTGCTGCACGAGCGTCCCGGTCGAAGATGCTGGGGCCGCCAACAAGAGGAGGCGCTCCTGAACCTCCACGGCTGCAGGGCACCCACCCGAAGTCCAGCTGCCACATCAGGCAGGACAGCAAGGATGCCGGGGCCTGGGTGAGGCGGGGGCAGAGGCACAAGGGAAAGAAGAGGAGGCAGACACAAAGGAAGAGGGATGGCTGGGGGAGGAGCTGAGAGAAATCTGAAGGAGAAGGGAAGGAAGGCAGGCGGGTCGGAAAAAGAGGAGAAAGAGGAAAAGGACCAAAGAGGGGACAAGAGGAGAAGGGGGCGTGTGGAGAGAAGGGCCCACACCTCCTGCAAGGATGCTTGCACACCCTCTCAGCCGGACAGGCGGGTCCAGGGGAAGCAGCACAGGGCGGGGGCGTTTCCAGAGCACTGGTCCCAGCCCACCCAGTCCCACCGTCGGCCACGCCCCAGGGGTTTCAGCCTCAACAATCCTGGATCATTGGAACCAGAGGGCAAACCAGGACCTTGGAGAAAGGAGAGACGGGTGGGATGGAGCACAGGAGAGGCAGCCCCTGTCTGGGGGAAAAGTCGCTCTGAGACCTTGAACAGTAAGTTACTTTTCTGAGTCTCAGCTCCCACCTTTGCAAAAAGAGTTACCGAGAGGCTACCACGTGCCAGTGCGGTGCCGGGTGCTGGGGACACGATGGGGAGTCAGACGGTCACGGGTCCTACCCGACAGTCTAACATCAGCCAGGACCTCTGAGGCCTCCCGAGCTCGCCAGTGTCTAGCGTCTGTGCTCCGAGATCCATCCCATGAGCTGCGCTGCGGCAGACGCTATTAGCCCAGTTATCGGATGGGCTGATGGAGAACCAAAGTCCCAGACCTGCCGGAGGTCACACAGCTGGGGGCGGACAGAGAAGACAAAGGCCACCTGCCTGGCTTCCTGGCCCCGAAGGAAGGCACTCTGCAGTCTTTGGGCCGCACCCTGAATCACAGAAAACCCACCAGCCAGCACTTACAGAGCCAGGCCCCAGGTGCTGGGACACGATCTGAAACGCACTCTGGTTCAGAAGTGAGAAACCGAGGCTCTGTGTCAGGCCCAAGGCTGTGCAGCCCTGCCCTCCCCCACCCGTCTGAGCTCACGGGTGGTAGGGTCCCCTGATGTCACAGGCTGGGACCTGTGGGAGGGTGGGGTAAGTGACAAGGGTGCCCGGCCGTCAGGGGAGCCTCAGAACAGGCTCGAGTCGGATGCAATCTAGGAAGGGGACTGCCAGCGGCGCCCAAGCCACCGTCAGGGGACAGTGGGAGCAGAGGTGGGGAGCTGAGAACACGCGGCTGGGGAAGTAGAACAGTCTGACCGGCGCCCAACGGAGGTTTTCAAATAAAAAGGGTTTTAAGCCGAGACACCCTCTCTCCCACTTTCAAATGAGATTTTATGTGGAAACCCAATATGTAGAAGGAATAAGAGTGGGGTCGTTTGGGGTGAAGCAAGAATGGGGGCGAACCCGCCTTTTGAGCCCTCACTCCTCAGCTGACACCCCAGAGGGTTCCACCCCTGGGGAGCTTTTCGTGGACCCGGATAAGGGGAGAGCTGACATTGGGCAGGAGGGGAGGTTAGGGCCAGTCTGTGCAAGGACCCAAAGGCATGGCTGAGGAGGGGATGGGGGCAGGAATGTGACCAGCTGCCCCTGGCATGGGGGAGTGGGAGGATGCCCTCCCGGTGGGCGGACTCCTGCCCACCCCACCCCCAGGGCTCCTGCCTGCCTCTCCTGTGTCTGAAAAGGCTGCCAGGCCAGGCTCCAAACAGCTCAGCTGTCAAAAGGGAAACTCTTTGCCCTTCGCCCCAAGAAAAGGGGGAAGCAAAGCAGGGACACAGTGAAGACACTGTAGCACTTATTATTTGTTAGACATCATTCCAGGCATGAAGGACACGGCAATGAGATGACAGGCTCCTGGAGCTTACGTGAAAACCCTAAAGAGTCAGGGAGGAAAACGCCTTGAGAGTTTTCAAGCCCATTTCACACCACACACATGCCCCTCCAATGCCTGCATCTCCTCTGGACCGTCCCTGCCAAGGTCACGGGTCCAAGCTTGAACATCTCCAGCCGCAGGGCACTTGCCCCCTACACAGGCAGAGGCCTGCTCCTGAGAGCTCCAGGTGGCCACACTGAAGACCCTGGGTCCTCCCCACCCAGCCTAGGCAAGGGAGTCCACAGAGCACTGAACACACCGTTAAACGTGCAAGTTTTACTTTTGATCACGACAAAATATGAAGCTTCATCTCGAGTTTTGCTGGTTCTGAGTCAATTGCTCGGAACCAAAGGAAATGAGCCGTCTCCCTTCTCACCTGCCCAGAGTTCCCAGGTCCCTGGGTCTCTGGCACCGCCCGTCCCCTGCTTTGCTCCCCTCCCGTGACCTTCAAGCAGTGGGTTGCCAGGGTGGGCCCCTGCTGGCCCCCACTTCTGTCCTGCCATCCCTTCCAACCAGGCCTCCCTCCTCCTGACCTGAGTGACCTCTGAGGAGCAGAGGGGAAGCAGGTCTTTGAGGAGCCTCTCTGGCCTCGAGCCAGGCCAGGCCAGGGTCCAGGAGAGCCCCAGAGCAAAAGGTACTGTGGCCTGGCAGGAATCTGGGGATGCCAGATGCCAGGAGCAGCCACCTCGGCCGGGTCCCCGCGCTCAGACCCCCGGAGGACCCCTCCCCTTCCCCACGTGTCCCCGTGGTTGCCGGATGAGGCCTTGCAGCCTTGTGGGCGGCAGCGGGGGAGCCGCATTTCCAAGGAATAGGAGCCGATGGGCAGGCCAGATGGAAGCAATTACCGGAGGGAAAGGGGGAGAGGTGGGGGCCGGCAGGGGCTGGGAGGGGCCGCAGAGGGGAGGGAGGAAGGAGAGCCCAGCCCTGCCCAGCTGAGAGAGGCAGGGGATGGGGAGGCAGGACCGGCAGGGCCAGACGTGGGCTTCGGGGCTGCACAGAGCCCTGGGCTGCGAATTGGGAGGGCTGTGTTCTCGTCACCCACACCCGGTGGCCTTGAGCAAACCCTGTCACACCTCTGAGCCTCGCCCTCTTCATGGGTCACAGGGCAGGGGAAGATGAGCTCGCAGAGTTGCAGGGCAGAAGCGAACTGGGCTGAAAAGTGCAGGTTTTGGAAACAGGCCTAGCGAGGAGTCCCAGCTCAGCTGCTTAGGAGTCGTGTGACCTTGGCCGAATGGGTTAATCTTCCAGAGCCTCCATGGCTTCAGTTACAAATGGGCTTAATGAAAGGGTCGTGCTTACGTGAAGTGATGTAAATAAGCGGACAGCACTTTTTTTTTTTTTTAGGTTTATTGGGTCAGGCTTTTAATAAGTGCTCGATAGATAAATCATAACTAGTTTTGTTATTTACTAAGTCCCTTTTTACTATTATAAGGACAGGTATTTGCAGAGGCTGCACGGGCAGAGGACACAGGGCAGACCATGGACACAGGAGCATCACCGCAGGCCCTGGAACGTGCACCCCGGAGGAGGGTTTGGACCCACGCAGAACAACAGTGCGCGAGCCCGGCACTCTGCACACTGCTCCGTGCCCTCTTTCTAGCAACCATGGTCCCCACCCTGCCCAGGAAAGCAAGATCCTGGGGCCCCTGACACACTGGGGCTTTGAAGTGAAGCTGCAGACAGGAAGAAGGGGCCATCCTACGGCCAGGCCTTCCTCACCCCCGCGGCCCAGGGGGCCACCCCCCCGGCCACCCCCCGGCCCCAGCAGCACCCTCCTCCCTGCTGGGCTCAGGGCAGAGGCCAGGGCTTCAGATTCTAGAGCGTTCACATCATCTCTCTGCAGGATGGCTTGGCGGGGTGTGGGGTGGCAGAGATAAGGCAGTCATCCGGCTGGAGGTCTCCCGGTCCCAGGCAAGGGGCCAAGATTAAAGTAAAACCTGCAGCTTGGGATGGCCTTCCTCACGCTGAAGAGCGATCAACCCAGTGCAGCCCCTGGCAGAGTTCACCCCGTGCCAGCCTCAGGGGCACCAGTCGGAGGCCCGTGGCACCTGGCTGGGGCCCACGCATCACACACAGCTGCTCCCACTTGCAGCTACATTTGACCACTTCCTCTATCCGTAGAATAAAGAGTGTCACTCACACTCACATTCACACACACACACACACACACACACACACTAGGAATGTGATACAGGTCAGGAGTGAACGTGAGGCCAGGGGTGGCCGCAGCCCCTCCAGGGGCACTCAGAACACTCGTGCAGAAGTGCTGAGCACCTCTGGGAAGGGGTGACAAACGAGAGAGGGGAATTAATGACTAGAGGCACCCAAACCTGCCTGCCCTAGTCATTTCCTCAAGGAAACCAAAGGTTTCAGGTCAAGGCCAAGAGTCGAGAAGGAAGGAGGACCCGAGGTCGAGAGGCATGAGAAGCCAGCTCGTTTCTGCAGGGAAGTGTGTAACCCCAGGGCAACTGAGGAGTCAGGAGGGGGAGGCAGGCCCTGCGTGTTTTCTGGGTGTCCCCCCACCTGACTGCCCTGCTCCCTGGCACCGAGGGTCCAACTCCCAGGGCCTGGGGACTCAGCTGGCTTGTGGTGGATGCCTTGGGCACAGTCTGCAGGTCTGGCTCTCAGACTCTGGGACCCTCTGGGACATTGATCTGAAGGGTCCCTTTCAGGAGGCTGGAGGGTCCCACCCCACCATGGGCTGGGACCCCTTTGTGTCATTCTGAGATGGAGGGATCCCTTCCCCACGACGGCGGGGGCAAACCTTTGAGCTGCTCTGAGAGGAAGAATTCGCCCAGAGAACATACCCAGGTAGGGTCTGGGCGGGCACCCAGTGCAGGGCAGATACCAGGCTAGTAGGGGTAAACCACAGACGGCCACAGGTTAAGCTGGGGCACAGGAAGGGGGGACTGGCCTCTCTGCTCCAGTTGGTGAAGGGTAGGGGGGCCTCTTTCCAGGATTTGTTATATAATTCTGAAAGGAGCAGATTCTCGGTTCTCTCCAGAAAACTGGATCCCAGAGATCTAAGAGGGCTGGCAGGGTGGAGAGGCTGAGCAAGTCTGTTTCTGAGGAGTGGGGACTGAGTCACTGCTCTGGGTAGGGAAGGGGTGAGGGAGGGAAGGGAAGACGGCCCAGAAGACGCCGAGGGCTTCCTTGGCCTGGGCCTCCACTACGCATGGGCCAGGGGCCTGTGGCTCTGAGCACAGCCCACTCCCAAGCCACAGATGCCTCTCCACCCACAGTCCAAGCAAGAGGCTCCCGCGCTACTTTCCTAACTCCACCTCCCGTCTACCCTCCCCTCCTAACCCCTGACCACCCGGACTCTGGGGGAAAGCCCCCGACTCCTGGCTCTCCCTCAGCTGCTGGGAGGGAGACCCAGGGCTCAGGGGACAGACTGAGATCTCCCGCCCAACACATGGATGCTGAGGGATGGAGGCACGAAGAGCACGTGCAGGGGAGACACAAGCAGAGCCAGGAACAGGCTAGAGGGACCTGGGCCACCTTGGCTCGGGCAGGGGTTATTCACAGATGAGCTCCCGGCAAAGAGAAAAAGCCCCAGAAGTTCATTTCTAGGCCCCAAACAGCTGGCGCCTCCCAGGCACCCCCTCTAGAATTATGGGGCAGCTTTGGTGAGTGTGGAGAACTTTGGAGAGTGCGGGAGAACCGCTGCTAATAGCAAACACTCGCATACCTCCGCCTCTGTGCAGGCACCTTCCACAGTGCCCAACGCCTTTATGATCCCCCCCCCCCCCGCCCCCCGTGGCACAGCAAGGCTCAGGAGACCGCGGTATTGGTTTGTGCCTCTGGTGACACCCTAGCTGTACCAGGCCCGTTCCCAAGGTTCCGCAAAGAATAAGTCTGCCTGAACTTGGCTTCCACACTGTGCCTCCCCGCAGCGGTGGAAAGCACAGGCTTCTGTGAGAAGCGCATGGGGGTGCCAGCCTGTGGGTGGGCATGAGGTCACATGGGCACAGCTGAGCACCCGGACGGTGCCTGTAGCCCCAGTCCTCTGGCAGGAGCCCCCAACCCCAGCACTCGGGACCCAGTCTGCGGGACAGACGGAGGAAGTGGCAGCAGTAGGTCAGGCCTCCTGGGCCCAGAAGGAGCCTCCCCCAGGACTGAGAATGGAGGGGGCAGTGCTGGCAGACATGTTGGCAGCTCTGGGCTGCCTGGGAGGTCCCAGCCAGCAGGGGCCCCAGGGGGGCACCCAGCACAGATGGCTGAGCCCAGCGATTCTGCCCCCAGCTGGACTCCACCTTCACCCCAACCCCATCCCATCCCACTGCCCACCAACCAGGCAGCTCTGTGGCCCAGTGGCCTAGGCCCAAAGAGCCCCGCAACGTGGACTGGTGTATTGGGCACAGCCAGCCTGCAGCTAGCAGCCCCACCTTTGGGCTCTGCTTGGTGACCTTGGGTCTCCTGCACACAGCCAGACCCAGCAGAGCCTGCCACTTGCAGGCAAGCCAGCCCAGGATCTCCTGGACTCGGTGGGGCAGTTGTGGCCAGAAGTCGGCTCAGAGGATGCGCAGGGGTGGGGGCTAGAAACTTTCCAGAGAAGAGGACCGTCCCGTTTGCTCACTCCCAAGGAGCAGAAAGAATCGGCTTCCCGCGAAAAACTGGTCCAGGGCAAGGGATCCCAGGGCTGTGGCCTCCCCACCCGGCCCCGGCCCCGCGCGGCGCCGACCACCTCCCCGGCCGCGGCGCCGGGCGGGGAACCGGGCAACCGGGCAGCCGGGACCCGGAGGCGCTCCCCACCCTCCCTCGCGGGCCCCACGGGGACCGGCCGCCGCGTACTCACCCTCGCGGGTGGCGCGGGGCGAGGCAGGACAGTTCCGCGCGCAGCTCCGATCCGCTAGGCGCACGGGCTGGAGGCGCGGCACTGGCGCGGCGGCTCCGCTCGGCCCGGTCCCTGTCCCGGGCTCGGGGCCGGCCTGTGAGCGGGTAAGTCCGCCTGCTGGGAGGTGGGGGCCGGGCACAGGCGGGGGGCGGGGAAGGGGCCGGACACGCTTGCGCACACGGCCGGGGAGCCGACTGGGGAGCGGGCGGGCAGGAGGAGGAAGGGCGGGGTGGGGGAGGAGGAAGGACTCGACTCGGGAGATCCTGCTTGCGGGCGGGGCCGATGCCGGGGGCTCGCGATGGTCCGGGAGCCGCGGAGGCCGGCGGAGAGGGCAGGCGGCGGGGCCAGGAGCGAGGGGCGCGGAGGGGTCGACCGACCGGGCAGGCGCGGAGGGGCGGGAGAGGAGGCTGGTGGGGTGAGGGTTGAGTTCTGGCGGGCGCAGCCTGTGAGTGGCACCAGGATGGATATGCCCAACGCAGCCTCTGCACACCCTCCTGGAAACAATGAGACCCAACAAAGGGTTCTCCGCTCTCCCACGCGATGAACCGTGTCCTTCCCTCGCTCGGGAAAGTGAGGCACAGAAGAGGGAGGGCCACCTGCACTCCCCATGCACGGTGGCCAGGTGCCCTGGACGGAGACCTGGACCCTCCCTCTGCCCTAGTCTCGACCTGCCACCCCCAAACTGCTCCCTCTGCAGCCTCTTTGCACACCCTCTCTTTGGCCCTGAGAAAGCTTCTCAGTTGCTGTTCCTTACTGAAGGCGCCAAACATCCTGTCTCCAGGGGAAACCCCATCAGGCCCTTACCCTGGTTCCTGGGGCCACCCACCCCAATCAAACCTGGGAACTACTCAGGCCGAAGAATAGTCCAAAAGTCCCCCGCAGGACAATCCCCATCCCCCCAGACACTCCTTCATAGGTGCACAGCATTTACTGAGCGCTTAGTGTGAACAGCCTGATGCTGGGGGCTCCAGGGCTCCAAGGAAAAACGTAAGACACGCCCCGCCCCCCCCCCCGGAAGCTTACTAGAAAGAAGGCTCACAGTGGACTCCCACTCAAAAATAAATTAGGACATAAAAGCTTTTGCACAGCAAAGGAAACCATAAACAAGATGAAAAGACAACCCTCAGAATGGGAGAAAATATTTGCAAATGAAGCAACTGACAAAGGATTAATCTCCAAAATTTACAAGCAGCTCATGCAGCTCAATAACAAAAAAACAAACAACCCAATCCAAAAATGGGCAGAAGACCTAAATAGACATTTCTCCAAAGATATACAGACTGCCAACAAACACATGAAAGAATGCTCAACATCATTAATCATTAGAGAAATGTAAATGAAAACTACAATGAGATATCATCTCACACCAGTCAGAATGGCCATCATCAAAAAATCTACAAACAATAAATGCTGGAGAGGGTGTGGAGAAAAGGGAACCCTCTTGCACTGTTGGTGGGAATGTAAATGGATACAGCCACTATGGAGAATAGTATGGATGTTCCTTAGAAAACTAAAAATAGAACTACCATACGACCCAGCAATCCCACTACTGGGCATATACCCTGAGAAAACCATAATTCAAAAAGAGTCATGTACCACAACGTTCATTGTAGCTCTATTTACAATAGCCAGGACATGGAAGCAACCTAAGTGTCCATCAGCAGATGAATGGATAGAGAAGATGTGGCACATATATACAATGGAATATTACTCAGCCATAAAAAGAAACAGAACTGGGCTTCCCTGGTGGTACAGTGGTTGAGAGTCCGCCTGCCGATGCAGGGGACACGGGCTTGTGCCCCTGTCCGGGAAGATCCCACGTGCCGCGGAGCGGCTGGGCCCGTGAGCCATGGCCGCTGAGCCTGCGCGTCCGGAGCCTGTGCTCTGCAATGGGAGAGGCCACAACAGTGAGAGGCCTGCGTACCGCAAAAAAAAAAAAAAAAAAAAAAAAAAAAAAAAAAAAAGGAACAAAACTGAGTTATTTGTAGTGAGGTGGATGGACCTAGAGTCTGTCATACAGAGTGGAGTAAGTCAGAAAGAGAAAAACAAATACCGTATGCTAACACATATATATGGAATCTAAAAAAAAAAAAAAAAGTGGTCATGAAGAACCTAGGGGCAAGACGGGAATAAAGATGCAGACCTACTAGAGAAGGGACTTGAGGATACGGGGAGGGGGAAGGGTAAGCTGTGACAAAGTGAGAGAGTGGCATGGACGTATATACACTACCAAACGTAAAATAGATAGCTAGTGGGAAGCAGCCACATAGCACAGGGAGATCAGCTCGGTGCTTTGTGACCACCTAGAGGGGTGGGATAGGGAGGGTGGGAGGGAGGGAGATACAAGAGGGAAGAGGTATGGGGACATATGTATATGTGTAACTGATTCACTGTTATAAAGCAGAAACTAACACACCATTGTAACGCTATTATACTCCAATAAAGATGTTAAAAACAAAAAATAAGTTAGGACAGGATGTGACCAAGTGTAAGGTGTGCGTAACTGACAAAGAGGGTTCACGGAAATGCCAGCTCAGGCTCACTTCAGCGGAAACTGGAGGGTTTGTCTGCTAAGAACATATAACAGAGGAAGCTCTACCCTGCGTAAGCAAAGTGGAGAAGGCAGGGTGAAGATAGAGGGCTTCAAGTGCTTCCACAGGTGACTCTCCATCCTAAGTCCCACCTTGCGTGGGCAGAGGTTTTTCCTACATTTCCCCAGTGTCTAAATTATGCTTGAATAGTGCCTTTGGCTTTGTCAATCAAGCATTCATCCAACAAATGTTTATTGTGTATCAGCTCCAGGTCTGGCACAGTGACTAAAGTCTCTGCCTGGGTCAAGGTTAGAGGAAGAGAGAATAGCCTCCCTGGTACGTGGGTGGGAAAAGTGGCCCACAGAGAGTAAGCAATCACCCAAAGCGACTAGGTGAGTGTGGCAGAGCTGACCTGAGAATCAGCCCAGCTCCTAAACTTTGCAAACTCCTTAATGAACTAGATCTAAACACGGTTGGCAGTTCTTGTTATGAGCCATGTAAACTTCACTCTGTGGGAAAACAGAACTGAAGGGCCAAATTTTGCTCCTGGAGACCTGATTTCCAACTCTGCCTCGGTCACTAAGTAGCTTTAATTTTCTTACTAGAAAAAAATGGAAATAACTGTGCTTATTCAAAGGGATGTAAGTTCAAATGGATACACATTTGCTCTGGCAGTACAAGGTGCTGTATAAGTACGTGCTTTTATTATGCACACGGAACCAGTAAGCTGTATTCAGATCTCCTCCCTTCCCCCTCCCCCAGCTTATCCCAGACCTGGTTACTGGGTGCCCAGAAGCTAACTGAGATCCTGACTCCTCCCCTTAGGCCACAATGTGCTTAGAATTTTTTTTTTTTTTTGCGGTACGCGGGCCTCACTGCTGTGGCCTCTCCTGTTGCAGAGCACAGGCTCCGGACGCACAGGCTCAGCGACCATGGCTCACAGGTCCAGCCGCTCCGTGGCACGTGGGATCTTCCCGGACCGGGGAACAAACCCGCGTCCCCTGCATCGGCAGGCGGGCTCTCAACCACTGCGCCACCAGGGAAGCCCTGTGCTTAGAATCTTTTCCCCCAGTTTCTTAATGGCACAGCCAAATGCTTAGCTGGCTGCCTAGAACCCACATCATCTGTGGGGCAGGAGGAAAGGATTCTGGTACTTTTCACCTGGAGCCCCTCCTGGCTCCACTGCCCCCCTTGCCCATCTACAAGGCACTGGGATTTGCTTAGCAAGAGGCAGTGTGGTGGGACAAGCGGGGCTTCGGCTCCTAAAACTGTTCCTGTCGGAGACCAGCTGTGCCAAGGGCGTATCAAGACACCCTGAGGGTCAGTGGTCTGGGTCCTGGTCCCCTTCCAAGCCATGCTGCCTCCATTCCCACCTCCTCAGCGCCCCCTTTACCTCTCTGGTTCTGTCTCTGCTGTGGAGGAGGTGGCGGACAACACTCTGCTAGGGCGACCAGGGGGCTTCTCTCTCTCTAGGGAGTAGAGGGAGGAGACAGAGGAGCAAAGGGCGAGGGAGGGGCAGGTGCATCTGGAGCTGGGAGGCCCTGGACTTGTGGCCCACCCCCGGGCAGGCAGGGGTGTGTGTAGGAGGCGTGGCGCCCTCGACACATGTGTCTCACAGGCTTTTGGCTCCCGTCCTTCACATGTGCCACGTTAGCATCCTGCCGACCAGGAGGAGGGAACAGCAAGATGCCGTTTGAGGAAGAAATAAACCCAATCCAGCATCTCAGACGCTTTTAAAAATAGCAACTCCGGGATGGTGTTTCAGCTCCTATTTTTATCAGATTTATATGGCTGGACGCTGGAGCTGAGCTGTTCCCAGGGTTCTCAATAGCAGCGGACATCACTATTGTAGTCTTAGAAACCTGCCGTAAGGCGAAGGCTAAAATGCACTCCAGGAACCTGTCGGCTGGACGGGATCCCTGAGAAGCCACTGCACACAGCCCTTGTCTCTTTTGGGGCCATGATCAATTAACCACAGAGAGTTTATGGCTTGCTTTTTGCCTTCAAGTCTCTTGGTTACCATGACTTCAGTGCATAATTGAGGATTCACTGCCTTCTAATCCGGAAGTCCTTTTTAATATCTAACCCCAATATACCTGCTGTGTTCTTTAGGCCCTTCTCGCGGTAGAAAAATGGCAGGTAACATTTATAGGTCTTACCATGTCCACAAAATCCTCTTACTTAATCCTCACAAAGCCCCTCGGGGTAGGCACCGCTATCACTCCTAGCTTACAGACAGTTACATAACTTGCCCGAGATCATATCTGGTTATGGTGCAGGTTCTATGCCAGAGTCACCAGACCATGCTGGCTCTCAAAGGAGGCGGTTCCAAACACTAAGCAATTTCCCCTTCGCCTTGACTTTCATTTCTTCCTCATGATCCTGAAAGAGAAACTGGTCAGGGTACTACCGGACGTGTGTGCCCCATGCTAGAAGCCAAGTTCTAGGTCCCGGCCGCGCTGAGCCACTGTCTCCCTGCCTGCTTGCCTCGGCTTGTGCTGGCCACGCGGCTCTCAGGCTTCAGCCCGGAAGTCTGGCTTCTCTCGGCATAAGCCGCCACAGCCCCCCCCCCGGGTCTTCTCAAAGCACTCGTGTCCATGGAGTTACTGTGTAATTACGTCTACGTGGCTCACTAAATTGTAAACTCCAGGAGAGCTCTAGCTCCATATTCTTGTCTAAAAACAAAAAGTAGGGTCGATATTCAAAACCTTGTTGATTGAACTGAAACACTGTAGTCCATGCTTATTTTTTAAGTGGTTAAAACTTGGTAACTTCAAGTTTATAGAGACTTTGGAATCCAGTGTAATTTCAGTAAGAATATGGAGCGAACACAGGGCTGCCAACATTTATTTTGCTAAGTGAGGATTTTTAAAAAACAACTACTGTTAATTATCAGCATCTTCTTACAAAAGAAAGACCACTTTAGGGTTCAATATACGGGTCTGGAATAAAGATTTAGTCCTTTCTGAGAAGGCAGAGTTAGCAGACCCACGTCAGCCTATTCAGAAATAAAATAGATACATTAAACTATTTTGGAATAGAAGCATTACAAGAGAAACATTTTCAAATATTACTTTGTACGCAATTGTTTCTTGATTTGTTTCTCCATTTGAGGATCTGTGTCCAACAGAGTCAGGCAATGTGGAGCTAACTGCCCAACTCCTCCTGAAATGTTATTTTTCTCAGTGTCCTGAAGGAATGCTGACAGAACACTCAGCAATTCTGCTCTATGAGGAAACCTCTGGGCAAACAGAGAGGAGCCGAGGAACAGCAGTCCTGTCTCCAGTTGCTCCCCTCCCTCCCCAACCACGCTGGGAAGAAAGTCAGCCAAGAACTGGGGCCTGGTGGCCGGTGGGGAGCCCTCCAGGACTTATCTGGGAAGGTGACATCTACCTCCAGGAGAGCAGGGACACAGGCGCGCACACCGAGGGCACGCGGCTAAACACACAAGGACGTCCACGCTGCCAGAGGGGGCTGGCGCTGCTCGTCTTGCTCAGGACGCTCTCTCCGGGGCGGCGGGATGCTGGGTTCTGCTAAGGGAAGGCAGGAGGAAAGCCAAGGCAGAGGAGGGGGTGGTTCTCATTCTGCATCCCTCGGGCTGAGGACCGTCTGTCCGCCCACTAGCCCGGAGGCCGGGAGCTTCTTTTTAGTCATCTCTGTATCCCCAGCGCTTAGGACACTGTCTGGCTTGAGTCCATCAGCGAGTCAAAGCTTTGGACTCCACCACAACCATGTCACTTTGCCCTGTTGGTTTACGATCACCCAGCACATCACTCCGTAGTGGATCCTCATCCCCGTTCCCCTTGACAAAGAAATAGGCTCAGGACGCCTCGGGTGGACACCAGGAAGAGACCATTTACCACTATCTAGGGCAGCGCTTGGCCTGTAGTATGTGTTAAATAAACACGCAAGGAACAAATGAGTGGCGCTCGGCTCTGACTCCAGTCTCCTGGCGCTCAGTCCAGGGGATGCAGAATAAGAGCTACCCCCTCGTCTGCTTCAGCTTTCCTCCTCCTTTCACTTTGCGGGACACACATCCTGTCTCCCCTGAGAGTGTGTCCTGAGGAAACGAGACCCAGTAACCCACAGCCCCGTGCTAAGGAGCAAACGCCAGCCCCTCTCCAGCAGTGTGATACATCTGTCCGCTGGGCTGGGAAGAGAGCCTCCTGTGTTTAACTGCATGCCGTCAACGCCTGCACCCGAGTCCCTGTTCTGCTGGAGCAGTGGTAGGTGCCACCTTCCCAGATAAGCCCTTGATGGCTCCCTACAGGCCATAGCCTTGGACACTGAAGTCCCTTCCTGGCCTCGCGACTCTATGGACATTCTATTCTATTCTGTGATGCTGGTCATACCTTGCATCCAAGAACCTCAGGGCTTTCAGACCCCACTGCAACCGTGTCACTTTGCCCTGTTGAGACACTGTTTGTATTTGATCTTCTGGCTGCTCCCTGCGAGTTGCTGTATCTTCCTGCCCAGATAACAAACTCAAGGCCACGGACTCCCTGACCAAGAAGCCAAGGCAAAGGCAGGCTTCTTGGGCTTTGCAACATCTGACTCTTATTAAGGCCCTCCCACTTCCAGGAGCGGCCATGCTCCATCCTTGTCAACAACAGTGTATCAACAGGATTGGCTCACACATGGGAAGTGTGACCTCAATGCTGGGGAGAGAAAGAGGAAGTACTGTCAGAAAGACTCTATCGATTACTCCCACCAGACAGGTGGAGATACAGTAAGTGGGAAGAAGGCAGAGCGCCCCGTGGTGGCAGAGCAGGAAGGAGTGAAAGCAGAGGGAGGCTCAGCTGGATTCCGGATATGAAGACAGCCAGGACGGGTGCACGGGGGCCTACAGAAAGCCCCAAGCCCTCCGGGCCAGCTGGGGCTGACCCCCAGACACTCACCCCCTTCTTAAGACCTTCCCCCTCCGGAGTGGGAGGTTCTGCCCACTCCGCTTCCCCAGCAGGCCACACCGTGGGTCCACACCGAATGAGACCGATAGTTTATTCTCATGCTGGAAAGAAACCAGTAGAAAATATATTAAAAAAAAAAAAAAATTCACTTGGTGCTAAAATCCGGCTGCCCTTCCCACCACCCCACCGACCCCCCCGCCCCATACACATCAGTGCTCTTCTCCGACTCAGCTTCTCTGGGCCTCCTGCAAGAGCGCGAGGAGGGGGTCATCAGCTCTGAGGGCAAAGGTGAGGGTGCGGCGGCCGTAGTGCTCGGGGTCCTGCTCCAGGTTCTCGATCACCTCGGCCAGCAGGTGGGCCCGCTCCACGCCCGCACCAGGGGCCTCGAAGCCCAGGGCAGTGAAGTGCACGTGCAGGTGGTAGTAGGAGGGCAGGTAGTGCAGGTACACGCGAAGGCGGTCTCCCGCCACCTGGTAGCGCTGCAGGATGGCTTCCTGGCAAGAAAGGGGAGGGTCGGGGAGGCTCACCCTGCTGCCCACACACCGGCGCCAGAACCCCCTCCTGCCCACGGCCCCGACCAGCCTCTCCACCCGCTGTTGGCTTCGGATCCCTGTCTTCCATTCTTGGGAGTCAGCAAGTGCAGGTGACAGCAGCAAAGCGGAGGCTCTTTCTCCCAAGGATGGGGACGGTGGCCTCGATCCGGCTTCCCCGCTCCAACCTGGTAAAACACCTGCTTCCTCACAGTTGCCACTGGGCCTCTAGGAAGTCTCGGTGCTAAGGACAGGCCCAGGTTTCCAAGACTGTGGGGACCATCCTGCCCTGGATGATTTACCAGACTTGTATCATCAAGTAGGTGGGAAGAGGCCTTGTTTTCTCTTTCAGCATAGAGCAGAGTGGAGCTGGGCTGCGGCAGAGCTAAGGGCTTGGTGGCAGAGAAAGGATAGGGGAGGGGACGCGAGCAGGGCTGCCCTGGACAGACCAGGGAGTCATAATCGGATCATCAAATTCTTGCAGGGCTCCTGGTGGAAGAGGAAAGCATCACCTTCGGCCCTGGCTCCCTTTGCCTGCCCCAACCTTGCTCAGGGGTAGAGCTTTTTCTACCACACCCCCTTCAGGAGCCTCCGAGGCTTGGAATTAAGAGGAGACTTAATTTCCGCTGTAGGCAAATCCCTGAGGCCGCAGCGGTGAAGAGAAAAAGACAGGGCCTCAGCGTGCTCAGAATACATCCTAGAATTGTATTCTGTTCTGCATTTGGCGCTCCCCCAGGGATCTCGGCAGCAGGGTGACACCAGGACCAGGGCACCCAAAGCGCTTCCTGGGAGGTGCTGCCGGAACTGCCAGGGCAGGCGCAAGTGCTGGCCCAGCATCTCCCAGGGGCTCTGCATCCAGAGGCTGTTTCAGTAGAGAAACGAGTTACTGGGAAAAGAGAAAGGCAGCCAGGGGGATGGTGACGTGGGCATGCAGGGCAGAAGGCAGTTGGCACAGGACAGGGAGGGGCCGCAGGTGAAGGGAGAGTGGCCCCAAGCACAGCCCCTCCTTCAGGTCTGCGGCAGAGCCTCAGCAGCTCTTGTTGAACCTGACCTGGTGGGGGGAGCCTCTTCCCCGCTGGGCACCCTGGTGACAGCAGGCCTGCCATGGAGGCCGCATCTTCTAATGTCTCAGGCCGAGACCAAGCCCACAGAATAATGGAATCAGAAGGAATAAGGACCCCCTCCAGACACCGAGGCCCAGAGAGGTGAAGTGACCTGCCTGAGGTCATCCAGTGGGCTAAGGTCAAAGCGTCAGAACCAGGACCAGGACCCAAGACTCGAGACTCTCTTCCCCCATCTCCCCTCGCCCCCAGGGCTCCTTTTAGCAACTCTTTAATTTCATTCGATTCAGCAAATCTCCCAGAGAGAAAGTATCCCAGAATGCCAGGTGCTAGAGGATGCAGTCTCTTCCCTCAGGGTAGATGAGGGACACAGACACACGTCAGGTCGTGCACCATCTACCCGAGAAACACGTCTGGTATGATGTGGCTGTCGTGAGCGGGGCGGTAACCCCGGGATGGGAGGGCATCCCAGACGTGACCTGCTGGACACAGGCAGGGAGCAAAAGCGGGAACCCGAGCTGAGGAAGCCCGTGTCGGGTGAGGCAAGGGGGCTAAGAGTAGAGCTAGAGGGCAGGGCAGGACCAGGAACAGGGGCCTCGGGAGGCCCCCTAAAAGCCTTCATGGGCCGCTGCACGGGCATTCAGAGAGGAGCCCTTTTCACGAGACAGACTTCTGGAAGGGGTGAGGAAAGGGGCCCAGGAACGCAATGGAACTGGAGTGTAACTGCCCTGGGCTCCGGCATAGATTCGGCCCCGGCAGCTCACCTGCCCCTCCTGGAGGATGTTCCTGAGCAGTGGCAGGTGCTCTGGGGTGAGGTCCCGAAGCGACTTGATGTCCCGGCGATGGCAGATGGCAATCAGATACAGGTCATCGAGCTGTGCGGAGACAGGCAGGGGTAAACCGGGCTCAGCAGGGGACAGGGCCGGGGAGGCTGCCGATCCCGGAATTCCGCCCAGAAACCAGGAAGCACCCACACCCCAAGGCCTGCAGTGTCAGCCACAGCCAATCCCAGGGACCCCGTGGCAGGACCAACCCCCAGGCAACGTGGGCGTCCTCGTGGCCAGGTGAGTGGGACAGTCTAAGGGGCAGAGCGTCTGTTCATTCTTCCTGCTAAAAAATACCACGAGAGTATTTACGTACTCACAGCTGATGGGGAATGAGCGGCGGGAAGGAGGTTCAAGAAAATGCCAAGCACAACTCTTATGGTCTAATCGCATGCACAGAAGTAACTGCTGTAAGACATACGGTGATACGAGTGCAGGAGGAAGAAGGACAGACTAGCTAGGGGGATCCCGAGAGGCTTCCTAGAAGAGAAGGCAGGGCACCCGGGTCTTGAAGAAGAGGTAGGGTTTGGAGAAAGGGCATTGAGGTAGAGGAAAGCAAAGGCTCAGAGGCAAGAAAGTCTAGGGCATCTAAGTGGGAGAGTAAACAACTCCATGTGCCTGGAATCAGAGGCAGGCGAGGAAGTGAAGAGGCATGTGGGGGGCTGAAGGGAGCCTCAGGCCAGCGGGGCAGTGAGCTCCACCACGGCTTCACCCTCTCCTCCCTTCCCCTATCTCACAGGGCTCACAGACGGCCCTTCCTGTCATCCGTCCTGAACACTGCCTTGCTGAGGACCTGGAGTTCACAACAGTCCTGAGACCCAAGGCCAACAAGGTCTTGAGCCAGAGAAGAGCAAACGGACTCTTCCTCTTGCCCAGAAAACCCTCCCAGCCGTCCCTGCTTACCCAAACCCTGGCCTTGGCCAGTTTCACATCCTCGTGCAAGGCAAGCCCCAGACACCAGGGCTCCAAGGGCCAAGGCATGGAGAGAACCCAGCAGCCCTCAGCCCTGCAATCTGAGCTGCGAGATTCCTCAGTAAGATAATCTGGGGACCATGAGTCACCCAACCAAATCCCCAAGGGCCCCAACTTAAAAACTTAGAATGACATTTTCCATATGGTGCAGGATGTCCAACTGTGCCTCTTCATGCCAACAGTCTCTCCATGCCATACACATTCTTCTCCTCCAGGGCCGTAAGAATCCAGGCTTTCTGCCCCAGACCTGCTACAGATGAGCCCAGTGGGAACCTCCCGGCAGATGGCTAAGCTGTGCCCACCCAGGCCTCCGTTTTGCCTACAAGTCCCTTCTGGGCTCTTCCTTCTCATGGCCTGTGTCCAGGACTCTCGCACTAGCTAGGGGCCCAAGGAGAAGTAGGAAATAAAACTGCTTGAACCTGGAGTGTGTGTGCATGTCTGTGGGTGTCTTCAGCTGTTCCACGTGTCACTGTCACAGGACTTCCAAATAACAGTAGCATTTATTTTAGATGGTATCTGCTGATGAATCCCAAACATGACATGAAATCACACCTCTCTGCTCCACTGGCATCGAGTGAAGCATGAAGGCTGTGCCGGGTATCAGCTCACGGGATGGGCGAGGGAAGGAAAACAAACCCATTCTTTGGGATCAGACGTGACCCTGCATTTCCTGCAGGCAGCCAAAGGGCCCCGGCCCAGAGATACCGGTGATGGGCCTCACAGTGAGGTGAGGAAGGAGGAGAGAAGGCGGCCAGAGGCTGCAGAGGACAGGAGGGGCGGTGTGAGTGAAGACGGCTCCCGGGAAAGCTGCTCTCAAGAAGGTCAGGGCAGGGGCCGCTAGGGGGCCAGGCAGCAGAGCTGAGAGGCTTGGAGGAGGGGGGTGGCCCTGGGCCACCGGAGGCCTCCTCTGTGGCTTGGGTAGTGCAGGGGACTCCTTGGGTCAGTCACCCTACTTTCTGCCGGCCAGTGTTGCAGACCATGGGCCTGCCTGGATCTGCCGGTATCCAGGGCGCGGGGAGAGGGTGAACCGTCCACCTCAGGGCTCCAGGTGCTCCTGGAAGTGAGGGTGCAGCTCCCCAGCTTGGCTGGTAAAGGAACAGCCCGCGAGGTCATGGATGCAAACACTGCCCCATCCTCACCCCCAGGGTGGGAGGTGAGCCAGAAAGAGGCTTTAACTGGCCCATTAAAGTGTAAACATTTGTTTTAGGTGCTCCCACTGCAGAGAACTCAGGCCTCCCCTTTGGTTAATTATAATCTGCTTAGAGAGAGCGAGCAACATGAGGAGGAAGGGCAGGATTAAGGAGGCCCAGCGGCCTGGAGCAGGGCACTCAGAGACCAGAGAGGCCCAGCACGAAATCCCTTACCTGCTGCTGGTTCCACTTGAGGTCAGGGATGAGGACAAAGCCATCAGAGGGGTCTGGATTCTCAAAAACAATCCGGTCGGCTTCAGCCTTCCTGTCGAGAATATTGTACACCCACTGGAAGGAAGGGGAGAGAGGGGGTTCACAGACCAGTCATTTTCCCTGAGAGACACCCCACAGTGGGCCAGGTAGGCTCTCAGGTCTCCCCAGGAAGGACAGCCAAGTCTGAAAGGGCCACTATGCTCGGGGGACCGACACTCAGGCTGTCCTGTTCCGGGGAGCTACTCTTGGGGGTCCGGAAGGGACCTCCCCTCTCCGACTACAGCCATCCCCACAGGGGTCACGGCAACTCAGACAGGGCCATCTCTTCAGGCGGTTCCTGGCCGGCACTGTGCATGTGCTCTGCTCTGGCCTCACAGGCCTGGTCTGTAGCCGCCCCTTCCACTGCCCACAGGACACGGGAAAAGCGTCCCATGGGCGGGCCCTGTCCCACTTTATTCAGGACCACGGGCAGAGAGTCAGGCTGGGAGTTTCTTCTGCAGAGGAAGTCCGCTACACACCAGGGTGGGGAAAGGCTCAGGTTCTAGAAGTTAGTGTGCTGGGTTTCTCAGCCTGCTGGGATCCTTGTGAGGGCTGGGGTTAGCACCGCTGCCCCACCTGGGGACCCAGCTGACATGCACCCTTCATGACAAAGCGGAACAAACGCCACGTGGAGAGGCGATTACACAGACCTTTCCTGTTAACCCCAGGCTGCCAGCTCTCTCACGCCCTTTGATTAGCTGCTGTCAACAGTCTTCAGAGGACCCTTCCTTGGGCGCTGTGTGAATCCCAAGGGCATCACTTTACCATTAAGGTCCTGGAGGCCTCTCTGAAGAAGCCAGCCTGCAGGGAGGTTAAGATAAGAAGGCCCCTGTTCTCACGGGGATCCAACCCCCCAGCCCCGGCTCTTCTCCACTTCCCCAGAGGTCTGAGAGCCCTTTGCCAACACGACTTCCTTCCAGGCCAGTGAACTCTGTGCCTGAAATCCGAGAGCGAACCCTGCTGGAGAGCCACAGAGAGGGCAGGAGCTGGGCTCATACGGCTGCCCCTTCTGCCCCGCAGTCACGAAGGGCCTTAAGCTGCCCGAGCGGTGGATGGGAGGCCAGGGCGCCAACACGGCCAGGCCAGCGGAGGGCTCCTCTGCCCACCACCAGGAACGCTGGTGCAGCAGTGTCAGTGAGGGCCAGGGCTACACACATCCTCCCCCATGCCCCGCCGAGTCCACATCCTCTGCTGTCAGCCAGCAGGGCCAAGGCCAAGTGCAACTGTCTGAGATGCAGAGCGAGGAGGCAGAGAAAACCTGCCTGGGACAATCTGGGCCTCCCAGACCCCCTGGTAAGACCCACAGCCCGGTCACAATATGGTCAAGAAGAGCCTGGCAGTGCCACTTGTTGGGTGGAGTCGGGGGGCCGCCCAGCAGTGGCTTCCTCATGCAGCACTGAGGCCAGAGCGATGCACAGCCCAGCAGGTGGAGAACATTCCAGGGAGGGACATTCCAGTCAGAATGTCCTCTCTGACTGGAACTCTCTCTAAGAATGTGCTACTGGAGAAAAAAAGCCAGCTGGATCCTGACCTGAAACTTCCCAAAAATAAATGGGAGGGAGGGGATGGTGTCCCTGCGTGGAGAGCCCTGGTGTGGCCCAGCCTCCCTGGGGCCCTGCTTTTGCCCACAGATAAGCAGCTCTGCCTCCGCCTGGAAAGCAACAACATGTCGTCTGGGAGAGAATGAACAGACTCTGGAGCCCAACAAGACTGGGCTCATCTCTCACTTCCACCACTAACTAGCTGCACGCTGGCAAAGTGACTTCATCTGGGACTTCCCTGGTGGCACAGTGGTTAAGAATCCGCCTGCCAATGCAGGGGACACGGGTTCAAGCCCTGGTCCGGGAAGATCCCACATGCCGTGGAGCAGCTAAGCCCGTGCGCCACAACTACTGAGCCTGCGCTCTAGAGCCTGCGAGCCACAACTACTGAGCCCGCGCGCCTAGAGCCCGTGCTCCGCAACAAGAGAAGCCACCGCACTAAGAAGCCCACGCACCGCAACGAAGGCCCCCGCTCCCCACAGCTAGAGAAAAGCCCGCATACAGCAACGAAGACCCAACGCAGCCCAAAATAAATAAATACATAAAGAACTAGCATCTTAAAAAAAAAAAAAAGTGATTTCATCTCTCTAAGCCTTGGTTTCCTCCTTCCTCAAGAGGATCTAATAACACCCCCAAGTGAGGGTTGTGGTGCGAACTGTAAGTGAGAAAATGCGTGTGAAAGTGCCCAACACAGAGCCCTGCCCAGGGAGGAAACGGAGAACAGGGAAGGCACTGGGAAGGCTCCAAGGGGAGGTCAGGCTGGGCTTGCCCGAGGCTACAAGACCGACTGTGGAAAGGCAAAAAAGAAAGCGGATGAGAGCAAAGGAGGTGCGCCGAGGGGACCACGTGTGGGGCCGGAAGGGCACGTGAGGGCTGGGAAGGTGTGCTGTGATGAGCCTATCTCACGGGACCACCCTGTGCGGCAAGCCCGTAAGGTGGGCACTGTCGGGGTCCCCATATTGCAGGGAAGGAAGAGGTAGGTGCAAGGAAGTTCACCCAAGTTCACACATTCCGACCCAGAGTCCGGCCCCAGAGCCCAGGCTGCAGGCCACATGGGTAAGGCCTCTGGGAGAGCCGGGAGAGGTCTGAATATACAGGATGTCTCAGCCCAGATGAGAGAGGGAGGAAAGCCAGGGAACAAAGTCCACATGAATCATAGGGGTGACGTAACGGAGAGTAACACGCTGGGAAAGCAAGCCCGGGAGCCTCGGCCCCGCAGACGATATGGGGGTGCTGGCCACTTCTGGACGCACCCGGCACGACTTCTTTCCTGTAGGTGACACTGGCAACTGACCCAGGAGCCCCTCTCCCCGAGCCCCCTCTTCACTATCCTCCTGCTCTTTTTTGCTGGCCCCTCTCCTCCAGCCGCCCCTCCCCTGCCTGCGTCTCAGCCCCACACTCTCCCGTCCTCCCTGGAACGGCTACCTGTGTGGGCAACGGCGGCCACCACTCTGGCGCCTTTTCTGTGCTGGAAATGGCAGCAGGCACATGATATGTGGCACGGCTCTCAACTTCCACTGGGACCCCAGGAGGGAGGTGCCGTCGGTCACATTTTCCAGACAAGGAGACTGGGACTCAGAAATGAAGGATGAGATCGCGAGGCTGCGGGGCGGCAGGACTAGAGTCCAAACCCTGGGCCGACGCAGAAGCCCTGATCAGATGACTCACAAATCAGCCTCCAAGGCTCCAGATGCAGACACCCCACCGCATTTTTTTTACTGGGAAATTACAAGCACCTCAAATTTGAGCAGTCAAATAGGGTAGTTGGCTTAGAGCACAGACGCTGGGGCCAGACCGCCTGGCTTTGAAGCCAGTCTCCAAAGGCCTGCTGTGAAGATACGATGCCTGTAAAATGCTTAGGACAGTCGCTGTTCTGTCACCTCGTGAGTTCCAAGAAGTGACAAACTAACTCACCGTCCTCCACGTAAACCACTCCGCTGCCCACGCCCCCGTGCTGGCTAACAATCCGACTCTGTACCATTCATCGCCCAAGCTACCCCTGGACTCACCCCAGGCCCTTCCCTCACTGCTCCAAATCACCCACGTCTACGCCTTAATCGCAAGGGAAGCTCCCCGCCGCCTCTGCCTCGGTTCAGTCTTCCTCCTTCTTCTACTCTCACAACTTCCAAATGATTCTTTAAATCTGATCACGTTACCCACATGCTTCAAACCTTTAACAGGACGCTCATCGCTTTGGCAATCGCCCACAAATCTGACGATCATTAGAACAAAAAGATTTTTTTAAATGCGGATTTCCCAGCTCTACTCCCAGCTCCATTCTGACTCAGTAGATATGGAGGAGGGCCCTGTGCTCTGTATTTAAAAACATCTAACCAGGCCATCCTGACGAGCAGCAAGGTGTGGGAACTCCTGGTCTCCTGGACAAAGTGCACAAGCCCCTTTGTGGCCCCCACCTGCCTTCTCCTGCCCGTTCCCAAAATGCATCAAATGGGTCCAGTCCTCTGTGCCCCTATACGTGCTCGGCCCTCTGCCTGGAATGCCCTGTCTGCCTCTTCCAGCTGGCAAACTTCTCTTTGTCCTTTAAGACCCAACTGGAGGATCCTCTCCCCTGTGAAGCCCCCCACTGTCTGGGCTGATCACTCCCCTTCTGTGTCGATACTGTACCTCGTGTATAGACCGTCAAAGTGCTCATCCCATTATACTGCAGTTACCAGGTTGCATGCCTATCTTCCTTACAAGACCGTGGGGACGTTACCAGTGTTTATCTTGGTGACCCTCCAGAGCCTAGCACAGGGCCTGGTACATAGGGGATGCTCAATAAATACAATGACTATTGCCAATTAAGCTGGGTGCTTGTAAACTTGCTAGAAACAGCCGAGAAAGAATACATGGGAAATTCCCTGGCAGTCCAGTGGTTAGGACTTGGCGCTTTCACTGCTGTGTGCCTGGGTTCGATCCCTGGTTGGGGTACTAAGATCTCACAAGCCATGCAGTGTGGCCAAAAAAAAAAAAGAATACATGAATGCTCATGTCAAGCAGAAGTTGGTAGAGCAGAGGGGTTATTATTTCCCAAGAGGATCTGCATAATGGTCTATAAGAAGGTATATATACGACTCATACCAGCTGTATTACAGGCTTCCTCTCTTGAATCCCACATACGTGCAACCAGTGCAGCAGAACACACATTCCAGGACATCCCCCCGCAATCTTAGACACAGTCTAGGAAGATGGAGACATATTTCCCTTCTACCTAGAAGACAGAGCAAGTGCTGGGACTTCTTTTAAAAAAAGGAAAAAATCAAGCCACTGTGAGTTAGAGGAGCCTTGTGCAAATAATGTGCAGGGGACCACGGCTAACAGCTGGGTTGGGTCTTCCCCAGGGGACCCCCTGCAAGCCCTGTCAACCTCCTGTCCTTCCTCCTCCCAGGCACAATCCACCTCCCGAGACCCCACAGACAGGACACCCTCCCTCCTCCGGGACAAACGGCTGTGAGCTTCCCACACTACGTCCCACACCACCGCAGCCTGCATCTCGGGTGGAGTGTGTAGAGACACTCTACAGGAGAACGCCTGATGCACCACATTATCTCTGAGCGTGCACGTGGGACCAATTCCAGGCAGAGGCTCTGGCTGGTGCTGGGCACAGACCCAAGAAGTCGGATGTCTTAGCGAAATGGCCTTGCACCTGGCCCAGTTGCTGCAGACACTTCGAAGACGCTCCCAACCCATGGCCATCGCCCTGGGAGAAGAGGCCCTGCGCCAACCCCCGCGCCTGCCCCCTGCAATGGATGCAGGGCAGCAAGGGAAGGGGGTTTCTACCCTGTGACTCAGCTCCCGGAGGCTGGTTTGCTGTGGGTGAAACCAGGGATAAGAGTCTGGATGAGGAGGCCTAACCAGCACCCGTCTTTACCGTTCACAGACCCCCGGCCAGGGCAAGCCATTCTGAGACCGTATCAAGGCTACTGTAGAGTACTTAGAAATTGTTTCCACGAACTGGACTGCTCTGAGATCCCCGAGTGCCTCGGCGGCATGCCCAAGACCGCTGTCAATTCCCTTATCAACGAAGGTGACTATCCTCTATGAAACAGCGACAGCCTCAGCCCGGCACTGTCTATGCCATCTATCCTGCTTATTCTTCTCCACAGCACTCACAATCTCATGTTTTGTGTGGTTACTTATATATTCACGCGCCGACACCTGAACAAGGAGGTAAGCTCTGTGAAGGCAGGGGCGCCGCTGTACTCTCTGCTGTGTCCCGTGGCCTGTGCTGTGGGAGAGCGCTGGACCCTGGTACCACCTCGACAGATGCTTGAGAAGATACACTGGCCGTGGGGAGAGCACTCCGAATCTGACCCGCGGGGCTGGCCCAGGCCGTGGCGGCCAGTACCTGGATGCTGAGGCTCTGGGACTCCAGGTGCGGTAAGGTGATGTTCTTGTAATCGTCGCCCGTCTCCCGGACCAGGTGGAGGTCCCGGTGCAGGTACTTTTGCAGGTGTTTCTCTGTGGCAGGGTAAACCACGGTTGTCTTCACGTCTGCAATGACACAACACAGCCCAGGCCACAGTCAGCCACTCTCTCCACACTGCCACACTCTGCCACACTCTGACCCTGACAGGCACCACGGAAAGGATGGGCCCGGTTTCTCTTTGATTCCCCAGTGAAGGGAGCCAAAGACTAAGAAGTTATGTTCACCCACGACCCACTCCCACGAGGTGCCTCGTGCCATTAAATTCATGACCTGAACCACACTCGGAATCTGGAAAATGTACGGTTTTCACTGATGGGTCACTAGGCCCCTCATCACCCTTAACCCTAGCCCTTCCCTCTTATTTTCTAGGCACAGGAATAAAACGTTTCTGTGGTTAAGACTCCGCGCCTCCATTGCAGGGCGCACGGGTTCGGGGAACTAAGATCCCACATGCTGCGCAGAGTGGCCAAAAAAAAAAGCCAAGCGGCTTCCTTAACGCAGAGCAGTGCAGCACAACAGTGGCTGAAGGCGCAGACTCTGGGGCTGGACCATCAGGGTCCAAGTCCTGGCTCTGCCTGCTCCTCACTTGGGACCCCTGCCCCAGTCCAGGTGTTTACCCTCCCTGTGCCCCTACTTCTCCATCTGTCAGCTGAGGGTGATAATAGCTCGTATGTCATAGGGTTGGGAGGATTAGCAAGTTAATACCTGTGGAGCTCTTAGAACAACAATGTCTAACACATAATAAATACTGGCTATTTTCAACCCAGGGTTACCCAGTCTTGACTTTGGCACCGTCAACATTTCCACCTAGATCATTCTTTGCTGTGGGGCTGTCCCGTGCATTGCAGGCCGTTTAGCAGCATTGCAGGTTTCTACCGGGATGCTAGTTAAACCCTCTCTCCAGTTGTGACAACCATAAACGCCTCCAGACATTGCCAAGTGCCCCTGGGGGATAAAACTGCCCCCAGTTGAGAAGCACCGTTTCCATCACAAGGAAACCTGGCAGTGTCCCTAAAGAGACTCTAGGCTGGGGTCCTAGTAAAACACCACCCGGTTTTGGTTGAGTCCTTTTTCCTGTTTCTCTTAACATCTGCTACAACATCTTCAACATAGATCTTAAAAGCAGGGAAGGAAAATGTTGTCTTAAAATCAGTTGGGATGTTTCTCAAAGGACCCAAGTCCTCCCTGACTCTAGATTCACATGTGCTCTCCCAGAGAGGTCCCTGAGAGGAGCGGCCCAGCAGGGGCATCGGACACTCCAGGAAATGCTCAGACTCACCTACATACCCAGAACTACCAACCTAGGTCTGAGGACATAGGCGATTTTCATGCTCATTTCACAGGTGGGTAAAAAGAGTTCACAGGGATTCCAGACTCATTCGACACCACGCTGTGGGATGGGGCAGAGACAGGACTGGAACCATGGTCTTCCCGCCCTGAAGCCTGCTCTTTCCACCTCTGCCTGAAGGCCCATATCGTCTTCCAGCAGCTGAGTGCGGGCGTCCAAAGGCGCAATGCCAAGAGCGTGATGCCTGGTAGAACCAGAGGCCCCTGGCCCGTCAGCTCTAGCAAGCAGAGCAGCGCAGCATGGAGACACAGGCTGGCATACGACTCTCCCCTTCCTGGCTGTGCCACCTTGGGCGTTATTTAATCTTTGAATCTCAGCTTCCTCATCTATTTATGGTGCTCATAAAATCTAATTGACAGAGAGTCGTTGTTATCGTTAAACAAGGCATGTCAACTGGACCCACGTAAGCGCTAAATAAACGTCACCCCGCTTCCTAGGAATCTCTGGATCTGACCTGGAACGGGAGGCACAAAGTCTCCTCGTAATCCTCTGGGCACTTCTCACTCCCACCACCCTCTAACAGCCCAGGGTCACAGGCCAGAGATCAAAGGTCAAGCACACCAAGCTCTCAGGAGACAGGAGACTGCTGAAATAGAGGGAATGTCAGCACCTTGGCCCTTGCAGTGCAGCCTGCTGGGGAAGGACGAGATGCTGGCAACAATCAGCCTGGGTTCAAATCCTGGCTGTGGAACCTTGGGCACGTGAGAAGCCAGTGAGCAGCAGGTGGGAAACCTCTAGAAGCTGCCCTCCACCTGCACCCCCATGGAAAAGTGCTCCTCCAATGCTGGCTCTTACTCTCCTTGTGTCGCCTGGGCAGGGCAGGCGGAGAAAGGCGCTCCTTCCGGGTGGGGAGACGGGCTGGGACAACTTAGAGAAGAGCCCGGCCCCACTGGCAATGCACACGCAGCCCTGGGCTCCCGGCCTGGGGGCCCCTGGCCGCTCCAGACTGGAAAGCCACGGGGCCGATGGGCTTGCCCGCCTGCCAAGGCTGGCCACAGACCGCCCCCGCCGCAGAGCCCTGGGAAGCGGCCCCTCCTGCCCTCCCCCCGGCAGCAGGGAAAACTAAAAAGGCACTTTCCGGGGCTTCCCTGGTGGCGCAGTGGTTGAGAGTCCGCCTGCCGATGCAGGGGACGTGGGTTCGTGCCCCGGTCCGGGAAGATCCCACATGCCGTGTAGCGGCTGGGCCCGTGAGCCATGGCCGCTGAGCCTGCGTGTCAGGAGCCTATGCTCCGCAAGGGGAGAGGCCACAGCAGGGAGAGGCCCGCGTACCGCAAAAAAAAAAAAAAAAAAAAAAAGGCACTTTCCAACTGCTCACTTTCTGCCGTCCTGTTTCCTTTCCTGAGACCCGCCTGCCTGGACGAGGCGCACCTTGCTGCACTCTGAGCCCTGCCAGAGCCAGTCACCCCTCGCCTGGCCTCGGTTAGATCCTCGCTGCTGGCATCAGGGTAGGGATGCCCCTCCAGTCTCGCCCAGGCCCTGCTCCAAGCCCACTGACCGCCACTCTCCCCCGGCCGTCTCTGCCCCAGCCACAGAGACCCCCTTACACTCCCCACCGACTCCCACCTCTAGGCCTCACACCTGCTGCCCCGTCTCATTCCCTCAGGCCTCCGTCCAAAGGCCAGCTCCCAGACGGCCCGACTAGAGAGGCACCCCTTACCTCCCCACACCCTGCCTCCTTCACCCCTCACTGCCTGACGATGGAGGACATATTTACTGTCTGATTCCCCCGTTAGACGGACTCCCCTGGAGGACAGGGATTTTTGTCTACCTTAAAATTTTGTTTTATCATTTTATCCCCAGCACCTGGAAGAGCGCCTGGTAAACAGCAGGTACTCAACAAATACTGAACAAATGAAAAAATGAATCTGGCCTTTTTAGACCTTAAACCCAGGAAGAGCATTTCTTGTCCCAAATGGAATAAAACCTCTCTGGAAAAAAAAAAAAAAAAGGTCAATATATTTCCCAATGCTGAGTTTCTCACTGGCAGCCAAAAGCAAACTCTGGTGTTTATCCAAATGACCTGCAACTGAGCTTCACGAGGAATCTGGGCGAGAGTCAATGCCCGATAAATGCTCAAACCATCGGGTGAAAATACGTCGGGGAAGAGGACATCCACTCAGGGCCTCAAAAACATCTCCTCAGAGATTACTTATTAATTACAGAGGCGGACACAAAGTGACTGGAGTGAACATCACTCCTCACGGGATGAACGGACGCCCTGGGCCTCCTGGGCTGTGCCGTGGTGTGCCCGCCAAAGCGCATAACCTGCATCCAATCGCGAGGCGACATCCTCCTCCCAAACCCAGGGACGCTCTACGGAACAAGTGGCTTCACAGCGCTTCCCAAGTGTCAGAGTTAGGGCTGAGGGACTGCTCCAGCTTACAGGGCGCTAGGGACTGGACTGGATCCTGGACGAGGGCAGGACGGGGGTGTGCGGGAGATTCCTGCTTGAAAGGGGGTACTGAAACACTGGCAAGATTTAATAATGGTCTCCACACACATAATGGCTTTGTATAAATGTGGAAGTTCCCAAAATTGATCATTTTACTCTGGTTCCTAGGAGACACACACTGGCGTGCTCAGCACTGAGGGGCTACCACGTCTGCAACTTACTTTTCAATAACAGAGCGAATAGTAACAAAATATTATTATATGTGTATGTGGAGAGAGAAAAAGGAAACGTGGCCAAATGTTAACAAGAGGTGAAGGGCTTTTTAAGGGAGTTCTTTGTACTATTCTTACAGCCCTTCTGTAAGGTTGAAAAATTTTTTCGAAATATAAAGTTGAATAAAAACGTGTTGGTACTCTCTAGACCCTGGGTGCTAACTGCCAGTGGAGGTGCCAGGCACTGTCCTAAGCCCTGCATGCATATGTACCCACTCACTCCCCACAGCCAGTGTGAGACGGGTATGACTTTGGTCCCCGCGTCACACACGAGGAAGCTGAGGCTCAGCGCTGGGCATCAGCCTCGGCACCACGTACCAGCCGCGCAGGTCAGCAGACGTGGCTTCACCCTCCGCCTGGCGCCCTCTCTGCCAAACCGTTTAGCAAGTTGACTTAAGGGGCCACCTACCCAGGATGAGAAGTACCTGGAACCTCCCAGCCCAGAAGCTTCTCCCAGTAGCTACAGAAGCAACAAGGGACTTCCTGACCCTGCCCTCCTCCTGGCATTCTTAAAAAAATCAACTCCAAAACCAACACCTCAAGAATGTTCACAACCTATTGAGAGCATCCCTGACATTCCTTAAAAGGGCTTCCTATTCGTCATGCTTCTTCAAACTTTGCTTTTATTTTTAGTTTAAGGTGTGTTTGCACATAGGTTAAAAGTCAAACAAAGCTTGTTTTTATGTTTTCTGCTCCTTTCTGAGTACCATTTTCAACTCTTCCGGCCATTTCCTTGCTTTCATACTTCCATAGTTCCAAATTACAAACATTTTTATAACTCGTTCCACCTTGATTTTTCAGTTTTATTATTATTCATTAACCTCCCATTATGGAAGGTAAGGATTTAGCTTTTTCACCAACTCTATACCAAAAGAGCGCGAGTACGCATGTGCACACACGCTTTTTCTACCCCATCCTCACAACACAACCAGATCACAATTTTGGGTAAATCAGTACTCAACATCAATATCATTATGATGATGTAAATGCTGTCTACTGCTGAAGAGTACACTATGACTGTTTTTCCTTTTCAGCACAATTTTTGGTATACAGAGTTAGTATTTACTTTTTTGTTTTCTTTTCTATAAACTTGTCACTAATTCATCCCCACATCCACTTCCCTTTTTATAAAAATCTCCTCTTGATGTTACAACTCATCAGGCACAAGAGCAACAGTGTGTTCACGGAGCCTGCGGGTGCCCCGCGCAGAGCTGTGGCCTGGGAGCTCCGAGCACTGCCCTCGCCCCCTCTCTTGTGCTGGGTACCTTGTTTCCCGGATCCATTATCTTCCTCTTTCACATGTATGTCCTCATTTTACTGAAGCAGTGCTTCTCAAGCTTCAGTGTGCATCAGAACCACCTGACTCAGGACGCCTGGGGTGCGATCCAAGAATCTGCATTTCTAACAAGTCCCCAGATGCAGCTGCTGCCGCCGGGCCAAGGACCATACATCAGGAACCACGGCCCTGGGCTTCCCTGGTGGCGCAGTGGTTAAGAATCTGCCTGCCAATGCAGGGGACACGGGTTTGAGCCCTGGTCTGGGTAGATCCCACAGGCCACAGAGCAACTAAGCCTGTGCGCCACAACTACTAAGCCTGCGCTCTAGAGCCCACGAGCCACAACTACTGAGCCCACGGGCCTCAGCTACTGAAGCCCGCGGGCTCTAGAGCTGGTGCTCCACAACAAGAGAAGCCCGTGCACTGCAACGAAGAGTAGCCCCCTCTTGCCGCAACTAGAGAAAGCCTGCGCACAGCAACGAAGACCTAACACCGCCAAAAATAATAAAGAAATTAAAAAAAAAAACCACGGCATTAAAGTACAAACTCAAGATGCGTCCAGAGATATGGCGCAAGGGAGATACATTTAGAGACTTGGAACACCTGAAAATGTCTTTATTCTACTGTCGCACTTAATTAAGCGCTTGGCTAAAGAATTCTAGGATGGATAGCAATGACCCTCCAAGTCTGAAAGCACTGCTCTGTGACCGTCTAGACTGCAATGCTGCTAAGAAGCCTGAGGTCATTCTGATCCCCAAACCTTTGTACTCACCGGTTTTTTCCCCGCTGTCCCCCGTGTCCTGATGGTGTTGATGGGTCTTGGAGCGGGTTTATTTTCCTCCATCGAGCTGGGTAAGTGTCAGGCCCCTTCAATCTTGAAAATCATGTTCTTCAGTCCTGGGACTCATTTCTTTGATTATTTTCCTCCCCATTTTCTCTGCCCTTTCCTTCTGGAACACTACTTGCATATTTAACTTCTTTGATTCATCTTGTAGTTTTTTTTCTCTCCCATTTTCCAGCTCTATGTCTTTCTGCTCTACTTTTCAGGAATGTTTCATCTTCTCTTCTGTTTTCATTTCTGCTGAATTTTTAAAAATATTTATTTATTTGGCTGCAATGAGGTCTTAGTTGCGGCACATGGGATCTTTAGTTGTGGCGTGCAGGATCTAGTTCCCTGACCAGGGATCAAACCCAGGCCCCCTGCATTAGGAGCGTGGAGTCTTACCTGCTGGACCACCAGGGAAGTCCCATTTCTGCTGTATTTTTAATTTCTAAGAGCTTTAAAAAAAACTTCCTTATTGATAGTATCTTGTTCTTTTGCTTTCTATATACCATAATTTCTCTCTGAGATTAATGATAGTCTTTGAAAATTCCTTCTCCCTGCGTAGTTTCTGTCTCCTCCGTCTCTTTCTTTTCCTTCCTTTTCCTTGTCCTTTCTTTTTTAACTGAGGCATTACTCAAAAGTCTGCCACCTGGTTTGTCCACTCACTCATATGTTAAGAGTAGAGCACTGAGTCGCTGGCGGCAAGCCTGCGGACACACGAGCGCTCACCTGGAGCCTCCTTTTAGGATCATCGGGCTACTCCTTCGCATGATGGAGCCCTCGAGAACTTAAGTCTTTTCTCTTGGGCTGGTCAGATTCCCCACATGATTCTTCCAGTTTCCTACGTGGAGGTAGGAACCTGGCAGGCAGCATTCTGAGCGATGAGGAAGAGAAGCAGGTGGCTGGAGGGAAGGTGGCCAGGGGTCATCTCAACACTAAACGTGCTGACTTCCACTTAACCTTCTACGTTTTGGTACCATCACCGCACCCTCACCGGCACCTAGAATCTCTAGATCCATCTCTGGAAGGAGCAGTTACCAGTCCTGTGAAGCGGGAAAGAGGATTTTGGCAGCCGAGGCTCAGATTCCCCTCGGCTGGCTCAGGTTTCCCCTCTCAAACCTGCCACGTCAGTTCCTCCTCCCTTCGCTTCCTTGGTTTGTCTCCTCTCCCTCTAGTCTTTATGGGTTAATTTTCTTTAAAGGGAAGTCCTTTCATGCCATTTCTCGTGAGGGTTTTAAAGGAAACAGGTGGGCACGTGAACTGGCCCCTTTTAACTGGAGCCCAGGTCCCTGTCCTTCTGTCTCCCTTCTAATGCTTTATTTTTCTTCTTAGCCGTTTACTGACTCTTGACCTATTTGTTATTTACGGTTCCTCTCCTCCAACTGGACATCAGCTCCTTGAGAGCAAAGACTCTGTTTTGCACACTGGGTGTACTGTGCCGGAAACAGCACCTGACACGTGTTGGGCCCTCACAGTACAGTCTACAGAACAGAATGTATGCCACTTTACGGATGTGTGTGCGTGTACAACTGCATATACATAAGCACACACAGAAAGAAGTCCGAAATTCAGGACATATTCCAAGATGGGACGTTATCTCTGGGCAGTGGAGATGTGTGTAACTGTAATTTTTAAAATTAGTTTTTTTGGGTATTCATTACATTTTCTAAAACAAATATGGATCACTTCATGACAAATATATTAAAAACAGAAAAATAAGCCACCCCTTAAAACTGAAGCCCAGGGAGGTTAGTAACTTACCCAAGGTCATACAACTAGTGAAGTGGTGGGGCTGAGATTAAACCTAAGAAGTCTGACTCCTCTATGCAATAGTGCTTTCCCTGCTACAGGGCCTTCCTCTTCCAGGCCTTCTCCTAACAAACCTGTACTGCAGCCACTTTCTCCAAAAAGCAGCCCTATCAGATGGGAGAGACGCGATTAGTTCCAGCCCCTCCTGGAGACAAGTAAACAGCTGTCAGCAAAACCCAAGAGCTCAGTGAGGTGCCAGAGCGATTGGAGCTGCAGACTGGGAGGTCCGGGAGGACGTCAGCGCAAGAGCCCAACAACGTGATGCTCGCTGCTCGCTGCAATGCCCCCTGGGAGTGCAGGGAAGCAGAAGCTCGCTCCCCTCAGTGCCAGGGGCCTGTCTGAGGAGCGGCCCCAGGGGGTCCGCTGAAGCCAGATGCTGGGCTGGAACAGGCTCTGGAGGGGAGCACAGAGGGATGAAGACGAGCCCGCGGACAGCCAGGAATGATGGCTGCTTCGACTTCCGTAGGTGGTACCAACCGCCCTGCCGCCCACCCACTGTGACAGTGATGGACGGTGGGAAAGGAGGCCTGGGGCAGGGTGGTCGCCGCCCTTGTGGGGCTCAGGGCAGCAGCTGTTTCTCTACAGGGATGCTGTGGCGGCAGGAACGGTCACACCAACACACCCCAGATGACAGCAGCCCCGTCCACACCCGCTCCCCCTCCGCAGCCTGGTGTGCCCATGGCTAGCCCAGAGCTCCGTCCTGCCTGTCAAGACCCTTAATTAGGGTCTCCTGAACATCCTTCTCCAACAAATAAAACCAACCCTGTCCCCCGCCCAGACACGAGAGCCCAACTGCTTTCAGAGGCAGGGCTACAGACAGGAACGAGCAGCCGGCTTTCCTGCTCTCTGCCAAAGCTCGCTTAGCCGAATCCCCAGGAAAAGGCTGTTGCACATGAAACATGAAAATGCAAACCGCAGACAGTCTGCTCTCCTTCCCACACACATGTTCAAACAAGCCTGCTTTCCAGCGCTGCAGATGACTTCTCCCCGATGAGGTCATCGCTACGGCCCAGCCTGTGGCTTCTGCCCTCCCTCCATTATCATGAGCTGGTTTCAACTTACCTGACCCAGATGTGCAGGCTCAGGGGAGCAGGGGAGAAGCAAGAGCAAAGCGTGAGCGGGCTGGGAGGCCCACCCCACCCTCCGTCCACAGGAGCCAAGCAGACCCCCGGGTGATGGGCTGCCAGACCCAGGCTGGCAGGGCACCCCATCAGAGCATTCCTAGAGAAGGTTGGCAAGGGGAGAGGCTGCTGGGGGGTCTCCCGGGACTTGCGTTTTCTTTCCTCCTCTTGGGGACCTCCCCCCGGCCAGACAACACCCTCCCCAGCCCTGGTGTCATAGAGACCAGGGAGCAGGCCGGAGGCTGGAAGAGGAGGCCCGGGGCAGGGTGTGCACTGTCCCACGCTGCAGGACGCTGAAAGTACTCAAGTGAGGTCTGAAAAGACCTCCAGATCAAGGATAAACAGGGCTGAAGGGTGTGGTCAGGATCCTACTGGAAAGAAGCTTCAACCGCCCCACAGCAAACCTCCAAACAGCTAACTACCTGTCTCAAGGAAAGCACAGAGCTGCCACTGGAGACAGAGGAGAGGCAGACGCTGATTTTAGCAAGACCCTGGCTCCGGCAGGCTCCTCAGCGCCCCCTCTCCTTGGTCCTCCGAGGCCCGGGAGGGTCAGGAGGGGGTCTGACAGGACCTGACCTGACGGCCCAGCCACAAATTCAGTGACTCTGAATGCAGCCCCAGGGGTTACATCCTTTAGGGATGGGAACTGCTGTGGCAGGACGGGAGTTGCATCTGAACAGAAGGATGAGAGCAGATATCTAACGAGATAATGGAGCTGCCATCGACAGTCCTGGCAAGACCCTAACCCCACACGTGGGAAGAAACTGTTCTGGGGCCCAGCGGACCAGACTCTAAAAGCTGTTAGACTGAACACTCAGGAGTCCCAGAAGACGGCCTCAATCTCAACTTCCGGTCTAAAGGCATCTCCTTACTTCACTCTGAAAGGAGCAGAGGTGCCAAGTCTCAGGGCATCCTGCGTGGGCTGGCGCGAGGCGAGAAGGTGGAGGGCACAGGACACCCCGCCTCCCGGGGAGCCACGACGACCGGAATTCTAGGCCTTCGCTCACGGAGAAGCACGGATCAGAACCAGGCCGCCCAGGCTGAAGTGGAACCAGCGCATGGGTAATTCACCCTCGCCCACTGGTCCTGAGTAAGCTGACTTTCTGCTGACTCGAGCCTTAAGACTGCCACAGAGTCTTGGCGCCTTGCCCCATCTGAGAGACTGAGAGAGCGCGGTGGCCACGTTTCAGGAGCTCAGGATCTAGTCACGTCTAAATAGGCTCTGAACGCACCAGCTCTTCCCAGCCTCGCAGAAGCCACAAGTCTAAGCAGAGAACTGAACAGAGGCCTCTGCTCCCAGCTGGTGAAGGAAGAGATGGGGGCACGGAGGAGGCCACACCCGAGGGCTCTCGGAGCGCAGCTGGCAGGGGAGGGGCAAGCGAGGCCCGTCGGACAGCTGAGAGGAAAGCAGAACCCAGATTCTGGGACAAGAATTCTACTCTGGTGGTAGCGGCCTTTCCATCTTGAAGTTTCTGCTTGTTGTTATTCCACTGTCCCTCAAAGCCCCAGAGAGGGCCCTGGCTTGCTGGTGTCAGAAGCTCTGAAGCACCCAGGGAGAAAGGCAGACAGAAATCTGCCATCTTTAGGCGGCCTCTGCTGATGAAGAGAGACTCCTGTGGGCTGGCTCGCCTTTCCCCTGCCCCATTAAAGAAGCCCCATGTCAAAGCCCAGCTAGCTGAGTCCACTCCGCAGCTCTGTCCACACCGCTGTCCTCACCGGGAACAACCTTCTGCCTTCACGTCTCCAGGTGTGGGAGGAGCTAACTGTGCACGGCCCACCCCGCCAACTCCCAGCATCACCCCTCCGTGGACACACACTCTTGACCAGTATCTCCCAGGTATGTCTGTGCAGCTAAGTGTAAATCTCCAGTTTGGGGTCTGCGTATTTGGGGGTACACAGTACTTGTTGATGAACTGACAAGCCCCATGCAATGAGGGTCATTCAGGCTGTGAAGTAAGGACATAGCCAGAGGCCCCAGCCCAGGCTAATCTTTTGGTCTGCTTCTTTGTTTGGTTTGTTTGGGGATGAGGTTAACGTCCTAAAAAATCTCTAGCAGAGCATCACGTGATTATATTCTCAAATAATTCAGAAGTCTAACCCCTAATCCTTTTCATTGGCATAAACACCAATAATAGTTCGGTGCTCATTATTCTAGTCTTTTCTTGAATGAATTTACATATACATGAACACATGTACATAGAAGTCTATTTTTTAAGCACAAGAGGGATGAGTCTTTTGGGGTTATCTGCGACCTCAGAGATCTCCCATGACAGTCCATACAGACCTCCTCCCTCCTTTGTAACAACTGCGTTGTAGCCTAGGCTGCGTACACACCATGCCTATTAACCCTTCACACACACAGGGTCACTTAGGTTGGTTTTGGTTTTATTTTTCATTTTTTCTATCACAAATGATGCTACAGTGGACATTCTGGCCCCTCTTTGTGACGTGCATGAGTGACTGTCTAAGTCAGACACCTAGAAGTAGAAACGCTAGGTCAGAGGGACACAGGTTTCAATATCTCATGGATCTGGCCATGTCTGACACCCCACCCACTGTGCATGAGCACCTAGGACTCGCTCTGTGCAAGGGAGTCTGGGAGAAACGAGGTGTCTGTCTCAGCTCACCAACACTGGCTCCATCTGGCCACGGTCTCAATGGGGTAACTTCTCTATGGCCTAAGCTCCCTACACCTACAGAGCCCCACCCAGCATATTGAGACATATGTGGAAGGTCCCCTTCTCCTATTTAATAGTGACTCTCAGGCCGTTTCAAAAACCCACACAATGGCACCACAGGAACCAGAAGAGGATGTGGGCTCTAAACAAGCAGGGACAGAGGACAGGATGGGAAACGATGCTGGAGACTGGGACCAACTAAAGGCCCCCTCTAGAGGAGAGCTGTACCAACTGGCTCCACCCATTGCCTACCTTCATCCTAGGGGCAGGCACTTAACGCAGATGCAAACAGAGGAATGTGCTCCAAAGATATTAACCCTTGGGCTGGAGCAGGGGTAGGAAAACTCTTCTTAGTTTTCTTTTCTTTTTTTTTTTTTAAACAACTCTTGAAAAATGTAAAAACCATTCTTATCTCATGGGCCATACAAAAGGAAGCAGGCCAGATCTGGCCCATGAGCCATGGTGGACAAGAGAGCATGCAGGCTCCGGAGCACACACTGCTCAAACTGCACACTCAGGCAAGGCCAGACGGCCGACAAGCCCCACTCCCCATCTGCACAGCACCGGGCAGCTACCCACCCAACAGGGGCCTATTGTGGAAACAGACCTACCTATCAGCTCACTAGACTATCAGCCTGGTTCTTCATTTTTAAATACAAATGAAGCAGGAATTCCCTGGCGGTCCAGTGGTTAGGACTCTGTGCTTTTGCTGCGGAGCGCCCAGGTTCGATTCCTGGTCGGGGAACTAAGATCCCACAAGCCACATGGTACGGCCAAAAAACATTTTTTTAATAAAATAAATACAAATGAACTAACATTCACCAGACACTGGGGGAAAAACAGCTGAGGGAAAAAAAGAATGACCAAAATAAACAACCAGAACCAGATCCCAGAGGAAATGGGATCATTTAAGGGTCAGGAGATAATTTTTAAAACAATTCTAATTAGTGTGTCAGAGAAAGTTAACCCAGTTTTGGCCTCTGTGAAGCAAGAGCAACACGTCATGAAAATGAAATAATCGGAGGACCAGAAGAAAGAAAATTAAAATGGTGGCTCCCAAATGAAAACCTTCTCTAGGAGGTCTGCAGAACAACGTCAAGACCATCTACCAGTCTACAGAAAGAAAAGACAGATGGGAAAAGGAAGAGAACAGAAACAGCACATAGGACTGAAACCGTGCACCTCAGATTGGGACTTGAACCCACGTGGCCGGGACTCAAACCCAGCCAAAACCCACGATCTTCCAACTGAGATCACACACCTGCTTTCAGGACTTAAGGAAGCTCAGGTTCTTGATGTCTCATCACAGAAAGAATTCAGTAAGAGACAAAGTGATAGGTAAGAAGTGGATTTATTTAGAGAGAAACACACTCCACAGACAGAGTGTGAGCCATCTCAGAAGGTGAGAAAGGCACCAGGGTATGGGGCTGTCAGTTTTTATAGGGGTGGGTGATTTCATAGGCTAATGAGTGGGAGGAGTATTCCAGCTATTTAGGGAAGGGGCGGGGATTTCCAGGAATGGGGCCACCGCCCACTTTTTGATCCTTATGGATCCTTGGAACTGTCATGGCGCCTGTGGGTGTGTCATTTAGCTTGCTGATGTGTTACAGTGAGTGTATACTGAGGCTCAAGGTCTAGTGGAAGTTGACTTGTCTGCCATCTTGGACCATTTGGTTCTAATCAGTTTATGTCATGTCCTCGGGCTATACCATTCTTTCAAAGGCTGTGCCCTGCCCCCTTCCCTCCTGTTTCAGGACCAATATAGGAAGTCTAACAACTAATAGGATTTCCAGTAAGAGGAAATAAAGGAAACAGAGAGAAGGAAATTATCAAAGAAATAATAGAAAAAATATTCAGAGTGAAAGGCTAACATAAGACTTTAAATTGAAAGGGTCCAAAAGTACCCAGCAGAGTGAATGAAAAAAAAAAATCCAACCTAGACACAGCATTACAAAACCCCACTACACTAAAGATAGAAGACATCTTATATGCTTCCAGAGAAGGAAACTAACAGAGCAAACAAATGACAACAAAAAGCGAAGTTAGCTACAGAGAAATGACAATTAAACTGGCATTGGATATCTTATTAGCAACAATGCTTTATTTAAGAGATCAATGCCTTTAATATTGGGAGGAGAAATAAATTTAAATTCTGTATTCAGTCAAATCATAAATTAAAAGTGAGGGCAGGGACTTCCCTGGTGGTTCACTGGTTAGGACTCCACACTCTCACTGCCAAGGGCCTCGGTTCAACCCCTGGTTGGGGAACTAAGATCCCACAAGCCACGTGGTGTGGCCAAAAAAAAAAAAAAGTGAGGGCAAAACAAAAGATTCAAAGTTTTCCTCTCATTTATTCTTTCTGAGGAAGTACTTAAGAATGTACTTCAGCTAAACAAGAGTAAAACAAGAAAGAAAAAGACGCAGCATCCAGAAGACAGTGGATCTAACCCAGGAAAGCAGCTGTGGAAGGGAAGTCTGTTGGGAGCTCAAGGTATGCCTTAAGAATCAGCTCTCCAGATCGGAGCGAAAAGAGAAGAGCATTTTGGAAACAGTGTTTCCGGAAGGAAGGAAGGAAATACATAACAAATTATTAAAGTAAATGACTAGGTAATTTCAAAAACAGAGTACAGGTCCTCCTCACCTTATGATGAGGTTACATGCAGATAAACCCATCCTAAGTCGAAAATGCATTTACTACACCTAACCTACACCATACCTCAGTCTAGCCTACCCCGAACGCGCTCAGAACACTAACGTTAGCCTACAGCTGGGCACCACCATCTAACACAAAGCCTATTTTATAATAAAGTGTCGCTATCTCACGTAATTGAATACTGTACTGAATGTGAAAAACAGAATGGCTGTCCGGGTACAGAATGGTTGTAAGTGGTTTGCCCTCGTGATCTCAGGGCTGCCTGGGAGCTGTGAAATACAAGTACAGTACAGCTGACAGAGAAGCTGGGGGACACCAAAGGACAGAAGAGGTGCTGGGAAGGGAAGGCCGGAGGCTTCTCACCGATACTCTCCCCCAGCACAGTGATACAACCTATAGTACATGGAATAAGGACTAAAGATTTCAATATATTTAGGATTCCAAAGGCAATTAAGAAAAAAACCCTGGTAATAATAATATAAACATCAAAAATTGGGAGGAGGAGGGAGGGAGGGAGGGTGAGGAAAATGTAAAGGAGCTAAGACTTTCATCCTCCACTGTGGGAAATTGATAATGTCAAAATCGATAAATCAAGAAAGAGCTGCATAAGCGTATTACCCAGTTAAGTGTCTAGAAGAAATCACCAGAAGCACTAACCCCAGAAATTGTCTTAATGGTAGTTACTTCTAGAAGGCAGAACCAGGGCGGGCCAGACAGGCCAGAGCCTGTCTCTACTTGACCGCGTGACTGCACGACTTTGACAAATGCCCCAGCCTACCCCAGACATTCTTAGTCAGTAGGTCCAGACTCTCTATTCAAGAAAGCTCCTCAAGCAATTCTGATGACTGACCTCTGCATCCCATTCAGAGCTGAGAAATGATGATTTTATGACCTCATCGGATACCGAAGCCCCCTGAGGTAGGCTAGTCGGCTACTCAATTCCTCATTTCTCATTCAGAGAAACTGAGTCTCAGAGCAATTCCGTGATGTGGCCCTGAGCCTGAGGTACTTCTCGTGTTGGGTGACGCTGGCGCCCTTCCCCACCCTGCTCTGGTGCTGTCCTGGCCGAGACCTGTCTGGCAAGGCTTCCCCTGCTGGTCACGGTTCAAACTGCACTTGTCCTTCAGCTCAGCTGTGCCGGGAGGGCTGCGGAGGACACCCGAGGGCACGGGGTGAGAGGCCTGTGCCAGTCTGTGCCGAAGCGGAGCCACGGAGCCTGGTACCGGCCCTGTCCTCCAGTCGTTGGAGGAGGCCACATGCCACCCTCTTCTGCCCGCTGGCACTGACCCGAGTGGGCACCGCACAGCACGGGGCTCCCTCGTCCACAGAAGGCAGAACAGAAACAAAAGTCTGCTAGTGCCCCAGACCCAGAGGAAGGCAGGAAGCCTTAATCAAACACTTTTACTTGCAGCAACAGTGACTAGAAACCAAACTTGAGAATGAGGGCAGAGCCCTGCAATGCACCTGGGGAATATTCTTAGTTCTTCCAAGGACTTGCCAGTTTTTCTTAACTTTTAATTGGGAGATATACTGTAAATATTAAATGTGTGTGTGTGTGTATATACCACACATATATATGTATATATACACACACACACATTTTACATGCACACACATATGTACATAAATAGAAAATATATACTGTTTAAAGACCTAAAATAAAAGAACATCCATGCATGGAGCACACAGCCCAAGAAACAAATATTACCTGAAGTCTCGGCCCTGCCCCGCCAGGGATAATCACTTTGCTGAACTGGGGGTTAATCATTTCTCTTTTTGTCTTCCTAGTTTTATGAGGCATGAATGCATCCCCAAGCAGTGTATTGTTTAGTTCTGCTTGTTTTTCAACGTGATCTAATCGGAATCAAGGAATCACACGGTGAGTATTTTATGTCTTGCTTTTCCGGCTCTATGCGTGTAGAGCCTTCCTTCCTGACGTGTGTAGCTGGGTGGAGAAGTAGTCCGGTGCAGGACTTACTTACTTACTCTTATTGTTAGTTGTTATCTGGACTGTTCCTAGTTTGTCCTATGCTGCCAGGAAGACTCTAATGAGAGTGGCTGGCCTTTTAAAATGCCCCTCCTCCAGAGCCCCAGGTTTTGCCTCTGTACAGAATACCGGGCCTGTAGCTAGATAGCTAGAGTTCTGGGAGTTCCCTGCAACCACGAGAAGATGGGATTCCCAGGGGTCCCTCTGCTCCCTGGCCCGGCCTCACTCACACACAGAAGCCTTCTGCTCTGAACCTGAGATTCCCCACCCCTGCTCTAACAGCAGGGAAAACAATGGCCTTTTCAGAGGCAGTCCGGATTTCTGAGTCACACCCCTCTCCCTACTATCTGCCCCCTTCTTCCCAGGTAAGAGAACGGAGTTCTCAATGAAAGGGCTCCATTGATGGGCCACAGGGCGTGAAAGCGTGAGAGCCGGAGCAGGAGGGGGCCAGGCTCTGCCCTGCCATCTGGCCCACACGGTGCTCACATTTGCCACATGGCTACAGGGGGAACAAAGGAAACCGGACCGTGGTCAGGGCCAGGCGTGTTTCCCTCTGTTACATATATTGTTCCATTTAAGGCTCATATAATTTTAAAGGTGGAAAAACAACAACAAAAGATGACTAACACTTCTGAGTCCACACCGTACGCCACTGTGCTGAGTGCTTCAGATACCTCATCCCAGTGGGTCATAACCCATGACAGGGGTGAGGAAATTAATTTAGGAGGTTAGGACCAGCATCTAAACAAAAGGAAACAGACAAGACTGGAAGGAAGATGAGAATACTAGAGCGTGTCCCGTAAACTACGGGTAAGTACTGTTTTGTGAATTCTTTCTGTACCTTATATTCACATATATTTATCTCTCTGCACTGGGTCACAATGTAAACTATATATCTCTCACTGTGGATAGAGGCTAAAAAATCTTAAAACACCCTTTCTTGTCTCATTTATTTCATAACCATCCTGACGTAGGTTCAGTTACTAACCTAATTTAACAAGGAAATAACTGCAGCTACTTCCTCGGCTTCATCTGGGCCACACAGCTCGGTCACCAACCACCCACCAGCCTCCCGCTGCTCTGTTTCTCTTTCCTCCCCCAGAACACGTGCTGCAGCCTCAGCCTGGGGCATTCTCCCCGCCCCTCTCACCAGCTCTTTGCACAGCTGGTTCCTTTCCATCCTTCAGGCCTCAGCTTGGGGGTCGTGTCCACAGAGCCCTGGTCCCCAGCCCGAGCAGCCCCTCTCCTGTTCACGGCCGTGTCGATGTGTCTCCTTGTTGCTGTCTGACTTCCCCACTACGACTCCAAAGGAGGTAACGTCTGATGCCCTCGCCTGTGTGTACCTGGCAGCAGGCATTCCCTAATCTGTTGGTTGAATACAGACACTCAAGTTCTCACAATTGGTAAATGGCAAAGATAGGATCCCAGCCGGGGGAGGGCGGACCCCTTGACCCCTGCACTATATATGAAAACTGCGAAACAGCACCAGTAAGTGTTAGCGCTTGGCTGGGTCGGACTTCGACGCCTGTGCTCTATTAGGTCAACGGGGTAGGGGGGCCATGGGGGCCTCGCTGAACAGCCTTTTGTGGTCGGCTGAGAACTTGGAAGGGGTGAGTGAGGAGACAGCAAAACCTCAGGCTAGAAGAGAAGAAGTCTGCCAAAGAACAGAGAAATACCAGAAGAAGTCCTCAGAGCAGCCAGCTGAGAAATGAGCTGGTGACTGGGACTGGAGAGGCGGGGCCGAGAAGCCTGAGGACCAAGGCCAAAGGAATACCCTGGCCGTGCTGCCACCTCGTGGCTGTGGAATGCTTGGCCCACAGGAAAAAAAAGAGAGGTGGGCTGGTCTGTGGGTTCATTCTTCAGGGGTCATTTACTGAACACCTATGCAGGCCTGGCTGCTGGGGCCTGGAAATGAGTCTGACACGGCTCCAACGTCCAAGGACCGCTGTTCCCTACATCCGGGCAGTGACCCAACCTTGAGAGGTTTACCTCCCCCTTTTCACAGTAGCTTGTGGGGTGCCCCCTCCCCAAAACAAGACTGAGAGGGCAGAGATGACCTCTCATTCGTCTCTGAAGCTCCAGCACCCAGCACAGGGCCCAGCACATCAGAACAGTTACAGTGGCTACAATTTAATAGGTGCTAAGTGCTTCCAAAGACAGCGCATCAGTTCCCACATTTTACCTCTGAGGTACTTACGAGACCACCAAATAGAGATGTCAAGTCAGTGTTTATTTCAGTATGAGCCTGGGGTTCTTGGAGAGGTCAGAGATGGAGAAATAAATGTGAACACCACCCACAGATGTGTTCAAAGACCAGGACCTCTCAACGAGTTTCGTGTGCATGTGACTCACCTGGGGTTTTTGCTAAAATGCATATTCTGATTCTGCGGTCCGGAGCGGGCTCTGAGAGTCTGCATTTCTAACAAGCTGTCAGGCGATACCAATGTTGTTGGTCCACAGACCACACTGTGAGTGGGAAAAGTCTGGAACAGAAGTTGACAAACTATGGCCAGAAGGTCAAATCCAGCCTATGGCCTGTTTTCCTACCTCCAGCAAGATAAGAGCAGTACTTTTATTTTTAAAAAGGTTAAAAAAGAAAAGAATATGTGACAGAGACCACTAGTAGCTCACAAAGCCTAATATATTTATCTCTGGTCATTGATGGAAAAGGTCTGCCAATCCCTGATCTGGTATGTCATCCAGGGACAGGAGGCACAGCGAGATGAGAGAGGGATGAGGGTGGAGCCCTGAGCCAGGCTGTTATGACTTCCAAGTTGCCATGCCTAGTTTCAGTAGGAAAAATAAGAATATAATGCACTGTTTGTGTGCTTCTGCTAAAAAGACAGTGAGCCCTGGAAAAGGTGAGCTAAAACCTGAGGCTCCCAGGTAGGAGTGTACAGCACTGGGGAAGAGGTGCAGACACCTTCGGGGCTGAATGGGGACGAACACCTGTCATCTTGATAATCCACTGCCTCTTTCAGCGCTTATCCTGGAAAAAAATGACAAAAATAGAAAGAAAGACGGGGCAGTAGCCACCACCCACTGTGTGCAGCACCACAGAAGTACATGTGCTGAAAAAAATAATATGAAAGGGAGTTCTACAAGGTTGCTCTGTGGAGCAAAACCTTCTGAATTTTGGGTGAGGGTGGGGAGGGTGGACAGAGAAAAGGGTAAGGCAAGGGCAAGGGGTGCAGCAGAATAACGGTCCCAGAGCCTGTAGTTTGGGGGCTGCCCCACGTCGTGTTTGACTACAGTGTTTGGCTACTGTCATGCTTCGTCACGCTGTGTTGACGACTATGTCTGCTTAAATGTCAGCGCCTGAGAAAGCAAATACAGCCGTCCATTTCCGTCAACGGGAACCGATCAATCTGGCCCTCTTTCAACAAAGGACCGGGCTCTTTTGCTTCCAGCCGTGAAAAGTTTGCTTGTCTCACATTAAGCATTCACATATATTTCCGAAGGACAACAAGAGAACCCTTTCTCGGGGGTGCGGAAAAGACTAAGTCTATCCAAAAGACTGTGGCAGGATATCCGTAAAGCCAAACTGTTCTTAAATGCTGGAGGACAAATAAAGACAGAAGGATATTATAAAACTGTCCTGGGCTGCAAAGCACATTCCAGAATTTCCTGGTTGGAAGGAACCTTCAAGGTCAACCAGGCTGCCTCATGCTTCCCACGAAGCTGCCTCCTGAATCTAACCGTCTAAAGGAGAAAAGCTCACATCGCGTCTGGCTTTAGACACGGAATATTCTTCTTCTTCCACTTCTTCATAAATTAAAAAAATACTTGCAATCAAAACCAAATCACTGCCTTTTAACCCACACACCCCTGCCCTTCTCAAGTCCTTCGTCAATCACACTGTCTCCCCCCTAGAAAGTGAGTTCCTTCAGGGAACTAACTGATCTTGCAGCACCCAGCACACTGCTCATTCCACAGCCGCGTGGTGAGCAAGTCCTCAGTCGACTAAAAAGATTTCAGTTTCTCTGCCACCTTTTTGCCGTGTGATCTTAGACACACAGCATTAACCTTCCCAAATCGCATTTTCCTCACCTGTAAAGTCCTATCGCGATAGGGCTATTTTGAAGACTAAATACAATGACACATGTAGAGTACTTAGAATGGTGGCTAGCACAACAGTAAGGGTTTCATAAGTGCTGACAATCATTATTACTCAATTAGTAGATGAAACCGTTCCATCCTATGAATCACACTCTCACCCCAAAGCACATCACACCAGAACTGGGTTTCTCAGCCTCGGCACCGTTGCCATGTCTTTGTTGTGGAGGCCCATCCTGTGTTTTGTAAGATATTTAGCATCATCTCTGGTCTCCACTTTCTAGGTACCAGCAGCACCCCACCTCCCCAGATCTGACAGCCAAAAATGTCTTCAGAGATTGCTCCTTCCTCCATAGGGAACCACTGCACTAGAATATGCAAATCAGTTGTGGAGTGGTCACCACACCCCCTAATTCCCCACCATCCCACTCTCCCCACAGGCAGCCACCTCCACCCCACGTGCTCACCACTCAGTTGCCTTGGAGGGAACAGGTGATAGGTGCTGTAGATATCATTGGAGAACTGCAGCTGGAGCTCAGGGCTGCCCTTCAGGAGCTGGGCAACGTGGTCCACCTGAAATGGTGTCTTCTCCAGGATCACAATGGCATCCTCTCCGTCCCCATCCCCAGAAGCCTCATTAACCTGTGGGTGAGACACCATCAGTGGGCCCAGGGGCAGAACCACAGGTGAGGCCTGGAGAGCAAAGGTAAAAGGTGTAAAAGCTCCCAGGGCCTCTGCAATCCCAACACCTGGGATCTCCTTCCCTGCAGTCTTCCCTCTGGGGAAGTCTAGCCGATGGCGCCCATGTTTCTTCTCCCAGAGAAGGCATCTCATCAACCCAAATCCTTGTGGCAGCTCTCACATCCTCCTTCTAAACGATGCAAAGCTTCTCAGCTGTCTTCTAGTTTAGGCTCACAAGGCCTCTGTCAAATTCTCCCCATACAGATGAAGAAACTGAGGTCCAGAGAAGACTGCTTGCCCAAAGTCACACGAATAGTCAATGCTGAAACAGAAACTAGAATCTGGGTATCCCAACAGGCTTCTAGGTCGAAGGTTCTCATGGCTAAAATCTTCAGCAGGTGCTGCAGACGGAAGACAGGTAGGGGCGAGAGAACCAGACAGAACCTTGTAAAAAACAAGTTGCAGGGACTTCCCTGTCAGTCCAGTGGTTAAGACTCCACGCTTCCAATGCAGGGGGCGTGGGTTCAATTCCTGGTCTGGGAACTAGGATCCAGCACCGCCAAAAAAAAAGAGAGAGACACAGAGAGGCATGGAAGCCTCGGCCAGGTCCCCCTGATGCTCTCAAAAGTGAGAGCTCCTGCCAGGAGTTCTGGAGAACCCTTGGCCAGCGTCCTCACTAGTTCTTGAGGTGGTCTCCAGTCTCTCCTCAGCCCCTGCTGGAAAGCTGAGCACATGGCATTAGAGGCAGCGGTGTCTGCCTACCTGAAGATACTCTGCTCTCCTGAAGACCAAGGATGGTAACTTTCATCACTACGTCCCCCGCACCCAGCTCAGTGCTGGACAGTCAGAGCGTGATATGTGGAACTGAATCACCAATTTAATAAACTGTCTCCTCGGCTGGGGCTGGAGTTCTTTATAGCAAGGATCAGACTTCCCAGTCTCTATGTCCCTACCTGGGGCCTGGATGAGCAAGACCGTCCGGCAACACTTGCTGGGTTCCTAGCAACTTACAGGTTTAATGAATGACTGATGACTGCTTAGGGACTTCAACATGTGATTATGAATCGGCAATACACTCTACAAATGTTAGTTTTTTTTAGTAAAAGAGGAATTAGGAAAATCAGCCCTACGCGTGTTAATTCCCTTAATTTCACAGGTAGTCTTGCCTCCTCCACGAACTAACCCCCCTGCATTTTAGTGCACTCTGCCTTCCCCGCTCCCCACCGAGGAATGTGCTTGGTATTTTCCGAAGAATCTAAAAAAAGAAAGAAAAAAAAAATCCGCCTCCGAGGCGACGATTGGGTCGCTCCTTCCCGCATTCCCTCCCCAGGGCTGCCTAATGGTACCTTCCCGTGTAGGAAAATGATTTTGTCCCGCGCAGACTCCCTCAGCACTTTTTTCACTCTAAAGCCGGAGAAAGGTAAGCGGACAGGGGCAGAGGTACCATTCCCAACGCCCGCTTCTTTCCCCTCTGTGCTGAGCGCCTCCGCCTCTTCGGCATCCACTTCGCGCTTTCTCTTGTTGGGCTGCGGCGCTGTGTCCGCCATGCTGCCCGGCGGGAGGTGTGCGCCTGCGCGAACCCGGCCGCGGCCCCGCCCCTCCCGGCCGCCTCCTCCCACCTCAGCCAAGGGGCGGTGACTACAACTCCCGACGTGCTCCGCGCCGGAGGTCGCATCCCTTCCGGCCTTAGGGAGCCTCGGAGCGCTGATCACTGGGATCCACCCGGAACGAGCGTTTCAATTCAAGTTACCTCCCCTTGGTCCCCTGGTGCTAGCCGGCCCGAGTGGAGGCCGGTGCTGAGGGCAGCGAGAAGGCAACAAGTCCTTAAAGAGGCGGGCTAGAGAGGCTGCAGGGGAGAGGGCTGCCCCAGCCTCCCAGGGGCAGGAGCCAAAAGACGCCGTTTGGACTCAATGCGTTGACACTTTGGTTGAATGCACATTTTAATCAGAATTACACCCACATTGATTAGAGTGGAAGGGATGTTTCAGAAATCTGAGCCAATCTATTTCTTGGTCAATTTGTTTTTAGAGCAAGCCCTTAAATCATTTCCAGTTTTCACCCGTTTTCATTTTACAGAAATGTTCATCCTATTCAGTTCTCAGTACTTTTGGCTGAAAAGAAAGGTAAGTGAACAGGGACTGAAATACATTTCTAAAACCTCCAGCCTGGAGGCTCCTGCCCCTCTGTATCCACATTACTGAACCGAGCTTGTGTGTGCTCCCCCCAGCCCGCCAGTCTACCCACCCTGGGTTGTGGCGAAGGAAAGTAGCAAGGCTCTCAAGGTAGGGCCAAGCAAGGAGAGTGGGCAGCTCATGCTCAGAAAACTTGAACTCCCTGATGACTTTCAGAGATGCGATTTTAAAGACAAGATGAGGGAGAGGGTCATGGGGTGCCTGATAGCTCCTGGACTTCTTCTGATTGGTTGGTGGTGATGTAACTAGGTGGTATTTCTGGAGTCAACATCAACCTTCTAGTTCCAGAGAGGCTGGGAGTCTACGCAGATATGGTCAGCACGCAGTTTGCAGTTAACTTCTTCCACCTGGTGGGGGCTTCAGTCTCTGCAAAATAACTCAGGGATATGGCTCAGGATATTATCTCTAGCCCTGGAGGAGGAACTAAGGGTCCTTGACTTTGTTTTATGGCTAAACTATTATTATTTTTGTCTTGTTTGACTGTTTTCCTTTGTCTCTGCATTTCCTCACTTCTCTGATTCAACTTGCTCTTTGGAACTCTGGGAAGGCCTAGGAGGCTGAAGGTTTTCTACAGACTTGAGATGGGGGTAGTGCTGGGGTCTGCTCCCAGGAAGGCCTCACAGTGTCCTGCTCCGTTTCACCCACTTTGACCATGTGTCCACCGTGCTACCAGGGTTGTGATTTGCAGCATGAATATGATTCATCCATCGGAGTTTCTTTTCTTTTTTTGGCCATGTAAAATTTTTACTGATAATTTCTCTGCAACCTCCCAGTGCTCGAGCACACCCTTCCAGGGACCAATGGCACATCAGCATCATCTCCTGAGCAGTGAGCTCACCCCTGCTGAAACCTGCCAACTGGAAAAAAAACGCACAATGTAAAATTTAAAAGTTATATTTTATTCGGGGACCTTACTGAGGACTACAGCCCGGGAGACGGACTGTCAGGATAGCTCTGAGGAGCTGTTCCAAAGAGGTAAGGGAGGAGCCAGGATATATAGGAGATTTTGCTGAAAAAAAAAAAATGTAGTTGAACATCAAAAGGTTACTATTAGGGGACTTCCCTGGGGGTACAGTGGGTAAGACTCCACACTCCCAATGCAGGGGGCCCCGGTCCTATCCCTGGTCGGGGAACTAGATCCCGCATGCGTGCCACAACTGAGGATCCCCCATGCCGTGATGAAGGTCCCACGTGCCACAACTAAGACCTGGAGCAGCAAAAATAAATACATAAATAAATACTATAATTAATTAATTAATTTAAAAAAGATTACTGCTAATCACAAAAAAGAGACATCTCAAGTTAATGATTTTAGTGCTTCTCTGTGTATGGGAAAATGCAAGAGTCTGGGCTCCTTGGAATTATTCCTTAGATATGCATCTTAACTATCTAGGGCCGGTATCCTCTTTTTCTCCATCCTGAATTCCCCTCAGGTGCACCATGGGGTGGCTGTGTGGCTGATGGCTTGATGGTGGCAGTATTTGTTGTTTACTGAAATGGCAGGCGACATTTTTTTTGTCAGCAAACCATTGGTATTTTCTACTCGCCACCCTTACTTTTTAAATTTTTTTTAATTTGGTGGGAGGGAGCATATTGGGTTTTCAAAGCCCTGTTGGGTGAGCTTGCACTAGTCCAGTTAAACTTATAGCACTTTCTCTAGCTCCTCTTCCCCGTCCCCCCATAAGCATGAGTGACCAGCTGGGCTATTAGCAAGACTGGTTGAAATATGGTGGCTTTGGTGGAAACTTCAGGAGAGTGAAGTCTCTGCTTTCCAGAAAAATAATTGTCACTCAAAGTGAAATTTTTCTTTGAAACAAGTTTTTTAAAAAAGAAAAGAAACAGCTCTCAGCCTTAGTGCCATCTCCTGAGAAACCTCCGTGCCATGAGAGCGAAGTGGAGGAAGAAGCAAAGGTGCAGGCTCAAGCACAAAAGAAGAAAGATGAGGCAGAGGTCCCAGTAAAATCGTACACCCATGGAGGCCACAGGAGCAGAAACAAGGGAAGCCAGAGGCCAGGGATGCTGGTAGAAATTGTTGGGCTGCATACCTACTGTCTAGAACTTGTCTCAGTGGATCTGGAACATGTATGCCCATTCTGATTGCCTTGACAACCTTTGAGAGACCCACCTTGCTCACATCAAAACGACCCCTTTTGGTCCTTTGCCCTGGACCTGTGTCATTCTGTACTAGTTCTGTTCTCAGTTGCGGCTGAATGTAATGTGTACAGTAAATCATCTCTTTTGCTGTCTTAGCTGAAGAAAAAAAAAAGAAAAGAAAAGAAGCATACACTTGGCCCTTGAACAACACGAGTTAGAACTGCAGGGTCTCCATATACTCAGATTTTTTTTTAATAGTAAATACTGCATTACTACATGAATCCACAGATACGCGTCCAGAGGGTCAACTGTAGAGTTGTAGCTGGTTTTCTACTGCACAGAGTGTTGGCGCCCTTAAGCCCCACATTGTTGGAGGACCAACTGTATAATGCTAATTAGAATATGCATAAGGTCAGAATTCTACTCATAAGAGGGCCTGGCTCAAGGAAAAGATGAGCTCATAGGGAGCCTCAGCCCCCAGAGGACCTGCTGCAATACCAGACAGCAGAGTGTAAGGGACCTTTACAGCAGTAAATCTTCACTTGGCTTCAGAGGCATTTGTCTGCTGATAATTTTTTAGTTCAGCTTGTTTGGAAACATTAGAAGGCTCTGCACTGTCCTATCCAATAGCCATTAGCCACATGTAACTTTATATTTAAATTAATTAGAATTAAATGAAATTTAAAATTCAGTTCCTCAGTCATACAACCACGTTTCAAGTGCTTGATAGCCACGTATGGCTCGCATGGCTCGTATCACATTGGACAGCACAGATGTGGAACATTTCCATCACCACAGAAAGTTCGACTGGACATTGCTGTATTAGAAGGTTGTTACTGGGAAGCCCTCGTCTATAAGCATCAATCCTTCCATTTTCTTGCGGAATCTCAAAACTTCTCCCTTTTATTTTACTTATTTATTTAGTTTAGTTTAAAGAAGGACTAGACACTTCCACTTCAGGTAGTATGACAGACTAGATATTCTAAAAACAATCAGCTAAAAACTCCTAAACATTCTGGATGCAAAATTTAAAACATCCCTTTGGTTACATTCCTGTGCTCCCAAGAAAATAAAATCTATAGAATAGTAAGTGGGTATTGAAGCTGAAGTTCTAAGGGTGATGGCTTGTTCCTAGAAGTCTAGAGCCTCGGGCTTTAAAATGTGACGTTTAAGGCGCAGATCTGGGCTCATGCAAGCGAGGAGTTGGAAGAGAAAACTTCCCAGCGAGCCAAGATCTCTAAAGGGCCCCCACCTCAATGAAAGGGCCAACTACTTAAAAAGTAAAAGAAAAGCTGCCCTACTAAAGGAGACAAGATGTTTAGGAAACTTACCTGCCTCAACATCTGGCTCCGGAGGGGAGAAGAAAAAAAAAAAGACAAAAAACCCTGAAAATTTGTAATCACGGGCCAATCTCCATGCAGGTTTAGAATTCAGATTCATACTGCCTACATGATCCGGGAATTCAAACTGAAAAATCTATTTCAGCCAGTTTTGTATTCTTCACTGTTTACGCCAAATCGACTCCAGAAGAAATGAAAAATCTAAATAGATCTATAACTCTTTAAGATACAGAAATTGGAGTTTTAAATCCGCCCCACTCTCCCCCTTGCAAAACACGCTAGGTCCAACTGCATTTGCAGATTAGTCTACTAAACATTCAAGGAGCAATTAATTCCAAGCTTTAACTCATCAATGAATAGAAAAAAGGGACCACTCCCCAATTATTTTAGAAAGCTGATATAACCTTGGTAACAGAGCCAGAAAAGGATAATACAAGAAAGGATAATTATGGGCCAATCTTACATACGGATATACATGTAAAATCATGAAGAAAATGTTAGCAATCTGAATCCTGCAATTTAAACAAAGGTAATAATACATCACGATCAAGATAAGTTTACCCCGGGAATATAAGACCAGCTTAACATTAGAAAATCTAATGTTATTCACTCAATTACCATTTAAAAGGGGGAAAAAAACATCATTTCAGTAGATGCAGAAATTTTAGAATATATTTCAAACCCATTCAACATAAGTAAAACTCATAATCAACTAGAAACAACAGGAAACTTACAGCTTGTTAAAAAATATGTACCAAACCCAAAACGTACAACAGATACCACGTATAATGGTGAAATGTCTGACGCATTCCCTTTGAAATCATAATTTAGACAAAGTTGTCACTTTCAATATCTTACTGGTGGTCCTAGGCAGCAGAGAAAGATAAGTTTTTGTTTTGTCTTGCAAATTATATGATTGTCTTTATAGAAACCCAACAAAGTCTATAGTCTTATAGAATAAATAATTCAGTAGTTTGCTTATATTAAATCAATATGGGGGACTTCCCTGGTGGTCCAGTGGTTAAGACTCCACGCTCCAATGCAACGGGCCCGGGGTTCAATCCCTGGTTGGGGAACTAGATCCCACATGCATGCCGCAACTAAGAGTTCGCATGCCGCAACTAAAAAAAAAAGATCCCGCATGCCGCAACTAACACCCGGTGCACGTAATGAGAAGCCCACGCACCGCAACGAAGAGCAGCCCTCACTCAGCGCAACTAGCGAAAGCCCGCGCGCAGCAACAAAGACCCAACACAGCCAAAAACAAATAAATAAATTTATTAAAAAAAAAAAGACCCAGTGCAGCCAAAATGAAGGAATGAATGAATGAATAAAAATATTTTTTTAAAAAAACCTTTTACAGTAGCAACAGAAAATATGACATACTAAGGAATAAATCTCATAAAAAATGTGACTGACCAATATGGAAAAGATTTATAAAGTTTTTATTGAAATACATTTAAAGACATGAATAAATGGAGACATGCCATTTTTATTAGGAGAAAGATTCAATATAATTAAAAAATCTATCCTTTCCAAATTAATCTCTCAACTCAATGTAAGTCCAATAAAAATATTAACTGGCCTTTTCCTGGAATCTGACAAACTGAATAAACAATTTACATGAAAGAGTAAAGGAACAGGAAGGGTGGAAGTGATTTTCATGATTAAGAGGAATGGGAAGAGCTGACTATTAAGTTATCCAGGTTTACTAACAACAACAGTACATAAGCCACGGTGCCACTGACACAGGGATACATCAACAAAGGGAGGAGGCTGGAGAACCCAGGAGCAGACCCTCACGTATGACAACGTATAACAGCAGTGACATCACAATCAGTGGGGAAAGGATGGACTAGTCAGTAAATAATGGCTATTCAAATGAAAAAAAAAAAGTATCTCTAACTTCTAAACCAAGAGCTACAAAAACAAACCCAAACAAAACATCCAGGTGGATTAAAGACCTAAATGTGAAATACTTCCAGAAGAAACTACAGGAGTAGGGAAGATTTCCTAAAGAAGACACAAAAAGCACAGACTACAAAGTAATAGATAAAAGTTTTCACATTAAAAAATAAAGCTTCTGTTCTTTAAAAGATACTGTTATATGGTGGTCATTTTTTTTTAAACTTCTAATAATTTAGAGAGACATACTTAAATATTTAGAATAAAATAATACCTGCGATTTGCTTCAAAATGATCTTCGGTTGACTAATGGGTAAGGTTATTATTAATAAAAGCTTATCTCTGAGTTGGTAATTGTTGAAGGTGGGTGATAGGTATATGGGGGTTCATCAAACTTCCTTCTTCCTTTTAGTGTATGATATATATATTTTTTAATAAAAAAAGGCAAAAGGAAAAAAAGAATATTATGACAATGGGATACCAGTGTTCATCCACCAGCTTATTAAACACTTAAAAAACTGATAAGTCTAGGGAATTTCTTGGCAGTCCAGTGGTTAGGACTCGGTGCTCTCACTGCCGGGGCCCGGGTTGAATCCCTGGTCAGGGAACTAAGATTGCACAAGCCGTGCAGCGTGGCAAAAAAATAAAATTTAAAAAATCTGATAATTCTAAATGTTAGCAAGAACATGCAAAAGTGGCAACTCTTATGCACAAATGGCAGGAACATAAATTGCACAACCAATCTGGAAGAAAATTTGGTATCTTCTACCAGAACTGAAGGTGCGCACGCTTCACTACCCAGCTGTTCTCCATCTAGGTTAAATCCTAGAAAATCTTGCTCTTGGAAACATACACAAGAATAAAAATGCTCACAGGCTCATTGTTTTCAACAGCAAAAAAACTGGAAACAACCAAATGTCCACTTGTAAAAACATGTGCGACTGAATAGTGGTATATTTACATAACGGAATGAAAGTGAATTTACTGCAGCTCCATGAATCAATATGGACACATCTTACAAACATGGCAAAAAAAAAAAAAAAAAAAAGAGGAATTTGCAGAATATAACACCATTTATGTAAAGTGTAAAACCATGTAAAAGTTAATATATTGTCAGGGATGCATACATATGTAATAAATTTCTAGAGAAAAGCTAAGAATGATAAATTCAAAATTCAGAATAGTGGTTACTTCTGGTGGGAGTAGGGAAGAGCATGTAAGGGCACAAAGGGAGCAACATGGGGATTGTGAGGTTTGGCTTCTAAGCTGGGTGTTGAGTACGTGAGTGTACACTGCATTATTCTTTAGTCCTTTTGTATGTAATAAGATAATTTGTAATTAAAAATAAAATTTTTTCACAATATATACAAATAAAGAATCATGTACAGTTAAAACTAATATGTTATATGTCAATTATATCTCAATTTAATATATATATATATATATATATATACATTTTTTTCAGTAAAAGGAGGAGATGTGGTGGGGGAAGGGGGAGAAGAGACACAAAAGTACACATCAGGGGAATCATAAATTCATTTCAGTTCAACAACCAAGTTTTACTAAGAACGGATGAATGAAACTCTGCCTGTCCTACAAGGTAGACCATCGATCTGCCAGAAGAAATACACTGATTCCTCTGAGTGCAGAGGTGAAGGAACTACTGTAAAAGCAGGAGTTCTAGCCAGATGCCTGATGAGGCCCCCATATGTCAGAACATTGGTGGGTGGGCTTTTGATCCCAGCTAAAGGGTCTGAGCTTTCCTCCTCTTCACCCCACCTGCTCCCTCCCCTCTTCTGTCCCCTCTTCAGACTCATTCTAGGTGTGAGTCTTTAATGACAGGCGTGCAGTGAAAACAAATACAGGACAGTATTTGTCCTGTAGACGTGCTGAGGGCATCTTCCATGCAGCTTTCGGAAGTGAACGACTCACTGGGAGACGCCGGCAAGAGTGTGAGTGTGAAAGACGCTATACCTGTTGTTCTCTCCTGACACCTGTTCAGGGCTTCCGCAGGCAACTGGGAAAACCCCCCAGCTGAGGCGCGCAGTCCAGGCTTCCAGCTCCTTACTCAGGTGAGCCACCTCTTCAGGAGGAAGGCACCTAGACACCAGTGCCCGATTCCAGGGGAAGAAGACATGGGCACGATGTGCCAGGCTTCACGTCCAGTCACGCAGGAGGCAGCGCGTGGGTGATGTCTTGGTATCACGCTTCCTTCCACCTCCACTTTCTGGCTTCCCCAGGCCTTCTTGGGGGAGTCCCCAGCTCCCTCACAGCCTTCCTGGGGGAGTCCCCAGCTTCCCCAGGCCTTCCTGGGGGAGTCCCCAGCTTCCCCAGGACCTTCCTGGGAGCCCATGGTTATGGAGGCCACAGACAATCTGATCCCAGGGTCACATACAAAGTGCTGCAAACTTACTCCTCACAACTTGGCACATGTATGGAACCCAGGGTCCTAGGCCCTCTCACTCCATTTCCAGCTTTGCTCCAACTGTCTGCATCCGTGTTGATGTGAGAAGTGTCAGCTGAGGGTCTGCAGATCTGAAAGGGACGAAAGAGAATCACATGGCTCGTCACCCTCCTCAAATCCCAGCATCTCTGTTTCCCCCACATGTCCCTGTCTTCGCTACCTTTTAATCTATTTTACTTCTAAACCCACTGTAATACAACGCCCCTCCCTGGATACGCTTATGGTAGGCAATTCTTTCCTATTATTTTGTACCTGTTTGCGTTACTAAACCAGGGTCCCTCCTGGCATTTTCCCAGCTCTTGGTGGCCATCTCCAACCTGACCTCAGTGAAAGAAACCTAATACTATTAATACTAATAATGATAATAGTGACTTATATTTATTGAGGACTTGATAACGCGCTAGGCCCGGCCTGTCACAAGTACTTTACATGTGCCAGGCCACGTTCTGAATTTACTTAGTGTACATACTTATTTAGGTATATAGTTTCATTCTCATTTAACCAGTGAGAAAACCCAGGCACAGAGCAGTTAAGTAGCTTGTCCAAGTGACACAGTTATTTTCCCAGAGCCTGCATTCTGAACTACAGGCAGACCTCAGAAATACTGCAGGTTCAGTTCGAAACCACCACGATAAAGCAAATATTGCAATAAAATGAGTCACACAAATTTTTTGGCTTCCCAGTGCATATAAAAGTTGTGTATACACTTTTTTGTAGTCTATTAAGTGTGTAATAGCATTATGTTTTTAAAAACAATGTACGTGCCTTCACAGAGAACTATATTCAATATCCTATGATAAACCATAATGGAAAAGAATATAAAAAAAGAATGTGTATATATATATCTATATCTGAATCACTTTGCTGTGCAACAGAAATTGACACAACCTTGTAAATCAACTACAATTCAATAAAAAATTGATAAAAAATACAATGTACATGGCTTAATTTAAAAATGTTATTACTAAAAAAAATGCTAATCATCATCTGACAACGCAGGGTTGCCACAAACCTATTTGTAAAAAAAAAAAAGCGCAGCATCTGCTAAGTGCTCTGAACTGAAGCCTGTAGTAGGCCACACTGGGTGTTTCCTAAAAGCCCAAGTAGAGCAGGCGCTATGGCTGAAGCCCCTTCCCCTTCTCCCTTCCCCGTAACTTACACCGCGTGACAGCCTCCTTGACTTGGCGAAAGCCACCGTCGGGACCCCAGCCGTTCACGAAGTACATGAATCGGAGCTCGGCGGGGTAGGCGGCTCTGCTGAGGCCTGACATCAGGGGGATGGTGCGGCCCTCCGCCCCGGGGGCCTCGCTCAGCGCCTGCAGCATCTGGTACTTGCACCACGGGTCCCGGAGGAAGCCCGGTGTGATGAGCAGCACGCGACAGTGGCTGTTGCTCAGCGCCTGGCACAGCTCGGACACTATGGCGCCGCCGGGGTCTGCGTCGCGAAGCTGCAAAAAGCAGCGCAGGCCGGCGGCGCTGCCCTCCAGGTAGGAGACCAGCTCCTGGGCGGCCGCCAGGTCCTCCTCGCTGTGGCACACGCACACATCATAGTCCTTGCTCCAGCGGCCGCTGCTGCTGCTACTGCTGCCGTGGGCGCCCAAGTGTGTCGGTGTCGGTGGCGGGGTGGGAGACGCCTCTGAGCTGGGGCCCAGGGGTGGGGGCCTGTCCGAGGAGCTCGGCTGTGAACCGTCACTGCGGGTGTTTTCTGGGGAGACGGGCGTCTTTGTGGGCTTTCTCGACAGGGCCTGCCTGAACCAGTCTGCGGGGAAGAAGCACTGCTGAGGCCTGGAGCTTTCAGCAGGGGTCTCCTGGCGACCCCCCCCAGAGAGGAGCCACCGCGGGGAGGAGGTCAGCCCATCTCCCCTGTCCACCTTCTTCTCACAACTGCTGCTCTGCTACTGTGTACATCCCTCAGGACTTGCCCCAAAGTCTCCCTTATCTTTAAAGGTTTCGGGAACACATAAAAACTCTGGCAGCTTTATAAGTCGGCAGGGATGTAATGCCGGCCTGTCTTACCATACTGCATATTCTGAAGGTGCCAAGAGAATAGATCTTAAAAGTTCTCATCCCAAGAAGAAAATAAATCTGTAACTACGTATGGTGATGGATGTTAACTAGACTTGTTGTAATGATTACTTCACAATGTATACGCGTGTTGCATCATTATGCTGTACACCTGAAAAGGATAGAATGTTGTATGTCAATTATACCTCAATAATTTTTTGTAAAGCTTTTGGTATAACAACAATATGAGGGGAAAAAAAGGAAGAAAGGAAAGGAGGGAGGGAGGGAGGGAGGAAGGAAGGAAGAAAGAAAAGAACTCTGGCTGTTTCACAAGCCTGATTGGGAAAGATGGCTTTGCTCCACGCCCTTCGATTGCTGGTACCCCCCTAGCCTATCCTAACCAGAACTTCCCACAAGCTGACTAGTCGACAATCCGTGAGTCAGGAAGTAGAGCTACGTTAAGCTGGTAAAGATCAATTAGGCCCCAAACCCACTTTCAGCATTGAGGGGAGGTGGATTTAGATTAAGGGGCTACCCACTATGGGAGGGAGAGAGCCAGGGATTGTCATCTGTTTGGCCCTGAGAAATCCTAGCTTGTTGCTAAATGGGTAAAATGGAAATGTGCAAGAGGACCACTCACTGCCCAGGGTACCTGAAGACCTTAGAGCTGAGTGAGCCGGGGCCACACTTTGGAGTGGGGCACACAGATTTGATTGTGGACCTGCTACTTGCTTTCTATACGACCATAAGCAAGTCAGTCTATGTCTCCACTTCCTCTTCTGTAAAATGGGTTCATTTTAGTTGTTGCTGAAGATCAGCGGAGATAATGCAGTGTCTGGCATACTGTGAGTACTCCAAATGGTTTCAGCTCAGCTTCCCCATTTTGACCGGGACAGAGAGTGTGGTGTCCTGGAGGTTGGTTTGTTTTTTTCTCTCTCCTTGGCTCCTACCTCTGAATGGTTCAGGGCGATTTAGTTAAAAAGAGACACCCTGTTAAGCACTCAGCACAGTGGTTTCCAGGCTGGGAAGACTAGCTGAGCACACTTGGGAAAGCTGTGAGCCAAAAGGACTGAAGGCTCCCTGATGCACGCCCCCTCACTCCCCACAGAGCCTGTGGGCACTGAAGTCAAAGCAGGACCCCCCCACGCCCACCCCGTCAGCCTCCCTGCGTCTCTCCAGGGCCTGTGTTTGGGGGCCAGGCAGCCTCCTGGAATTAGGAGTCTGTGTCCACTCACCAGCCATTTTGCCCAGAGGCTTCTTGGACCTGGAACGAGGAGCTGGCACGGAGGTTGATGATGCCATAGTGGTGGGCTCCAAACTAACCCCATGAGATCAGGCATTGGTAAAGTGGGAGAAGGGAGGGGACCCAGTCTTGACCTCATCCAACATCCATCCTACAAGAGACAGAGAGAAAGGATCACAAAAGCTGTACTTAACCTTACTCCCAGTCCCAGTGGGTGGGCTCTGGCATTTCTTTCTCCCTTGGTGCCTGACAGAGGCTCAGTCTCTAAATCGGTCCCTCATCCCTTAGGGAATTAGGGACAGACACCACTGGGATCAGGTTGCTAGCTGAACCCCGATCTGTGCAGCCGTCAGACTTACAGAGTATGAGCTCAGCATGACCAGCAGAGTGACTGTTCTCTGCGCCACCTGGCCAGGGTTGCATTCGGGATCTGGGGAAGGGCGGCTGGCAGGCAGCTCGTTGTAAGAACTTCCTGTGTAAATGCTGAAATCAGAGAAGAAGGTCTGTTACTATTTGGACAAATAATTATGTATCAAGGTAGACAGATGTTGAGCAGTAGAGAGAGAGCACGTGTAAGAAACCTTGGGGGAGTTTTCCTCCAGGTCTGCCTTCCCCTGAATAACTCCCTCCCTCCATCCACCCACCCAATCTCCCTCCACTCCCTCCCTCCCTTCCTCTCTCCCTCCCTCCCTCAGCTGTACATAGTGGTAAAGGCTGCAGACTCTGCAGGCAGAGGTCCTAGATCTCATCTCTTATGAACTGTGGCCTCTGGTAAACTACTTTACTCTTGCTAAACTTTAGCTTTTTTTAATTTATTTTATTTATTTATTTTTGGCTGCATTGGGTGCTTGTTGCTTGCTGCACGCAGGCTTTCTCTAGTTGTGGTGAGCGGGGGCTACTCTTTGTTGCAGTGCACGGGCTTCTCTTCGCGGTGGCTTCTCTTGTTGCCGAGCACGGGCTCTAGGGCGCGTGGGCTTCAGTAGTTGTAGCACGCGGGCTCAGTAGTTGTGGCTCGTGGGCTCTAGAGCGCAGGCTCAGTAGTTGTGGCACAGGGGCTTAGTTGCTCCGCGGCATGTGGGATCTTCCCAGACCAGGGCTCGAACTCGTGTCCCCTGCATTGGCAGGCGGATTCTTAACCACTGCGCCCCAGGGAAACCCTAAACTTTAGCTTTTCCATCTGTGAAATGGAAATAATACTACAGCCTGCTCAGCATTACTGTGAAGATTACATGAGATGATTTACGTAAAATGCATGGCTTAGAAAATAGTGTGGGTTAGTATGTATTTAAAATAATCTAGATATTGGAGGGATCTATTCAATGTTATTCCAAATTCTGGAAGGTTTTTGGTTTGGTTTTCTTTTTTTGGTGGGGGTGGGGAGAGAAGGGATTGTCAAACGGCATCTAAATTTATATGGAAATGCAAAGGACCATTAGACGGGCAAAACACCATGGCCATGTTCTCTTCCCACCACAATGACCTGATGTCCCTGATGGTGGAGGCTCTTTCTGCCTAGGTCTGGGAGGACATTGTGTGGAGCAGAGCCCACCCTGGTCCAAGATGGAGCCACTGTGTTCTAGTGGCTTCTGAAGATGAAGGGCTGGTGGAGAACTTGGTTCTAGAGCAAGGACTGCTTTCTCACTATTTGATGGATCTACAGAGGTCAAAACAGCCCCCTCCCACATCCGGGAACTCACAGAGAAAACGGCTTGTCTGAATAGACGCGCTGAGATAAGAGTTTTCAAAATTTAAAGAATGTCCTTCAATGTTGAACAAAAATGCTTCATTCTGCTAAATGCTGAACACCCTTATGCCAAGCTGATGAAGAGAAGACAAGAGATACTGATGATTCATGAAAATATATCAAAGTTCAAAAAAAAGGAGAACTTCAACTGCAGCAGTAGTGGGTGCAGGGGTGTGGGAGCAGAAGCAGGAGTGAGACGGACTCGGGACCAGAAGCACATTTGAAAGAGCAAAGCAGAGAGCTGCGAAGCGAGCCAAAAAGACGTGAAAAGGGGAACATTAACAGGGACATGCGTTTCTTTTCCTAATATTCTTTGGATTTCAGCCCCTAAGTGGTGAGATTGAGGCAGTGCCTGGTTAACCACTGTTAGGTTTTGAAATCCTTTTCCTGGTCAGGAGTCGCTGTTTCTTGACATCTTCATTTCAACCATTCAAGATGTCCTTCCCCTCCCCACCCCGCCCCCAGCAGTAGACACAATGTTACTTGCTTTTTATATTATTTAAATCTTTTTTTCAATTGTGTTTTAATTTGAAAATTCATCATTTTCAAATTCATCATTTAAAAAAAATCTTTTTTTCAATTGTGTTTTAATTTGAAAATTCATCATTTTCAAATTCATCGTTTTAATTTGAAAATTCATCATTTTCAAATTCATCATTTTCAAATTCATCATTTGGCCTTGATACACTTAAAAACTGGAGAATCATTTGATATTTTTAACGACAGCCTAAAGGTTCAAAATTAACATAACACTTTACTTAACAGATGTAGACAGATCTAAGTTTCAGTTTCTCATTTTATCAAATGACGTGCCCTTTTGGCGATACATGCTGATTTGGGGTAGCTGCCATTTTTCATTGCTTGTTTAAGAAGAAATCCAATTGCCCAACAGCCACTGGAAGTGGATTGGTATAAGCCCTAGTGACTGATGTTATGGAAAAGTTCAAAAACAGGAAATAGCATCTTTGACAAAGGATAATTGAGTAAGAATGCAGACCAGTTCCATTAACTGTATACACGGTCTACTTCCTAGAGTCTAAACCATACTGCATTTTCCTTGTTACTTTTTCAGTTCTGTACAGCTGAGGCTGTGGAGCGATCACATTCAAATACGATTAATCTTTACAAGATTTAATAACAGTCTATATTGAGATATGGTCGAGATATGGGAGACATAGTTGTCAGGCAGGTGAGAAGATAATGAACCCAAATCTCCAACTGGAAGCTCTCATCCCTCACTCTGTCTATTCTCTGATCTGTTATGTAGTCACTTTTCCCTGTGCTTTGAAGACATTCATCCAGTAGAATGATATAGACCTAAATACCTACTTTGTAGATAATTACAAAGACTTGATAGAAGATTAGTAAAGAGCTTCTTCAAAAGAAAAAGAGGGCTTCCCTGGTGGCGCAGTGGTTAAGAGTCCGCCTGCCGATGCAGGGGACATGGGTTCGTGCCCCAGTCTGGGAAGATCCCACATGCCACAGAGCGGCTGGGCCCGTGAGCCATGGCTGCTGAGCCTGCGCATCCGGAGCCTGTGCTCCGCAACGGGAGAGGCTACAACAGTGAGGGGCCCATGTACTGAAAAAAAAAAAAAATAGAAAAAGCAGTAGCCTGTTACCATCAGTGTTTTTAGAATGCTTTTTCAATATTACATGAAGGAACTTAATATGTGAGGTAAATACTGTAAAGTTTCACTGTATAAAATCCAAAGTGTATTAAGTATTATTCAATATCTAACTGGTCTCCAATATCTATTATATAGGGAATGTTCTGAAACCTATGAAGGCGTATGATTATGTATCTTATATAATTCGTATCCCATTTCTGTTAAGCTGGAATCACTGTCCGTGGTGACAGCACAGCGGTCCCCAAAGACACACACATCCTAATCCTCAGAACCAGTGAAAATAAGCTACCTTACTTGGCAGAAGCTGACTTTGCAGATGTGATTAAGGGTCTGGAGATGGGAAGATTAGCCTGGATTATCCAGGTGGGCCAGATGTAATCCCAAAGGTCTTAGAAAAGGAAGACAGGAGGGTCAGAGTGAGAGAAGAGATGTGACAACAGAAGCAGAGGTGGGTGTAGAGTGGGGCTGTGAGCAAGGAAGGTGGCAGCCTCTAGAAGGCGGAAGAGGCAAGGACCTGGATTCCTCCCTAGAGCCTCCAGAAGGAATGCAGCCCCGCTGATCCACTTCAGACTGTGACTGCCACAACTATAAGATAATCAATGTGTGTGGTATGAATCCACTACGCTTGTGGTGCTTTATTACAGAAGCAATAGGAAACTACTACACCATGTTTGATTGTATGTGAGGCTAATGAATGGGGAAAGCATTGAATCTGAGTGCTAAAAACTGGTCTGCTTGGGACTTCCCTGGCGGTCCAGCAGTTGAGGCTCTGCGCTTCCACTGCAGGGCGGGGCGCAGATTCGATCCCAGGTTGGGGAACTAAGATCCCTGCATGTCATGTGGTGCGGCCAGAAAGTAAACAAAAACCGGGTCTGCTTAAAGAGTTAAATTGTTTGAGGGAGTTTTTCACTTCTTTGATGGATAAATTAGTATCTACTCTTCATGTGATTTTTGACTTTAAGAACACCGGTTTCAAAGGCTCCAACACTGGCTTCTCAAACATTTGCTGAAACGCTTGTCAGGGAGGATGCGTTAGAACTTGCAGGACAATGTCTGTAAAAGTGCTGCAATTAATTGTTAATAGTTAGAGAGGCACAATACAGTGTTTCTGAGGAGTTACGGACTGTGGTGGACAGACCCTAAGGTAGTCCCGTGTTCATACCTGTGAGTGTTGGGCAGGACCCATGACTTCTTACCAATAGAATATGGCAAAGGTTGTAGTATGTCACTCACATGATTGTGTTATTCTGTAGGGTGTGTGTTTGCATATGTATATAAATGTATATACACATCATATATATAGTAACAATTGTGTGTGTGTATATGTGTATATACATACAATACAATACATACATATGGTATGTATATTTGCTATATAAGATGTGTATAGGGTTTCCCTGGTGGCACAGTGGTTGGGAGTCCGCCTGCCAATGCGGGGGACGCGGGTTCATGCCCCGGTCCGGGAGGATCCCACATGCTGCGGAGCGGCTGGGCCCGTGAGCCATGGCCGCTGAGCCTGCGCGTCCGGAGCCTGCGCTCTGCAACGGGAGAGGCCACAACAGTGAGAGGCCCATGTAACGCAAAAAAAAAAAAAAAAAAAGATGTGTATATATAAACATAACATATAAATGAATATTATGTACATATGTACGTATGTGCATGGGTGTAGGTGTGGGTGTAAAAATTCATCTTAGCAGACTGGAGAGAGACTCCCTTGCTGACTTGGAAGAATTTCCCATGTCATGAGAGGGCAAAGTGTCAAGGAACTTCAGGCAGCCTCAAGAAGCCAAGAGTGGTGTCCAGCTGATGGCCAGCAAGAAAGCAGACCTCAGTCCTACAACTTCAAGGAGGTGAATTCTGCCAACAAACAACAACCTGAGGGGGCTTAGTAGAGGGTCTTTTCCCATTTGCATCTGTGATGGCACTGCAGCCCTAGCTAACACCTGGACTGCGGCCGGGTGAGACTCCAGCGGAAGACTTAGCCAAGCCTTTCATGGGCCCTTGACCCACAGAAACTATGAGATAACAAATAGGTGTTGGTTTAAGTTGCTAAATTTGTAGTATTTGTCATGCAGCACAGAGAATGAATACAGGGACCAAACAAAATGATGGGTTAGAATGCCAGTTCCCGGGCCCCATCCCAAATCTACTAAATCAAATCTCTGGGTGTAAGGCTTGGGAATGTGATTTTTAAACAAGTACCCCAGGAATTCCCTGGCGGTCCAGTGGTTAGGACTCAGCTGTCTCACTGCCGGGGCCCTGGGTTTGATCCCTGGTTGGGGAACTAAGATCCTACAAGCCGTGCAGTGTGTCACAAAAAACAAAAACAAAAAACCCCCCAAAAAGCACAAAAGCCACAAAACAAAAAACAAGTACCCCAGGATTCTGACGTAACTAAGGATTGATCTAGTGGGCTGCAGCCGTGGCTCCTAAACTAAGCTGTATATCATTATCACCTAGAGGGCTTTTAAAAATATAGCTGCCCCCGTAAATTCTTATTCAATAGTTCAGAAGTAGGGCCCCCAAATCTGTATTTTTTAAGAGCTCTCCAGGTAACTCTGACACAAGGAACCACTCGTCTCGATTTATATAAGCAGTGGAATAATTGAAAATTGCCTGGCAAATCTTGGGATTTGATTTTGTGAAATAAATTTCAAACTGCTAATTTTGCTATAAAGTCAGATTTAAGATGGGACTCTAGCAGGCAGAAAACTGAAGTCTTATAACCTGTATTAAAGTAAACCATTGTGCTGAAGTTTTGCTAAATATCTAACAAAGTACATATGCTTTCAGCACTACATTTTGTAAATTCTGAAGACGTTTAAACATGTCAAAAATTTCAAATATATGTGTGAGTGTGTGTGTGTATATATAAGCACCCACTACTTTATTTTTATTTAATATTTTGGCCGCGAGGCTTGCAGGATCTCAGTCCCGGGACCAGGGATCACACCCCGGTCACGGCAGTGACAGCGCTGAATCTTAACCACTAGGCCACTAGGGAACTCCCTCAATTTAATTATATATCAAAAGTATTGTTACTTTGGTTGTTAAAATCTAAAACCTTAGCTGTATTTTAGTCACATAGGAATATATCTTACTGACCAAACACGGAATGTGAAGCATTTTAATTAGTGTTGCTGTATTTTGCAAAATGTAGCAAATTGGTCTTTGGAAAACAGTTCCTTAGTTTTAGAAAACTGCCTTAGTTTTGAAACTATGCCACATGCGTACTAAAGGTCATTTTAAACTGAAATGGTGTGAACTTATTTTGTATTTACTTTGCTGTAGGTCTCAAGTAAATACGCAGGCATTGAATGTAATATAGATTGTGCCAGCAGTGAATTTAATGACGGATACAGTTTACAAATTATGCCTTTATACATTAGTTCCCTTTTGAGCTTACAAAATGACTGCTCTTTATATATTTTTGAAAAAGGCTTTGGGGGGGGCAGTTAGATTAAAAAAAAAACTAAGATTTTTAAAGAGGAACTTTAAGAGGACTTCCACTACCAGAATAATAAAAACTTACCATAAAGCAACAGTAGGTTTAAGATCCTAGTGGGATATTCGCATGGAGACACATGCCAAGCCATATGTTTAGAATGAGTCTGGAGTTGGAAGAAGGCGGCAGGGCCAGAATTATAGATGCGGTAGTCATCAGCCTGTTTGTGACAATTCAAATCGTCTGGGGAAAGCGTAGCATGGAAAGAGACAAAGCATTAAGGAATACCTACAGTTAAAAGACGGAGAGGAGCAAGTTTTACAAGCAGACACATCAGGAGGACGCAATGTTATGATAGGCAAGGAAAGAGAGTTTTGAAAATGAGATGGTGTTTACGATGGTGTTGGTGAAAAATGTCAAATGGCCAGTGAGGATTAAGAAGAAGCATTTGAATTAGAAAATTAGGAGATGACCAACTGCCTACATAAAACCCCACTTTCACTTAGAACAGAAACTAGATTATGAGGAACAAATGATATGCCTGCCAGAAAATGAAGACAGTAATTATACACTTTTAAAGTTTTGCCTGTGAAGTGAAGGGAAGATGTAACATCATAGTATAAACAGAAAACAAGATTTACTGGTTTTTTTCTTTTTCAGGAGATTTGAGTATGTTTATAGCACTTTTAACTAAATAGGCTGACTACAAAATAGGTTGACTATCACACGTAATTACTTATTGAAATACCGTCCCAAGTTAAAGTGCAATGATTACGTCACATGCTTAAAAATTTAACAGAAGACTGGCATTATTTTCCAAAGAATCATGTCAGAGAACATGAATTGTAGGAACTGATTCATGAATAGTTGTCTTATTAGAGCAAATGAATCAGCAATGTTTAGCTTTAAGAGTCTGTTCCCTAACTTTTTATAATATCTTCATCTTTCATTAGCAAATACTTCATTAATACCTACTTCTGTTCGTATTTAACCATAACCAGACAGAAAGTCTTAGTAATGTCTGGGGACCAAAGAAAGATGAAAATTTGCAATCTGTATCTTCCTAACAGAGAATAATTTCAAATAACTTAAAAGCATGTTGTTCAGAAGTATTTACCAGAAGGAAATAATAGTAACTCTAGGCTATACAAGTCTATTTTCTTATTGGAATACCTGCGTTATTACTGCTATTTGTGCTATTTTAAAGCCAGACATTTTATTATTTTCACTGGGCCTTTCTTCTTTGTTAAAATCTACCTTCAACTTGGTTTCTTAGTAAGGACAGTGAAAGGCAATCTCCTGAGAGAGAGAAGATATTTTAAAAATACATATCCAATATGTCTCATATCCAGAATATTTAAGAACTCTTACAAACTGGTAAGAAAAAGAGAGACAACCTATTGGAAAAATGGGCACAAGAATTGAACAGACACTTCACAAAAGGATATCCAAAGGCCCAACAGATGTATGAAAACATGCACAGTTCATGAGTCGCCAGAGGAATGCAAATTAAAACCTCAGCGCAACCCCACCTCCCACTCACTCAGCAGAATGGCTACAATGAAAAAGACAGACAATATCAAGTATCGGTAAGCATGTGGAGAAACAGAACTCATATACTGCCTGTGGGAGTGCAAATTGGTAGGAGGACTTTGAAAAACTGTCTGGCGCTATATTCCGCTTCTAGGAATGTACCCAACAGCAGTGCTAACATATGCTCACCAAAACACAAACATAAGAACGCCTCAGCAGCACTATTTACAATAACCCCAAACTGGAAACAACCGTATCCATCAATCCTAGTATCCGGTAGAATGTAGAAATAGTGGTCTATCCATACAGTGAAAAATTACACATCAACGAGAATACATGAACGAGTGCTAAATGCAACGGGGTTCAATCTATATATTGAGTATAAAACACCATACACAAAAGTACATAAGTAGGATCCCAAGTGTCCAAAATTCAAAACCAAATAAAACTATTTTATGATGTTAGAAACCAGGATAGCAGTTACCCATGTGTGAAAGTAGTGACTGGAAGTGGGCATAAGAGGGCATCCGAGGAGTTCCCTGGTGGCCTAGGGGTTAGGATTCCAGGCTTTCACTACTGGGTGCCAGGGTTCAATCCCTGGTCAGGGCCTGAGATCCCACGAGCTGTTTGGTGCGGTCAAAAAAACTCTGGAGTGCGAGTAATGTTTTGTTTATTCTGGGTGCGGGCTGCACAGGAATGTCACAGGAATGTGACACTGGGAAAGCTGTACACTTAAGATCTGTGCACTTTTCTGTGTGTGGGTTGTATTTCAATTTTTAAAAAAGGTTTTAAAAATAACTAGATGTGCCTTCCTCTGACAATGGGTCATTCCTGAGCCTCCGTGGCCCCTGGGTTAGATGCATCAGCTTGGGGAGTGTGTACTCTATCCTCCCCTCTCTTAGCTGCACTTGTCAGGGTGTGTGTGGTTCCTAGTGTCCCCAGGTAGAGGACGAGGGCTGACTCTGTCCTGTTCAGTGCTGTCACACGATGCCCAGCCCATCGTAGAGGTTCGTGAAATGACTGTGGAAGGGATGGCTCCGTAGGCCTGTAACCCTAAGTAAAGCCCTGTTCTTGCTGAAACACTGTCACAAAGGCCATCAGAAGAGCAGAGGGAGAGGCTGCGACAGAGCAGAGAAGGACGCGAGAGCCTGGAAGAAAAAGAATCTACAGTTCAAGACCGAAGCCACCTGAACCAGGCAGGCTCCTCAAGCTCAAGGAGGGCTCCCTGCACGAACTTCTTGGCGACAGAGGTGACAGCTCTCTCTGGGGGCCTTTTCACCCGTTTCCGCGTTGTGGGTGCTACGAGCGGCCAGGTGAAGGGGCGCAGAGGGGACGGCGGTGAACCGGCCGGAGGTGCCGCAGGGAGGGGGCAAATCCGGGACCGATGACCGGGGACCGGGGACCGGGCCGCTAACGGGGCCGAACGCAGGGGTCCACTGCCCGCGGGAGTCCTGCCGGCCCAGCCGCCTGCCCGCCCCGCCCGCTCGCCTGCTCGCCCCTTCCGCGGGGCCCCGCCGCTCCCGCTCCCGCCCTCGCCTCCCCGAGCGCTCACCTGCGCCGGGGTGCGCGGGGCGCTACCTCGGTGCGGCCGGTGCGGGGCACGGGCTCCGAAGCCCGGCGGGCCGCTCGCCCACGGGAAGTGCAGCCGGCCGCCCGCTGTCCCGGAAGCGCCGAGACTCCCGGCCCCCGGCTCCTCCTCCGACCGCCGCTCCCACGCCCCAAGCCCGACCCGAGGGGGCGGCGGCCGGGCCCTCCGCGCCCGCTTCCCCGGGCTCGCAGGGAGGTTCGTGGGCATCTGCGCAGCTAAGGACCGGGCGGAAGCTTGGAGATAAGTCTTTCCTCCCGAGTTCCCCAAAACCCACCAGGAGAACCTGCAGCCTCGGCTGTGTTCTCTGTCGCGGACACAGAAAGAAACTCCTTACTTCATTCATGGAGTCTTCTCGACGCCTTGCCAGGGAAGCGTTTATACCTTTTTTCTTTTTAGGCAAGTGAGGAAGATGATGCCGGACTTTCCCAATGGCCACACACAGTCAGTGGTGAGGCGGAGAGGCCGGCGGCCTTGGCAGCCGTGAGGGCAGCCCCCGGGGCCGGGGCGCCTGGCACGCTCCCCTGAAGTTCATGGCCCAGCGGGTACGGCTCCGCGGGCACTAACGCCTGGCCGAGTGTGACGGGCAAACGGTGGCGAGGCCTGGCTTAGAGTGAAGGGACTTCTTAGCGTCCTCGGGATGTTGATGAGCGGCGTGAAGCACCCAGGCGGGGATACAGCACCTGGCATTTCCCAAGCTTGTTTCACCCCAGAGGGAATGTCAGTATCTTCCTGAGCAGTGTTCCTCGCATGCCGGTTTGGGAAACACGCCTACTGCTGTGCAGGTGAAATGCTGGAGCGTGGAGGTGGTTTAATAGGGCCGATCTAAGATTCATGATCTCCCTTTCAATCTGATTTCCTGCTTTTCTCACCAGCCAGCGAAAAGGAATTAGTGCTACTCCTGGGAGGGAGTGTGGTGTAAGGCCATACCGGGGGAGCTCAGGAGTCAGATGGCTGGGGTTCATATCCAGGGCTCATCACGTTAGAGGTGAGACCTTGGGGAAGTGCGGGGCTTGTCGAGGTTCACTTTCGTCATGGAAATGATATCTGGTTCCTAGTGTTGTGGGAAGGAGTAGATGAGATAAAGCCTGTCAGACAGCTAGCCTAGTGCCCAGGTGCTCAGAGTAAAAGGGTTCCTTTTACTCTGCATGGGGTATACCTCCATTTTCCCTGCCCTGTGCCTGTGCTCTGAGGTCCCCTCCACCCAAGGTGTCCTCTTTTCCCAACTCTGCTCTTCAAAAACCCCCGTCTTCTGACAAGGGTCATTTTTGCAGCTTATGCAGAACTTTTCTTAACCCTGCCCTTCCCACCTTCTTCACTGAGATCCCCTCTAGGACCTTAAGGTATTTGGAACTTGTGCTCAAGCAGCTTACCTCTGTTACAGTGAAAATTCCCTGAGGCCAGGGATCGATCTGGCTCCAGTGGAAGCAAAGAGGAACTCAGGTAAACACACTGAGAGCCAAGGATAGGACAAGCATAGGACAGCCAAGCTCAGTGCTGGGGCAAAGGTGAAGGCTAGGTCCCAGTGTCCCTCGCACAGGGAAGACAGGTGCAAGGGTAAGTGCTGTCCTGTAGCCTGAATAAAGCCCTGTGGGAGTGCAGAGGGTTCATTACCGCCTTCCTAACAAGCGCAGCATTTGTTGTCCTGGAGGAAGCAGCTTCTGGGGGAGGAGCCAGATGAAGGCCTTTTCCCTCCGGACCAGTAGATAGGGGCATCTGTGCTGAAGGAAGGGTGAGTGGATACTGGGCACCAAAGGAGGCTGCCTTACAGGGTTAACACGGACGCTGGGTTTAGCCAGCTTCCCTGGCCCCTGGCCCCTGGCAAGTTTCCTCTCTCTCAGCGTGAGTTCATTGAGTTCATTCCGCATTCAGGTGGCTCTTCCTCTTTTGCTTACCGAACTGGTCGTGGTTCTTCCCCACCCATCCTCACCCCCCAACTCAGGGGCTTCTACTGTTCCCAACTGATGATCGGGAGGTCCACCTCCATCTTTTATGTTTCATTCTTCTCCCCACAGGCCACTTAGGGAGGGAGTGGGCACTTTACTAGCTGTCTCTACTCCCACTCACTTCTCCCTCTGAACAAGTATCCACACTCAACCCCACTGGGTGCATTTCTCCCTGGGGCTGCCCTCCGTAAGGTCCCCATGGACCCTCTTGATACTGAATCCAGCCCTCATGTGTGTGTTTATACCACTGACACTTCCTCCCAGGCTCTGGAGACACCTCACTTTCTGGGCTTTTCTCCTGCCTCTGGCCACCTCTTCAGCGTCCTCATCTCTTAAATATGGCGGGAGCCCCTCCAGCTTCCCCCCGCCCCACACCAGTCCCCTATTCTTCTCCCCTCCCAGGGTGATGCCGTCGTTCTCCTTGACGCCCACATCTCCATCTACAGCCCACATCCCCCTCAGTGCAACCGTGAGTCAACCCCTATTAGATGTTTCTACCAGACGTCCTGTAGGCAGAGCCTTAACATGTCCCAAACTGTCCCACTCACTCTGTCCCTCACACTGCTCATCTCTGCGAAAGGCATGACATCCATCCAGTTGTCCAAGCCAGAACCCTGGAGTCTTACGTGACCCCATTTCTCGCTGCTAAGTTGCCTCTCGGGTCCGTGCGCCTCTTGCCGTGATGGTGCCGGCCTAGCTGTCTCTGCCACGTGGACTATAGTGACAGCCTGCTGTCTGGTCTCCTGCTTCGGCATCATTCTCTTCTCCACAAGGCAGGCAGGCTGATTTCTCTAAAAGAAGAATCTGATTATGTTGCTTCCCTATTGAAAGCCCTTCAGTGGCCCCTGTGCACAGAAAAGCCAAGGTCCACAGCTGGCTCTTCAGGCCCCGGCCCCGCTGTGCCCCTCACTACCTCTCCATGACCCAGCGGGGACACACCACCTGAGTCCCTTGAATTTTGCTAATTCTTGGCCCCAGGCCTTTGTATATGCTTTTCCCTCAGCCTGGGATCACCCTGCGTTCACTGTGTTAAACTGCTCATCCTTTAGGTTCAGCTCAGAGGTCACCTTCCCTGGGAACCTTCAGGGAGAAACATCCGGCTGGGGTGAGGCGTCTGTGTCCTGTGCTTTCTCCCAGCACCGCAGAGGCTGCGCTGTAGCTGACCCAGGGGCGAGGGGCCAGGCACAGGTGAGAACTCTCCAGGGAGAACACATGCCATGCTTTGCCTGCTGGTATATCTCTAATATGTAGCCCTGGGCCTGCCGAGAGTTGGAACTGAATACATAATGAATTGATGAATGAACACCTTCCTTCCCTCTACAGTCCCCCCCGGTCAGGAACTCAGGAAAAGGAGGCACTAACGTGCAAACCAGATGCCTAACACCCAGGATTTAAGAGCGCTCCTGTGCTTCTCCCAGCCCGCTATCAAAGGCAAGTGGGGTAACATGAGGTGAAAAGAGGAAGGGACAGAAGACTGAAAGGAAGGCGTTCATCACGTTTCTTGATCGATGAAAAGGTTAAGTAGACAAGTCCATAGACCTGGGTCGGGCTGCCCCAGAATGCTCCCTGCCTGGGCTCTGCCGACAGGGGCAGAGGCAGTCTTTCTGGGTCGGTCCCACGAAGGAGCCAGTCCTGGGCCACGGTGCTCAGGTCCTCCGAGGTGTTCTGTCCGGCTGGGCTCCTGGTGGGTGGCATCAGCCTGGGCCATGATCAGTCCTGGGGTCCCACCCCATCGTTCTCTGTCAGCCTGGGCCTTAGGCAGTGGTTGGCCCGCCTGCCCAGCCATACGGGGGCAGGATGGCCTGGACGAGAGGGGGGCGGAGGAGACCCTGGTGGTGCTGGGGAGCAATCTAGCAGTGAGGCGGTGTGAGCACGGGCCAGGGGCGGGGCTCAGATGATACAGTGCTCTTGGGCCTTCTCTCCCAAGTAAAAGCGGCTGAAGAGGAAGGGGCTCAGGTTGATGGTCTGGAAGTGGCCCTCCAGCATCACCTCTGCCACAGCCCGGCCCACGGCGGGGGCCTGCTGGAGCCCGTGGCCACTGAAGCCCGTCGCAAAGTACATGTTGACGACGAGGGGGTGAGGGCCCACCACGCCATTCTGGTCAAAGGTGTTGTAGTCGTAGTAGCCAGCCCAAGCGCGCCGCACCTGCGGGGCACAGGACGCGGTGCGTCGGGAGGGCTGCCCCGCGCTCCGCCCCACCCACTCCCGGCTGGGCTCGGCGCACGGTACCCTCCACCACCGCTGAGCGCGCTCACGGGACGGGTCCTGTGAGGCAGGGGCCCCAACGGGGCCCAGATGCTCTGGGGTCATCTGTCTCCATCCAGTTACCTTTAGAGTCTCAAAAGCTGGTACTCTCTGGGCCAGATGGGGCCACACCTTCTCCTGGAAGAAATCATGGTCCACTACCAGGTTCCCTGGGTCTGGTTCCTCCTCCTGGGGGCAGAGGTGGGGACAAGGCTTACGTTGCCCAGGACACACATCAGACCCAGGCCTCGCTGGCCTCTTTAATCTGTCCGCTTGGTAAGTGGTGGATGGGGGTAAGAGACCCCAAGTCAAAGCCAGAGGGGACCGTGACATCAGTACCAGCACTAGGCCCGCCAAAGAAGCCTGACTGCTCAGCGATACCCGGTTTCTGTCTTCTCCCCGGCACCCCGACCCCACAGAGCTCACCTCAGCGGGGCTACAGCCGCCCAGGTAGTTGTTGCTGAGTCCTTCCCGGCGGAAATAGGCTCCGCTGGGGTCTGCGACAAGCGGAGCCTCCAGGCCTGGTCCCTGGGGGCAGTGCCACAAGTACACATACCTGCCATGACCAGCGGCGTTAGAAGCGGCGAGAACAGCAACTCCCTTCCCCGACTCTCCTCTCACCCCCACCCGGCTCCACGGCCCTGGGCAAGTCACCTTTTCCTCGGCTCCACGGGCAGCTTGGTACCCTGAAGAGTACCAGACGGCCCCTTCCCAATGCCAGCCAGCTCTGCGATTCGCCCAGACCAGGCTCCCGCTGCATTGACCACTATGGAGCATTCCACGGGCTGGTACTCCTGGCTGTGGTCCACCTTCACCTATGGGCACCAGAGAAGGGGGTGGAGGGAGCAGTCCAGTTCTTCCTGAACCTCAGTTTACCCACACTGGAAGTGGGTAGCAGAAGATCAAAATAACAGCTGTTACGTTTCTCATTAGGTAAAGGAGACACCTAGGCTGGGAACTTACATGGACTTCATGGATCCTTTTCAAAGTCACCTTCTCCCCGATGGCGGTCTCCATGTGGTTAGATGAAGAGACGAAACCTGCATGAAAAAGGAAAGGAAATAAGCCCTTGAGGCCTCAAAGAGGAAGGAGATGGAGATTCCACTGGTTTCCTGAGGAAAGAAAGCTGGAAGGCTGGAAGCTTTCCCACAGACACTGAAGCAAAGAGACAGGGTAACCGGGATGAACTTGGCCGCACAGGACAGGAGGGTGCCAAAATCTTCAAGCAGATCACGAGTCACGGCCAAATGCAGTTAGGAGCCAGGGTCAGGATGCCCAGGACCAGTCCCCAGGGGAGAACCCCCTGTCCTGAGAAAGCACAGCCCTTGCTCAGCCTGTGCGTGAAGGTAAGACCCTGTCTGGGCTGGCGTCCTGGCTGGCAGAGGTCACAAGCAGTGGACATGGGGCCGCAGACTCACGTGTCACCTCTCCGTGGCAGAAAAGGACCCCCATGGACTGGACCTTTCGCCGAAGCCCCTGGAGCAGACACCAGGGGTCAAACCAACCTTCGTTCTCCAACCCTGTGCGGAGAACGAGGATGCGTGAAGGCGGGCTAGGACCCTCCTCTCCTGTTGTCTCTCCTGCACCCCTAAATCTTCTTTAGGGCTCGTAAGCTGGGGAGTCACATTGACCAACTGCACCAGAGTCAGATCCCGCGGAAGGACAGAGAGCCGGCCCGGCCCGGGAGAGGCCCTGCAGCCAGGAGGGAAGCGCTCCTCCTTGACTCGGCTGCAGGGTGCCGAGACTCCTAACCTGAGGCGCCCCTCAACCCCTGACGCCCTCTGCACGCAAGCCTCACCGTAAGATGCCAAAGCCACTCCCTCCGTGTTCATCCAGGGAAACTTCTTCCGAAGCTGCTCCGGAGACATCAGGCAAACTTTGGCTCCTTGCTGCCTGGAGAAATGTGTGGGTCTACGTATGTGTGCTGGGTGAGTGTCTGGGGGGAGAAGTATGGGCCCCAGCTCCACAAGTCACTCCTCTGCCCCCAACTCCCCACGTATCCTCCTTGCTTCCTGGAAAAGAGCAAGCTCCTAGTCAAGGCTCTTCAGCATCTGACCCCGTTTCCTTTATGACACCCTGGCCTCCCTTTGGCCACGCTAAACGCCTTATTACCCCCTAACTGTTCCTCGTGCTTTCACAACAGGGCGGGTCACTCTGTTCCCTCCACTCCTTCTGCCCAGGACAGCCTTCCCGTCCACCTCCTAGAACAATCCTGCTCACCAGCACAACTGTCTCCTTCTGGGACCTTCATGCCCAAAGACAGCATTGTATGCGCTAAAAGGACACACTCACAAGGCGAACTGCCTGGTTCAAGTCCCAGCGCCACCACTTACTAGCTCTGGGGGCCTCAGTTTTCTCACATGTAAAATGGGCATGTTCTGATGATTAAACAAGTTAACATTTATAATGCATTTAGGACGTGACCTGATGTCACTAGTGAAACTCGTAGAAGGTTCTGCTAAAGGGTCTCAGGCACAGAGATCAGGCTGCCTGCGCAGCCATATGGGGGCAGGATGGCCTGGACGAGAGGAGGGTGGAGGAGACCCTGGCACGGTGCTGGGGAGCAATCTAGCAGTGAGGAGGTGTGAACCCGGGCCGGGATTAGAGCCCAGGGTAACAGATGGGGCGTTGGGGCCCAGTGATGAGCTCACAGGCTCAGATGATAGTCCTGACTGACGGGTCATGAGACCCACAGCCTTTTACACGAGTCCCGGTATGGCCGGCAAAGCCTACGAGCTTAGCTCTCTGGCTCTTAGAGAAAACATTTGCAGATTTGCGGGCCCCTCCCCAGAGATCCTGACTTATTAGGAGGGATGTGTCCTGGGTGGTTCTCATCACCTGGGAATTTAGGAACCACTGCGGCAGTGCTTTGTCCGTGTCTGTGTTACAGCACTTAGCACAGGGCTTCGGAGGTCTGCCTGTGCGCGTCTTCCTGACAGACTGAGCTCCTAGGGAGCAGGGCCTGTTTCATTGGCTCCGTCACCCTGGCTCCTAAAGTGAGTCAGAGCCCACTGCGTGCGGGCAGCTGAGACGCAGCATGGCAGCCGTGCCGGGCGCCCACCTCTGCACTTTCACGTTGTTTTCCATGATCGTAGCCCCCTCCTCTGAAGCCAGAAAGAGGTAACCAGAGGGGTTGAACTGGAGGTCCAGGGGAGGGTCATCGACCACGGCCAGGTACTCCTGTGTGCAAAGAAAAGCTCCTCCAAGAAGCTGACTTCAAGAAGGGAGGGAGAGCTTTCCTGGCTTTCTCACCACAGCCCCCGGGCTCGGTGCCCCGACCCAGAGGGAAGCTCTCTCCGGGCACCGCCGCTGGGAAGAAAACCGGGGGTTCCAACCCCTAGCTGCCCATATGCTCGCCCAGCCAGCTGGGCTGCTCCCCTCTCTGGGCTAAAGGAGGGGTCAACACCCCACCCCCAAATCTCACAGCACATACATTGATGTTCCGGAGAAATTCGACCGAAAAGAGGGAGAGCTGGATGTTCTCAGGCAACGAGAACTGCTGACGAATCCCACCCACAGAAAGCACGGTGGAGGCCTGGGAATACTGTGGAAAGACAAGAGAAGGCGATGTGGGCCCTGTTCCGTGTGAGCAGAATACCGTACTGGAGGGTGAGAGTCACATACGCAAAGTTAATTTTTTTTTGGCCACGCTGCTGCTTGCGGGATCTTAGTTCCCTGACCAGGGATGGAACCTGGGCCACCTGCAGTGGAAGTGCGGAGTCTTAACCACTGGACTGCCAGGGAAGTCCCACGTGCCCAAAGTTAAAGGGGAGTCCTACTTGCAAGTTTATAATCTAAACTTGCAGAAACCTATATGCAAGTCAACCAGCAGCCCAACCAGGACAACAGCTATTAAAATCCTTATTAGAAGATACACAGAGCAGAGAGGCTCAGTCAGCTAAAAAGGGCTGGGCGCCGTCGTACAAAACGGTAATGGCCTGGAAGTGCAAGGCAGGAGACGGACGTGGAAAACAGAGGGATGTGGCCACGGGAGCAAGATTCGTGACTAGCTGGCAGTGCTAAACAGGAACAGTTAAAGAGCAGAAACCTCAGAAGTACTGTAACCTACAAGGGCGTCGTGACAGCTGTTTGTGTTAACCACAGCTCGAATGCAGGCCAGACCTCTGAGATCTCGAGACATACAACGTTGTGAAATTTGCTTCCCAAAGCAAAAACCTTATTGTCAAGGTCTCTGGTTTGAGGGAGGAAGAACATGTGGCTATTTCTCAACAAGGGCCAAAGCACAGTCCCTGCCCTTTGGCCCTGCAAACACTGAGGTCTTTCCTCTTCTCTCCTCCCCTCGAGTCCTTAAGAAAATACGGGTCTGCACCCCACTCCTGACTCTGCCCCACCCCAGACCTCACCGTGTGGTCCCGCTCCACCACCAGCACCCGAATGGCACCTTGCCGCTTCTCCAGCCTCTTCAGCCAATAGGCTACGGACAGGCCAAGCACCCCACCGCCAACAATCACCACATCGGAGTGTTCAGGGGGCAGGTGGCTGGTGTCACATAGCGGACTCCAGGCCCCTCCAGGAAGGACGGACTGGATCTTCTTCTTAATCTCCGACACCTTTCCATGCCAGTCTGTGGGATACAGTTATGGTCAAAGAGGGCCATACATCTCCTTTCCAGGAGGTGGAGGGGGGTGTGTGTTAGAGGATGGGCACAGGAAAAGGTGGGCTAAACGGAACACCGAGTGTTCAGTCCTCACTGCCATTCCTTCTCACGAGGTCAACTCGCACCCAGCAGCACTCCACAGCTTGGCTTCATGTTCTCTACACCAGAGTCTCACTTCCTTTGAGTGCATTATACCCAGCACTGCAAGATTCAACTTCCTAAAACCGACACTCTCTATTCTCTCCACTGGCTAGGGGACTTACACGTATTTCTCTCCTGTGCAGACCTCTCTCTCCCCTGAGGCCAGGCTCCTGGACCAAGAGATCCCGGCACACCTAGAGCCGCACTGCCCTCTGAAGCACGGACCTCTGAGTGGCACCTTATCCTGGATATCCATCGCCAGCAGCAAACCTACATTCATGTTGTCTGTTATCAAGTCCTGACGACTGTGCCTCTTAAATATCTCCCCAATCTGTCCCCTTTTTTCCCCATCTCTACCACCACTGCCCTAGACCAAACCACGATGTCTCTCCCACCTAAACCGTTAAAAGCTCCTGTTTCCACTCATTCCCCTCTTGTCTAACCCCCCAACTTCTTTTCTATATCACGGCTAGAATGATCTCTTCTAAACACTAATTTAATCACACACTCTCTTGCTTAAAACCCTCCAGTGGGTTTCCATTACCCTAAGGATAAAAGTCCAAAATCTTTCACGTGGCCTGCGAGACACTGCATGATCTGGCTCCTGTTTGCCCTGTCCTCCCCGAACGCTCCAGCCTCAGCCCCTTCATTCCCGCCACGGGGGATCCACACAGGTGTTCTCCCTGCTTTGAAACTCTGTGCCCACTTCTTTGCCCAGCTAACTCCTTGCTTCCTTTAGATCTCAGCTCAGTTATCATTTTCTCAGGGATGACTTCTTTCCTGACCCCCTAGACTGTGCCAAGTTCTCCTGTCATGCTATCTCATAGGTGCATGAACCACTCTTTTGCAGCATGCAACACACTTGCAACTTTGAGTTTATCTGTGATTGCTTCATGCTGTACTATGTACTATGTACTAGATTCTCCATAGAATCTCCAGTCTAGAACAGTACCTGGCACATCCTAAGTGCTCAATAAATGTCTTGAATACATGAATCCTTTTGTCTTTCACACCTAACTCATGAATCTCCAAGTCTTCTCTCACTGTCTCCATTCAAAGTTCAAACTCTTCTCTGCATTCGAATCCTTCTTTGATCTGGACTTAACCTTACCTGTCCTGAGTACATTTCATACTACTACTCAAACTCTCTATCTGGATGGCCTTTGCTGATTCCTTGCACAAGAACAATACTTTTCTCCTCCTAACCTTTGCTCAGTTCCCCAGAACCTGGAACTCATGCTTTCCTTGAGCCAGTAAACATCATCTTTCAAGGCTGATCTCCGTTCCCACCTGTTCCATGTACTGCTATAATTACACTAGCTATTGGCACTGGCAGTGCAGGGTATCCTCCGAGTTGGGTTCTCTCCAGTCTTGAACCGGTCTACTAAAGCCTTCCCTCTCCAGCTACACTTCAGGCACCTGCAGGACATATATCGAATCCTCTCTTTCTCTTCTTTCCTCCTTCACGGCCACAACACTAAGCACAGCATCCTGCACGCGAGCAGGATTTCACGCACTTCTGCGCCACCAATGAATCTGCCTGGCTGCTATTCTGGTGGTAAGTTCAGGCACAGAAGGATCTGGGATATGTCACCTGAGAAGGGCAACCGTGGGATCCATACCCCTGTCCAGGCTCTACAAGCTCCGGCAGGCAAGGTTACCTCCTGCTCCCAGCGACCCACTGTCTTCCCAACGCGGACCGGGACCTCGAGTCCTGAAGGTCACATCGCTGGAGACTGGGAACACCCCAGAACCACGATACCCTCCGCTGCCCTCAGCTTTACCCAGAGTAGAGCCTTCTCTGTGTGCGCCTAGCCCCCGGCCCAAGAGGCCCGGGCCCAAGCCGAGCCGCAGCGCCCTCCGAATCATGGCCCTGGGGCTCTCGGCAGCTAGAATTGGGGCGCCCTACCCCGGCAAGGTCCCAGCCCGTCGTCACTGCTACGCGTCGCCTGCAGTTCATTCGAGCGCGCCCATTGGCCAGCGGCCCCTGCGGGCCCCACCCCTCCACCCTATAGGCGGCCGTACTGTCCCTTAACTGCCTGAGAGCCCCGCCCAGGCCCGCCCCCACCCGCCATTGGCGTGCCCGGCGTTACGTCAGACCTACGCGTCCGCTGGCCGAGCTGGGGAGGGACCCAGGGTACTGCGCTAAACGGAAGTGCGGCTGAGCAGGTTTCCGGGGCCGCTGGTGTGACGTGTCCCGCGCTTGGCGCAGCAGGAAGCGGGGGCGATCGCGGCCTGAGTTCCCGGCGCCGGCCCCGGCTCTTTTCCCGCTGCCGCCATGCTCGACTTCTTCACCATTTTCTCCAAAGGCGGGCTAGTGCTCTGGTGCTTCCAGGGCGTGAGCGACTCATGCACCGGGCCAGTTAACGCGTTGATTCGTTCCGTGTTGCTGCAGGTACTGCCCCCGCGGGATCAGAACTCTGGGCTCGTCCCCCTGACCCGGTCCCTAGTCCCCCCTCGACTGATCCCGCGCCTCCCTCCCACCCCGTCGGCCCACCTCAAACCGGCCACTCACTCGTAACTGTGACTCCACTTTTTTCTCCCGCCCCCATCAGACCATCCCGCAACTTTGCGCTGTCCCCTCCCCCTTCTCTTTCTGGGACTCTGGCCGGAATCCGTAGTCTATTGAGACTTAGCGTCGTTCCCTCCATTCGCCCCCAGCAGCTTGGTTTTCTGTTGTTTCGAAGGCCGGGTGAGATAATGGCTGGACAAACGGCCTTTAAGAACTGTAGATAGTGTACAGCTGCTAGTAAGTCTGATTGTTTATATGAGATGAGGACTCCTTCCCATCTGGCTCGCACGTGTCCTCCCCTCCCACCTCTTTGCCCCTTTCCCCCAAGCTCGGTGTCTCCTTTTCTCGCAGGAGGAATGCTGAAGAGCAGCTCCCCTGAATCTTCTTGCCCTGGGGACAGGTTTGAGTTTGGGGGAGTGTCTAGTTCTTCTCCAAAGGCAATCCTGGAGAGGCCCAAGTCTACGTGTTGGGACAGTCTGAACTCTGAGACATACTTTTTTTCCAGGAAAGGGGAGGTAACAACTCCTTCACCCATGAGGCACTCACGCTCAAGTATAAACTGGACAACCAGTTTGAGCTGGTGTTTGTGGTAAGTGGGGGTATTTTAGAGGGGCAATGATTATAGTCACCACGGAGTCCCGATTATTCAGAAAACCCTGATTAATTGCACCCAGTGTTTACGATGAAGTAACTGAGAAGACACGGAGGGTGGAGGGGGAAAGGGGAGAAGCTCTCGGGCCCAGTCAGAGGGCTTGGCTGCTCCTAGGTCAGGGAAACCTGCCAGGTGGCCGAGCCAGTCTCTGAAGGGCTAGGCTGAGTTGGCTTCCCTCTGTTCTGGGCTGGCATGTGAGCAGATCTCTTGGCTCTGTTTCTTTCCCTAAACAGGTAGGTTTTCAGAAGATCCTAACACTGACGTACGTAGACAAGTTGATAGACGACGTGCACCGGCTGTTTCGTGACAAGTACCGCACTGAGATCCAACAGCAAAGTGCCTTAAGTCTACTGAATGGCACTTTTGATTTCCAGAATGACTTTCTGCGGCTTCTTCGGTGAGAGGCCTCCCCTCTCCAAAATAGTCTCTGTGACTTGAGCTTCCTTCCTTCCCAAGGGCGGGTGGACGGCAGTATGTTGTGGATTGAAAGGCACTCCTGAGTTTGCTGCTCCGTTCTGGTTGTCCTCTGGGTGTGAGGGCCCTTCTCCTGCATTTGGACTGTTCCCTTTTCTCTTTAGTGAAGCGGAGGAGAGCAGTAAGGTCCGTGCTCCCACAACCATGAAGAAATTTGAAGATTCTGAAAAGGCCAAGAAACCTGTGAGGTCCATGATTGAGACACGGGGTGAAAAGCCTAAGGAAAAAGCCAAGAACAGCAAAAAAAACAAGGGGGCCAAGAAGGAAGGTGAGTTTGAACTTGGACACCTGGGGGCATGAGAAGTCGTTAAGATGGGCTGGAGTGGTTTCCCGCCCTTCCCTTGCTCCGGTGCCCACCACCCTCACCGTCGTCCCCGGTCCTCGCGATCCCCTAGATGTTTGTTCCTAGTTTTGTCTTAATGATTTGGAAGGCTTTTCCCTATTTGTCTGTTTTGTTGGAATTTGGTCTTTTTTTCCCCAGTGAGTTTTCTCCTTGACAGGTTCTGATGGCCCTTTGGCTACCAGCAAAGCAGTCCCTGCAGAAAAGTCAGGTCTCCCAGTGGGGCCTGAGAACGGGATAGAACTTTCCAAAGAGGAACTGATCCGCAGGAAGCGAGAAGAGTTCATTCAGAAGCATGGGAGGGGTATGGAGAAGTCCAGGTGAGCATTCCAGCTTTTGCCATACGTACTGCTATCTAGACACGTTGGGGGCGAGGGAGTCCTTGTCTCTGGGGTGGATGTTTCCTCTCCTGCTTCTTCATCGGAACCCTTTGTGCTGTAACCCTTTGCAGCAAGTCCAGTAAGTCAGATGCTCCCAAGGAGAAGGGCAAAAAAGCGCCCCGGGTGTGGGCACTGGGTGGCTCTGTCAACAAGGAAGTCCTGGACTATAGCGCTCCTACCGCCAATGGGGCCCCCGAGGGCGCCCCGCCCGAGGACATCAACTTGGTAAGAGGCAGCAGGGCCAGAGTGAAGGCCAATGTTAATAAGAACTGGGGGAGGAAGGAGAGATGAGGAGGGCAGTACTCTTGAGTCCTTGGCGCGAGGGGTGAGTTACATTTGGAGCTTCCTGAATCGAAGAGGTGGAGCAGTGTAGACAGGGTAAATCCAGGCTTTCCCCCCCACAGCCCATCGTGTTCTTGATCCCATCTCCTTCTTTTCCGCATACCCTCCAGATTCGAGGGACTGGGTCTGGGAGGCAGCTTCAGGATCTGGACTGCAGCAGCTCAGATGACGAAGGGGCCGCTCAAAACTCCACCAAACCTAGGTAGGAGATCCGAGGTGGTGGCTGGTGGGTGTGGCTCCAGAACTGAGGAGACGTGACCGCTGCCTGCTGGCCACATGTGCATCTGTAACCTTCTGTGCCTGCAGTGCTACCAAGGGGACTCTGGGTGGCATGTTTGGGATGCTGAAGGGCCTTGTGGGTTCCAAGAGCTTGAGTCGTGAAGACATGGAATCTGTGCTGGACAAGATGCGTGACCATCTCATTGGTGAGTCAGGAACGGGTGGACTCGTGTTTCTGGGGTAGGGACGGTGGGGGGCAGAATGGCTGTACCATAGGGGTTGTTCACTGCTGCTGGAGCACTCATACCACGCCTTTCCCCCTCTTCTCAGCTAAGAACGTGGCAGCAGACATTGCGGTCCAACTCTGTGAATCTGTTGCGAACAAGCTGGAAGGGAAGGTGATGGGGACGTTCAGCAGTAAGTATCTCCCTGGACCTGGAAATGCTTGGGTGGGCGTCACACACCCCAGGAGGCCACCGCGTCCACCTCCGTTCTTACTAGGTGCGTGACTTTTGACAAATCCCATAACATAAATTTCTATTTCGTAACTTGGACTTTGGGTGTCGATGAGCTCTAAATTAGGACTAAAATGAACGAATACTTGTAAAGTGCCTAGGATTCCTGGGCAGGCTCCTAGTTCCTTTAGCTCAGAAAGGGGCTGGGCATTCCTGGAGCACGTGACTTGGGCTTCACTGATACACCTCTGCCCCCACCTCAGCGGTGACTTCCACCGTCAAGCTAGCTCTCCAGGAGTCCCTGGTGCAGATTCTGCAGCCGCAGCGCCGTGTGGACATGCTCCGGGACATCATGGATGCCCAGCGTCATCAGCGCCCTTACGTGGTCACCTTCTGTGGTGTGAATGGCGTGGGGAAATCTACTAACCTTGCCAAGGTCGGTGCAGTTCCGCAGCCCGTCTCTGACATCATTTCTTCACGCTGCATTTCCTGGCACCTCTGGGTCTAGGTGACAGTTTTCTTTGCCTCTTTTGCAGATTTCCTTCTGGCTGTTAGAGAATGGCTTCAGTGTCCTCATTGCTGCCTGTGATACATTCCGTGCTGGGGCTGTGGAGCAGCTGCGGACACACACCCGACGTCTGCGTGCCCTGCACCCCCCCGAGAATCACGGCGGCCGCGCCATGGTGCAGTTGTTTGAGAAGGGCTACGGCAAGGACGCTGCTGGCATCGCCATGGAAGCCATTGCCTTTGGTACAGTGCACAGAAAGCTGGGGGGCTTGTCTGGGCCCCTTTTCTCCTTGGGTTCTCTTGGAACTTGCAGAGGACCGGGGTTACCCTACCACCAGCTTTCTGCGCGGTAACAGGTCAGGATTAGTGACATGCCGTGATCTGCTTTGGGGTAGTAAGTGTAGTTGCAGGCAAACCTAGTATATTTGTTTATCTCTATTTGGTCACCTTTACCTACTGCCACCCTTTTCCTAAATATGCTTGATGGCCGAGTATGGGAATTTTTTCTTACACTACCTTGTAACCTAAGGAAATAAACAGGTAGACTTCTAATATGGCCAGTTTGGGACTTCCTGAGAGGAAAGCTGGAAACGTGACAGTCCAGGAGTTTTGACTTGACCACTTTTTTTCTCTCTAGCACGTAACCAAGGCTTTGATGTGGTGCTGGTGGACACAGCTGGCCGCATGCAGGACAATGCCCCTCTGATGACTGCCCTGGCCAAGCTCATTACTGTCAACACACCCGACTTGGTGCTGTTTGTGGGGGAGGCCTTAGTAGGCAATGAGGCCGTGGACCAGCTGGTGAGGGCTAGGGCTTGGTTCTCTTTCCAACCTCAGCTCTGGCCACTTGAGGTGCATCTTATACTTAACGTCATGTTCCTCCTTTCCAGGTCAAGTTCAACAGGGCCTTGGCTGACCATTCTATGGCCCAGACACCTCGGCTCATTGATGGCATTGTCCTTACCAAATTTGATACCATCGATGACAAGGTAAATATGGACGACACAGGGCAGAGTGGGACTGGGAGAGGGGAATGGCCATCCTTCACAAGGGAGCAGAGGCTCTAAGGGCACACTGGCTCCAAAGCCTCCTGTTGCTTAGGGGGTGAAAAGGAGTGGCCTGGAGTTGACTGGGTATCCCCTTTCTCTGCTTCAGGTGGGAGCTGCTATTTCTATGACCTATATCACAAGCAAACCCATCGTCTTTGTGGGCACCGGCCAGACCTACTGTGACCTACGCAGTCTCAACGCCAAGGCCGTGGTGGCTGCCCTCATGAAGGCTTAACGTGGCTCTTGGCCAATACCAAATCACCGCTTCCCCCCAAAGCCCCCATCCCTGTATCAAGAATGTGCTTTAGAGTATGTGAGCAACTTGTCTTCAGTGTAGTTCAAAGGCAGAGTGAGGGAGCTCCAGGCAAGGGCTTGCAGCCCCTCCTAACCCCACTCCCTGTTCAGCCCAGCCTCCCTCTGCGAGGAGGGCCTAATCATGTTACAGTCACTGCCCATTACCTGCCCCCAGCCCCATGCTCCTCCCCCTTCCTACTCACTCAGGCATCCCTTTTCACTCTGCCTACAGACTCGGTCTCATTACAGCTTTGACCAATGGTTAGAAGATCCAGCACCAGAGCTTTGCTAGTTAAGTGTGGTCATGGGGACGTCCGAGCATCATCCCCTGCTCCATTAGATAAAGAGACTTCCAGAGCCAGCTCTGGGTCTTGAGTGGCACCTCCCCCTAGGATATACACAGCTTTCAGGTCCCTGGGGCCAGGACGACACCCCCACACTGTGGCAGTGTATGGCCTGTTCTTAATTGCTGCTGATTCCAGGATGACCCCTGGCCCCGTTTTCCCGAAGCATCAGCTAGGCCACAGTGATGTGTTACAGATGAGTGAAAGAGGAGTCCCTGCTCCCCTCAGAGATGAAGGGAGCCGAGCTGCAGTGCTGCACTGGGCTTCTCAGCCTCCAAGATCTCCTCCCACTTTCAGAATCCAGACATAACTTTGCATGTTCCCCTTCCCGGGAGAAAACCAACTGTCAGAAGGGGAGACACACTGCCCCCTGCCCCTTCTTCACCTGGGATGGATCCTGGCTTCTCCTCATCCTCTACAGTGCCTGGTAGACAAGTGCTACGTTGAATACAGACCTTGTTAAGACTTGTCCTGTAGCTTGGTATTACAGATGTGCTCTTAGTGCAATAAGGTGAAGGCTGTCTGCCCAGAGAAATACATAATTTATATAAGAAAATAAATTTCATAAATAAATTGCCTTTTAGGTCTTGGAGTTATTTTACAGGAGGATTCAAAACTAAAATCCTACATCACACTGTAGTTCTAGGATTTATGGTAAGAAGGGAAACAGGAATTGATAATGCTGAGGAATCAGGTAAAAATAAGTAGTTGTCCCAAGAATGAGGTCACCTTCCCCCAAGGTGAAAGAAGAGAACTTTTAAAATTTAAATTCGGCTTGTATCTTTGCAGGTTAGGAGTTTTCTAAAGTGACTCAAAGTAGAGCTGGGGCCCTGGGAAGTAAATGAACAAGCTTTTAATACAACTCAATTATGTAAAAGACTGTACACTGTAAAAGATCTAGAAAACTAGAGCTTCAAGCCATGTTTTAAAAATGCCATTAAGCTTAACTGAAAAACCAAGTATAGAGTACAAAACTGCAACAAGGGCCGCGGCGATCCCATGGCATCTAGATCCCGAGTTCTTCATGCGGAGCTGTGGCCACGGTCGGTAGAGATGTCCCGTGGATCTGCTGTGTGGACATAGGCCTGTCCAGCCTGGGGGTGGGGCGGGGCGGCCTCCGGGTCCCTTGTCACTTGGGTATTGAACTGGAACAGGCCGCAGAGGATTAGGAAGCAGCCGGCACGGCACGAAGGGGTAAGCTGCAACACCCGCCCACTAACCCCGGCCTTCAACCTCTGCGTTCTGGTAGTTCCTAGGAGCTGTTTTGGGTTCTTGTGAGTTTACTTGTTAAACACTGTCCACGGTAGGCCCTTACAGCTTGGGCTAATGGTGGTGATTCCTCTAGCCCTCTCATGTACTACAGTCTGTGGAGAGAGAAGGGAGAGAGTTAAGTGAAGTTTCACAAAACAGGTTTACACATCTAAAGCTGCAGAAATTTAAGTCAAGCTTAACCCTTCAGAAGACAAGACACAAGATACTAGGAAACTTGTAACAGACTTGGTGGGAAAATACAGACGCTTTAATAGGTAGGAGAGGTTCTCCAAGGTCTTAACTAAGTTCTGGGAAAGCATTTTCTGCTGACAAACTGACAAATAGTAGAACAGGAAACAGTATACCTCTCATTTCACTGTGTGCTGTCGATGAGCCATTTAGCTGGCCTTCTGAGCCATTTAGCTGGCCTTCTCTTACCGTCCCTGCTAAACAGAACATACACCAGTATCAGGTATTTGGCTGAAAAGCTAAAACTATTAATAATAGAAAAGCAACCAACTAAAGGGAGATGAAAGTACATGGTCTGACTAAGAAGGATGACATTATTTAGGAATGCACACATTAGGCAGGACAGTAAACCAGTTAGTCTTCACACTGTTGTATTAAACAACAGGGAAGTAGTGAGGTCCCTGAGTACACGGACATTACTTGTGAACAAAACAAGTGTGCTTGCTGTCCCTAACTAGTCCAGAAGGCCAAGTTTAGGTAAAAAAAACTACTCCAGCTGGGGTCAGGAAGCAGCGTGCAAGGAGGCAGATTCAACCAAGTACAAGAGTGAAAAGGAAGCGTGCAAGGGGGCAAATTCAACCAAGTAGAAGAGTGAAAAGTAGCAGACACGCCCACGGTATAAAATGGGTTTAGAGCTGTGCCGTCCCACTGGCCACATGTGCTGTTTAGTTTTAAATTAAATTAAAAATTCTGTTCCTCAGGGAACTCCCTAGTGGTCCAGTGGTTAGGACTCCAAGCTTCCACTGCAGGGACCTGGGTTCAATCCCTGGGTGGGGGACTAAGATCCCGCAAGCCAAGTGGTGCGGCCAGGAGAAAAAAAAAAATTCTGTTCCTCAGTCACACTAACCACACTTCAAATGCTCAACGGTCACATGCGGCTTGTGGATACAGCACTGGACAGAGAAGATTACAGAATATTTCTATCATTGCAGAAAATTCTATTGGACAGCACTGGGATAGATAATATATAGGAAGAGGTTTAAATCTGAACACACGGGAGGAAAGAATAGCCATCAGAAACATGGCCAATTAGAATATAAACAAAAGACAGCACCCAAACACACAAACTGGTATTCCTCTCTTGGAAAGCACTTGAGCAGTATTTATCAACCACTAAAATGTTCATGCCCTTTGACCTAGTAATTACACTGAGAACCCATCCTACTGGCAAAAGGAAAAACTGTACCATTCATTACAACAGTGCTTACAATAGAAAAAACTAGATACTGCCTAACATAGGGGAATAATTAGGTAACTGTGACATCCACACTGGATTATAACACAGTCATTAAAAACACTGGTTATGGGCATTTTTTACAGAACCAGAACAAAAAATCTTAAAATTTGTATGGAGACACAAAAGACCCCGAATAGCCAAAGCAGTCTTGAGGGAAAAAAAAAGAGCTGGAGGAATCAGACTCCCTGACTTCAGACTATACTACAAAGCTACAGTAATCAAGACAATATGGTACTGGCACAAAAACAGAAATACAGATCAATGGAACAGGATAGAAAACCCAGAGATAAACCCACGCACCTGTGGTTAACTAATCTATGACAAGGGAGGCAAGGATATACAGTGGAGAAAAGACAGTCTCTTCAATAAGTGGTGCTGGGAAACCTGGACAGCTACATGTAAAAGAACGAAATTAGAACACTCCCTAACACCATACACAAAAATAAACTCAAAATGGATTAGAGACCTAAATGTAAGACCGGACACTATAAAACTCTCAGAGGAAAACATAGGAAGAACACTCTTTGACATAAATCACAGCAAGGTATTTTTTGATTCAGCTCCTAGAGTAATGGAAATAAAAACAAAAATAAATGGGACCTAATGAAACTTAAAAGCTTTTGCACAGCAAAGGAAACTACGAACAAGACGAAAAGACAACCCTCAGAATGAGAGAAAATATTTGCACATGAATCAACGGACAAAGGATTAATCTCCAAAATATATAAACAGCTCATGCAGCTCAATATTAAAAAAACAAACAACCCAATCCAAAAATGGGCAGAAGACCTAAATAGACATTTCTCCAGAGAAGACATACAGATGGCCAAGAAGCACATGAAAAGCTGCTCAACATCACTAATCAGAGAAATGCAAATCAAAACTACAATGAGGTATCACCTCACACCGGTTAGAATGGGCATCATCAGAAAATCTACAAACGACAAATGCTGGAGAGGGTGTGGAGAAAAGGGAACCCTCTTGCACTGTTGGTGAGAATGTAAATTGATACAGCCACTATGGAGAACAGTATGGAGGTTCCTTAAAAAACTAAAAATAGAATTACCATATGACCCAGCAATCCCACTACTGGGCATATACGCAGAGAAAACCATAATTCAAAAAGACACATGCACCCCTATGTCCACTGCAGCACTATTTACAATAGCCAGGTCATGGAAGCAACCTAAATGCCCATCGACAGACGAATGGATAAAGAAGATGTGGTACATATATACAATGGAGTATTATTACTCAGCCATAAAAAGGAGCGAAATTGGGTCATTTGTAGAGACGTGGATGGATCTAGAGACTGTCATACAGAGTGAAGTAAGTCAGAAAGAGAAAAACAAATATCGTATATTAACACATGTATGTGTAACCTAGAAAAACGGTCCAGATGAACCAGTTTTCAGGGCAGAAACAGACACAAAGATGTAGAGAACAAACATATGGACACCAAGGGGGGAAAGCCGCGGGGGGTGGTGGTGGGATGAATTGGGAGATTGGGATTGACACATCTACACTAATATGTATAAAATAGATAACTAATAAGAACCTGCTGTATAAAAAATAAATAAAATAAAATTCAAAATAAATAAAAGGTTACATTTTAAATTTAAAAAAAAAGGTCCATATGAAAAGAAATCTAAAAAAAAATACTGGTTATGAAGACCGCAGCCATGTGGGAAAATGTATGATGTATCACTGAATAAAAAAAAGGACCGGGGGCTTCCCTGGTGGCGCAGTGGTTAAGAATCCGCCTGCCAATGCAGGGAACATGGGTTCAAGCCCTGGTCCGGGAAGATCCCACATGCCGCGAGCAACTAAGCCCATGCACCACAACTACTGAGCCAGTGCTCTAGAGCCCACGAGCCACAACTACTGAAGCCCACGTTCCTAGAGCCCATGCTCTGCAACAAGAGAAGCCACCACAATAAGAAGCCCGCGCACTGCAACGAAGAGTAGCCCCTGCTCGCCACAATTGGAGAAAGCCCACACGCAGCAACAAAGACCTAATGCAGCCAAAAATAAGTTAATTAATTAAAAGAAAAAAAGTACCAGGAGTGTATGTGTACTTTGTTTACAGCCATGAAGAAATGCACAAGGAAAACTTACCTGAAATATACCAAAGTAACTGCTTCTATTACAGTAATGAATTATAAAAGAATTATTTTCCTTTCCCCATTACTTGGTTTTTCTGAAATAAATGTACCGGGATCCTACAGAATCTTCTGAACCCAAGTAATTCTCACTACGCAAAAGCGAGTACACAGCACAAAGCAAGGCACACAGCAAGAGGCCAGGGTTAAAAAAAGAAAACATCAGCAAAAGACCTCGGACCTCTCATCGGTACTTATCTATAGAGAATCAAAACATAACCACGGATGGAAGGTAAGCTTGACCGGTCTCAAAACAAAAAAGTGTTTTTAACCTAAAACCGCTCTGCTAGATTTTAGATCACAAACTTAGCTGACCATTCTAATAAAGCCTCTGGCCACACTGAAAATCCTTGATTTTTAACAATTCACAATACCTTAATGAGTGATAACTTTGAGAAGAGCTGCTCTGTTAGGAAGCCCATGCAGCTAATGAAAGAGTCTGTGCTGCTCCACAATACTTCTGATGGTTTTTGTCAAGAAAAGACACAGTGTAAGAGGAACAGCTGTCCAGCAGGATTTTGTTCTTTTCCACCCTAGCATCTTCCCCGGGTGGAATAGCTCAGAACGCAGATCAAAAGAAATAAGTAGAGCTTGGCTATGTACTCCTTGCCCAGTGGAAAAAGCCTACTGAGAGTCCTATCTGTGGGCAAACAGCAGAAGAATCTGGAACACTGCAGGACAGCAGAAAACATACCCGCAAGAAAGAATAGCAAATTGTTTTCACAAAAGAGATAAACCAGAAGATTTGTCTTTTTAAGGGTTTTTTAAAAAAGTCTTCTGGAAAAAGGGTAGACCTAGTTTTCAGCGTTCAGTTATGGTGATGCCTTTTACAGACCTTGTTCCATCGAAACACAGCCATGGATAATAAGAGCTTATGGAATTTCTCATCACAGGAGAATTCCACTTGAAGCAATCTGATTCAGAAGAGAAACCTGGGATTGATTATTGGGTATAGGACAATTAAATCAATCTATTAATCTACTAATAGACTAATAAATTAATTAATAGATCAATTTAATCTACTAAATTACCTGTACCTTAACAGGCTCCCTAACATGTATTCAGATTGACAATGAAAATGAATACTGGCACATGACTTTTCAAGAACATATTCTACATACAGCAGGAAAGTTCCTTTGGAACTGTGTGGTGAGTCAGAATGGCCATACCCTGAGGCCCGGCTTTATTCAAACTGAGATTTTAAAAAGCATTCTCCAATTTAGCTGTACCAAAAGGTTTTGCATTTTGTAGATTAACTGAGAACTTGCCTGGAGCCATTAATAAACTGAACCTTTTATCCCCATTTGGCTTTCCTGTTAGAACCTGGAGGTAAAATGTCAAGTGAGTGGTACCCCTAACCTCTGACTTTAATTCCACCATAACAGTTTCCAAATAGCATTTTCAAAGTGTGTTTTTTATTTTTCTGTTTATAAAGACAACGCATAATCATAGAAAATGCTAACATAGAAACAAAATATTAAAAAAAACACATTAAATCCTACTTCATAGAGATAACCACAGTTAATTTAGTAAACTTCATTCCAGATATTTCTCATACAAGCATACAAAAATAGACTATATCTACAATTTTGTATGCCAGGGACTGACCATGGTGGCATTTTACAACCGTTTTTTTTTTTTTTTTTTTTTTTGTCACTCACAGTATTATATCTCTGACATTATTTTGGCCAGTAAAAGCATTTTTTCTTTTATGGCTTCTTATGTATTTCATCAATTAATAAATGGTGTATTTATAGAATCCCCCATTTTCTGGAACATTTTAGATTGCTTCCAATTTTTGCCATTTATCGACAACACTGATTACATCCCTACACTTGTATCTTTGTGCAACTGTGTAGTATAATTGTGCAAGTATCCCGTGATCTCCTTAGGAGAAACTTCTCCTGAGATAAATTGTATCAAGTGGGATTTCTGGGTCAAAGGTTTTAAACTTCTGAACATATTCCAAATTTCCCCTTCAGAAAAGTTGTACTAACTTTACCTTCTCACCAATACTACATGAATGTATTCCTTTCCTCACGGCCTTAGGAGAAACTTCTCCTAAGATAAACTGTATCAAGTGGGATTTCTGGGTCAAAGGTTTTTTTTTTTTTTTTTTTGTGGTATGTGGGTCTCTCACTGCTGTGGCCTCTCCCGTTGCGGAGCACAGGCTCCGGACATGCAGGCTCAGTGGCCATGGCTCACGGGCCCAGCCGCTCCACGGCATGTGGGATCTTCCCGAACCGGGGCACGAACCCGTGTCCCCTGCATCGGCAGGCGGACTCCCAACAACTGCGCCACCAGGGAAGCCCTGGGTCAAAGGTTTTAAACGTCGGAACATATTCCAAATTTCCCCTTCAGAAAAGTTGTACTAACTTTATCTTCTCACCAATACTACATGAATGTATTTATTCCTTTCCTCACGGCCTTAGCCGAAAGGGAGTTATCATTCTTCTCTATTTTGAAATCTAAATTCTAATTGCATTTCGCTGATTAATCTGAAGACTAACCGCCATCTCCCTTCATAATCTGGTTAGGATTATATTCCTCATCTTGGTGATGACTTTACCCACCACAAACACATAAGAGGCTGAAGAGCGGTTGCCCTCCGACCCCTCTCAGTCTCAAAACGCATCTTACCTGACCTTCCCCTTGTGGAGATCTCACATGTCAGTCGCTTGAAATACTCTGGAAGGTCAGCATATTCATTTCCATAGGAGATGACTTTAATCCCTTTGTCCAGCATGTTTTCTCGAAGCTTCTTGAACTCGTCCACATCTCCTCTCCGAACGAGCATGAAATGTTCTAAGTCAGATTTGTGCTTGACAGCCTCCAGAAAAAGGGCTTGGAAAGTGGTGTCATCCACAGTCCAGCCACAGCCCAGGAAAAGGAACGACTTGTTTTCATAGAGCTTCTGAATCTCTCTCTTGTAGGAAAAGAAACATATTAATGACACGTGAAGACATGTCTGAAACAAGAGTCAACAAGGTCATAACTGCTGCATTTAGCAGACTGTGATGACCGATTAACCAGCATTTAAGAGGGGAGATGCATCCCCGTGAAGGAGTCTGACCTCCTCATTGTTTATTATTGTAACTTGATGACTGTCCTAAAATTGTATCTTTACCTGGAATTCTCCTGCAGGCTCTCTATTCAGGGTCTCACTGGTCTATGCCTTACAGTTTATTTTTTAGATCTATGTGCCCAGAGGCCATAAGGCAATGAGTAGTCTTCAGTATAGCTTACTCTTCCCATTTTCTTGAGCATATCTGCCTTTTTTGCTTAACAGAATAAGCCGTGGATAACTAGAGAATTCCATCACCAGATGTGCTCAAAGAAAGCCTGACACTTAGAATATTAATATATACATGTGTGTATACATTTATATACATGTGTGTGTGTGTGTGTGTATATATATATCTCACACACTACACATATATAAATATAAAAATATTAGAAATGATAGTGATGACAGATGCAGCTATAACACGTCAGGGAAAGAACAGGTGAAAAAAGGTCCCCTTATGCTTCAGAAAACATCACATTTTCTTGGTCTTTTTTCATAAAGAAAGCCTCCATTTTATCACCCTATCCAAATTTTTCTCTATGTTTTCCCGTGAGCAATAAGTGAATAAGTGTGATGATTCAATATAAAACCATCACCATTTATATAAAATCTCTTTAGAATGTACGCCCTAGTAGTGACTGGTCAGTGAACAGCTGCATAAATTAGCTTTGGCATAGAGAGGGCCATTAACACTATATATACCAAACGATGAAGGGCAGTAAGTCTTCTCTGTATGTGAAAATGACACCAATAACAGAGTGCCATCTGCTGGGTGTCAATCAAGAACAAAGTAAAACCTCAGAGTTTGACACCTGAAGATGTCTGACATTTCCAAAGGTGGCATGTACACCCACAAGTTAAGAAGCACAGGAAAGAATGCTTGGCCTTCCTTTTTTTTTTTTTTTTCCGCCTCGCCATATGGCACGTGGGATCTTAGCTCCCCGACCAGGGACAGAACCCGAGCCCCTTGCATTGGAAGCACAGAGTCTTAACCACTGGACCCCCAGGGAAGCCCCGGCCTTCCAATTTTCATTAATGAGAAGAAACTGTTATCCCTGGAAGACCAGTGGTGTATTTAGAGGTTTCCCAGGAAGGCTTTCCCGAGCGGCAAGGTCAGCACCACTCACCATAACTTCAGTGTTCCTGAGCACATTCTGATAGCCAGCTGGGTGAAGGACAATGCCACTAGGGTTGGTGTAGACCCCATGGATGTGCAAGACGCTCAGCTTCCGCTTCTCCTGAGCCCACTCGAGGACCTGCACAACACAAACACAGCTCAGCCAGGTGGGCAGGGCTGAGCACTCGCTTCAAGGTCCCAATGGGCAAGAGGCTCTTCTGAGGACTAGGCTTCTGACATAACTCTCCAGCTTCCTGATACTACAGGCCAAGAATGTGGCCACCCGACGTGGCCTCCCTTTCTACTTCAGGCATGACTGTTAGGAATGAAGGCAGCAAGTCTGGTGATTTCTCTTTGAAAGCAACAAGCAAAAATGAGAATTTGTTTGTCTAATTTGCAGGAACCACAGGGCTCTTTCCACTGGTGACACACATGACAACTCTGGATGACCATTTCAGGAAGGATCCCCGAGAGGTCAAACCTTGTATCGATGCCCTGGTCTAGTCCCCTTTCACACTTACTCCAGGCTTGGCCATATGGCTTGCTTTAGCCAACGGGGCATTAGCAGACAAGAGCAGAAGCTTGGAAAACGTTGGCACAATGAGTCTTCTTTCTCTTTTGCTGCTTGTGGAACCCAGCTACCATGTGAAGAAGTCTGATGGCCCAGCCGACTGCCTGCACCAACAGACACGCAAGCAAGGCCATCTACCACCACCTGGTCTGGCCCCCAGAGGACTGCAGCCATGTGTGTCACTTGCAAAACCGGCAGAACTGTCCAGCCGAGCCGATCAGCCCAGCTCAAGTAGCAAATTCACATTATCACGGGCAAATAAAACATTGTTTTAAACCACAAAGTTTTCAGGGTGATTTCTTGTGCAGCAATTGATAAGCGATAAAAGAATCACTTCAGTCACCTCTGAGTTACCTAAAAGGCTACCAGTGAAGAACGATTATTTAGATGACAATGATAATAAGGGCCAACTGGATCCCATGTTTCCATTTTCCCAAGGACTTGAGACAGCATAAATTTATTTTTAACATTCTAGAGAAATAAGGTATGCATTAGGGAAAAACAGTCAGGAGGCACAGAGATTTAGAATTAGAGTATTACCAGGCTCTATTCTGACTGCCAGTCAATGGCTTTAACCCTTAAACTTCAATACTGCCCCTAATGTGGACTAAAATACAAAGCAAATCTTGAGACTCCAGGGTGAAAATGAGAAGGAAAATTTCAAGTCTGATTGATACCCATAACTTTAAAAAGGCCCTTACGCTTTTGATGCTGGTCATGATCTTTGGAGACTGTATCAGAAACAGCATGGAAGCTGTTTCTTGCCATTCATTTTTTAATTTCATTCAACCATTTATAAATTCAAAAAATATTTACTGAGCACCTACTATGTACCCAGTACTATCTTAGGCATTAGGGTAAGAAGGGCTGCCATGGTTCCTGTCCAAATGGGGTTGCTATTCCTCTGGGGCAAACAGGCAGAAAACAAACAAACCAAGATGAAAATGGAAAGTTATATCAAGTGCTTCATTGAAAATACGAACCAAAAAATAAGGTGGGTCCTTTCTTAATTAGGATGGTCAGAGAAGACCTCTCAGAGGAAGTGATTCGTAAGTGAAGACTTACAGGTGAAGAAGGAGCTGGCCATACAAAGCATGGAGGCAGCAGGTAGAAAACACTCCAGCCAGAGAAAACCAGTCTTTTCGGCACCATTTCTCTAAATTGGATTTCCTTTTACGACTCGACTTCAAGGTCAGCAAAATCACAAGACTGGCATTATAGCTACTGCTCTGGCAGAGGCAGTGCTGTGACATGAGTGCCCGTGGGGGAGTCATTTGTCTCTTCAAACTCTACTTAGCTGGGTTCTAAGTGGGACACAAAGGCAGGCTCCCAGGAAAACGAAGTATGAAGGCAAATTACAAAAACTACAGGGCAGGACAAATGAGACCCTGTGGCGGTTTATAATCTGTTTGGTCCCCCCCCCCCTTCTTCAATCATTACGTCTCTGACACCTTTTTATGGCAATGAAAACATTTTCCCTTTTATGGCTTCAGTGTATTTCATCAATTAAATGGTGTTATCTATAGAATGTCCCATTGGTGCTAGATTTCAAATTACAACCTTTGGTGACCATTCTAATAAAAGCCTTCTCTCATTAGATGACATAGATGGACATCTGTAATTCCATATTATGGGAGATGGCGTAGGTATAGTATGGGCTACATTAAAAAAAGAAGTCTGCTGAGGTGTCCTTTGAATACTAATCTCAACCCAGCTGTCATTTGGCTTGAAACGGGCTCTCCAGACATCAAAAAGTAGCTTTCGTACATTTCCAACAGATGCCATGAACAATATATCCTAACAGAGAACTCTAGATCAATACTGCACCCACCTGATATTATCTAGTGTTAAAAGATTTACATCTCACAGTTCAAATGGCTTCCTATAATCGGGTGAAACTGTCAAAACTCAGAGAACTGAACACTTTTACGATCTGTGCTTTTAAATGTACATTGATTTTTATCTCAAAAAACTAAAATCCAACCAGGGATAACAGTCTCCCTTTCTACCTCTCCATAAATGCCAGTACTATACAATATCCCAACCAGAAAACAGTATTTCTCATGAGGATACAATCCACTGGCCTGAAGAGATAAACTAATCCTTTACTTTTTACCTTCTTCTCATCAGTAAGGTCAAGGGATTCAAGTTGTTTTCCCTGATCTGCTGCATACAGTTCCAGGAGATTGTCAAAATTTGTAGTTAATACCAGGGCTCCATTTTCCATCAGGTGGAGAACTGACTGAAGTAGCTGTTTACCAGAATCTTCCATCTTTGACTTCAAGTCATCAAATACTTCATATAAACAGTCCTTGAAAAATGTGGATCGAACATTACTAGTACGCTGGGGAGGGATATAAGAGAGATAAGTTAGTTCTAGCATTTTGGTAGGTCATTTGTTTCCATTAAATAACAGCAACTTTTTGAAGAGTGCTTTGCACTTATACTGTCTCTGGGACTTCCCTGGCAGTCCAGTGGTTAAGACTCTGTGCTTCCACTGCAGGAGACACGGGTTTGATCCCTGGACGGGGAACTAAGATCCCACATGCCGCGCAGCATGGCCAAAATATTAAAAAAAAAAAAAAAAAAAAAGTAAAATACTGTCTCCCTCACAGGGTTCTAATAAGGAAAACAGGAGTATACATGCCAGCTGCCAGCTCAACGCTTTAGCACACAGCAAGTGATCCGCACTATTACATCATATGCAAAGAAGCACACGCTCTCTAAATAGGCAGTTTAATAGAATGAAGAAGATGGGCATGGCGAGGAGAGGTGACTACTGTCCAGACCAAAGGAAAACTGGGGCAGAAAGCACAGCTCCAACTACCCTTTAAGGAGGCCTCAGGTAAGAATACTTTCGTTAAACTTTCCGTATCTAGGGCATAACCACTAAAAGACAGCTCTAAATGTGGTTTAACATGTCTTTTTCTAATCCTAGGTGCTTTTTACAGATGCTGATGGATTCAGGACAGACCGCTTACCTTCTCCCTGCCTGTTTTTTTCCCTGGTATAATTCAGCCACTTGTTTACAAGGCTGCTAGGGAGAATATTCAGTACATGATAATGGTTACCAAAAATCTTTATTTTGCAACTGTTAAAAATACCAAAACTAATCAGTTCTGAACAGACTCCCTATTTCTTAACAAATGTTCATTTAGATAACTGTTTTCCCGGGTTTGTTTTGAATACTACAGGTAAATATCCCTGAGAACTAATGAGGAAATATAATACCAATCTCAAGTGGGAAGTTGGCTTTCTAACTTAAAAGGCAAAGTGATCCCTAGACAAAAGGAATTTGAAACAGGAAAGTAGCTTTGCAGTGTGCTATGACAAATACCTGATCCCTATCTTATTCTTGCAACACCATTCCATTAGATAATATCTAAGCAAGAATCAGTTCTTAAAGGCCCCATTATTCCCCATTCAAACTCCAAGTAACTGCAATTAGCTGCTAGATAGCAGACTAGCCATAATCCTCCTAGCAGTCTCCCTACCCTCCTGGTTTGCCTTGTATACCTTTCTAATAGCACTATGCGCCGATAAAGATCTGTTTCCACGGAACCACGTAAGTAGATTCATAAAGCACACTTCAATCTGCCGAATGTGCTTCCTATTTTTTCCAAAGTATTTTATAAAATTATCCATTTTTTCATTATACCTTCCAAGTGAATGGTAAATTATTTTCACAGGAGAAAAATGAGAGCACAGAGGTGAAACAGTACCTCTGCCTGGTGATGACACACCCAGAAGTTTGTCTAGCTCTGTCGCTGTTCTCTGCTACATTTACCACAAGACAGGCTTCTCACTGTACCCTGTTGTCAGTGGGCTCAGACTCCTTTCTAGGGCTAACTAGATGGAACAGCCCACGATTTATGTGGCTAAGAATGGGGGTCACGTTTTTCAACTTCTGTCCGCTCTCTTTACATCATGGCATAAATTATTACGTCACATATTAGCAGACCACAGGCAACCAAGGAGGGACTCTAACACTTAATCAGAATGAACAATCTGATCAGAAACGAACAGTGAAGAAACTGAATTTCACTACATGCAAGAGTCAACTACTATTGAATGCCAGGCACTGTTCTAGATTTGTTATAAAAAATATGGTGCCCCTTTAATGTCCATCAACATTATGATCCATGTACCCTATAATCTTGCAATCTCATTTCTGGGAATATATCCCACAGACGTAATTGCAAACAAATAAAATGACATATGCAACATTATCACTGCTCTGTTCCCTGTGACAGTAAAAGACTGGAAATAAGCCAAGTATCCATACACAGGAAACTGGTATGGAAAGATGTCCAGGATATACTGTCACGTAAAACAAACAAGTACACGTCAGTATGTCTAGAATGCTACCTGTTGACATGGGGGTGGAAGCAATGAAATAAGAATAAATAGAATCCCATGTGCTTGTTTTTACAGAAAAGAACAATGGAAGGATACTCAAAAAGAGTGGTGACCAACTGGGGGCAAGTCGGGGAAAGGAGGTAGACAAAGCCATGGGTGCGAGTGAGATGCCATGATGGATGTACACCTTTTATATCATTTTGTATTTGTGCAATGTGTATAAACAATACAATACCCATTCAAAAAATGAAAATTAAGTTTAAAATTAAAGAATATGGTGACTTTAAGAACTTCCTCATCTTTCATACACACACGGTTAAACAACACTAATAAGCCAGCACCAGTTTAGTTATCATGCACACAGATAAAAACACCTGGGTATACGAACAGGTAAGCATGGGTGTGCGATATACTTCCTTGCTTCTAAGAAAAGAAATACAAAAGGTTAAATAAAGTCTGGAAATAAAAGTCATGAGCCACTTATTTTAGCTAACTATCTTTGGGTCCTCTTTCAGTTATTACATTTTGCATATCAACACAGACACGAAGGAAAGCGGCTTCTATAGCTGCATCGATTTCCTCAGACTTAAAATCAACTTTTTCTCTCTTGAAACAGGTGACCCTAGAACTGAATTTCCCACAAATGGCCTCTCTAAGTAAAGACAAAAGAATGAAAACAAACAAGGAGGTTCCAAGGTCAAAAGGAAATGCCAAACTCCCACACATATTTATGGACATTTTCTCATTCATTTAAAACAGTGAACTGAATCCAATGTTGCTTCATTTCCTCCTACCCTGTAACTCCCATCCTTCTGATCCCAGACATAGTAAAAACTACAAAAAAAATCCTGACTCATTTTCACCAAGGTTATTAACATTTACAGTGCATTTACTATGTGCCAGACACTTCCCATACATTTTCTCACTTATTTTTCAAGTGGGATAAGTAGCATTATCCCAGTTTTACAGGTGCAAAATTAGATTCTGAGACCTTAAGTGATTTGCCCAGGGTTCCAGTGCCTTTAAAAATGGCACAGTCTTTCCGGTTCTGAAACCCAAAATTTTTGCAATGGCATTTCCCTACTCTAAGAAACTGGCTCAGTAGATGGGCCTATTAACCCTGTCATGTTACTGTTGTTTGTTAGATTCTTAAAAAATAAACCAAAAAAACCAACAACAAAAAAAAACCCCCCAAAAAAGGACATTTTCAAAGACACACAAAAGTAAAAAGGAGAATATTATCTCTCCCCGCTTCCACAGTGCTCCCCCCAACCCCCCTGCTCCCAAGTACCAATTTCAACAATTATCACACATGGCCAATCCTGTTTAACCTAAACTCCCTTCCACCATATCCCACCCCCTTCACTGAATTTTTTCTGAAGGAATTCCCAGGCATCATATCATTCAGACACTTCAACAGTTTCCTTAAAGATAAGGATTCCCATTTACATATAAAAAAGTCTGCAAAACCACTACCACACCTAAAAAATGCAATAATATTAATTCCTTAATAGCAAATACTCAGAGAGTCTTCATATTTACCCAAATGTGTGTTATGTGTGTGTCTCTCTTTTAAGCCTTTGGGTTGCCTATATTTTTTCCTTACATATCCCCTATTGGAGTGGTTTTCAACATGTGGCCCATGGATTCCTAAGATTCTTTTTTTTTTTAAAATAATTTATTTCTTTACTTATTTATTTTTGGCTGCGTTGGGTCTTCGTTGCTGCGTGCGGGCTTTCTGTAGTTGCGGCGAGCGGGGGCCACTCTTCATTGCGGTGCACGGGCTTCTCATTGCAGTGGCTTCTCTTGCTGTGCAGCACAGGCTCTAGGCGTGCGGGCTTCAGTAGTTGCGGCTCGTGGGCTCAGTATTTGTGGCTCACGGCCTCTAGAGCGCAGGTTCAGTAGTTGTGGCGCACGGGCTTAGTTGCTCCGTGGCATGTGGGATCTTCCTGGACCAGGGCTCGAACCCATGTCCCCTGCATTGGCAGGTGGATTCTTAACCACTGTGCCACCAGGGAAGCCCTCCTAAGATTCTTTAAGGGGTCTGCAAAGTCAAAATTATTTTCATAATGGTATTAAGGCGATATTTGTCTTTCAAACTGTATTAATATTCACACTGATGGTACAAAAGCAATGGCAGGTAAAACTGCTGGTGCCTTGGCATGAATCAGGACACAGGCACAGTGGAACCCAGCTGTGCCAGTAATCACAGTAGTACTCTTCACTACCAAAGACTTAGAGTAAGAAAAGAATGCCAGTTTCACTTAAGAATGTCCTGTAAAATGAAGCAGTAAAAATTATTAATTGTACTAAATACTGACCCTCAAGTACATGTCGTAATATTCTGTGTAAAGGAAAACAGGAAGTACACACAAAGCACTTCCCACTCTGATGGGGTCTTGAGGCCAGACACTCTCGTGATGATTTTGAGTTTTAAACTGAACTAGCCACCTTTTTTTCATCAAACATCATTTTTACTTGAAAGAATGACTGGCAGACAAACTATGATTATTCAGATTTGAGTATTCTCAGCATTCTTGCAAAAATAAATGAAGTGAGCCTGTCATTTCGAGGAAAAACTAGCCAATGATCGCTGCCATTGTTGCCAATGATGAAAGCTGAGCTTTCAAGCAAAAATCAGATTTTTAGAAAACTTTTATCTGCCACCATGAGCTTGACAGCTTCCAAATACCTTTGTGATGAGATTGGTGGTGATATTAATGGATGCAATTTTTTTGGATGGTGTAATGAAATGTGTCAAAATCTAGAAGATACGTACACCTCAGTGAAGCAGTGTTTTTCCAATGGATAATGTTACAAAACCGTGCATGGATCATGGATCTTAATGCAACAGCATAAGGGAAGTTCAGATTCCATATCACCAATAACATGGATATGATCTGATATCAGATTCTTTATGGCTATTAATCTTTAGGAAGCCATCACTTACTGCATTTTTGGTGTAGTATCAACAATGAGTATCTACGTTATCCAAAAAGACTATTAAAATACTTTTCTCTTTTCCAAGTATGTACCTGTAAGCCCTGATTTTTTTGTATAGTCAAACCAAAACCTCACAAAGACACCTGACTGACTACGTAAAGTAGATATGAGAATCCATTTTCAATTAAGCCAGACATTGAAGAGATTTGCAAAACGTGAAACGATACCACTCTTCTCACTAATTTATTTTTGTTTTTGGAAAATATAGTTGCTTTTGATAAGCACGTTGTTTATGTTAGCATGTAACAGGCTTATTATTATTTTTAACGAATTTAACATTTAAAAAATGTCTCAGTTTTAATTTTCAATATAGTGAATATGAATAGACATAACCCACATAAACAAGAGCTGTTTGAGATTCTCAGTAATTTTTAGGCGTATATAGGGGTCTTGAGACCAAAAAGTTTGATAATTGCTACTCTATTGGAACTGACACTACGACTACACTTTAAGGTGAATACTAAATCTTCATCCAAAGATAATTAGTGACTCCAGTTTGATGTTTGGTTAGTATACATTTCTTGACACTGACTTTAAATCCTCTCATTACTTTCAATCATAACTAACCCACCTAGCAAGGTCATGCTTTCTAGTCTCAGGAGACCTTTTCAAAGGATGAATGAAGGGTCCAGCCAAGTGGCACGGCACCATGTAGACAAGACTTGCTGGACTAATACAGCACTCTTTGTCCTCACGAGCTCTTTCTTTCTTTTTTCCCCCAGAAAGACAACATTTTTATTACCGGGCTGACACACTTCTTTAATACTTTTCCCTTATATTTTGGGTCTATATACTCTTTAATTACCTTTTTATATGACAACAATTTTGTATTTCTTTGAACATTAAAAAATTATGCTTTCTTCTTCTTTTCTCTCAAGTGTACTTAGCAGATATTAACACAGCCACCCTCACTTTCATTGACTACTGTTTGAATCCTACAGCTTTTCCATCCTCTTACCTTTATTTTTAACAGCTTTACTGAGATATGGTTCACATAACATACAATTCACCTATTTGAAGTGCACAATTCAGTGGTTATTTGTATATCCACAGATATGTGCAACTGTCACCACAGTCAATTTTTTTTTTTTTTTTTTTTTTTTGGCTGTGCCACGCGGCTTGCAGGTTCTCGGTACCCCGACCAGGCATTAAACCCCAGCTGCAGCAGTGAAAGCCCGAAATCCTAACCACTAGGCCACCAGGGAACTCCCCATCACAGTCAATTTTAGAAAATGTTCATCTCAAAAAGAAATCCCATCCCTTTACTATCACCCTCCTGCCCTCCATCCCTGCTCCAGTCCTAGGCAACTACTGAACTACTTTCTGCTCTAACAGATTTCCCTACTCTGGACATTTCGTATGAGTGGAATCCTCTAACATGTGGTCTTTTGTGACTGGCTTCCTCTCAGCGTAATGTTTTAAAGCTTCGTGCACATTGCACCATGTAAGTACTTGATTCCTTTTTATTGGCAGGTAATAGTCTATCGTGTGAATATGCCACATTTTGTTTATCTATTTGACAGCTGCTGGACATCTGCACTATTTCCAGCTTTTGTCTATTATGAGTAATGTTATAAAGATCTGTTTATAAGTTTTTGTATGGACACACACTTTCATTTCTCTTGGGGGGGTGTGTGTGTGTGTGTGTGTGTATGCACAAGTGGAATCGTTGGGTCATATGACAACTTTATTTATTTGTTTGAGAAATGGCCAGACTATTTTCCGTCCTGTCTGCACCACTTCACAATCCCAGCAGCGTACGAGGGTTACAGTTTCTCCACAGCCTCGTCAACATTTATTACCCAACTCTTTGATTCTAGCTATCCCAGTGTGTGTAAAGTGGTATCTGACATAGTTTCTGATTTGCATTTTTCTAATGACTAATGACGTCAAGCATCTTTTCATACACTTATTGGTTATTTGTATATCTTCCTTGGAGAAATGACTATTCAAATCCTTTGCCATTTAAAAACTGGATTATTTTAAATGCTGGAGAGGGTGGGGGTGGGAATGTAAACTGGTGCAGCCACTATGGAAAAGAGTATGGAGGTTCCTTAAATAGAGCTACCAAATGACCCAGCAATCCCACTCCTGGGCATATATCTGGAGAAAACTCTAATTCAAAAAGACACACGCACCCCTATGTTCACAGCAGCACTATTTACAATAGTCAAGACATGGAAGCAACCTAAATGTCCATCCACAGATGAATGGACAAAGAAGATGTGGTACATATACACAATGATACTACTCGGCCATAAAAAAGGATGAGATAATGCCATATGCAGCAACATGGATAGACCTAGAGATTACCATAGTAAGTAGATCAGACAGAGAAAGACAAATATCATATGACATCACTCACATATGGAATCTAAAAAATGATACAAATGAATTAATTTACAAAACAGAAACAGGCTCAGAGACATAGAAAACAAACTTATGGTTACCAAAGGGCAAAGCAGGGGAGGGATAAATTAGGAGTTTGGGATTAGCAGATACGAATTACTATATAAGACAGATAAACAACAAGGTCCTACTGGATAGCACAGGGAACTATATTCGATATCTTGTAATAAACTATAATGGAAAAGAATATGAAAAAGAATATATGTATAACTGAATCATTTTGCTGTACACCAGAGACTAATACAACGCTGTAAATCAACTATACTTCAAAAACAAATTAAACTGAAAAAACTGGATTATTTGCGTTTTTATTAAGTTATAAGAGTTTTTTTTTATACATTCTGGACACTACACCCTTATCAGATATATGGATTGTCGACATCGTCTCCCATTCTGGGGGCTGTCTTCTCACTTTCCTGATAATGCTCAGTGAGCCTAGTAGTTTTTACAACTTTGGTGAAGTGCAGTTTATCTATTTTTTCTTTTGATTCTTGTGCTTTTGGTGTCATGATTAAAAAACTACTGCCAGATCCAAGGTCATGAAGCTTTAAAACTACGTTTTCTTCTAAGAGTTTTATAGTTTTTAGCTCTGACATTTAGGTCTTTAATCCACTGAGCTAATTTTTGTATATGGTATGAGATGGAGGTCCCATGAGCTCTTTAAAGTCTATTAATTTTTTATACTGTTCTAGGTTAGTAACATTTTACCCCAATTAAGCACAAAGAAATGAAAAGACAAGTAAAAGGCCCTAAGTTTTTGAATGAGTCATGATCTAGGAGGGAATTACCAATACTTTTAAATGCCTTTCAGGTTAACACTTAATGACACTTCTTTCCTATGGGCCCTAGGGCGTAGGGGGAAAAATCAACACTGATAATTGACTTTTTAAGGCATAAGAGTTACATTTTTTTTCCAGGTGCACTTAATTCATTAAGCTTTAAAATATGCTTTGGCTACTCTACTATTTCCAAATATATCTTAAGTGAATCCTGATTTTTAAGACATTTTTAAAACGAAGCAAGACAAAGAGGCCCTTAAATCATTCAGGAATTGATTTCCAGCTCAGTTTGCTAAAACGCAGCAAAATTCCATATATATATATGTGTGACTGCCTTTAAAAGGAACATTAAAAACTGGCGCTGCTTCATCCACAAAATAAGAATTATCTCTAATCTTTCTGAGGTTCCCTGAAAGGCATGGATGCCAGGGAACACAGCTTTTATAGTAGTGAGTGTAGAAAAAGTAAATTTAAAACACAGCAATAATGGGACAGTGGTCTCATTTTGTACAAATAAAGGCCTCAACAACATTATCATCACCATCATCACCAACCCCCCCGCACCACCACCACCACAACACACTGAAATGAGGTCAAGGTAACTACCATGATTCGGGTCCATAAACTGACATTTTGCAGAAGAGCCAAATGTTATGCAAATCTATAGGCTAGAAACATAAATCTCCTTATTGCGTTCAGCATGTGTGTCTGGTTTTAGGAAAGATCGAATGCCAGGGCTCACACAAGGGTACTCACAGGAGAGAGTTTCTGGATGAGGTCATGGGCAACATGGACAAGGTTCTTGTCTTCATGGAGACATTTCTGAAATTTTTTGCTCTCCTCATCTTCTAGAAGATCAAAATCAATGGCCGCATCCAGTAAGGCCTGAATCAACCCCTTCCAGGATTTCAGGGCTGGGACCTGGGGTGCGACTGCAGCACTGATGCCCGTTCCAATCACCAGCACGAGCTCCCGAGGCTTCTTCGTTTTCAGGCTTGGGAGCAGCTTCCTGAAAAAGTCAAACAAATGAGAGGACTGAGAACGTCCAACAGACACGAGGCACAAAGACCGTCCAAAGCCACGGTTTTCAGCTCTAACTCCTACAGCCGCAAAGATGACAAGCACAGGCTTGATGCCTTTCCAAAGTAGTGTGAGCACGGTAGTGCCAGTACGTGTTGAGAAAGTAATAACCCTACTGTGGAAATCCTAAAGAGCCATCGTAAGACCCATCTTCTCAACCTAAGAAAACCCAATATCAGGAAAAGGTCCAACTATCACCACTCAGTTGAGTTTTGATAACTAAACTAATTTTAAACAAACATAAATTTCAAAAAACATGTCTGATTTGATTTGGATTCCAGAGAGAAAAGAAACCCCCCACATGTGAAATTCCTATTGTTGAGAAATGCAAAACAGGAGATGAAAGAAAAGCCAATAAAAAAAAACGTAAGCCCAAAGTTTGTGAACACAAAGACGAAAATGAACATGACTAAAGCTGAGTATGAGATAGTCAAATATGGGAACACATTTGCCTTCGGCTTTGTTCTAGATATCCTCAAGCAGGAAAAAAAAAAAAAAAAAGTGGCCAACAAAATTCTGAAAACACAAAAGCCTTACATACCTAAATAAAGAAACAACTATTCAACGGATATGACGGAAGGTGGAAAACATTCCTTTCTTCCCGTGATAAACACTGAGTTCTGTCCTGACTTCTGTGTGAGATAATTTTTGTGTTTTGGTACAAATTTTTGTGTTTTGTTTCTCCACGCCCCTTTCATCCTGAAACTATATTAAAATCTGTTTGAAATATGTTTATGCACTTTAATTTAAACACATGCTGATGGCATGTGTTTTCCTAAGAAACTGCCCTTCTCGACCTTTTGCTCACATAATACAATGAACAGAAAAAGGATTTGCATGTTGGCATAATGCAAGAAGGGAAAGGTACTTTTAGCCTTGAGAAAGCTGGTTTTGAAGAAACCACCTCTAGAACTGCCTTCCCTATTCCCAATTCCATGAAAAACTCATAAAGCACCATACACATGGAGTCCCTGGCCGCAAAAGCTTAGTCTGCTGGGGAAGACTGATAATAGACATTAGAAGCAAACAGTGAAAAATGCCATTTCAGTTCAAGGGGATCAAGAAAGTGAAGCACACACAAACATATACTTAAAAATTTCTAGAAGGGAGGGACTAGCAGATGCAAACTACTGCACACAGTATGAATAAACAAGTCCTATTGCACAGCACAGGGAACTATATTCAATATCCTTTAATAAACCATAACGGAAAAGAAAAAAAAATTTCTAGAAGTATTCATAAGAACTGTAAATAGTGGTTAACTCTGGGGATTGAGGAGAACAGGGATTTTTGTTTTCCATTTGAATGTGCTGTACTATTGGAATTCTTTACCTCATACATTATAGCTCTGAGATGTGATTTTTCCAAATTTAAGACTTCCAGTTAAAAGGGAAAAATTTAACAGTTATGTTTCACCTCTGGTTCTTCCTAAAACACTAAATAGTAGTAATTTTTTAAGAAGGCATACATTCATAAATAGCAGAATAGGAAAAGATGACAAAAATAGGAAAAGTAGACGAAAGAGGTCAATAGATTTTAGAAGCGGTCAAGTAAGAGCTGATCCCCTCTGCAGAAGCTTGGAAATGTTCAGGCACAGCTGAAGGTGGAGGGTCAATTCGCTGCAAGGCTGTGTCAGAAGTGGTCAGAACTCTAGGACAGGAGGCCTGTCCTCCAGAGAGCTTCCACCAGAGGGTTCTGTATCTGAGAACACCGTGCACAGCTTGGGGAGGGGGACTGTGTACATTCTGTATAAGAAATATGCGACTCTCCCCTGCCCCCTCTCCTAAAGGAAGACTCCCAGACGTTGGCAGTCAACCTTATGCCTGCACCTCAACCTCTTGGGGTCAGGAGGTGGGAGGAGTTCCCTTTGGGGAAAATGGCCAGCATGAGAGAAAAGACCCACAGAGTCCGGCAGGCTGTGGAACCTGGCCCATGCTTGTTACCCACAGGGAGGCCCACCAGCCACCAAGCCCCTCGTCACACACAGAGTCTCCATTGGCTTTTCAGTGTTTTCTCTTAAATATGAGCAGAAAAATAAGGGTCACCTTACCTTTGAACAAAATCCCCAGCATGAGAGTTATACCCAAACAAACCAGCAGATAGAAAGGAACTTGGGGGAAATAAGAGACCATCTGGGAAAGGGGAGAAAAACTGAAAAGGAAACAGTGACATCCTGACATAGATTTTTTTTTAAAATGGCATCTGTGCAACAGAACAGGATGCTATAAAAAAAACTGGGCAAACGAAAAGATTTCTTATTTCTATACAAAAAAGACAGAAATAAAAAATTCATAAGGTTGGGAGATACAACTGAGAAAATCTCTGAGAAAGTAGAATGATAAAAACAAAAGTGATAGAAAGCTGTAAGGAAATTAGAGACTTATCCAAAAGGCCCAACATCTGAATACCAAGAATTCTACAAAGACAGAATACAGAAAGAACCGTAAAGGAAATTATCAAATCAGTAACACAGGAAAATTCCTCCAAAGTGAAATTATTAGTAGCCTGCTTGAAAGAGTTACCTGATATCCAGATTCATGTGAAGATGTATCATTGTGAAATTTCAGATTACTGAGAATAAAATAACCATACTTACAAGTTTCTAATGAGAAAAGAAAAAGAAGTCATATAATACAAAGGACTAGGAGTTAGAAGAGAGTGGCTATTGTGGCAGGAACACTTAAGATGTTAGCAGAGAATGGGCAATGATTTCATTAACGGTAAGGAAAATGAGTCCGTATCTGAAGTTCTACACTCAGCCAAATCATCAATGTAAGAGTACGATACAGACATTCTCAAATGTCTCCCAAAACTTTTCTCCTCTGAATCCTTACTAAGGAAGCTAACGAGATGTTTTTCAGCAAAATGAAGGAGTACACCAAAAAGGAAGACATAAGATCCAGGAAACAGAGGGTCCAATACAGGAGAGATGTGAAAGGAATTCCCAGGGTGACAGGAAAGGAAAACGGCAGACAGCAGCAATGTGGCAGGCCTGGAGCACAACTGCCCAGAGGGAAGGACCCACGGAGCAGCTTTAAACTTGCACATTACTGACGTGTGTCAGCAGATTAGGAGATTTACGCTCTATCACAGAGTTTGAATTTAAATTGATAGGTTCAAAGAAAACAAAGCAAAAAAAAAAAAAAAAAGAGACAATCTTTAATAACCTGGAGGAAAAAATGGACAAGGAAAGAAACATAATAACACATTAGGCTCAGCTATGAATACTATTTATACAGTCATACAATGTAAATATTAAACCAAAAATTGTGATATAAAACACACTAGGAGGCTGTGAGGAGAGTCTATGGTGTGTTTGGGGAGGGCAGCTGGGGATGGATGAGGGGAGGATTCAGGACAGCAAGTCTAATCCTTACCTTCCATAATTAGAAACAGGTAAAACCCAAAACTAAGAAACAGCAGTACACATGCAGTATTAAAAATCTGGATGTAAATATTAGAAGAAACAGACAAAGTTGAAAGTGATTACCTCGGAGGAGGAGGTGAGGCACTATGAGCCTTAAAGAACTGTCTTTTAAAATTATATACATTTCTGACCTTGATAAAAAACAGAAATTAAATGCAAAATAAAAACAATTTTTATATGAAGGCCAATATTAATTAGTGATGCCAACTGGGATGTAGGGTAAGTTCATTATTTTTCATTATCTACCATCAGTGGTGATTTCCTCTGTTCCTCGGATCCCCTTCCCTTGTTTACCTGGGCTTTTTGGTGGGAGGTGCGCCATCACTCAAGAGCTCCCAAATCTGGTCTATAGCCGAGGCCTGGCTCCCTGTAGAAGCCATCCAGTTTCTAAAAGAGATTAAACACCACGGACCACAATTAGATGTGTAAAGTATATCATTCAAAATAGCACATGCATTAAACAGTTTTAATAAGCTGTACATCCTAAAAAGTGTTCTAGAGGTATAACCGGCTTAACGGAAATTCATTAATTAATGTGTCCCAAATTTAAGGAATTAAATTCATCCAAAGGAAAGTAACCTCAAAATTATGACTTTGGAGCTCTATATTGTTATCCAAAGTATACAGATATATATAAGTTCTGAAGGCTTCCCCTCCCCCTCCAAAACCAAACAAAACCAACATCAACTCATGTCAATTGTTGGCCATCACTTTGTGGAGCCTAAGAAATACCTGCTATTCTCCCATGAGACAGGCTTGGGGAAGACTTTGAGGATAAAAATAACCCACGAGGATTTCCCTGGTGGCACAGCGGTTAAGAATCCGCCTGCCAATGCAGGGGACAGGGGTTCGATCCTGGCCCAGGAAGATGCCACATGCCGCGGAGCAACTAAGCCCGTGCACCACAACTACTGAGCCTGCGTGCCACAACTACTGAAGCCCCTGCACCTAGAGCCCGTGCTCCGCAACAAGAGAAGCCACCGCAATGAGAAGTTCACATACCGCAGCAAAGAGGAGATCCCACTCTCCGCAACTAGAGAAAGCCTGGGCACAGCAACAAAGACCCAAAGCAGCCAAAAATAAATCAAAAAAAAAAAAAAGATTTAAAATTAACCCACGGGTAAGTGTGCTAAATGCCCCCAATTATCCTTTACTTTCACCTAAAGAAATCACTGGCTCAAGAATAGAATAATCAATACTAATTTGCTGATTGTTGAACATCCCTTGTTGCTGGACAACTGTGTCCTCACGGGCAGTGAGGCATGACTCTCTAGCTAAACAAAGACTGGGTTCTGAGACACTATGAAGAATGGGAAAGGTATTACCAAGCAATTATATTCAGGTGATAACTAGACAAAGTGAAAGAATTATTGTGGATTAGAATAAGACCAATAAAGAGAAGTTTTAACTGCTCAAAAGTTTACTAAACTTGCTAAATATAAGGACTGTTCATTCTAAAATAGCAATACATTAAATATTGTCCCCCCCCAATAACCAGAAGACAATACATATTACCAGAGTTTTGGACTTTTTAAAAAAATTTATATTTATTTATTTATTGTTGGCTGTGTTAGGTCTTCGTTGCTGCGCGTGGGCTTTCTCTAGTTGTGGTGAGCGGGGGCTACTCTTCATTGCCGCGCGCGTACTTCTCATTGCGGTGGCTTCTCCTGTTGCGGAGCACGGGCTCTAGGTGTGCGGGCTTCCGTAGTTGTGGCACATGGGCTCAGTAATTGTGGCTCACGGGCTCTAGAGCACAGGCTCAGTATCTGTGGCGCACGGGCTTAGTTGCTCCGCGGTGGGTGGGATCTTCCTGGACCAGGACTCAAACCCGTGTCCCCCGCATTGGCAGGCAGATTCTTAACCACTGCACCACCAGGGAAGTCCCTGGATGTTTTATTACCTTACATTGTCAGTACTTAGAAACCAAACTACTAATAATTACTTGAAGCTTGCTGTTTTATCAGAAAGCTTTTTTCTTTCTTAAGACATTTTTAAAAGTTTGCTGAATTAGTTTTTCTGGTAAAGAGAAGGCTAATTTCCTCAACTCATATTCCATCACACATACTGGAATTCTTTGGTATCATAATCACTTGGAAAATAGGGATTACAAAATCCTAACAGTGAGTGAGGAAGTAGACCATCTTTCCAGTCATATCTTTGGTTCTGTTGGTGAGAAAGCTGGGGCTCAAGAGAAGACAGACAAACTACTTAACTCAATAAACCTTGCCCTACCTTCATAATCATCTGAGATGCTTGTTAAAAGTATATGTTCTTAAAGATAAAGTCTATTAGTTAATTTAAAAGATAGTATATGTTCCCAGGCTCTACTCCTAAATTACTGAACGAGAATCTCCACAATCTTCAGGGGATTCTTATGATGAGACAAACAGGGAATACCTAAAAGAAATGCAAACAATTTCCCCACAATCCAACGTTTTGCTAAATAAAGGATGCACACCACATGCCACACTCCCTTCTTTTACATGTACACATCACTTATTACAGTCTCACAGCTTCCCAGTTGCCAATACCAACAGTTAGGAGTTAACTGCCATTAAAATATTTCCATGAGGTTTTTATTTCTCTGAAGTCTACCTATGCTCTAGACTGGAGAAGTCGTGGCAGGAGTGGGAATTTCTACCACATATGCGACAACCCAGCAGTTTGGGGATGTTTTTTAAAAGAACACAATGAAAAGTGTTCATTATGCTCTTTCTTTAAATATGGCTCTATAAACCCATCTGCAATCTGGACAAACTACACTCATGTAGAAAACACTGTGTCTTGAGAAAGCTGAAAGTAAAACATAGAGAAAAGTTAATTTAATGTTCATTAAGTTTTGAAGATGGACATCTTCATAATCCAATGTTTAATTCAGCTACTAAACCAGAGTTTTAACTCTTATATAGCGCTTACCACGTGCCAAGCACTATTTACAAATATTAACTCATGTTATCCCCATAACCTTATGAAGTACTATTACTGCCCCATTTTAGTGATGAGAAAACTGAGGCACAGAAAAGCTGGGTACCATAATTCAAACCAAGGCGGTCTGCCTTCCAAGTTCATGCTCTTAATCGCACTATTACAACCTAAAAACATTCTCCAAGTATTAGCTTCTCAGCTTTTTTACCCCCCGTTTTTAATTTACAGTCCAAAACTATCAAAGAACGGCGCTCCCACATTCTAGAAAGCAGATTTACTTGAAATAATTGTGATGCTTCGTAGCGGCTACATGATTAGGTGCTTTGTTGATGCAATCACGGCAGCTGGCTAAATTCAGGAGCTGAATGAAGCCATTTTTTTCCGGTGATAAGCACTATTTGTCACGTACCTCCCACCACCAACAACCTACCAGAGCCCTAGATCGGTCCTATCATTTTCTCCTGGAAAGTATGCAAGGTCATTCTGCTGGATTCTCTTTTCTGACAGATGGTCAATTCTTAGTGTCAACACCTGAATACTAAGCTTTTTAATTTTTTTCGTTACAGAGCCAACTGTTATGAAGGTCCATTCCATCTACATAATATAAGAGAATTAAATATGGCCGACAACTCTTGACAAGTTGTTACTGGAATGTTCTCGGCCCTCTTAGGAACTGAGCGAGAAGTAATTCAATATGCCCACATTAAATCTGACCATACATTCATTCTGTTTTCTAACAGGATAACATCTTTTCTTCAGTCTAAAAGATGGCTCATATGATACAATCTTACATGTATACCTCAGTGACATCTAAGCATAAACCGTATCTTATTCCTTTTAAAGTGTTATTTCAGGAAAAGAAAAATGTATTTTACCCCATTGTTTACTCTAAACAATCTGCAGGTACTGCTAAAGAGGTTCTAAGCTAATTGCAAAAATCTTGCACAGAATTCCTAATATGCAGCAACTAGTTCACACATTAATTTCTTTATGTGATCACTATTTGAGTTTTCATTTTAGTGGGACTTAGCAGAGGTGGAAAAAGCTTTTCTGCCACAAGAAAACAAAGGCAATTACCTGTGCCAGTGTCTTCATTACCCCAATTACTGCTAATAAGCCACTGAGAAATCCTTTAAGGCCAACAGAGTTCAGCAAAATAAAAGTTAGACGTTCGGTAAATGCCAAGACAAGTAACCTCATTAACCATCTTTTTAAGGCCTAAGTCTTCATATCAGATAGGATACTTCTACTTTGAAATCTGTCAGCTTGGCAAGAAATAGAATGCTTATATCTGGTGGGTGAAAAAGAGAAAAATCAAGGCAAGTGTTCTAGGAAAAATCCATTAAGAAACACGGAAAAGATAAGAGAAAAAGGATTGGTTATATGCATGAAATTAAGATTGTATAAACTAGCAGTTGTAGATTTGAAAACATGAAAGAATTCCAGCTCCTCCTTTCACAACATCTTGGTGCTGGCGAAGATGGCAAAATCTAGCTGCTTTCTTCATGGAGGGATGAGAGTGGGGTCTCCCAGCCGCTCTCCTCACGCTGATCCGGGGGTCTCCCTGTGCTTCCAGTGTGTGGTCTTCAGCCCAAACAAACCACTGACATGCCAGAAGGAACACAGAATAATACACTTTCAGATATGGGTGGATGGAATAAAAAGGAGAGAAAAGTTCTAATGATGGCATTTTTGCCTGGAAATAAAAGATCTACAAATGACTAGCTTGCAAAGATGGTACATTCCTTGTTTTAAAAGATCAGTTGTATTTATAGCAAGCTTTCCCCTCTTCCATTAAAAATAATAATAAAATAAAACAGTGACTGAAATAGAGACTGGTTTATTTCTCTATCATAAACATAGAAAAGGGTTAACTTTGTTTTTTAAGGGAAAAGACAGTCATCCCCCGACTTGGAAGAAACCAAGCTCCTCTGATTGTGGCTTTTGGACTAATTTCAACACATCTGTTTTTTTAGCAACTATGGGAGAGGAAAGAAGAAAAAGATAGCCAGTGTAAGGTACTACAAAAGAGCACCGGACAAGCTTGTTGACAATGTAACAAATTAACTAAAATAGGTTACTAACGCAGTTGATGAATTCAGTTCTATAATGTAGATTGCAGCCTATCCTATTTGTTTTGTATAAAACAAAATTTCCATTTTCTTCCTTCTCATTCATACAAAGAAATGGAACTGATATATAAGAACTGTATCTAGATGTGCCAGGATGTGATCCCTCTGTGTACCCCAGTCTTGAAGTCTTTCCTCTACCTCTGGTTAACCTAGTTTGCTCCTACTTTTATCCCTAAATTGTATGTGCCTGACACCCTCTACCTTCTGTTAGATAAGATCTGTATCACACTCATCTCCTGAAAATTTGCTTTAATACAGTCACTGATAAAATGCCAGATTGCTACCACTTATTCTTGGTATTTCACCAGCAAACAATGACCTATCAATGAAAAATGTGAGAATGAACTCATAAGATATAGGGTTTCTGGAAAGACTTTAAGGATTGAGACGTATAATCACAAATTCCAGAAAGCCTTTCAACTCAAGTCCCAAAATAAACTACACTGGTATTCCAGGCTCAAGAGCTGAGATGTTGTTTATATCATTTATTTTCAATTATAAAACCAAAGTAACACAGCATGTACAGGGAACAAAAGTGTTTCAAGAAGGAGTAATGGAACATCCAAATTAAAATCTGCTTTGAATTAGAAGTTGGTGATGGAAGTTGATGATTTTACCATGCAAAGAATGATAACTAATAAATTCCTTTTTTGTCACTGCTTTCCCTCCTGTGAAGCTTCTGAGAAGCTTGTATCTGAGACAGTATATCCTGAAAACAATGACACATGTTGCTAAGGAAGGAGACTTTAAAAATATTTAATAAAAATATTTTCCATGGGGACTTCCCTGGTGGTGCAGTGGTTAAGAATCCTCCTGCCAATGCAGGGGACACAGGTTCAATCCCTGGTCCGGGAAGATCCCACATGCCGCAGAGCAACTAAGCCCGTGCGCCACAACTACTGAGCCTGAACTCTAGAGCCCGCGAGCCACAACTACTGAAGCCCTTGCACCTACAGCCCATGCTCCACAACAAGAGAAGCCACTGCAATGAGAAGCCTGAGCACTGCAACAAAGAGTAGCCCCCGCTCGCCTCAACTAGAGAAAGCCTGTGCGTAGCAACGCAGCCAAAAATACATAAATAAAATAAATTTATAAAAAAAAAGAAATATGGTCTTTATTAAAAAAATAATATTTTCCACGTATCAAGTAGTACGATGATACAAACAATTTCATCACAAGTAACCTAGGCAATTCATTAAAAATAAGATTAAATAAATCTTCAAGGGTAAGATTTTACATTCTAGCCAGTCCTTGAAAACTGAAGTCCCCTATTAAGACAGTGTGAATTATGAATGGCTGGACCCTCAACTGCTTGCTTCTCATGCCACCAAGAGGACACACAATGTGCCACATACAGACGTAGGTTCCTTCAAGTCCGGGCGAGCTCAGGCCATGTCACCATTATAGAGGATTTCTCTATGAGCTGAAATTTGACAAGTTGTAAAGAAGGGAAGACTTTCCTGTCATAATAAAAATTAAAATGTTTAGCAAGAATATCCCACCTAGTTTCCACTCCTTTTTACTTTCTTGAGGATTTCTGACTTAAACAGCACTGAGTTTGAAAAAATTTTTTTCAAGTTGCATTTTGACATGGAGCTTGGCAAATATTATGGTTAAAAACTTCAAGTGAACTGTGAACTGTCACACCGTGTGAGACATCTCAGAAGTCGATTGTGGCCATGTAATCCAAAACCCGTTCACAGTAAAACCAAGGACAGAATATAGGAAAGATACACAAAACAGACCTGTCTTCGCACAATATCTTTTTTTTTTTTTTTTGCGGTACGCGGGTCTCTCACAGCTGTGGCCTCTCCCGTTGCGGAGCACAGGCTCCGGACGCGCAGGCTCAGCGGCCATGGCTCACGGGCCCAGCCGCTCCGCGGCATGTGGGATCCTCCCAGACTGGGGCACGAACCCGTGTCCCCTGCATCGGCAGGCGGACTCCCAACCACTGCACCACCAGGGAAGCCCCGCACAATATCTTAAACTGACATAACGGATAAAAAAAGAACTGAATAGACACCCATCTTGGGTTCTTAATTATGTTTAAAACTCAATTATCAAAATACCCAGTAAAGAGGGATTTTGCAAAAAGCTTGCTGTGAGTGCATTCAATCTTTTCATTCTGTCATTCAACAGAGATTAAATGTCTATGAAGTGCTCGCTCCTGAACTTCCCACTCAGGATGGCAATGGAACTGGAGGTCTACAGAGGTCATGGCATTTCCTTTTAAAGAAAAAGAGGGCAGGGCTTCCCTGGTGGCACAGTGGTTGAGAGTCCGCCTGCCGATGCAGGGGACACGGGGAGCCGCTGGGCCCGTGAGCCATGGCCGCTGAGCCTGCGCGTCCGGAGCCTGTGCTCTGCAACGGGAGAGGCCACAGCAGTGAGAGGCCCGCGTGCTGCAAAAAAAAAAAAAAAAAAAGAAAAAGAGGGCAGACCATTACCTTTTGGGGTGATGCTTATGCAGTCCTATCTAAAGGAAGGAGAAAAAAGGCCTTGCAAATTTTTCTAGGGCCCGTCTAACTCAGTTATATTAACCTGTACCATTTTCCTTTTTTACTGTGAGATGAATGTAGAATGTTTTGTTTCAGAAAGTCAAAGACGTGTGCTTCTCAGCATTTTCTTTAGTGATCATACCTCATATTTAACCTCATGGGAAACTAAACTCAAAACAATAAACAGCAATTTCGCAGGGAGGACTCAAGTATGAAACAACCATGACAAATTGGGAAAGGAATCAGTAAGAAAGAAGTTTAAGAAACCACAAAAGGATACTCTGAAAAATAAAATTCAGAAACATGGGAAAAGATCAGTTATGGGCAAGTACGGCAGAACACCTCCCTGGATAAACTAAGCCTGGTCCTTTATAAAGAATACTGTATATGCAAAACAAAGATGATACTGAATATACACACCAACACAATACACTTGACATGCGTGCAACTGTGGCAGCATTCTTCTATATTAGTATTGATCACATAACCTGCACCCCAACCCCGCCCAAGTACAAACGCCCCTCCCTGTCTCCTGCCTCCTGTCTGTAGAGAAGTTGAAGTCTCCCAGGCCTCTGAGTCACAAAGGAGCAGGCTCAAGCAGCTAAGGATCAGGACAATAGAGTTACAGACTCAGTGTCTGATGCATGTTCCTGAGTGGTTTTACAGATACCGTAACTGCCACCTGAGGGGAAAGGCTGACTGCATGATGACCAGACTGCAGTTGTGACAAACCACTCCATCTTGAGCAGTACGGAATCTACGGCTAGCACAGCGCCAAGAACTGACCTTAAGAGAATGGGATTAACACTACTGCTGAAAATAATCTGCATCTTTGTGGGCATCAAAATAATTGTAGCTTGTTCTGCCCCTGTATGGAAACGGACAACTACAACTGTGAGAAAAGAGATGCTACAGACCCATGTCAACATCTTCCACTCTAAGAATACGACACCCTACGTCAGCAGGAAGAAGTTACAGAAGACAGACCTTTGCCCATGATCCCACAGAAATGGAATGATGTTCTGACAAGTGGGGATTTGTAAGCAGCATTTGGAAGGAAAGAGCTCTCTGCAAGAGGCCTCTTTGCCTTGTCACTAACCTTAAACCAGCCCCCAGCGTCCCCCACTCCCCCCACCCCAGCTCTGCTCATCTCCAGCCCTAGTACACCTTTCAGATCTTTTGACCACGTGATACCTTGCCTAATCCTAGTCTGTTGGTTCTTTCCATAGATCAAAGGAGTAGAAATGAAGAATAAGTAACAGATAACCAGATCTCTTCCCCAGCTTCCCCTTCAGTAATCCGGCGAACAAACTGTGAACACGATAGCATCTAAAGAAAAATCAAGGGAATTCCCTGGCAGTCCAGTGGTTAGGACTCGGCGCTTTCACCACCGTGGCCCAGGTTCAATCCCTGGTGGGGGAATAAGATTCCCACACGCTGCACAGCTGGGCAGGGGGGATCATCACAAGACATCAGCAAGCCTGCACACAGTGGGATGTCGATCACTGTGACCCGCTACGTGAATGACTGACTGGGATTACTTCCCTTTTTCCCTTTAAAAACTTTCACAGCCAATCAGAATCTTTGGAGATGGTTTTGGGGGGACACTGAGTCCACCACCTCTGCAGATTGCAGGCATTCTATAATTAAAAGCAACTTTCCTTTCTACCAACATTTCTCTCTCTCTTAATTGGTTTCTAAGTGGCCAGCAGCCAGACCTGATTTGGTAACAGGACCTTATGAAAGTAGTGTGCCTGATTTAGGTCACAAACTTAAGAAACACATGGAAAATCTCACTAAGTCAAAGAACAGAAAATATAGATCACCAAATGAAAATGTTAAAAAAGGATTTGGAGCAACTGAGCTTGAAAGAAATAAGGGAGGTGACCAAACCTACTCTTACAGGGCAGCTTCTCCCAGACTCAGCCCAATCTTCACCCCCATCACTGCCCCTCTTGGAGATACGTGCATTTGGCACCTTTGCCATCCTTTGCTGTAAAACAAAGCCTTTGGCTTTTAACCTGAGATCTCTAAATTGGAAAGGTAAATTTTCAGCTTTTACTAAATGCTAGGTCATATGAGCTTGTGATCTATCATCAGTTTCTCATTCACAGAAAAAGAGATTTTTTGCTTGTTTGTTTAGTTGCCCTTTGAAATGAATTTAAGAAACTTTCGTGTTACTTTGGAATTACCTAAATCAAGTTAAGACATGAGTCGGGGTATTTATAGATTACCACCTGCAGAGCATTCACAGAATGAAAATTCTTTCCCTAATTTATTCACTTATTTTGGCTTATGAACTTCTGAATTTGACTGAGAAGTCTGTTCCTAAAAGGCTGAGGAACTCCCTCCCTCCCTCTAGACCTGCTGGCTTCTTTACTGTTCCTCAAACAGGCCTGGAGCACTCTGGCCTTGGGGCCTTTCTTTGTATGACTGTTCCTTCTGCTGGATCTTCACCACCTCCCCCCCCCACCCCGCCCCCTGCAAATCCGCACAAGTTTCCAATCCTTTGCTCAAGTCAGACCTTCTCAATGATGCTACCCTGACCACCGTATCTGAAGCTGCAGGCTCCTCACTCACTGCATCAACTGCTCTACTTTTAATTTCATAGCACATACCACCCCCAGTATACTAGTTATATTTATTAGTAGTAAAATAAAGATATTAATTATGCTTATTATTTGCCATCTGCCTCCTCCCACTGGAATATAAACTCCTCAAAGGTAGGGATCTTTGTTTAGTTCACAATGCAGCCCGAGATGCTAAACGGTGCCTGGCACAGAGTAGGCACGCAAATACTTACTGAAATGAAGTAACTGAAATCTAAGATGTTGCTCATGATCAGAATTACAAGAAAGAAATTTATCGTGCAACAGAGAATGCATTTCTAATTAAAAGAAACACCCTGTGACTGCTTTTAATGCAACTAGGACCATAAAAGGCCATTTCTTTTTAAAATGGAACAAATGGGAAAAGACAAATTCCTGTGAAAATTGCGTGCACAGTAAATCAACATTCAGGCTATCACTTTTCAGATACACCAACAGTCACAACAGGGAGTGAAGGTAATCTGATTCCAGCAGGCAGAAGAAGGATTTCAGACTTAAAAGTTTTAAGACTATCCCTCTGACACTAAATGAAAAATTTTAGACGTAAATCATTTTATTTTTATAACTCAAGTTTCTGATATCTAAGATGTAAACTGATGTAGATTCTTAACGCAGGAACTCTTTCTGGCAAACAACTCAAAGACCTTAGTATTTAGGGCTAAGAAATCGGTTTCTTTTATTTAATATATTAAATCTATCCTAAGTGTTTTACAACTAGAGAGGACGAAAGTCTTTTGTAGCAGCAAAAGGGATTTCAAAACACAAATTGGATCAAGTCATGGTTTAAAATCACTCAAAGGCTTCTCTGGGTTTAATAATACAAAACTCCTCATCCTGCCTGCAAGACCTGGCCCGGCCTCTCCAGTCCTCTTGGCAACATCCCTTCCAGCCCTCAGCCTCACCCACACAGAACACATCACACACCTTCCCGGCTCACACAGTCTTTGCTTAGAGCGCTATACTCTGCCAGTGAAACAGGAGGGAAAGGGGCAGGCACAGCCTTTGAAAGAATAACATAGCCTGAGGACATGACATAAACTGATTAGAACGAAATGGGTCCAAGATGGCAGACAAGTCAACTTCCACTAGACCTTGAGCCTCAGTATACACTCACTGTAACACATCAGCAAGCTAAATGACACACCCACAGGCGCCACGACAGTTCCAAGGATCCATAAGGATCAAAAAGTGGGCGGTGGCCCCATTCCTGGAAATCCCCGCCCCTTTCCTAAATAGCTGGAATACTCCTCCCACTCATTAGTCTATGAAATCACCCACCCCTATAAAAACTGACAGCCCCATACCCCGGTGCCTTTCTCACCTTCTGAGATGGCCCACACTCTGTGTAGTGTGTTTCTCTCTAAATAAACCCACTACTTACCTATCACTTTCTCTCTCACTGAATTCTTTCTGCAATGAGACATCAAGAACCTGAACTTCAGTAAGTCCTGAAAGCAGGTGTGTGATCTCAGTTGGAAGACTGTGGGTTTTGGCTGGGTTCAGTCCCAATCAGGATTTAGGCTGGGTTCAAGTCTCAGCATGTGGGTTCAAGTTCCTATCTGAGTTTTACACAGTTTAAAAGCTACATGCAGCGAATTCTCAGTCCCCTGAGTTCTTCCTCTGGCCTGGCATGATTATATTCTGTATATGCTGGTAGAGTTTCAAATGACTGGAACTGTACTAGCCACAGCAAATCCACTGCTTTGCAGTCACAAGCTGTTGAATTTTCATGTTAAAATACCTGTTAAATGCCAGGCATTGGGCTAAAAGTGATACTATTACCGCATCCAGTTCACCTCCAACAAACACCATGTAGTGTTTACAGTGAGCCAGGCACTTTTCTGCGCTTTACAACGTTCACTCCTCTATGAAGCAGACACCATCACCATCACATGTCACAGATATCACAGATAACGGAGGCACAGAGACATTAAGTAACTCGCTAGCGGTCAGATGGCTATTTATTACACAGTAGATACAGGATGCTGATGCCAGAGCCCACGTTGTAGAGACACAACTCAATACTGTCTCACCAAAGATGACTAACGTCATACCCTTAAGGGCCAAACCCCTGAAAAGTCTCCATCTTTTAGGGGCAACGGAACTGTAAACATATACTTACCAATATGGCAAAATTCAATGAAATAGTTGAGACTTATTTTCCTTTACCTCTTGGAAGCATCTGACACTTAATTCCATTCTCATCTCCCCTGGACACTGTGTTTTCCTGGCCTTCCTCCCAACCCTTCTTCCTCTGCCCATTCCCTGAATGTGGACTGTCTTCATGGCACCATCTGAGGCTCTCCAGTTTAACCACTTTACCTACTCCCTACTCTCCCTACCCCACTTACTCCGATGGTTTGGCCTCCAACGAGGCCAACTAAATGCTAATGACTCCCAAATTTGTATCTTCAGCTCAGATCTCTCCTGTGTTTCAGACCCATGAGATACCTACTCAGAAGTTTCATTACAGCCCTTCAAAACTCAAACATACTTTTAGACAGTCCTATTTCAAACTTAAAGATCAAAACACAGTTCAAAAACCTGCTCCTAATCATGTGTTGGAGGTCTCTGAATGGCAGAAATAATCTCTGGGAGATAGGATTACAGGTGATTATTTCCTTCTTTCTGTCTCAAGCACTAACACAAGTATTTATTGATTTTGAAAGAACTGTCATCTACTTTAGGAAAGTTCTTGCAAGTACCTTCCCTGGATCAATCTCAGTAATCCCTTAAGAACAAGAGAATGACGGGCCAGTGGGAGCGTAGGAAAGTGGCTAAGCTTGTACCTGTAAACTAGCTGATATTCCGTTCAGGGTATTTGGACTTCTTCCTAATAAAAAATTAACTGAAAAATATTCTCTTTGATCTGTAAATGAACTGAGGAATGAAAGCACTGTTTAGACCTGAAACAAGAATCTGAAAGCTCCAAAAAGAGGTTATTATCTGCCACAGAGGCCCACCAGAGCTAGAAAGACTAGGCTGATAGAAGAAACACCTTTAAAAGCATTGCTTTGCAGAGCAGGCAGCAACAGTCTTAAAAAGTGGTCAGTGAAAATAATTAAGGAAAAAAGATAGATGAGAGAAAAACAGGTTAGGGAGACCTAAAAACATACTTTAATAAAGAGTGAAGGAGGTCAATGCAAGACTGAGGAGTCACAGGGAGAGACAAGAGGGCTGGATGGCCTGGGCCCCGAGGTGGGGACAATGCATGGGGGCGGAGGGAGTGGGGGAAGGCACTTCTGTTTTCTGAGAAAACGAACAGGTTGCATGTAGGCACCCGGGAATAAGTTTAGGGTACAGCGAAGTAGAAAGAACAAGCGATCCCATTTGGTTCTGTGAAGAAAAGCAGCTTTCAGGAGGAACTCTTGGAGCAAGTGTAAGCATCCTGGTTTCATGCTGACATCAATTCAAAAAACTGTATTCTTAAGAGTTTGCCCCTGCTTTTACACCACACGTTTTCTTATACGTAAATCCCCTTCGGGTTTTTTTTTTTTCCTAACTTTTCTTCCTTCATTTACCTTAGTGTCTTAGTAAAATTAACTTTTTAAAATACTAAGTACTTGTGGATTCACCCAAAGAGCAGCAGAGCATGTTTCTAGAGCAGAAGAAAGAGAGAAGCAGTGCATTTCTAGTGACTGAGGCCAGTGGGCGAGTTGGGGTGATGGAACCGGAAGTGAGCAGAGGGCTGGACCCTCCAGGTCCCCGTGGACATGCCTTAGTGGGGTCTAGAGAGCTGTGGTGAAACGCTAAGTTCTTATCACATTCATTCTGGCAACAGATCTCAAACCTGCTCCAATGTGGAGAGCAGGAAACTGAAAACTATAATGGGCTCTCATTAAAGCTGTCATATCCATATGACAAGAATGGATATTATGAAAAATGATCAAAGGAAAAGAAAAGATCGGGAGAAAAATCACAGGAATCATAGAAGAAAATGTCCCCGGATTGAAGGACATGAATTTCCAGAATGAAAGGGTCCACGGAGCACTCGGAATAGTCAATGATGAATACCTGCACCAGGGCACATCATCGTGAAACTCCAGACCACCAGGGATAGAGAGAGTATCTTCAAACTTCCAGTGAGGGAGAGAAGAGAAACCAAACCAACAAAGCAAGGTTTCGTAGAAAAGGTGTGAACCACCACACCTCCAGGGCACTTACAGATACCGGGAAGTACAACGAGGCCTTCAAAACTCTGAGGGAAAATTATTTCTAACCTGGGACTCGATTACACTTCCAAACTATCAAACAAGTTTGTGGGCAAAATAAAGTCTTTCAGATACTTCTTAGGATGTAAGATGTGAGCCAAGAAATGGGACGGCATGGGGGCCAGCCCAGGAGGAGAGTAAAGGTCAGTTCCTGCATGATACTGACAGGAAGCAGCAAAGGGAGGAGGAAGGTGATGCAGGGCTCCAATAAAAAATGGAAGTGATACATTTGAGCCCACAGATAATGTTACTGCTATGAATGTGATTAATACATTAGTGCATTTGGAAAAAAATTAACATAGGTAAGTGAAATAACCAGGCAAAGGTGAGCCTACACACATGGAACGGCAACGCAGGATCACCTGGCTCAACCAACGGTGGACGACATTGGGCAGAGGTATAAATACAGGAGTGTCTGCTGGGTGGGAGGGAGGGAGGGAGACTGATTCCTGGGCCCTAACTCAGCATTCACGGAATCAAAATTTCTAGAGGAGTGATCTGTAGCTTTAAAAGTACCTCAGGTGATTCTTATCATCAAGCAAGTTGGGGAAATGCTGACTAGTACTTTGGGGTCAGTAAACTCAGAGTGGATTTGGTTTTCTGAGTCCGTTAACAGTGCAGCTCTCTTTATAACAGCTAGTGTAAGTCATTTTCATTAAACCAACAATATCATTAGAGCAAACACAGCATATTCCAATCACTAACAATTAATACACACATACACACACACACACACCCAATCCACATCTTTTTATATGGTCAATTAATCTATGACAAAGAAGGTAAGAATACACAATGGGGAAAAGACAGTCTTGTCAATAAATGTGTGGGGAAAACTGGACCGCTACCTGCAAAAGACTGAAAGTGGGCCACTTTCTTACGCCATATACAAAAATAAACTCAAAATGGATTAAAGAGTTAAATGTAAGACCTGAAACCAAAAGCTCCTAGAAGAAAACATAGGCAGTGCACTCTTTTGGTCTTAGCAATTTATTTTGGATCTGTCTCCTCAGGCAAGGGAAACAAAAGCAAAATAAACAAATGGAACTACAGTACATCAAACTAAAAACAGCCTTTGCACAGTGAAGGAAACTATCAACAAAACAAAAGGCAGCCTATGAACAGGAGAAGACATTTGCAAACAACATCAGGTAAGGGGTTAATACCCAAAATATACAAAGAATTCATACAACACAACGTCAAAAAAACCCAAACAACCTGATTAAAAAATGGGCAAAGGACCTGAATAGACATTCTTCCAAGAAGATATACAAATGGACAACAGGCACATGAAAAGATGCTCAACATCACTAATCATCAGGGAAATGTAAATCAAAACCACAATGATATTCCATCTCACACCTGTCAGAACGGCTATCATCAAAAAGACAAGAAGTAGCAAGTGTCTTTATGGTGAGAATGAGAGAAAAGGGAACTCTCGTGCACTGTTGGTAGGATTGTAGACTGGTGCATCTATTATTACAGAATATTGTACAGAGGTTCCTCAAAAAATTAAAAACAGAATTGCCATATGATCCAGTGATTTCACTTCTGGGTATTTACCCAAAGAAAAAACACGAATTCGAAAAGACACATGCACACCAGTGTTCACTGCAGCATTATTTACAATAGCCAAAATATGGAAGCAAACTAAGTGTCCACCGATAGATGAATGGATAAAGAAGATACACACACATACACACACACACACACACACACAGAGGAATATTACTCAGCCATAACAAAAAATAAATCATGCCACTTATGATAACATGGATGGATCTAGAGAGTATTATGCTAAGTAAATAAATCAGAGAAAGACAAATACCATATGATCTCACTTACATGTGCAATCTAAAAAAACAAAACAAAATGAAAACAGACTCACAGATACAGAGAACAGGTGGTTGCCAGAGGGGAAGGGGGCTGGAGGTGGGGGAGAAATAGGTGGAGGTGGGGGAGAAATAGGTGAAGGGTACGAAGAGGTACAAACATCCAGTTATAAAATAAATAAGCCACAGGGATGTAACATACAGCATAAGGAATATGGTCAATAATATTCTAATAACTTTGTATGGGGACAGATGGGTAACTAGACTTAACGCAGTGATCATTTCATAAAGTATGCAAATATCAAATCACCATGTTAGCACACCTGAAACTAACATACCACGGTATGCAAACTATATTTCAATTTTAAAAAGCCACATCTTTAACTTACTGATGAAATTTTCAAATGCTACAGAAAATAGGTTTATTCAACTTAACCAACTATCTGTTGCAAAGACCTTCTTGAATTTCTCTAGGGATCCTCATATCCTCTTTTATCAACATGGCTGAATAATCCCTCAATTTTCCATTGTCCATGTTCTGGAAACAGTTTCTAGGTTCACCCTTCCAGTGTATATTCCTTTTCCCATAAGATACTTGGTCATCTTCATTTATATAAATGCTACAAAATACATAGCTCTTTAAGATGTTGAAAATGCTCCAATGTAACATTCTTGTTTTATAATCATAAAATGCTGACTAATAATGTGAGTACCTACTACACAGTAGGAACCAGATACACTTATCTTGCTGCTCATCACAACAATCTTATCAGGTAGGTATTATTGGTTCCACTGCACATATGAAGAAACTGAGGCTGAGAAGATTAAATGCTTGTGAATAACAAAGCATGATGCAAATCCCAGTCTGTTTTTGAAGCTCATGCTGTTTCTAAAATACTCATTTCCTGCAAGCACTGGAATTTCAGCGGTCAACAGGTTGTTTACTCCACCCCCCTTTTTGGACGAGAAATTTAGGGTACAAAACTTTGAAGTGATTCCCCTAAATGGCAGAATGAAACCAAATTCCATAGCTCTTGACTCTTACTCTATTTTTACTCCACAAATCTATGCACTGATGCTATACTAGGTGCTGGACAGGGCTAGTATTTATTGAGCATTAACTACGTATGGGGCTCTACAGGGCTTTAACCAGCATTAACTCACTCGATCCTCATGGTGGTCTTAGGGTAGACATTCTTCCCATTTTACAGGATAAAAAAAACTAAAGTGAGAGAGATTAAGTAACTTGCACAAGGTCACACAGCTAGCAAGTGGCAGAGCTGGATCTGAAACCCAGCCTACATGACTCTGAAGTGCAAGCTCTTAGCATCTCCAAGGTTTACAGTCCACATTATCTCTTCTGAATGCCCATATGGTTTTAGTCTAATTAAAAGTGTACACATGATGTGTGGACCCTTCTTTCAACCTGATAATTCAAACAAATGAAGTGTTAGAAAGTGAGACCAACAGGAAAATCTGTACACTGACTGGTTGCTTGGTGATACCAAGGAATATATTTTTTAAGGTGTGATGATGGTATTGAGGTTACGTTGAAAACTAGTTCTTATCTTTGACAGATACATACTGAAGTGTTTACAGATGAAACGATTATTTCTGGGATTTGATTCAAAACCATTTGGGAGTTTGGGCCAAGACTGGCCCTGTGTTGGCTGGATGTATCAGAAGCTGGCTCATGGGTACATGGGGTTTATTAGAGTTTTCTCTATCATGTAAACGTTTGAAAATTTCCACAATTCAGAAAGAATGCACAAAAAAAGAGAAAAAGATGAGAAAAACCATGTTATTTTAACAGTATTTGGGAAACAGAAATATGAATAATTTTCCCCCACTCTACTTTTTGTATTTTCACATTTTCTATATTACTTTTATAATGGAAAACATAAAATAAGCTACTTAAAGAAATTCCCCCCCCCCAGAAAAAAGAAATTCCCTATCTTCTAAAAATAGGCAGAGCAAGTCTGCCCATAATCTAATGAGGTTAAAGCATCATGACGAAAGCATTTCCCAGCCCTTTATCAGTTAACTACCATTCACACACTTTAAAAAAAGGCCACTTTTTAAGGACAAGTATGGTCTTTAAATATTAAACTAGCCAAGAGCATAAAGGTACATAAGGGCAAAACAGATTAGACACAGACTTAAGAAAAACAATTATGGTAACTAGACTTGTGGCGGTGATCACTTTGTAGTGTGTATAAATGTTGAATTATAATGCTGTACAACTGAAACTTAAATAATAATAATTTAAAAAAGAAATTAACCCCCCAAACCAGATATGGTCAGGTAAAAATGGGTTACATTTCAAGGGATAATTAATATATAACATGCTTTGGTTTAAAAAAAAAAAAAAAAGACTAACTAGTGATACAGTTCGTCTTGATAGTTAGGCAGAGTTTGGGACAAAGACTTTGAATGTGTAATGCTGACCTTTCTAATGGTCACATGGACCACAGGACAGGGATCCCCTCGCCAGTGTATGGCCAGGTGGGGATGGGACAGCCACAGATCACAGGCCAGCTGTCTTCTGTGGGTCGCCGCCAGTTTTCCTCAGTGACACAACAATAATTTCCATGTGTGTCACAGTATGAAAAAAGTTTGGGAAGCAGTGTTAAAGCTAGACCTGCCCTGACATTGCTCAAAAGCTGAAAAAAAGTGAAACAAGGGGCAACAGTACAATGGAATCTCTTTGAAATGCTGGCATGGAAAAAAGAATGAACACACATGGTATAGGTCAATACCATTGTTTTCTAATTTTTTTTCTATCTGCACTCCTTTCCACAACCCACCTAGGAAATCTGAAGGTGTATTCCAGCAGCACTCAATGAAGTAACCTCCAAACATAAATGTTAGCTCAGTGGCATAAGGTTAAATTGTGGGGACAGGATTAAAATCCTGGTTCTCTGTGCCAATGCTAAATGTACTCAAGGTAAGTCTGAAATAAATTCCACTTGTTAAGAAAGAGAAGCACTTAAGCGTCAGTGGAAAATCTTGATAGAAGCTTAGAGCTAGTAAGGATCTTCTTTTAAAAGACAAATAACTGAAGCCCAAATTACTCGCTCAAGTTCACAAGCAGCTGAACTGGGACCAGTCCCCAGATCTCCCAGCTGCCAGACAACTGCTCTTTCCAGGGCACCTCCAGAGAACTGCTAATTGCTTCTTTGAATCTCTCTAAAACCATAAAACAATATCCAAGTACTTCCTGCTCCTCAGGGAAACTGAATCGCTGGTTAATCTGCAACTAGCAAATCGCTGTTCAAGGAACCAGAATTTAACCTCATGCCACTAATTAACCTTAAATTTGGGATATTTAGACACAAGTTCTTTTATTAGTCCCTGTTTGTATTTATGAAATAACAAGAAGGCTTTGTTGTTCTTGCACAGGTTAGAAAATATCCTTAAAAACAAATTATCAAGTTCTTCTTTATATGGTTATGGGGGGCACATATTATGATATATCAAGATCTAGGAAGATAAGCCACGTTCATACTCTGTAAGAATGAAGACACCACTAATAGAATTTCCCTCCTTATACTGAGAAAACAGTCCAGATAAGAAGAGCCCCCAACCAAAAAGAGAATATGAGATTAGTGCAGAAGTGGAAAAATGCACTATCTAAAACAGGATTACCTGAATGAGGAAGAGAAAGGAGGTAATATATATCTTTACATAAATTCTTGTGTACTGAGAGCAACTCTATTTCAAATCAACAAGTGGCCAGACTCAAAGGATAAACATTAAGGAACCAAACTTCTGTACCCACATTGGCTAAAGCTGTACTGTGATACCAAGCAAACAAAAACTCTGAATTCTTCAAATTTCTCTTACAAAGTTTCAACAAGAAAAACCTAAAAGTTCCTTCTCCAGAAAAAAAGAGACCAGTGTTTTTATGCCTAGGCACTATAGTGTGTGCCTTGCGTTAACCTGAAACCCAAGAACACAAGCTCTGTGTCACTGACAATGACATCTGAGTTGGTTCTTCATTTTGTTTCCTGCCACAGAAGGCCAATTCTGCAGGAACAGGGGTCACTTCTTGAATACCATTAAGGACAGGTTAAGGCAGAAAAAGGCTCCCCAGCCCCCCCCAAAACCATAAAAGTCCTACACCTAAAACAGGCTTGTAATTAATGTAACGATACGAATTTAAGTCCTGATGTCCAAATTTCAGAGTCCCTGGAAAGGAGTCTTCACATACTTATGTAACACGTGATGTGCGACTGCTTAGTGAAATTAGAACCTGGGTCTGGGACATTATCAGTAAAAGGTAGTAATTCTCAACTTCTCTAGATCTGTGTCTTTCCTGGGAATTTGCAGGGGGAAAAAACAGTAGGAGAGAAGCTGTTTCTCAATCTCCCTTCGAATTCTTCACGTTTATACCCCGATCACCTCTCTTATTACAGAAACATACACAGGTCTTCTTTCCCCCTCTTTACAAATACATGTACTCCTACCTCCAATCTTTAGGTCAAAAATGGACAGAAATTAGATAATTCAAAATGTTCAGACACACCTAACCCATGCCTCTGACGCACTTCAGCCAGCCAAGGGATATTTGTGAATTTACTCTGTACCAGATGCGGGGGATAAAAAAAATGAATGAGTCCTTAAGGCGCTCACAGTTCAACAGCAGCTGTCAATAGTACCTCTTGACCTGTACAGCTCAAAACCAATTCACACTCAAAAGGACAGTACAGTGTAGGGAAAAAGACCAGTGAACGGGGCTTCCCTGGTGGCGCAGTGGTTGAGAGTCCACCCGCCGATGCAGGGGACACGGGTTCATGCCCCGGTCCGGGAAGATCCCACATGCCGTGGAGCGGCTGGGCCCGTGAGCCATGGCCACTGAGCCTGCGTGTCTGGACCCTGTGCTCCGCAACGGGAGAGGCCACAGCAGTGAGAGGCCCGCGTACCCCCCCCCCAAAAAAAAAAAAACAAAAACCAGGGAACGAAGCACAGCCTTTCTACTGAGCACTCAGATTGCAGCTTCCTAGCTGATTTCCCAGTTATCAAAGCCCTCTCCTTTTCAATCTGTCCTGCATTCAAATGCCAGATTCATTTCCAGAATTCCACTTTCAAGGAGTCTCTCTCCTGCTCTAGCATCTTCAAAGACTCCTCCCTACTTACCACATCTAGTTCAAACCCTTCTTCCAGTTAAAGTCTTCTGTAGGCTAGCTCCACTTACCTGTTCAACTTTATCTCATGCTCTACAGGGCTCCCTTCTGCCAATCCCTTTTAGAGGGGTAGGACGCAAACTTAATTCCACTACCTCCTCTAACTCCTCAGGCAGCCTTCATCCTAAGCAGTCTTAAAAACCGTTTCCTCTATCGTCAGCACAGATCCGTTAATTTCCTGAGATCTCGTCAGGGCTCGGCATCAGCTTTCTTCTTCATAAATGGCAGGTCTGTTCCCAGGTTCTTTTAACATTACTATCCCAACCAGATGTTCCTCTTCCTTGCCACCCCTTAGTGAAGTCCCAGGGTCTTGACTTAGTGAAGTCCCTGGCAGTTTGGGCATGGGAGTCCCAACACTGCACCTTGTAAGAGAAGGAGAGGGTCTGGAGCAAGTTACAAACCAGGGATGGAGAAAACGAAGGAAGTGGAAAAGGGAAGGGAAGATTCCTGCTCTGTACTTTGTCTTTTCTTTGGAAGCTGTGGGGGGAGGGACGGGGGAGACGCCACGAAATGAATTCTTGAAGAAGGCAGAAGAAACTCAAGATGCTCCCTAGGAAGAAAATATGGACCCGTGGATAACGGAAGGGCTCCCCATCACCCCTGGGAGAGAAGGACTAGTTACAACGTGAAACAAAGAGGTTGGGAATCAGGAGATGAGGGGTGGAGAGGCTTCAGAGATCCCGCGTCTCCGAAGGTCGAGCGGTAAGGAAAAAAAAAAGGACGCGAGGCGTCCCTCGAGGGATTGGCCGAGCACCCGGGACGTGGCTGCCAAAACGGACGAGGTGGGCGCCTCAGACGGCTCTGGGGCGAGTGTTCATGGGGCACGCTTCTCCCGGGGGCGGGGAGGCGGTTTTGAGTGGGGTCGTCTCTTAAAGGGAGAAACGGTTTCCCAAGATAGGGACCTCCGAGAACGGAAGCGCTGGGGACGCGGAAACGTTAAAGCATTGAGGCACCGGCATTTCCCAGCCCCAACCCGGCTTCTCCACACACTCACCGCGTCTCCTCCGAACACAACCGCTCCAGTTGCAGCTACCGGCCAACGCAGCCGCACTTAGCGCGCCTCGCCCCCACGTGACTCGCCCGGGACCCCGCCCCGCCCGCCCCACGTGACCCTCAGGGCCCACCTACTCCCTCCTCGCTCTAGTCCGTCTTCTGTGCGTGGGCTTAGCTCGGCAAGATGGCGGCTCCTAGCTGTAGTGTGCTTGGCGTGTGGGTCCGGGGTTCCTGGCAGCGTCTGGGGGATCTCTTCACTTTCGTCTCAAAGCCACTTTGTTCCGCTGCTGCTGCCTCTCGGCCCCTGGATGCCCAGCGATTAGCGGAGAGGCTTCGAGCCCAGAAACAGGAACAAAAGACGAAGAAGCCGGTGAGCCCAGAAGGACCACAACTCCCAAGAGGCAGTGCGCTCACTGGTTTCCCAGGCCGGGAGGGAGGTGGGAGGGTCCTCTGACACATGTCAAGTAATCAATGTCGAGGACTAGTGGTGGGAGAATGGGGAGAAAGCGGAGGGGAGAGGTCAGAAGGGTGCGGTATCTTCCTGTGGGCTGGCTCCTGCCGACCCCGGCCCGAAGCGCTACGTGGGTACAGGCGAGACACACCCACCCCTGCGCTCAAATTACTCGGGGACGGGGCGAGTCTAATGCAAAAATACAGGCATTCCCTTCCCAAATTCTCACCCAGACTTACTGAAAGTCCTCCCCACCAGGCATTTACCGTCGCTCCTTCTCTCCCCGCAGGTGCCCACAAACCCTGTTCAAAGGAGAGTGCAAGAACTACTGCAGTTCACAGAGCAGCTGCAGCGCGTCCACCCCAACGTGCTTGCTAAGGCGCTGAGCCGAGGACTTATCCACCAGGACAAGGACCTTGTGGTCATCAATAAGCCCTACGGTCTCCCTGTGCATGGTAAGCAGCATGTGGGGAAGGGAGGCGGGCCGCTGCTGCTTTGTGCTACACGTAGGGGCAACTCTAACATTACTCGGGGGGCTCTCTGAAGCCTTGCTTTCAAAGTAATTAAACTTTTGTGGGGTACTGTCCTCTGTGAGGAACCAGTAAGGACGCAGAGATAAATAAGACAGTCCCCACCTTCCAAACATCTGGCAGCCAGCAGTGATTTATGGAATTTGCTGTGTGCAGACCTCCACCGAGGATTGCTATAGAGAAGGACAAAGGCTGTGTGGTTCCTGTCTTCAGATTATTTTCCATCGGAACTGGGAAAGAGGACATAACGTGTGTTGGTGTATACCTAACAAAACCCCAGGGTGCCTACAACTTAATGGAAACCCTAATGTTTTTGAATAAATGTTAAATGTAGTCAGAGACAGCTAGGGTGAGTCAGGAAAGACTGATAGAAAAAAATGCATTTGTGGAAAGGGTTTTGCTGGGGGAATAGGCATATTTTAGCTAGAAGAACGAATGTTTTGGGGGGAGGTATGGAGAAGGTTGTACATGAAAACAACGAATTAAATCAGACATTGCCGAGTGCTTTGTATGGTTTTTTTCCTCTCTTGATCCTTCCAGTAGCTTGCCTTTCCGTTCCCCAAGAGATAACTATTATCAAGATATTTACATTTTATAGATGAGAAAACTGAAAGTTGGAAAGAGTACGTAATCTGTCCAAGGTCAATGGCTAGTTGTGAGGGTCCATAGAATGGAACCCAGGAATGTCTCACCCCAAAGCCCTGCCTCTCAGCTCTTCTGTAATGCCTCAGGAAGGCCTCATGGTCTTGCATTTCTCACTAGGGTTTACTTGGCAAATTCTCAAGCCTTTGTTTATATAGTGAAATATCAGATCTCATCATTTTGGTTGCTAATTTTAGTATGAGTACATAAGTAGATTAACTATATATATATATATACACACACATATAGGTCTGAGGAGAAAGCCACATGCTCTAGGATGGTGCTTTTTAAACTTTAATATGCATATGAGTCACTTGGGCCTTTTGTTAAAATGCAGATTTTGATTAATTAGTCTGGGTTGGAGGCCTGAGATTCCTTTCTAGCGAGCTCCCTGGGCAGACTGATATGTTTCTAGTCCCTGGACCACAATTCAGTAATAAGGCTCTAGAAAGCATTTACTGTTAATCCAGTAAGGACTGTTGTCCCAGGTAGAGGTCTTTGGTGAGATCTTTTCCTGGCCTCTCAAACCTCTGGCTTTTTCCTTCGTAGGTGGCCCTGGGGTCCGGCTCTGCATCAGTGATGTACTGCCTGTCCTGGCGAAGATGCTTCACGGCCACAAGGCAGAGCCCTTGCATCTGTGCCATCGGCTGGACAAGGAAACTACAGGCGTAATGGTGTTGGCTTGGGAAAAAGACGTGGCGCATCAAGTCCAAGAGTTGTTTAGAACCCGTCAGGTGACAAAGAAGTACTGGTATGAAGCCCATCGATAGCGGTCGAGGTGGTGTAGGCACCCTTCCATCTATTCATCCGTTCATAGAGCAGGAACTCCTAGTAATAGAAGGCACTGTACTCAGACGTGTGGGCATATAAAAATTATAGGAAACAGGTTTAGTGCTTAGAATATTAGAGTCTGGTGGCATAGTGGTTCCTAATTATGGCTGTACATAAAAATTATTAAAAATTAATTATATGAGTATACATGATTTCATTCCTTTGGTAAAATGTCAGACAACAGCAGTAGTGTTAGGTCATTAGAAAGGGTCAACTCATAGTTACAACTCAGTGTAGGTATGATAAAATGTATCAGATAGCAGCCTAAACTGCTACCAATCTGCAGTGGGGTGTCCAGGGTGTGCAATGTTATATCTGGGCTTGTGACTCCTGGGCCAGTGATTCTGTGTTAGGCCACCAAGTACCCAGGAGAGCTGATTGACTGACTGGAAGAGGCATGGACGTAAGGACAGATTAAAGAGTCTTCTGCCTGTCTGTGGTGTGACGGAGGGAAACCTCCAACAAGAAGGACTTACTGAACTATGGTTGGGATTCCTGTGACTTTTCTGAGCACAGTTCCTCTGTTTTATTGACCTGGCAAATAGGCAGGAGCAGTCCTGTGAAATTTTCACTCAATTCATTCATTTATTCATTTATTCCATATGCAGTTCGAACTTACCATCTTTTATTATTTAAAAAAGAAAAACAGGATACAAAACTGTATTACCCTAGTTTTACTTTAAGCTGTACATACTCATTTTTAAAGGTTGGATGAGTGACAGTGTTATAAATACAATTTTTTTCTTGTTTTTCTGTTTTTTCCCCAAATATTCTACAATCAGCACATATTAGTTTAGTTGTAAAAAAGATAGGCGTATAAGGATAGTGTCAAACTCTCAGGCTAAGCACTATACCAAGAGATCATTTGGGACCCTCTGATCTTAAGACCTGACCGCAGTAGTGCAGGAGGTCCAGAGTTAAAACCTCTAAGTAGCCGATGCAAGGAGAGCCTCACTCACCTTTGTGGCTTAAGCAAGGGTCTGTGTGTGTCCCCTCAGGGCCATCACGATGCGCGTCCCGGTGCCCTCAGCGGGAGTCGTGGACATTCCCATCGTTGAGAAGGAGGTGCAGGGCCAGGAACGACACCACAAGGTGGGTGAGCGCCTCCAGAGGGATGGGTTTGCTGCTCTTTCTTCGAAATTGTGTCCTGATTTCTTTGGCTCCAGATGACGCTGTCCCCGAGCTACTGCATGGACAATGGGAAGATGGTGAGGGTACGGACCAGCAGGAACGCACACCTGGCTGTGACTCAGTACCGGGTGCTGAGCAGCACCCTCTCCTCCGCCCTCTTGGAGCTCCAGCCTGTTACCGGTGAGGGTGCCAGTGTTCTGCAGTGGGTGGAGAAGCCCCACTGCCCCTCAGCTTCACCCAGGGCCTTGTGCCAGTCTCCGCCCCTCCCCTGAGCAGCTGGTATTATGGGGACTCTGGGATTGCACCAGAGTGTGCTTCCAGTGCTGATCTGAGGCTGGGAGCTTCCATAGGGATGATTGTTTAAAACAGCAGGTAGGGGCTTCCCTGGTGGCGCAGTGGTTGAGAGTCCGCCTGCCGATACAGGGGACGTGGGTTCGTGCCCCAGTCCGGGAAGATCCCACGTGCCGCGGAGTGGCTGGGCCCGTGAGCCATGGCCGCTGAGCCTGCGCATCCGGAGCCTGTGCTCCGCAACGGGAGAGGCCACAGCAGTGAGAGGCCCGCGTACCACAAAGAAAAAAAAAACAGTAGGTAGCAGAAGGATACAAATAGTTTGCTTTAGGCAGACTCCTACTCTTAATCAGTTTCCTGGGTGGGTGAGAAATATTCAGTTAAAATGATAGAATAAATCAATTCTTCCTTCAAAAAATAATAAATAAATGGTTTGCTTACGTTTATTTAAAAATTTGCAAATTAATTCCTCAAATAATGAAGCATAGGATTACCCTATGATCCAGCAATTCTGCTTCCTGTATATATGCAGAAGAATTGAAAACAGGGATTCAAAGAGATATTTGTACACCGGTGTTTATAGCAGCACTATTCACAATAGCCTAAAGGTGAAAACAACCTACATGTCCATCAACAGATGAGTGGAAAAACAGAATGTGGTACATCATGCAGTGGAATGTAATTCAACCTTAGAAAGGAAGGAAGTTCTGACACATACTGCAGCATGGATAGACGTTACGACATTATGCTAAATGAAACACAAAAGGACACATACTGTATGATTCCATTTATATGAGATACCTAGAGTAGGCAAATTCATAGAGACAGATAGTAGAGTAATGGTTACCAGGGGCTGGAGAGAGTGGGGGGCGGGGAGTTATTGTTAACTGAGTACAGAGTTTCAGTTGGGGGCAATGGAAAAGTTCTGGAGAGGGACTGTAGTAGTGATTGCACAACAATGTGAATGTACTCAGTGCCACCGAACTGTACTCTTAAAAACGATTAAAATGGGACTTCCCTGGTGGTGCATTGGTTAAGGATCTGCCTGCCAATGCAGGGACACAGGTTCAATCCCTGGTCCGGGAAGATCCCACATGCCGCAGAGCAACTAAGCCCATGCGCCACAACTACTGAGCCTGTGCTCTAGAGCCCGCGAGCCACAACTCCTGAGCCTGCGAGCCACAGCTACTGAAGCCCACACGCCTAGAGCCCGTGCTCCGTAATGAGAGAAGCCTCCGCAATGAGAAGCCCGTGCACCGCAACGAAGAGTGGTCCCTGCTCGCCGCAACTAGAGAAAGAAGACCCAACGAAGCAACGAAGACCCAATGTAGCCAAAAATAAATAAATAAATTTATATTAAAAGAAAGGATTAAAATGTTAAATTTTATGTATATTTTGCCACAGTAAAAAAAATAAATGTACAAAGCAATACTATTTAGTGTTATACAACACAATTATTAAAAAAAAAAGCATGGCAATGATAGACACCAAGTTGATAGCAGTGGTTATCTGTGGTGGAAAGGGAACTGTGGTGGCGAGGGGTACTTAGAGGCTTAACAGCATTTATAATGTTTATTTCCTAATAGCCTATTGTTTGTTATATTATTCTTTATACCTTATTGTAGTTGGGGCTTTGCCCGTTTTACTGTCCTTTGGTTTAATATGGTTAGAAGCAGATGCCACCAGTGGTATTGTTTCAATAGCTACTCCTAAGTTTCCTCCCTCTCTTTTTTTAAAGGAATAAAACATCAGCTTCGAGTTCACCTGTCTTTTGGATTGGATTGCCCGATCCTTGGTGACCACAAGTACTCAGACTGGAACAGGCTGGCCCCCCAGGTAATATACGTCTGACCCAATATGCAGCAGAATAAGGGGGAGAACTTATGCTTTCCCCTTGTTAAGTCCCTAAAGTGAGTCACAGCAAAGATGTGTTGATTGTCTTCCGACACAGTACCATGCTAGTTATCTAGCTTCTGGAGAAATTGAGAAGCAGTTAGGAGACTTTCTGAAGGCTCAAAGCAGGCTTTCACGCTACAGCGAAAGAGCCTTGGTGGGAACTTTGTTTTTTGCTGTTACAGCCCATTCTCTTGGAAAGCCAGAGAACTGGCCAAGGAGAGCTTCCCTGGTGTGGTGGGTTTTCTCATACATGGGCTCTGAACCCTTCCTAGAAATGGCCCCGAAGCAGGCTGTCCATCACTGTGTCTTCCGGGAGTTAGTGAGGGGGCCCTGTGAGTGGAGGTCTTCTGCCCCCGCACACTGGAGCTGTTGGCCTTGCGCTCACGAGCTCTTTCCTCTGCACAGAAGCTGTCCGCCTGCATCCTGAAGAAGCTGGGGCTGCGGCAGTCCAAGGCCCGTCACATCCCCCTTCACCTGCATGCCTGCCAGCTGACTCTGCCTGCCCTGCAGGCCGGGAAGGAGGAACTCAACTTGGTCTGCAAGCCTCCTCGATATTTTGTCCATTCCCTGCGCCGTCTGGGCTTAAAGATGCCGAGTCGGGATCAAAATGGGGACAAGGAAGCCACACACTCAGGAGCACAGTGAAGACAGTTGGGCAATTTGCCCTGAATTCTTCTCTCTGTTTAAGGGACTCTGCTAACTTCTCACTTGGGACAGACTCCAGAAGAGCCAGGTGTGATGAGTTGAAGAAACAGCTGCTTCAGGGCTCTTACTGGGGACTAGTGTCTGTTTTTCGACACTCTGGCCACATGCTGGAAAAGCCAGCAGGCAGTCTCCCTGCTTCAGAGTGGAAGAGAGCTCAGGACCAGGAGAACTAAAGCACAGAATCTGTGATCAGGAACTGTTTTTACCCAACAATAAAGCTCTTGGTCTGTCAGGAAAGTTCCTGTGGTTGGAGAGAACATAATGGTGGTCTAGCTCATAGAGATTCAGAAGCAGCTTCTGCTGTCCTCGTGGAGCTGCAGGATCTATCAGCAAAGCCTTCCTGCTTTATTTGTTCAGTCTCAGATTTTGTAGCCAGCGATCATAGACTACAAGGATTCCCTTCAGCCTCCGCTCGGGCCCCTTACTGTGCTAGTGACTGTGGAGCCTGCGAAGGGGTGTTCAGTGAGCAAGCAAAGCAGGTGTAAATGGCAGGCAGGTAACAAAAACGAGTGGAGCAAGCAGGGTGTAAGGCCATGGTGGGGAGCACCCACCTGTCTAAAGAGGGCAGTTGTTAGCTCCAGCTGAGGGTTGCTCTGTGGGAACAGATCTTCTAACTTTTTAAATTATTTATTTATTTATTTGGCTATACCAGGTCTTAGTTGCGGCACGCGGGATCTTTGTTATGGCATGCAGGATCTTTAGCTGTGGCATGCGAACTCTTAGTTGTGGCATATGGGATCTAGTTCCCTGACCAGGGATCAAATCCGGGCCCACTGCATTGGGAGTGCAGAGTCTTAACCACTGGACCACCAGGGAAGTCCTAGCTTTTTTCAGAGTCAGGAAACCCAGATATTTATGTGAAATCTCCCAGTATATTGCTAACTAAATCAGAATTTTTAAAAAAACACTTGGATAGCCAAGCAGGACATATTTGTAGGTTGGATTTGGTTCTGCAGGCTGCCTGTTTGCAATCTAAAGAATGGTGTAGGGCTTCCCTGGTGGTGCAGTGGCTGAGAGTCCGCCTGCCGATGCAGGGGACGCAGGTTCGTGCCCCAGTCCGGGAAGATCCCACATGCCGTGGAGCGGCTGGGCCCGTGAGCCATGGCCGCTGAGCCTGCGCGTCCGGACCACAACAGTGAGAGGCCCGCGTACCGCGCAAAAAAAAAAAAAAAAAAGAATGGTGTAGAAGTTTGGGGAAAGGGATCATCTTGAAAGTTCTGGATCAGTAGTTGGCATTTTAGCTCCATGTAGCATCTGTCCTTTCTAGACTAGGGGATGGCTTTGATTAATCTGTAAATATGTGGTTGTGAGGGGGCTGCCGGTGTTTTGAATCTCCTTTGTTTTGGAAGCAAGCCTATCCTTGGGTCTCAGGAGGGAGATGCTGAGCCGGGCACCCCGCGGGAGGAAGTTATCCCGGCCATCCAGCTAGCTCCCATCTTATTTCTCGCAACAGTACCATCTTGCAAACAAATACACCTCATGTTACTTTGGCTGAGCTGAGAAAACTCGGAGTGACAGCACAGTTGGGGAGAAGCCCCAAGAACAGTTGTTAGGTGTTCTCTCTGTGTTGATAATACAGCTTTCTAAAAACCCACTTTCCTGTTTCCATGATGCCTTTTACCATGCATGATGGATTGAACTTTAAAAGCACAGATGAAATAACTGTCCAGTAAGTCCCCTACATATGAACGAGTTCCGTTCTGAGAGCATGTTTGTAAGTCCAATTTGTTCATAAGTCCAACAAAGTTAGCCTAGGTACCCAACTGACACAGTTGGCTATATAGTACTGTACTGTAATAGGTTTAAAACACTTTTCACACAAATAATACATAACAAACAAAAAATAAACATTTTAAATCTTACAGTACAGTACCTTGAAAAGTACAGTAGTACAGTACCTTGAAAAGTACAGTAGTACAGTACAACAGCTGGCATCCAGGGGCTGGCATCGAGTGAAGAGGCAAGAAGAGTTACTGACTGGAGGAGGGAGAGGAGGTGGGAGGCGGTAGAGCTGAAGGATCGTCAGCAACAGGAGACGGAGGGCAAGCTGCAGTACCAGCTACATCACCACTGCTTTTACTCTTGCTTCCAGACATCTTGAGCTTGAAATAAAGACACTGTACTACTGTACTTTATACAGTACTATACAGTAAAGTACACAGAAGCACAACCACTTACAGAGGATGCAGGCATGTGACAATGTACGCCAGACATGTGAACTAACTTACGTGATTGGACATGCAGACGCACGTTCGCATCTTTGTAAGTTCGCAACTTGAAGGTTTGTATGTAGGGGACTTACTGTATTTGTTTCTGTAAGGCCTAAAACTGTTGGCTGTTGTTTCTATTTCTAGTAAACCATGCTCCTCGAGATAAATGTACAAGAATGTGACACTTAGAAAATACTGATAATTGACTTTGAATTGGGGAGGCAATTGAAGAAGACCCCTGGTTTTGTGAGTGTTTGGAGAAACCCCAGGAACCTGGGAACCGCCCCCAAAGGGACCAGGCAGTCCAGATGTAGGGCAGCCCGGGCTGCAGGTGTCGGCTGGAAGAGGTGGGACAGCACCAGCCTGCAGCAGTCTGCTCGCGACATTCCCGACTGCTGGGCGGCTAGGGCAGGGCGCGGAGTGACAGTGCTCTCCCCTTACCTGTCTGTGTTTTCTTAGTCTTGCTGGGTATAGCAGTTATCCAGGATACTCTAAGAGAACTTTTATCCCAGGTTGGCGTGGCCTGGGAAGGTGGGCTACATCCAAGGGAGGCTGGAACATGCCTAAAATGAAACATTGGTTAGAGCCAGTGAAAAGATTGGATTTGGTATTAAATCATATAATTAATAAGAAAGTAGTTTTTCATTCTTTTTATTAAAGTTCTACATGCACATGATTTTTTTAAAAATCAAGAACTAAAAGGCTTATAATGAAAAACAGTGTCCCTTGCCCATCTGGGCTTTTATTTTTAGCTTCCCCACAAATGCCCACTGTGAGCCTCTGGGAAGAGCCAGCTGCTTTGCTTAGGGGGCTGTAGGGCAGACTCACGCCAGCACTCCCTGCTGCAGGGAGCCGCTACCCGCCTGCTGCTCGCCAGCTAGGTTTTTTCCAGGCTGGGCACCCCCCAGCCTGAGCCGGCAAGGTACTCTCCTCAATCATCACACCGTACCTTGTCTTTACATTTAGAACCCATCTCTCCTGCTCTGCCTCCTTGCTCGCTTTGATTCTGTGAACTCCTCTCGCATCTCCTCACTTGATTTCCTTCCAGGCTCCTTGAAGTCTCCAGCCTCAGGGCTCCGTCTGCATCCAGTTTCTCACCCAGGTGACCTGGCAGCAGAGCTGGATCGGCTTTGGAAACCTCTGCCTGTATGCTGCTGCCTCTAATCTCTCTCTGACCTTGGTCTCTCCTGTGAGCTCCTGATCTCTATATCCATTTGCCCGTGGGCATCACCCCTTGAGATTCTGTACCGGCCCCCCAGATCGTGCTCACACCACTCGTCTTCTCTCTCCAGACCTGGTCGTCCTCTCCTGCTCTTGCCTTAGTTAAATGGTATCACCACTGTCCTGGGAATCACCCTCAACTCCTCTCTCACACCTGCCCCCAAATCCAGTTAGTCACCAAGTCTGCTCTCCTTCCCTCTAAACCCCTTCTCTGAATATGCACTTACATCCTACTTCCCCGGGCACCAGTGTCACCCTCCCCAGCCTTCAACCACGAGGGGATAGAGGGGGAAGGTGGAGTGGCAGAGCCGGTAAGAAGTAGGGTCACAGGCAACCTGTTCGTTCCCACAGAAATCAAGCTCAGGGTGTGCTGGGACCATCCTGGGTCCCTGGGCTCTGGACAGTGGAGGGCTGGCGTAACTACGATAGAACACCGCAAAACACACCCCCATGTTTTCTCAATCGGCTGCCCTTGGCTCTCTGGGCCACTTTTAGCTAGAGCTCCCAGTAGGATATACAGACACGGCCTTCTGTCTGTGCTTGTGCGGAGCATGCCCTGTGGGTGCAGACACCTCTTCCCCCAGTGGGACGGACAGCGCAGTGTACTTCCCACACCACCTGCCCAGAGTGAGGCCAGACTCCACAGGTTAAGGGCACAGTGCTGCACAGGACTCCTGTCCAGACACCAGCTGCAAGCTCGGGGGTTCCCAGGCCACCGCACTTCCGACTCATCAAGGGGAGGAATGAGCTTTCCATGGCCCTCTTAGGGTCCCTGGCTGGGTCTAAAAATTGAACTGACAGATTAACAGGAGAAAAGCGTACACATTTATTTGCTACAAGTTTTACGTGGCATGAGAGTTTTCATAAAGAAATGAAGGCCCAGAGAAACAGACCCAGAAACATACCTGTGTATTTTCGCGCCAGCTTCGATGAAGAGTGGCCCGTCAGGGAGGAATGCGATGGGTTGGGGGGGGAGGAAGTAATTGTAGCAACTGGGGCAGCTTCACAAGGCCTGTTAGTTAGGATTCTTCTTGGCGACTCAGTCTTTGGAGATACGGACGCTCCTTTTCTCCAGGTATGGGGAGGGCATCTCTCACATGACGGTTTATGACCTGTTTCAGGGAAGAAGGGCAAGGAGAGGAGGAGGTCAAATCGAGTTTCCTGCTTCTGCTGTTTTCTCAAACTTCTTCAACGTAAAATAGTCAAGGTGCCAGATTTTGGGGTAGCATGTCCTCAACCCCATCACCAAATAGCTAAAAATTCAGGGGTTCCTGCGACCTCCTCAGGCTCGATAATCCTCTAGAATGACTCCCAGAACTCAGGAAAGTGCTATACTTACTATTACAGGCTTATTACAGCAATAAAAGAATACAAATCAGGACCAGCCAAAAGAAGAGACTCATGGAGCAAAGTCTGGGAGGGTTCGAAATAGGAAGCTACCATGGCCTCTCCCGGGGGAGTCAGGACGCATCGCCCTCCTGGCACACGGATGTGTATTGCCAACCATAAAGGTCATGTAGCTTCAGTGCCTGGAGTTTTTACTGGGGTGTCATCACGTAGGCTTGATTGATTACATCACTGGCCACTAGTAATTGAACTCAATCCAACTCCCCTTTCCATCCCGGAGCCCGAACCCTCTAATCACAAGGTTGGTCTATTGATGTGGCCTCCACCCTGACACTCTCCACGGGTTACACAAATTGTCAGGGACCCACCGTGAGTAACGAAGACACTCCTATCATTCCAAGGATTTAGAGGCTTCCTTCCCGGAGCCAGGGACAAAAGCCAGGCAAATTCCTTACTATACAACTTCGTTTCCCCTCTGTACCCCCAGTTCCCTGAGTCATCTCTCCATGTCCTATATAGGGACCCCTTCGCCTGTCTCCTTGGTGGCTGTCTGTATAGATGCCTCCATCAGCTGGGGCCTTAGGCTCCTCTTGGACCAGCAGTCTTGAGATATTTCTGTTCACTTCCTCTCTCGAACACCACGTGGTGCACTCTTATGTGCTACGATCCACAGCGTAGATTAAATCCCTGGGGTTTTAATCAGGGGTGATCACACAGTAGGGTGAATCTTCTTTTGGGGGGATTTTCTATGCTGTGTGTTCACAGTTACAGTAAACATGTCCTAAATACACAGGTACCCCATGCCTTCCAGCCCACGTCAGTCCATACACGTGTGTACTCCACACACACACACAGAAGTCCACACTTCATATCACCTCCCTTTAACACTCCCCCCAACTCACCTCATTGCCACTCTTCACACCTGTGGGGCTCTTGACCTGCCGCTGCTCACACTGTGGACTCCTCAGTGGGTGTGTGCAGACTGTCTTGTGGGAGCCAGACTGGGAGCGGGGAGACTGGTGAAGAGGCCCACGCCATGGCCCAGCTGACAAGTGACGGTGGTTGCACGAGAGTGGGGCCCTGGGCGCACAGTAAACAGGCTCAAGATACAGCTGGGAAGGAGCATGGGAAGAGCTGATTAGGGGTTGACGTGGGTGGGGTAGGGGGAGCGTCTAGGGTGCCTCCCAGGGAGCCTGTCTGAGTGGTGGGGTAGATGAGGTGGGTTGACAATAAAAGGGGGAGGAAGAGGTTTGGGGTGGCCGTCCCAGTCCTATGTCAGTGCTGTTACACATCCACACATCCAAGAGGGAGGAGCGGAGGGTGGCGGTTACCCCCTGTCCCCAGAGCACCGCAAGGTGTGCCCATCTTCATCGTTCCACACTTACTACAGCGCATCCTAACCATTACCTGTAATCACGCCTGCCTTCTCCCAGCCTGTGAGCTTCCCGGGGGCAGGCACCACGGCTTTCATCTTTGTGTCTGGCCCCCAAGCCCTATATCTGTAAACCCTTGTAAAATGGCTACTGAACAGAGAGGCAGCCCTAGGTCTGTGGTAGCTCTCAGGCTCTGGAGCCAGATGGGCTTTGGGTTCAAACGGCTCTGATACTTATTTGGTACGACCGTGGATAATTTATTTAACTTATCAGAGCCTCAGTTCATGCACCTTCAAAATGGGTATGATAATAGTACCTCTATGACACAGATATTTTAAGGATTAATTGAAATAATTCATGTTAAGTTCCCAGAAGAGTTCCTGACATGGCAAGCGCCCAATTAATGTAATGTTAGGTTAAAGCAGGTTAAATTTGCCATTTTTATTGAGGTAAAATTCACAGGCTTTATATAAAATTCATCCATTTAAAGTGTAAAATTCAATGGTTTTTGTATATTCCTAGAGTTGGACAACTATCACCCCTGTCTAATTTTAGAATATTTTCATCCTCGCGAAAAGAAACCCGATATCCATTTAGCAGTCACTCCCCATTCCCGCTCAGCCAGAGCCAGCCACTCTCCTATTTCTGCCTCTATAGATTTGCCTATTTTCGATACTTGATATACATAGAATGATGCAATATATGATCTTCTGTGCCTCTTCTACTCAGCATGTTTTCAAGATTCATCTTGTTGTAACATGTATCAGTATTTCACTTCTTTTAATTGCTGAATAATACTCCATCGTATAAGTATGCAAGTTTTGTGTATCCATTCATTTGTTGATGATCGTTTCCCCTTTTTCGTTATGAATCATGCTGCTATGAACATTCATGTATAAGTTTGTGTGGGTGTATGTTTTCATTTCTCTTGGGTACGTAACTAGGAGTAGAATTGCTGGGTCACATGGTAACTACAGGTCAAGTGTTAACTCTGCTCAACACTTTGTAGAACTGCCAGCCTATTTTCCAAAGGGGTTGCACCATTTTACACACCCAATTTCTCACCAACACTTGTTATTACCTATCTTTCTGACTATGGGCCTCCTAGAGGATGCGAAGTGGTTTCTCACTGTGGTTTTGATTTCCATTTCTCTGATGACTTATGATATTGAGGATGTCTTCATGTGTTTATTAGCCATTTATATATCTTGTTTGAAGAAATGTCTTCAAATCCTTTGCCCATTTTTAAATTGGGTTTTTTTTTTTTTTTTGCGGAACGCGGGCCTCTCACTGTTGTGGCCTCTCCCGTTGTGGAGCACAGGCTCCGGACGCGCAGGATCAGCGGCCATGGCTCACGGGCCCAGCCGCTCCGTGGCATGTGGGATCTTCCCGGACCGGGGCATGAACCCGCGTCCCCTGCATCGGCAGGCGGATTCTCAATCACTGCGCCACCAGGGAAGCCCTGGGTTATCTTTTTATTATTGTAAAAGTTCTTTATGTGTTCTGTATGCTAGTCCCTTATCAGGTATATTATTTGCAAACATTTTCTCCCTTCTGTGTGTTGTCCTTACATTTAAAAAATTATAACATTTGCAACACAAAAGTTTTAGATTTTGAATTTATATCTCCTTTTGTTGGTTGTGCTTTTGATGCCATATATAAAAAAATTGTCTAATCCAAAGTCACGGAGATTTAATCCTATTTTTTCTTCTAATAGTTTTCTAGTTTTAGCTGTTACATTTTGGGCTATGATCCATTTTAAATTAATTTTTCAGTATGTTGTATTAAGGTCCCTAACTTTGCATGTGGGTAGCTAGTGGTCCCAGCGCCATTTGTTGAAAAGATTCTTCTTCCTCCCATGGAATTGTTTTGGTAAGCTTCCATTTTTGAAGGTCACACTGGGTCAGATATACATAATTTCATAGGGTACAATTTAGTTTTATTACAGTGTTAATGTGAATGAAGCAAAATGAGAAATAATTGTAGTTTCCCATTTTGCCACCAGATGGCAACAGTCTCCCAGATTTCTTATCCCTCACTGGGCCGAAAGTGGGAACACGTTTTATAATCAAGTATCCTCCACAAGAGTCTTTCCCTGTTCTTCTCCAACCTCCTGAAACCCCTGACATTGGCTTCCCCAGCATTGTACATCTCGGTCCTTTATTTTTTAATTTAGCTTAAACGTGGGGTTTTCTGTTCTCAGGTGGAGAGTGAGGTAGTGGGGGGAGGTCATGGTTTAGGCTGGCCGAGTGTATTCCAACTAGAATAGGACTCGTAAACGCTCAGTTATAAAAGTACTACAAGTTCATTATAGAAATGAAAAGTATAATCAAGCCGTTCTCAACTATCAAAAAGCCTCATGGCTACACTCAGATAAGAGTACATCTTAGGTGGGATGACAAAATGACATCCAGCCCTATAACGGGGGCCCTGCCTTATCAACCCCAGATCTGCATTACGGGCCCCAGCCCACCAATCATACGGCCTGCGGCACTGTCCCCGGCACACCAGGGGAGACGCGAGAGTGAGAAGTGAAAGAGCTTGCCTACCTTCCTTTCAGGAATAAATACCTTCTGCTCTGAAGGTATTTATTTATACTCACTGGCCTCTCTTGCCTGTTTCTCAAAGTATTAGCCATTCTGAAGTCCCAGAATCTACTGGGAGGAGTGTTGCTACATCCTGACCTCCGGGCTTCCTAACTGTGCACGGGGTTGAAGGGCCACCTTTCCTCCCAATTCCCCTAGAGACAGCAGATTTTACCTGTGAATTCTGTTGATGGGGCCCGTTCCATAGTCTGCAGGCTCCATTCATTTATAAGACATTGCTACTTTCAATTTTTCACCAATTAAAAAAAAAGCCTAATGGAAATATGCATTTACTCACCACGTGGTTGCACAGCTCAGCTGAAATATCAGGAGTTCTTAGCTTTTGGCTCAAGGTAGTAGAACATTGCCATCTCTTTGTTGATCAGAAGCCCTGATTAATATGTATGATTTTGACTAACAAAACAGGTCGATAAAATGTCATTTAATAAATAATGGGGGGAAATAAAGATGGCAGGCTTGGAAGCCTGGGCTGCGATGATGTGCCTCAGGTGCCAGACATGTGTGCTCAGCTGCCGGCCTCCCCTTCTCCACCGTTGCTCCGGGGGCGGGCCTCATTCCTGCACCCCACGGGCTTTCTCACGTGGATTTCAGAGTCCTCAGCTCCCTCACCGCTCCCACACCTCCCACCTGCATCTGTGGGCTCTGAACCCCAGCGTCAGAGCAGACTGTGAACCCCCTTTTCCCAACACCCAGTGAGCAGTCTGTCCCAGGGGAGCCGAGACAGTGGCTGCAGGAGAGGACAGCTCTGACCGCCGGGGCTGTGCTAACCTGAAGCTGGTCTTTCAGTGCTCTGGGAGCTATTACCGTCTGTCCGTCAGCAGCTTCAGGGAGCCAGAAGTGATGACCCGGACCCATTCAGGGAGCGAGCAAAGGGAAGGGGTCCCCACTTTGATGTGAGCAACAGGGTCAGGGAGGGAGTAGGAGGTGAGAGCCAGGGCTGGGCTGCTGGCGGCAATCTCCTCTCCCAGCCAGGCCTCCACGCAGATGCCAGCTTGTCTTCATCACCCCTTTCATGTCTCCCTTCTCTGGGGCCAGGTCTCCGCCCAAGCCTCTGGACTGCCCTGGGCTCCTGGTCCCACCCCTCCAGCCCGTGTCCCAGATGTGGCCCCATCGCCTGCGTACACACCCTCCTCGGAGGGGGAGTGAGGCAGTGGGTGGGCAGGTAGTGCCCAGGGTGGGGACCAAACCCACCTGCTTCATCTGTCCTTGATTCTGAGGGGCAGGTGGTAACTGCTTCCTGCAGGAAGCACCCAGCCTGAGAGAGAAGAGAATCTTCCATTTGGAACCAGAAATCCCAGGGCCGGGAGGGATCTCTACCTTCTGCTACATTCGTAGCAGGCAGCTGCCCAGCCTGGCCTTGCACACTTGAACGGCAGGAACACTATCTCCTGAGGGTCCCGCACTCATGGGTGGAGGGAGGAGATGGGAGAACAGGGAGCGGGGCAGGGAGATGGAAGACAGAAGGACAAACAGAGGGAGAGAGCCACCAGCTCCCCTCACTGTGGCCAGAGTCACACACAGACACACAGACACACACACACATACCTCTTACAGCCAGGCCTGAAAGGCTGTCAGCAGCCGGGGAGTCTGGCCTTTTTCCTGTCTAAAGTTACAGAATTTTCCAGAAGTTTCCCTGTCTTTTTTTTTTTTTCCTGGCGTTAGAAACCAGATTTTCTCCTGTCCCCCTACTTCTCTGGCCTAGAGAAGAAAAGCCAAAGAGGGAAAGCAAGCAGACAGAGGGCCTGTGGTCACACGGAAGGCCAACCCTTCCCTTCTTCCCTCCTACTTGGAGTTCCCGGAGCCTGACAGTACCTGTAACATCCAACACCTGTTGCCCACACGGAGCGTCTTGCCTGTGTTAGCTTATTTAAAGGACAGCAGCCCTGAGAAGAGAGGAAAGAGCATCTCGTAATGGAGGATGATTCAGCTGCATCTTATTTTTATTCTGCTGACGGCTAGCTGGGTCACAATCTCTCAGGCCTCAGTGTCCTCACCTGTAAAATGGGTAGGATGGGGCAAAGTCTATGATCCCAGTCTCTAGCAAAGACAATCTCTGAGATCACTTCTAGTTGCAGGACCTTGAGTCTGATTGTTCTGAGACCACTCATTTGGAAGAAGAAACAATGCCCTCAGCCCCTGGCCTGGAACCCACAGGGTTTCTGCCTAAGAACCTTTAGCATCTCAGAGAAAGACAGTGTAATCACTCAATATTTGGATCCAACTTCGGAGGCTTGCCTGTTGAGCCTCCCAGAAGGGCCCTGGGGACACGGTGTCCTTAGCATTCTGCCCAGCACCTGGGCTGGGAGGCACGTTCCCACTGTCCCAGGCAGTGAGTGATCACAGGAGAATCAGAGCAACAGCGAGTAGCTTATGCTGAGTACTTACTGTGTGTGCTGTGCTGTGTGTTTTATCTATGTGATCTCATTAAATCCTTATAGCACTGCCACATAGTAGGTGTTTTAGAGACCAGGAAATCGAGTTAGGCAAATTGCCCAGTGACTGGTAGCTTGGAAGTGAGGGGGCTGAGAATTGCACACACGTTCTTATCCACCGTGCTATCGTGGGCCCGATTTCAGACGCAGTCTTAGATTTTCCAGAAAGGAGGCGGGTCTCTGGTTAGGCTCTTTGGGCCATTAGCATGATTTTCTGGAGTCCTCACAGGATGAAGAAGAGCCCTAAATACGCTACCTTTACTACAGTTTGGGGGAGAAGCAGGAAAGGAAAAGAAGTTGGGTCCTCCCTACCTTGAGAAAGACTGGGGGCTTCCCTGGCGGTCCAGTGGTTAGGACTCCATGCTTCCGATGCTGGGGGCATGGGTTTGACCCCTGGTCGGGGAACTGAGATCCCACATGCCGCGTGGCGTGGTCAAAAAAAAAAATAAAAAAAAAGAGAAAGACTGGAGTCCCAAGCTGGACCTGGGGGTTGCCAGGCAATGACTGAGCAGTTAGAGCCTCAGGAGGGAATGTGAGGAACCCCCCACCGTAGCTCAGAAGATCACCCTGAGAATAGGGTGGGAACACAGGTGCTTCCCAAACTGGATGGTTCACCAAAGATGAAGCTGGAGACCTTGGGAGTGGAGGACATGGCAGACACTGCCAGGCAAGCCCCCTGCCGGGAAATGAGCAGATTCAAGGGACAGCACAGCATCCCGGGCAGCCCCCGAAGAGCCTTGGATTCCTTGAGACGTGTGCGGTGGTTTGAAGGTGCTGATATGTGGCCAGGACTCCCGGGTTCCTGATTTGCAGGCCAGAAGCCCAAGATACCGGGGATAAGGGAGTCGCGAAGATCTGGCCTCAAATCCTTTCCCTGTCCCCGAATCGGAGGGGGAGGGGAGAGGTTACTGTATCCAAAGGTTTCTTTCCTTCCCATCCTCCAAGCAGGTTCACTCAGCGCCCAGCATCACTCATCCCTGGACAATTTATATGCCACCAGTGGTGCTGTCTGGTGCAGGGAGAGGGAAGGGGAGGCAGAGCAGGGAGGAGAGCAGAGGGGAGCCCTGGGGCGTGGGGGACACTGGCGGCTTTGTCTCCCATGCCCACCTTTTGGGGGAGGGGCGGGGGTTGTCGGCAGCCCCGCACCCTCTCCAGCACACAGCCCTGAGTCTGGGTCAGGGAATTAGCTCTCCTCGCCTTCCCAGCATGAATGAGCCCTGAGAGGCCGTGACAAGAGCTGTCAGGGCTGGTGTCCTGTCCCAGCAACTGCTGACAAAGCCAGGCATCTCAGGACACCTGGGAAAGACAGGGCCGGGAGAGCAGGGTCCAGGGCCCGAAGGGGGCGGTGCAGATGGGGACACAGCAACCTTTGGGCGCACCTCACCAGCGCTGGCCACGGAGAGCTTCCTGCCAGGGGGCTCTGTCCCTGACCTGCCTCCCCGCACCTGGACTCTGCATGCAGTGTCCTCTGCCCTCCATCCCCCTCCCTGCTTCAACACCTGCTCAGGGCCAGGCTCTCAGCTTCTCTGGAGAGCTCGTCCTGCAGGGGATGAGGGTGGGCACGAGCTTCAAAGTGAAGCAGGTGATGGTGACTGTCTTGGCCTTGGTCCAGTGCCTGCCCTCCTGGCCTCTCCTCTCAGCTCTGTGCTGGGCGATGCCAATCAGCTTGCCAAGTGCCGGAGGCTGAAGCTGAGAAGCGTGTGAACCAGTGGGGGATGTCCTCATGGGTAGGATACCCGGATGACCCACAGATCCCCACGTGGGCCTGCCCTGGGAGGAAGCTGAGCCTCTGTGGGAGCTGGGCCTCCACCAGAGAGGAGCAGAAACCACCTGGGGATGGGCCTTGTCGTGGTCCCCAAGTCTTCCTGGGCCCTATGGTCCAAAAACCCTACACGAGCAGGGGCCTTACTGGGCTTGCGTTTCTGCCTGGTGAGGACGTTCTGGGCACTAAGGTTCTAGGCCCTGAGCCCCAGCCCAGCTCATCCCCAAACCAAGAGGCCAGGTAACTGCAGCAGCGGGCGGGGCGGGTGACAGCGGCCGACAGCTTCTCTCCAATACGCTGGCTTATTAGCAGTGCATGGCCACCGTCTCAGCAGGAAACTTGCCCAGGACTGCGTTCTACCCACTCTGTCTCATATTGTCCGAAGAACAGTGCCCCATCACCAGCTGTCTCGTCCGCCCCTCCTTCTGGCCAGCCCTAAAATCAACCTGTGGGCTCCAGGCCAGGGTCTGGGGTGGCAGGAGTGGGAGAAGGCATCTCTGACCTTGCAGCCCCTGCAAAGGGGTAAAGCTCCAGGGAGACCTGGAACCTTCCTGGTGCCTGGGAACTCAGGGTCCTGGGAAGGCCTCAGAGAATCCAGGCGGGTCCCCTGAGTCACAGCAAGGCTCCAACTCCTCTTGCCGTCAACAGAGCTGAACCTGGACAGAAGCATAGGAGCAGGAGGTACAGTTCCTGCACCCAAGGGGCTGGCACTCTAGTTGGAAAGACAAAAATGCAGTGCGGGGCTTTCCTGGTGGCGCAGTGGTTGAGAGTCCGCCTGCCGATGCAGGGGACACGGGTTCGTGCCCCAGTCCGGGAAGATCCCACATGCCGCGGAGCGGCTGGGCCTCTGAGCCGTGGCCGCTGAGCCTGCGCGTCCGGAGCCTGTGCTCCGCAACAGGAGAGGCCACAGCAGTGAGAGGCCCGCGTACTGCAAAAAAAAAAAAAAAAAAAATGAAGTGAGAACCGATCAGGAGTAACTGGTGAGCTGAGGCTTCTGGCCTGACTGTGCCGTATCTGTTCACTAACCCCGCTGGGCCCAGGCTCTGTGCTGGGCAGTGGTGATGCATGTGAAGTTGCAGCCCCATCCTGCAGAGCATGTTTCAGACACACACAGGGTGTTATGTGGCCCCAGGCAGTGCAGGTGCAGCCTGGAGGGTTGCAGCTCCAGGTGGAGGGAGGGGAAGGGCGTCTCCCAGGAGATAGCGGCAGGGATTACAGGTGGGTCTACAGGGGTTTTGGTGCAGCTGGAGCACAGAGCTGGGGCAGGAAGAGGCATGGCTGGGGAGTGGAGCAAGGGCCTGGTGACCTGCCGATAAGGGAGTCTGAGGGTGAGGCCGGGAAGCCCAGGGCGGTGGGCAGTCGTGGGCAGTCTTGGGTCCGAGCTATGGGGACCGGGAGGCCTGAGCCACGCACTTAGGCTCCGGTGACTAAAGGACAGTTTCCTGAGCTGCCTGTTTTACCGTCATGGCCCCAGCAGCCGCAGACAGGCCACCTCTCAGTCTCAAAACCCCCAGAGATGCCCTGTCCTTGGCTCTTCTTGGGTCCGAGGTCCACACTCAGCCCTGCTATGTGCCACGTGGGCCTGGAAGGAGCCTGGGAGGGTCAGTTTGACTGGTGGTTCTTAGGGTCTTTCTTGCCCCCTCCATGGGCTCTGTTCCCGATGCCCCACAGACAGCCCCACCCAGCTGGCTGGACCCTGGAGTCTCTGGCTGCAGCTGGAACCTCACAGAGATAACGGGGAGGTTTGCAGAGACCTCTAGGGTTCCCATCAGGAAGATGGGAGAGGAAGGCATCCACTGACAGGCACACTCCTGGGTCCTGACCCGGGACTGAGGCCAAGAATTCTCATAGCAGAGTCAAGCTCTGAAATGTGAGGGGCTGTCCATCATCTGTCTCACTGCCTCTGCCGTTGCCTCTGCTATGGTCTCTCTCTATCCCTCTCATCCTCTCTCACTCTGCCTCTGTCTCTCTGTCTTGCCCCGTGCCCCGTCTCTGTCTCTCTGTATCTGCCTCTCTCTCTCTCTCTCTCTCTCTCTTTCTCTCGCAGCTGTTGTTTAAGTCCACCCCTCTGCTCTTCCCTATCTAGTGCCTTTTCCTTCCTATTTAGACCTGAATCTCCCCTCCTCTCTCTCTGCCCAAACCATCCCCAATTTCTCTGTCTTGATTGGCTTTCTTTGTGTGAAGTCCCTCCTCTCCTCTGGTGGCAGCTACAGCCACATCCTCTCTGCAGCCCCCCGTACAGCAGGGGTGGTGCAAGGCAGGCCCAGCAGCCTCATTTGTCCCCAGGACCCCCTCACGGAGACCAGGAGACCACCGGGCTCTCCTCCAGGCATTGGGAAGCCAGCCCTGTGGCTGGGGGGTAGTGGGGGGCGGGCTTTAGCTCCCCCAGCAAACAATCGAAGTACTAAGGTGCCTGCCCGGCTAACGTTTCCAGACCAGCCCCCTTGCCCTCTCTTCCAGAGGGGCTGCCTCCCCTAATCCCCTCCTGGGTGGAAATGCTGAGCCTCCACCACCCAAAGGCTGTCACCAAACCTACACTGAGTCCCCAGGTCCCACATACAGAATGTCCCCTCTCTGCTGTGAAGGGGGAGGAGGGGGGAAGGGGAGGAGGGGGCGTCTGTGTGTGTGGAAGCTTCTCTCTCACCCCCATTGCACTCCCCTCCGCCACCAGGCCGGCTGAAGCCCCTCCTTCCGATGTCAGTATAAACGTCCCCATCTTGGAGACCACCGCCCAACCCTCCGCCAGACTCTGGGTCCTTCTACGCAGCCTGACACCCCTGCCCCATCACATAGGCCCCTCTGTGTGATGTGCGTCCCCTTCAGACACAGCCCACCTGCGGCTCAGGGGAGGGAGGGTTTACTGAAAATCTACAATGGGCCGGTTACTAAACTAGGATCTTTCATACCATCTACCTGATTTAATCATCCCAGGAACTGCGGATGGAGGGAACCCGCAGGAGGGAACTGCGGATCAGAGAAGCGAACAGTCAGCCCCATTGCCAGGGTGATCTCCTTTCTCCACGGCCACCACCTCCTAGGACCCCCGCCTGAAGGCCTCAGTGCTGACTGCAAAGTTCAGTCTGTGCTAGCCTTCAACCTGCGGTTCCCTGCATTTATAAATATCCGAGTCTAACAAACATTTTTTTTGAGCTCATTCTCTACCCCAGGCATTGGGCTAGTTTAGGGGCTGGACTTGCCAAACGGGATGTGGGTGGCACCTCCGGGAGGTCACCTGTCTGCCTCTGGACCGCTGTTCTCCAGCAAGTGTTTGTGTTGCCACCCGGCCAGGGCTGAAGGGAGGAGGGGCAGGTGTGGGCGTGTGTGTGTGGGGGGGGCTGTGGTGAGAAGGGTGGGTGGAGGGGCCTGGGGTTAATGAGGTGACTGCCACTTGTAAATGAAACAGAAGGCGGCGCAGCTTGTGTGAACTCTGACCTCTCCTGTCCATCTCGCCTTTCATCGGGAGCTTTACGAGTGAGCAGCTCCCTCACCAGGGACCCACCGCAGCCTAGGGATGCTCAGCCCCGGGTAGGGAGAAGGAGGGCTGGGACTGGGGCTCAGGCTAGGGTTCACTGGAGCCCTGCACCTCCCGCCTCCCTAAGAGGAGCTCTGGGAAATAGAAGCGGGGGCTGGATTTCAGAGGCATAGATTGCAAACCTGGAGACTTCTAAAAATACAAACTCCCAGGCCCCATCCCCGGAGTTTCTGGTTCAGGAGGTTTGAGGTGGGGCTTGGGAACCTGTAGTTTTAAAAAGCTCCAATGGTGATTCTTAAAAACAACCAAGTTTATAGGCAGCACATGGAAGCAACCTAAGTGTCCATCGACAGATGAATGGATAAAGAAGATGTGGCACATATATACAATGGAATATTACTCAGCCATAAAAAGAAACGAAATTGAGTTATTTGTAGTGAGGTGGATGGACCTAGAGCCTGTCATACAGAGTGAAGTAAGTCAGAAAGAGAAAAACAAATACCGTATGCTAACACATATACATGGAATCTAAAAAAAGAAAATATGGTTCTGAAGAACCTAGGGGCAGGACAGGAATAAAGACGCAGATGTAGAGAATGGACTTGAGGACATGGGAAGGGGGAAGGGTGAGCTGGGATGAAGTGAGAGAGTGGCATGGACTTATATACACTACCAAATGTAAAATAGATAGCTAGTGGGAAGCAGCTGCATAGCACAGGGAGATCAGCTCGGTGCTTTGTGACCACCTAGAGGGGTGGGACAGGGAGGGTGGGAGGGAGACGCAAGAGGGAAGAGATACGGACATATATGTATATGTATAGCTGATCACTTTGTTATAAAGCAGAAACTAACACACCATTGTAAAGCAATTATACTCCAATAAAGATGTTTAAAAAATAAATAAGGGCTTCCCTGGTGGCGCAGTGGTTGAGAGTCCGCCTGCTGATGCAGGGGACACGGGTTCATGCCCCGGTCCGGGAAGATCCCACATGCCGCGGAGCGGCTGGGCCCGTGAGCCGTGGCCGCTGAGCCTGTGCGTCCGGAGCCTGTGCTCCACAACGGGAGAGGCCACAACAGTGAGAGGCCCGCGTACGCAAAAAAATAAATAAATAAAAAATAATAAATAAGGTGACCCCTGTGGGAAAAAAACAACAACCAAGTTTAGTAAGCACTGTCTTCGAACACACAGCAACGTTGACGGGCCAGAATCATCCTCTCGCCGGGCTGGGAAATTCCGGTTCTCAGGGGTACTCGTTGGCTCCGTCTGTGGGTGTCCCCACACATCAGATACTGTGCTTCATGTTTTACAGCCATTACCCCTCTGTGCCCTGCACATAATCCTGCAGGGTAGAAGGCGTCATCTCTATTTCAAAAATGGGATGGAGATGAAATAACTTGCCCAAGAGGACACAGGACTGACATTTGAAGATGTTTCCACCTGACTCCAAAATTTCTGTTGTTAAGTAGATACTTATGCCATTGCCTTTATGGACCTATGTAAAGGTTGCCATTAATTGAGATATCCAGTGTGTAGGAACCAAGAAATCATGGTCTTACTGCATTCTAAACATAGTCCTGGGGCCAGCTTTGGACTCCATGATGGAATACGGCCCCATGAGGCAGAGACAATTATCTAGCTCGTGATTACATCCCAGAGCCGAGCAAGGCCTGCTTCGTAGGACGTGCTTAATAAATCCTCGTCCAAGGGGTAGTAAATACTGTAAAAAAGAAAAAAAAAAAAATAGAAGGGACCCTTGATACAAAGTGTAAGGTGGCCCCTTCTACATTGGATGCCCCTTCATAAAACAAGAGTTTTCTCCTTTTTCTTTTGAGCAGCAGAAGTGGGTTTGGCTGAAAAGGATAGGCTCTGGGGAGGGTCCCGTGTGTGTCATAGCTATGGGGACAGCAGAAAGCACCCCTTCCCTCTGGTCTGTCGCCCTCCTGCCTGCATCCCCGAGGGCAGGTTTCGGTGGGATCCACCGCCCTCAGTGCCACTCTTCCGGAGAGGGTATCATCCAGGGCTGCCCACGCCTAGAGGCCGGGCTCTGCAGGGCCCATGCCCAGGGCGATGCACCGGCAGCTTTAGCATAATTTTGCCAGTGCTTTATTCATTCAAACATTACTTTTCAAAAAGAATCATTTCTGGAGCACCTCCTACTTTATATAGGCACTAGCTGTATAAAATAGAAAGGATGTGGTCTGGGATGGTAAAAAGCAGAGACGATGGGGAGATGGGGCAGGGTAGAAATGAGATGTGAAGATGGGATTTTTCCGCCTGGGGAGGAGAAGGAAGGCTGCTGGCTGCAGGGGCTCCAGGGGAAAGTCACCACTGCCTTCAAAGATCTGAAGGGAGAGGCCTGGGGATGAGGACAGATGACATGGGAGAAGGTGAGGCCTTGGGGCCAGAGCGGTGGCAAAGTCCCACACGCTAAGATCTTCACACACTGAGCCAGGAAGGCTGTCCCAACGATTCTGCCGGCGGGCACAGCCTTGGGAGGCTGGAGTCCTCCCCACAGACACTCCCCCTTTAGGCAAAGGGCCAATTAAATGCCTTACAAACCAGGATACTTTTAAGGACAAACGTGACACTCAACAATCAGCCCCGGACACAGGCTTAAACCAAGACTGTCTGCAGGCAACCAGGACTGTGGTCACCCTACTTATGGGTCACCCCAGCATCGGAGTCGGGGGCCCTGGAAGCCAGGACTCCCGGCTCCTAGTTAATGGTAGAGCGAGTGGCAGCAGCGGGATGTGGAGTAGCGTCCTCCCGGGGAGCCTCGCAGGGCAGCGGGAGGGGGGACGGGGAGGCAGGCGCTGGGCGGGGCTCTGAGCCCGGGCGCCAGGCTGTGGTGAGAGCGCTGCTCTGTGGGGCGCTGCGACCAACCCGACTCCACACCGCAGTGGAGCAGTAAATAAACAGACTCGGTAGCGTAATCGCCCCGGGTGGGGGGGTTTGGGGGGTACTGGGCGGAACCACTCCTCTCCCACCACTGCGGGACAGCGGATCGCGGGAGGAGGTGTAAAGGGGCTTCGCAGCACACGCTTTCCCACCCTTCCCGCTCCAGTCAGCCTGAAGCCAGCGATTCCTTTTTGTCGCCTGGACCCTCTGCAGAACCTTTTTTTTTGGTACGCGGGCCTCTCACTGTTGTGGCCTCTCCCGCTGCGGAGCACAGGCTCCGGACGCACAGGCTCAGCGGCCATGGCTCACGGGCCCAGCTGCTCCACGGCATGTGGGATCTTCCCGGACCGGGGCACGAACCCGTGTCCCCTGCATCAGCAGGCGGACTCTCAACCACTGCGCCACAAGGGAAGCCCCTGCAGAATCTTTTGAAAGCTGCCGGCCTTCTTAGAAAACGCAGAAATGCGCTCCCACGTACTATTTTGCAATTCCAGGGGATTCATGGACCCTAAGAATCTCTATCCTAGGAAATGATGAGCTTCCCCCAACAGCCTTATTGAGACTTCACAACACCATAAAATTCACCTGTTCAGAGTGTCCAATCCAATGGTTTTTAGTATATTCACAGAATTGTGCAACCAATACAATTAATTTTAGAACATTTTCAGCACCCCGACACCCTGCATTCATCAATCCCAATCTCCCTTTTCTCCCCAGCCCTAGGCAACCACTAATCTGTGTTCTGTCTCTAAGATTGGCCTATCTGGACATTTCATATAAATGGAATCGGGAAAGCACACGGCTAGTGCACCATCACTCACCACATACCTGCCTCCGGTCCCATCTCTTCCGACACGCGCTAACTCTCTCCAGTATCCAGGTGTTCAGTGTGGTATCATTTCATCCTCTGCCTCTCACCTCTGGCACACACATCTTTTGGTGTAAGCGGGTCTTGTCCCCACATTTCTTTGCCTGGGCTGATTCTGCCAAAGGCTCAGTGGGTGGTGGGCTCTTTCTGCCTCCTGTCTTGTGGCGTGAAGAGGGGAAGATGATTCCCAATGATCTCTGTCTCCCATCATCCCCACCCTTGTGTAGTCCCCTCCCCTTGCGTGTGCACAGGACCTGTGAACTAACTTCTAACAAACAGATGCAGCAAAGGTGATGGGATAGCACCTCCTTGTTTGTATTACATAAGGTGGTGACTCCCCTCTCGCTAGCAGACTCTCTCTATTGCCTTCTTGGTTTACACAGAAGCAAGTGGCCACTCTGGGGAGGCCCACTTGGCAAGGAACTGAGGGCTGCTTCAAACCAGCATCCCACAAGGAATGGGATCCTGCTAACAGTCTTTCTTGGAAGTGAATCCTTCCCTAGTTGAGGTTCAGCTGAGACCTCAACCCTGGCCAACAACGTGATTGCAGCTTTGTGGGAAACCCTGAACCAGAGGACCCAACCAAGCTGTGCCTAGATTTTTGACCCACTGAAACCATGAGATAATAAATGTATGTTGCTCTAACCACCAAGGTTGTAGTACTTACACAGCAATGGATAACCAACACACCTCTCATGTTAGTTTTTCCTGATGCCTGTGTTACCCTATCATAAAGGATGTTCTTCCCAGACAAGGGGGCATGCTCCCAGATGCTACTATCTGTACTGGCTGTCAGTTAGCATCTGCAGAAGTATACATCTTGGCCTGGGAACCCCTGTCTGAGGGAGCCTTGTCCTGGCTGAGCTACCTAGCCATCCTAGAAAATGTGGCCACCTGGACAGCCCCAGCATAGGGGATAATGCCTAGGAATTGACAATTGTCAATGAGGTTACAGTAAATGGCAAGAGAGAATTCACATCCCGAGATTCCCTATGCCCGTACTCACAGTAGGGACTGTTTCATATTCTTTGCTAGCCCCGTGTCTCTGGCATGTAGATTTGCAGTTAGTAGTTACTCAGTACACGCTTGCTGACTCATTTGATCCGGTCATTCCTGAAGTTAAGACTGGGGCAGATGAAGAAGTACCAAACCCCACCTATTACCTGAATTTCAGGACAGTCCATCTGGCACAAAGTGCGGGGGCAATGTTGGGCCTTTGAAGAGGACTTGTGGTCCTGGGAGTGTAGAGGGAGGTGTCTGGGCAAGAGAAGCCAGGTAAGAGATGACCCAAGTTGGCATCCAAACCTGCAAGGAACACACCTTTTCCGTCTAAGGCTTTCAACAGTCTTCACCTTGACCTGGAAGCCTTGGGGAAAGAGCAGAATGGTTTTGAAGAGACATCTCACTAATTTCTCTGGGTCTTCCACTCTCTCAGGAAGCAGAGGAGTAGAAATTGAAGGAGAGGATTGGAGATTTCAGCTGTTGGGCTCTGAGATTCTGGTTATGTTGGTAAGCTTTTCCATTTCCTTCTCAGAAATTAGAATTACATGGAAGTAACCTTTGAACTGTAGAAGCCCAATCATCTCATTGCATAGATAAAGAAACCAAGGCCCAGAAAGGTGAACAGACTCACCCAGGGTCACACAGCCAGTTGGTTGCAAGGCTGATCCAGAAGCCAGTGCCTCTCCGTATTACTCCCTTCTCTCTTCCCATTGAATGGGAGCAATTCACAGCCATGGGAGCCAGGACATTTTATGTAGATGCGCCCACAGCCAGGGACTTTCCACACACAGGGTGAAGGCGGCTGAGAACAAATATGGGAGTGCCCGGGACGTGGCCTCTCTCCCTGCCCTCCCTGGCGGTGGTAAGAGTTGGGAGTTCGGCAGCAGCGTGAGGCATCTTGTTCATATGTTCTCGGCTGGGCAGTCCTGGCAACATCTCTTCATTTCCTGTAAGGGAATGACTTTTCATCTCTGAGCTCAACCTCACTTAAGATGGGATGGGGTTTGGGGCAGAAAAACTGAATCCCCCAGAGTAGAGCCCCTTCCCCCTGACCCAGGGCACTCTGGTGGGCTGGTGGAGCCAGCAGTTGAAAGCAAGGGGCCCTGTCCGTTGGGCTCTGGGCCGAGATCTGAGAGGCTGGAGGAGCAGAGGCAGAGCAGGGCCACTCCTCCAAGGCGTCCGCCCAGCCTTGGGCTTGTAGTAAAGAGCCTGTGTCTTTCCTCTTTCATTTAAGACTAGCTGGAGGTTAAAAATCATTTTCTCCCGCCCCAGCCATGCCCATGTTGGCTCTCATTTCAAATGACATCATCTGGGAGCCTCTTTGGTCCCCCAAGTCTCATGAGGTGCCCTCCTGGGTCCATACACCCATGGTGACTGTGCTGCCCCCCTTTCAACTGCTGCAGATGCCTGCCTGCCTGCCTGTCTGCATCCGCCCACCACCCAGACTCTGATGGGGAGACATCCCCGTAAGCAAATGAGAATGATGGGATGAGGGAGGGAGAAGCCGATCCCCTCATCTGGTCCCACCAGGCCCCTGGAGCTGGGATGCCCAGAGGTGGCAAGGATGCCAGGCCTTACTTTCCCCAGCAGGCCACCCACTGGGAGGAAGTTGACCTTGGGCCAGGCAGCTCCCAGTGAGGGTCAGGGTGTGAGCCACCTGCCCGCCGGCATCCCCTGTAGCTGAGGGATAGGTCTGTTGGCCTTGAAGAGGGGACCTGGGCTGAGCCCCACTGTATCACCTTGAAGATGGAGACTTTGATTGCCATGGTAACACAGCACATTACCTGACAGTTAAGAGGTATTCCATAATTATTCGAGAGGTAAATGAAACGTAGCATTTCAGGGGCCTTTCTTCTCTGGCTAAAAATGCCAGATAAACATTCCTCACGTGCTATGATTTCCAGTGCTTGCCTCTTCCTGGCTTCTGTCTCCTTTGAGTCAATCTCTCTTAAAATGCAGCCCCCAGAACCCACAGCACGTTCTCCAGGGCGGTGTGACCCACAAAGCTGAGCTGCACTGTCATGTTGCCAAGTGTAGATACTGCTTTTCTAGAAGGCGACCTGAGGTTTTTAGCAGCTTCGGAGAACTCAGCCTCCTGTTGTGCCTATAACTTACCAGAATCCGGAAGTTTTTCTTCCCAAATTCATTCTACTGGCTTCCCTGTCTCACCCTTATAAATGTGTGTGTGTGTGTGTGTGTGTGTGTGTGTGTTTGAGAGAGAGAGAGAGATTGAGATCTAAGTGCAGGACCTTGCATTTGTTCCTATTAAATTTTATCTTGCCTGACTTGTGCTATACATCCAGCCTACTGAGATCTGGAGTTTTTTGACCAAGAAGTTTTCATTTTGCTCTCAGACTCCTACCTGTCTCTGACTCTCTCTCCAAAATTGCCAGGACGTACTGTGTACTCAGCACGTGCCAGTAGGAACCTAATCACTTTACGTGGATTTTTTTTTATCCTCCTCGCAACAACCTATGAAGTAGATACTTTTATTGGCTTCATTTTATAGATAAAGAAACAGGATTTCCCAAGGTTACAAGAGTTCAAATTGTGGAGCAGGAGTGTGAACCCATCTATCTGCCTCTAGCCCATTCTTGTAACTACCACAGTATATGAACCCTATATTTTCATCCAAATCATCCACTAAAATGATGGGGAGGAAAGACTCAGGGGCAATACTGCCGAGGCGATAAACATGGAAAAGCACATAAGCAGGGAGCTCCCCGCGTCAGAGTGAAAATTCCAATACACTAGAATGCGAAGGGAGATGAAATCGTCTATTTCGTGCCACACATACCCATTCGCAAGGCACCCAGGAACTCCATGGAAAAGAACTCAGATATCTACACAGATGGCCAGATCCATCTGCAAGTCTGTAAATGCAGGGAGGCAAAATGGGACCGAAAAAAATCACTCAAAGCCAAAAGTATTGACCATGGCCTTTGTACATGCAGTCCCTTTACCTGGACACCTGTTAACGCTCCTCACCCCCCCGGCCCCCTCCTCCCCCCAGTCCCTTTGCCTAGCAAACTCCTATTGATTGATAGCTTAAATATCACTCTTTCTAGAAATTCTCCCCTGACTCCCCAGACCATTTAGTGCAGCTGGTATAAGTTCCTGGAGCACCTTGCACATCTCCTAAATGCTCGGCACCCTTGGAGTAACTCACTCCTTGTCTGGTTTCTGCTAGACGATGAGTTCCATGAAAGTAGGAACCTCACCCGTCCTGTTCTCTACTCTGACCCAGCTCCTAGCCTGGCCCAGAGCAGGCTCTTCTCGGAAAATCAGTGAATAGATTTTGAAAACAGTAGATGGAGGCAGAAGGAGGGAGGCGGCTGCCATGTCTCTCCTATGCGGCCCTGGCCCCAGCCGCTCATCGTTCTCTGCCATCTCCCCCAGCCCTCACCCTGCCTCTCCCGCACGCCCTTGCTTGGGCTTTGCTTGATGCTCATTTGAACTGGTTTTCACCATCAACTAATGTTAACAGGAAAGGGAGGGCCCGCAGAGCTCAGGTCAGCCTCTGCCTGTGCATGGCCCTGGCCAGGGAACGCAGCTGCGCCCTCCTCCTGCTGTGGGATATTGATGCTTTCTGTCTCAAGCCTGCCGGCTTGGTCCGGCTGTGACTCTGAGATATTTTTTGTCTGCCAGACCCAGTCGGTGTTGGGAAGCTTTTAAAAATGGCATTCATATCACAGCCATCCACCAATGACTCTGAAAGTGAGACTGGGCCTTGGGGAAATGGGACTGTCCCTGTGCTGAGAATACAGCACCCTGAGAGTTACCACCTGGACTCTGCACCTGCATGTGGCCCTTTTCTGATCACAGCACCAAAATGAGGCCAAGCCTCATGGGTCTTCCTTGCATCCTGCTGGAGCAGCGCCAATTCCCCAACGAAAGGGAACCAAAGAAGCCAGCGAACGGTTATGTACTTAACATAGAATGTTAGGACTCCTGGCGCCCTTACACCTGTATTAGCTTTTAGTCAATTAGTGTTGACTGTTTGCTGTGTGACAGACATTACACTGTATGTCATCTCATTTCTTCTCACAACTCTGTCCTGGGTCGAATAAAGATCACTATCTCCATCTTGTAATTGAGAAGACTGAATCTCAGTGCAGTTATATGGACTGGCTTCTGGGCCTCCCATCTTTGCTGGGTCCCACGCTCCCTCTGCTGCGCCCCGAGGCTAGCTCCAGAGGGCATCCCCTACTGCCCCGGCCTTGGACCCACTGGGTGCGGAGTTGCTTTCGACTAGGGTCAGATGTAGAAGCCAATCAAAAGCACCACCAGGCACACAACTCTTTTGGGGAGCTGGCAAGTTCCTTCCTCGGCCTTGGAAACATTTTCCAAATATGGGGAGCCATCTGTTTGATGATGTGAGAATTGGGCAACTTCCACCCTCATCACGAGCTTGGCAGCAATGGGAAGCAGGTCCAGGAAGAGCCCTCGTGTATCATAAAGGAAATTTAAGACGTATGTTTCTCATTCATTTACTCCTAAGTCATCAACATGTTGGTTTTAAAGAGGCCTTTGATGTCCAACTCACTTTCTGCTCTTTTATGGGGGAGAGAGGGAAAGGAAGTCACGATTCTTTAGCTGTAAATTGCCCAGTTTGGGCAAAGCTGGAGACGATCCAGGACCCCAAACACCCGAAGAACCGAGGCAGTTCCAGGCAGGGGGATGTTTTAGGAACGCAGACGGGACTCATTCTCATTCCCCAAAAAGTGCACATTGAATACTTGGTGTCAGGCATAGTGACAAGTACCAGATAAACAAATCAAGAGCCTCTTCCATCAGTGTTAGGGGAAAGTAGGAAGATAGACATCTAAATAAGTTACCGTGCTGCTCTCCGGTAGGTGACTCCCCTGCCTGCCGTCAGCTTCTGCAGCTGTAGCCCTAAGCAGCAATGCTGTGATGAAGAAATCGTGGCTGAGAGGACAGGAGCCATGCCCGAGGTTACCTATGCAGGGGATGCAGTCTTGGAGCTGGGACTGGGATCTCAGGATCTCAGCCATCTTACTCGAGAGCTCCTGTTCTTAACCTCTGCTCCCTCTAGGAGAAGAGGCGGTGTTACCTAGGCAGGGAGAAAGGAAAAGAACTCTCCAGGTGGAGGAAACCACCCCTGAGAAGGGCCCCAGCAGGGAAGGGCATGTCACATGTAAGAAACAGAAAGGCCAGGGTGGGGAGTGCAGGAGAGGGGCCCAAGGGGAGGCTGGAGAAGCTGGGGAGGGCCGGGCCTGAGGGCCTTGGTGCCAAGGCAAAAGCGTGACCTCTAACCTAAGAGCAGAGGAAAAACACTGGAAGGTTGGGAAAGCTCTCCAGGTGCCTCAGGGTTGAGGCATTCAGGGTTGAGAACCACCGGGGCTAAGGCGGTGGCAGTAAAGGCAAAGGAGAAGTGGACAGATTGGAGAAGGACCGTGGCCTTCAGTTTATAGGACTTGGAGTGTTGCCTGGCGGGAGGTCAGGGAGGTATCGAGGATGAAGAGGGGAAGGTAAGTGATGGAAATAGAGACTCGCCAGAGAGGGGTCCGGAGACGTCGGATTTTAGGAGGTGACTGATGCGCTGAGGCTCCCATTAGCACCAGAGTTTCTGTCTGAGGAGTGAGCGCAGCTGTGCCCTGAAGGTTGTCCAGGCTTTGAAATCACTTTTGTCCTTGGAACCCAAACAGCCTAATGAATTTGTTTTTAATATGACATGGCAAGTGTCACAACAGAGAGAGAAATATCAATAAAATGCTAGAGCTGCTGAGTGAACCGAGGGACTAATTCTGCCGGGCACGTCAGGGAACACTTCACTACAGAGGTGACATCTGAGCAGTTCTGGAAGGGTCGTAGCTGTTCTCAGGCGAAGAAGGAAGAGGGTGTCCTAAGCACGTAAGAGGGCACAGGGTTGTAAAGGACCCGTCGAGTCTGGGAAACACTGGGAAGTTCAAAGTGGCAGCGATGTAGCTGTGTCTGGGAGAATGACCAGGATGTGATGGAGAGACAGGCTGGGACCAGCTGAGAAGGGCTGTGGAAGCCAAACAAAGGATTTGGATTTTCGTTTCGGTTCCGCTCCTCTAATTACTAAGTTCTCCTTCTCACAGGACTTGGCCTTTGACCTTCTGTTGGGGGCCTATGAACACAAGAGAATCCTTGGCACCAATGGGCCCTTGGAAGTTCATCTTATCCATTCTGCTGTCCTTTGGGGTGCCAGATCTCAACTGTCCTGGACACAAGAGAAACTTTCCTATATTTGAAGCATTTTAAAGGAGATCCTACCACTTCACTGGGTCATCCATTCATTGACAGGAGCTCTCATCCTAATTCTTTTCTTTTACAGTTTCAACTTATTTTTGTAGATTCTCAAAGGAATGGAAATAACCACCATTTTCTGTAATGGAAGATTCCCACACTCTTAGGCATCACCAATGAAAAACATTTATTGAACACTTACTATGTGAAAGGTTCTGTGCAGACCTGATTATAAAGAATTAGAAGACACATTCTTTGGCTTTGACTTACTCATATCTGGCGAGTCAGGAAATAAAAAAGAACACTTGTAACACCAGGCAATGTAGGCTTAGTGCCAAATGAAATCTTCCTGATTCACTTAGACCTGGGTTGTTCTCTGCCATGCTCCCCTTGTTCCTGGTACACACGTTAGTTCCACATAGCAGTTGTCCTGTGATAGCACGGCTGTTTGTTTCCATTTTGTTTGCCCAGCAGGCTGAGTTCCTTAAGGCAGAACAGCTCTTCCTCTTTGTGTGAACCCTTCCTGTTTATGTGAACCCCTCCTCCCTAGCTCAGTATCTAGCTTACACTGGGTGCTCAATTAATGTTTGATAGATTAATAAATGAATGGTAAAGACAGTACATTTCTCCTAAGAGTTCGGAGGAGGTAGGGATCTCTCTGCGCCAGAATGGTCAGGAAGTTTGACAAAGACAGTGAGGCACCTACCGTATGCCTAACTTTCAGTGGTGGAAAGTGGGAACCAAAATAATGAAGTTAGAAATGGGTAAGTTGGGTCTGCCATCACCAAACTCCAGCTAATATTTTCCAGTTGGAGCCATGGCCACTTACTTGAAACACAATGGATTCTGGGACAATTGACCAGTGAATTGTTCAAATGGGTGGCCATGCATTGAGTCACGGGGATCCTGAGTCCATCCTGGGCATTCTCTTGGGTTCTGGAGCACCAGAGGTTGCTCTGGTTTTTCTGGAGTTCCCTGGGATCCCACTCTCTCCACCAGAGACTGTGCCCCCTTCTGAGTGAGTCCCTTTCTCTCTCGCTCAAATTAAAACAGCTAATTTTAGACACTCCCTGATTACTCCTCTCTGGGTCTCATTAGTGGAATTAAAACCTTTGGAACCTCAGCCGGAGGAGGAGCCACTTTCATTGGTCCTGGTCTGTTTTCCATCTCCACATGGCTGTTGATGTTGGCTGCCTTGGAGAAAAGCAAAATGAACTCTCTCCCTAAGAGAGCGGACCACAGGCTGTTGGCTGAGTGCCTAAACCAGTGGGTGATGGGTGAAGGCACACGTATCCAAGGGGATATGACCACCTCTGGTGGCAGGCGCATGTTTTGCTCACAGTACATCTGAAAAATGCATAGGCATTCTTTTTTTCATTTATATACTCATTCAACATTTAGTGATCGCCTAGCATACACCAGACACTAACTTATCCCATATCCCAGGTTCTTAGGATACAAAAGCATCTAACAAATGGGTCCTGCTTGTCAAGAATGTACAATCAGGTGGATGTGATGGAAAAGCATTTGACGACCAACCCACGGGGCCCATGTACAGGTATGTGAAGGGCACTCATCTTTGAGTGTTACGGTCGAGGGTGTCTAAGGATTTTACATGAATTTACTCACTTAATTCTCCCAATAACTCTATGAGCATTGGGGAGGACTACCTAGCTTAGTGCAGAGTGGGAGCAAAGAACAGGTACAAAAGGGAAGCAAGAGCATTCCAGGCAGAGGGACTTGCATCCGCAAAGATGTGGAGGCCCCACGTGCAAATCAGGTATGGGGATCTGTTTACCTCTTCCTGCAATTCTTTTCCTCTGTCCCAGAGGAAAAAAAATCCCTGCAGATATCTTGCAGTTGGTGATACCTGTTGATTACAAGATGGATTTCAAACATCTCCAGGGCATTTTTATTCCACCGAAAACAGTCTCCTGCAATAGCTCTTGTCTCCTGCTGGATTTGCACCTTATCTAAAAACAACCCGGCTGGGAGCCTATTAATCTGCTCACCCCCACTGTCACCATTTCCCTCTTTCTTGCTCCTCCCCCTGCTCGTGTACATGGATCCCAGAAGCATTCTTTTCTCACTTTTGGTCTAGAGCCTCCTAGGTTGGCTCTTTCCCCTCCACTAACATAGCTCATTTTCCCATGAAACTCATCATCGGGGTCGCGCTGTCATCTCTTCTCTTCGAGTCCTAGTCACCTGGGACTGTCCTGAAGCAGGATTAACAGCCACAAGACTTCAACAAATACAAGGTCAATGGGAAGCAGAGCAGTGGCGGTTGGTGTGCCTCCATGCATGGCCTGGGCTGGACACCGTAGAGTCCAGTGTCTTCTGTCTGACAATGCGACGCCCAAGTCAGGATTTATGTGGAATCTACACCAAAGCTTTACGTGCTACCCAAACCCTAGCGTAGGAAACGGAGCGGGGATTTGTAGAGGGGGAGACTTGCCAGCACAATTTCAGTCACAGAGGAGATACTTCTGGAATCACTGAGAAAAGCGACCCCGGGAAGACAGCAAAGTTACAAATAATGATGTTTCCCATCCCGGGTCAGACGGCCTGAGAATCTCAGCACATCTGACCTTCACTGACACTTTTCAGGAACTTAAAGGGCCAAGGAGACATGGTCCTTTTCCTCTCTTCTGCATGTCCTTTGTCCTAAATCACAGAGGAGTTCTGAGCCCCAGCCTGGGATGAGGAAGACGGGGAGCCCTGAATCTGCCCTCAGAGGGGAGAGGGCGATACCTCTCGAGAAAGCCAGCTTCCCTCCCCCCTGAGGTCTTGGCTGCACGTAATGATCCTCTCCAGAGCACTTGAGGCCTAGAGTCCTTTTTAATGGGAACAAGAAACTCGTAAATCCCCAAGCCAGACTCCCTTGGAAGCTCCTGGCTCAGCGCTCGCCTCCTGGGCTCCCTGCCACGGGGAGCGTCTCGCATCTGCCCACCCTCTCTTCCTGCAGACTTCATGCATTGACTCCTGACTCTGGCCAGGCAGCCTCTACCGCCTGGCCAAGGCCTTGGCCTGCTCTGGCTAAGATGGGTGAGCATCTCTGGGCAGCGCTAGAGCCCTCAAGTCCTTCTGAAACTTGAGGCTGTTGGATCGAGAGATACTGACCCAGCATTTTGAGGAAGGTCTGAGAGATTAAGTTTGGAGAGGTCCCAGACAGCCATCAGACCAGGAAGAGCTTAGGTGAAGTCTACCTACAGTCCCCTTTCCTCAAGTGGAGGCTGCGGCACCCAGGTCCCCCCATTCCTTCTGTGGCCCCGTCCCAGAGGGCTGATCTCCCTCCAGGTCCAGCCATCTGTCCGGGCGTCTGTCTCTCTTCCACTCTGATAAGGGGGCTCCTGGCCCCTCCCCTCCCCTCTTCCTTTTCCAGTCACTCTTGTCCTTCGACTAGAGGTCATGAGCAGAGACGTCCAGGTGCAGCCTCTGCTGGGCTGAGGGCAGTCAATCCCACACTGTCAGGCAGATCTGTCAAGAGGGCTTTAGGGTTTGTAATTAGGAGGGCCAGCTGGCCTCCTTCTTTAGTCTTTTCTGGCCTCTCACCCCTCCACCCAGCACCCCTGGCTTGTAACTTGACTTTTTAAGGTGGAATCAAAAATTAAAAAGAAAGAAAAAAACGAAGGATGACTAACCTCCACCCCCTCCCCGTGCTCTAAAAATTGCCTTGTGCCAGGTCTTACTTCTTACTTCTTGACTCCTGGTGTCTTTAGATGTCCTCAGAATTTGCAGGGGAAAGTTTCTGATGGAGGAAACTGATTCCTGGAAGTCGTCCGAGGAGGGAGGTTTCTCTCCTTTTTGTTACAGCAGGTCAGCCATGGGGCTGGGCCTGGATCCCAGACATCCCCATGTTCCGGCCTTGATTGGAGCTAACTGGGTGGAAACAACCAGGAAGGCACCGGGAGCCCTGGGCACTGGTCAGGCTCAGACCCTAAATTGCAGGACGACCTTGGACCAGATTTTTCTCCTCTCTGGATCTCAGAGTGTTTTCATAGAAATAGGAGAACCCTTCTGCTTTTGAATGTACTTCGGATAAGCGGCTGCAGGAAAAGGAGTGATGGTTGCTAGTAGCAGTTCATGTCGTAGGTAGATGGCGTCTTAAAGGATTTCATGATGGAGCTGGACTGTTTTGATTTAAACATGGAGAGGAGGGGACTTCCCTGCTGGCACAGTGGTTAAGAATCCACCTGCCAACGTAGGGAACACGGGTTCAATCCCTCGTCCGGGAAGATCCCACATGCTGCGGACCAACTAAGCCCGTGGGCCACAACTACTGAGCCTGCACTCTGGAGACCGCGAGCCACAACTACTGAAGCCCACGTGCCACAACTACTGAGCCCATGTGCCTAGAGCCCATGCTCCGCAACAAGAGAAGCCACTGCAGTGAGAAGCCCACGCACCTCAATGAAAAGTAGCCCCTGCTTGCAGCAACTAGAGAAAGCCCATGCACAGCAACGAAGACCAAACACAGCCAAAAAAATAAATAAACACGGAGAGGATGTTGGCCTTGGGGGCCGGGAGGTGGTGGCGAGAGCGGCTGGCTGGAGAAGGTGGCTGAGGCAGGACCTGCTGGAAGTCCCCAAGTCCAGGCGGGTCCAGGCAGGTCCACGGCCTGTTTTTGAAAATCCATTTCCTCTCCCAGGCCCGTTCAGAGGAAACCAGACTACGTGGGCACAGAGTTCTAGAAAAGAGTTTCTTGACTGTTACGGCAAATCTGCCTGCAGCTCTCTGTCTGCACCTCCTGGGTCTCACTGTCTGTGTGGGAACCTCCCCGCTTTGGGACTCAATTACTGGAACCTCCAGGAAAGTTTAATTGAATATTTGTTTTGAATACAGGAGCCGGGGCCCAGGCCTCTGATTCGGGGAAGCCGGGCACGAGAGGAGACCTGTGCCTGCTTTTCACTCCGGATTGGAGACCTTTAACTGTGCTGAGAGCAGACAGGGGGACCGGGGGATAATGAGTCTGAAGTTTGTTTTCTCCCCAAACTGCCCCTTCCTCCCTCCTCTCTCCCTGCAGAGGAGAAGGGTTAGGACAACGGGCTGCAGGCTGTCCTGGCGTCCTCCCCGGGCGCTCTGCACTCTGGGTCCCAGCCCAGGTGTCGGGAGCTGGGGATGGAGGACCCACACTTGTGTCCAGCAGGTGGGGCGTGCAGGTTCCTATGTGTGTGAGGTCATCACGGGGCAGGGGATAGCGAGGAGGCCCCTGAGGAAAGCCCCTGGCCCCTGCGCATGTGACAGGGATGCTCTGGTCAAGAGAGCAGTGATAGCAGAGCCCACCGGCTGGTGCACCCAGCTGGCCACGTGCGGGGTGATTCTTTGAGCCCTGACAAATGCCATCAATCGCTCTCTCTCCCTGGAAGGCATAGTGTGAGCCATTCTTCATCCACACTGTCCTCACGGCGGCCCCTGCAGTTTCTCAGCCTGGCCCACCTTGGGAGAGTCGGCCCAGGAACCGGGGCTTCTCTGGGTGTCCCCTGTCCATCGTCCTGAGGCCCCTGTGAACATTACTGCTTATTATCTGAGCGGATTCGAGAGAGGCCCCTGACTTGGAGAGGCCGGGGGACTGGCCCTGGGTGGCTCCCCTCGGGCTCTGCTGGTACCAGGTGTGGTCGCGTGGAGAGGCTCTCCTGGTAAGACAGGTGCTAGTGGCCGTGACCTTAGAGCCGGACAACTAGGTCATAAGTCACTTTCTTAAGGCCACACGGCCAGCTCCAGGCAGAACTGGGATTTCACCCAGGTTTGTCTGCTCCAAAGCTCACGCTTCCCTTTACACCATATGGAGATGCAAGATCAAGGGGTGAGGGGTGGGGGGGCTTCACACCAGGCTAGAGATGAGGACATTTGGTTCCTCTACCTTTTTCTCTGAAGTAAGATTGTGAAGAGAGACATGAGCTTCCTGCAGGTGACTCTGAGTCACTAGCGGTGTGAAGACGGAAGCAAGTGGTGTCCATATCAGACTCCGGTTCTCCCTTCTCTGCATCCCCCCGGCCCTGGCCCGTGCTGAGATACCAACAGCCCATCACTGAGCATCTGTGTGCCAGACCCACTGCGAGCACTCCAGTGGGGTAACTCACTGGCAAGGCGGCCTCACTTGATTTTAAGAGGGAGACTGAGGCTTGGAGATGCTGAGTAACTTCTCTCACTCAGGGAGCCAGGGGCCTGCCTTCTGGTCCCGGCACTAACCACTGAGCCATGCAGCCCTGAGGGGAATGCTTCCAGCAGCTCCACTGCCACGTCTCCAAAGGGGCAGAGAGGGGGAGGGTCACCATCCTCTAGTCCTCAGGGGGCGGCGCCTCTTCCCTCAGCTGCTGGCAGCCCAGAGATCAGAAGAGGCAAGGTTGGCCCCGCTTTGGTGGGGAGACCCCTCCCTCGTCGTGCTGCCCTCCGGGCCTGGTAGCTGCAGGGTGACCCATGGCCGGGATTCCAGGGCTGTGAGCTTCATCAGTGTCTCACAATAAGGGCTTATGGCAGCCCCAGGGCACAGGGCATTTGTCGTGGCCCTGGTGACCGTGGGGTGTGGAAGGGGCAGGATGTGCAGCCCCTGCATGTTGACCTGACCTCGAATGGAGGTGACAACACACTCGGACCTGGAGCGTGTCACTGTGGCTCCTTCGCCTGACCAATGATCTGACTGCATCTGCCTCATTCTTAAACTCTTTGTCCTTCTATCAGTGTGTTTATCAGGGAGAGGGATGAAAGGTGGAGGAAACCCGAGGTCCAGAAAGATGGAGAAACAGGAGGAGATGGAGTAACAACAGACCTAGGAGTTGGCCCTGTGACCCTGGGGATGCTCCCATTCATGGGCTGTGCTGTCCTTGTTCTCCCAGACCAGCTGAGCGAACTTCAAACCCACGACTGAGGCCAAGTGGAGCTGGGAGGTGCCGAGCCTGGCCCCCCTTGCAGTAAACAGTAGTAGGAAAAGGCAGCTGTCTGTGTATAAACTCAATCTCCTTAGTCCTGGAAGCCTCTGACTCGGGGGCCCACAGGCTTGGAGCAGAGAACACTGTGGGCAGAAAAATCCCGTGTGAGCTGTGACTGCCAGGCCCCAAGCATTCTGCTGCCCCCCCTCGCCCTCCTTCACTCTCTGGACCTGCCCTGCTGCCCTCCCCTCACTCCCGCCGGAGCCCAAACACAGCCCAGCTGCAGTAACATCAGCCACTCATGACGTCCCCTGAGCTCCTGCACAAACAGAGCAGGTCTGTAGGGGCAGGGACGTTGTGGGGAGAGACCCGCAAGGTGGGATAGGGCTTTCCTCAGGGGTTGAGCACTGTGAAACGTGCCAGAGGAGGGGTACAGGCACTTTGGACCCCTGCCATCCACGGGGATACCCTGAGCAGACCCCTACCGTGAGGGCGGGGCGGAGGCGTGAGGAGTTTTGGCTCAGGCTGGAGTCCACTCTGCAGGGAAAGGGCGCTGAGGAAGGCGGCAGTGCGGAGGGGGCATTCCGTCCATTCTGGCATTAACTGTTTATGTAAATAATATGCAAATTGGCCCTTTATTGTGTTTTAGTCAATAGCCAGACATTTTTTATCTTTGACTGGGAGCTTTGGTCTCCGTAGGTCCCAGCAGGTCACCAGGTTGGGGGCGGCGGGAGTCAGCTTCCGAAAGAGGAGGTTAGGAGGGGAGGAGTCATCCCTTTCCTCTACCAGTAACTGTCACAGCCCAGGGGCTGCAGGGGACTGGCATCGGACAGGCCCTGGGAGTCCCTCTCGGTGGGCCCCCTGAGGGCAGCTCTGACATTCACAGGCTGGGTGTGATGGGGCTGGCGGGAGGGAGGGCTGTGCTGGGCCTGATGGATGGACCCTGGCAGCAGCTCTAGCCGCCCTGCTGGGGGTTGGGGCCCAGGCTCTGCAGAGCAAGGTCAGGCTGAGGGCGGAGGGGGCTCTGGTGACTGAAATGTCCACGGGATGGGGGACAGGGGCTGTTCCGAGGGCTGGTGATGGGAGGTGTGTGTCTGAGGGGAGAAAGGACAAGTCCCGTGTGGGCAGCGGACTAAATGACACTCTGGCTAGAGAGGACCACCTTGAGTTGTACCGCTAGGCTTCCTAAGGAGCTAGTGTGACTGTATTTTGTGTGGGTATCAGGGTGCCCGTGTTGGGGGGGGATTGAGTCCAAATGCAGTACACAGGCCAAACAGGTATTGCCTTTCTTGTCAGTATCGTCTGCCCTACCCCAACACACACACACACACACACACACACACACACACACACACACACACACACACAGAGCCCCTTTTCATTAAAAAAAAGGACTTTGGTTTCCATGGAAACCTGATCACTTAAATAACGGAGGTGTCTAAACTGACATGCTTGGCTGTAAATCATGTCTCTCCTCCCACCTGTTTCTCCAGTGCCCCAAGTGCAGTGTCAAATTCCCTCCTGCTCAGTCCCTGAGGGTCCACCCTCTCCTGTACAGGCTCCACAACCCTTCCTCCTTATATGCCTGGGAATTGCAGTGTGGGAATGTGGAGGGCAGTCCTGTCTGTTTCTGCCTCATGGTCACAAAACTGGGACCCAGTTGCCTGTCCTCAGAGGTCAGAGGCTGTGCCGTATGGCAGGGGAGCATCCAGCCCTGGGGGAAATCTGTGTGTCTGAGTTAGAGGGACTTGGGAAGTGGGTGGACCTTTGTGGGAACCCAGAAGTGGCTGTCACCGCCTTCTCCCTTTCCAACCTGTTCTGCACCCTCACCATTGTGTGGGCATCATCTCCCAGAAGCCCTTCCAGGGTCCTGAAATCTGAGGAATTTGCCCAGCCTGCTGGTGAGAACGTTGCTTCATCGAGGTGAACGTTCTCCAGGATGGTGCAGGGTTGAGGCAACAGGGCTGAGGCAGGGCCAGCCGAGAGCTGTCAAACCGGCTGCCTCCTCATTTTATAAATTCCCCTGCCATTTCCCCAGGATACCTTGATTCTGACCTCCTGCAGGGAGCAAAGTCCTTTCTTTGTCCCCTAATAAGCAGCCTCGGCCATCGCTGGCCTCCAGCTGTTCTGTGGCCCCTTGGGCCCCACCCCCTCACCCTAGAGGCTCTTTCTCCCTGTGAAGTCTCATTAACTGGAGGCTTAGGGCCAAGGTGGGGCTCTTGCAGGCCACCTCTCTCCTTATTAGCACAATCATTTCTGTCTGGCGTGATGGCCCGAGCTTCTCCTGGAAGCCTGTCTGCACGGAGGCCCCTCAGAAGCCCTGGAAGCACTGCCTTGTGTCCTCAGAGTGACCAGGGCTGTTTCTACCCTGTGGTCATTAGTGCAAAGTGGCTACGGGTGTGGAAGGACTGCCTCGGTCTTCTCAGGGCCCAAAGGAAACAGCTGCTGTTGGGTCAGATGCAGGATGATGGGTCTCCAATACCTTCTCCCTAAAAGCCATCCCCTGCTCTTCTTTGTGAAGAATTCCTTTCCTCGTGGTGTTTGCCCACTGTAAACTCAGGACGCCCAGAAGGTACTTTCCTGTGTGCACGCATTCTGTTCCTGCACACAGCTCTCTCCCTTCCTAAAATTCAGTGCAAAACCTGAGCTGGGCCAGAGAAATCTCACGAGGAAATTTGGGGTGCTTTTTGCAGGTGGATTTCTCCCTGGACATCTGCGTGGAGACTGGATTTCAGGCTCTTCTCTGTACTCTCTGTACACCCAACCCCCGGACTTCAGTCTGCAAAATCCAAAGTGCTTTCCACTTCCTCTTTCTAGAAACAGTTGTGTGGTGGTTAAGAGTCGAAGAGGTGCAATCAGACAGGCCTGAGTGCAAATCCTGCTGCTGCTGGGTGACAGGGAACATTTCTGAACCTCTCTGAGCCTCAGTTTCTATGTCTGGAAAATGGGGGTTATGAAAGTAATATGGAGCATGACAAGAGAGAATGCCCGTAACACACACAATATTAGTTGTTACCATCCTGAGGACACTCAACGTTCATCCGTATTATACGTAAACTCTGAGGGAGGATTTTCCTCTTCTGCTTGAGCCAGGACACGGGATTGTGTACATTTCCCTCTTGCCTCCATGCAGGGGAATTGCAAAATGGCCCAGAAAGTTTGTTTCAGCGGGGAAATGTGTTTCTTTTTCTAAAGAAGATATGCAGGTAAGAAAGTGTCTGAGAGGATCCACAAGGCCCTGGGAATATTGGGAACAGGAAGGGGAGCGCAGTGGCCACAGGCAGGGTAGGAGGAATATGCTCCATCACAGGTCTTTTTGACTCTTTGTTCCGTGTTTACATCATACAAAACTGCCTTTTAAAAAATGTATAAAATTTAAATATTAGAGACACATAAAAGTAGACACACACTGGGATAGCAATCCCTAAGCTTTCTTTTTTTTTTTTTTAATTTACTTTTTATTGAGGGACTTCCCTCGTGGTCCAGTGGGTAAGACTCTGTGCTCCCAATGCAGGAGGCCCAGGTTTGATCCCTGGTCGGGGAACAAGATCCCGCATGCATGCTGCAACTAAGAGTCCACATGCCGCAACTAAGACCCAGTGTAGCCAAAATAAATAAAAAAATATTTTTAAAATTAAAAATTTTTTATTGAAGTATAGTTGAATTACAATGTGTTAATTTTTGATGTACAGCAAAGTGACTCAGTTTTATATATATATATATATATATGTATATATACATTCTTTTTCATATTCTTTTCCATTATGGTTTATCACAGGATATTGAATATAGTTCCCTGTGCTATACAGTAGGACCTTGTTGTTTATCCATCCTATATGTAATAGTTTGCATCTGCTAATCCCAAACTCCCATTCCAATCCTCTCACATCCCCCTCCCCCTTGGCAACCAAGAAGGTTGATCTCTATGTCCCTCATTCTGTTTCTGTCTCTTAGATAGATTCATTTGTGTCATATTTTAGATTCCACATGTAAGTGATATCATAGGGCATTTGTCTGTCTCTGACTCACTTCACTTAGTATGGTAATCTCTAGTTGCATCCGTGTTGCTGCAAATGGCATTATTTCATTCTTTTTTATGGCTGAGTAGTATTCCACTGTGTATAGGTACCACACCTTCTTTATCCATTCATCTGTTGACGGACCTTGAGGTTGCTTCCATGTCTTGGCTATTGTGAATAGTGCTGCTATGAACATAGGAGTGCACGTATCTTGTTGAATTATAGTTTTGTCTGGATAGAGGCTCAAGAGTGGGGAAACTCCTAAGCTTTCTCAATTCTCAAACCTTAAGGTGTTCGGCTGTCTGGTTGGGCAAAGGGCCGATTGTGAGGGGTTCTTCAGAGGAGAAAGTGATGTGGGGACCGAGGGGTAGAGGGTCCGTGGCCCCAGGGAGTTGGTGTAGGTCTGTTTGGAGTAATTTCCCTGGCAGGTTATCTTTCGCCTAAGTGCCTTGTCCCAGTGGCTCCTCTGTGACCTGGATGCAGACACAACATCTGTGCGGCGAGCTCCGCTCTGTGGGGAGTGAGGCAGGAGGTTGCAGCCATGGCCTCTGGAGACCTCCTTGGGAGCCCTCTCCCCTGCAGGCCTTGCTCATTCGTTAAAAGTCTTTTCTTCAGGGTTTAGCTCAAATTCCACCCCTCTATGAAGTCTTCTCTCTTCCTACCGAATCAGAGTTCACCTCTCCATCCCTTCGTGTATTTTTTTGCTCGTTTCTCTATTCTAGTTTTTCCTCTAGCCTGTTTTACATTATCTTTAGTCATTTGGGTGCTAGGCCCCCACTGTTAGTTTTGAAGTCCCCCAAGGACAGAGACCATGGCTCAGACTAGTTCTAGAGTTCCTGGCTCAGGGCCCAGAACAGGATAAGTTCTCCATCAATGCTTGTGAAGGCACGAGTGAGTGAGTGCATAGCTCTTAGCCCTCAGGACCTCCTAGACAGGTCCTGATATGTCCTGTCTCTTTGAACCTCAGTTTTCCACCTGGAAAATGGGGATTGCAATAGTGGAACCTCCTGTGAGAAATCAGCTGGGTTGTGCTAAGAGTCTCTGCTGTGCCACTGGCCCTGATACACCTGGGCAGTGCCGGTCCTCTGACTTCCTGTCAACTCTACTGTGTGCAGATTTTGCCTTCTTTCCATTTCCCACATGGCTCCTTGGTGTCACAGGTCATAAACTTAGCTGGCATTAGGCTGGGCCTAACTTTAGGGCCCATCGCCACCAGACACGGAGTAGTTAGCCCAAGGAATCAGCCCTCAGCCCCCCTCCCCAACTGCTCCCCAGCAGGGCCTCAGGGCAAAGCTTCCTGACTCTGCCCGCCTGCTGACGGCATCAGGGCCAGTGCTTGGAGGCGTGCATGAGGGGGCCTGTTGGAGGCCTTGAGGAATGTCTGCTGTGAGCCGGGTGATGCCACTCTGACACGCCGACCTCATGTCTTCTGCTCTGACCCATCTTTCATTTCCCACTTTATGCCCTTCCTCCTTTCTCCTTCCCTTTTGCTTGCCTCTTCTCCACATCACCCACTGGCTTAAATCTGCAGACGGTTGAGGGATGTGTGTGGAAGGAGCTGGGTGGGCGTGGAAGGAACATCCATGTCCTTCACGGATCTCCCATCTCTGGCACATCATCTGGTCCTGCTCCTAGGAGGAGCTCGTGGGTTACGCCGAGTGAGAAGAGGCTCCGTTTATCCTATCTGTCATTCCTTCCTGGTCCTCCCAGCTCCGCCCCTAAGAGGCCCACTGGAGTAAGGGTCTTGCCAAGGGTCTTCTGTGAGCAGCACATTTCTGTGAAATGGATACAGGGCCTTACAGAGTCCATCAATCCTGCCTCAAATGAGAGCTTCAGTTCTTACCCCAGAAAGAAGACATCTTCTCCCATAGCACAGTAGGAAGCCAGGCATCTTGGGGTTGGGGACATGCAGTATAATGTCACTAAGAGCGCAAGGACCATCCCAGGGCTTTATTCTTTCCTTTCCCCAGTCACAGAACAAACACTCCACCCTCCCCCGGGTAGTGGAGACCCAGGGCAGAAGCCGCAGCAGCTGGTGAGATGCTACCCCCTGCACCCACGGTCCTGCCCAGGCGGTACCCTTCTTCCTCCTGCCTCTTCTGTATCTGCTCCGCAATCCTCAGCACCAGCGGAAGTGCCTTCAGATTTATATGGTGCTATTTGCTGGCCCTCTGCCAATTAGTGACACTTTGAAATTCCCTTAAATGACGCACTGCTGCTCTGACAATAAACAAGTCATTAGCTGGGTCGGAGGGCAGCTTCCAGCTGGATTTGATTCATTGTTTCTAAAGCGGTTCAAGAGGCTCATTAAGATGCAGGGTCCCCAGCCCAAGGCTCAGGAAACCCTAAAGTTGGAGGCAGATGGGGTTTCTGCGCATCCAGGTGCCAGGTCACCGTGTCACCTGCTTTCTCCTCTGATCTCCCATGAGGCTCATCCCCACCCCTGGGAGGGATACTGACTGCCAGCCGAGCCTCCACGCCCCATTTCCTAAGACACAGACATGGGACCAAGGCCTCCCAGGCAGTGGACTTGGAGGAACGGCAAGGTATGGTGAAAGGAGGCTGGTGGGTGCAGGGGACGCTGGGGGCGGAAGGAGAGGCCTAGGTATCGGAGGAAAGAGAGGGAGATAGAAACTCTCTCCACAGGGAGATAGAAACTCTCATGGGTGATTTGGGGTGGGGATTATCTGGGGGACACTTGAGTGAGAGCCTGACTGTTTTCTCCAGTTTATGTTCTTACCCTGCAGCTTCAAAGGCTGTCGGACCTGAAATGGAAGTTGGAGATCGCCCAGATCCTCTGCTTCTGTTTTACGGTTGCAGAATCTGACACCCCAGAAAGGTGAAGTGACTTTTCCATGTTCTCCCACTCATAAGTGCCCGAGATCAGACTAGAATGACGGTTAACTTTTGGTCCAAATCTCTACCTGCACTACCTCCTAGGAAAGAACCCATAGCTTGGAAAAGAGCAATGAAGTGTCCTGCGCCAGTGCCAGTGCTTACTTCTGCGTCCCTCCTCCCTGGATCACCCTGCATGTCCCCGGCTTATGGGATTCTGCACAGACGAAGGGGTCAGGGTCATGTGTGGGTGCCTAAGGGTTTCGTCTGTTTGGATGGTTAAGGAAGGAGGCTGTGACAGAGCACTGTGCTAGGCACTACAGGAGCGACAAAGATGAAGTAGGCAGGCTTTTCAAGAAGTACTCGGTCTGTTTGCAAAAACTCATGACTTAGAACTCAAAGCGCAATGAAAAAAAGTTCCTAGGAGGTAAACATGGAGCTTAAAGTCTGAATGGTAAGTTCCACAAGCTGAGCCACGATAATGGTGCCATGGGGGATATCAGATTAGATGCAGTCCTAGGTGTTAGAGACTATGGTTCTGATATCAACAAGGGGGAAGGTGACAGGATCTCTAGTTCATAAGAGGCAGACAGCTAAAATAGAGAACTGTGAAAAAGCTGAGACCCTGTGAGGGATGCATCCTCAGAGAAATCTGGACCAGAAATATATCACTCAGGGCCTGAGGGTAGTGGCAATTAAGCTTGGGCTTACTGGGGCTCAGAATAGAAAAAAGTCTCCAGTGAGAAAAAGAAGCTCCAGGCCCAAACCATATGTGACTATAGTGTCTGAATTTCCACTGTTGGAATTCCCAAGCTGAGAAATTAATGTAAGAATAGATTCCAGACCAGTAAAACTCATGGGGTATCAAGAGGAGGAAGGACAAGACGACTCTGGAGGAATGTGCCCCAGAGCAACAGCATTCTCACAGCAAAATATAATCCCCTTTGAAGTTGCACTAACAATAAAAAAATTGCAAACCACATGAGGAAACAATATGCCATGAGGGAAAGTCAGCAAACACAGCAAACTAGTTTAGCATTAATAACATAAAATAATATAGCAATCTGAAAGAGACCTTAAAATAACTATGTTTAAAATGATTAAAAAGGTGAAAAAGCAATACAAACCATAAAGGAAGGGTAGAATATTTTGAAAGAGAACAGGGAAATTTGTAAAGAGAACCAAATGGAACTTGCTAGAAATGAAAAAAATAGTCATTGAAATAAAAGCTCAATGGATGTGTCAAACAGCAGGTTAGACAAAGCTGAACAGAGATTAAGTGAACTGAAAGATAGATCAGAGGAAATTACCCCAAATGCAGCACAGAAAGTTAAGGAGAGAGAAAATATGAAAGAGAATCTAAGAGTCATGGAGGGTAGACTAAGAGAGTCCAAACTAACCTACAAGGAGATGCAGAAGGAGAAGAGCAGAGAGAATGTGGGAATGGCAATATTTAATTTTCCAGAATTGATGGAAGACATTCATCCTCAGGTTAAAGAAATTTGGGGAGTTCTGAGGAGGACATACATAAGTAAATCCACATTCAGATATGTCAGATATGGTGACACTGGATTCAAAGAAACACAATCAGAGTATAATTTTGCCCATGAATGTCTGGGAGAGTTCATGGATCACTGAGGCTTAAGCCGGAGTAGAATTTTAAGATGCAGAGAAGCTGTGGAGGAAATCTAAGTAGTAGGAAAATAGGAGACTCCAGACTGTCGGACTAGTTTCTGAACCGGTTTTAACACAACTTGTTTTGAATTAAGTTACCTAGACTCTGGATACCTGTCTGTTAACTGAACGTTTCAGGGGACCCTCCCCTGCCCCGTACCTTCACTCAAACCTGGTCTTTGATCTTCCTGTTCGGGACCCCTACTCTGTCCCTGAGATCCACCATGATTCCACAGCCCTGGGAAGAGTCCTTTCTGAGACCAATCATAACCATCTTGCCCTCTGAGGCCTCCCCCTCCTTTTGGGGCTGAGTTGAAATTGGACTACCTAACCTTCCTTCTGTCTACTTGGGGTCCTTCAGGGCAAAGAAAGCCCCTGCTCCGAAGTGGACAGCAGGGGCTCGCTCTGCTGCATCTGTGTCTTGTTAGCAGTGCCAGGGGCTTCAGAGGAACAGAAAAACCTGGCCATGGTAATTGGCTCATGAGAGCTGCATGTTGCTGGAGGGGGAGGGAGGGTCTGGAGAGGAAGAGGGAGAGGGCTTAATGGGAAGCAAATGCCAGAGAAGAGCCCTGTGTAGACCCTCCCCCAATTCAGGGCCATTAGCATTCCTCAGACACCTGCAGGCACTTGGCCTTGGCTAGGTAGGGGATGTGTTGACTCCTCCCTGCTGGTGCACAGAACAGAAAGATGAAGTTTGGTTCCAATTAAGGGGGCAGGGAGCAGGGGTGGATGTGAGATAGGAGACCTCTTTCTTGTATCTTTGAGAGCATGCGATTTTATTTGACAGTTGTTGGATTCTGCTTCACCTTGTGACTGTTTATGGTGTCAGGGAAAGAGCACTGGGCTTTAGGACCAGATGACTCTGGGTCTGAGCACCAGATGATCCCCTTCCTGGCTTTGTGACCGTAGAAAAGCACCGAATCTCTGTGGTCCTCTGTGAGGATAATGACGGAATAATAGCTACCAAACAGAGTAACGAATAAATAAGGCAGACCGCCTGACGGCACCTAGCGGAGTCCTTATCATGGTAATGGACACTCAAAAAACATTAACTTTCTTTATCCCTGGATTGTAAATCCCTTTAGGGGAAGGATAGCACCTCGTCCATCTTTGTAACCCCTCAAGTGCTTCTGGGAGTGCCAGGCACACAAAGTAGACTGTTGAGTAAATGATGGAGTGAATGCTCTACTCACTTGAGCTCCCAGCCCCCATGCTAGTCCAGGTCAAAGGTTAGCTCAGAAGCCTGAGATGCCAGGAAGGGAAAACACGGTCCCTAAAGTCACTGACATGAGCATGTGGCAAGCTGGCGCCCAGCCAGTAGAAAGGCAGTCTGTGCTTCCTTGAGGCCACTTGAAGAATTCATTCCATCTGAATACTGGGGATTCTAGGTCCCTCTTGCAGGGAGGGAACTGTGCTGGGAAGTAGGAGGCCGCCTTGCCCCGGGACCCAGCCTGGCCCAGGAAGTACGGCTCCTTCTTCTACTTCTCCCACTCGGTATGTGCAGATGCCGTGTTGGGATCAGCAAGGGGCGGGCTTGTCTGAGGCTGGAGGAGGGTGAAATGGCCTCTGGGGTTGGCGCCCCTCCAGCCACGAAGGCCTTTGGCTGGGGCTCCTCTCCACCTGCTCTCCAGCTGCTGCTGGTGGAGCCCCGGTCGGCTGCGGCATCTTCCACGCATCTTAAACCTGTCCTGCCTCGGTGCCAAACATCTGTAGAGTGAATCCACTGGCCGTTTATTTTCTGTTTGTCTTGGGTGTGACACAACCTCCGTTCTTCACTTCAATGACTCTTCTCTTTATTATTATTGTCTCAACCACTCTGTTTATTTGCTTTGCCCCAGTACAAACCACTTTCGCTCTCTTCTCCCAGATTGGCCGGGGCCCACGCCAGCGCCCCCTGCTTCCCTTCCTCCGCAGCTCTGGGCCCTCTCCTCTGGCATCCCAGGGCCCTGCTCTCTGCTGGGAATCTCATCAAACCAGATGTGGCTTCCTCCTCCTCTTCCTCTTTCTTCCCCTGATTTACCAAGGGCTGCAGGGGGTAGAGGGGGAGGAGAGGCTCTCCACCCACATCCTGCCCCCCCCACCCCTGCTTCCCTGCCCAGCTCCAAGGCCCAGGCCTAGAGGAAACAAGCAGTGCAGGACAGGACGTCTGTTTAGTGCCGACAGTGAGGCATGGTGCTGGGTAAGCTCTTACCCCTGGGAGCTTAGCCAGCAGGGGGCCTGGGTCCCTTCTGCAACGCAGCTGCCCTGGAAGGATTTGGGCACCATCAATGACATTAAGTATCCCAAACTCTTTGACCACAGACTGTTTCAAGGCCTCTCTGCCTCAATATGTCCTGATTGGCAATATCTTGCAACTGGTTAGTACTTATGGACTACGAAAGGCCTTTACTTTCAGTCTCTGCCACCCTCCCCATAGCCCTGGAACGCAGGGCTGTCACCTCCTCGTGGCAGAGAGCTCTCAGGCTCTGGCATCATTCCGTTGATAAAGACCAAGTAAAGGTTTGAACCCAAGTCTGGTCTGATGTGAAGAATGGCTGATTAACTTAAAAACTGTGTCTGCCTTTCTCCACCCGGCCCCTTCTGTTCCAACACGTGGGAATGAAACTCTTTTAAAAAATAGAGTCTGGGTGTGGAGGCATCAGCCAGCCTGAGACACACCTCTCTCTTTCTGGAGTCATTTCTACCTCTGGCCACGACGGGTCATTGGAATTTGGCCTCTGGGATTACCATTGTGATTGTTAGAGGTGATGTTATAGCTTTCACTGGGCAAAGAATATTGGACTGTATGAGGGAAGAGGGATGTAAGAGAAACCGGAGACAGTCCATCATCAGAGGGGGCGTGTGACCTAGGCTTAAGGCCCTACAAAAACTCACCGATTAACTAGCTCAACCAGGGACCAGGCCAGGTTTTTCAGGGTTTGAGCTTTTCTTATGTGGTGGTTAGGTTCTCTTTAAGTAAAAGAATTCACAAGTCGGAATACAGAGTTACCAGGGCCCCTCCCAGGGCCTTGTAAGGAGCCCGTGCAAAGGTCGTTCACTTCTTGGAAAATCCGCCCCAAGTGGAGCTCAAGAAAGTTCAGACTGAGCACGTAGGTGGATTCTCGGTGGAGGTTATAGTTCGGAACAGACCAGGGCGGTGGTTCTCCACCCTTAGGGGGCCCAGGACACACCCGGAGCTTGTGTGAAAATGCGGGCTGGGTCCCACCCTTGGAAGGCCTGCTTCTGTGGATCTGGGTGGGGACTTGAAGCCTGCTTATTTAACTCTGGGGCATCCAGAGCCGTCTGATCCTGGACATCTGGGGATTCAACTCTAGGAAACACTGGTCCAGCCCGCCCCTGTAAGGAGGTGATGGTGGAGAACGGGAGCCTAGTCACAGCCACAGAGCCGGACAGCGGCTGAGGCAGAGCTGGGATCTGGGGCCCGCGTCCCCGGTCCATGGCGCCTTCAGTTTGCCACGCACCTGCTGCTGAAACCTCACTTCCTGAAGAAGCTGGGTTATTAACGTGGGGAGTGGAGACGTGACGGGTGCGACGCAGGGAGAGGCGGGGGCGGTACCGGAGGGAGGTTGGGCGGGACACGCACAGCCCACCCGCTTGGGACTCTTGAAAGCGGAGCGACCCTGGGCCCCGAAGGCGGTACCCAGGCCCTGGGGAGGAGACATTTAAGTGCTGGCAGGTGCCTTAGGTGTGGGGCAGAGCCTCTCCCAGAGCAAATGCCCAAAGCCTTCCGGAGCTCCCCCGGTCAAAGGTCACCATCAAAGGATCCAAATGTTCTCATTAAGCCAAAATATGGACTGGTCTTGATAAGAACTTTGTTTGTTTTGGCCGGAGGTTTAGTCTAAACACGTAGATGACTGTCGTCCGCTGCCGAGTGCGTCTTTTGTTCCCCAGGAGTCTCTTCTGAAGACCCATTACCCAGCGAGGAGACCGCGGGTGGGGAGGCCGGCTGGCCCCTCACAGCCTCAGTGACAGAGGGGACGGTGGACGAAAAACGGCTGGAACGGGGGAGACACTCCCACCCGCTGTGGGGCCCAGAGGGACCTGCCCGGACCAGCCCCCAGCAGGCCTGCAGCCCCAGTGCCCCCAGTGCCCCCAGGGCTCCGAGCAAAGCAAGGAGGAAATTGCTCGAACTTTCAAGAGGGCTGAGGAGCCCAACGGGCCCAGATGCCCTTGGCCGGGGCCTCTCCGCCACACAACCCCAGGGGCCGCCAGCCCCAAAGTAGTGCAGTGACCAGGTGGCCCGCTCCTGAGAGCATGGCTACTTAGTCTGTGCCCGCTCACGGGGAGGAAGGGCGAGGACAGTGGAGGAGGTGGAGGAAGGATGGAAGGAAGGGAGGGAGGGAGGAAGGAAGGAAAGAAGGGAGGGAGGGAGGGAGGGAAAGAGGAAGGATGCAAAGAAAGAAGGGAGGGAGGGGCAAATTTTCCTTGAATCCCTACTTTGTGTCAGGCCCTGGACTGGGTGGGACGTTCAGGTGGGCAGGCCAGAGAGAAGGATGGAGAGTGGGCCAGGGTGGGAGAGGGAAGCTGCCAGAGGAGGGCCGAGCCCCTTGAAAGCTGCTATTGTTTGAGGTCTCTGCTCAGAGAAGCCCCAAGTAAAAAGAGCTTGTTAGAGAGGGCCAGGCTGGAGACAAGCAGCTCTCAGAGAGTCAGTGAACCGTGCGAAATGACTTAAACTAACATCCCTGACTGCACTGGGCCGGGACCCAGGAGTCAGACCGTGTGCTCATCAGAAATTCATAGAAGGTGCCCCGTGGCTCGGCTTTCTCCGGCCCCCTTGTTCATTGAGTGGTTTTTTCTTTCCAGTCCCGCGGCTCTGAAAGGGAGACAGGGGCTGCCTGATGGGGAAGATCAAGTGGCCTTTGAAAACCTCTCTTGGAGTTTATTAAACCCTGGGGCCGGGGCAGGATGACCTGGAGACCCAGCCGGGTCTGGCTCCACCCCCCTGGGCTCCCCGTAGGGAACCTGGCCTGTTCTCATGTCCCCAACCTGGCAGGCCTGTGCCAGGCACAAGGAGCAGGTCCTGGAGGAACTGGAGTGAACACCCGCATCATTTTCCAGAAGATGCGGGGGAGATGCTAGGGAGGGGGCCTGAGGGGGCGGAGGCCCTTCACTCCCACGAGTGACACGGCCTTGTCTCCCTGTCCGCAGGACAGTGTCCGCTTCCTGCTGGAACTCTGCTCCCCGAGGCTTCTCCATAGTGTTTGTGGTAATGGTCCACACAGAGGAGAGGGGGCGGAGGTGAGGAATCACAGGGTCTCTAGGCTTGGTCACGGCTCAGTGACCGAGTCAGGGCAGGAATGAGGCTTCTCAGATGAAGCCTCAAGTTCCCTGGATCTGGCGCCCCTCCAGACGGAGAGATACACCTGCTGGGTGTACCCCCAGCTCCAGAGGGACTGGCCCGGCTGAGACAGTGCACAGAAGTGGGGTGAGAGCTGATGTTTAGCCCAGAAAGCTCTTGTGAAAGTGCTTTGTGAACTGTGTTGACAGAAAGCATAGTTGCGGTGTATCCGTTTATTCCACAAGTGCTCACAGAGGGGCTTCCGTGTGCCAGACGTGATTCTAGACGCTGGACAGAAGCGGGGAGCAAAGCAGGTGGGGAGCTCTGGGCACGGCACCTCTGGAGTCGACCTCCTGCTGACCCCCGGGAATGACCACATGGCTCTGAGTCCGGGGGTGAAGGAGCAGAACCAGAAGGGAACCACGTTCAGCCACAGCCACGTTCAGCCAGAGCAGCTCCTTCGACCCACTTACATCCTGGGATTCTGCGTCCGTGTTGGATTTCTTTTCTTCTTCTTCTTCTTTTTTTTTAATATGTATGTATGTATGTATTTATTTATTTTGGCTGCGCAGGCTCCTTAGTTGCAGCACGCGGGATCTTTGTTGTGGCACGCGAACTCTTAGTTGCGGCATGCGTGTGGGATCTAGTTCCCCGACTAGGGATCGCACCCCAGTCCCCTGCACTGGAAGCACGGAGTCTTACCCACTGTGGAAGTTCCTCGATTTCTTTTGAAAATGTAGTTCGCCTTATTCAAGAAGTTGAGGGACTTCCCTGACGGTCCAGTGTTTAGAACGCCACGCTCCCACTGCAGGGGTACGGGTTCGATCCCTGGTCAGGGAACTAAGATCCCACGTGCTTCATGGTGCAGCCCAAAAGGTTAAAAACCATGAATGAAACCCCCTTCAGCACCTTATTTTCATCTTTTCTGTCTTGTTTCATTTACTGTGCCCCCTTCCCAGATCCTTCCCAGGCTCCTTCTTCCTTCTCTCTACACTTCTCGCCCATAGAGACTGATCTTTCCCAAGCTGGCTTGGGATTTGGAATCCAGTTTGTCTCGGCCCCGTTTTATACTTCCCCTGCAGACAAGTTCAAAGTCCTTTACAGTTTTTCCTGAGTCTCTTTCTTGGTAACTGTAGAGAATAAACGGTTGGGGACAGTCTGAAGATATAAATCTAGAGTTCAAAGTCATATATGGTAACTGTCCCTGGACCTCGCATAGATTGCAAGGTACAAGAAATGGCCGTATTCCCCCTACATCGTAGGCCTCTTTCTCCAGGGCCCAGGCAGTTAACAGGCAAGTTTAAAACACTTACCTCCCAAGTTAAGGCCAGCCCTCATCTCCTGTTGGAATTATGGGCCAGTGCCTTGTCCTATGGGTCCAGGAGGCCACGAAGGATGGTTTGGGCAGTGACGGTGGTGATCCTTTTAGCTTGGCTTTCTTGGAGTCAGACACCAACAAAGTCTGGGCTAGCAGGGAGGTTTCAGCTCATGTACTGACTCTTCCCGATTGGGGTGGGCACCTGGAATGCTCTGTTTAGACAGATCCTGAGACTGTGTTGTTGTTATTATTATTATCAATATTATTAGGAGAATTATTACTCTGAGAGCGTTATTATTGACTTGTGATATCTGCCGTGGGCACAGGCTGGAGGAATGATGAAATCGATGCTGTTTCTCCCATTCCTGAAGCAAATGAAAAGAGGGAAGAGTTACAATGCTCATGCTGCTCGTATTTTTTTTTACCAAGAAAATAAAAAGAGAGAAAGAATGATCTGACAGTGAGACAGAATATATGAATGCGGGAACTGTGCCCCAAAGTTGGTGCATGTGTTCGCTGCATGTTCCTTCATAGAATCACAGCTGTTGGCATGGACATATATACACTACCAAACGTAAGGTAGATAGCTAGTGGGAAGCAGCCGCATAGCACAGGGAGATCAGCTCGGTGCTTTGTGACCGCCTGGAGGGGTGGGATAGGGAGGGTGGGAGGGAGGGAGACGCAAGGGGGAAGAGATATGGGAACATATGTATATATATAACTGATTCACTTTGTTATAAAGCAGAAACTAACACACCATTGTAAAGCAATTATACCCCAATAAAGATGTTAAAAAAATAAATAAATTAAAAAAAAAAAAAGAATCACAGTTCTTATATCCGGTAGGAACTCCCAAGAGAAATTATACCTTAGTGGTTTTCAAACTCTTCTTTTACAGGCTTGCAACGGTAAGCCTTTCTTTCAAGGAAATCTTACATAAAAGCAAACAAATCCAGCAGATGATGTGGAGCTGCTCTGGCTGAGATGGGGAGCTGGATGGGGGCCCTGCCAGCTGTGAGCATCTTCCCTCCCACCACCTCCCCCCTTCCTCTCCCCACCCTCTGCTGGCTTCCCAGGAGCTCCTTGTGTTCCTTGGAGCCCATCTGAAGCTACTAATCTACCCCTCCTCTCTGCTTTCAGGGGGGTATTTTAAAATATTGGGTTGGCCAAAAATTTCGTTTGGGTTTTCCATAACATCTTGTGGCAAAATCCAAATGAACTTTTGCACAGGAGAACGAGTTGTAACTCAGAGGAGTCTGAGTTAAGTTAGACTGAGTTGATGCACAATTATCCCGGCAGCTGTGTCACGTTTACACACCTCCATACACACCATTGTTACCCCAAGCTGCATCCTCACACTCTCTCTGGTCCCCTTCTCCGGAGCAGTGAACCACTTCCTGCTTTTTGTCTTTCTAACCTTACTGGCCCAGGCTGCTCCGTGCCTTGCTGTGCCTGCCCTTATAACATGGCCCCATCCCCTGCTCCATGCCCACAGCTCAATGGGGATCACACATCCTGGACCCCAGCCTGGGCTGTGTCTTGGTGCCATGGGCCCCTCCCTCTTCCCCATCACTTGTCCACCTCTCTTTGCTCTAGAGGTCCAGAGTGACCTCTAATTCCCTGCATGTGGGATGGGAAGAGGGCAACGGCAGCCCAGGACTGCAGAGGACGAACCCTTTGCTACTGTGCTGGGACCAGCTCCTGGCTCTGTGCCCACAGCTCACTCTGTCCTTCCCCACCTCCTCCGTCTCCTAACCTGGTCCCTGCCCTTGTGTGTACTCACTTTCTGATGCACCACCTGGTTCTCTTACCTACTACTTTATGCTTCTGTTCATTCTACTCCCTGAAATGGCTTTCTGTCTGAACATTTTTCCTCCGTTTCATCGTAAGGGCCTTTCAGAAGCCAGTTTCTTCCCAGGAGCTTCCCTGGATTGAAGAAAGGTAGAGCTATGTTTCCCTAATATTTCCACCCATCCATCCATACTTAGCACAAAACCCACTGGCACGTTGTACTGGGCATTATGCCAGGGTTAGTTTACTTTGTTCTTGGGCGCTGAGCTCTGGTGTCGTCCTGATTTATTTTGTGGGCTGTGTGCCCTCTGCCTCTGTCCGCATATGCACGGCTGTTTGACACTGTACCCCCCTAGGCAAACATTTAATACAGAGAGTACAATGAGAAAAACGGACCATGTAAAGGGCAGGAGGGCTGCGTGTGCGGGCCAGGCTGGGGCTGATGTGGAGAGAAGGTGGGATGAAGGGGGTGACTTGTAGTTCGGGTTCTTTATTTCTCCTTGATGGGGAACTTTGGGACTGTGTGTGTTAGCTGGACTTCCCAGTTCCCACCCATGTCTCCCCTCCTGGGTTGTGTCAGGGACCCTGGCTTTGCTGACAGCCCTCTCCTTACCTCCCCACACTCTACCTTCCCAAAAGACTGCAAGGGCTGGCTGCAGTTCAGTGCTTGTCAGCTAGTTCGGTGGGAAGGAAACATTAAACACTCCAAACACTGCTTATTGGAGCTGGGTAAACTCAGCACATCACAGTTTACTTTGCTGTCAGAAATCCCTTGGCTTACCACAGAGCAGAACCCCGGAGGACCTCTGTCCCTCCCCCTCCTTCCCCACCCACCAGAGGAGACCCCCGCCTATCTTTTTCCAGCCCGAAGCCCTCTATAGTCCCTTCCGGGCTTCAGCCCCCATCTGACCTCTTCTCTCCTCCCTTCCCCTGCCCCCCCCATCTCCTCCTCCTGTCTCTTTCCATCCAACTCTGGATCCTTCCTGAATCCTCCTCCAGACTTTGTGTCTATCAGCAGCCGAAGGCCAGGGGAGCTCACCCTTCAGAGCAGAGAGATGGGGCAAGGGAAGGTCAGGTCCAGGCATTTTTTAAGGGACAAAGAGAGATCAGGATGCACCCTCTTTTCTTCCTCACTCCACACAGCCAGGCACTATGAACCCTCGATTCAGGAGGGGCAGGAGTTGAGACAAAGGTGCAGAACTGGAACCAGAGGTTGGTGGAATGTGCAGGCACGTGAGAGGCACTTGGATGAGGCTGGAGGCGTGGCTCTGCCGCTCAGGCTCCTGGGTAGGTGCCTGGAGGAGTTTTGAGTTAGGAAGGAGGGTGTCGCCGACGTTGGACCTAGCTTTGCATTCACTCAGATATTCTTGAACATGACAGCTCCCACCTCCCTGCTGGCCTCCCGCATCCCCACCTCTCCAAAGACATGTGCAGCCCGGCCAAGGTTTTCTCTTTGGCTCCACTTGCAAGTGCAAACCTTGTGGGCTTGAGATGAAACATATGCTGCTCTGGAATGTGGCTATTAGCCAAGGGGATGCTCAGAGGCCCCTGCAGAATTTGCAGCCATCTGCCTGGGATTGGGGGCTGGGGGGTGTGTAACCGACCATCTGGGGCCAGGAAGGAGCAATGGAGGCCGAGGGCACCTTCCTTCTCTCCCCCGCACTTAGGACCAGGGCCTCTTTCAACACTTGAGTGGATCTCAATGTACTGTATTTCCTCCCCCTGGGGAGACCCAAAGCCAGGCTCAACCTCAGATGCCACAGGCCTGCTGGCTCCCAAATGAACAGGTGCTGATTAGTGTGGCATTTTCATATTCTCTGAATGTAATTCACTTCCTGCCCAAAGGCACAACCAATTGCCCCTGCATTCTTCCGCTGGGACCCAGCCACATTTTCTGCTCTCCCTCTCCGACTCCATGTGACTTACAGTCCTTGCCCTCTGCAGCTTTTGCTGACCCTCTCCTACAGCTCCCTCTGGCCTCACAGGCCCCGATGACCCAGCTGGGACACCTTCCTTTAAAGGAGTCCTCACGGGTCCTCCTTGGCGAGGTCAGAGAACAAAAGCTCAGGTCCTGTCCTGAGTTTCTCCAAAGCGCAGAAATAAATTTCTTGAAATGAGGATTCCCGACCCTACTCCACGGGACGCCCTGCCTGGGTTTTCTTGGATGATTGCAGGGCCAGGCTGGGAAGTTTCTGGCAAGGACTAGTCACCAGGGATGGATGGTTTGTCATGACAGAGAGGTCATGGCTGGCAAAGACCCCACCAAAGTCACGGGTCAGAGAGCTCCATTCTGGGAAATTGCTGGGGCCAGGGTCGGGTAAGGAATTCTTAGGGGTTGGCAAGGACCTTGAAGATTATTTAACTCAACACTGTAAATTTATTATTATTAGTATTATTATTTTTTAATTTCTGGAGAATCTAAGACCCAGAGGGTGAAGGCTATTTTCCCAAGGCCGCTCCGTGGGCCAGCGGCAGAGCTGGAATCAGAAACAGGGGCTCTTGGGCTTCCCTGGTGGTGCAGTGGTTGGGGGTCCGCCTGCCGATGCAGGGGACACGGGCTCGAGCCCTGGTCCGGGAGGATCCCACAGGCCGTGGGGCAACTGGGCCCATGTGCCACAACTACTGAGCCTGCACTCTAGAGCCTGTGAACCACAACTACTGAAGCCTGCGCGCCTAGAGAAAGCCTGCGCGCAGCAATGAAGACCCAACGCAGCCAAAAATAAATAAATAAATTTATATATATATTAAAAAAAAACAGGGGCTCTCAGCTCCCCATCCAGTGCTATTTTCACAAGACGCCATCTTACGTGTCCCTCTGTTGAGAAATTTCACCCTGTCCCCAGAGCGTTGTGGAGGTGACAGTTCTTCCGTGGCAGTCCTGCCCCCCAGCTTTCGAGATCCACTCCTGAGATGGCTGGATTCTCTGAGGATGAATGTTACCCGTCCCTCCATGAACCCCAGAACCACATGGGGGGTTAGACACACCTTGGGAGGGATGTGTCTGCTTCTCAGAGAGTTGTTTCTGCATGTTCAGCTTCTGCTGCCCTTGTACATGTTTTGTACCTCCTGTTCCACCCCTCAGCCACGGCTCATTCGACCAGGAGTAAATGCCCAAGGCCAGCCGGTACTGCGGCGGAAGCACAGACAATCTGTTTTTCTTTTTAAGAGTTTGAAAGAAAAAAGCACAGACTCTGCAGTCATCTAGTTGGAGGGGCTGGACTAAAATTTCTTGTTCAACCAGGACTTGAGTCAGAACCATCTGGTGATACCAAGGGCAAACCGAGTAACACACGGAAAAGTTGAGACAGGAGACTCTGTAGCTATGAGGCCTGGTACTTCACTTATTTGGAATCTCTTTGTCCTCCAATAGCTGTCCCTTTATCCACTTTTTATATGTGAATGGGTTTCTGCCCCTTGTGACCCAAAGTGCTTTGACCAGAAGAGGAAGGGAGCATTTTAGCATAAAAGTCCCCAAACAAGCCCAACTCAGATAAGGCTGGACCACAGCTGCCAATGGGCAAGGTGCATTCCCACCCTGTCAGGGCAGAGGTGGGACTCTGGGAGTGGAGCATTTGGGACCACTGCCTTGCAGTGTCAGGTTAGCGGGGAGGAGAACTGGGCCACAGGCCCCTACTCCCTCCCCCATCTTCCTTCAGGAAAAAAGCTCCTCTGTTGTGCAGACCCTCACCTGAGAAGCCCTCTGTATCCTGTTTCACCTCCTAGAGAATGTTGGAATGAATATAACTCTACCTGGTGGAGAAACATCCAGTGTATCCTCTGCTGTTACCCAGTATTACTCTCCTCTCCCCTGGAAATACCAGTGTGTGTGTGTGTGTGTGTGTGTGTGTGTGTTGGGGGAAGGCAGGGGTGGTGGAGAGATGGGGAGATGGTCAGCTGATTGCTGGAATGTGGGTTTGAGGGACAAAGATACAATCAGCTCCATCTAAGTTGGTTCAAGGACTTGGGGGTTTGGAGGAGGGTGAGAGACCCGAGAGTATGCCCCACAGTGGCTCCAAGCAGAGAGAGACCAGTCCCACCTCAGGACTCCCAGGCACCCTCCCATCTGGAAGACACAGCTCTATCTTGCAGCAAAGCTACCATCTGCCAGCCAGATGAGCGGTACCTGTGAAAGATTCCCACATCAAGCCTTGTTGGGCCAATGCCTATTCCAGAGCCTGCTGACAACAGGAAAACCATCTCAGAACTACATTTCCCAAAGGACTCAGAGATGCCTGCCCTTGAGAACGTAGCGAGGAGCTTGATATTGTATATAGACATCTCAGGAAGGACTGCTGCAACGGGAGAGGGACAGGAGATGGCCAGGACGAATAAGGGGAGGGTTTAGGGAACAAAAGCAGATTCTCAGAAAGAGGTCCCTACCTCCTTCGTAACAAAAGTCCCTACCATTTACTGAATGCCTCCAAAGTGCCAGGCCTCTTACAAACATTAGTTCATTTAATTCTCACAACCCTCCAGAGAATGCATCACTTCCCTCATTTCACAGAGGAAGAAAATGCAGCTCCAAGGGGGCAAGTAAGTTTTCAAAGATCACGGGCTGGCCAGCCTGCCTGCTGCTTCAGGTCTCAGCAAAACAGAATGTCTTCCAGACACCAGGAGACCACTATGGGGAAACATTGATACAACGGAGCTCAAGGGAGTAGGTCAACTTCAGACCTTGGTCTTGGTCCTCTTGGAACTGATGGTCCAAAGAGGAAAAGGCGAACAGCAGAGTTCCTGAAACTAACAAGTGTCTTTTTTTTTTTTTTTTTTTGCGGTACGCGGGCCTCTCACTGTCATGGCCTCTCCCGTTGCGGAGCACAGGCTCCGGACGCGCAGGCTCAGCGGCCATGGCTCACGGGCCCAGCTGCTCCGCGGCATGTGGGATCTTCCCGGACCGGGGCACGAACCCGCGTCCCCTGCATCGGCAGGCGGACTCTCAACCACTGCGCCACCAGGGAAGCCCTGACAAGTGTCTTTTTAAATAAACACGCCTAAGTTTGTCCAGAAATGCGGGCCATGCTTTGAAACAGGTCCTTGGAAAGCTGTGTTCTATCAGATCTGCTCTCTGGCAATGGCCTTCAGGGCTTAGAGCACATTCCTTGGAAAATCTTCATTGTGGTAAATCTTCCTCTTCCTCGTCTGAGGCAGATTTGATTTTTAGGGCAAGAGCCAGAAGTCATTTCAGATTTGGGTGAGTCTTCAGACTGGGCTGTATCATTTCGGGTCCAAGTGAGGTGTGACCCTCCTGCGGGAAAGTGCCCGGTGTCATCAAAAACACAGTGGAGCCCTTGGGATTTGTTGGAGAGGTCAGCCCAGGATCCCACGGTGACCAGCCCGTCCTTGCAGGGCCCGCGGGGAGGACTTGAACAAGATCTGAAGGTTCTTCAGAGGGAGAGACGCGATCAAACCCAATCAGGGCATAAGTAAAAACACACACGGTTCCATAAAGTGGCCTGGGAAAGACGCCACTTTAATAAAAGGAAAAATGCAGAGGAATGTGTGAGGAGGGAGCCACTGAGAACACGTAAGCGCCTATAAACTCTGCTCTGCAAACCCTACCCCTCATCTCTCCTCCAACTTGTTTTTCATTTAGACTCAAGACAAGCCCTAAAGAAACCCCTGTTTGTGGAGGCAGCAGAGGGTGGAGCTGGACACCTGGCTTGTGTCTCGCCTTTGCTGGTCCTCTGTGTGCCCCCTGACTAGCCTCTTCCCTTCCACACGTCCCAGGGGCCAGCTGCCCTGAGTAACATTCCCTCCAGGATGCCGTAGGAGCACGGCCGTCTTGGCAGGCCAGGGTGCTTCGTGTGAGGAAGAGGGTTAGCATGAATGGGGTGCAGGAAGGCCATTGTTTCCATGCTGGTGCATTCTGAAACACTATTTATGTCAAAAGAGTCATTTTCGCCTTCATCTCCCCAGATTGGCCTTGGGAACCAGCCAGTCTGTGGGCAGCCAGCCAAAACCTCGTCATATTTCCAGGCCCCAACCCAACAGGAAATGGGCTTGAACGGTAGTCAGAGGGTAACTCTCAGGTGGAACTTCCTGAGGGTCAATAGTCAGAAATGCGAACACCGACGACAGTTCAGAGGGGAAGGAGGAGAACTGGTCTGTACTCCAGAGGGGCTCCCGGTTTATGAGTGGGTGGGACAGACACTGACATGAGCATGAAAACAAAACTGAGAGAAGATACCGCGAAGCTGAGTGCATTGGCAAAAATTATCAAGTAAGCACTTAGTGTTGAGGAAGCAGCAGAGAAAGAACCATGGGAATGAACAGACTAGCTAGAGTCTCCTGGTATCACTCACAGCAGTTCTGGGGAGAAGATAAGTCTTACACTGGAGACCTGAAGCCCAGAGAAGGACTAGGGGTGTTGTGGAAATGGGGGCAGGTGGGCATGCTTGGGGGACAGCATTTGCCGCGCGCGGTAATGAAGGGGCAGAGCTGAGCTCGGGAGAAAGGCAGGAGGCTACGTCTTGCCGACGTGGAGGGTTGAACTAGTGTCAGTAGCACAGGTAGTTTGTGCAAATAGTTTGACTATGGGGAGGGTGGTTGTCAGTGATTAAATTCTGAAAGAGTGACCTAGGAGGCCACAAAAGCATCCAAAGATTCCTGGAAACTGAGCCACGCTTCTGCCTCTGTGCCTGGAGGAAGAGACCCAGGCGCACTTGACCCTGGGAGCCCCTTCCGGCCTAGGAAGTTCGTCTCCTTGCTCTGTGATGATGATGAAGCTCTTCAGTGCTCCAACCCCAACTTCTGGGGTTGTGACTGGACACAGAGCTGGGCAGATTGTCTTTGCTTAGGAATCTCTGCGGGGACCCAAGGAGCAGGAAGCAGCTGAGATGCCTCCAGTTAACACTGCAACCCGAGTACCCTCTAAAGGAGGCTCAGCCGGAGCCCTGACAGACTCTGCATTGTTCAGCCGGACAGCTGTGGGCAGCTGCGGGGCTCCCGGGGCTCCCCAAGCATGGGGACTGGGATGGCCTTCATCGCAAGCTCACAGACGTCCTGTGAGATCAGTGGAGTGCCAGCCTGTCTAGCGTGGTACCTGGGTTGGGCAGTAATCATGGGTCAATGACAATCAAGGACAGAGACCTTTAAGAGCTTGTCTTCTAACCTGAAAGAGATCATGTTGATGTCCTGGAAGGCTGGAAAAAGGAGCCGAGAATGGAGGGACCAGCTGGGGTGGAGTGGGGGCAGCAACCTCCTGGGGTCTTCGGAGCAGCTGGCTAAGTTCTCCCTACTCCCAGCCCAACTCCAGATGGCAAGGGGCTGAGTCATTTTCCCAGTGACTTGGGAAATTGTCTCTCCCCAAGGGGGAGGCCAACCTGAAACTGAGTCAAAGAACATACAGTTTCAGAGCAAGAAGTGACCTCAAAGAGCATCCAATTTGTGACTTTCACATTATAATACCTAGAAAAGTGAGGTAACCCGCTCAAAGTCACACCCCTCATTAGTGTCAGTGGCAGAATTTCGAACCCGGGTCTCTAGGTTTGAAGGCCAGGGATCAGGCCAATGCTACTTGGGATGAAGCCACTCGATCCAGCTTCCTAGAGGCTGGCACAGGCCAAGATTAAGGTGAAAGGGACAGGAATTGGGCAATACAGTGTGTCCATTTCAACATAAAGTGATCAATGCACAAATGAGATGCAAAATTAGAGGTGAATGAGCATTACAGATGGGGGTGGGGCAAGGTGAGCCCAGCAGTGGGAAGAGCACGGGGCTCTGAGTCAACAGAGCGTGGTTTAGCTTCCTAGTCTTGTCCACTATTTAACTGGGAAAACATGACAGTCTTTCTGAGCCACAATTCATTCATATGTTAAATGGAGCTATAAATACTGCAGGATTCTTGTGAGAAATAGCATATATGAATGTACCTAGCGTACGGGAATGGGTTAGGTTGGGAGAGGTATCGTTGGGATTCTCCCAGTTCTTGGAGCTTCTCAGCAGAAGAGGCAAATCCGATCATTGACAAGGGTTTCTGCTTCCTCTGGGACATGTCCAGGTTCAGCCACAGGAGCTGAATTAGGGCAAAATTCAAGGCCTGGGTGGGAGTTCAGCTACACAGTGAGGAGCCTTCAGAATGAGGGCTTCCAATCTCTGGTTTCTGCCCCAAGAGTCCTGGCCTCCCCTGAGAGGGTGCCTCTTGCAGAGCAATGAAGCCTGATACCTCTCCACCTGAACAGGGTCCCTCTCGGCTGTCTGGAGGGGAAGAGTGGAGTCAGGAGGAGAGAAGAGGAAAGGGGGGCTGCCAGCCATGAGGCCACATGCTTCAGCCGAAGCCACTTGGAGCCGCTTGGACAAAGGGACCCGCAGCATCCTCTCTAGCGGACCTGATGGTACCACTCTCCTGACTTTTTTAGCAGCCTTGGGCGGGAAGTTATGGCTCAGGAATTAAACTAGGGGAGCAGCATGGGGTACCTAGAAGGGGAAGGGTTTGGAGAAGGGAGGGTCTTGTTGTGGTCCAGACCAGAGCAGCAGCTTTTCATAGGTGAAAGCCCTGCTGTTCAGGCTGAGGTCACTCCTGGCACGAGCTCCCCACTCATTGCAGACGTCTGCAGGTCTGTTTTAATATCTGCAGTAACTGCATTCCTAAGCAGGGTGGGTAAGAGGCTTCTGGACAAGACTGCTTTCCATCAGAAATTATTCAGTTCACCAGGGTCAGATATTTTAGAGAGAGCTGGATTGTTTTTTGTTTTTGTTTTTTAAGGAAGAAAATAAAAATTCAGAGAGAATGACTAAATGCAGGAACTAGAAGCAGGGAAAGGTCCCGAGGACTGGAGAACGGAAGAGGGACCTCGGGTCATAGGTGAGGGAGAGAAAGGAACAAAAGATATAGGTAGCAGGTCTGGGGAAGAGCCCACTTTTTGGGTCTAGCCCAGCCAGACCTTTCTCAGATCCTGATGAGTTTACCTGTAACCGTCATTCCTTCATCCACCCACTCAGCCCACACTTGCTGCTACTCTGTGCCAACTGCTGTGCTAGAAACGCAAAGAAATCATATTAGTTATTTATTTCTGTGCAACAAATTACCATAAAACTCAGTGGCTTAAAACAATACCCGTTATCTCATGGTTTGTGTGGGCTAGGAGTCTGAGCACAGCTTTGACCAGGGCTGGAGTCTCGTCTGAAGGCTCAGCTGGGGAAGGATCCCTTTCCAAGCTCACGTGATAGCAGGCAGAATTCAGTTCATCGAGGGTTGTTGGATTGAGGGCCTCAGCTGCCAGCTTATCCTCAGCCAGAGGCTGCTCTCAGCCCTCGCCTTAGGGCTTCTCCAGCAGCGCACAAGCTGGAAGCAACAGAGCTGCCTAGCAAGTCGGAAGTCACAACTTCACGTAACCTAATGATAGAAGTGACGTTGCCTCACCTTTGCCATATGGTATTGGTTAGAAGCAAGTTACAGGGCCCTCCCAGGCTCAAGGGAGGGGATTACACAGGGCTGTGAATACCAGGACACAGGAATTGTCCAGGACCATCTGAGAGTCTGCCTGACACCGAAGTCCAATGGTTTCCTGCCCTCAGGCAACTCAGAGTCAACAATAATGACAGTTATTAACAGTAATGGCAAATGTAGTGTACTTATATGAACTTATAGTGTGCCAGGAACTGTGCTAGGTTCTTTTATATATGTTTGCTTTTCATCCCTATTTAGGAGGTACAATTACTCTCTTCTCTCTAGGTTAGGGAACAGAGCCTCAGAGAGCTCACAGCAGGGAGAGATCTAGGAGGTTTTGGACTCGAATTTGTCAGACTTCAAAGCCTTTGCTCCTATCCCGTCATTCCCTGTCTCCCGGATGAAGGGCAATATCTAATATGGGCAGGGCTAGACCGGCCCCTGTATTTGGGACACCGGGCAGGGCTTTCAGAGATGGGGACACAGGAGCACAGCTCCAACAGCAGTGGGACCGTAGAGGGAGTCCAGGGGGTGGAAAAGACACGATCCTTTGCTCTTGCGGAGCCCTTGAGGCTCAAGTGGGGAACAGGACCCAGGAGCAGACCCAGGGCACTTGCTGGGAGCCGTAGCCTGTGCAGACGAAGCAGCTGTTGGAAGGAGCTCTGAGGAGACTGGAAGCTGGGGGCTGTTTAGATTAGTTTTCTAATTGGTTGAGTGTTAGCAAAGCCTCTTGTGTATACAATGGGAATCGTTCATCTTGTCTATTTGTACATCCACTCATGTTCTGTCACTCCCTGATCTGCTCAGCTGTCTGCCTCTTACGGTCAGTTTTAGCCCAAGAGAGGGTTCAAGTCCACAGGACGGGATGCTTTCTACCCGGCCCGCAGCAGAGGAAGGCAGTGGGAGGAAGGGCAGCGGGAGGAAGCGGATTCCAGAACACCCCACTCGCATCCCTGCCCTTGTCCCTGCCTGCGTGTCCCCAGCTAGTCCCCCTTCCTGCAGGGCTCATCGTCCCCACACCCATTTCAGTCATCGTAACCCATACATTTGTAGTAAGTGGCCTTACATATGTCACCTGGTAGCTTCACGACAAACCTGGAAGCTAGGCTTTGTTTTTGCAAATAGGAAACCCAAGAGAGAGGTCAGATGACTCGCTGGTGTCACCCATACAGCTATTAAGTGGTTGACCCAAGCCTTGAACTTAGGTCCCACACTCTTATTTTCTTACACGGTCTGTCAGTCCGCCTCACCCCACACACCACATCCATCGTGCAATTTTCTTGCTCAAGAAACCATAAAGGGTCCCCTTAGCTGACTGTATCAGTCCATCCACGTGCTTTTGCCCACCTTCCAAGGCCCTCTAGTACTTGCCCAGCCCCCGCTCCCCCTATGAACCTAGCTTAACTTTATCACGGGCTTCTGTGGGACTGAGCCTGGGTTCCCTGACTCCCTGAAACATCTCCTTCTCGAATCAGATTGACATCTTTAGATAAGGGACCAAGGTAGCAACTTCTCCCACCATCCTCCAGACCCAGGCACAAATTGAGTATTTACGCCTTAATCAAGGAGGGAAAGATGACCACACCGCTGAGAAGATGGCTAAGGATATGAGGGCCTCTTTCTGAGGCAGAAATGAGCCAGCTGCCTGTGTGGGCGCCTGCCTAGGTCATTACAGTAAGTCCCCTACAGATGAACCTTCAAGTTGCGAACTTTCAAAGATGCGAACATGCGTTCCATCGACAACAGGCGTGAGTGACATTGTAGCTTGTCCTCCATCTCCTATTGCTGACGATCCTTCAGCTCTACCACCTCTCGCCTCCTCTCCCTCCTCCAGTTAGTAACTCTTCTTGCCTGTTCACTCGATGCCAGCCCCTGGCTGCCAGCTGTTGTACTGTACTACTGTACTTTTCAAGGTACTGTACTGTAAGGTTAAAAGTGTTTGGGACTTCCCTGGCGGTTCAGTGGTTAAGACTCCGCACTTCCAGTGCAGGGGGCATGGGTTTGATCCCTGGTTGGTGAACAAAGGTTCCACATGCCACACGGTGTGGCAAAAAAAAAAAAAAAAAAGTTTTCTTTATTTTTTGTGTTTTTTATGTTATTATTTGTGTGAAAAGTATTATAAACCTATTATAGTACAGTACTATATAGCCGATTGTGTCAGTTGGGTACCTAGGCTAAATTTGTTGGACTTACGGGCGCGCTCTTGGAACGGAGCTCATTCTCATGCGGGGGACCCATTGTATTCACTCTCCTCCCAGGTCTCTCTTAGCCACTTCCTTCCCTGGAGCCCTGTCTTAGGCCTCTAGGTGTCTGTTAACGATTTTTTGTCACACATGTACTTAAACACACATATTTAGGGGGGAGAGGTGAGGGAGAAGGAGCTCTTTACATATGGTGATGCTCGTGTCAGACCCTGGGCAGTGTTGGCAAGGGGATGGTCCATTCCTCAATAACACGCAACCAGACTTGTTTCTTGGGAATATCATTCAGAGAATTAGAAAAAGAGGACTATACGAATGAGATAAACAGTCAGTTAGTGAGGTGTTGGTTTCCTCGATCACTACGTCTTATATATAACTATATATACTATATAACTTATAACTATACGATGCATAGCTAGAGCTACTATTGATTAAGCGCTTTCTAAGGGCCAGACATTTTACTACTAATGCTCTACAAAAAGGATTGTATTTAGTCTTCAAAACCATTCAGTAAAGTAGCAATACAGAGCGTCAATTTTCATCCCTGTTGGAAATTGATGCTCACAGAGGTGAGGTAGATCGTTCGAGATGACACAGGAAGAGTCAGGATTTGAACCCAGGCTGCCTGACCCCCAAACCTTTGCCCTTAATCTCTGATGCCAGTGGATGGCCTCTGAGCAGTTTTTTTTTAATTTTTTTTTTCTGAGAGGGACTCAGTAATATGCCTGTTTCTCCTCTGTGGCTGGGACTTGGTAAGAGGGAGAGAGAAGGTTGGGGTTCCTCCTTCTTTTCTAAGAAGGGCCCAGGGTCTGGGTTTCTTCCCCGCCTAGCACAGCCTTCTGCTTTGCAACTTCGTCGAAGTGGGCAGCTGGCAGGAGAGCTGCATTTTTTAGGTCCCAGGCTGCCTTCTTATCTCAGGGAGCCTTGATTTACGCTCCTCTATCTTATCTCAGTTCAGGGCCCTGGTGATGGATTTCACCTCTGGCATTTGGAGAGTCGCTCCTTGCCAAGAGCACTCCCCTGTAGACAGATGGAGAAGGAGACAGCTCTGGGCTCCCCACTCTGGGATCCACCCTTACCTCCCCCGGCTCAAGCGGAGAGAGGGGGGTGTTGCTCTTTCTGATTGGAGAGGGTGAGGTGGGACTCGGAGGCTCTGCCTGGGCTTCACTGGTGGTGCAGTGGTTGGGAGTCTGCCTGCCAATGCAGGGGACACGGGTTCATGCCCCGGTCCGGGAAGATCCCACATGCTGCAGAGCGGCTGGACCCATGAGCCATGGCCACTGGGCCTGCGTGTCCGGAGCCTGTGCTCCGCAACGGGAGAGGCCACAACAGTGAGAGGCCCACGTACCGCAAAAAAAAAAAGAAGAAGAAGAAGAAGAAAACTGCCTTTCCTCACCCAGGACTGTCCTTCCTTGAGATGTGTTAGGGGAACAGGAGGGGAAAAATAATAGTAATATCAATGCGGTACTTTCCTTTTTGTTATGATTGTTCATATGTCTTTCCAAATTTAATCTTCACAACAACTAAATACATCAGCTTTTGTATTCCCCTTTTACAGATAAGGAAACGAAGGCTCAGTGGACTAGAGTCACACAGACAATTAGTGAAGAGTTGGGTGTCCAACACGTGTCTTCTGACTTTAAATCCTGTGTCTTCCATGACACACCAAGGAGGAAGAGTTTTCTCTTTGGGGGAATGCATCTCCCACATGCCTTCTCTTCATTTTTACATCTTCAAAACAGAATTGTGGCTTAGATCAGGGCGGCCCATTCCTTTGCAATGCTGGACTCGAGTGAGGGAGTGTGGCCAGCAGGAAGGGGTGCTGTGTTGAGAGAGGGTCTGAGTGTCTAAGTTGGGCAGACGTGAGGTGGAAAGTCACTCTGAGAAGGAAGAAAGTGGATGTCAACCCCTTTTCGTGCCCGGGAGGGAATCAACAGTGAGCTTCTCAAAAAAAGCCTTGAAACCCTTCAGAAGGCATCATGCCGGGGGTGGCACACCGCCATAGAGGCCAGGGCTCAGGAGAAAGGAAGGAGACTAGCATTAGTGAGGTTCCCTGTGTGCCAGGCACGGGGCTGGGGAACTTACTTGTTTGATTTGATTTGCGTAACAGTCTTATAAGGTGGGTTTCATGATCCTTGGTTCAGAAGAAGCCGAGGTTCAAAAAGGTTAGATAATTTGCTTACGGGCTAGTAGCTGGTGAAAGGTAGAGCTATGATTCAAATCCAGGATCTCTGACTCCAAATCCATTAGAAAACTAGAAACCTCTCTTTCTCCTATATCCTGAAGTGTGGGGAAGTGGGATTTCTCTCCTCCGGAACCAGAAGAGCCCCTTACAGATGGCAGCCTAACCAGGTAACCTCTACTTCCTAACCCACCCTGTGCACCTCCTGAAGATTTAGGGGGAGAAAATACTGACAGGGCGAGTTCAGGTTATTTGTAGAAAGAAGCCCAGATGCCCCCTTGCTGGCCGAGTGTAAGTCTGTAAGGACAGCAACTATGCCTTATTCATCTTCGTGTTCCTGGGGCTTAATGCTGTGCTTGGCAAACAGTAGGGGCTCCATAAATGCAGGCTGACTTGGACTTTTAAGTCTTGGGGCTCGAAACTATAAAAGCTATATTGGCAGACTGGCCCAAAGTACACGAATTCATGGAGCAGAACTCAGGGAAAACTACGGAAGGGACAGGATTTTTGAAGGAAACAGGAATTGGGCAGTTAGCGGGGAGGCTTGAAGTCAGCTGTTGCACAAAGTACATCTTTCCTGGGGTTGAGGAGACCTGGGTTCCAGTCCCGGCTCTCTCACTCAGCAGCCGAGGGACCTCGGACAATTGGCTTCCTCTCCGCGAGCCTGTTTGCTCCTTTGTAAAGTGAAGGGTTGGACCAGTGTTCTAAGATGCCTTTCAACTCTAACACGGCAAGACTTTTGAATCATTACCTCCCACACACCCACTCCAACAGGTTCCAGGGGAAGACCGTGAAAGTCGCCTCTCAAACAGAAAAGTTTCACCTCCAACCAGAATGAGTGAGGCGCCGTCCTCCCGGAAAGGCAAGAATAGACTAGACGGCATTAGTCAGATATTTTCAAGTCTGGGGGTGTGGCTGCTTTTAGGGCGGATGGGCCCCTTTCCTAAGGCTCATCTCTATAGACAAGGGGACTCAGCCTTCAGTGCCACCAGAGGAGCCACAGGCTTCCCCAAGGTCAGTTCACCCCAGAGGAGGATGGAGAGCAGGAAACCACCGAGCTTGGGGTGATTCCCAGCTACCCAGTGTGCTGGCCATCTTCCACCCAGGCCTCACTTGCACAGCTAACTGTTACGTCTTCCTCGGTAATTTAGCACTTTCAGACAGTTATGGTTAGATTCTGTTTATTTTTCTAAACCTCACAAAAGCCCCTTAATACAGCAAGGGAGTGAGCCGAGAAGGAGAGGGGGCGGGGGAGTTTTTCTAGAAATATAAACTCAAGGTTCAAACGCTCTTCCCCATCTGTAGGACAGCTGTTGTGGCACCCCGTCCATCCTGAGAGCTCCGGCATCCCATTTCCAGGATCTCTTGCTGGCTCCCCTCCCACCATCATTCCTTTCAGGGAATGTGGCTTTGAGATCAAGCCCCAGAGAGCTGCCAGCTACTGCCACCTGACACAAAGCCTCACCGCCCTTGCCTAAGTCTTTTCCCTCTCCATCCTCACTAGGGGGTCAAGAATGGGGATGTTTATTCCTTGAGGTAAGAGCAGCGGACATGAGGGCTAGAAAAAGAGACTTCTCCGTTACATGGCTGAGTAGGAAGAAGTTTGGGGTCCTAGTGGGCCAGCCCCTAACCTAACCTAACCTGGTCTAATTGAGCATAGTCTAACCCTAATCCAATGCCCCAGGTGGACTCCTTGTTTTCTTCTCCAGGCGGTTGCCATGTGTCAATCGCCCAGCTCTAGCTACAGTGGTGGAGGGAAACTGGTGTCATTGAACTTTTGCTGAATGAATGGATGAATGAACGCATGGATGGATGATATCTTAGAGAACTGATTGAAGTTTCAGCAAGAGACAGGAAGACAAGGCCAAGACTGTACCTCACCAAACGCCCTCATACCCCTTGGGAAGAAGAAAGATTCGGATGGAAGAGGCAGAAAAGGATGAGTTTAAATTGAGGCGTGAAGGATAGAGAACTGGAGAAGTAAGATCGGAAAGGACCCTAAGGTTTGAATCCATTCCAAACCTTTATTTCTTCAGGGGAAGCACCAAAAGCCCGAAGGGACAGAAACCTTAGTGACCTCCTTAAGGTCACAGAGCCGGACTCTGAGGACTTGCGTCTCTTGATGGTCTTGTCCCTGACAAAACTCTCACTTCGTCTTCTCCACACTCACCTCAAACTCGTTGATTCCAGAAAAGCACCTCACCTAACCTGGGATCCTCCTTTTGGGGCTTATTCACCCTAAAGTAGTTTGTACTTACCTTGAGTTTACTGTTCTTGAGCCATTTTGGACAGAAGGACGGGTGAGGGTAGCAGAAGCCAGCCATATGGGGACTCCTTTACCCCAGGCTGGCCCCATGAGAGGTTTCCTAGAAGTTTCCAGTGGTCTGCGCACATGGGAATTTACGCAGTCTTGAACGAAGGTGTTCAGACCTTGTCAGTGTTCAAGGACTGGGACACGGACGTACAATTTACCCCTTCATAATTATATGGGTGTCCCAAACAGCGCCCATCACTCCCAAATCCCAGACTAGGATTTTCTAACCAAGCGTGTCATTAGAAGAAAATGTAATCCACATGTATCTGACTCACTGATCTCTAAGTTATCCTAATGTTTGACTCTGGGAATGGTTTGATATGTAGTCTGCTTTTTTTCAACTCTTGGATTGGTGAGTTGGCCAAAACAAAATAAACAGCTACCCCGAGAGATGGAAGGAAGCTTCAAGTAGAGGCGTGAGCTGCACGCCTACCTGGGGAGCACACCAAAAACCCGGAAACATACCCCAATTCATCTCACTCCCAACTCCCCTTCTGCTTGTACTTCTGGGATTCTGAGCCCTACTACGGAAGATCACCCAGCCCAGGAGGTGGTGTCACCACAGATTTATGGCATCTGATCTCTGTTGCACCCGAGAGGGTACACAGAGACCCCATCAGGTGTGTCTCCACAGCCATTCCAGACCTTCACAACTCTTGGGGTCTTCTCAAGACCCCAAGCCCTCTTTCTCCACAATTTTCTGTTTTGCAAAGAAAAGGGGAGAGTCCATCCAGACAGTTTCCTCCATGCCTGTCGCTCTCTGCAAACCTGCCTGCCTCCCCACCCCTCCTCCTTACGTAGGATGCTCTGCTAACTGCATCACCTTCAGCTCCTGTCTGCCACGCCTACCTCCTGGCTCCCTCACTCAGCAGGTGTTGTCCTCAAGGTCCTCCCTCCCCCACCCCTCCTGCCCCAGTAATTCTCCAAGAAAATCTCAAAGTCTGTTTCCTGGGGAACCTGACCGGAGATAAGAGGGAGTGTTTCAGGCACAGGAAACATGATTGGGATCCTGTTTTTTCATCTGTCCTCTGTCCCATTTCCTCCTCTTTCCCCCCTGAATCTTCAGACTCCACCTCTCCTTAGCGTATATACTTCCTCAAGTCCTTCCCATCTTAAAAAATGAAAATTAAACCTACCTTGTACCCGCAGTCCCTCTCTAGCTATGACGCCACACATCTTCCCTCTTGATCAAGTTTCTCAAAAGAGTGACCTGTCATCGCTTGCTTCACCTTCACCCAGAGTGCACTCCCCCAAGTCACCACCAGTAGGCGCTCCTCAGTCTTTCCCTGACTGGACTTGTCGGTGGTTATTTGATACGGTCGACCTTTCAGTCTTAACGTGCTTTGCTCCTTTGGCTTGTGGGGTACTGCTCTTTCCTGACTCTTTCCACTACTCTGGAGGAATCTGTTTAGTGTCTCTTGTGCCCCCTGCCGCCTTCCCCCCAACTAGATCCATACATGTTGGTGGGGTTTCCATGCCTTCCCTTCTCACTCTACACGCTCCCCACTTCTGGCTAAACTACACCCTCAGGCCCCTGACCCTGCATCTGCACTTCCAGTCAAGGTCTCTCTTCCGAATTCCACCTGAAGTTCTCTGAGATAAAGCAGGACTCCTGAACGGGACTCTCTCTCCCTTTGAATCTGCTCACCTTTCTGCAGACCCCTACCTTGGAGGAGGGTGTCAGCATGTCCCCAGGGCCTCCTCATCTCCAGCATCCAATCAGTCACCCAGTCCTGCCAATTCAGCCTCTTCAGCATCCCTCCCCTCTGCTCTACACCCTGTCCCCACCCCCTCCCGTCTTAATCCAGCACCAGCTGCTGCTTCTTTTTTTTTTGTACATGAATGTTCATGGAAGCTTTATTTCTAACAGCCCCAAACTGGGACCATCCCAGACGTCTTTCAACAGGTGAATGGTTAAACAAATTATGGTACACCCATACCAAGGGTAATACATAGAAAGAAACAAACTATTGATACATGCAACAACTTGGATGAATCTCCAAGAAACTATGTTGAGTGAAAAAAGTCAATCCCAAAAGGTCACATGGTGTATGATTCCCTTTATGTAACATTTTTCAAGTAACAAAATTTTAGAAATAGAGGGCAGACTAGCAATTGCCACCGAATAGAAATGAGGACAGGGAAGGGTGGGAAGAAGGTGGGTGTGGTTATAAAAGTACAACAGGAAGGATTCTCATGATTTACCTTCTTTCTAACCTTTAAAAAATAAATAACAAGTTTATTGAGTTATTGATATAATTCACATACCGTACAATTCACCCATTTAAAGTGTATACGAATCAATGGGTTTTAGTATATTCACAAATATTTGCAACCATTCTCACAGTCAATTTTAGAGCATTTTCATTACTCTAAAAAGAAACCCCATAACTACTTAGAGGTCATTCCCTACTTCTCTCCAACTTCCCCCAACAGCCCTAGGCAAACACTAATCTATTTTCTGTCTCTATAGATTTGTCAATTTCGTGTATTTCATATCAATGAAATCATGTAATATGCAGCACTCACTTTTTTTTTTTTTTTTTTGCGGTACGCGGGCCTCTCACTGTTGTGGCCTTTCCCGTTGCGGAGCACAGGCTCCGGACGCGCGGGCTCAGCGGCCATGGCTCACGGGCCCAGCCGCTCCGCGGCATGTGGGATCTTCCCGGACCAGGGCACGAACCCGCGTCCCCTGCATCGGCAGGCGGACTCCCAACCACTGCGCCACCAGGGAAGCCCATGCACTCACTTTTTGATGGCTATTGCTATAGACTCCCGACTGGTTTCCCCTCGGCCAGTCTCGACTGTGCTCCATCCATACCACAAAGGGCAGCAAGAGAGATATTGTTATGAGACAAATCTTGTCCCTCAGTTCTTCACTTCAACTTCTCCAGTGGCCTCCCATCGCTCTCAGGGTAACATCTCAATTCTTCAGCACAAAAAATCCTGTGGGATCTGGTTTCTGTCAGTCCAGTCCCACTCCTCGTCTTTATGCTACAGCAACACTGAAGTTCATTGTACTAACTCCCAGGACGCAGCGGGTTTCTCATGGCTCTGCATCTTTCCACTTGCTCCTTCCTCTGCCTGCGTTCCCGTTTCTCGGCTTGTCTGCCTGGAAAACGCCTATTCATCTTTCCAGGTGCAACTCATGCGCTTTCCTTCCGGTAGCTTTCCCTGATTTCTTAAGGTGAACTGGAACGCTCTTTCCCTCATCTCCCTCTGCTAAACTTGTACCTGCCCCCATGGGGGTCATGATCTCACTGTAAGTGCCAGTGTGAAGTTGGAGCCTCTGTCTAACCTTTACTTCTAAGCTTCTCGAGAGCAGTGTCCAGATCTTTTCACCTTTGTATCTCTTATACAAGGTGCAGGGTCTGGCCTTATAATAGGCACTTGATAAATATTTAATTGGTAATTATGCCTAGCTTTTGTTAAACACTCTTAATAAGGTCAGGAGGAGTGCTAAGCCCTTTAACACACGTTATGTGATTTAGTTCACACAATTACAATTACCCTGTGAGGTAGGTGTCATTATCCCCCTTTTAAGGATGGGAAAACTGAGGCTTAGAGGGGTCCATCGACTCTCCCAAGCTAGTAAGTGCCTCAGAAGAAGGGTGAACCATGCTCCTAATTGAACGTGCGTGTGTATGCTGCTGCTTGCGGTCCTTCACGCTGATAAACACTCAGTGCAGGGGTTCCGTTGTAGCTCCCAGGAACTGCCTCCCACACTGTCTACCCTGCCCTAGCCCACCAGTGCTTGCACTTAATGGGCCTCTACCTGTTAACTCGGGCCTTGAGGCCAGCACTTGGTGAATACTTCCACATTCCCAGTTCAGCCAGTCTTTTCTCCCAAGTCAAAATCCTTTCTTGCTGCTAGAGTTCCACACCCCTGCCCAGACTCTTTGAGATCTGATGCCCGGTTTCCTGGTCTCCTGGCTAAGAGTTCTGCTTCCTGACTCTTGCAGACTTGTAGCTGGCAACACTCAACGATGCTTGGTTCCCAGACATGTCTGGCCAGTAGGTCTGCCTTGGGCCTTCGGCTCTGGTGTGCACCCCAGGCTAGGCCACACCCCCAGCCCTGATCCGAGCACTTCCCACGTAGACCCAGTGCTCTTAGCATGCCTGCCACCTAATCCAGAGCCTCCTTGCTTTGCTCTGAGTCTCCCTGCCCTGAGTTCAGACCCTCTTGTCTGCTCACACTGACAGCAGCTCAGGGACCAGACAGCCAGAGGAGACAGAGAACAGAGGGAACTCTTGGAAAAGGCCTGTGAGTGCCGATCAGGGACACACTGGGACAGAGGATGGGTGGGTCAACTCTCTCTGGTCCTCGTCCCCCACACCTGCAGTCGGAGAGCTCACACCTGAACTTTGGAGCCACAGGCCCACCTTCCGTGGCTTTCTTATCCCTCCATCGCTGTTTGTTTGTCATTAGGGCAAAGTTACATGGCAAGTACGAGTAACATGCTTCTGACAGCAGGAGTAATATTGTAAACCCAGCTTTGATTGCTATGTTAATGATCACTTGTGTCTGACGATAGCGATTATATTAACGATACGCAATCACTGATGAAGAAAACTTGGACTTTAGAAATACACTGGGGCCAGATTGATCTGAATACTGAAACTACTTTAAATGCTAACGCCTCAATTTTGTTGGTCACTTTTATTATAATGCACTTTCACACATATGATCTTGTTTCAACTCAGTTAATTTTTTTCCTACAATAAAGGGGAATACAGCTGGGATTGAAAACCATATCATCGTCACCCATCACTGTGGATGGCAGCAGAGCGAGTGCCGGAGGCTTAATATACAGCATTTGATTCATCTTTACAGCAATCACCTAAGATGAGAATTTTGGAGACAGAAGAAGTTTGGTAACTTACGTACTGTCCCGCAGCTAATAACAGAAAGGCCGAGGACTGAAACTAGATCTGCCTGGTGCTAGCGCTTATAGCCCTGTGCTCTGCCCGCCGCCAGGCCTGGTCTCCATCTGTGCGCCTGTGCGCTAGTCCTGCCGTGTGCTCTGGGCTTCAACGCAGGTTAAACACCATCGCCTCCCCACCCCTCAGTTGCCTTGATTTTCTCATGTACTAAACACAAGTCCTGGGACTTCCCTGGTGGTCCAGTGGTTAAGACTGGGAGCTCCCAAGGCAGGAGGCCCAGGTTTGATCCCTGGTCATGGAACTAGATCCCGCATGCCGCAACTAAAAGATCTCACATGCCGCAACTGAAAAAAAGATCCTGCAGGCGGCAACAAAGAGACTGCCTGTCGCCACTAAAGACCCAGTGCAGCCGAATAAAAACAAAACTAAACAAAACAAACAAAACAAAAAAACCCACACAACTCCCTGGTGTTCATCTCCAGTCCCTTTGGCCTAAGGTATTTCGCCTCTGCTGTTGCCCCACTGGAACTCAAGCTCTAGGTAACTGATGTTCCCATCTGACTTACTGGTAAGGTGCCTGGCGCTCAGCTGTGAGCTGGTTGTCACAGGAAGCCGCCCTTCCCAAGCATAAGACAAGGCAGCTCCTGGGAAGCTCCAAGGTCAGGCCAGGGTGACAACACAGTGAGGACTCTTCCTCCACGTGGCCCAGGCCTCGTAGAGACGTCATTCCAGAACGAGGCAGGGACTTCGCTATCTTCTTGCTGTTTCTTGAGATTCAGCTGGATCTGGGTGATGCTTGTCTCCTTTGAAACATCCTGACCACAGAGGGCCACCAGGGGTGAAAATGACCCAGAAGATTGGCAGGGGCCTTTTGGGGGAGGGAGAAAGGGTTCTGATCCTGCCTCTGGAAGACCCATTCTCAAGATCTTGGGGAGGTCATCTTCTCTTCCAGGGCTTCCGTTGGTTGAACTAGTTGTTAGATCATCCTGAAGGTGCCCTCACAGCCCAGCTGTCCTTAAGGCTGACCTCTGGGGTTCTTAGAAGAGACCGGGACTGGGGCTGCCAGAGCGGGCCTCGATGGAGCCTGTGGGACGGGTCTCCAAACCCTGAGGTCCCTGATGGTCCCAGCATCCTGGCGGAAGGTGGCAGTCTCAGCCACAACGCTGAAAGTAGCCTGTCTGTTAAGGCTGGGGCCCGGCGGGGGCTCCGCGGACGTCAGTGGGCACAGGCATGCGAAAGCGTGCAGCGTGCGAGCGTTTGTTTATTCCAGGAGCGGTTGCTAAGTCGGGGATGTTTGCCAGCAGAGAGCTGCCTGAGTGCCGTGTTTGTTTACTTAAAAGAGCCCAGGGAAGGACAAGGGAGAGACAAGTGCAGGCTCCATACAACCAGAGATGGTCTTGGGGCCACTCGGAAGGGTCCCCGTTTACGGTGCTGCTGGTTCGAGAGCGCCCCCTTCAGGCCCACAAGCTCTGGTATACCTTCCTCACCAGCTGCTCTACTGCCAACCCTCCACCCAAGCCGCGTAGAATTGCTAATCCCACATCATCCCTTCTTGCTGGGGGTCTCCTGGTGGCAGGGTCCTAAGAGAAGGTGGAGGAGAGCCAGGAGGGACTGGGGTATAATGACAGAACGGCTAGTTCTAAACTGGGCTCCACTGACCATAACTGCATGGCCTTTGCAAGTTGCTTCACCTCGTCGGGCCTCACCAGGTTCCCCATGTATAGAATGAGGGTGATTTCAGAGTTTCCTTGCAGATCTGTGTCGTATCTTTCAGGAACCGGAGACCTACGCCAGCTGCTTCCCATCCCGTGGGACCTGTAAGCAGGTCCCGCTACTCCGGTCTCATCTCACTCCCATCCCCGCCAGAGAGCACTCCCACCCCTTAGCTTAAGACTGGCCTCAGCCTCCTAGCCCCCCACCCTCCGTCTTCCAGGTTACATATTGGTCACATGTTCTCTGACTTCAGGAGAGAGAGAGAGAGAAAGGGGACAAACCAACAAGAGACCCTCCTGATTCCCTGTCCGCCATCAGCCTCAGGCCAGGCAGTCCTGTTTCCCCAGAAGCCGGAGCTGGCTGGAGTTCAGGGCTGGTACTTCCCAGCTGGGTGGCCCCAGGGGCTCCCCAGAGGCATCTCCCTTCCTCCCGCTACCCTAAGTCCCCAGCAACGCGTCTGCAAGTCTCTGAGGGAGCACGGCCCCCCAAACACAGGCTGGCTGGCAGCCAGGGCTGGTGTTCCAGCTCTTGCACCAGCCAGAGGGGTGGCAGGAAGGCCCTGTTAATCTCCTGGGAGAAAGATCCTTGGCAAACAGAGAAGAGTGAGTGCCTGCCCTCTGCCCCCACCCCGGGGCCATGGACTCCATACCCCAGAGTCTTCCAGGCAGGCTTCGCGCCTCAGTGCTATGCTCACAGCCTCAGGGTGCTTGGGCTGGGATCCCAGCTGGGCCTGTCCGGTAGGAGAGGGAGACCGGGTTCTTCCTTTTCAGGTTAAGGCTCTTGTGTAATCTATGGCTGACCTGTGTTCCTCTCAAAAGCCCAGAGGAATTATGAAGAAAGAGGGTAGGTGGGCACGTTTTGCCCTCCAGGCTCCAGCCTTCTCTAGCTCCCATCAGCCTGTGGCTTTCCTGACAGCATTTGGAGAAGCGGCCATAAGTGCTAGGCTCAGGGCTACTAATTCCTTCTCCTCCTTACCCAGCTCCCCTCCACCCACCTCTGCCCCCAGCACACACAAACACACACACCCAGAGTCAGCCCTCTGCCCCTGAGGCTGCCTCTCGTGCTGGTGCCACATAGAAATGGATGAAGAGCTGGAAAAATCACGCCAGGGCCAAAGAGGTTCAGTGTGGAAAAAGCAGGGGAGAGAGTGAAACCAGATATTGAGAAGGTAGCCAGGGGGGAGGTGTGCCCCACCCCTGGCAGACCTCCTGCCGTCCTCCCTCGGAACCAGGGCCTGGGTGGGGGGCCCAGGCCCAGGCCCAGCCTTGGTCTGCCTTTCGCCCTGCTTGCTCATCTGGCAGGCCCCTGCTCCTCTAGGGCCCTAGTCCCAGATCTGGGAAATAGGATTCTTCCCCCCCGAGACAACCTCGCCCCTTGCTTGGCTGTCACTTGGTGAGCGAGGTACCAAGGGTTGAGCTATTTCTTGCTTTCTCCTACCTGTCTCCGCCTCACCTCCATATCCTTCCAGCATGGTACCAAAGTAAAGCTTTGAATTTGGGATGTGTGTGGGATGGATTTTGCTCTTCCCAACAGCAAAGGGGAAGTAAATCTGGTCTCAATTTGAGACCTCTCTACAGTCCCAAGGGAGCTGGTACCACTTACCTCACTTGAGCCTGGAGGGTCCTTTAAGGGCCACTGCCAGGCCTGGCTCAGCACAGACCACAATGCAGGAGGGGCTGGCGTGTTGCTCGCTGACAAGGGTCAGTAGGTAGAACTCCCTCGGGTTCCCCCCAGGCCACAGCGTGGTTCTGGCATTCCCAAGGGGAATGTTCCAAACCAAGCAAGGTCCACTGTGTCCAGGTGGACCATTCCCAAACCCATTTCTATCACGGATCAGTTTCCAGAAACTTCCCAAGATGGGAAATCACAACTGAAGCTGGTTGTTTAGATTGGAAAATCTGGGTATAATGTCATTAGAGAAACCAGAAAGTCTCCTCACGTGAGCTTTTGCTCCCTCGGCCCGTCCACTCCTCTCTCCTGAGTCATGGCCATAAGCAACTTGAACACGGGGCTTTCCACTGTGCCAAGTGCTCCCACAGTCCCTGCCCCTGCGAGATAAGTGATCCTTTGCTCCACCCAACAGAGGCCGGAACCGAGGTTGCCCTGCCCTGGGGCCCGCCTGAGATTGTACAAGCAGCAGGTGCAGGCAGGGCCTGACTCGAAATCTTGGGTTCTTTCTCTGGCATCCTTTCTGCCGGCCACCCGGAGACGTGTGGGGGAATCAGAGGCCCCTGATTATTGGAAGGAGGAAGGGGCTGACTGGACCGCCTTCCAGCTGGGTCTTTGGTGGTGGCCTCGGCCTTCTTAGATCTTCAGGAGGCATCGCCAGATCTCCTTCCTCTGTGTCTGCCAGGCGAAAGCTTGTCCTTTTCTTCTCTCTCTGGGTCACCTGCCCCAAAGAACCCCTGCTCCTTCTCTTCCTCTCCACTCCTTCCCCCCGATATTTTCTCCCTTACTCCGGAAGAGAGGGCAGGGGTCACCCCAGCAGACATGCCAACATTCCCAGGGTGTCTGGCTCTTACACTGCCTCAAGAGCCCTCATGTTTGCTTTGTCTCCATCATGGAAACTGAACTCTGTTGGATGCTTTGGGGCTTCCCCAGTACCTTCCCCAGTACCTTCCCCCACCCTTAGACTTACTGTGTGACCTCAAACAGGAATTTAGACTCTTCTGCGCCTTTCTGTTCTGGAGCAGAAGGATAAGGGAACCCAAATCTAGACTCAAGAGGCAGAAGTGAGGTTCACAAAATGTATCCTTTTTTCCAAAGCAAAAGTCTGTTCCAGTCCATCTGGTCCCCTAAGGCAGCCATTCCCTTCACCCGATGACCTTAGAATCCCCACCCCAGGTCTCTGAGGGAAGGTGATTGTGCAAAAGCCAAGTTTATCCCAAGAAATGCAATGAATATCTTGGAGGGGATGGGGTGGGGAGGAGGTTTTATCCAAAACACATGTTATTGCCACTATTCTAGTTATCTTGGATATTTCCTGCATGTTTGTCACCATGGCAACTGACTCAGCACAAAACCTTGTTTGCTGGGCCCTGGAGTCCGGCAGAGAGGCCATGTGGTGTCAATTTGGGCCTCTTGGTGCTTTTCTGTCTCTCTGTCTGTCTCCCCCAGCTTGTGTCTCTCTGTTGTTTTGTCTCTGTCTTTCCTCAGCCTGTCTCTCGGCCTCTCCGTTTTCTTTTTCCAGGAAATAGCTGCTCCTGCATCCCTGGGTGATGTAGGTAGAGCCAGTGGCCTGCTCTACTCACCCCAAACCCTCCCTCCTCCCGTCCTGGCAGTCCTTGACTAAGGATGTCCCAGAAGGGATGGGAAAACCGCACGGGAAACGCAGGAGACAGGCCTTTGGTGGAGAAGGGGCTCAGCCAGGCTCGGGGCTGTTTGTTTGACATAGACCTGGGCTCCCTGCCCCCCGAAGGTCCCTCGGGAGGGAGGGGTTTGGGTTCTGGGAGGCACCCATTAGCAGGAGGTGGGCTTCTGCTCTTTTTCTCCCTGTGTGTGGCAGTGCGGTGTCCCTGGCTCTCACAGCCTTCGTTCCCTGGACGTCCGGAGACGAGGTAGGTGTAGAGTAACAGATACGGGGAAAGAGCTAAAACTCACACGAGAGAAGCAGAGGAAGTCTGAGGAGTGCCCCCCAGTGGGAGGGGCTGTGAGGTCTCTAGGTGCCCTGCTCTCCCGGGGGCCCTCCACCTTCTAGTCCTTTCTCCCCGGCTGTGGGGTGGGGCAGAGCCATCACAGACAGCAGTGGCCCTCTGTGGGAGCACCAGGCAACAGGGAGGGTGTTGACCACAGCAGCATGTGAGGGAGCTGGGCCAACCGTCTGGAAAAGGCCGAGTGACCAGACAGAATATAAACAGGCAGCTCCGCGGGAGGTGAGGGTGTCTCCTGGCTTCCCCACCCCCTCCAACCCTGGGTCTTCCTTCCCTTCATGCCCAGGAGGCCCAGGCCTGCCAGCTGCTCTCCACCAAGTTTCTGCAGCCACACCCTCTGCAGAAGCCTTTCCAGACCACCTTCCCAGGCTCCACATTTGTCCTTGGCTCTTTCTGATCAGGCCTGGTCCCCACCCCCCGAGCAAGGTCGCCCCGGAAAGTGTACGGACCCAGATGCTCGGGCAGGGTTGGCAGCCTTCACGGGACTGCTTGGAGGAAAGAAGAGAAGCGGTGTCGGGCTCAGAACCGGGGGGCTGAGTCAGAAACTGCCCTCGCTCGTCATGATTCCTGCAGGCTCAGCCCTCAAGGGTGATGGGCCCCGGGATGAAAAGGGAGAGAATGGACGGGCAGCTGCTGGGCGGGGCCCGGAGGGCGGCACCCTATTGTCACAGGGCCAGCATCCTGAAGAGTACAGCAAATTAGCCTTCTTTTGGGCCAGTGCCATTCCAAGGAGGTCCACTCTGATGGATGGGCCAGAGGAGCAGGGAGACAGAAAGGACAGCAACAACATGGCACTGGGGGTCGGCCAATAGGGTGCAGGGGCCCTCTGGGCTCTGGGGGACCTGGGTATCAGGGACCAGTCCCAGGGAGAGGGTCTACCAAGAATTACAGGGTGTGTCAGGGCCTCAGTCATATTGGAAGGGATTCAGGAAAAGCTCTGTTCCCAGCGAGGCACTGAAAGGCCACATGGGAAACTAAGGTAAGGCCAAGTTGGCAGAGGCTTGGGGGAGACAGAGGGTGGGCAGGCCTAAGAGTGCCCCGAGTGGTAGAAAAAGCAGGAGTTATAGAATCGAACAGACATGGCTTGATGTCCAGCTTCACCATTCAGCCTTGGGCAAGTCCAAGAATTCTCTGAACCTCGGTGTTCTTACCTGTAAAATAGAGAAAATACCAATTTTACAGGTTCTCATAAGGAGTATCTAAGATGTTCTTTAGAAAGAAGAGCGTCTAAGATCCCATGGGAGGTGGCTGATCTCCCTTCCCTGGAAAGGGGGGATGATTCCACACCCTCCCCCTAAGACTAATGCGTTTCCTGGTTTTGTTAGGATTGGTCCAGAACGTGTCTGGGCTAGAGTGGGCAGGGTGGGTGCTGACAGCTGAGAGGACACAGCAGGGCTCTGAGCCCGGAGAGCAGGCGCGGGGGGTGGGATGGCTGGCCCCCACCCGGTGCACAAGAGGGCAGTTGTATGTGAGAGTAGTTTGTGGGGAGGGTCCCCTGCCAGTGTGCTGGAAACGAAGCTGCAGTGTCCAAATCCTCCCCTCCTCGAGGGGGTCGTGCAAGCCTCACTGAGTCACGGGCAGGCAGAGAACCCGAGGCCATGGTGTTCAGGAAAAGCGTCCCAAAGGATCAGAGGACCCAGCATGTGGTGGGGTGGACGCTTGACCCAGGCAGCAAGAGCCAGGGTGTGAAGCCAAGGCTGGAGATGGGGTGGCCTGGGCATGGGACAAAGGGCTCCGGGCAAGCTCGCGGCAGGCAACAGGCCAGGCTGCGGATAGACACGCCGGGCCACTAGGCCTCAGGGATGGTCCCTTTTTCCAGCCGGCATGTCCAGCTCCACCCAAAGTCCGAGGCAGTAACCTTTAGTCCTCACAGAGTCCTGCTACCTGGAGTGAGTGAGTAGTCCTCTGCGGGCCTCTGTTTTCCTGCTGGACTAGTGATGCTGAGGACAGAGAAGTGGGTTGTTAAGAGGAGGCCAAGAGCAGGTGCCCCGAGGGAACTGCTGGCTGGAGCAGCGCAGGCCACGGGAGAAGGGCGGCATGGGCTGAGGCAGCTGCGGAGGGCTCCAGGGCTGCAGACGGGGCGCCAGCTCACCCCACGTGGGGCTACAGGGGTTTGGGTGGGAGGGACGGGCCTTGCACTCCTCCCTGTCCCCTCAGCCCGCCCCATGGAGACCACAACTCAGGGCCCAGCTGTCCCCTCCCAGTGACTCAGGCTTTGGCTGCCCTCCTGCCCACACCCAAGGCGGGTCCGGTGCCCCATAACAGGAAGGGCTGTGCTCTGGGTGCAGAGGAGGGGCGCTGCCGAGGGCCTCGGTGCAGAAGGAGAGGTCTAGGCAGAGAAGTCCTTGCACCTTCCGGCTGGGTCACCCTGTGCCACCTGGGGAATGTGGCTTTGGGCTGTGGTGGGAGTCTGTCCTCCGCCCTCTGCCCTGAGCACGGCAGGCCACTTGTTTCTCATTAGCAAACTGCACGATGTCATCACTGCGGGGTGGATGTGCATTTTTGTCCTATTTGCTGGAGCCGTGGGTAGATGGTGGGGACGTGCGGGCTGAGCCAGGGACAGGGTCCGTGGGACCCAGGGCACCGGCTGTGGCCACGTGGGGCAGAGCCATTGGGGGGCCACAGGAAGCCATGGTCCCTGCTGGAGCCCAGGGGCAGCTTTGCAAAGATGTGGGGAAAAGAGACAGGAGGAACCAGTGTATAATAATATACCTTATTATATTATATTATATTATATTATATTATATTATATATATTATATTATATATTATATTATAATATAATTATAATAATTGGCTGTAACTGTTGTTAATAATAATAATTAGCCTTCATTTCTTGAGGGCAGGCCTGAGCCAGGTGGTTCATGTATATTATTTCTTTAATTCTCCCAATAATTCAGTTTTACAGATGAGGAAACTGAGGCTCAGAAAGGTTAAGTAAATGCCTTCGTTGTCATAACAATGAAGCATTAGAGCTGGGATTTGAACCCCGGCTCTCTGATACCCTGACATCTTTTCCATTATGCCACATTGCTTCTACCAGGGTCTGACCTTTTTGTGCCCTGGGCACAGTCTGTTAAAGCGTGGGAGACCCCTCTCAGAATAATGTTTTTATAAACAATATAATAGATTCACAAAGGAAATCAATTACATTGAAATATAGTTATCAAAACATAAAAAATGTGTGATATAGTAATATATGTGCTTTTTATTAACACGTTAAATAACAAGATCTAATAACTATCATAATTTCAAAATAGCGATGGATGCAAAAATATTTTGTGATATTGGTGAAAACTGCTGTGTGATTTCTCCTGGTGGCAAAGTTATGGGTACTGATAACACCGATATTCTTTTTTTTTTTGTCTTTGTAAAGTTTTATTGGACCACGGCCTTGTCCATTCATGTATGTATTGTCTATGGCTACTTTGTTTTCTTTAAATCGATTTTTTATTGGAGTATAGTTGCTTTACAATGTTGCGTTAGTTTCTGCTGTACAGCAAAGTGAATCAGCTATACATATACATGTATCCCCTCTTTTTTGGATTTCCTTCCCATTTAGGTCACCACAGAGCACTGAGTACAGTTCTCTGTGCTGTACAGTAGGTTCTCATTAGTTATCTATTTTATACATAGTATCAATAGTGTATATATGTCAATACCAATCTCCCAATTCATCTCACCTGCCCCTTTCCCCCTTGGTATCCATATGTTTGTTCTCTACATCTGTGTCTCTATTTCTGCCTTGCAAATAAGATCATCTGTACCATTTTGCTAGATTCCACATATATGCGTTAATATATGATATTTGTTTTTCTCTTTCTGACTTCACTCTGTGTGACAGTCTCTAGGTCCATCCATGTCTCTACAAATGACCCAGTTTTGTTCCTTTTTATAGCTGAGTAATATTCCATTGTATATATAACACTGATATTCTTTTTTTTTTTTTTAAGATGTTGGGGGTAGGAGTTTATTAATTTTTTTTTTTTTTTTTTTGCTGTGTTGGGTCTTCGTTTCTGTGTGAGGGCTTTCTCTAGTTGTGGCAAGCGGGGGCCACTCTTCATCATGGTGCGCGGGCCTCTCACTATCGCGGCCTCTCTTGTTGCGGAGCACAGGCTCCAGACGCGCAGGCTCAGTAGTTGTGGCTCACGGGCCCAGTTACTCCGCGGCATGTGGGATCCTCCCAGACCAGGGCTCGAACCCATGTCCCCTGCATTAACAGGCAGATTCTCAACCACTGCACCACCAGGGAAGCCCTAACACCGATATTCTTAATTGAAGTCAATATCACGTTTCAGTTAGAGAGCAGTGAAAATAAAAATGTGACTTTTTTATCCCCCATCATGTTCCCAGGCACCCAGAACTCTGTCCGTGGATACCTCAGGGGTCTAGACTCCAGGTTAGGAACCATTGCTTTAGAGGGAGGTTGTTAACTAGAAACCTCTCTTTTTGCCCTGGTGGTAAGGAGTATGCAGACCACTTCGAGGCTGTGGAGTTCTGTGCTGTCTGAGGAATATTGAGTGGCTCCTTGGTCCAGCTCTAAATAGTCTGTCCTTGTGACCTACCTGGGTTTTAGGGTTTAGCAAATAAAATTATGGAAGATCCAGTTAAAACTGATTTACAGGTCAACAATGAATAATTTCTTTGTTGAATAATGATTCAACAATGAATAATTTTTTAGTGTAAGTATGTCCCATGCAATATTTGGGACATGCTTATTTTATTGTTTTTCTATTGCTATGTAACAAAGGTAGTAGCTTAAACAATACAAATTCATTAGCTCAAAGTTCTGTGGGTCGGAACTCAGCCCCGTGTGACTCACGTGAGTCCTCTGTCTAGAGTCTCACAGGCTGCGATCAAGGTGTTGACCGGGCTGCGTTCCTTTCTGGAAGCTCTGGGATGCATCCACTTCTCCTCATTTGAGTTGCTGGATGAATTCCGTTCCTTGTGGTGTGGGACTGAGGACCCGGTTTCCTGCTAGGGGAATGCTCTCAGCTCCTAGGGGCCATCCACGTTCCTTGTCATGTGTCCCTGCCATCTTCAAGCCAGAACACGATTATGGATTCCTCATGCTTCAAATCTCTGACTTCCTTTCTGTCACCAGCTGGAGAAAATTCTTTGCTTTTAAAGGGCCCATGGTGATTATTTTGGGCTAGTCTAGGTAATCTCTCTTTTACAGCACGGCACAGCATAATCCCACGAGAGACACCAAGAGACGAAATCACGGGGCCATCTTAAAGTTCTGCCCACCACACCTGTACCACACATTCACATTTCTGTTCCTTAGAAATTACTTCCCAGAGTCCTGTGTGTTCCCAGAAGCCCTGGTGGGGATAGACCACCAGGGGACTTTGCTTCACAGCCAGGCTCAACTCCTTCCCCTTCTGGACCTCAGTTTCCCCTCAGAGAACTCAATGTAATTCTTTAAAATCCATGTGTATGAATTGGGCACCAGCACAGCACGTCCAAGGGCCTTGCTCTGCCTTGTAGGCTCTCAGGTGCACAGGTGGAGACTGACATGTATGTAGGAAAGTGCACAGGGGCCTCGGTGGCGGAGACAGATAATCACCACACCCTGGGGACCAGCAGAGGGAAGAGACTAGTTGCTATTTGAGTCTAAAGGGCCTGAGGGAAGACTGGGAAAGCTCAGGGATGAGGAATGATTTGAACAGGACCCCAAGCATTTGGATAGGCCAGAATCGGGAGGACTGTTTGGGCAGAGGGAACAGAGCCAGCAAAGCCCGGCAGGGAGGGGTCCTGGTGCACGCTGGGGTGGCACGTGCCGCTGGAGGTTAGGGAACCTGGTATTTGGGGATTGGGGAGGAAGGGGGAGGGGTGGCATAGTTCAAGAAAGAGGCAGGGGCCAGACTGGAGGCCTTCCCAGCTCCAGCAGCAGGAGTAGGAGGGCCCGCAGGCCCCGGAGTGCTGAGTGGGAAACTGAGCTGTCAGGGACATGGTGCAGCTCCCTCAGCTCTCGCAGCCAGTACGGCTGCGACGGGGCAGTTGGGAGGCAGCCTACCATGGTGATGGAACCAGGAGTCCTGGGGCTGGCTCTACCAGCTGCTCATGGAGGGACTCTGGGCCACGTCTGGAACATTGAGGAAGGGCAAGGAGCCTGAGTAGGTAAGGGGCAGAGTGTGTGTGTGCGTGTGTGCAGCAGATCACATAGGGCCTCGCAGGCTGTCAAAGAGACTGTGGTTTGTATCCTGGGTGAGGCGGGAAGACTGTAGAAGTTTCTGAGCAGAGCACTGGCATGATGTGCCTTAAGTATCCAATGGTCATTGTACGTGCTCAGCGGCGGGCATGGTTTGTGCCCAGGGCTGCCAGGGCACGGGATACAGGAGCACCGCATGGTACAGTCTCTATCCACAGAGAACTACACTCTGCTGGGGAGACATGCCAAGGCGATGCGGAGAGTGGCAAGATCCAAGGCTTTAAGACGCAGGAATCTGGGGTTGAGTCTTCTCTCTACTGCTTCCCAGCCTGGAAACTTACCCAAGTTCTCAGCTACCGCAATGACCACACCTGCCTGATGGGGTGATTTTGGAGTGCGGCTCATCACAAAGTACCACGTGCAGAAATAAATAGTAGCCGTGTTATTATTTAAATAATAGTACGCGGTAGCCTTAAACTCCTCATCCAAAGATGCAGGTGGCAACTGATGGTCTGGAGGCTGGGGGCCTCCTCAAGGCAGGGGAGACGGCTGACCTCCAGAGGCGGCAGGAACCAGGAGGTGGAGGACGGGACCTGGCAAAGCCCAGGGGCAGGAGTAAGCGGTGTGTTCTCCACAAAGACACACGAGGTGAGGTCAGCGTGACATCTCACACGGAAGCTGGGGGAGGGGGGAGGCATGAGCAGGCGCTGAATTACGCCGGTGGGAAGACCCAATTCTGAAGAGCATGAACTGGAATTGTGGAATTGGAAGTGACAGGGAGCGGGAGGGGGATTGCATTCGGGGCTGGGGGGCGGGGAGGGAGGAGCGGGACAGACCCACAACAGGGCCAGAAGGGCTGGGATGGGGTGGGCCCTGGACAGGTGTCTTGACACCCACGATTGCCAGGCAGGAGGAAGCAGGCCTGTTTGTCCTGAAACCTGATCTTTCCGGCAGCCGTCCCCCTCAGCCTGATGGACCACGGAGGGGATGGGGGGGTTGGTGGGGAGGCGTCCCTTCCGGAGGCATCATTTCCACCAGCATCCCAGCAGCTCTCTGAGAGGACAGGAGTCCCAAGTGCCTGAGGGGAGGGACACAGTACCACTCTCGCTGGGTGCAGCCCCCAACTTTTCTCTTCCCATGTTACGCACCCTGGGGTCTGTGTAGCCTCGTTAGGTTCCAGGCCAGGGATTCTCGACCCGGTCACGCCAATTCCCCAGGTGTCCCTGGAGGCAGTTTTGGAGGTTGGGGAGTTATTTTAGTGTTTATAGAAACATCTCATAGAAATCATATTTTCTATAATAAGATTTACTCCTGCTCACTCTTCAGATACCAGCTTAAACGTCATTCCTCTGGGAAGCTTTCCTAACCTTTTACATGTCAGGTTCCCAGCAGGAACAGATGGCTCATTGCAACCAGGTAATTGAGAGTTTAAGAAGGGATTATTGAAAAAGCTATTGGCAGATATAATATGATATCGCTTATATGTGGAATCTAAAAAAAAAAAAAACGATACAAATGAACTTATTTACAAACCAGAAACAGACACACGGACATAGAGAACAAACTTACGGTTACCAGGGGGGATGGGTTGGGGGGATGGATAGTTTGGGAGTTTGGGATTGACGTGTACACACTGCTATATTTAAAATAGATAACCAACAAGGACCTACTGTATAGCACAGGGAATGCTGCTCAATATTCTGTATTTACCTAAATGGGAAAAGAATTTGTAAAGGAATAGATACATGTATATGTTAAAAAAAAAGAAAGCTTTTGGCAGTATTAAGGGATACTAACAACAGCATCTTGAGCCCTTGGCCACCTGAGGCCTAAAGGGACCAGGGAAAGGGGTAGTGACTGGAACCCTGAGAGACTGGAAGTGATAGAAGGGGCTGCCTGGCAAGTTCTGTGGCCTTCAGGAGAGGATCCATGGTGGCTGATCAGAGAGGGAACTGACACCCTCCTCAGCCAGGGCCTCCCACTGGCAAAACCCACCTGGAAGCTGGACGGCAGAGGAATCCCTCTGATAGAGTCCTAAGTCAGGCCTTGAGGTCTGGGGCAGGGTGACCCAGGAGTAGAGTGGATTTGGAGGGACAAAGGAAATTACCTCCTGTGTTAATCTTCTCGGCTGCCATAATCAAATACGATAGACTGGGCTGCTTACTCAATAGAAACTTATTTCTCACCATTCTGGAGGCTGGAAGTCCAAGATCAAGGTGCTGGTCAATTTGGCCCCTGGTGAGGGCTTTCCTCCCGGCTTGTTGATGGCCACCTTCACGCTATGTCCTCACATGGCCTTTCTCCAGTGCACATGGAGAGAGAGCTCTCTTTGTCTCTTCTTATAAGGGCACTGATCCCATCATGGGGGCCCCACCCTTATGACCTCATCCAACCCTCATGACCTCCAAATACCTCCACATGGTGGGGTGTGTGTGTAGGGCTGCAACATATGCATCTGGAGACACAAACATTCAGGCCTTAAAACCTCCCAAGGCTGTGTTCAGTGTCTCCTGAATCTCCCATCCAACCCTGTGCTTACCTAGAACATAACATTGTCATACTTTATCGTAATTGGCTTTTTCCTTTTCTGTATCAACTGCAAGGCTTAAATCTTCCTGAGGGCAAGAGCTATGGTTTATTCATATGTGCTCAATAAAATTCATTGGGAAAAATGAATAAAATTGTTGCTCAGACTAGCTTAGACATCACATTTCTTTACTTTGGCTGAAACTGCATCTTCTCAATGTGCCAACAGTAGTTATGTCCAGCAATCAGAAGCTTGGATCAACAGTTATGTAGGCCTGCTTATTAGAACACGAGGCAGTAAAGCAAATCAGTAATTTAATGAATAAAAAATCCTTCAAAACAGTTCATGGGGTGAGAACGGGAACAATAAAAGGAGTCCTTGGTGATGAAAAAATCTCTGAAAATACCCCATCAGTCATGATGGGTGGGCCATTCCAAGGGTGTTCACATAGCCTGTTGTAACTCACAACAGAACAATGCATGGTCCTCCCAGGCCCACCAGGCCCCCAGTTATAAACGGGGCTTCCGTGGAGTAGTCTCTGTGGGCCTGTCTGCCTCTTTCTATCTCCACTGTCCCTGTCAAGCCAGGCCACCAGTCCTTCCTCTTAAACTACTGCCCACTTTGCCTGGGAGTGAAGTCTTACCATTTCCCCTTCTGTCCTACTCCTGGTTACAAAAACACAAGCTTTGACATCTGGCCTGCCTTGTTTGAATTCTGGCTCTACCACTTACTTGCTGTGTGACTTTGGATGACTTACTTAACTTCTCTGAGCCTCTTCATTTGTAAAACTAGGGTAACTGTGAAGATTAGAAAAGATATTGCACCTCCAGTCTAGACTGCGGCTCTAGGAGCCTATCAAATCCCACCATTTTCCATTCTGGCCACCACCCTCCACCCCACCTCCTTTCTTTTCTCTACCCAGTAACACTGGATTATGCCATTCCTCTACTCAAAACCTTACCACGGCTTCTAATTTCACTTAGAACACAATCCAGGTTCCTTATGGGGCTGCGAAGTCCCCTATCGTCTCACAGCTGCCCTTGTTTCCTCAACCCAGACTCTTTTCCTCCCACTTGTCCCTGTCATGTTTCAGATCTCAGCTTAAATGTCATTTACTCAGAGGAGGCTTCCCAAAACCCCAGAGTTCCCTGTTGTGTTCTCACGATGGCCTATACTTTCCCATCACAGCACCCATTGCATCCGGTGAAAACTTGTTGCAACTCCTCGTGTGATGGATTGCGGCCTGGCTGTCCGCTCCACCAGGAGCTTCATGAGAGCAGGAAACTTGACTGCCTTCCCCACTGCTGAGTCCCCAGTGGCCTGTGCAGTTCTGTCCAATGCATATTTGTTAAACGAATAACAAAGCAAAAGGTCTTTCCTGGAATGCCAACAAGCTTGTTGGGGAGACACAGACTGACACAGAAAACTATTCAGAACGACGCAGGGTAAGTTGTGTCTAGCCATCTCCAGAGAGCGTGGCCCTCACCCTTGGGGCTTTAGGAATTCAGAGAAAGGAAGAAAGGGTATTAGCTACTTCGGGAAGACTCTGCTTGAGGCCACGCATTCCAGAGAGAAGGAAGAGAGCAGGAAAAGTAACATTGGTCACGTGTCTACAGCATGCCAGAAACCTACCGTACTACATCTTCACAGTTATCTAGTTTTACAAAGGAGGAAACTGAGACCCAGAGAAGGTAAGTAAATCATCCGAGGTCACACAGCAAGTAACTGGCAGAGCCAGGATGTCATACCAGGCAAGCCAGATGTCAAAGTTTGCGTTTTTGTAACCAACCAGGCATAGGACAGGAGAGGAGGTGTAAGGCTTTACCCAGGCAAAGTGGGCAGTGGTTCAAATGGGGCTTATGACAGAATAGCTTCTCATCTATGATAACTCTGAAACTTGGGTTTGTTCTGATACTGAGTCCAGGTCTTAAATGCCACTTAGGTACATGTAGGTTCTGAGAGGTCCAACGACAAACAGGGCAGTTGGGCCCACTCAGAGCAGCTGCAGCCCTTGGAGATGGCCTGAAATTGGACAAGACCTGGAATGAGGGTCTGGGCACTGCTCCCAGCATCTGACCTCGGACAGAGACAGCAGAGCTGTGGTTTGGGAGGTTTTCCTTCCTCAGCTAAGACCCACTGGAGCCTGTTATAAGGATCCAGGTAAGGGAGCTAGGTGGTGCAGGGTGGGCGCTCCTGTCTTGTTGAGGTGGGGGAGGAGCAGGAAGGGGTCATTCTTGCCCGGCTGACCTCAGCTGGGTAATGCGATCAGCCTGTCATGGTTCCAGTCCTGATTCGGGAAGAACAAAGAGGCCAGGCCCCTCTGCCTCCTCTGTCCCAGGAATGCAGCTGGGACCAGGCTGTGACCAATCGGGAATGCAGGTTGGGAGTGCAGCGAATGCGGTTTGTACAGCCAGCCGTTCATGCCGTGATGGGAGCGGGCTCACAAACCTGGCTGACATGCCCCTGCGCTTCCAGCTTTGATATCCCAGCCCTGCCTTGGGGGAGCCGCGCATCCCCAAGCTGTCTGGCCCCGCCTGCCCTGCTGTGGCCTTTGCGGTGGTCGTGAGGTGGGGGGTAGGAAGTCCAAATCCATACACCCCACCCCCAACGATGCTGTCCCAGTTGCAGGCATCCCCTTGTCCATCTCGGTCCATCTCGGGAAATTTGAGAAACAGGCAGAGGGAGGGAAGGGCAGAGGGAGAGAAGGCTGAGCCTCCTGCCTGCTCCTCAGGGTTGGGAGAGATGGGTGCACAGACAGGCAGACGGGTGTCCCATGGGAGAGGCTGCCAGGACTCGGCAGCTGCCTCTGGAGACGGGTCACAGAAACCTGCTGAGGCCACCCCCTCGGGGAGATGGATAATGCTGGGATTGGGGGGTCTGCCTCCTGGGATGACGGCTGAATGCTTTCTGCATTCCGAAGCTCGTCACCTCCCCTCCCCAGCCCAGTTCTACCAGTGTGGGGTCCTCTGGGGCTGCCCTTCTCTGCCCTCTCAATTATCCGCCGCCCGCTCCCCTCCCACCTCCTCCATGCTCCCTGCACTTCCTCCTTTCCTGGTGTTAGCAGTGCAGTGCTTTACCGTTCACAAAGCACATTTATACACATTAGATCATTTGATCCTTAGAAGAACCCTACGCAGGAAGGGAAGGAGGAACAGAGGAAGCAGAAGCTTCTGGGAGCAAGAAGTTTAAGGCTATTAGATGGCATGCTCACATGGATGTTCCAGTTGCCTCAGATGTTGGCAGGAGCGGAGATGGAGAAGGTGTCAGGGAGCCAGGAGCTAGAGTAGCCCACCCTGTGGGGACCAGGAGCTCGGAAACTTTCTATCCCCAGTGCCCGGAGTATTGGGGGCACTTAGTAAATGTTCGTCGACTGATTGAATATGCCTGGTGTTCTCTTGATATCCCTGCCTTCTACTTGCTCTTATGAAAAGACCTGAAAGCCACACTGAGATGTAAGCAACTGGTGATAGTTTTCAGACGACGCCTCGCAAAGGAGTCAGTTCTGTGTTACAGATGTCATTCCAGTGAGCAGACACTGGAGACTACAGTGGGAAGACCCAAGAGACAAGGACAGAGGAGAGGGCTTTCCCAGGCAGACCCCTGGCCTACCAAGGCTTCGGGCCTCCCAGCTAGGGGTCACAGGAAGGAGACTTTGATGGAGCAGAAAGGAAGCCCGGGAGGAGCTCTGGCATCCCCTCCAAAGTCCCCATCTCAGAGGCACAGAATGGGAGGGGCTGAGGGATCTCAGAAATGCTATAGACCTTTGATTAAAAGGAAGGGATGTATCCCTAATTTCTACTGTTCTGTGTGGTGGCTTTATTCACTCAGACCTTCTGGCAGCTCCTGGTGTTGTCATCCCAGCTTCCTAACCAGAAAGAAAACAGGGCTTCTCTCTCCTGGATCAGGTTGGTGTGAAGGATCCTGGGAACGGACTCCACATTGGTCCAGCTTGAGGGGTGTTCACCACCCTAGGACCCATGACGGTGGCCCTGGAAACAGCATGACTCTGTGCATATTTGGACTACAGGTTAAAGGATGCAGAAGGAGGAAACGGCTCCCCAAGACAGAGGGTGATCACATACGTGGCCCCCATTTGAACCCCGAGCTAGGCAATCACCCCACACTGAGTCTACTACAAAGCAAGTTCATTACAGCATTTAGACACATTCTGTTGTTTATCCATAGGGAAACAGGTGAGTAAATCATGGTACCTCTTATGGAATCCTATGCAGCTGTTAAAAAGATTGAAGAAGAACTGTATATCTTTAGATGGAAAATATCCTTAATATATTAAGTAAAACATGTTTCAGAGCAGTCTGTATAGTATTATTTATGTAAAACAAAGCAAACTAAAACCCTATACATCTATATATATTTAAGTATTTAAAGTTCACTTTTTAAAAGCTTGAAAGGTAAGGGGAGAGATAAATTGGGAGATTGGGATTGACATATACACACCAATATATATAAAATAGGTAACTAATAAGGACCTACTGTATAGCACAGGGAACTCTACTCAATACTCTGTAATGACCTATACAGGAAAAGAATCTAAAAGAGTGGAGGTATGTATATGTATATCTGATTCACTTTGCTGTACAGCAGAAACTAACACAACATTGTAGATCTACTACACTCCTATAAAAATTAAAAAATAAATAAAAAGTTTGAAAAACTTTACGCCAAACTGTTAATAGGATGACCTCTACGTATGTACATATTTAAAAAAAATTTTTACCAAAGGCATATATTGCTTTTGTATTAAAAAAATGAATATACACAGAAAGGAAAAGGCCCAATGTTCATAGTCTGCAGATAAGGAACATGCAGGACAAAAAAATTAAACGACCCTGCACAAAATCACACACAGGAAAATAAGAGCCCTGACCTTCAAACTGCCCAGGAGGTGGCCTTCTTTAAGCACCTGTCCAGTCTAAGAGCAAAGGATGGAGGTGGTGGGAATCAAGGGGAATCCAGGCCAGACGGCGGCAGGGATGCAGCCATGAGGAAGGAGAGAACCTGAAGTGCAGGCACGGAATGGTTGTTGATTCTGTAACTTGCTGATGCCGGGGACCCCTCCCCACCACCCCCTCCTCTGCCAGCAAACACTGGCCTGAGGACACATACATCTGAGGGCCAGGAATGGGTTAACCCAGAGTCTTACTGGTGAGGGAGAGGTCTGGGTCTTCTGGAACATAAAAGGAACTCAGTGGCTCCTGGGGGTAATGAAAAGTGAAGAGGCTCAGGTCCGAATCAATTAGACTCTCTATCTGAAATGTAAACCAGGTTCCTGCCCAAATGCCCCTTTCCCTCATCCTGATCCTGGAGTCCCAGAGGAAGAAAAAGAGAACAATGCAGCCTTTGGAGCGGCTGCCTTTTGGAGGCCACAGCTGTCTACTCTGTGGAGGCCCCAGCCCACCTGGGGAGCCCGCCCTCTTCCTTGCTCCTCGGTTCCGCTGACACTGAGCCCTCAGCTGCCAGGGTTGCCCATGATAAGTCCTAGCTCCAGAGCCTCTGCCCAGCACCCAAGGACAGCAAAGAGATCTGGGGGTCCTGCTAGGCATTAGGTGATCAGGTAATTATGTCAGTAGAAGCCCCCAGCACAGATGCCAATGCCTGAGCATCTCCCTACAATTCACAGCACTTTCCCCACAATTCACAGCACTCAGAGTTACAATGTCCATCCAGGCTAATATGGTCTGATTCCATTACCTTCTTCACCGTTCCACTTTTTCCAGGTACCCTCTGAGCATCCGCATCAGAAGCTTCCCTCCTGCTCACTCCTGGGATCCCCTTTATCCAGTCTCACTTGTTCTGAAGTAGGGATGAGAGTAATTCCAGTTCCAGCATTTTCTGGCTGTATGACCTGACAGCACTTAGGAACATTTTCTTCATAAGCCTTTCTGGGCTTTGGTTTCTCATAATATAAAATGGGGATCAGAGTGAGGAATAAATGAAGTCATGTGTAGAAAGCTAAGAGCTAAGTAGAGCTGAGTGTCAGATCCCTTTCCCCTGCCCCTCTGTGCCTCACGCCTACCGTCAGTGAAGGGAATTAACAAGATTTGCTAAAGGACAGGGGGTAGCTGGGGAGAGGAGACCGGTGGGGCGCTCAGACCAGGAGAAGGTGCTTCCTGGGAGCGAAGGTAGGGATTCTGGCTGGTCCCATAGACCAATCACCCCCAAAGAGGAGGGTGATGGTCTGCTGCAACGGGTCTCCCTGCAGAGATCAGTTTCTCGGTCGCCAGGTGGTGGGAGACAAGACCACAGGAGAACGGCAGTGGTCTTCAAGCACGTGTGGGCACCCACGACAAGACAAGGCAAGCGGACATCAAACCTGATTGTAGCTGATGTGGCAGAGTCAGGAGTGTTGGTGGTGGAAACAGGATGGGGAAGTAGCAGGAGACCAGGGCTCTGCCATGTACCCACTGCGTGACCTGGAGCAGGGGGCTTCTTGACTGTCTGCTCTGTAAGGGAGGGGTGAGACTGCAGCCCCAGGGCAATGGTTTTCGGACTGTACTCTGAGGGGGACTTCCTGAAGCCCTGTCGAGCCCCACTTCTACATATTAGGCTTCTGAGCCCAAGACATGTTGGAAAACCCCACTGGGAGCAAGAAACCAGGCGGTGATGAGACAGGAGGTGTGTGCATGAGAAGGGCTCATGGAGAAGAAAAAAATCTAATGAGAATGAAAACAAAAAAGTCACTAGGTTTGGGGGCAGAAGAGAGGATGATCCAAAAGACAGACAAGGGAGACACTGGGGAAAATTAAGGGCAGCCTGGGTGAAGAGCACAGGCCCTGGGTTTCATGTATTGTGTGACCTTGGGCATGGTTCCTCTCTGCCTCAATTTCCTTATTTGCAAAGGAAGATAGAAATGCTTTCCTTATAGGGTTTCCACATGGGTTAAATGAGCAAATACACATAGACACAGTAAGATATTAACAGAGGGGTTGGGACATGGAGAGAAGTATGGTGAGGAAGAAAGGCAGAGCCAGAGAGACAGAGAAATGTCAAATCACAGGGAGTGAGGGACACACGTGGAGACTTGGGCATCTCAGGGTGGTCCCTGGGGCCTCAGAACGTCAGCTTCCTCCCCCACCCTGGGTCTGTCTCCCTGACAGTGTTACCAAAGTCACACTCACCCCTGGACACACACACACACACACACACACGACTTTCAGGAAGGGTCTTTCTGTTTTCTCTATCTTAAGCATTTTTTGTTTTTCTGAATGCTTACTATTCGCTAGACACTGTGCTGAGAACTTTACATGCCTTATGTTACGTAATCTGCACAGTAGCCCTGAAAGGCAGATAGGTACCATTTAGTAGCCACATTTTACAGATGTGGACACTGAGGCAGAGAGAAGTTAGTTAAATAGCTGGTAGGGGTGAAACCAAAATTAAGGGGACACCAAGCTTTCACAGTGACCCAGCTAGTGTATGGTTAGTGTTCCTATGCTTAAAATAGTATCTGACAGATCATAAAAGCTGAACAACTGTTTTATCGTCATCACCATCATTATGGCTGTGTCTTGGCAGGCAGTATAGAACAGTGGAGATCATATCCAAGCATGGGCTTGAACTTCTGGTTAAAGATGGCAGATTAAACACGCTCCTTAACTTCATTCCTCCTGAAATCCCATTAAAACAAAGACTAAAGGAAACAAATAAACAAACAAAAGTATAAACCCACAAAGACATGGGAAAGGAGACAACAGCCACAAAATTCTGGAGGCTAGAACGCACATTTAATAAATGCCATATTAATAAGTGGAAACTGTCTAAGCAGGGCTGAGAAAGTTAAATCCTGACTCACACACACAAACTCCAAATCATATCTCAGAACCCCCAAAGACTCAGGAATTAGCGATATAAGATAATTCTAGAAGGGAGAGGGGCAAAGTTAGCGCTGAAAACAAGGAGATTAAAAGTTTGCTCAAAAAACAGTAAGCCCCAGATCCTTTCCCCTACTCCATGTTCCCATCCCTAGCAAAGACCAGACCTTTCTAGAGGAGGGGAGATAAAACAGTTTCTAGACGGGGGGTATCATGCACTATTAGCAAGTACATGAACACACGGGAATCAAGTGCAAGTTTACAGACTGAATGTTGAGACCACCAGCCTTCTTCCCCTAAATGTTGAAAGCCAGGCTTATACTCTCCAGGCAGGAGACCACGATAAAGTTTTTCTGAGAAATGTTATCAGATGACATCAAGAGTTTCCCAAAGGAATGTCCCAGTCAGAGCACCCTACAGTGAAACCTACAGTTGACAAGCCCTACCCGTGCACAGATAAGCACCCCATGCTGCCTTTCAGCATTCAGTCCTAAGCAGTCAACCAAGAAGCACTAGATATTTGAAGAAACTTTTAACACGAAAAGCAAAGGCCCAACAAACAAACAGAAGACAAAAACATCTTGGAGAAAACAGATTATGTGAGGAGAAGAAAACTTACATTCTTAGAAAGATGTGATATTGCATCTAAAAGATAAGAATGGGATACTATAGAAAAAAGGAATTCTCAGAGAAAAAAAGAGCTTATGAAAATTAAATGTGATAGAAGAAAAATTTTAAACTTTTCTTATGATGATTGAAAAATAAGTTGAGGAAATTACTCAGAAAGTAGAGGGGAAAGTTAGGAGAGAAGAAAAAAAGAAAATTAGAACCTCCAAATTACAGGAATTCTAGAAACAGATAATAGAGAAAAGGGAGGTTAAAAATAATCAAAAGCATCATTCAAGGAAATTTCCCCAGTCTTAAAGATATGAGTTTCCACACTGAAAGAGCTAACTGAATGCCCAGAACAACCAATGAATTATAAAACCCAAAACACAGAAAGCTATACCATGATGAAATTTCAGTGTGTTAGGGTCAAAGAAAGTATCTTACAAGGTTCCAGAGAAAAGAAGCGGGTTTCATATAAAGGAATCAAAATGACAGTAGACCTCCCGACAACAATGGAAGTGAGGAGACTACAGAGAAGGGCAACCACTTCCAACCTAGAATTTTTCTACTTGACTAAACTCTCCATCAAGTGTGAGGGTAGAAGGAAGATATTTTCTGTTATGTCTCCAAATTTTGTCTCCCACAGACTCCACCTCAGGAAGCTACTGTGAAACGTATGCTCCACCAAAAATCTGGGAGTAGACCAAGGAAGAAAACATGGCGCCCAGGGAAAAGAGGACCCTGTATGAGAGAGGAGGGAGGCCCCAGTTAGACAGTGAGGAGAGAACCCAAGTCAGCAGCTTTGCAGCCAGCCTGGGAAGCACCCGGTCCAGCCAGAAGCTCCGGGACCATCTCTTCAAGAAAATGAAATGAATAAAATACCTAAGGAGTTTCAGCATTTGGGATGATCGGGAGGCAACATTCAATGTGGGAAGAGTTTGTCACTAAATTAGTGACAAATACATAGAACGAAACAACTAAACAAACAAAAACAAAGTGATTTTTAACTCCAAGAGAAAAATTTAGCAGGAAAAGGAAAACAATCATTATATACTTAGCACTTGGCTGTGAATAGTGCTTATATATTCATAATAAGGTAAATATTGAATGTTGATCTAACCAAAATCATGATCTAATTACACTGGGAAACCGCAGGAAACGTGCGTGGGTGTGTGGCAAAAAGGGCAGAAGGATTTGGCCAAAGAGAGAGAAATCCTCCACTTCCATGATGGGGAATAAAGCGATGCCTACATTAAAAATTTTTAAGCAAAGTCTAACACTGAAAAATTAGAAGTAGTGACGTAAGCTCTCTACTTAGCAATATGAAGGGAAAGAATCAGTTAAAAGGAGTTGAAGCAGGAACCGAATGGGGCAGGAGCTCTGCTGTATTTCTTATCAAGCCTTGCAGAACTTGTGGTATCTTTAAACTATGTGCCAGGAAAATGGTTATTAAAAAAATCAAAAAGACAAAGAACAGAAGTAAGAGCAGGAGGGGAGGAAAAGAAGAAGAGCTCAGAAGAGTCCAGTAAAGACCGGGCTCTGCAGTATTTGGGGCAAATTATTTAGTTTCTCTGATTTCTTCCTCAAAAAAAATGGGGATAATAATACCTAACTCACAGTGTTCTTTTTGTCTCTGTATAGTTACTATTATTTTTGGAACCACGGACAGAGCCATCCAAGGATTAACCCTAGTTTTCTCATCTGGACAACGGAGATAATCACCTGCCTCATTAGGTTGTTGACAGATTAGGTGAAGTAACTAAGGTCAACCTCAAATGCTTTTGGAACCAGGCAGAATAGAACTGCAGTCACACATCTGACCTGATGCCCAGCAATGACACTTGCATGTAGAGAGAGGTTACTCCACGAGGGTCTCCGTGCATGGGGTTATCCCCTGTCTTCACAGGCAGAATGTCCTTAATCACCAGACCAGCCATGTGCTCCTGGGGAAACAAACAAACACACACCAAGCAACGTGACGCATGTGAGTAATCACATCTGGGCAGGGCATAACGTGCCAGAAAGACTGTGGAGCTTTCTGTACAGCTTGCCCACTTCCAAGAAAGGTCAGTGACGGAGGACCAACAGTAACCCGGGACTTCAAGACAGAGAATCTTCAGGTCTCTACTTCACCAACTGGCCAGTCATTTCCTTTTTTTTTAATATAAATTTATTTTATTTATTTATTTATTTTTGGCCGCATTGGGCCTTCGTTGCAGTGCGAGGGCTTCTCATTGTGGTGGCTTCTCTTGTTGCAGAGCACAGGCTCTAGGTGTGCGGGCTTCAGTAGTTGTGGCACATGGGCTCAGTACTTGTGGCACGCGGGCTCTAGAGTGCAGGCTCAGCTGTGGCCCACAGGCTTCGTTGCTCTGCTGCATGTGCGATCTTCCCGGACCAGGGCTCGAACCCGTGTCCCCTGCATTGGCAAGAGGATTCCCAACCACTGCGCCACCAGGGAAGCCCTTGGCCAGTCATTCCTTGAGATTCTGTTTCCTCACTGTTAAATTGAATTTGGTAGTTAGAAAACGGACCTTACTGTGTGATTATCATGGAACTTAAATGAGATTATTTGTATGTATATTTAAGTGCGTACCTACTCTTTATATGCAAATGACTATTTTCAAAGAAAATACAAATCCAGACTTCGTAAGGATGGACTTTATTCAGGAAGGAGTATTGCCAGGTTGGGGGAGGGGAAGGGACTGCTGTAGTAGAAGAACATTGTCGATTGTGAGATTTGCAAGCATCTTAAGAGCTGGGCAAAAAAGGGATTTTCCTTTCCAAAGGGGAGTAGACAAGGCTGGAAAGAACCAGGGGTAGGGAAGTGGGATGGCTGAAAAGGTTGAATTAGGGGACAGCAGACCAGAGAATGTTTTACCCTGAGACCAGCCTATTCTCAGGACAGTTGGCTGGCGGAGGGTGGGCAGAAGTTCAGGGTCCTGGAGGAGGGAGAGGAGTGTAACCAGAGTTCCAGTGAGGAACATTTTGTTCTGATTGATGGAGGGGGGCGGGTGGGGAATAAGCTCTTTGGCTAATTTTTTTGAGGCAAGGAAAGGGAATTTTGAGGGTGTGTATCTGGCCTTGTCACAGGTAAACAAGAGCATCGTGAAGTCTTTCTTAGTCATGTGGGGAAGGGTGGTACTTTTCAGTAGCCATCTTCTGGAGCGCAAAAGATGAGGGCATTTCTTAACTTTCACTGCTTTCCAGGATCTGAGGGCTCAGGTAAAATTTGACGTCGTCTCTATCCATATGCTGCATAGTAGTAGCAGCAGAAGCAGTAGTAGTAGGCACAGTAGAAGTAATAGTAATGGTAATATACACATATAAAATGAGGCTTAAAATAGAAATGAAACCCCCAAAACCATATAGGGAGGAAGAGGAAAACAAAGACTTATATTGTATTTAGTTTAGTCCTAGGCTTCCTGGCAACTAAACAAGAATGAAAACACTGTGATTCTCATTGATAAAAAGCAAACAAAAATAGGAAACCTTTTTTAAGTGCCAAATTCAAAGCAATCTGTCCTATCCAGGCAAAGAATCACAAGGACCCAGAATGAACGACATTATGCAGAATTCTTATGATAACTTCTTATGATCATCCTCAATAACAATTGATATGAAGACATTAAAACATTGCTGAATGAAAGCATTTCTCTGGGAACTAAGCTTCTGTAGTCTAGAAATATAGTCTTCTCATGATGAAAATCATAGTTTCTTTTGCGATGCTTTTAACGGAAACAAGGCTAGAAGATTTCTAATCCTCACGACAGCCCGGAAAGCAGATGTCATCACCCTCCTTTTACAAATGAGAAAACAGAAAGGGTGAATGCCAAGGCCACACAGCCAGAGGTGGTGGAATCACCATAAGGTTCAACCCCTTTCCATTAAACCAGACCACCTTCAGCTTGACACCTGGATTTGTTTTATGATATGGTTGACCAGCACACCCTTTAGCCAGTCTTCAAATACCAGTGGTCTCAGGCAGGCTTGGGAGAGGAACTTGACAGTAGTTCAGGCTTCATCTCCCATGTGAGTATCCAGGGCTCAGACACTCTCCTCTAACTGAACGGAGACCCTACAGGTTCTTTTCAGCTTTCATCTTACTCAACTTTTTTCGTAGCATTTGATGATATGGAATATCCTTTCTGTTACAGCAGTAAAATGAAATAAATTGTATTCAGTAAAATTGTTCATTCTTTCTTCTTAGCAAGTCACAGTTTTGTGTTCCCTGGGGGATGGTTTACTTGGGGAGCAACTGGGGTTTTCAAGCCCAGCCACTCACTTGAATCGCTGATTTTCTCTCTGTGGTTGTGAAGGAATCTGTCAAAGCCAATGTCAGGTTGTTTGAGGTTTCCACTAGCTTCTCATTGGCCTTGACTCAATGGACAGAAAATGGATCACATAAGAACAGGATAGATCCCTGGTTGTCAATGTTCATATAAATCTTTCATTGGATGCCACCATGAGAATTGAAGTCCTCAGGAATCAGAGCAAATAACAATTTAGAACATTCTAAACCACAGCACCATTCTGATTTCTTTTTTTTTCTTTTGTCCTCCCCTACCTTTTAAATTTAAAACTTTAAAAACATGTACCCCAATAATCTGCTCTGGGATTACATAGGGATGAATATCCTTGCTTTAGAAATAGGAGGGGAAGGAGTCCTCTAACTGAAGATGTGATAGGCCTTCTGTTTGCCATGATTAGGAGTACATAAATTGAAGGGACCAAGGGTCCTGGAATCCTACCATGTTGGGTGACTTACTGCTGTTCTAAAACAGAATTACTATCTGGGGCAGATATCATCCTCCAAAATTGAATTGGCTCACCTAGGATAATCCCAAAGATCAGATTAATCAGTCTAGCAATTTAGGAGTATATTTACAATTAATTTTCTTTGCAGAGTGATGAAAGCACTGCTCCAAGCTAGATCTTCTAAGGGAGAATTTTTGAGATTTTTCTATGACGGGGTACAGTAGTTGATGACAACATTCCCCTCTGGACATTGTCAAGACCAAAGTAATTTTGATCATCCTCTATGGCCATGCTTTTCAAATGGAGTTCATAACATCATGAGGGAAATAGGCAACATGCCACAGGGGGATGTAAATCCAGAGGATGAGTAAGGCTCATTTTCTGAGAGTATCCTTTTCATAAAGACTGGTAGTGAGAAGTTTGAGTAATTTAACCGATAGTAATTTATCAGAAGCAATTACAGAGTATAAAAATAGTTTTATGAAATTTTAAGAGAAAGTGTGAAACTTTAAAGGGATTTCGTGCTACTGACAAGCTACCTGTCTCAGACTCCTCAGGCTACACAGAGATTTTTCATTATTGGAGGGTAATTGTTCCTGGGAAATGGTCACTGAAAGTGAATCCACATAGAATGAGGACCAAATATTTCATAGTAAATAGTAGGGGAAAAAGGGTAGATTAAACTTTTATATTGAAAATCATACAAAAAATGTGAAAAATAAGTTCATTTTACCCCATGTTTAACAATATGTTAAGTTATAATTGCAATCATGCAGTATTTCTTTAAAAAGCAAATGATGATTTAAGCTTTGGAAGGATTTTTGGCAACACGGTGTGAGACATCACCTTCCTTTCCTTTTTTTTTTTTTAAACATCTTTATTGGAGTATAATTGCTTTACAATGGTGTGTTAGTTTCTGCTTTATAACAAAGTGAATCAGCTATATGTACACATATATCCCCATATTCCCTTCCTCTTGCGTCTCCCTCCCACCCTCCTTATCCCACTCCTCTAGGTGGTCACAAAGCACCGAGCTGATCTCCCTGTGCTAAGGTTGCTTCCCACTAGCTATCTATTTACATTTGGGAGTGTATATATGTCCATGCCACTCTCTCACTTTGTCCCAACTTACCCTTCCCCCTCCCTGTGTCCTCAAGTCCATTCTCTAAGTCTGCGTCTTTATTCCTTTATTCCTGTCCTGCCCCTAGTTTCTTCAGAACCTTTTTTTTTAGATTCCATATATATTGTTAGCATACGGTATTTGTTTTTCTCTTTCTGACTTACTTCACTCTGTATGACAGACTCTAAGTCCATCCACCTCACTACAGATAACTCAATTTCGTTTCTTTTTATGGCTGAGTAATATTCCATTGTATATATGTGCCACATCTTCTCTATCCATTCACCTGTCGATGGACACTTAGGTTGCTTCCATGTCCTGGCTATTGTAAATAGAGCTGCAATGAACATTGTGGTACATGACTCTTTTTAAATGATGGTTTTCTCAGGGTATATGCCCAGTAGTGGGATTGCTGGGTCGTATGGTAGTTCTAGAAAACGTCCTTTCCCTTTTGACTTTCACAGCAAGATCATAAAGAAGGTTATGTTTGCAAAATGTTCTAAATGCCTGTCAGCATTCTCAAGGGAGTTAAATCCTTTGTTATTCAAAAATTATCTTTTAGAACACCTATCAAGTTAACAATTTTGTCAATTTTCTCTGTAATTATGAGTGACCTGTCATTTTCTAAGGGCTTTGCATGAGTTTCAGTGGTTATCTAACACCACTTTCATTGACTTCACGAAATCCTGCATTTTGTGCCAGATTGCCGTCATCTTTGCATTTTTGGGTCAGATATTCACCACATCTACCACTCAGACCACCAGGCAGACTTACAAACAATGACTCAGACCACCAGGCAGACTAACAAACAATGATGCAGATGCAATGCGGGGGTGGGAGGGAATGTAGAGATGAATGCTAGGCTTAGGAGGGAGGCTAATTATATAAGTGGTCTATTCATTAGAGAATATTTTCACATTATGATGACATTTTTCTCCCCTGTGTAGCCTCAGAAACTGCAGGGACTCGGAGACACTTACGTAATGAAGAATCCATGCGTGTGCTTTGATGGAAAATGTAGGATAGTTTCTACCACATCGAACTTCGGGAAATTCATTGACCACTTGTTTATGGACTATAACAAAATGAGTTTCTAAGGAAAAATCCTTAGAAACCTTTACTTGGGGGCACTCCTCCAGCCTTCCCCTGTGACACTCCACCCTGGGGAGAGTCCTGGTTAGACACCTTAAAAACAATACCAAAATTGTTACCTGCTCAGCTGGTTTCTATACAAATGGATCTAATCCCATTCAGCAACAAAGAACATCTGCACTCCAGGGTCTCTTTATGGAATATAATATTGAACTACCTGTCATCCGTCATCTTTCAAAGGTGACATTTATGGAAGATTACCTGAGAAATACTGAATTTATCCATTTCTTCAAATTTTAAAATTTCTATCTTCTTCAAGCAGAGGTTCCAGTTCTGGTCTAAGCTGTATCTACCATTGCAATTTGAGACAAGCCTAAGCAAATTTGGCAAACTGGTGAGGCAAGCCGTCTAGAAGTCTATTTGCATGAAGGACCAAGGCACCTCCCAGGAAATAATCCCAAAGAAAAAGAGAGGAAGACAGGTTTTATCTCTTCACAAACTTGGTGTCGAAGGGGAAGAGAGAGGATTTCCTAATACAGCCTGTTGGGCAGGGAGGAATAATCATGTATACAATATTCTTTGGGTTGTCCCCTGCCTTGTCTGGGCCTAGGAAAGGAAAAGGGGTAGCTTCACATAAAAATCGAAAGAGTTGTTTTCATTGTAATTTTGCTCGATATCGGGACACAGACTGCCTTGCTTTGGTGGATTTTTAATAGAATATGAGGCAATGGAGAGAAAGGCATTTTCTCCTTTTCAGTTGAGAGCACAGTGCGGTGTTCTGAGGGATTTCTGAGAGCTCCATCTCACCCTGAACTTGAAGGGAAAGAGTGTCAAAGTCCAGCGTAGACTATGATGCTGAACAGGTCTGGTGCTACCTGTGACGCTTCTGGAGCCCAACAGAAAAGGCAGCTGACGTGGGATTTAGGATAAGCTGATACCAGCAGAGGTGACAGTGTCCAGTGGATGCCCTGCTGACTGGACTGGTTTGTGAGTGCATGTGAGACACTCCCTGGGTTCTCCTAGGAATAATCATGGGAAGACTTTGCAGAGAACTAGAAGTCCTGCATCCGCGGGTCTGAACAAGAGCCAGGAGGATGTAGACTGTTTTTGCTGGGATGTCACCATGTGTTCCCCAGGCTGATGTGACCAGAGCAGGATGGTGTAGCAGATGCTGTCAGCACCCTCCCACACCTCCTTGGTTTGTACCACTTCAAGGCACACTGGCCCACATGCCCCTGCCATGACCTGCATCTCTTTGCCTGAGGGATTTCTCTGCCTGCTGGGGCCTGCTCTGTCCACCTGCGTGGCAGGCTGGAAGTGCCTGGGAATTAATGCTCCCAGGAGCAGCCTTCAACCAATGACTGATGGGAGTTGGTATACAAATGCCCCGGCTCCCTCCGCACTCAGGTAGGATAACTCTGAGCCTGTTCAACAAGCCCTGAATTTCCAGTGGGGTAGGCTCTAATTTCCCTTTTTAGCAACTAACTTGATAATACATCTTTCAGGGGGGTCTCTTTTCCTTTTTTAGCTCACTTGTCTACCCTCTACCGTTGTTTACTGGCATTGTATCTCAAGTAAATGACATGTATTTGAATTCTTTTCTTAAAATGAAAGAATTCCTGCTTCTAGGGGAACCCAAACTAAGACAGATGGGTTACACTTGGAGGAAACTAAAGCAATTCTTTCAGGTTGTTTTATCTTGAATATTCATCAACATGCTTTTGCTTTATTTTGGGCCGTGCTGCAGCTTGTGGGATCTCAGTCTCCCCCAAAGGATTGAATCCAGGCCACGGCAGTGAAAGACTGGAATCCTAACCACTAGGCTACCAGGGAACTCCCCATCAACTTTTTTTTTTCTTTAACATTTTTATTGGAGTATAATTGCTTTACAATGTTGTGTTAGTTTCTACTGTATAACAAAGTGAATCAGCTATACATACACATATATCCCCATATCCCCTCCCTCTTACATCTCCCTCCCTCCCACCCTCTCTATCTCACCCCTCAAGGAGATCACAAAGCACTGAGCTGACCTCCTTGTGCTATATGGCTGCTTCCCACTAGCTATCTATTTTACATTTGGTAGTGTATATATGTCCATGCTACTCTCACTTTGTGCCAGCTTATCCTTCCCCCTCCCTGTGTCCTCAGGTCCATTCTCTACATCTGTGTCTTTATTCCTGTCTTGCCCCTAGGTTCATCAGAACCTTTTTTTTTTTTTTAGATTCCATGTATATTGTTAGCATACGGTATTTGTTTTTCTCTTTCAGACTTACTTCACTCTATATGACAGACTCTAGGTCCATCCACCTCACTGCAAATAATACAATTTCATTTCTTTTTATGGCTGAGTAGTATTCCATGGTATATATATGCCACATCTTCTTTATCCATTCATCTGTCGATGGACACTTAGGTTGCTTCCATGTCCTAGCTATTGTAAATAGTGCTGCAAGAACATAGTGGTACATGTCTCTTTTTGAATTATGGTTTTCTCAGGGTATATGCCCAGTAGTGGGATTGCTGGGTCATATAGTAGCTCTATTTTTAGTTTTTTAAGGAACCTCCATACTGTTCTCCAGAGTGGCTGTATAAGTTTATATTCCCACCAACAGTGCAAGAGGGTTCACTTTTCTCCACACCCTCTCCAGCACTTATTGTGTGTAGATTTTTTGTTGATCGCCATTCTGACCGGTGTGAGGTAATACCTCATTGTGGTTTTGATTTGCATTTCTCTAATGATTAGTGATGTTGAGCATCCTTTCATGTGTTTGTTGGCTATCTGTGTATCTTCTTTGGAGAAATGTCTATTTAGGTCTTCCACCCATTTTTGGATTGGGTTGTTTGTTTTTTTGATTGAGCTGCACAAGCTGCTTGTATATTGTGGAGATTAATCCTTTGTCCGTTGATTTGTTTGCAAATATTTTCTCCCATTCTGATGGTTGTCTTTTTGTCTTGTTTATGGTTTCCTTTGCTGTGCAAAAGCTTTTAAGTTTTATTAGGTCCCATTTGTTTTTTTTGTTTGTTTGTTTTTATTTCCATTTCTCTAAGAGGTGGGTCAAAAAGGATCTTGCTGTGATTTATGTCAAAGAGTGTTCTTCCTATGTTTTCCTCTAAGAATTTTATAGTGTCTTGCCTTACATTTAGGTCTTTAATCCATTTTGAGTTTATTTTTGTGTATGGTGCTAGGGAGTGTTCTAATTTCATTCTTTTACATGTAGCTGTCCAGTTTTCCCACACCACTTATTGAAGAGGCTGCCTTTTCTGCATTGTATAGTCTTGCCTCCTTTATCAAAGATAAGGTGACCATAAGTGCATGGGTTTATCTCTGGGCTTTCTATCCTGATCTATTGATCTATATTTCTGTTTTTGTGCCAGTATCACACTGTCTTGATTACTGTAGCTTTGTAGTACAGTCTGAAGTCTGGGAGCCTGATTCCTCCAGCTCCGTTTTTCTTTCTCAAGATTGCTTCGGCTATTCGGGGTCTTTTGTGTTTCCATACAGGTTGTAAAATTTTTTGTTCTAGTTCTTTGAAAAATGCCATAGCAAGTTTGATAGGGATTGCATTGAATCTGTAGATTGCTTTGGGTAATATAGTCATTTTCACAATGTTGAGTCTTTCAATCCAAGAACATGGTATATCTCTCCATCTGTTTGTATCATCTTTAATTTCTTTCATCAGTGTTTTATAGTTTTCTGCATATAGGTCTTTTGTCTCCTTAGGTAGGTTTATTCCTAGGTATTTTATTCTTTTTGTTGCAGTGGCAAATGGGAGTGTTTCCTTAATTTCTCATTCAGATATTTCGTCGTTAGTGAAAAGACACAGACTGGCTGAATGGATACAAAAACAAGACCCATATATATGCTGTCTACAAGAGACCCATTTCAGACCTAGGGACACATACAGACTGAAATTGGGGGGATGGAAAAAGATATACTGTGCAAATGGAAATCAAAAGAAAGCTGGAGTAGCAATACCCATATCAGACAAAATAGACTTTAAAATAAAGACTATTAAAAGAGACAAAGAAGGACACTACATAATCATCAAGGGATCAATCCAAGAAGAAGATATAACAATTGTAAATATTTATGCACCAAACATAGGAGCATGTCAATACATGAGGCAAATGCTAACAGCCATAAAAGGGGAAATCGACAGTAACACAATAATAGTAGGGGACTTTAACACCCCACTTTCACGAATGGACAGATCATCCAAAATGAAAATAAATAAGGAAACACAAGCTTTAAATGACACATTCGACCAGGTGGACTTAATTGATATTTATAGGATATTCCATCCAAAAACAATGGAATACACTTTCTTCTCAAGTGCACATGGAACATTCTCCAGGATAGATCATATCTTGGGTCACAAATCAAGCCTCGGTAAATTTAAGAAAATTGAAATCATATCAAGTGTTTTTTTCCTGACCACAGTGCTGTGAGACTAGATATCAACTACAGGAAAAAAACTGTAAAAATACAAACAAATGGAGGCTAAACAATATGCTACTAAATAATCAAGAGATCACTGAAGAAATCAAAGAGGAAATCAAAAAATACCTAGAAAAAAATGACAATGAAAACACGATGACCCAAAACCTATGGGATGCAGCAAAAGCAGTTCAAAGAGGGAAGTTTATAGCAATAAAATCCTACCTCAGGAAAAACAAGAAAAATCTCAAATAAACAACCTAACCTTACACCTAAAGCAATTAGAGAAAGAACAACAACAACAACAACAAAACCCCAAAGTTAGCAGAAGGAAAGAAATCATAAAGATCAGGTCAGAAATAAATGAAAAAGAAATGAAGGAGACAACAGCAAAGATCAATAAAACTAAAAGCTGGTCCTTTGGGAAGATAAACAAAATTGATCAACCATTAGCCAGACTCATCAAGAAAAATAGGGAGAAGACTCAAACCGACAGAATTAGAAATGAAAAAGGAGAGGTAACAACTGACACTGCAAAAATACAAAGGATCATGAGAGATTACTACAAGCAACTCTATGCCAATAAAATGGACAATCTGGAAGAAATGGACAAATTCTTAGAAAAGTACAACCTTCCAAGACTGAACAAGGAAGAAATAGAAAGTATGATCAGGCCAATCACAAGCACTGAAATTGAAAGTGATTAAAATTCTTCCAACAAACAAAAGCCCAGGACCAGGTGGCTTCACAGGTGAATTCTATGAAACATTTAGAGAAGCGCTAACACCTATCCTTCTCGTACTCTTCCAAAATATAGCAAAGGGAGGAACACTCCCAAACTCATTCTACAAGGCCACCATCACCCTGATACCAAAACTAGACAAAGATGTCACAAAAAAAGAAAACTACAGGCCAATATCACTGATGAACATAGATAAAAAAATCCTCAACAAAATACTAGCAAACAGAATCCAACAGCACGTTAGAAGGCTCATACACTATGATCAAGTAGGGTTTATCCCAGGAATGCAAGGATTCTCAATATATGCAAATCAATCAATGTGATACACCATATTAACAAATTGAAGGATAAAAACCATATGATCATCTCAATAGATGTAGAAAAAGCCTTCGACAAAATTCAACACCCATTTATGATAAAAACTCTCTAGAAAGTGGGTATAGAGGGAACCTATCTCAACAGAATAAAGGCCATGTATGACAAACTCACAGCTAACATTGTTCTCAATGGTGAAAAACTGAAACCGTTTCCTCTAAGATCAGGAACAAGACAAGGTTGCCCACTCTCACCACTATTATTCAACACAGTTTTGGAAGGTTTAGCTACAGCAATCAGAGAAGAAAAAAGATAAAAGGAATCCAAATTGGAAAAGAGGAAGTAAGACTGTCACTGTTTGCAGATGACATGGTAGTATGCATAGAGAATCCTAAAGATGCTACCAGAAAACTATTAGAGCTAATCAATGAATCTGGTCAAGTAGCAGGATACAAAATTAATGCACAGTTAATTAACTTGTGCATTAATTAATTAATGCACAATTAAATACAAAATTAATTAATTAATGCACACGTAAATCTCTTGCATTCCTGTACACTAACAAGCTATTTTTATAGAGTTGCATTTTAATGTTAATGCTTTTAGTTTTTATTGACTAAGCCCAGAATCTGCTAAAGGAGTCCAGTTCCTTCAGTAGCCAGCTAAAGACATAGTCCATTCTGTTACACAGCGCTTCCTATATGATGTTCATTGTGAAAAATTTCTTCGAAAATTTTAAGGTGGAAAATGTTTTTGCTTAGTCTGAGAAGCTGGTATAATTCCTGTATTCTGATAAAGAGAATTAGATACCAGACCCTCTCCCCCCCACAGCCCTGCCTTATAGGAAAATCAGAAGTCACTTTGGAGTCCAGTAACAGTAAATATATAGAACTTTATGACCTGCATCTATAGACGTCTCTTCCCTAGTCTGGATTTCTGTTAAGGTATGTTTTCTCTGGTCCTGGTAATTTATTCCCGTTTATATTTACCTCTCTACTTTTTATGTGCATCTTTTCATAAGCTTCCTCAAATCTTCTGTGGAACTAGTGGGCATATAAACAAGGTGTTTGATAAGCATTTATTTAGTGAATTACATTTGGATGCCAACTCTGCAGAGATATTTTCCTGAAAATAGAGATCTATGAATCTTTCCTCCAGAGCATCTTACCCCTTAGGGTGTTGCCTTTCAAACTTTCTAGATTCTGTAATTGTCTCTTTAGCTGAAATCTTACAGGGAAGCTATATCAGGTAAATGTAAGCAGACCTCTGGTGAGATGTGTGGCTGAGAGAATGGGATCCCCTCACTCAGCTTGGACCATCCCCTTTCTCGTCTCTGTGAATCACCTCCGAAGCCCTAATTAGGTCCCTGAGGGTTGACAAACAGCAGGTTGACAAACAGCTTTGGAGAAGACCCAGCAGGATGCAGGATGTAGCCCTGCTGTCACCCAGGAGTGGGACCCCTCCCTCCCGTGGGCCCTGTCTGCCCAACGGCTGAGGGGTGTCCTCCCCGAGTTTACCTTAGCCCAGGTGCTGACTCACTGGTCAAGAACTAGCCTCCCGGCAGGCCTCTCCCATGGCCACCCGTTTGTCACTTCATGTCTGTCTGGACCTTCCTCTGGCCCGCCTGACACTGCTCCCGGCTCCCTTGAGGCTTTGGTGAAGATGGCAGCGTTGAGGCTGCAGAGGAGGTGAAGGGCCTGGGGACTCAGCGGGGCTGGGGGTGGAAGGAGCCTGCCTCACAGGCCCCCGGCTCTGCCTCTTTTCTGGAAGCTCTTGGTTCCAAGCTGAGACTCATCCCCTGCCCACCCCCCCTCCCAATGTTTGTCTAATGAGGAAACATTTCTGACCCAGACAGTTAAAAGTCCTGCCCCTTCGCCTCATTACTGCCAAGGCCAGAGCTAAAAAGGTGAAAGCTGGCAGCCTTGGGCTGCCTTCAAACTGGCAACTACCCCTCCGGGTCTGTGTCTCGGAGGCCCGGCCTCTCAATAGGGCTGTGTTTTCAGTCCTGGTTAAACAAAGCCGGGCAGTCTCCCTCCTGGGCCTGAGCTCCCCATTCTCATCTTTCTATGGGGGATTAAGAGCTGCTCTCTTGTTTGGGTGTCACTCTGCCTTTGAACCCCTGTGGCTTCATCTGGTTTCAGGCTCAGCTTCCTGCCAGGAAGTGGATTTACCTCTGATTTGTTGTTACTCTCTCCACAGGACGACGCCCAGGGGGATGGAGGGTCTTCCTCCCCGGGGACCCCACCTCGTGCGTGCCCTCCCCTTCCCCTTCTCTCTCCTGCCTGCGTCCCCAGAGCTGCTCCCAGCTACCTCCTCCGCACCCTGAATTCTCCTGCCGTGGCCGCAGAGGCGGGGACTCTGAAGGGGGGCCCAGGCCTGCTCACTCTGGGGGCACAAAGGCCAGCGAGCTGGAGATGGTATAGGCTGGACATGCGCTCACCAGGCTGAGGCAGGAGAGAGCGCCAAACTGAGTGAGAGGCTGGGTTGGGTCCCTCTCCAGGGATGGAGTCCAGGAGTCTCTCTCTCACTATCTTCTTGAAAACCCCAGAAAACGGGTGAAAGGGGCGTTTCTGCCTCACATGCTAGACTTGCACTGGAAGCCAGATCTCTTGAGTGCAAATCCAGGGCTATTTCTATCTTATCACTTTTTAAATGTGTATTTTACCTTTATTTGCAATAGATAGAATCTTACAGACAGAGGCCTTGAGGGATGGAGTGTGTGTGTGTGTGTGTGTGTGTGTGTGTGTGTGTGTGTAGGTGTGTGATGTAGGAAAGGGGGCTGAAGGTCAATGGATGTTAGGTACATTGACATCCAGGCAAAGAGAGAAGATTTTTTTCTGGAGGGGAGCCTCTTGTCCTTATTCTAGAAAAGATCTTCTAGAAAACATCAAGAGAAATATCAAAGTACAGTTTGGCTGGCATTCCTCGTAGTGTATAGGAAGTGGTTGTCCAGCAACCAACTAAATAACTTCTGCTTTACTAACCATCAGGGAAAGGTGAGTTTTGGCAGTAAGAATCCACGTTGGCCCACATTTCTGGAAATCCTTCTCAGGGCCCTGGATATCTCCCTAGATCTCAAGGAAGAGAAGCTAAAGAAAGGTGGTGATCTCACCCAGGGGAGGAGACCATCTCTGGATCAGGACAGGTGTTTTTCCTTGTTTGTTTTTATTTTGTTTTACGTGCCATCCCCTACACAACCTGTTAAGGGAGAAAATCACCCCCTAAAACTGGGAATGAGGAATCTGCGGGGCACTGAGATGAAAACAGATTCAGGTGTGGGGCAGGGAGGACAAGAGAGATGGGTTGGGGGTCACAGAAAGTAGCGCATGAGAGGAGGAGGATGGTGTCAGGCAGCGAAAGGTTAAAGGGCAAAAGGAGCTGAAAAGGGAAGTGTGCCCTGAGTGGATGAGCAGAGGCCGAGAGAAAGCCAGCAGATGTCACCCTCCAGGGCCTGGCCCTCCCCTGCACGCAGGCCGTGGGCCCTGAGGGTTCTGGCCCAGGCCCCTCGGTCGCTCTCCTCACAAAGCCTGGGTTGTGCCCTTGGTAGGGCACAACCCTCCTGTCCCCAAGGTCCTGGCTGGAGCCACCAGCCCTGGGAGCTGCCAGCCCTGGGAGCCTCCCTTTGGTGACAGAGGCCCCAGATTTGTGCCAGTGCCCAGACCTAATAAGCAGCTCGTTGGAATCTGAGGAAGGACCAGCGCGCAAGGAGACATGCTAATTAAAGTGATTGCTGTTCTTTAATTAAGCAATCATCCCCCCAAAGAGGGCATTATCATGCAAATAGAGCCCTCTTGGGTGAGGTAAGGGCTTTGGGCAACAGCTGAGGTCTGTTAATAAGGCCTGAGAGCGTCCGAGGGCAGGGATCCAGCACGCCCCATTGACTGGGTGGCGGAGCCCGGGAAGCGATCACGCCTCACCGCGCGCCCTTTGTCTCTCCAGGCGTGGGCTGCCGAGCATCGAAAGACAGGGACCCCGCACCCCCTGCTGCTGTCCCCCTCCTCTCCTCCCCTCGCCGTCTCTCCCAGAGAGGCTTGCGGAGCTGTGCAGGCTGCAGGGGTTTGTGGGACAGTGTCTGGTTTGGCCCTTTGTGCAATCGACGCCCCAGTTATCAGAGCATCGGCGCAGAAGGGTTGGAATGAGGTGGGAATGGGGGCTCCTCCGTGTTCGTAAACAGGGAAGATTCTACAGGAGGATGAGCACCATCCAGCCGCTGTAATAGACAGAAAGAGACGGAAATTAGCCACCCACCCGGCTGACTGGGGCAAACTGCTGTCCCTCTCCAAGACCCAGTTTCTCATCTTTGTTTTGTTTTGCTTTTTTTTTTACACATACATGTAACTATTCTTTTTCAACTTCTTTTCCCATTTAGGTTGTTACATAATATTGAGCAGAGTTCCCTGTGCTATGCAGTAGGTCCTTGTTGGTTATTCATTTTATTTTTGCGGTACGCGGGCCTCTCACTGCTGTGGCCTCTCCCATTGCGGAGCACAGGCTCCGGACGCGCAGGCTCAGCGGCCATGGCTCCCGGGCCCAGCCGCTCTGCGGCATGTGGGATCTTCCCGGACCGGGGCATGAATCCGTGTCCCCTGCATCGGCAGGCGGACTCTCAACCACTGCGCCACCAGGAAAGCCCTATCCATTTTAAATACAGCAGTGTGGGTGACTTTCCCGGTGGCGCAGTGGTTAAGACTTCGTGCTTCCAATGCAGGCGGCCCGGGTTCGATCCCTGGTCAGGGAACTAGATCCCACATGCATGTCGCAACTAAGAGTTCACATGCCACAGCTAAGAAGCCCGCCTTCCGCAACTAAAACCTGGCATAACCAAATAAAAATAAATAAATAAGTATAGCAGTGTGTACATGTAAATCCCAAACTCCCTAACTATCCCTTCCCCCTCCCCCTTCCACCTGGTAACCCTAGGGTTTGTTCTCTAAGTCTGTGAGTTTGTCTCTGTTTTGTAAATAAGTTCATTTTTATCATTTCTCTTTAGATTCCACATATAAGTGATATCATACGATATTTCTCTTTCTCTGTCTGACTTACTTCACTCAGTATGACAATCTCTAGGTCCATCCATGTTGCTGCAAGTGGCATTATTTCATTCTTTTTTAATGGCTGAGTAATATTCCATTGTATATGTGTACCACATCTTCTTTATCCATTCCTCTGTCCATGAATATTTCGGTTGCTTCCATGTCCTGGCTATTGTAAATAGTGCTGCAGTGAACACTGGGGTGCACGTATCCTTTTGGACCATGGTTTTCTCCAGATACATGCCCAGGAATGGGATTGCAGGATCATAAGGTAGTTTTATTTTTAGTTTTTTAAGGAACCTCCATACTGTTCTCCATAGTGGCTGTATCAATTTCCATTCCCACCAACAGTGCAAGAGGGTTCCCTTTTCTCCACACCCTCTCCAGCGTATATTGTTTGTGGATTTTTTGATGATGGGCATTCTGACTGGTGTGAGGAGATATCTCATCATTTTCTCATCTTCATAACTGCCTGACACGGTTATCATGTGGGTAAATGGTTGTGAACACACCAGGCTCAGGGCTTGACACCTAACCCAGTGGTTCCCGACAGAGGTGATCTTCCCCCCAGAATAAAGTGCCCAATAAAATATACCTTTATCTTTTTATCTGCTAAATCTGGCAACCTTACCGCTGGGGACATGGGCTTGCCTTACAGATATTTGGGTTGTCACAATTGGATGACTGGGGGCTACTGGCGTCTGGTGGGTAGAGGCCAGGGACACTGCTAAGTGTCCCACGATGCACAGGATGGCATCCACGACAAAGAGTTGTCTGCTCCATCAGAAAGAGAAAAACAAATATCGTATAACATCACTTATATGTGGATCTAGGAAAATGGTACAGATGAACTTATTTGCAAAGCAGAAATAGAGACACAGACGTAGAGAACAAACTTATGGTTACCAAGGGGGAAAGGGGGGGTGGGATGAGTTGGGAGATTGGGATTGACATATATACACTACTACGTATAAAATAGATAACTAATGAGAACCTGCTGTATAGCACAGGGAACTCTGCTCAGTGCTCTGTGGTGACCTAAATGGGAAGGAAATCCAAAAAAAGGGGATATATGTATACATATAATTGATTCACTTTGCTATACAGCAGAAACTAACAGAACATTGTAAAGCAATTATAATCCAATAAATTTTTTTAAAAAAGAGTTATCTGCTTTAAAATATCCACTGGTGCTCAGGTTGAGAAACTCTGACGTAAGTAGCACCCAAGAAACCTGAGTTAGATGAACAGGTCATGAGGCGACGGCGCATTTTCTGGAGCAGGACCTCCACTGGTGTGGCTGTAAATCACCCTGGGACCAGCTCTTTAGGTTTTTCTGCTTTTCTTGAAAGGAAGAGTTTGGACAATTGTGTTTTAAGTAACTGAACGAACAGACTGAGGCTGAGTGGTACCAGTGCTGGGAGTCCCGTGCAAGAAGCAGGACCAAAGAAATCGACTATGAATCCAAGGAGCCTCAGAGACAACACAAAGCCAGCTCTGAGGTAAGAGGAAGGTGAGCCTGCATGAGAAGAGGCACCAGGGCCCAGCCGATGGTCACAGCAAGGCCACTGAGAGCAGGTGTCAGTGACTCCTGGATTGTGAAGAAGGAACCATACTCACACCTTACCGTTGACAGTAATAGTAATGGCATAGCTAACACTTGTATTGCGCTCTCTGTTCTAAGTCTCACAACAGCCTAGGGGGTAAGTACTATTATGATCCCCATTTTGCAGATACAGACCACAGGTAATTTGCCCAGGGCCCCATCCTAGTAAGAGCCAGCATTTTAACAGAGTAGCGTCTGAGGCTGGTCCAGCCGGGGAGCTGGTCTGCTGTGAGACTTTGCTGTCTTGCTGCACGGGAGTCAAGCCCTCGGCTAAATGCCCTTGTGTCTGCTGAGGCCGCTGAGTGGTGCCCAGGCTGTGTCTGTACTTAGGGCTTTGGGTCCCCTACAGACAGCTAGAGGGCAAAGGTAAGACGGGGAGAGTGTCACCAGCCTGGTTTTGCCCATCAGAGCTCGTGTCTTTCACTGAACATAGGCAGTCTCCCCAACCTCCTAGGCCGAGGTGTGGGGGGGTGGTGTTTGGTGTATCCAGAGCTGCCTTCCTCGTAGCGTGCGTCTCGGGGTGTTGGTAGCGGCTTGTGCACTGCTGTGGCTACACAAAGGGCAGAAAGTCAGCAAACCAGACCGTCCAGTGAGGGGGAAGATCAAGCCTCTCGCTCCCAGAAATCTTGGACGACTTTCAATTTGGCTTTCAACTCGCTGCAAAATAAATGTTTTGTGTTACAAGGACACGGAGATACTATCTCATCAGCCCTACTAGTTTAGCAGCACCTCTGCCAACCTCTCACTCGACGTTTGGCAGGGGAAGGAGCGTGGAGAAAAACAGGACCAGGTTCTGTTTGCAAAACATTTTCATCAGTCAAAAAACTGCCAGGGTGGTGAATATTAAATAAACCCTGACTCACAGAGACGGATACCTTGCTTTACTTTGCTGACCGGCTGGGTAACAGAGTTAGGTTATTTTAGGAGTGACAGCGCTAACATTCTGCAGACTTCTCAGAACGGCTCTGGCTTTTTCTGAACAAAGAACAATCCACAAAAACGCCCATGGTTTTGCAATGCACAGGAGTCTGTTTACAGGACCGCAGGCTCAGGCCCTTTCCTTGGTCAAAAGGGACCCGGTGAGATCACCCATTTAATTGCCTTCCACCTACAGGTGGGGCTGGGTGGCCTGAAGGTCTTCTGCCAGCAGACTTAGTGAGAGTGTGGCCCAAGTGTCAGGCCCTTACAGTGAGTTCCCTACGGGCCAGTCCTGTTTTTTTTCCACTGCAGGATTTATAAGTGGGTTTGAAATGAGAGCACAGTGTTGCTTGGCCAGGAATAAAGATTTTCATTGTGTTTCAGTCGCTAACCTAAGACACCATCATACAAGCCAGGCTCCGCGGTCCCCAACTTGAGCTAGTCCTGGAGTCAAAGTTCATCCAAGAACAATAATAATAATAGTATAACCCAAACTTACACTTACTACGTGCAAGGCATTGTTCTAATTCTCACAAAACCAGGCAGGAGGTAATCTTTGTACTGTCATTTTGCAGAGAAGAGCTTTCCTATTTTCTTTATTCTTAAGTTAGGAGAGGCTCCCATCCTACCCTTTAGCTTCTCTTCAGATCTGCAGGTTATCTCCCTCATTCTGCACATGAACAAGATCTTCTGTTAGCCTCGAAACAGTCCAACCCAGCTCTTTCTGTGGTTCTCTCCCCAAGAACCGTTTCTTTCTTGCTCTAACCCCATAACCTCAGTCTCCATCATAACCACTGAATGTTTGTTTCTGTGCTGCTTTGCCTGACTTTCTCATTGTTTTGGAGACACATTTAAAAGGCTGCAGAGCATAGGGGCAAAGTGTGTGGATTCTGAAGTTAGCCGCTCGGGTTTGAATCCAGCTCTGTCCTCTCTAGCTGTGTCACCTTGGGCAAGTTACTCAGCCTCTCTGAGCCTTGGTTTCCTCATCTATAAAGCAGGAATAATATGCTTATTTCACAGGAATAGTAAATGAGTGCTATCGAACTGTGCCTGGCACATAATAGGTACTACCTAAGTGTAATGCTATCTGGCCAAAAGAGACTAAGTGTCTCAAGGGCAGAGATGCTACCGTGTCTTTCTATAAGTGGCAAGTGAGTGATGAACAAGTAGAAAAAGCTTGATAAGCATTTGCCTGGGTCTTTGTCTGCTCAAAGAAATGGTGAGAAGATACATGTATCTTCCTGGGACCCCTCCCAGGAAAGCAGCAAAATAGGAAGTAAAACAAAGAAGTGTAGAAACGACATCTTTCTTGATAGTGTCTTGTAGGGGCTTAGTAAACGTCATTGAATAACTTCATTAACTGAATCAGCAAACTGATTAAAATTGAGAACTATGGCAGTTTCAGTGTTTAAAGGTAGAGAGAGAAATAAAGGAAAAGAGGGAAGCAGAGGGATGATGATAGATTTTATCTCCTTCACTTTGCCAAGTGCTTGTTAAGCTCAGCACCTTCTGAACCACCTCTAGGGCAGCCATGGGGTGGAAGCATGCACCGATCCGGGCTCGAGAGGAAGCGCGGCGCTGAATCTCCAAACTGTGGCTGCTACTGTTGATAGAAAGAGAAGGTAGAGAATGACCACCTTCCTGGTGACTCCGGACAGGTCACAGGGCTCACCGACAGGAAGCCAGACGGTTGAACATCCCAGAGACGTCCTGACATGTTTCCCGTGTTACAGGATGGTGAAACCAGCCCCTGGGCCTAGAAGGGGCCCTCAGGATTACGTGCCTCGTGATCAGGAGTGAAAGACGCTGACGCGAGGAGAGAAGGGTAAACAGGCACTTTTAGAGGAGTGTGCCGTCTCTGAGCCATCCTCATGCATGGAGGCAGGGGACTGGACCTGATGGGCACGTATAGTCCCCAGAGGCCTGGCTCCTGATGGTTGGTTAAAAAGAGAATGATCTCACTGTGGAAAAACGTCCTGGAGTCCTGACATTTTGTGTGGGTCTGGTTTATTTGGGGGCTTAAGTCTCAAGGCCCGCACCTCCATTCCTCCCTTCTTTCCTTCTTCAACAGGTCCCACAGCCCTCCTCCTCCAGCGTTTGTGAAGAATGTTAAGCACAGTCCTTTAATCAAGGTGGAAGCCCTTTGTGAAGGGGCCCAAGAAAAGCTGGGCTGCAGGAGGGGCTCACTGCAGAGTTGAGCTTTTTTTTTTTTTTTTTGCGGTACGCGGGCCTCTCACTGTTGTGGCCTCTCCCGTTGCGGAGCACAGGCTCCAGACGCGCAGGCTCAGCGGCCATGGCTCACGGGCCCAGCCACTCCGCGGCATGTGGGATCCTCCCGGACCGGGTCACGAACCCGCGTACCCTGCATCGGCAGGTGGACTCTCAACCACTGCACCACCAGGGAAGCCCCAGAGTTGACCTTTTGACAAATCCATGAAATGAATAGAGAGGAGTGGGCAGAGGTGTTCCTGAGTGCAGGTGAGGTCTGAGACGGACCGGAGGGGGCTGTGAATGTGCTCTTCCAAAGGTCTTCTCGTGCCCCCTCCCAATCTGGGACCAGGTGGGGGGGGGGTTGCTAATTTCAGCCCCTAACACACTGCTGGTCACCAGGGAGCTTGCTGGCTGTGGGGCAAGCAGAGAAAGCGTACTGGGCCTGAAGCGTAGGCAGCACAGAGCCAGACGTGTGCTGTGGTCTGGATGGTGGAGACAGAAGATCCCCTAGAGCCAGAATATCTCCCTAGGTGTCTGCTGCTGCACCTGAGAGTCTGACTGCCCGGGATCCCAGGGTCCCAATTATAAAGCTGCTGTCAGTTATTGACCCCTTAGATTGAATTAGCCTGAAAACATGCTGAGAAGCCCATGGCCAGTTTACATGGGCATCTTGAAGAAGCCTGGAGAAAATTTGTCTCTTTCTCCATTGCACTCCCCTCATTAACAAGGCGGTTCCTGGTGCAAGGAGGCGAGGGGCAGTGAGTAAGAACACGGTGTAAATTGTTCTCCATCCCTGCCGCCCCTCATAAACTTCCCTCACTTGGGTACCTAGCTCCCAGGGGCTGTCTGCCTACTTGCTTCCCTCCCTTTCGGGCATAAATGTGAATGTGAATCCAAAACTCGGGGGTGGGGGGCCTTCTCCAGTCTCCTATCTCTGTCCCAAGTGGCCAGAGTCCCAGGCTCTCCTCTCCTGGTGTCCTTTCTCTGCCCGGGCCCTGGTCCCCATCTCTCTAGCCCCCAGGGATAAGGTGATAAGGCTGAGATCGTAATGCAGAGTCAGAAACAAGAGTTTCCATTTCTCCCGGGAAATGTGGTACCCAGAACCTCCAGGACAGGATAGACAGTAATTGGCGAGCAGCAGGTGGTAAATGAGCTGGACAGGATGTGATCAAGGGAAAGGATGGGACAAAGACGTGAGAACGTGGGGAAGCATAGTGGCCGGCACCAGACCTGCGGCTGGGGGAGACATAAGGACTCTTAGAGAGCTCTGTTCAGAACCGTGTGTCAGCACCGACGCGCTCTGTAAGTACCTTTAACCAACCTAGAGAAGAGAAACACTTGGTTATGTAGGGCACAAGCAAGGTTAAGGATAATGATTCATGAGCTCGCCTTGTCTTTCTATATATGTATGTGTTTATTTGGTTAACAAGCACCATAGAATGCTTGCCATGTGCCAAACTTACCTCAACCTTATAACGGTCTTCTAAATTTATGTCGTTTATGGATACCTGTTAATATGAAGAGCAAGTATTATCCTTATGACTAATCTGTGAATGATCAGAACGCAGACCATTAATTCACGTGTGCTCAATCTTTCACTGCTTGTGTAGCATGATAGTCGTTCACAGCTAAAGCAGTGAGAGAAAACTTTAGACTGTAGGAGAATTCACAATGATTTTTTACCATGATGATGATGATAAAAATAATAATAGTAGCTATTTTAAATTATTGATTATGCTTTTATTATTTATTATTTCTGAGCCCAGTTCTTTGTATGCATTATTTCACTTAATCCTCACAGCAGTCATAGAAAACAGGTACCATTATTACTGTTTCACAGATGAGAAAACTGATGCACAAAACATAAGTAATTTGTCCAAGAGGGAAGTTAGTTTTCATAACATTCTTTGCTGCTGATACAAGAAATATTGATAATTGATAAGGAACGTCTAAAGCGAGCTGGTGAGTAATAAGAGCCATCAGTACAGCACACGTATTCTGTGCTGACCACAACACAAGGTACGTTATACACTTTAAATCCTTGAAACCACCGGGCAGCGTATGGTATCTTTATACCTCTTTGGCTGATGGGGAAACTCACCTGACTTTACACAGTGTGTGGACCAAAGGGCTAAACAGAAGACCTCCAGCATCTCCAGAGATGAGCCCAGTCAGAGCTGCCTTGGGTGTTAGAGATCCCGTCCCGAGGATTTGGAAAACCACATCCTTCAAGCAGCAGCTAAGACATCATGCCAAAATCTTTTTGTTCCGACCCATACTAGAGCTGTTAAAGCTGCCAGATTCTGCTCTAACAACACCAGCCCCTTAGAGACCTTGACATACTGTAGCTCATTTTTTTTCCTCTCTGGGAGGAAGAAAGGAAATTCTACCATAGAGATTAAGTGATTGGCCCAAGTTCACACAGCAGACAGTAGGCTAATGAGGGACCTGGGAATAAATCACACTGGACAGGTTTCCCATTCCTCAGTCCAGTGCTTTCCTATGAGGCCGTCCAGCCCCAAATAGCTCATTCGTTAGCTGCTACCCTTTGCAAATATCCCCAACCCCTCATCATTCCCTCTCAGGACTTTTGCTTTCTTTCAAGTCTCAGATGGGGCCCCTTTGCCGCCTGTAACTGAATGGCATGGAAGGTGGCATCCTATCTGTTCAGCCCTGACCTCTGTTACAGACCTGTCTTCTCTTTCCTGTAAAACGATCTCCACATTCTTTGCTAGTGCAAAGGAGATGTGTAAAGTCATTTTCTCCCGACCTGGTGTGTGGGTAAATTAATCTGGCATCACAAACCCAGTCACAGAGTTAGTTGATCTGTGTGTAATGGGTTTAGGCAGTGGGTCTCCAGAGCTTAGCCTGTTCAGCATAAAAAAGGCCATAGAAATCTCTCTCTCCGTGAAATCCTCTTGCACACAATTCAGGAAATGTACAAGACAGTGAGAATACAGTCAACCTATTGGAATTTCTTTTTGAAGAAAAAAATATCTCGCAGAGGAAAACCGTTGATTACCAACCTCTGAGCCTTGGTAGGGGAGTTACCCTGCAGTCATTAGACGTGAAATTCTAAAGGCTTGGGGGAGGGTCAGCTCACTTAATAACATGTCAATATTAAATTACATCGTAAATAATCAGAACTTCCTGCATATTTAATGGAAACTTTGTTGTATAAATTTGGAAACCATCCAAAGGGAGACAAGCGACTTTTGTTATTGTTTAGCCCTCTGGGCCCAACTTATTGTGGGATTTCGTTGTTGTTTTGAACTTTGGAACCTTTAGCAGAGAGAAAGGCCCTAAACCAATTGACTTTTAGATGATCATTTTTCCTTCCCTCTTTTGCTTTAAATTGGTTCATGTTTTTTCTTATGTATATAAGATCCAATAAAATCCAAAGCCATGACCAACATCAAAACATGTGAAATCACTGTTTAGTTTGAAAACCTTCAACAGACTGAGCCAGCTTGGTGATAACCAGCTCCGACCAAACTTGCTCTCCCTAAAAGGGAAATTCCTTGACATTTGCCATGTGTATTAGGTCATTTCTAGCCCAAGAATATTTGAGAGGCTCATAATATTGATTTGGGTTGGTATCAAATCCAACCAATAAGGTTTAATTTTCTACCATAAACTACAATACAAATATAAAATTCGTTACTCTTATGACCCAAAGAATAAAGTCTCAAGTTCATGATACAATTCAATCCCTCCCCATGTGCCCCAACTTCTCTACTAACTCCACCTCCCACTGTTGCTATGCACCACTCTGCTCTAATCCCCTGGGCCACTCTGTCCAGAGCCTTCCTTCCACCTGCCATTCTGCCCTCACAGCTTTGCTCCCCTGTGCCCCCCACTCCTCATTGGGAACCCTCCCCATTTCCCTACTTCTCTCTGAGTCTTCCCCAGCTTCCAGGATGAGGTCAAGTTCTCCTTCCTTCTTAAAGCCTTTCTACTTCCACTTCAACTGAGAGTTCTTTTTGTAGTCTCCGTTTTCTGAGATCCTACTATGTGTCAGGTACTATGCTAGGAATTTGACGTGGGTTATCTCATCTAAGCCTTGAAAGGAGGGTATTATTTTCATATCAAATTTTTGTGTTTTGTCTAATAATGAACTCCTGGGGTTTTTAAAAAATAAATTTATTTATTTATTTATTTTTGGCTGTGTTGGTTCTTTGTTGCTGCTCACGGGCTTTCTCTAGTTGCAGCGAGCTGGGGCTACTCTTCTTTGCGGTGCGCGGGCTTCTCACTGCAGTGGCTTCTCTTGTTGCGGAGCACAGGCTCTAGGCACGCGGGCTTCAGTAGTTGTGGCTCGCGGGCTTCAGTAGTTGTGGCTCGCAGGCTCAGTAGTTGTGACACACAGGCTTAGTTGCTCCGCGGCATGTGGGATCTTCCGGACCAGGGCTCAAACCCGTGTTCCCTGCATTGGCAGGTAGACTTTTAACTACTGCGCCATCTGGGAAGTCCCACCTGGGTTGTTTTTAATCTGTTATAAGCAATGCTGCAGTAAATGACTTTCACATCAGCCTTTCACATGTGTGCAAGAGTGCCTGCAGGATAGATTTAGAGGCTGGGACTGCTGGATCAAAGGGTGAAAGAGTGCTGAATTTTTATAAATGTCCTCAAATTTTCTTGCCTGGAGATTGTGCCATTTTTTATTCTTACCGTCAATGTGTGAAACTACAACACAGGTCTCACTATACCTGTTTTATATATGAGGAAACCGAGGCACAGAAAATGCAAGCTCATGTAGTTAATGATACTCACGTTGGACTGCAAACTTGTGCTCTGGTGCATGCTGCTCATTTGGTATTTATCAAATAGTTATTTGTATGTAATTTATTTCATGCAGACATAGGCTTAATCCTTCTAAAGCTTTATGTAAATTCCTTAGGTTCAGAGACTCTCTGGTACACAGAGATTGAGACAACGAAGTCAATCCCAGGTGGGAGTGAGGGAGAAGGTGGACGGGGAGGAAAAGCTGGGAGACAAGTGCAAGGGGACGTGTTACCACGCTGGCCGCTGCTTTCTGACATGTCACAAGAGATACAGCTGGTCACTCACCACGCATTCCAGCTTGGCCATGAGAGGTGTCTCCGGAGGAGATGTACTGAAAGACCACGCCTCTGAACAGGGCACGGCAGAGAAGGAACCTTCCTGTGGGGCTCCTGCTGTGGTCTCCTCACAATCGTGGGGGAGATAACACACCTGCACTTTTGGGTTCAATCACTTGGCTCTCTCAGCAAATGCAGGGAAGCCACATCCCAAGCTGTGCAGTGTCCAGGAATGGTGGGAGGTGTGCTGAGTGGGTCACTGCGGTGGCCGAGGGTCCTAGGGACAGTGCGGCCAAGGGAGCCTCAGGAGGCCCTCAGGTTTGTTTAATCCAGGTATTTTCTTATATCTCTTTATATATATATATATGATTAAACATATATTATTGTACATATAAGATTATATATATAATCTAAGTTAAATGGCAAAGAATTTTATTGGTGATGTACATTTAGAAATTGAAGATGTACAAAAAGTGCTAAAAGTGATAGCTGTTTTAAAATTAATTATTTTTTATTGGAGTATAGTTGATTTACAATGTTGTGTTAGTTTCTGCTGTACAGCAAAGTGAGTCAGTTATACATGTACATATATTCGCTCTTTTTTAGATTCTTTTCCCATATAGGATATTGAGAGTATCGAGTAGAGTTCCCTGTGCTATACAGTAGGTTCTTATTAGTTATCTATTTTATATATTTTAGTGTGTCTATGTCAATCCTAATCTCCCAGTTCATCCCTCCCCCCTCCCCCTTGGTAATCATAAGTTTGTTTTCTACATCTGCGACTTAATTTCTGTTTTGTAAATAGGTTCATTTGTACCTTTTTTTAGATTCCACATATAAGTGATACCATATATTTGTCTTTCTCTGACTTACTTCACTTAGTATGATAATCTCTAGGTCCACCCATGTCAATGTAAATGGCATTATTTTGTTCTTTCCTATGGGTGAGTAATATTCCATTGTATATATGTACCACCTCTTCTTTATCCATTCATCTGTTGATGGACATTTAGGTTGCTTCCATGTCCTGGCCTTATGCCTCTTTAATTCAGTGCTTTACATCTAAAAGGTGCTCAATAAAAGTTTTTTAATTGATAAATTCATTTGAAGTGATATTAATACAAATAAATATTCCTATTATGGGGAGACATTAGTAATCAAGAGTCCAGCCTCTAGAGCCAGACTATCTGACACTGACTAGCTGTGTGATCTTTGTCAGGACACCTTGGGTTTCTTGGCCGCCCATATTCTCATTTGTAATATGGAACTAATGCTTAAAATGATAATTAGCATACAGCTAGTACCATATAATCATTAACTATTATTCTAGCTAATTTTATTTAGTGTTTGCCATGTTCCAAGTACTAAGTGCTTCATACGTATCATCTCAATTAATCCTCCCAGCAACGCTGTGAAAGTATCAAGTGGGCATACAAGGTATTAGTCGCATCCCCATTTTACTAATGGTGAAATCAAGACTCCAAGAGCTTAAGTAACTTGACCAAGTCAAATGAGGTGGTGTCAGAATTTGATTCAGGTCTGTTTCATTCAACTGTCTGTTGTGTTATTCTTGGAGAACCAGTTTTAACATTTATTTTGTATTAGAAAAGCACCCGATTCAGGCCTAAAATTCATTGAATGTATATCTGTGTCACTTAGCAACCTTCCCAGCTAGTCACTATGGACTTGGGCTTATGGTATTTCTCTTAACATCCTCTAGGTCCCTTCAATGTCGGACCATCTCTCAAGGCCCAATGTCCCCTTATCCCATAAATTCTGATGACCTTAAACCTCTATACCACTTCATCCACCAGCATCCATTAGCGTGCTGGACCTAATAGTTACCTGGAACTATTCCACTTCGGAAATTGGGGATCGTAACTAAAGACCTCCTGGCTTTTTCACTCCTCAATCCTGAAACAAGGGCCCTTTAACCTCATAGAAATCTACTTTTATTCAACTTTTCATTTTATTCCAGTCTATCATTCCAGCTCAGAGCCTAGATTCTATGATTGATGATTTAAATTATTTTCTTACTAATACTGTGTATTAATCTCCTTCTTGCACATTCTCCAGCACAACTCCAAATCTGGATCAGTGTTATGCTTTCCCCTCACACCTAAGTGATTAAATTTTGATAGAGAAAGTCACACAACCATGTAGACTCTGTCACTACAAATTCATGATCTCCAACTTCAGCCAGGCCCTCAGCATCACTCATCAATCCTGTGACTGCTTTTCAACTTTCATTTTTCAACTCTTGCTTTTCCTAATGACTATTCCAAACCCTCAACACTTTCCCCAAGCGTCCTTTTCAAGTCCCACACCTTGAGTCCCGTAAACAACTTTCCCTCCAAATTCACCAGGATAATTGGGGGCTTTATATATCGGAGTTTTAGAGATCTATCCTTGGCCACAACTTTCTAGAATTCCACATTCTTCCTGAGGCTTCACTTCTGCTTTCATGGTATAAAAACTACTCTATGCTGATGACTTTCAAATCTAATACCTCCAGCTTGGACTTTTCCATCTAGTGGACACCTGTACTTGGAGGGTCCATGGGCACCTCAAATTCAAAAGTGTCCAAATTAAACACATCATTGTTCCCCTAAAATCCTTCTCTTATTCAGGGCATGACTCTCTTCCTGGCTACTGTGGGGGTAAGGAGATGGCCACCACCCTCTCAAGCTAGAAGGCTGATGTCATCCTTGAGTCCTCTCTCTTCTTTACCTTCCACATGCAATCACGTTCCAAGTCCAGCCAAGATTCCCTCTTGTTTCTAGAATTTCCCTTCTCTTCTCTGGCCTTGTTATGGTTGTCCTAGTTCAGTCTCTTGATCCAATTGGACTATCTGGATTCTTCAGAAGCTTCCACATTTTTTTATCTCAGGCTTGGCTCCCTTAAATCTGTCTTTTTTGTTATTTTTATTTTTTGGCCATGTCATGAGGCATGTGGGATCTTAGTTCCCTGACCAGGGATCGAACTTGCATCCCCTGCATTGTAGGGACAGAGTCTTAACCACTGGGCTGCCGGGGAAGTCCCTTAAATCTGTCCTTATGGCTGCTGCTAGGTGATACCTCTAAATATATACCTGGCCATATCACACTCCCACTTAAAACTGTGCATTGACTCCCCATTGCCTACAGGATCGAGTCCTAGCTTCTTGGAATGACATGCATAGCCTTCCGTGATCTGGCTTCAGCTTCTTCCTGCAGTGCCTTCCCTTACCAATCCCTACCTGGCCTCTCACATTTCAACCACAAAGAAGAGTTTGCAGTCCCTCTGAGCTGTCTTGTTTCTTGCCTCTGTTCCTTTGTTCATAATGTCTCCTCTGCCTAGATGGTCCTTCCACTCCTTCACCTGTACCTGGTTAACCCCTACTACCCTTTAAGGCTTAGTTCATGGGTCACTTCCTTTGGGAAGTCTTTCTTGACACGCTGCCCTCCACTCCCCCCAAACTCTAGCCTGGGTTGGCCACACTGCCCCTGTGCTCCAACATCTGCCTGTTCATTGCACTGAAGACGTCTCAATGTACTTATCCATCGATGTATCAGTATCACAATTAGATTGTGAGCTCTTTGAAGCTTGGGACTGTGCCATATTTCTCTATGTACCTTTTTGCCTAGCGGTGGCATAGAGTAGGTGCTCAATAAGGTTCTAAAATATTACTTTACACTTATAAGTGAACAAATAAGTGAATGATTCATTAATGAAAAACTATTTGCCCCTGAAATGAATACTCCACTTTACAAGCAAGGCAGCAAGGGAGTAATCAGTATCCACAACATCATGATTATTTCTCAGGTCTGATTATGAGTAACAATAGGCATAGTGATATTCAACTGGCACTGTGAGACTTGGGGGTGCCCAGAATCAATTGGGCCCCAAGAGAGGACCCTAGAAGGGTTTGTAGTGGAACTGCTGTGGTAGGGGACAGCTAGGATTCTTACAGATCGCCACAAGAAACCTGCAAGACTTCCATCCCATTCACACAAAACTCTCAGTTCAGATAAACTTTCAATGTTTTTCCTTCAATGTTTCCAGGACATTTTATTTACGGATTGAAAAATCATTTAATATACCTTAAGTTAATAACACACAGACTCAGTTTGAATAAGTAAAAATGGAACAATAGAGAACAAACAAGTAGAGTTCTTTTTTTCCCTCCTATACTGAATTTCTTAGGACCTTATACTTTCATAAAGACCCTGGATGTAGCTAAAGCAAAAAACTAAACTGTCTGAACATCACCACACTTTCAGAGCCTTTGCTTGTGAAATTCAAGTAAGAAGGTAAGGAGTTCTGTCATATTTCTCCTGACGTTCAGTACTGAGTGTTTTTGAATTCCAAGTATCATTAGAGCTCTTTCTGTAGTTAAATAGTAAGTAATGATGATGATGGTAAAAAAATAAACTAATTGCTAATAATAATTATAATTATTATTAGTAGTATATAGAAGTCACAGTCCCCAAATGTCCATGCAGTGGCAGGTGCTTTCCACTAAGTATCATATTTATGCTTCACAACAACCTTTTAAACAAATTATTTCCCCCTTTTTCTGTTTGAACAACTGAAATTCAGTGAGATCAGATCACTTGGGGCACATCCAAAGGACGAGTTGGGAAGACTCTGGGGCCAAAGGTCATGCTGCTTGCACCAGGCGACAATGAGCCTCTCCTAGTCTCTGAGAAGTTTTGTTACCTGCCTGCGTGTATGTGAATGCAGGGCGGGTGTGATGGGAATCAGAGGAAACTGCCTAAGAATCCAAACACTGAAAGTGGTTTAAAAGCGAAGGTACCAAAAGCGGGAAGCTGGAACCACAAAGCAGATACTAGGTACGAGCCAAGTGAATGGATGAACTGGCTGGCTTCGCACACTACTTAGGTGGAGGGGTGAGGGGCCGGGCCTGGGCGGGGAAACCGGGGAACGTGTAGACCAGTAGTGGACCCGCCCCAAATGCCGCCTCTCCCGGGGAAGTAAAGATGAGGGGAAACGGAATAAAGGCATTATGGGAAACTCCGGGAATTGCTAAGGCAGCTCATCCTCACCCATCCTAAACAAAAGCAGAGACTGACTTCTCCTTTCCTGGGGGAGCTCTCTCGTAGAGCAAGCAGGAGGGGGACTGGTAGAAGGACCTGCACAGAGCGCCCCCCCCCCCCGCCCGTTGGTACGGCCCATCTCCCCCCACATGCCGCTGATCTGGCAGGCTGCGCGCGCACCCTCCGGCGGGGCGCGGGCCGTCGGGGAGCTGCGGCCTCCGCGGCCGGGTTCCCTCCTCCACCTCCTCGCGTGCTCCTCACTGGCCCAGCGCCCGCCGGGTTACGCGCCCGCGCGCCTTGGAGGGGAGGAGCGCGACCGCGGGGGCGCGCCCCGGTGACTCCGCCCCCACCCCCCCAACCCGGGCGCCCCTCCCCTGAGTCCCGGGTGCCCGGCTCGCGCGGCTCGGTGCGAGGAGACTGGGACCCCGCGCCGCCAGCCCCCACGCCCCCGCCCCGGCGTGCGAGGCGCCGCGCCCTCCCGCTGCCCTGCCCGGTGCATGGAGGGGCCCGTTCGGATCGCAGCCGCCGCTGCCGCCGTAGCCGCCGCCAGCGCGCGGGGGATGACCTGGGGGTGGCTTTCGGAGCCGGCTGCCGCGCAGGAGGTCTTAGCCAGCCCTGCTTAGAGGTGCGGGGGTGGGGTCCCACCTAAGGGTGGGCGGGAGGGGTGGCCTGGGGACACCGGGCTTGGGCGCCACGAGGCTTGGGAGCTGGAGGTCCGGGGGCGGGTTGGCCGGAGTGCCCGGGAGGGCGTGGGGGTCCAGGCTGCGTGCGGGGTCTGGGGAGGGCAGCTGACGGATGCGCAGTGGGGAGCGCCTACGTCCCCCGTCCTCGGGAACTCTGAGCCACCTCGTGGGAAGAGGCGGGGTGAGGTGTCAGTGACACGATTAAATCTGTTTGACAATGATCCGCTGAGGCAGGTGAGATGCAGCATAGCCGGGAGCACGGGGCGCCGGCACGTTTTCCCAAGGGAGCGGGGTCCCTCGCCTCTCTCAACCTCCATGCCCGCAGAGCGCCCGCGAGAGACAGTGATTTATGTGTAAGGAGAATCAAGAGAAATTTCCTGCGCAATGTTTCTCTGCCTTCACAGACTTGGTGACTTCCCAGCCCCAGGGAGCGTATTTTTCCTTCTCCTCTGTATAGCTTTCTGTGGATTGCATTATCATTTGCTAAATACATTACAGCTCGCTATTTATTTCACTCTGCAGCTTCCAGACCTTTGTTGCATTCTCTCCACATCTAGGAATTTCAGTAATAAATCACCGAGGGGGCTAGAGAGGCTCTCTCGCCTTTCCCTTCATTGTTCTCCCAACCCCACCAAATCAGGTGGAAGGCTCTCCAAAAGGAGCTTTCTCCAGAATGCCTGCCTTTCCCAGTCCAGACTCCAGAGGGTGGCAGGTGCCTTAAGGGCAGGCTGCTTTCCAGTTGAGATCTAGAATTGAGGGAACCTCATTAACAGAACCTCTGTGTCCTGAATCAGACACCTTGAGAAACAGAAGATAGGACTAAAAGGTAACATGAGATTTAGTCTCAGGCCAGTGGCCAGTAAAGATGAAAGAGGCCAATTCTGATTCCATGCCTCGCTGATGCCACAACCCACAGATGCTCCAGCTGACTTTTGGAATACCTAGTGGACAGTGTCTGCTAGGAAAGGGTGGGGAAGGGGCTGGAGAATGAAATGGATTTATTCTCAGTATAATTCTAAACTTTCTATTACATTTCATAGCTCATTTTTGGGAGGTAGTCTATTTTAGCTGAAAATGCGGGGGTAGTTCAACTTTTAGGACAAGATGAAAGAAAACTCCAGAAAACTGTAAAATTTAAGTTAGTGCTTAGCTAGAAAGCATTCTTAGGAACCCAGAGAGGCACCAAATACTGTAGTTTCTGTTTTGCACATGTTGAAATGAACTGCCTCATACTTGAAGTTATATGAGAAGGATGGAGAGAAACTGTTTCATTTTGTAAAGGCGTTTCCTGGGTGTGTGTTTGGCAGTGTGTGGAGCAGACACATTTATATTTCTATAAAAAACACACAAGTGTACATTGTTTAACTTTCATGCAAAAACTCGGATATAGTATTTGGGAAATCTGTCTTCGTTTGAATAGTTCAGTCAACCAGGAAAATCAGTTACTAGAGGTACCGTGCTATTGTTTGTGTAGTAACTCACTTGCGATGCTTTGATTGATTGCCATGGTTCTCATCAACCTCCTCTTCTGTGGAAAGTACTTAAACAGCTCTGACTCTCAAGCCGGGAAGTACAGAGAACCCTTAGGACTTGGAGCATACTGATCTAGCTTGTGTCGGTTGGCTTCTAAGTCAATGTTACTCCTTGCCTTCTTTACAGGTGGTTTGACTGTGCATGGGAGGAATTAAGTTCACTTTAAGGTAGGACTTCCCCCACCTCTGCCCCCATCTGCAAGGTGTATATAAAGAGAAAGGCTTTATGTTGGATTAAGAACTTCTGCCATAGGGCTGGGCTCTAAAAAGTTCAGGTAAAACCTGTTGACTAGCTCTTGTGCTTTCTTCTTATTTTTCCTCTTCGCCTGTGTGCTTTCATGACTTTCTGGATGATTTCATTTATGGTTTTGTCAAAATGTAAGTTGAAGTAAGATGTGTCTTCTCTAGAAATGTTTCTTATGCAGGCATTTAGACTAGAAATTGGTATTGTTTCTAAGTAAAATCCTGGAGAAATGCTTTCAGGAATTAAACATTATTGTGGTGAAATCAGGCTGGAGATAGGAAATTAAAACTAATTAAGTGAAAAATCTGTTATTTTTAACACATCATTACGTTAGCCACTGCCTTGTGATTAGCATTTGTACTATGTAGGAGTGCAGATAAGGCAACACATCGCAAGAGAAGATGAGCTGTCTAGAGATAGTCTTTCTTTAGATATGTGATCTTACTACTTAATAGAAACTAATTAGATTAGAAAGGGAATTTGGGGTCTGGTTGCTAAATAGATTGCTCCGAAGGACTTGATTTTACTGTGGTTTTTGATGGGTGCTTTTTTCAAGAAATTTTGTTAACTTGAATTAGAGAATGCTTTATTGTTTTTATTGAAATTTTATATTGTATGTAGGCATTTCATTGATTTATAAACATTCCATTTATACATTTTTGTTGTGGATATGGTACTAACTCATTTTCAAGAGAACGGGGAGGAGGGCTTTACTTGATTCTTTTCAATTGCAATTAAGAGATGGTATATGGAATATACTTAATGTTACTTTAAAAATATTGGATTACAATTCAATGAAAAACTGGTTGTTTTTTTTTGTTTTTGTTTTAATCCTTTAAGTTTTCCCTCATTGTTTGTGCTCTTTCCCCCATTGTCAGGCTTAAAACATACAGTATCGTTGTCATCTGTCCCCTGAATAATGGTCCTGAGGTGATATTATTAATGTGGCTTTTTAAAATCAAACTAATTATACTTGCCTAAAAGAGCCACATGTGTGTGATTCTAGCTGCCTGGTGCCTTTTGAGAGCCCTGGAGACAAGCTAGTGAATAGAGCTGAAAATTTATTCTGTATTTGATTAAATGGGACAGACTTGCTGCTCCTTACCCCAGCAGGGGCGATGAGATCTCTTGATCCCCGAAGCGGCTCCAAGACCCTGGGAATTCCATTAGCGAGCACCTGAGGAATTTCTGCCCTGCAGTGCCTTTTTTGTATGTGTGTATGTGCGTGTGTGGAAAGGGAGGGGAGCCGAGTGGTGAGGGGGGGAGGGTGGCGGGTGGGCGGAGAGAGGCTACATTAGAAGACTCCATATGTTAGCAGATCTAAAATCAAGACAGGACTTAACAGCTTATCTTGTAAGAGAAGAGCCCAACCCAAAGGCAGATTGCTGGTCAGGACTTTTCTTACGAGCACGACCGTGGTGATGTGTCTTTACCCTGAAGTGCACGCCGCTGTAAGTACAGAAAGTCACTTTTCTGCTTTGCCTCCGAAGCACAAGCATATACACGTTGCAGCCTTGGTAAGTTTTCTCTGAATGATCTTTTGATAAATATGTAAAATCGTGTTACAGTTAGGTCTTGCCTGTCAGGGCTGCTTTTATTGTTTTAATAACTTTTCAACCGAGAGGAAAATCAGCCTTTTCTGTGAAGCAAAGTATTTTGCAGAGATGAAATGCTTGTTTGAATAGGCATATTTGAGTTTGCTCTTTTGTTTTCATACGACTTTTCTTGTGTTTTTGTAACATTATTATTACAGAATTTAAATGCATTTAGGGTATCTCTCTTTTCTGTTGTCTTTTGAAGAATTCTTTCTGATTGCTAGTATTTCTTAAGGCATCGCTTCGCAGACTTGTCAGCAGCCGTGCGTAAATGAAAATATATCTACCAAAAATATTCTGTAAAATCTTTGGAGCAAAATTTCTGAGAAACATCAGCGTGTCTTCCTCTCCCTGCCCCACCTCCCCTGCCCCTGAATACTTTTTGGATACAGACATTCTTCAGAATATGAGCCCAGTTTGATTCTTGTGTACTTTTCAAGGAAGAGCAGTTCTGAATCTTGGATGGCCTAGTTAATTGATTTTCCTCTTCTGAGAATAGTTAAAAATGAATGTGAATTCCAGTGCTTGTAGTTTTCAACTAGTGCAGAGTGCAGTAGCCTATTTGATGGTTAATTTGATGTATTTTGTTTCTGATTAAAATCATCTTGTGTGTCACAGTTCCCTCCATCCTATTCCCGTGTAGTCCTCTACCAAATTCTCCTTACAATACTAAGTGTTTAGAAAATAAAGAAGCCTTTGAGAGAATATTTAATTTTCTTCCCACCTTCATCCTGGGCTTGCCTTCTAGTAGTATGGCCAGGTTGAAAGAACTCTGGAATGAATGGGAGTAAACACTAAAGTTAGCATTGGGCCTGCCTCGGTTCACAGTTGTTCAGGCACTTTACTGTGTGATGTATTTTGATGGCCAGAGATAACAAAAAGCTACCTCAAAGCACATTTTGTTCTGCTACATATCAGTTGGAATGTGAGTCAGGACTTCAGTTCTTGAGAACCAGTGATGTGCTTTTAACCATAGAATTAAGGAACTGTGAAGTTCCTTACATCTTACTTGAGAGGGGGAAAAACACACAGGTTATGTTACTGAACTTAGATATATTCTGCTTACGTTTTGTTACAAAATTTTTATATTGCGCTAACGTAAGCATATAGCTTGCTTTTCAGCTATTCTTGACATAGACTAGCGCATCTCTTTTTATCCGTGTGAGCTGGGGCAGTGATCTTGACCTAAGCCTTGGGTTCCTCATCGCTGAAATGAGGATAACCATAGTATCTGTTACCGCTGTTGTGTGGATTACGTGAGATACTGAAAGTAAAGTGCTTGGCACGTTATAAAACCCCTATGATTGCTAGCTGCTGCTACTTTAAGTAACTCCTCCTGTACATGTTAGTCTGTTACTTTGATCCAGAAATGATTTCTTTTGAAGATTAAATAATGAGGAATTCTCTGAAGTTAGTAATAGTGTGGGCGCGTGGAACTGCTATAGTTTCAGTATGCTACAGTTCTCTTCATTTTGCAATTGAAACTTAAAAGGCACTTGGAAACAATATGTTGCAGTTTTTTTTCCTGATTGAGGTATAATAGAAAAATGTACACAAGTGTACAGTTAATGTATACTCAGTGAGCAGCCAGATGAAGTGTCGTATATGCACATGTGTGGTAACCATTAGCCAGATCGAGATGTAGAACATTTCCTTCATTGTGGAAGGCTCCCTGGTGCCCCTTCCCAGACTAGCCCATCACCCCCAGCAGACGACAGCCCTTTGGACCAGTCTCACCATACGTGAGTTTTGCCTGTTCCCGAACTTTATAAAAATAGACTCATACGATAAATACTCTTTTATATCTGGTTTCTCGCACTGCTCGTTATGTCCAAGACCCATCTCTGTTACTGTGTACGGTAGGAATTTATGCTTTTAAAATTGTTTTAGCATCTTTTGCCTGTTTTGAAATTCATAGTAGTTCATTTTGTTGGCACATTGGGCATGTGGTCATTGAGAAAACAAGAAAATAACAACATTTCTTCCTAAATTATTAGAAAATCAGATCCCAGTCACTATCTTAGAAAAATAACCATGACCTTCTTTTTATACATAAAGTTGGGTTGAAGGTAATATAATTACCTTCAGTGACAGTTCCATAAACCAAATCTTTTGATAACTGCATTCATTTTGTGTGTGTGTGTGTGTGTGTGTGTGTGTTTAGAAGCGAAGGGTGGGAGCCTCGAAAGAGAGAAGGACCACCTAAGGTAGCTTATAACCTTCATGCTTAGGATTTAACACTTAGAATGGTAGAGAAGTAACCACTAGCTCAGCAATAAGTGTAATATTCCCTAAGAAGAAAACAAAACAACACGGTGTGTTCTGGAAAAAAAAAATCCACCAATAATGGAAGAAAATGGAGCAAGGATGTTGTTATCCTACAGGAAAATTTTGAAGAATGGGACCTTACGTTTATATCAGGAAGAAGCATTTTGGCTACTAACTTTCTGAACGGTTGCTGTCAGGCTGTGCTTATATGTTTGGAATTTCTGTTTGTATTGTTGGGATTCCCTGATATGCTAAATAAAATTTATTTCACTAAACAATGAAACAAGAATACAAGGTGGTATCGATGAATCCGAAGTGTGTTTTTTGTTTTTCACTTTGAAAGGGGCTGCGGTTGAGGTTAAGAGCTTTGCCGTCATCATATTTCTGTTCTTGGAAATGTTGATGAAGGATTTTCTGGATGTTCTGCTTGAACACAAGCCACTTCTCTCGTTGGAGACATTGTCTTTTTCAGCATTTGTAATTTTATTAAATCTTATTATTCATAGCTCCTTGACACAAGGTCATTCTTCACATACAGCCATGTGCAGGGTGGGTTCCTCTGGACTCCAGAGGGGGCAAGTTGTTCCCTTGTCTCTTAATTCAGAGCACCAGTGGCCAAGACTTCAATGGGGGTGGGAGGGGTGAAAGAGTAATATGAGATTCATCTTTTGTCCCAGAGGGGCACTCCAAAGATGCAGGTTTTGTTTCAAAAGAAGGAAGCACTGTTGACAAATAAAGCTGCCTCATGTTTGGAAAATGCTCCTTTGAAGGGGCATGAGGTCCTTATTACTAGATGTGTTGTAGTGGCATTTGCAAAAGATGGTGCAGTAAGAATCTCTTCCTTGGGTGAGAGTTGGGACCACATGACCTCCAAGGGCCTTTGCCTTTTGAGTCCACTAAACAGGCTCTTGTGGGGGAGCTGTACTACTTAACCACCACATACCCAGGGTTCCCTTGCTGCAGTTTCATTCCCCTGAGGTCAACTGCAGTCCAAAAATACTAAACGGAAAGTTCCAGAAAGAAATGATTTATAAGTTTTAAGTTGTGCACTGTTCTCAGTAGTGTAGTGAAATCCCGTGCCATCCCTCCCGAGGTCCCCAAACCTTCAACATTGTTCTGCTCCTGACATCCAGCCATTCACTTCGTCCTGGCTCGGTGATCCAGGATCACCTGAAGCCGATGATACTGCTGACGTATCATCAGAAGGTCAATAGTAGCCTAACGCTACGTCACAATGTCGACGTCACTCACCTCACTTCATCTCATCCGGTGGGTGTTTTGTCATCTCACAGCATCATCATCATCATAAGAAGGGTGATTACAGTATAATACGATATTTTGAGAGAGAGAGATCACATTCATGTAACTTTCTTTTAGTTTTTACTTTATTATTTTTTTCATGTAACTTTTATTACAGCATATTGTTAAAATTGTTTTATTGTTACTCTCTTACTGTGCCTAATTTATAAATTAAACTTTATCATAGATATGTATGTGTTGGAAAAAAACATAGTATAAATAGGGTTCAGTACTATCCACAGCTTCAGATATCCACTGGGGGTCTTGGAATGCATCCCCGTGGGTAAGCGGGGGACTACCGTACCTAATTTTGGAGGGAGAAAATGTGTAAAAAAAGTTCCAAACGACCACTGGATAAATAAATTTTCTCAGATTTTCCCTAGTTTAAAGTTGAGGAATGCCTCTTCTTGTTGACCCTTTTCACATTAAATGTAATTTAGTTTATCACTAACAAGTAAATGTCAGATATTCTTTCTTTTTTACCTGAAGAGAGAACAGGGACCTTTCCAATATTCTATCAGTATCAGAAGTGAAAACACTTTACAAGTTTAGTATTTGCTACCTTTTTAGGTAGGTACACACCTGAATTTACTTGAAGCCCCTCTGTTGGCCGAGTTATTTATGCACTCCTACAGCAAATTATATGTAAAGTAAAAATAAATAAATGTATCTCTTGTCTCTCTACCTTCTCTCCTCCACCCCAATTTTTCCACACTTGAATTTCAAGAGAGAAATAACTCACGGGGGGAGAAAGGCTGATACGCGTGACTTATCCAAGCAACAGAGCTGTATTCAGGATCTTTTCTGGAGTCCATAGTTATTTACTGTAACCAGGTACACATCTTGTGTCTTTAGATATATGTTAATAATTTATGTTAATAATTGCTGTTTAGAATGATTGAAGGGAGTATAGAATCCTGAGTCACCAAAATAATATTTTGTCTATTTTATGAAGCAGAAAAGTATAGTGAGTTTTGTCTGTTTTGTATTACATGACGTATACCCATACAACCGTCTAAAGCCTCTTGTAACCTCTAAGTGGCTCTCTCCTTTCTCTGTCACCATTACCTTACCCTTCCAACTTCCTTTTCGAATTTTGGGAAGGGGATCAGAGAAGGTGAGACAAAATGTGAGACAAAAGAAATACCTTCGTGACTCTTTATTAAAGTACTGCCACCTCACCTCCCTTGTCTCCACTCTTGGTTTTCCCCGCTTCCACGTCATCCATTTTTCTCCATTTTGTCAGAGTAATGATCTTTCAAAAACATAAAGCTGGTCAGGTGACTGCTCTCCTTAACATCAGTTTCTTCAAAGGCCCTGACTCCCTTATTCAAACCCAGGTCTTGAATAGGGCACACAGGGGTCTTTACCGACCTGGTGCTTCTGCCGTCCTCCACCTACCTTGCGTTCCTTGAATATACCTTGCTTTTTCTCTTGCAGGCTGGGAACATGTCTCTCGTGCTGATGATGTTGTGTCATCATTTTGTACGTGTCTGTCTCATCCTTATCTTAATCCCTAAGGACAGACAATGGGATTTTCCCTTGTATGTATCTCCTCTCACCCCTTTCCTTGCATTACGCCTAACAAATACTAACCCCACATGTCCCAAACGTGTGAGTCCTAAAGTAGGGCTTCTCAAACTTTAATGTGCATTTGAATTTCTTGTGGCGGGGGTGGGAGGGATGTTAAGATGCAGATTTTGATTTCGTAGGTTGTGGGTGAATCCCAAGATTCTCCCTCTCTGACAAGAGTCCACATCATGTTGATGACACTGGGTGGACCACACTGAATAGCGAGTTGCTAAACTGTCATCTCTAGACCCATGAATGATTTCAACACACAATTCTGCTCTCATAAAGCAGAAACTAAGGCACCATTGTAAAGCAATTATACTCCAATAAAGATGTTAAAAAAAAAATACAGTGAAATCAGTGACTCTGCATGTCAAGTTCAGGCGGATCACAGCTTCAAGTAATGAAGGTTAAAAAAGCTTTAGATAAAGAAAAAAATAGTTAAATATTGAAGATACTAGGACATCTATTGTCACATTATTGCTGGAATGCTGGCCAAACGTCTTACATATTTAAAATGCATATTTTCATTCTGTGCTACATTAGTTTGTGCCCAGAGAGCTGATGCCATGTTTCGTCTGTTTTTTAAATATGCAGTATTAGAGGAGTTTTCCTGGATATCTAGGTATTAAAAAGTGCATTCTGCCTTCTCTCTCTTGCCAGGGGAATTTCTGACAGTTATTGGCTTTTTAGGTATCAGAATAACAGCAATTAGTATTTTCTATTTTACTATCATTTGAAGTCTGTTTAGTGAGTAATTGTACACACTGTCTGATTGGAGGTGAAATTGGCAAGGGGGATGAATGTCTAATGGATAAAATACTACTTTTAATCAGGCCGTGAAATTACTGTAGTGACATCAGAATTTGGCAGCCTCTTTTATTACAATAAAAAGAAAGATAGCATCCTAAGCTAGGGATAAGATTTTTCTTGCCCATTTATTTTGGCTTATTTTCATGGTTTGGGCCTCAGGGCGTGTGTGCAACAAAATAGCACAGTGAATAACAGGCAATAAGAAGGAGTGAACATAGTTTCAGCTGGAACAGATGTACTGTTTAATCACTCATCTCTATTTCAGTCAACTTCCTCCCAGATTGGTGAGTATGAGGTTGTGAGAGTGGGTATGAGGAATCCCCATCTATGAAGTGGAGTTAAGCTTCATTACTTGGGTTGGTGTTACATAGCTTGCAATATATTGAAAAAGTTTGTTAATTGGCTGTTAACATGGTCATGTGAGGGGGACTGTCTAAATGTGATTATGAATGGGGTTGTACAGTTTTGTAAGAAAGGTGCTATTTATTCCTCTTTATAAACACCAGTAAAGTAACATCGTTTGATTTAAACTAGTGTTTCCTCTTGGCCTGTTCACTCCTGTTGTGAAATTAGGCTAATTAGACTTTTAGAGATTGCCATGATTTAATGAAAACTCATGCACCAGGATTTCAATTTGGTTTCCACGCATCTGAGCAGTTGTTCCAGTAGATCTTGGGACTGCTAAATCCTGAGAAGATATTTTTATGATTCTTAACAGATTATTAAAACTCCTGAGTGGAGCCACACTGGTCTTACCATTGTGTTGTGCCCATAATTTACCTTTTGGGCTCTTCTTACTGTGATCACTTTTTTAAACAAGGCCATTTTATTGTTTCTTCCATTAAGTCTTAGATGTTCTTCCAAAATGAAATTTTAAGATTTGTTCTACAGTAAGGAGGATTATAGTACTGATGGGTTAAAGTAGATTTTAAACCTAATTCTGCGTATTTACTTCAACTGAATAACATATCTTCAAGTCATATTATGATCTGATTAGAATTAGTTCTGATCGCTAAGTCGTTTCTTTTGATTTCTATCCGTTGACTATTAGGCACACTTCCTTTACTATGGCTGAGTCCTTTTCGAGATTAAAACAAATACAAATAGATCAAGCTTCTACCCTGAGTTCCTAATTCCAAGCTCTAGTCATTAAGTTATTCATGTTTTGACTGTAGACCTATATAAGCTCTTTCATATAATTTTCATCATACATTTTAGAGCTAAAGATTATTTTTTAACCCCATGGCTAACTAAAGCCAATTTTGAGTCATTCTAAGATGGGTTGTTAACTGTGGTCTCCTATTAGGATAGGAAATGAAATTGTCATTATTTGTTATTTCTTTTGTGTTTAAGGATGCATTTTTAAAGAGCTGTTGTCACAGTGGTTAGGTCTTAAAATAATTACACATTTGTCACTGTGACAGCAGCCGTGGTGGGGTTTTTAATGATACAGTACAGCTTGTGCAGAGATTTGATATCCAGTTTTTGCAGCATCAAATAAATTTTAGCTCAGGGATTTGACTAGATACATCTTAATAATGTTAATAAGAGTCTTATAGCTAACTCCCAAAGTGGATTTCTAAATGTGAGCCTGGTAAGTTCAGGCTATATCCCACCCCACAGGAAAATAACAATAGAAATTGTTTTAAAGAAAAATTGTTGGTGTTTTACTTCTTTTGGGATTTCTCTTCCAGATAGGTAGATTATTAGGAAAAAGATAAGGAAACAATTGGCCTTGTAGAACCAAGACTTTAACCCTTGATCAGATCCATGTTTTCTCAGCGGGGTGTTGTACACATACACAGAATACTTAATTAGTTGTGACTGTAGATGTCAGCTGGTCATGGAATCAAATTAACAGGCACCACATATTAAACTTCCAAGGCCTTCAACGACTAAGAATGAGAGACTGAGTTTTTCATTTGTGCAATTAAGAATCTTTTCCCCCTTCATGTTGGAATGTGAGTTTTCTGGAAAAAGAATCCCTTCGCTTGACATTTCCTAGGCAGAGTCCCCACTCGCTTGTAAAAGTCCTTTCTAATTCACTGAGAAATACTAGCATCTTTTGTGCCTGATTCACCTAGAGGGACTGTACTACAGGTATACTTGGGCAATTTAACGATAAATAATATGGTGACAAAGGAGTGAAGTATTGCTTAGGCAAAGCAGGGCCCTTGTCTGTTTGAGTGCCCTGCAGACTTATCAGAATGATGCTTCCAGAGGATTGGGAAAGGAAAGACTGTCCTGTCTGGCACTGCATGCACAGACAGGCACAGAAGGAACCAGGACCCTCCCCATGCTCACTCGGCTCCTAGCTGAGGAGTTGCTAGTTCAGTTACAACTCCTGTCTTGTGGTTCTTTTTATTCCATATATGAAATAATTTTCTCCTATCCTTTATTTCTAATTGTCATCATTTCTTAAATAATATTATAGAGTCCTTTGTACTTTGCAGAGTGTTTTACAAGTTTTTTTTTTCTGTTTACAATAATGTATGAACGGTAAAATTTTCATGAGAATGGAAATCATGAAGACAATAATGATCGAGCATTGGTTTTACATACAAGAGTTTTAATGTAGTTCAAAGTTGGGTGATCTTCAAAATATCTCTGCCTAATATTTGAAACTATAGTCTTTCTTTTCAAGCTTTTTTTAAAAGTATCTATTTATTAAATGGCTGCGTTGGGTCTTAGTTGCAGCACGCGGGATCTTTCGTTGAGGCGCACGGGTTCTTCGTTGCAGTGTGAGGGCTTCTCTCTAGTTGTGGCGTGCGGGCTTAGTTGCCCCGTGGCATGTGGGATCTTAGTTCTCTGACCAGCTATTGAACCGGTGTCCCCTGCATTGCAAGATGGATTCTTAACACTGGACCTCCAGCGAAGTCCCTTTCTTTTTTAAGCTTAATTTAAGTTATAATTGCACATTCTTAAATTCTAAGGTTTTTGTTTTTGGCCACATCGTGTGGCTTGTGGGATCTTAGTTCTGCCACCAGGGATCGAACCCAGGCCCAGAACAGTGAAAGCACTGAGTCCTAACCACTGGACCACCAGGGAATTCCCTCTTTTGTTTTGTTTTTGTCTTTGACATTTGTAAACCACAAACTCTGCATTCTAGATTCTATTGACCTAATGGAAGATATTGAGATAGTGAATTTTGCCGAAGGTAAAATTGACTCCCAGATGTCTTGTATTTTTAAACCCTTTCCTCTTTAAAGAGGTCTTTTCATTTTTTTTTTTTCTAGCCACAGGGATCCTTGCTTTCTAATACATTTCTTTAAGGCTGGTACTTGATGCTTAGAAATTCTTTAATAGTATATTCCAGCTGAAAGTGAAGTTTGAAAGCCCTTTCGAATTGTGTGACAGTAAGGAAAATAGCAAAGGGGGCTTTTTAGAAGTAAATCTCATTTTACATTTGTGTCTTTGCTCGTGGAATAAATATAAAATCAAATTGAACGCAGTTTCTCTTAACATTTGTTCCACGGTGCCCCTGTGTCCAAAGCGTGACAGATGATGTCAACACTTAATCTGACTTTCTTGGATATGTTAGAAAATGAATACAAGCTTTGCAACTTTAAGTGATTCCTCTAGTCTCGCTTTTGTCAATCGTTAGCTATTTCTTTTTCATTTTATATCATTGTATCATATTGGCTACAACAAAGGTTAATGCTACAGCATTTAAAGATAGCTCATGTGTTCTTTCAGTGTAGATCAAAATTAGTCATTAGCTGTTTAATGAGATAGTTTAAAAGTAGTTTTGACGACCAGATTGAGAAGGAAAGAAAGAAAAATAATATTCTTAAAGGCAAATCTTGCCCTGCCTCTTGGGCTGGAGTGAAGGCTGAGTTGTAAGAGTGCAGAGTCCAGCGCGCAGTAAGAGGTGTGAGGCTGTTTATTTTCACTCTGGAGATGTATATACTACAGAAGGAAAACTCTGGCCTTGCTTAACCTAAGCAAGTCATTACTTATCTACGATCTGGCAAGCAATTTGATTAAGGTTGACACAGCTCATATAATATCAGAGCCAGGCTCTCCTGATGATTGATGAGGCCTGTCTGTAAGTTTTTTTTTTTTTTTGAAAGGAGAAAAACAGAACAAGAACGAATACTGTTCAGATCTCTAATTGCCACGTATAAGCCAAGTCTATAATGTAGTTTTATCTGTAGTGGTTAATACGTACTAATTTGTATGCTGTTTTTAATGTTATAATTAAATGGCTTTAAAATAATATTTTTAGGTCAGCCGGTTAATTTAGCTTCTACAGGATTAAATTCTTGAAATTTTAGAGATCTTGCTTCATATCGTAACATCTTATGGTTTTCTTTGATGTAATATATTCTTTTTTAAAAAATTTATTTTAAATTTATTTATTTTTTTGGCTGCGTCGGGTCTTAGTTGTGGCTCGTGGGATCTTTGTTGCGGCGTGCAGGCTTCTCTCTAGTTGAGGCATGCGGGCTCAGTAGTTGTGGCGTGCGGGCTTAGTTGCCCTGTGGCATGTGGGATCTTCGTTCCCTGACCAGGGATCGAACCCGCATCCCCTGTGGAATTCTTAACCACTGGACCTCCAGGGAGGTCCCGGATGTTATATATTCTTTAGTCTAGTGGAATTTTTAACCTGTAAGGAATTTTCCTTTTTATTTTCTAATGAAATTGAGTTATTTGCAAATCTTTGGCTTTAACCTAAGGCATTTCAACCCCCTGCTTTCTCACTATACAGTCATGATTTGGACACTTGTAATAGCATATCATTGAGTGTTGCTGCTGACCTTTGCTACGTTATTTGTTCCTTATCTTATTCTCATTACCATCAGATAGATTCTGTGTGTGACTGGAATGTGCCAGATGTTCTTGGCAACACTTTAAATCATTAGTCTACATATAGTGCTGCGTCCAACCAAAGAAGATAATTTCTTGTTTTTTTATCATTCATACGCTACTTAGTAGAAATGGGTATAGGAGGAGAAGAACTCTCTCCGCCTTATTATTTTTTTTTATTTTTTATTTTTTGCGGTACGCGGGCCTCTCACTGTTGTGGCCTCTCCCTTGCGGAGCACAGGCTGTGGACGCGCAGGCTCAGCGGACATGGCTCACGGGTCTAGCCGCTCCGCGGCATGTGGGATCTTCCCGGACCGGGGCACGAACCCGTGTCCCCTGCATCGGCAGGCGGACTCCCAACCACTGCGCCACCAGGGAAGCCCTCTCCGCCTTATTTTAAGTAAATTGAGCATAAGGAATTTCCAGATTAGTGAGTGAAACGATTGAGTTGAGAATGAATTAGTTTTCTGTAAGTGGATTTTCTTAACCTGGGAGTTTTTAGGCTGTGGATCATACAGGTTTAGACTTGGGTAAACTCTGGAGTCAGAGTGCCTGGCGTCAAAGCCAGACTCCACCGTCTTCTAGTGACATAGCCTCTGTGTGCCTTAGTTTCCTCATCTGTATAATGGGAATGGCACCTCATTAGGCTCTGGGATCACCTCAGTGAGTCCTCACAGAGTGATTGGCACTTGGTAGGTGCTTCTTGAATGTGAGCGGTTGCTGTTGCTGCTTCCATGGCTGTTATGTTAGCGATAGTGACAAAATATTATAGTGATGTAGCTGAATTAGACACTGTCAAATATAAAATGAGGAGAGATTAAACTTTGTGGGGCTCTAAGTGTGGCAGTAAACTAGAATTGATTGATTATATGTTGTTGTTCTTGAGTTGGTTAGGACTTGGCTCCCATCACAGAGACTGGTTAGGTTAGGTGACTAATGTAATAGCTGCTGGGGGCACCTTTGGATGAATTCCCATATCCCCAAACAGCTGAATACCATCTTAACTTTCTTGCCCTAAATTTCAATTTTGTTTCTTTGAGATCTCCCCTTTCTCCTTCTCATCTCCCTAGACTCAATAGAAACATACTTTAGTACCAGGAAAATAAAATTTATTTTTAGGCATGAGATGTACTTCATACCTAGACTTACTGACATAAGTTTGCTTTTCTTCTTAAAAGCAAGGGATATCTGTTATTGGAACCCTTTGATAACTCTTCTTGATAATTTTCCACCAAAAGTACAAGTGTTGCTATCTATGGGAAATCCCAGTGCTTTCTAGAATTTTGATGTATATGTACTTAAATAACGAGTTTGACTCTTACGTCTGTTCTTCCACTTTTCCTATTTTTCTCTTGGGCTTAGGTATGGTCAGAGCAGGTAAACACTTAACTGGGATTGGTAGCCTTGAAGACCGCCAATAAAGTACCATTCCCACGTTGTTTCAAAAGAAGAAAAAGAATAGATATGGGATCATCAGATGCCAATCTTTGACTTGGAGAAAGGCCAGTTCTGCATACTGCCAGCTCCACGCCAGCCACTTCCCGGTGTGTTTCTCACTGGCCAGGATAAGCCCTCAAGTGACTGTTGAAGATTGAGATTTAGCAGTGGAGGGGGATCCAAAGAACTGGAGCCAGGAGTTGTGGAATCAGAACATGACAAGTGGGGCTGCATGCACCCCTTTCCAGCTGACTGTTGGCTTTTTTTCTTGCAGTTCCTTTCTGTCATCAGCAGTGACAGTAATAATGCTTCAGGAAGGAGATGTTTGTCTTAGTTTTTCGTTGTTGTTTTAAATATTTTTTAAGGTAAGTTTTGAGAATTCATCTGTTTCTTCTACCCTACAGGTTGGCCTCATTATTGCGTTTTTATCACTGGAATCTGGGTTTTCAGTACAGTAATTTTTGTAGCAATCATGAGCGTGTTTGCAGGAGAAAACATTGTACCGCCACTCTAAAATGCACAGGTTTTTAAGATATTCCATCTGGGGCCTATAAAATAGAGAATAAAGCTTGGTTGAATTGCATTTATGAGTTTTCTTAAAGTAGTGGTCTTGGTGGCTATGGAATTGGGTAGCATTTACAAGATTCTTTTAAACTTTTTGATTTTGGGGAATGTGAATCTAGTATTTGAAACTATAATTCTTGTCCTGTCACACCCGTTCTCAGTTGAGATTTGCAAAGATGTGTGTGATCAAGGAAATAGCTTTGCGTTTGATTAGTCAACATCATGTCTTAACCGAGATGATAATGTCCTATATTTTGTTAAAAAGGGATAAACACTAAAACTTGAATAATGTGTGACTTCTTCAAAGGGAAAAATTCTCATAAACCCCAATGTTGATGAAATAATTTTATTATGAATCTCATTTAATTATGTACAAATAAACTAGATGCAGACTTTTTATAAAACTAAATTTGCAAATTGTGACAAAACCAATATAATTCAGAAATGTTAAATCTTAAAAAATTTTTTTTATGTTGTCAGTATTGAGTTTAATAGTAGGAAGATATTTTTGCTTATTTCATATTTCACGTGTCTGTTTGATTTGATTCTTTTTTTTAAAAACATCTTTATTGGAGTATAATTGCTTTACATTGTTGTGTTAGTTTGTGCTGTATAACAAAGTGAATCAGCTATACGTACACGTATATCCCCATATCCCCTCCCTCTTGCTTCTCCCTCCCACCCTCCCTATCCCACTCCTCTAGGTGGTCACAAAGCACCGAGCTGGTCTCCCTATGCTATGCAGTTGCTTCCCACTAGCTATCTATTTTACATTTGGTAGTGTATATATGTCAGTGCCACTCTCTCACTTTGTCCCAGCTTACCCTTCCCCCTCCCGGTGTCCTCAAGTCCATTCTCTACGTCTGCGTCTATACTCCTATACTGCCCCTTTTTTTTTTTTTTTTTAGATTCCATATATATGTGTTAGCATATGATATTTCTTTTCCTCTTTCTGACTTACTTCACTCTGTATGACAGACTCTAGGTCCATCCACCTCACTAAAAATAACTCAATTTCGTTTCTTTTTATGGCTGAGTAATATTCCATGGTATATATGTGCCACATCTTCTTTATCTATTCATCTGTCGATGGACTCTTAGGTTGCTTCCATGTCCTGGCTATTGTAAATAGAGCTGCAATGAACGTTGTGGTACATGGCTCTTTTTGAATTATGGTTTTCTCAGGGTATATGCCCAGTGGTGGGATTGCTGGGTCATATGGTAGTTCTATTTTTTGTTTTTTAGGAACCCCCATACTGTTCTCCATAGTGGCTGTATCAATTTACATTCCCACCAACAGTGCAAGAGGGTTCCCTTTTCTCCACACCCTCTCCAGCATTTATTGTTTGTAGATTTTTTGATGATGGCCATTCTGACTGCTGTGAGGTGATACCTCATTGTAGTTTTGATTTGCATTTCTCTAATGATTAGTGGTGTTGAGCATCCTTTCATGTGTTTGTTGGCAGTCTGTATATCTTCTTTGGAGAAATGTCTATGTAGGTCTTCTGCCCATTTTTGGATTGGGTTGTTTGTTTTTCTGATATTGAGCTGCATGAGCTGCTTGTATATTTTGGAGATTAATCCTTTGTTCGTTGCTTCGTTTGCAAATATTTTCTCCCATTCTGAAGGTTGTCTTTTTCTCTTGTTTCTGGTTTCCTTTGCTGTGCAAAAGCTGTTAAGTTTCATTAGGTCCCATTTGTTTATTTTTGTTTTTATTTCCATTTCTCTAGGAGGTGGGTCAAAAAGGATCTTGCTGTGATTTATGTCATAGAGTATTCTGCCTGTGTTTTCCTCTAAGAGTATTATAATGTCTGGCCTTACATTTAGGTCTTTAGTCCATTTTTTTAAAATTAATTTATTTTATTTATTTATTTTGGCTGTGTTGGGTTTTTTGTTGCTATGCGCGGGCTTTCTCTAATTGGGGCGAGCGGGGGCTACTCTTAGTTGTGGTGCATGGGCTTCTCATTGTGGTGGCTTCTTTTGCTGTGGAGCATGGGCTCTAGGTGTGGGGGCTACAGTAGTTGTGGCTTGCGGGCTCTAGAGCACAGGCTCAGTAGTTGTGGCGCATGGGCTTAGTTGCTCCGAGGCATGTGGGATCTTTCTGGACCAGGGCTCGAACCCATGTCCCCTGCATTGGCAGGCAGATTCTTAACCACTGCATCACCAGGGAAGCCCTCTTTAATCCATTATGAGTTTATTTTTGTGTATGGTGTTAGGGAGTGTTCTAATTTCATTCTTTTACATGTAGCTGTCCAGTTTTCCCAGCACCACTTATTGAAGAGGCTGTCTTTTCTCCATTATATAGTCTTGCCTCCTTTATCAAAGATAAGGTGACCATATGTGCATGGGTTTTTCTCTGGGCTTTCTATCCTGTTCCATTGATCTATATTTCTGTCTTTGTGCCAGTACCATACTGTCTTGATTACTGTAGCTGTGTAGTATAGTCTGAAGTCAGGGAGCCTGATTCCTCCGGCTCCGTTTTTCGTTCTCAAGATTGCTTTGGCTATTCGGGGTCTTTTGTGTTTCCATACAGATTGTGAAATTTTTTGTTCTAGTTCTTTGAAAAATGCCATTGGTAGTTTGATAGGGATTGCATTGAATCTGTAGATTGCTTTGGGTAGTAGAGTCATTTTCACAATGTTGAGTCTTTCAATCCAAGAACATGGTATATCTCTCCATCTGTTTGTATCATCTTTAATTTCTTTCATCAGTGTTTTATAGTTTTCTACATATAGGTCTTTTGTCTCCTTAGGTAGGTTTATTCCTAGGTATTTTATTCTTTTTGTTGCAATGGTAAATGGGAGCGTTTCCTTAATTTCTCTTTCAGATTTTTCATCATTACTGTATAGGAATGCAAGAGATTTCTGTGCATTAATTTTGTATCCTGCTACTTTACCCAATTAGCTGTAGTAGTTGTCTGGTAGCATATTTAGGATTCTCTGTTTAATATCATGTCATCTGCAAACAGTGACAGTTTTACTTCTTCTTTTCCAAAATGGATTCCTTTTGTTTCCTTTTCTTCTCTGATTGCTGTGGCTAAAACTTCCAAACCTATGTTGAATTATAGTGGTGAGAGTGGACAACCTTGTCTTGTTCCTGATCTTAGAGGAAATGGTTTCAGTTTTTCACCATTGAGAACGATGTTGGCTGTGGGTTTGTCATATATGACCTTTATTATTTTGATGTAAGTTCCCTCTATGCCTACTTTTTGGAGAGTTTTTACCATAAATGGGTGTTGAATTTTGTCGAAGGCTTTTTCTGCATCTATTGAGTTGATCATATGGTTTTTCCCCTTCAGTTTGTTAATATGGTGTATCACATTGATTGATTTGCATATATTGAAGAATCCTTGCATGCCTGGGTTAAACCCTACTTGATCATGGTGTATGATCCTTTTAATGTGCTGTTGGATTCTGTTTGCTAGTATTTTGTTGAGGATTTTTGCATCTATGTTCATCAGTGATATTGGCCTATAGTTTTCTTTCTTTGTGACATCTTTGTCTGGTTTTGGTATCAGGGTGATGGTGGCCTCATAGAATGAGTTTGGGAGTGTTCCTCCCTCTGCTTTATTTTGGAAGAGTTTGAGAAGGGTAGGTCTTATCTCTTCTCTAAATGTTTGATAGCATTCGCCTGTGAAGCCATCTGGTCCTGGGCTTTTGTTTGTTGGAAGATTTTTAATCACAGTTTCAATTTCAGTGCTTGTGATTGGTCTGTTTATATTTTCTATTTCTTCCTGGTTCAGTCTCGGAAGTTTGTGCTTTTCTAAGAATTTGTCCATCTCTTCCAGGTTGTCCATTTTATTGGCATATAGTCACTTGTAGTAATCTCTCATGATCCTTTGTATTTCTGCAGTATCAGTTGTTACTTCTCGTTTTTCATTTCTAATTCTGTTGATTTGAGTCTTCTCCCTTTTTTTCTTGATGAGTCTGGCTAATGGTTTAGCAATTTTGTTTATCTTCTCAGAGAACCAGCTTTTAGTTTTATTGATCTTTGCTATTGTTTCCTTCATTTCTTTTTCATTTATCTCTGATCTGATCTTTATGATTTCTTTCCTTCTGCTAACTTTGGGGTGTTTTTTTTCTTCTTTCTCTAATTGCTTTAGGTGTAAGTTTAGGTTGTTTATTTGAGATTTTTCTTGTTTCTTGAGGGGGGATTCTATTGCTATAAACTTCCCTCTTTGAACTGCTTTTGCTGCATCCCATAGGTTTTGGGTCGTCTTTTCTTCATTGTCATTTTTTTCTAGGTATTTCTTGATTTCCTCTTTGATTTCTTCAGTGATCTCTTGGTTAGTTAGTAGTGTATTGCTTAGCATCCATGTCTGTGTATTTTTTACAGTTTTTTTCCTGTAATTGATATCTCATCTCATAGCATTGTGGTTGGAAAAGATACATGATATGATTTCAATTTTCTTAAATTTACCGAGGCTTGATTTGTGACCCAAGATATGATCTATCCTGGAGAATGTTCCATGAGCACTTGAGAAGAAAGTGTATTCTGTTGTTTTTGGATGGAATGTCCTATAAATATCAATTAAGTCCATCTTGTTTAATGTGTCATTTAAAGCTTGTGTTTCCTTATTTATTTTCATTTTGGTTGATCTGTCCATTGGTGAAAGTGGGGTGTTGAAGTCCCCTACTATTATTGTGTTACTGTCTATTTCCCCTTTTATGGCTGTTAGCATTTGCCTTATGTATTGAGGTGCTCCTATGCTGGGTGCATAAATATTTACAGTTGTTATATCTTCTTGGATTGATCCCTTGATCATTATGTAGTGTCCTTCTTTGTCTCTTCTAATAGTCTTTATTTTAAAGTCTGTTTTGTCTGATATGAGAATTGCTACTCCAGCTTTCTTTTGATTTCCATTTGCATGGAATATCTTTTTCCATCCCCTCACTTTCAGTCTGTATGTGTCCCTAGGTCTGAAGTGGGTCTCTCGTAGGCAGTATATATATGGGTCTTGTTTTTGTATCCATTCAGCCAGTCTGTGTCTTTTGATTGGAGCATTTAATCCATTTATATTTAAGGTAATTATCGATATGTATGTTCCTATTACCATTTTCTTAATTGTTTTGCGTTTGTTATTGTAGGTCTTTTCCTTCTCTTGTGTTTCCTGCCTAGAGAAGTTCCTCTAGCATTTGTTGTAAAGCTGGTTTGCTGGTGCTGAATTCTCTTAGCATTTTTTTTGTTTGTTTTTGCAGTACGTGGGCCTCTCACCACTGTGGCCTCTCCTGTTGCGGAGCACAGGCTCCGGACGCGCAGGCTCAGCGGCCATGGCTCACGGGCCTAGCCACTCCGTGGCATGTGGGATCCTCCCGGACCAGGGCACGAACCCGTGTCCCCTGCATTGGCAGGCGGACTCCCAACCACTGCGCCACCAGGGAAGCCCTCTTTTAGCTTTTGCTTGTCTCTAAAGTTTTTAATTTCTCCGTCAAATCCGAATGAGATCTTTGCTGGGTAGAGTTATCTTGGTTGTAGGTTTTTCCCTTTCATCACTTTAAATATGTCCTGCCACTCCCTGCTGGCTTGCAGAGTTTCTGCTCAGACATCAGCTGTTAACCTTATGGGAATTCCCTTGTATATTATTTGTTGTTTTTCCTTTGCTGCTTTTAATACTTTTTCTTTGTATTTAGTTTTTGATAGTTTGCTTAATATGTGTCTTGGCATGTTTCTCCTTGGATTTATCCTGTATGGGACTCTCTGCGCTTCCTGGACTTGATTGACTTTTTCCTTTCCCATATTAGGGAAGTTTTCAACTATAATCTCTTCAAATATTTTCTCAGTCCCTTTCTTTTTCTCTTCTTCTTCTGGGACCCCTATAATTTGAATGTTGGTGCATTTAATGTTGTCCCAGAGGTCTCTGAGCTTGTCCTCAATTCTCTTCATTCTTTTTTCTTTATTCTGCTCTTCGGTAGTTATTTCCACTATTCTATCTTCCAAGTCACTTATCCGTTCTTCTGCCCCAGTTATTCTGCTATTGATTCCTTCTAGAGAATTTTTAATTTCATTTATTGTGTTGTTCATCATTGTTTGTTTGCTCTTTAGTTCTTCTAGGTCCTTGTTAAACATTTTTTGTATTTTCTCCATTCTATTTCCAAGATTTTGGATCATCTTTACTATCATTACTCTGAATTCTTTTTCAGGTAGACTGCTATTTCCTCTTCATTTCTTTGGTATGGTTGGTTTTTACCTTGCTTCTTCATCTGCCGCATATTTCTCTGTCTTCTCATTTTGCTTAACTTACTGTGTTTGGGGTCTCCTTTTCACAGCCTGCAGGTTCGTGGTTTCCGCTGTTTTTGGTGTCTGCCGCCAGTGGGTAAGGTTGTTTTAGTGGGTTGTGTAAGCTTCCTGGTGGAGGGGACTGGTATGTGTGTTCTGGTGGATGAGGATGGTTCTTCTATTTCTGGTGGGCAGGACTGCGTCTGGTGGTGTGTTTTGGGTTGTCTGTGAACTTATTATGATTTTAGGCAGCTCCTATGCTAATGGGTGGGGTTGTGTTCCTGTCTTGCTAGTTGTTTGGCATGGGGTGTGCAGCACTGGATCTTGCTCGTCGTTGAGTGAAGCTGGTTCTTAGTATTGAGACGGAGATCACTGGGAGAGCTCTTACCAATTGATATTAAGTGGGGCTGGGAGGTCTCTGGTGGTCCAGTGGTTAGGACTCGGCGCTTTCACTGCCAGGGCCCAGGTTCAGTCCCTGGTCGGGGAACTAAGATCCTGCAAGCCTTGTGGTGCAGGCAAAAAAAAAAAAAAAAGACAGATGTTTGGTAAGATGCATATATATATATATATATATATATGTATGTATGTATCTGTATTATATCTATCTATAAATGTATGTATTTCTACACAAAGCAATTTTCTGCCTAGTGAAAGCAAGAAGCAAGGGTGGCAAAGAGTTTCAGAATTCTTTGGCAAGGTTTTTCACACTGCATGTAGAGACCTGCTTCCTAAAATCATTTCCCAATGACCTGGGATTACCACTGGGAATGTATCATTACTCTCTTGTGCTGGGACAAAAAGGTGACTGAGACGTACTGGCTAAAACATTTGAATATTTCTCTGGTAGCTCGGATTTCAATACTTGTACAATATTTTTAATATCCTAATTTTATTATTAGTTATCCTGAAGACAAACTTATTTATTTGTGTGAATAAATTAGCAAGTTGATATTGCCTGATACTGACAGGGAATGACTAATCTACCTGACGTGTATGTATAAATCAAATCAGCGTTGCGGCAGGTTGCTTTAAAAAATGTATGTGGTTTTCCTTAGGTATTTATTTACCAAATTCTGGACCTAAGAAAAAGTGTTGACAAGATGTGAGACAGATTGACTTGATGGTTTTACGGAAATTTATAAACCTCTTTGTGGTTTGACCCAGTTAATTCGGCCAGTACTCTTTAAGTATATTTGAACTGTTTCCTAGAGAGTTATCTTCCTATTTAGAAATAGCATTGTGTGGTAGGATTTTGGTTACATGATTTTGACTATACAAAAGTTCATATCCCATTGCAGGAAACATGACTATGTACTATTAAAAACCTGATATTTTAGTCTGTAACACCGATCTCTGTCATAAGTGTGTGAAGAGAGTCTGCTGTATTTGTTTTAGCTACAAATCCTTGTGGCGGTCCTAAAAGTAAGATTTCCATTTACCCCCTGTTTAGAGTGCTTAAGATGAATATTTTGCTGACTACCGAGTCACTGCTGTTGGTGAGCAAAGTAACAGGGCTTCCGGTGTTAGCTCTAGTACCTTTTTTTCCTCTTAGATTTAAAAGGACCTCTTGATAACATGCATTATTTGAACTCTTTTCATTTTTGTGTATGGCTTTTCTGTACTGCTACATCATGTACTTTGATAGTCATTTGGCCTCAGTACCTGTCAAATTGTATGTTATATAACTATTAGCTATTGATTTTTAAAAATTGACATCACAAAAGGTAAGTAAATGAGTGTTCGCTTCTGTAGAAGATCAAATAAACTCAGTGGACAGATCATAAAGCTTTAGTGCTGATTCTCTTCAACATCTATTTTAGAGTGTTAGACCGTTCCAATCATTTCTCTTTTGGTTTCCCAGAATGTTTTTAAACATATTAAATTAGTAGTGTGTTAAGACATGTCGTAATTCCTAGGAACCGTTGCTGCGTTTCTCTCAGTGTACGTTTATTCATTTATCGACATTCATTAAGCACTCATTTTGTGCAGGATACTTGCCAGGTGTTGGATATACAGCAGTGAGCAAAGTAGACACGGTTCCCTTCCCTCATGGAACTGACAAACTAGTGTTTAATCCAGGTCCGGTAGAAATTTTTTACATTTATGTCTTAAGTCTTTAGATATAAATATCTAGCCTAGTTCTTTTTTTTCACAGTATAATGCGTCAGGTAAAACCACATTCTGTACTTTCTCTGCATGACTCCTCCTTGGCTACAATGTTTACTCAGGAGGAATCAGATTAAAATGAACTTCAAGGCCGTTACTGTATGAGGAAAGAAGTACGTTTAAGAACGATCTACAGAGAAAGCAAGGGGACGACGGGAATTTTGTGAGTGGAATGTAGGGATGTATAGGACAAGGTTCCCGCCTCTGAAACAACAGTTTCCCAATAAGTTCTAAAAGTTTGACCTGTTTTGGAGAGGAGTGTTAATAAGGAAAAGTAGGGGTGGCACTGGGAGCAGGGGGTCTTTTTGAGTGGCAGAAACCTGTCAGTACTACGAAGAGTGAAAACACTCCTTTTGGGAAATTTGTTGGCTGTCATTCAGGATGAAAAGCTAAGGGATATCTACATTTACTGCTCCATGAAGGGACATGTGATTCAGCCTACTTTGTAACCAAATGTTGGTGATGAGCTGTTATAACATAATCTACTGATTAAAGACAGTGAAAACTTAAGTCTTTAGATTGTTTCTCAACATTGCTCTTCAAACCGACGTGGTTTATACTGTTACATTTGTTTGGAGTAAAACGAGAAACAGCCAAGCAAAAGACGTGTAGTGATTACTTCCCAAAGCTAAATTTATTCTGAAATGACTTTTTGGCCTACGTTTTGTTCTGATCCAGTGAAACTATGATCGTAGATGGTAGTTCTTCTTTTCCTTTCTTTCTTTTTTTTTTTTTTTTAAACTTGGTAAATGCTCGGCACTCTTACATGGGACATACTGGTGTTTGTTTTATTTTTAGATATTCCTGGTTATTGAAATTGAAAAGTCTGGGAACCATTGCTGTAGATTAAATTTAGTAAACTATCAGTGTACAATTATCCAAATTGGATATGGCTTCTTTGCTGTGTCTCATGCTAGATGTTTTTCCATCTGTAAGATTTATGCCCACGTGTTTAGGATGCATCAGTATTGAGTAGGATTCTCTCTCTGACCACAGCCTTAAAAGTTGACTTTTTATCCTTCCCCAACAGAAATGGAAAGGCCTCACTTTGTTTGACGTGTACCTTCATTGTTCCGTATACGGAGATCAGGAGGCAAACACCTAAAAAGTCTCTCTCTCTATAAAAGCTGCTTTTTAGATGTTTTATTAGTCCTACTGTTGGTTATTTTAATTAGTAGTATGTTTTATTTGTACCCTGAGGCTGTTCAAGCAAAGAATGTAATTCAAATACACAAAATAATATCTGATGTTTTGGAACACCCACACCTGCCATCTGGGCCTTTCCTCTTAAGTCCTTACTCAGGTTGGCAGGGAAGCTGGGAAGAGAAAAAGAAGACGATTATGTGGAGTTATGAAGCGTTTTAAATGTAAGTTCTTGGAAAGCTTGATGACGAAGTAGTTTTCAAATTGCCATCGCTGTTTGCTTCGTAACCAATGGTTCTTTGCTAAGGTAAACCCTGAGTTTTCGTGAGAAGGCCTGTCTTTTCCATTATGTACATGTTTTCTAGCAGTGGTTCAAGAATTCTGTGAAAATCTCACAGATAATTTGACTGTAAGATGGTGGGTGACCCTTTCACACAGCAGGAAGGTTTGCTAGGGAAATTTCTCCAGTTTCTTCACCTGAAAACAAAGTAAAGGGGCCGCCTCTCCAAGTTCTTACAATGAAATCGTAAACTAGTCTCCTGCTTCTTTTTCAACTTGGCTTTTTTTTTTTAATAAGAGTGAACACGAACAGTCTGTTTTTTTGCTTACAACCTGTAGTGCTGAACTGTATGCTTTTGCCTTAATTTTTAGAGCTGAAATTTTGTTGATTTTGGATACCTTTGCTGTTTTTACTCCCCCTTTCCTCTTTCATTAGTTCAGTCATTTTGGGAGTCTGCCAAAGATGAGGCAAAACTAATGTGAGAGGTGCATACAAGCTTTTAAGTGATTTTTCATTTAAACACAGCACTTGTAAAATGTGTGTCATAGAATCCTGAAGCTGGGGAAAAAATTGTGGGTTTTTTTTTCTCCCCACTTGCAGACAGAACCTAAACCACATTAAATTAGTAAATGTTCTAACTGACTAACATTCTCTAGGAGAAAGAAATACATCACTGTAGACCACCAGCTAATAATTTAAAAAAATATATTTAAAATATACTTATTAAATATTTAAAAATACGTTATTTAAAAAATTCAGACTCCTGTCACTTTTGGAAACTTTTTTATACCTCAAAAAAGTTTTAAATGCTATTGTTTATATGCAGTTCAAGAGTTAAAGATTCAGGGATTAAGAAATGAGATCAAGGTCTGGTCTCTGTTATCTTATTCTACTTCTATGTTATCTCCTCTCCGCCCAGCTACCTTGAATATATGTACTCAATACATTTTTGTGGTATAAATGAACAAGAAACTGCTTTTTGTGTTTTTAGACTACAGCTTCCAACTCCACTCATAATTTGTCTTAGAAAAAGGGTTGAATGAAGAGATTTTAGAAAATTAAGCTCAGGATCCTATCCACAGTACTCTTATACTTTTAAGCCCTAAATTAATCATCTTCATTATGTAAAGAATAAAGTTTTAACTCTCTTCTGAATCTCACCAACAAAACAAAAACTCCTCAAGTTGTGCATAGGAGCCAATAAGTCCTTAAAATTCCAGCTTACAAGGTACATGGATGTATCAACATACAACATGTATTCTACAAATGTCAGCTATGACATGAATAGTGTGATATGAAGTATTTAAGAAATGTATCAGAACTTAAATATTCAAATGAGAATTGTGTCTTTAAAGAAGTCCGTCTCTTCAGGAAGCTGTATATTTAATCTCACGTTGCTGTTATTGTACTGAGTAATTTGAGGTTCTTTTGGAATTATCTTTACTTCTTACGGCACTTTAAAAAAACTTTTGGTGTTCTTGAGTTTTTTGGAAATAACCATTAATGAATTCATTGGGTGATGCTGATAGAGTTAAGACTATGTGGGGTTAAAAATCAGGTGTAATTATAACCTAATGAGATTATTTTTATACCTTGTTTATACATGGACACTGAAAATGATTAACAAAGGATTTTCAGAAAAGTTTTGCAAAGAGGAGCATCGTTAGAATAAGTTTATCTGTCTTCCCGTTTGGGTCTATCTGCTGCTACGGCGTTCCAGTGGTATCTGTGTGTATTGTATATGTGTGTGTGTGTCTCCTGTATCAGTGTGTCCTTGAATCCTTTCTTTGGACCATCCTGTTTACTGTTGCCCAATATAATGTCACGAAGCAGCTGCTCTTGCTTGATACACGTGCAGCCCAGCAGAGTTGTCCCAACAAGCTTTGCTTCATTTCTGGTGGACAGGCTGGACCCAATGCTAAAACTGCGTCTCAGGCTCTCCAGTTGGACTAAAACTTCATGCTATATTGTGCTGTGTTTAGAAAGATATCCCAGTCTTAATTGATCTCTTTTTCTGTTTTCACTTCATCTAGGCATTGTATCTTGATCATTTCTTTGATTTTATCTGTCTATCGAAGCTTCCGGAAATGCAAGTTTTCTTTCTGCAGACCAATGTGCATTTTTACTTATCTTCAGGTTTCTCAATCTGTTTGTGGGGATTGCGTACTAACTGCACAGGAATCTGTGACTGACTTGTGTGCCAACTTATGAACGTGTTTGAAGAGTCCCATTCTCAGTGCTTGGTGCACAGACACGGTGCTGTGACAGCTTTGATGAAGCCGTGTCTGACCTAATTCCCATCACCAGCTTGAACAAAGCAGGCCTCCTGAGAAATCTAGACCCCTTCAGTTAATTTATGCAGCCAAGTTTAAAGATGGAAGAGGTACTTGGAAACTAGTATCGCTATGTTCCAGGTCTCTAGGAAACTCATAATTCAGCAGGTCATATAATATAAAAATCATCCTGAAGGAGGTCCAGTGCTCAACCAGCATTATTCAAGTTTGTTTGCAGCAAAGATATTTTTTCTTAGATTTCTAAATTTTTCTTATTTTGCTTTTTCCTCAGTGTTTGTATACATTAGAATATATTTCATGGAAACGAGTTGCTCCTTCAGTTCTTATTTCCTTGTTATGAAAATGCAATCTAAACCAAACCCCATGAGGGTGTCTTTCATCATGGCCTGGGAAAATTTGTTCCATTTGTTAAGGTCTGAGCAAGGCATTGGCCTTATTAACAACTCTATTAATTTTATTACCTAACACATCATCTAGAGCTCTTCTTTAAATGTCGTCACTTTCCTCCTCCTCATTCTCCAACAAAGGCGGTTAGCCAGGTGTCTGTCTGGATCTTTATAATATCACCCTGTTCAGGGTTAGCTGGTTCCTTGCAAACTTAAGATTTTGCATTTGGCATGTGTTTTGCGGTTCCCGTCGCTCTCTTATTTTTTCCCGTGAAGCCAGTTCCGATGACAAACCTGAACATCTACTGAGAGTTGGATCTGTGGCAAGTGTTGATTCTGTGATGCTTGCAGAGTAATCCCCTTGAAACTTGCTGTATTCTGTGTTTTTAATAATCTCTCCCGAGTCACTTTTTAGAATTTCACTGTCTGTATGCAGCTGTGCTTTTAAATATTTGTAACGCTCCTGTACAGCTCACTGTGGATGCCAGAATTATCTTATCTCTGCAATTCTTGGTTTCCTGTGCTCTAGAAGCAGGAAGAAATAGCCTCTTTGAAAGACAGTGGAACAGGAACACTTGACTTTTTTTTTTTTAAACACACAAATATTGTGAATAGAACCCAACTGGCTCTCACTCAGACCCCTTCCCTTTTGGAGTGTAATTAAGACCACATTGACTCCTATTGCAGCTGGCAGCCCCTCACTGTTGCCTTTTTCTGCTTGTGACCTTTGATCTCCGTGACCTTTCCTGGGGTTAGTCCTAGGCCCTTTTCATTGTGTTGGAGCTGAAGTGGCTCATGTGGAGTTGATTATTTCTTTGCTCGTTTGGCCTTTTTTGGTGCCATAACTCCAAGTCACTTCCATTTTCTTCCTTGACTTTTGATGGTCCACAGTGAAAGGAAATGCTTCTGCAAGCAGCAGGATCAGTGTGCATGCTTGGCTGACTTGATTGAGACTCAGGAGAAGTGGGGGAAGGTTGTGAAGTCTGTAGGTGTCAACGTTTTAAAAAATGTTCAGCCTCCTGACTGCGTGATCCTTCCGAGCTCATGAAGCGGGGACCGCCGAGAGTGCTGCATTTCTCACGGCAAGGAGGACTGAGTTCTGGTGAGAAGGGAGTTCTGCCAGTTGTTGACCTGGCCTGGGTGTTGGACATTCTGCAGCTCTACTTTCACAAGATATATACGTTCCTCGTCCTGCGTCCCAGCTATGAGGCAGGTCGGAGGACGCATCCTTGTCGTTGCACATGACTGCTTGAAGGGATTCTCTAGTCTCTAAAAGCACCGAGAATAGCCCCCAGAGATGAACATGCTGACTCTTAGAGGGTGTGTTTGTTGCCACCGAACTTAGGAAAGCACTTTCTTCCCTTCTCCTTTCCTCCGCCTCCACCTGCCCCTACCCACGCCTCCAGTCAGACCACTGAAGGATGCCTGCCAGCTGTTACTCTCATTTCTCGGGACCCCATGTGGGCAGCATGAAGACTGTCACTGATCAAAGGCTTTAGTGAAGGAATGCGTCTGGTTACCCTACACTGTGGTACCTTTGAAAGGTATATGGGTGTGAAATTCAGCGACATTTGGAAACTCATTTTTAGGAAGTCTGAGTGTCTGATTCCATCCCTGGAATATCATTTTCTGTCTTTTCCTTTTTGGTTTCAAAAATCTTTTTTATTAGTAGTATTGATAATATGAGTTATTCTGAGTGAGGAATGGCTACCCTTTGAAAGGCGATTGTATTGTATTTTATTTTTAGGCTTCAGCTCGAGGCCCCTCCCCCGCAGGGATAACAGTTCCTCTGTGTGCAGACGCCTCCCTCGTCTCTCCTAAGCACTCAGGCTTCTTTCCGCTTGCCTGCCAGGTCTTTCTTAGAGTTTCTCTTCTCTCCAACTCAGCTCATTAGCTCCACACCTTAAGATGCATCCTCTCCATTCTCCAAACAGCAACAACAAACCACGGAGAGCCCTGCTGCTTCTGTGTGTTTCCTGTCTTAGTGAAGGCACGGCATCCACGAACTCGCTCGTCCAAATGAGAGATCCGGACAGCAGGTTTCATGCCTTTCTTTATGGCCGAAGCAGTAGGGAAACAGAAGTGGACAGACGATGGATTCCAAAGATGTCTAAGAGATGTATTCCTTCCCAATGCACATCATTCACTATCCAGGTCCTATTCAATTCTACCTCCTAAATATGGCTACACAAAAATTCACCAATTTTGATGTCTTTTTTTAAATGCACGCTGACGTGACAGCTGTCACGTACAATCTAACAAAATTGTTTCGAATGAAGTTAAAGACAACTAAGTGTTACTAGAGCCATCTTATGGAAAAAACTGGATGAACCTTTTGGCCAACCCAATAGCTTTTAAATATGTCCATGTCTTAACACTTTAACTCTTTTACACTTATCCCCTGATATTTCTCTAGTACAGGTCCCCGTTCTCTTTCACAGCAGCCTCCTAACCCTCTTCAGTCATCCGCCACATTGCAGTGTAAATGATTTTTCAAAGGCACAAGTCTGATCTTGTCCCTGGCCTGCTTCAAAGCTGTTCATACTCCTCTCTCAGGAAAAAAGCCAAGCACCCTAACCTGATTTATTTTGTTCTTTATGCTCTAGCTTCTACTCACCTATGTGCCTTACCTGTCACCTGTCAATCCCGTCCTTACTCCCCTCTCCAGCCCATTCTTCCTTGCTCTCTGCCTCTGGTTCTGCACACAGACTCTTCCTTCTGCTTGGAAGACGTCCCTCCCCTTGCTTGTCCTCCCTCCTCCCGAACTTCTCCACCTGATTCACCGAATCATCGTTGCCTCTGGGAAGTCTTCTCAGCCGCCGAGTCTTGGTTGGGTAACCCTTCTGTTTTCCCTGCAGCACCTGTACTTGCTTTATTCTGGGGCTCACCTATCCCTTCCTCACTTACGCACTTTAATTCCTGAAAACCTTTATTTCCTAAAAGCCTTGCTGCTGCTGCTTTCTTTTTTTTGCCATGCCCTGTGGCTTGCAGGATCTTAGTTCCCCGACCAGGGATTGAACCGGGGCCACGGCAGTGAAAGCACTGTGTCCTTACCACCGGCCCGCCAGGGAATTCCACTAAAAAGCCTCGCTTCTTAGTGAAAGCCATTTTCATTGATTTTGGTGGGAAAAAAAATCATGTGTTCCCTCCCAAACCAAGAGAGCTACACTGCTTTCACAGATAGAAAAATAAATCAACTAAGCAATAAAAACAAATTTGTGTAGGTGATAAACAATATTTTGAAAGTAAATGAATAGTTTGTTCCTAAATATATTGCAGTGATTTTATTGTCCTCAGCAAAGGAGAAAGAGAAGACTTGAGGGTGGTGACTGGTGAAGGAGGGTTGGTGAGGAAGTCCTTCAGAGGTGGGGGAGTCGGGAAGTGGACTTGGAGACAGGAAGTCTTCTAAAGGCATGTAGTTATCTTGCAGTCACATGGCACTTAAAGTTACAGCACACAAAAGCACCTTATGGCGAAATAAAGGCTAAGCGGCGAAGTGTTCCACCAGTTGTGGAAATGATGCATCCCCGCTGGTGGGTGTGTCTTTGACCGAAGCTGTAACATCAAAGTTCCATTGTTTAGTTTCTGATTGAAAAAGTTATATAAAAGTTTATACCAAATAAAAAGAAGCCATCTGCAACATGGAATAACTTCACAGGAGCCCCTGTGGCAAAACATTTAGTCATTCTGTTAGGTGAGGCTGTGTTTGAACAGCTTCTTTAGTTGTCACCTGTCCTCACCTGACTCAAAACCTCCTGAAGGCAGCTACGCTGCCTGTTTTCTCCCTGGCTAAGTTTCCAGCATAGCACAGCGCCTGATACGTAGTAGGCAGGCGCTAAGTATTTGTTGAATGAAACATGAATTCCTCTGCTTTGAATCCTTCTAATGCTTTTTACTGTCTCATTTACTTATTATCATTTTCTTTATTCCAAAGTTAATTCAAGCCCTCTTTTCCTAATTAGGGTGCAGTATCCTTCAGTTCAGGAATTATACCTTCCTCTTCTTCCTCATTTTTGTACCCTCCCAGGATCTTGCCCAGAGTAGATGCCCTACGTATGGAATTAATTGACTGGATGAATATTTCTTGGAAACAGTAAGATTCTTTGAGAAATCTGTGCAGGAAATGTTTGCTTCTTAGCTAAATTATTCAAATATTCAGAATGAAGAAAACTTTGAGAGGAGATTTAAAGCTGGATGTGATTAAGGTCAAGGTGGTTCAATAGGTTAAAAAAAAGTATATATTGTGTTGGACTTCCATAACTGAAATTGTGCTGAATTAATCAGTACCTAATAAAAAAAATTAAAGTAGACATGCTTTATTTTTTCTTTTGTTTAGTTATTTCTGAAAACTCATTTTTTCTCAACAATTGAGAAATAGGATGTTTTGAAATAGAGGGTTTGAAAGTAAGAATCAATCTTTTTTTTTTAAGAAGGAAATTACTATTTCATGAAGAAAATGATGCCTTTAAAAAAGAAAACTAAGTTAAAGAATTTTCTATTTTGAAGAACAATACTGATCCCAAAGCTGAGTTTTTGTTCACAAATTAATCCCAGTTATTCCCTAAGCCTCAAAGAAAACTATAAGAAAGTCTGATATAGGAGTCTAGGGAGGGGATAGTTCAGAGAGACAGCTTTGATCATCCTTAGGAAAGCAAAGGCGTTCCTTTAAAAACAGAGGAATCAAATCTAGAAATTCAGGACTTTCCCCAAAGGATTATTCTGGCAGCATGTTGAAAAGGGGTTATAAAAGCATGAAGTTCACAACCTGAACAATAAGTTAAGTAAATGTTAGGGAACTATTTCCTTTCTTATTCTGAGACGAGGCATACCTTTAGCTTCCCTTTGCCGACAGAAATTCTCTTAAGCCTGGGATGGCTTAAAAGTACAGTTTGTAATGCAAGACAAATTGCCTTCTCTGTAGGCATGCAGGAAAGGCTTAGAGAAAGCCCTGTAACTCAGGAGATACCAGCTAGTCTTTAGGCCAGGACTCAAGGAGCAGCATTTGGGCCATATGAGAGTGGGGAATGGGGAGGAGAATGGGTAAAAAAAAGATTTTTACCGCATGGAGGAAAGAGTTATCCCCTGATCCTGATTTGTAGGTTGAATGGGATACTACACTTAGCTGTTCTTTTTCTTGTTCTTTTTTTTTTTTTTTTTTTGTACTCTGAAGAGACTGTACTACCAGGTGCTTTCTTGGGAGCAAAGTGACCACTGAGCATCTTCTCAGACACTTAAGTCAGCCACTCAGAACTGCAGTGAAAATAATGGATGTTGGCCTTTAACTTCCTCTGAGTATAAGAAGGAGGTAGAAGAACTTCCTCATGACCATGTTAACTCCTTCTGAGACCAGTGAGTTGGATAAGCCTTGATGGTTCTGTTTTTCACATGGGAAATTGATCAGGCCTTTGCCAACGTCCAATAGTAAGGCAAGATCAAACCCAATTTAAAGTCCAAGTCCTTGAGTTATTTTACTACCTCTAGTAGTTTAGGGACGTAGGGGTATATATATGCTTAATGGACACGGAAAGCAGTAAGCAAGAGAGGATAATGGTTGGGAATGAATGGTAACTTACTATTTTGAACGCCAGCAAATATTGCCAGAAAGCGTCTGTCAGCAGTTCTCGCGTACAAATTGCTTTTCAGACAAATACACGTTATAAATTAAAATCACACAGTATAACAACCTCAACACACAACCCCTTAACTTACTTGAAGTGAATTTTGGGTAAAAAGCAGAGATTTTTGTGTCCATGGTGTTTTTTGTAATTGAAGGTTCAGAGATGGACAAGGTTTGATCAGGGTAGCCTGCGGTGTCCATTATTGTTATTCTTTCTGCAGTTACTTTCATATAAATTTCGAATATTGTTAGAGAAACCCCTAACAGATTAGACAGTGAATGTTGCTTTATGCCCTATAAAATATTTTAATTAATTTCTCAAATTCATGTTTGATATCCACACTTCGCTTACCTCAGTGTAAGGAAATAAACAGTCTGCTGGTGAGCAGGGGTCCCCCCACGTGCTGGTGGCGGTTGATGGGGATCAACTTGTGCCTTGTTGCCATCTTTTTGGACGACAACCTCAACCATCTATATATTTAGTCTTAAAAATGTTTTTACTCCTTGGCCCAATAATTTCACTTTTAAAAGTCGGTTCTAAAGACATGCTTAGAAGAGCAGTTAAAGATTTATGGACAGAGATACTCACAGCAGTATTATCTGTAATAGCGAAAAAACCCCACAAAACCAAAAATATACATATGCACACACATGTAAAAAAGTGGAGCCTAACCAATAGGGAATGGCTAAGCAAATTAAGTGTTGATACCTACATTCAATAAGTATCTATAGCTGTTACAAATTATGTTTATGAAAAATTTTAATAAACATGATCATTAGGTGATAAATGAAAAAAGCAGGATTTAAAACTATATTCCATATATATTATGATCTTCAGTTATGTAAATATACACCATATGAAAAGGATTAGTTGAAAATGGATTGAGATATTGATGTGTTACCTTTAGGTGATAGAATTGTCATGCTTACTTGCCTTGTTTTTGTACATTCATTCCACATTTTTATGCTAAATGTGTGATTTTCTTTGTCATTGAGTATTTGTAGAAACTTTCTGTTAACAATTTTCTACTTGATAAAATAGCATATTCACTGTAGAATATGTGAAAGAAAACCTTGAATATTTTGTTTAGAATATCACCTGGCATTATGTTAACCACATTGGATGCTTAAAAAAATATTCTAAATGAGAAAAACACTGCAGTCTGAAAAATGGCAATGTAATTTAAATCAGAATTCTGTTTTATCTGATATGATTTAAATCCAAATTCTGTTTTGAATTTTTACATGAGAATATTTGAATGGTACGTATGCTAGAACAGAGGTCAGACAGCCTTGGCAAGTGATGTGTGGTGGGGTGGGCTGGTGTCCTCTTACTGTGGACCTTTTCTCCGCTGGCCGCTGTTTCCAGATCAGAAAAGGAGGATGGGATAACAGTTTCTATGCAGAGGAAATTAGGGCTGTTTTCTCCCTTGCCAAGGTAAATTTTTGTGGGTAAGAAAGATGCCATACGTGCTAAAGCCACTGATCTGTGTGTGAGAAGATGGCAGGAACCTTGTTCAGTTATGATAAACTTGGCCAAACAAATTGTTCATTTGCGAGCAGTGCAGGGAAATGATACATATTTATATGTATGTGTATATAGATTAAAAATATATAAAATTTGTATATACTTATGTACATTTATAGTATACACATATATTTATGTATAGATGTTAGATATGTATGTTAAAATATATTTTTTGTTTTCCAATAACTTAACTAGTCAAGTAGCAATAGCACTAATATTATTAAGACATTTCCTCTTTCGACAAATATAGTACTTTTGAAAGTGACATAGTATTGAATAACTTTCCAGCAGTGCTAATGCATATACCCTGACTTATACATCCTCTAACCCTCCTTATGGTCAGGGATGTTTGTTTGTGAGGTTGGACCTAGGTTGCTCTTGGTGGCTGTTGAATATAATTTCAAGCCACCTGACCCGTAGAGCAACAGAACCCAGGTTGTTGTCCTGAATATCACAATTTTCTAACAAGCTGAGCAGGCTTGCCACAGAGAAATATAAACCAAGTCAACAAATATTTAGTCAGTGACTGTGAGGGTCATAATTTCTTTCCAACCTCTCAAATCAACTGACAGCACGTTAACCTAATAGAAAGATAGGCACATTCCTGTGTGATAATATTTAGGTAGCAATAATGAGCTGTGATGTTTTAAAGGACAGCTGTAAAGTAACTCACTAGATCACGTGCTGGGGTTAAAGTTGACTCTGGAATTTGTTTCACTGCTTTTCAATAAATAAATAGTCGAGGAAAGATTTGGCAAAAGGAAGAAACTCTCTTCCTTGTCCTCAGGAAGGTGCCTCCTGTTAACAAGTTGTTTGAATGTTTACTCTGCCGTGACTGCTTAGCAATGGTGTGTCAGTTCTTACCCTTGAACCAAGGGAAGAATTCAAATAAACCAAAAAGGTTTTCACACAGATGGCCCCTTCTGCCAGCGGGTGGTACCAGAGTATTTTCTCCCACTTTTAGAAGAGCTCAGCAAGGGCTTCCCTGGTGGCGCAGTGGTTGGGAGTCTGCCTGCCGATGCAGGGGACACGGGCTCGTGCCCCGGTCCGGGAAGATCCCACATGCTGCGGAGCCTGCGCGTCCGGAGCCTGTGCTCCGCAATGGGAGAGGCCACAACAGTGAGAGGCCCGCGTACCGCGGAAAAAAAAAAAAAAGAGCTCAGCAAGAAAACATTTAAAAGGCATTCCTCGAACTGATAGTCCACGATGTAGATAAACTTGAGTTTGCAACTTGGAGATTTTGGAGTACCTGGTGTAGAGAAGTGAGCAGATCCTGGGAGATATTTGATTTATTCAAAGCCATACTTAAGGTGCCTTACTTTGTATTACTACCCAGTTTTATCAATGGTTAGAATTAACCTTTCTTTTCACAGATGAGTACACACGTAGAATTCTCATTTCTAAAATGTCATTAATGTAACTCTGGCATTACATTTTGTTGTATTCTGTAGTCAGATTCTGTGTCCTGGCCAAGCAGGAATGTAGGGGAGAATTTGTCGACACAATAACCACTCTTTGGATCTCTAGCCTAGCATGGTGCCTGGCATACAGTAGGCGCTTACTTTATGTTTGCTAATTTTTGAAATCATATATATGAATGCATAAGTGAATGAAAGAATAAAAATATAGCTAGGTTACACTGAATTCAGTAGAGATAACAGTTCTCATTAAATACTACTCTCTAAGGTACTTCTGGGAATTACATTACATTAAGGTATTCCTTTCATTTTAAGAAACATCAAGTGCCTCTTTTCTGCTAGGCATTAGAATTTGCAAAGTTGGATATGACATCATTCTTGCCTTCAAAGAGGACATAGTTATGTAACCAGGTAAATTGCAGAGCACAGTAGTGAGTGCAGTGGTAGATAGTGACCAAGGTGTAGGAGTAGCACAGAGAAGGAATGAACCATATCTGGAGGATGGCATGGACCTTGTGAATATTGCTAATTTATTCATCTTGTTTACTTTCCATCTCTCCCACAGAATGTAAGGTATACATTTTTGTCTGTTACTTATTTTTACTTACATATATATTTAAGTGCTCTATCTCCAGCTCTTAGAATAGTACCCATCATATAATAAACATTCAGTAAATATTTGTTGCATGAATGAATAATTTTCCTTCCAAAAGGAATTTACCAATTATATTTCACCAACGAGATATTATAGTGATTTTTACGCACATCCTTACCAGTGCTGGGTTTTGTGAAACTTTTTTAACTTTGTAAATGTGTTATATTATCTCTATATTAAAAAAACACATAAACAAACATTTCCATGGCTGCCATCCATCCATCCCCAGCAATTCTCTCTGTTTTTCTGCTGCCCTTTTATAGCAAATCCTTGAAGGAGTTTTCTGTGCCTGTTTCTTCATTTCCTCCCTTCCCATCCTATCCTGAACTGATCAGACTTTTGTCCCTTCTCCACTGAAACCGTTCTTGCTGTATCACCCATGGTCTTCTTCATGGCTTTCTGATGCCATCTTATCTTACTCTGTTTCTCAGCAGTGTTTGAGATGGGTTGATTACTCTCTTCTTCCAGAAATATTTTCCATTTTTCTCCCTAGATGCAACATTCCCCTGGATTTCTTCTTATTTTGTTGGCTACTTCTTCCTAGTCTCCATTATTACTTCTTTCTCCTCTATTCAGTGTCTAAAGGTTGGAGTATCTTTCCTCCTCTATCATATTTTCCTTAGTGCTCATCTAGCGCCAAGGCTTTAGTACATGTAACACCTGCATTTTCAGCTCTGACTTATTCCCACAGCTCCAGACTCCTATATGCAACTGTCGACTAGTTACTGGTACTCGGATGCCTCACAGATCTCAGACTTTCCGTGGCCAAAGCACAGCTGTTGAGCAGCCTCCTCTTCAGCCGTTTCCCCTGCTCCAGTCTTCCCCATTTCAGGAAGCAGAACTTTTACTTATTCTGTTACACCAAAAACTAAGAGTTGTCTTTGATATAGCTCTTTCTCTCACACTTTTTTTTTTTTTTTTTTTTGCTGTACGCGGGACTCTTACTGTTGTGGCCTCTCCCGATGCGGAGCACAGGCTCACGGGCCCAGCTGCTCCGCGGCATGTGGGATCCTCCCGGACCGGGGCACGAACCCGTGTCCCCTGCATCGGCAGGCGGACTCCCAACCACTGTGCCGCCAGGGAAGCCCTCTCTCACACTTTTTATCCAAACCTTCATCAGCTTGGTTTAAGCTTTAGTGTATGTTCTGAAGCCGGTGATTTTCCTCAGCACCTCCACAGCTGACTCACTGGACTCACCCACCACGTGCTCATCTCTCTCCCCAGCGATCTTGTAACTTCCCACTTGGTCTCCCTCCTCCATCCCGGCCCCACTTCAGTCTAGTCTCCATCAGCCAGTGATCTCCTTAAAGCATAATGAGATCCCATCCCTCCCTTCTCTAAGTCCTCCAAGGGTCTGCCATCGCATTTAGAATAAATGCCAAAACCTTCAGCGTGGCCTTTGAAGCTGGGCAGGGTCTAGCCCGGCTTTCCTGTGTGCTCTCTACTTGGCTCATCCCACTCTCACCACAGTGGTCTTTGGATTTCTGCAGACAAACTCGATCCCCACACAAGCCTGCCCCTGGTATTCTCTGCACAATCCATGAGTCCCCCATCTGAACAAAGGGAAGAAAGCCAGGAGTACCTGACTCATAGGCTTGTCGTGAAGGTTCAGTTAATATATGAAAAGCACTGAGATGGTGTCTGGCTCGTACAAGCACTATATAAACGTTAGTTATTATTTTGTTGTTATTGTTTCTGTTTTAAGGAACATAGAGGAGGAATGCATCTGAGTTGTGTTGAGTTTTAGATGGTTGTGAGATGTACAAAGAGAAAGGCGCTAAAGGCCGTTACGTATTCATTTGGAACGATTGGTTCTGTGTAAAATAAGGGTCTTAGTATCTTGGAAGAATGAGCAGAATTTCTAACTTTAATTTAACGTCTAGAGATTAGCTTGTGAATTGGGAAGATGTGGATCATTGAATACCTTGTATTTGACGCAGTCTATGTGGAGCTTTCAAAATAGAGGGCAGCCACTGTGTTCATAACTCGGGCTGGCTATTCAGATAAAAAATTCCAACTGTTTTTGTACTTTAGAATTTCTTCCTTTTTTTTTTGATGTCTTTTAGTAAGCCAAGGCCTGGATTTTGCCCTGGAAGTCTGTCCTGCCCGCTTCTGCAATCTGGCGCTATGCATCCAGTTGCTGGACCCTTACAGACACTGCTCTATGTTACTCTCCCGATTCTGTGCTCTTCCGTGAGTCCAGGTAAGAGGAGAAGAATGGTAGTTTGGGCCTGAAGCTTTTCCTCATCTCAATCCTATGAAGAACTTCGACTTTAATGCTTCGACGATAGTGATGGTTTCTAAAGACGTTTCTAAGATTTGTTTGACCAGTGGAATGATTTTAAAACTTTGATTCATTAAGCAAATTAAGGATCTCTTAGGAGTGCTTCTGGGCACTCGCAGGCCTTCCCATCATTGTCCGTATAATTTATTCCTTTTGTTGTCTTGAAAATAAATATTTTCCGAACATGCTTTTTTTCAGTGAGGATATGTTACAAATCTCTGAATTTGGAAATTATGATAGGAATAAAATGCTGACTACACACCACCAAAGAGGAATTTTAGAATCCGTATGTAAGAGTACTCAACTTGGAGTGAGAGAACTTGGTTCAAATCCCAGGTCTCTCATGATCTTGCCTAATTTATTACCTAACTCTGGGTTACTAAAAAGCTTAAATGTGTTTATTATTAAATGTATATGTAAGCCTGAGGCTAATTCATGGCCCATATGCATTTCTTTTTATTTTAGATAAGTGTGAAGATTTATATAGGAGTATATACAAATACGGTGATGTTTATTTATTAAGTAATGTTTGTTTATTATCTTTGTTAAAAATACTGTAAGGGACTTAGACTTAGTAAGGGAAAATTAGTAAGGGAAAATTAGTAAGGGAAAATCAACTTAGTAAGGGAAAATTGATTTAGTGGTTTTTGTTTGTTTGTTTGTTTGTTTGTTTTTTGCGGTACGCGGGCCTCTCACTGCTGCGGCCTCTCCCGTTGCGGAGCACAGGCTCCGGACGCACAGGCTCAGCGGCCATGGCTCACGGGCCCAGCCGCTCCGCAGCATGTGGGATCTTCCCGGACCGGGGCACGAATACCGTGTCCCCTGCATCGGCAGGGGGACTCTCAACCACTGCGCCACCAGGGAAGCCCGATTTAGTGGTTTTATTTCTGGGTTTTTTTTTGGCTAAATAGCAACCTCAGATTCAGTCAAGGCATTTCCTTTAATCTTTATTTCTGGTAAAATATCCTATAAAAGTAGATTCAGAAATTTATTATTTTTTTCTTTTAACTATTTTATTACACCAGATTATTAGTATCCCTGTCCCCCGCCCTCATTTTTGGGTGGAGGGGAGGGATCTGTTTTGATACATGAGCGCAAGAACCCCTCTCCCCCAAGTTACTGGAGGAATAGACATAACAAATGAAACTATTCCAAACACCAAATAAAAATATTACGATTGATACCCCGTTCATCCTCATATCCCCAAAAGGATAGACTTTGTATTTCGGTGTGGCTTCCTAACTTTCTACTTCTGCGTTCTTAAAAGTTGAACATTACTTATATTAAAGGGAAGTAGTCAAATTATTTTGAGAAAATAATTTGCTCTTAAAGTCAAACCCTGTTGGTAATATGGAAGAGAATTCTTTTGATTTTGAAAGTCATCTTCTCTTTTTCAGATTCTTAATTTCCATTTTTTAAAAGCTACTTCATTAGAAGAGCAGTTTACCATTTCTCATTTATAGAATTAGTATTTTGTTTTATTTATATCATAAGGATTCTCATCTGTGCTGCCCTAACTGTTAAGTTCTCCATTGGTATGTTGCCTTCTTTCTTCCAAAATATAAGAATGTTCCTAGAACGCTTACAAGCTCTCAGGACCATAACGTATAAAGTAAGGGATTGCCTTTCGTTTTGTAGATTCAGATGAAGTATATTAAACTTGCTCTTCTTTCTCTCTCCCCTTGTCTCCTCTTGTCTCCCACTCCCCCCACCCCTTTGCACACGGGGACTGTTCCCTTGTAGACTTGGCACCTTATTTTATTTCTGAGCCATTGTCTGCCGTCCAGAAACTTGGTGGACCTGTAGTACTGCATTGTTCTGCTAAACCTGTGACTGCTCGTATCTCATGGTTGCATAATGGAAAAAGATTGGACAGAAATGTGGAACAGATTAAGGTTCACCAGGGGACGTTGACTATCCTTTCTCTTAACCCCTCCCTGTCGGGTTATTACCAGTGCATTGCCAACAATAGCATTGGCGCCGTTGTGAGTGGTCCTGCAACCATATCGACTGCAGGTGAGTCTGATTTTGTCCCTGTTACAGATGCTTTTTTCCTGAAATTACTGTTAATACTTGCATTTTTTTGAGTACTTGGAGGAGCGTGGGCTTTGGAGTAAGACACGTATGCGTTCTCATCCCAGCCTTGACACTCGCTGTGTGTTTAACCTGGGGGACGATACTTGAGCCTTGCTTAGTGTCTTCCTCTGTATCAAGGGATCTGGACATTAGTTTGTGCAGCGTTAGGACAATTTTCTAACGTGAATCTGAATTTCTTTGTGAGTATTTAAAAGTCCTTAATATCAACAACCAAAAAAGCTGTTGTCCGCTTTGACAGTTATTTCATGCCATCCTTTATCTTTTTTGCACATCTAATTGTTTTATTTGCCTTGATTACAGAGTGATTTTCATGTATTTAATTGAAACCAGGCTAAAGAAGTGGGGTAGAAAAATAACTGTAAGGAAAGGAATGTTGAGTATTGAACTTATGGAAAAATCTGGTATGTGTGGTTTTCTTAGTAAGTTTGAGCCATCTGCCTTTCAAACGGTGATGGCTTCCAGTAATGGAAAGCGTCTTTGTGAGGGCACCCCTATTTACAGAACAAATCTGGATTCCCCAGGAGTAGTGAGTTTGTCATAACTGAGAAGAGTAAATGTTTTGGTAGAGCTGTGACCCGTGGACAGCTCCAAGCCACACACCGGAGGGCTGAATTCCTAGGGGCAGGCTGCAGAGTGCTTTCAGCACTGGCAATAATAAAGAGCCCTTCCATGCAGGCTCCAGCTGGAGTCAACTTAAACCGAGAGAAATTGAGACCTAGTTAGGATATTCAGGTAATTCAAACGATACACTGCTTTTTTTTTTTTTTTTTTGGATATCCTAGGTTCATTCTTGGAAACCCTTTTATTGCCATGTGAGTAGCTACTAACAGAATAAGGATGCATAGGGAAAGTGAGTTTTGATGAGAGACTGGATTAAGAAGGATTTATCTTGACAGAATGGGAACAATTAGGCTTTATAGTTCTCCCTAATGTTTCAAGAACAGTTTGCTTGCCTTGTAGTCTCCTGGAAGCATTGTCTTCTGGAAAAGGGTGCCATGACTAAGCCCCAGCTCTCAACTGTGCACCCCTACCCCAACTGCTTTCTAAGATAAAAAGATCCTGCTACTTTGGGAACTGGGATTAGCTGCCACAAATGGCCATGGTGCAGATGTTGTTTCTAGCTTTACAATTTCCTTTGGGAAAGAGAGTTCAAATTTACATTTATTTATTTATCTATCTACTTATTTCTTTTAGTTCTTGGTGATTTTGGTTCATCAACAAAGCACGTTATTACAGCAGAAGAAAAAAGTACTGGTTTCATTGGCTGCAAGGTACCAGATAGTAACCCCAAAGCTGAGGTGCGCTATAAAATCCGGGGAAAGTGGCTGAAACATTCCACAGGTGAGACCTCTTACGACAAGCCAAGGGCACCCAGAGAACAAATGTGATTAACCAACTACCGTTAAGCTCTGTGTGCTAGGGGCTGTAGACACAGAAACACATAAGATATATTGTGTCTACTGTTGGGAGTCAAGTGGAGTAGTTTAGACACATGGTTACAGTATGAAATAGAACATAGTACAGAAGACAGTACAGAAATGATTACAACCCCGCACCCCCGAGGCTCACTCCTTCAACTCATTCAGGAATCTACTCAGATATCACTTCCTTTGAGAAGATCGCCCTCATGGCACTATCTGAAATGATGTGCTGTGTTGCTCTGTCCGCTTTATTCAACTTCGTTTTCCGTAGCCCTGTGTCATACGTATGACTGTCTGCTTGTTTGTCGTTTGTCCCTTTCTCTGCCGCCTTGTTCCTGCATCGGAGCACTGGCAGCATGAGTGCAGGGCTTGCTTTATCTGCTCGCTTCATTGTTGTATCACTTGTGCACAGGCCATTGTTGGCAGAAAATAGGGTCTCAGTACATATTGTTGAGAAGAAATGAATGAAGACGTGAATGACTACTGGGTGGTCAGTGCTGCAGGCAGGGGTTTGCCCAAAGTGGCAGCTGCGGTCGTTGTATCTTTGTCTAAATATGTTTCTTGTGCTGTGGTGTTCTCAGGGAGTGATCTGTTGCCGTGGGGCTCTGATGGGTTTGATTCTGTTACTGTAGTGCTGTTGACTTTTTTTGTTCTGCTTTGACTTTCCTTTTCCTTCATTTAATGGATTTTCCCCGATTGCTTATTTGCTGCTCATGTCACGTCTACATTTAAAGCGTAACTATCAACCTTTGTTGGTCTTAACTTGCGTCCTTCATAAAGAGAGAGGCCTAACTGCATTCCCTTCCTTCCTCAGAGAATTACTTAATCCTTCCATCAGGGAATCTTCAGATTTTGAATGTATCCTTAGAGGACAAGGGATCATATAAATGTGCAGCTTTTAATCCTGTCACACATGAATTAAAAGTTGAACCCATTGGCCAAAAGCTCCTTGTGAGTCGTAAGTATTTGGGGGAATCGTGGTCACTGGGAAGAGTCCTCAGAAGCATTTCTCATAAAAAGTTGGGAGGCGGGAGTTCCTTTTTCTTTCAGATCCTGTTTGTTTATCATGAGAAAGTCTTTACATGCAGAAGTGCATTATAGCATAGTACTGTATATGTTTTAAAAATATAATGACTTCTTAGAAGAGAATTTTGGTCAAGATGACAGGATAGAATTCATGTGGAGAACTTTGCCCTTTGCTCAAATAAAAAGAAATTAGTGAGCAAATATCACTTTGTATCAGTGGTAATCAAATTGGTGGCTGTGAATTACAAAAAAATATTTATCTGTTCTCTTTGAGATACGATAAGTTGTAGTGGCACCAAGAGTCAAAGCATAGTTAAGTAACAGTCCACATACTTGTTGAGAAATTCAACATTTCCAAACTGCTAATTCAGGAGTAGCTCTAAAGGATCATGAAGGCTTTTAAATTTAATTCTCAACTGAAAATGATTTAGTTACCAAACAGGACCTCATAGTGTAAAGAAGAATAAATGGGAAGATGGGGAAGCTCACAGCTTTGCTAAGGAAGAGGGTGGAAGTGAATACATAAGAATCATGATTTTTTATTTTCCCTTCTTTCTCCAGGCCCTTCTTCAGATGACTTTCACATTCTTCACCCCGCCCTTTCACAGGCATTAGCTGTTCTCTCTCGTAGCCCTGTGACCCTGGAGTGTGTGGTAAGTGGGATCCCAGCTTCTCATGTGCACTGGCTGAAGGACGGTCAGGACGCTCTGCCTGGAAGCAAGTGGAGAAGGTTGTATTCGCATCTTGCCACGGACAGCATTGATCCGGCGGACTCCGGCAACTACTCCTGTGTGGTGGGAAACAAGTCTGGAGACACCAAACACGTGACTTACGTGGTGAATGTACTTGGTAAGATGTTACTTGTTAAGTGTTTTTTCAAGTCAGGCTATTTTTCTGGTCTAACTGATGTTTGAGTGGAAGATCTATTTGTGAACCATAAATGGAATAGAGACTACCTAGAAATAGCTACCCCAGTACCAAAATGAGCTTCATTTCTCTAAAGGATTGCTGAGTTGGGCAGTGTTTCTGGGTGGCACAGAGAGTTTCACCTGGGATGTTCTTGGGAACCTCACCCCCAACCTGGTTACACAATACAGTAAGTCCCCTACATATGAGCCTTCAAGTTGCAAACTTTCAAAGATGCAAACGTGCGTTCGCATGTCTAATCACGTAAGTTAGTTCACGTGTCTGGTGTACGTTGTCACGTGTGTGCATCCTCTACACGTGGCTGTGCTTTTGTGTACTGTACAGTACTATATAGAGTACAGTAGTACAGTATCTTTATTTCAAGCCCAGGATGTCCTGAAGCAAGTGTAAAAGCAGTGGTGGTGTAGCTGGTCCTATACTATATAGCCGATTGTTAGTAGGGTTCCTAAGCTAACTTTGTTGGACTTATGAGCAAATTGAACTTACGAACGCACTCTCGGAATGGAACTGGTTCATATGTAGGGGACTTATTGACAGAGCTGGTTCTTCCTTCTCGATGACGTGGAGGAAAGAGACTGGAATTCAACAGGATGCAAGATTCTGGGCTGTATCAGTGTGTAGTGTCCAGTAATCGTAACTAAGACAGAGTACTGACTAGAAAATGTCATCTCAAAAAGAAATCATTTCATTTTATTTTCCCTTTTGGAATGCTTTCACTCTAGCTGGCTCATAAAATTTGTGTTATTTTCACCCGTATTTCTATATATACTATTTATCTCAAAGCTATTCCTTTCTTCCAGCTACCTATCTCACTGTCATGTGTAGCAGCAAAAATGTTTTCCTTTATCAAAATAGATTTTCATGAAAACTGGAAAAAAAAAGTTTTCATAGTAAATATAGTTTTTGTAAAGCTTCTACACCTGTTTATGTGCAACAGTGGCCTGACATAGGTTACACTGTTATTAATACAAGTGTATGGCAAGTGGGCTTTAAAATTTAATGCTAATTAGGACTAGATTAATATGCATGGTCATTTAATTTGGACATATGTTACAAATGCCGATACATGATGTACTCTGTCCAGGTAATAAGTGACTTGATGCAGAAAGAAAAAGACAAATACCGTATGCTAACACATATATATGGAATTTAAGAAAAAAAAAATGTTATAAAGAACCTAGGGGTAAGACAGGAGTAAAGACACAGACCTACTGGAGAACGGACTTGAGGATATGGGGAGGGGGAAGGGTGAGCTGTGACAGGGCGAGAGAGAGTCATGGACATATATACACTAACAAACGTAAGGTAGATAGCTAGTGGGAAGCAGCCGCATGGCACAGGGATATCCGCTCGGTGCTTTGTGACCGCCTGGAGGGGTGGGATAGGGAGGGTGGGAGGGAGGGAGACGCAAGAGGGAAGAGATATGGGAACATATGTATACGTATAACTGATTCACTTTGTTTTAAAGCAGAAACTAACACACCATTGTAAAGCAATTATACCCCAATAAAGATGTTAAAAAAAGTGACTTGATGGATACGAAAGGAAAATTTTTGCCCAGAATACATGTAACCTCAAAGCAGAATTGAGCATAAAAAGAATTTAACTTCCAAATAAGCATTCTTCTGTTTTGGCTTTTGCGTAGTGTGAAATCCAGGGAAATGATTACTTTATTTCAAACAGATCACCTGGAACAAACGCTCAGAGAAGCCAAAGATTAGAAACTCTGCATGTATGTATGTGTGTGTGCATTTGTTGGGTTGGCGGAGGGTGGTTAAGTGGGAGGAGAGATCTATAAAAAGAGGCTATAATGTTTTAGTAACATATGGTTTATCCTATTGGAGGAAAGTAAATACATTTCTAATTTTTTCTTGATGACCATGGTGGATGGGAGAATGTGAGGAAATAATACAATTCGGTTTCAACTAGTTCTTGAGGAGAGTTTGTATGACTCGTGATAATTTAAAAAGTACATCTTGAGGGCTAGACTTTAATTTATGTTTATTTTATTTTTTATTAAGTTTTTACTGGAGTATAGTTGATTTACAATGTTGTGTTAGCTTCTGGTGTACAGCAAAGTGAATCAATTATACATACACATGTAATCCACTCTTTTTTAGATTCTATTCCCATATAGGTCATTATATTGAGTAGAGTTCCCTGTGCTCTACAGTAGGTTCTCATTAGTTCTTATTTGTTTTATTTTTAGAACATGCTTCCATTTCTAAAGGACTGCAGGATCAGACAGTGTCTCTGGGTGCCACGGTGCAATTCATGTGTGAAGTTCATGGGAACCCAACCCCCAACCGTACCTGGTTTCACAACGCACGGCCCATTCGTCGTTCCCCACGACATCTAACTGTGGGAAATGGATTGAAAATCAGGGGTGTTACCATGGAAGATTCTGGGCTGTATCAGTGTGTAGCAGATAATGGGATTGGATTTACGCAGTCTACTGGGAGACTGGAAATTGAAAACGGTAGGCTTTTAGGTCATGTAATCATAGGAGATTTTACTTTACAGATGGGGTTTTGTTCTGGTTAAAAATTAAATCATTTTTACAAAAAAGGAAATAATCCTGTCACCATAACAGAGCAGTGTTCATTTTCCATGTTCCTTTCTAGTTGCAGGCAGGCATTTCCATGAAGAAGCAACCTTATTTAATCACGCTCATTTAAAAATTTTTTTTATAATATTTTTTCAACAGATACCGCATAGTTTTGAAAAGGCATAATTTTGAAAAGCACATGGTAAAAGTCTCACTCATGTTCCCCAGCCAGCCAGATTTCTCTTTAGAACTAACTAGTTTTCTCATTTTCTTGAATATCCTTGTGTGCATGTGTGTAATCAATTACACATAACATGTGAGCTTGTGTGCATTTAATAACAATGTCTGTTTTTTTTTTGGGAACGTAAATGGTGGTAGCATTCATATAAATTACCTTGAAGTTTTCCTTAAAAATTTTTCCTTGAATTTTACCTTAAAAATTACCTTGAACTTTTCACTTCACACATATCTTGGACGTCTTCTCATATGGTACATTAAAGAGTATTTTCATTTCTTTTTAAAAATGGCTGCTTAGTCTTCCGTTGTATAGTTGTGATGATTTGACTAGTACCTCACTGATGGCTGTTTCTAATCCTTCACTATTACAAGAAGTCTACAATGGATGTCCTTCTACATAGATTATTTTGCACATGTGTGAATATCTCTAGCATAAATTCCTAGAAATGAACTTGCTGAATAAAAGCATGTATGTCTTGGTGATTTTGATAGATATCACTGCTCTCCAAAATAGTTACTAGTTTACACTCCCACTAGCAATGTTTCCACATATCCTCACCAAGGTGTGGTAGTGTCAAAATTTCTGTTTAGTCTTTGCCAATCTGATAGGTTTTTAAAAAAGTACCTTTTGGGCTTCCCTGGTGGTGCAGTGGTTGAGAGTCCGCCCGCCAATGCAGGGGACACGGGTTCGTGCCCCGGTCCGGGAAGATCCCACATGCCGCGGAGCGGCTGGGCCCGTGAGCCATAGCCACTGAGCCTGTGCTCCGCAACGGGAGAGGCCACAGCAGTGAGAGGCCCATGTACTGCAAAAAAAAAAAAAAAGTACCTTTTGATCTATATATTTTTTATTATTATGAATGAAGTTGGGCATCTCATCATGTGTTTATGAGCCATTTGAATTTGCTTTCCTGTGTATTGCCTGTTCATTGTCTTTTGCCCATTTTAAATTAGGTTGTTGGTCTTTTTCTTATTTATAGGAGTTCTTTATATATTAGGGAAATGAATTTTTTGTCTGAGAGTTATAAATATTTCAAATTTCAAAGAATCAGGATGATAGAGACCAATTCTCTGAACTTGGTGCAATTAATTTAGATGTTAATAACAAAAAATAATTTTTAAATGACATGTATTTGGAAACTTAGAATTATATTTCTCAATAGCTGGGTCAAAAATCATAATGGAAATTTAAAATTCTTTCAAAGATAATGAGTGTCAAATTGTGTGGGATATAGGAAAAAGGAACATAGAATTTATAGCCTTAAATGCTTATAAAAGAAAGCTAGTAAAACTGAAAATTAGTGAACTACGTAAAATAAGAGAATAGATTTAAAGAAAACAGAAGAAAGGAGATAATAAAGATATGGGCAGAAATCAATTAAATAGAAAATGAAGATAAAATAGGATCAGTAAAGATAAAGTTTAACTAAGGAGTTATTCCAGTAATCAATCAGAAAATTTAAAGTATTATTCATCCTATTTAATGAATAAAGGAGAAAAACCAATATGATTATCTCCATAGAAGCAAAAAAACATCTGACATAATTCAGTATCTATGATAGACACTTTTAGGAAAACAGAAATAGAAGGAACTTTCTTAACTTGATAAAGAGTATCTAACAAAAACTCACAGGAAGCATTACTTTTAATGGTGAAATGTTTAAGCATTCCCTTTAAAATCTCTTTTAGTTGTCATCATAGTGGAGATTCGCATCAGTACAGAATGACAAGAAAAAGAAATGAAAGATGTAAGGGTAAGAGAGAAAGAAAACTCAGTCGTTATTCATTCACAGCTGCTATGGTTGTCAATATAGAGAATCCTCAATAGTTTGTTGGCAAATTGTTAGAAATAATAAAAGCTTTTAGCAAGGTGGCTGGATAAAGACCAATAAACAAGAATGTTGCCTTTCTATGTACGAGTGTATTAGCCAGGTTTCTCTAGAGAAACAAAACACAAGAGGATCTATAATATACACATAGGAGGAGATTTATTATAGAAACTGGCTCACACAGGTATGGAGGACAAGTCTGCCATCTACATACTGGAGAAGGAGGGAAGCCAATGATGCAATTGAGCTGTGGGAGGAGGAGTGATGGTATAAGTCTCAACCTAAGTCCAAAAGCCAGAGGTCCAGGAGCACTGATGTCCAGTGTCCTAGGGCGGAAGAAAGATGGCTCAGCTCAGAGAGAGAATTCGCGCTTCCTCTGCATTTTTGTTCTACTGAGGCCCTCAACGGATTGCATGGTGCCCACCCACATTGAGAGGGCCATCTGCTATACTCGGTTTACCAATTCAGATGCTAATTTCTTCTGGAAACACGCTCACAAACACAGCTAGTTATCTGGGCATCCCTTAGCCCAGTCAAGTTGACACAGAAAATTAACCATTACAATTAGCAACAGACAGAAAAAGTAATTTAAAAGACACTCTAAAAGAAGAAGAACAAGAAAGTAGGGACCTTGCTTTACCAGATATTAGAATATACACAAAAATCTGTAGTAATTAAGACAGTGTTGTATTATTGGTGCAGGAACAGACAAATAGACTCTTGGAACAAGACAGAGACCACCAACAAGGATTTGCACTAAGGATTTGACTTAGGTGGCATTGCAGATCACCAAGGGGAGGATATCCATTTCAAGAGTTGATGTAGGATAATTGGTTATCAAAATGGAGGAGAAATTAAATCTCTAACTCACATTGTACACAAAGACACATTTCCAGTGGATTAAAGACCTATATATGAAAGGCAAAATGGCAAAGTTTTTGAAGAAAATATAGAAGAATATCTATATGATCTGGGTAAAACTTTTCAACAAGACATTTTAGGCTAATTTTTAAGAAAAGATTGGTATGACTACATTAAAATTAAAGCATCCTTATTTTTTAAAGATACCATTAAAAATGAAAAGCAAAGCAATAAACTGAGAGAAGATACTAGTAACATATGTAACTAGCAAAAGAGCAGTACCTAGTACTTACAAAGAATTCAGAACCATTACAAAAAGGATAAAGGATCCGATAGGAAAATGGACAAAATGCATTTGACAGAGGAGGAAAAATGAGTGGCAGATAAATATGTGAAAAGATAGTCAACCTCATTAGTACTGAGGGAAATGCAGGTTACGACCCATGAAAGCATTTTACAGTTCTTAGATTAGTAAAAATTCAGAAATCTGATCATTGTTGATAGACTTCGTCAAACACAGGAAGTAGGACTGGAAAAGGAGAAAGATGTGCTGGAGAAAATGTCATTTGTAATCGATATTCCATTGTGAGATCACTTAAAAATACCGCCCCCCCCCAAAAAAATACCTGAGACCAGAAGGAAAGAGTCGGTGCCACTTGTTGAGAAACAAAACTTTGTTCGTGTATTTGGTCAGAAATATGTTTGTCAACCGTAATTCAGAACAGGTTTTTCTCCCAGGATTTTTGGGATCAGATTTTTGCGCCCTGGAATTGACTGTCTTTTTGAAGGACTATTATTTAGTTTTATACTTCTTTACACCTTTTTCATGTTAAAGTCTGAGGTTTTGGCCTCACGTGTTCTGGATTTACAGTGGTCAGATGCGCTGAGGATGCAAACTGGAAAACTCTCTGTGGATTCCTTTATATACATTCCTTTCTTTCTGAAGGACAGGCAACCTATGTGGGAAATGTCTAGGAGCCCACACGATGAAAAATTCTACTTTTGATTGACTGCTTTACTTGGTGAAAGTTGAGAAGCAAACTAACAAGGAAGGAGATATCTTTGTTCTAATCGTGACTATGATCATTACTACTTGCTAACGACATTGCAAGCACTGTTCCTTCAGAGAATGCACATGTTCACCACACTGTTCTGCATGTAAAACACTGTTTAGAAACACACATATAAAAGATGTTTCTAAGACAGCTACTTGCGCACGACACAACATTTACGTAATAGGATGAAATTATTTTGCATTGTAGATACTATAATGTTCTTAATTTACGTGAATTACTTTTTTTTAACAGACAGTGGACTCAAGCCTGTTATAATTACGGCACCAGCAAGTGCAGAGGTGGCCTCTGGAGGCTCCGTGACTTTCTCCTGCAATGCCACCGGGGTGCCAGTTCCAGCCATTCGTTGGTACGACGGGCATGGACTGATAACCAGCCATTTGTCTCAAGTTCTTAGATCTAAATCCCGAAAACCACACTTATCAAGACCTGGGGGTTCTGACCTGGAGCCTGTGTACTTCATCATGTCCCAGGCTGGCTCAAGCTCTCTGTATATTCAGGCTGTTACTCGGGAACACGCTGGGAAGTATACCTGCGAAGCTGCAAACGCACACGGCACCACACGGTCGGAAGCCGTCCTCGCTGTTGGTGAGTTGCCATTAGTATCTTTTCCCAGGTGAATGGTTTCCTTTGACAGTAGGGGATAAAGTGATTGGAAGTAGATTTCAATGAGTCTAGCAACCTCTAAATATATATGTATTTACCAACAACAGTGAAACGTAGAATTGCATTTTTTGGTATTTGGCCTTATGCGAACCAGATGAACTTTGGTCTCCACTTTTGGTGGGTTTGTTAAGCTTGTCGTTGCTCTATAGGACACTTTCATTTGGGAGCAAGCCCAAGGTATGACCTCTTTGGGGCATTAATACTTTTGGTTTTCTAAGCTGAAAATATCGTTGCAAATATTTTCAGGTGGGCCCTTAGTAAGGTTAGTATTCAGTCTAAAGAGTTGGCTTTTATTGGGAATGTTGAGTCCTGTGTACTGTCAAACAACACCCATCTGTATATTTGCCTCAACCGTATTCAAAGTTATTGTTCTAATAGGGTGTATAATATAATATTCTTTTTTTTTTTTTTTTTTGTGGTACGCGGGCCTCTCACTGTTGTGGCCTCTCCCATTGCGGAGCACAGGCTCCGGATGCGCAGGCCCAGCGGCCATGGCTCACGGGCCCAGCCGCTCCACGGCATGTGGGATCTTCCCGGACCGGGGCACGAACCCGTGTCCCCTGCATCAGCAGGCGGACTCTCAACCACTGTGCCACCAGGGAAGCCCTAATATTCTTTATATTTTACTGATTTGGGGTGATGATGATTTAATTTGGAGTACTGGTATATAGAATATCAGTATTATTCAAATTAATTCAAATTTGACTTAATCCACATCCAAATCTTATATCAGGGGGCATTGGTGAGGGTGCCCCACTCATAGGGCTGGTGTGAGGATTCAAGGAGTCTGTACCTGTAAAGTGCTTAGAATGATGTCTGGAAGTAGAATGCCTTCAATAAATACTACGTATTAAGTTACAATTATTACTATCTAATTATTATTAAATTATAATTATCCCTTCTGGTAGTGTTTAGGGAAGAAGAAATAGTTACTGATACTAGTAGACCTTAATAATCCTTAAATAAAGAAGGTAGTTAAGTGTTGCATAAATTTATACACGCATATGGATGTGTATATGTATGTGTATGTGTGTGTGTTTATATATCTGTTCTGCTAAGCAGAAATAGGGGTGGCTCTGCTCAATGTTGTTGTAGCCATAAGACAGCTGTCATGCGGGCACTGCTTGGGTATCATTTGGCTGAAATGATTTTCTTTTAAAATTTTTATTTTTTAAAATTTATTTATTTATTTGGCTGTGTCGGGTCTTAGTTGCGGCCTGCGGGATCTTTCGTTGTGGCATGCGGGCTCTTCTTTGCCGCACGTAGGCTGCTCTCTATTTGTGGTGTGCAGGCTCCAGAATGCGTGGGCTCAGCAGGTGTGGCGCGCGGGCTCAGCAGGTGTGGCGCACAGGCTCAGGTGCCCCGCGCCACATGGGATCTTAGTTCCCCAAACAGGGATCGAACCTGCGGTGTCCCCTGCATTGGAGGGCAGATTCTTAACCACTGGACCCCCCTGAAGTGATTATGTAAATAAAGGGTAAAGGGAGCCATAGACATCACAGTCATAGCTGATGGAACTAGGTAAGTACCTAGTTGTCTAACTGCCTCACTTTATTTATTTATTTTTTAAATTCTATTTATTTATTATTTATTTATTTGGCTGTGTTGGGTCTTCGTTTCTGTGCGAGGGCTTTCTCTAGTTGCGGCAAGCAGGGACCACTCTTCATTGCGGTGCGCGGCCTTTCACTGTCGCAGCCTCTCTTGTTGCGGGGCACAGGCTCCAGACGCGCAGGCTCAGTAGTTGTGGCTCACGGGCTTAGTTGCTCCGCGGCATGTGGGATCTTCCCCTTCCCAGGGCTCGAACCCGTGTCCCCTGCATTGGCAGACAGATTCTCAAACACTGCACCACCAGGGAAGCCCCTCACTTTAAATATGAGAAATCAGAAGCCCTTAGAAGATACATAACTTGTTTAGATTCGATCTTTCTAGATCTTTAAGATCCCCCTACTGCCAGGATTTTATGTCTTGATAAATACCATTTTTTATGTATAGTAACCCCATGAGCTACATCCTACCTGAGTGGTCCTTCGTTGCTTCTTTTACGTGCTCTATAGTAATTACTGAAGTCTAGCTGAGTCTATTAAAGCTCAGAACAGCACATAACAACCCACTTCTTCCCATGGGAATCTGAGCTTATTATTAAATTCTAGCATGCTGGCAGCCTTTACTTTATTTGTTATGAAGGGGGGAGGTAAGCAAGATGACTCTCTCCCCCACCTTTTTTTCTTTCCAGAGACCTTGGGTTTTTGAGGTCCTGGATGTACAAATATTTGTAGAGTGAGTTGTAACTTTTCAAAACTATAATGGGAGTTGGCCTGGGGTCCTAAATAGTTTAGGGTGGGGTTGCTGGTTTGAGTGGTCACAGTGGGAACAACTTTGGCAGATCTGGTTCCGTTCCCTGTTGAACTGGTTTCAACTCAGAGTCATTAATTCATAGACATTACCATAGTTATAGTACTTCGAAAGCCAGAGTTTTATCAATCTTTTTCCAATTCAAAAAACATTCTACCTTAAAAAATGCTAGATGTCTCTCCTGACCATTTCACAGAGTTATTTTGAAGATAACTTGAGATCATGTATGTGAAGAACCTTTGGAAAGTACTGTGAAGGCCTTATGAATTGTATCTAGTATCTGTGAGTGCTCAAATTCTGTTATCCGGAATAGTAGAAGAAAATTAATTGAATCCCCTTTTTGATAAAAGTTATGGAAAAGTCTCATTGCAGCCTGAACACAAGTGGAATTTTGATACTTCTGCAGTAGACACAGGCTGTAGCATAACATTTTTTCTCACGCCTCTGTATAAACTGAGGCGTGTGGTATTCCAACGCTCCTACAGCCAAATACCACTTCCCGGTGGTGACCTGCCCAGAGGATCCATGAAACACTAATGATAAAAAGGTCCTTGTCCACTGCCCTAAGCCACAGCTAATTGCCTCTACTTGCTAGAGTCCATCTCTTCATTAACAGGCTCTCCACCACACCCTTCACATCCAGCCCACATTCTGACTCACTAGATAAACACGACTGTTCCAGGAGCAGTACTTGGAAGCTGTCTCAGTGACCTTAATTAGTTTTCTTCTCTATTATTTTCCCACTAGCTTCTTGTTTTCTTTGACGGAGGACGCTTCTGGGACACCTTTTCTCTCTTTTAAACAAACAGAGAACCAGAGAACCGACCTGCCACTGTTAGTCCTGTTTTTTGGTCGGTTCTCTGTGAAACTGCAGTAGCTCTCCTAATACACTCCCACCTTTCACCAGGAATCCGACTTCATTGTGGAAAAGAAACTCTGCCGTTGTTTCCTCAGCTCCCTTCCTCCACAAAAGTAGGAGACTTTTCATTGCCAGTATTAATAGTGCTTTAGAGGAACTAGGCTGTCAACCCTCGGGTTTTATTGTGCTGGAAGTTTGTTTTCATAAATTGCTCTCTCCTCACCATACGTGCTCACCCACGTCCCCTCCCTCTCCCTCTCTCCCCCTCTCCCCCTCTCCCTCCCCCCCCATCACCCCTCTCCACGGCTAGCTTGGGCATCTATCTGTATGTGGCAGCACTACAGTAGGGGTGCCAGGCCTTCTTAAAGCTTAAGCCTGGAAGAGCGCAGCCTGTCTTGGGCCTGACGTCTGTTAAAACGAGTCACAGGGCAGCTGGGATTCAGCGTGGGAGGGGACTGCTCAAGGGTGTGAATATTGAGATATCTTTGGAGACTAGCTACCCAGTAGGTAATAGCCTGCCTCTTGACCTTTTCTTTACTATTTATTTTACTTTTTTCCCAAGGGAATGCATTACTCATTGTGTTTCGTTTACCAACTAGAGTTAAAGTTGTTCTCCAACTTAAAATCTTCTGAGGTTACACTAGCAAATTGCTGTTGTAAAAGAGGGAATGCTGGTGTCGAGCAAGGAAGAATGGCGTCCTTTCAGCTACTAAACTCCTGCATCATAGAACTGATTTTTCAGACAATTAATTTGCTCCTTCATGAATAAGAGATGGCTACTGGAGATTAGATGTTTCCATGAATCATAAATTGAAATGTTACCTACTTTAACTTCTAGGGCTCAAACCGTGCTGACAGTGTGTTAGATCACTGTATGAGAGACCCTGAAATAATGAATTTCTTCTATCTCCTCTTTTTCTTTCTCCCTTTCTCTGCAGTTCCTTTTGAAACAAATACAAAAGCAGAAATAGTCACACCTTCTGATCCCACTCAGAATGATAAAAGTGATCGTTCAGAAACTGGACTATTGAGCTCATTTCCATTGAAGGAACATTCCATTGCTACAGAATCATCATCAGAGAAAAATGCTAGTGGTGCCTCTGTCCCCGATGCCCCCATCATTCTGAGCCCCCCACAGACGCACACACCAGATACGTACAACCTGGTCTGGAGGGCGGGGAAGGATGGCGGGCTGCCCATCAACGCCTATTTTGTGAAGTATCGAAAGGTAATGTCTTCTCATTTATCATCTTTCCCTTCCCACACCTTCACATCCTGTGTATAACACATGCTTATTATCTTTCACATTTGTGGAGTGGCAGGAAACAGGAGTGTCCCAGAATGATGAGTTTGGGAGAGAAATGCCAGCAGTCATGCTGGATTTACCAGTCTTATAAAAGCAGTGAGAATGAAGTACAAATAATTTCCCCTCAAATTGGGATTCTAAGAAGCCTGTAGCTTCTAGACATTTTTAATCAAATATTTTAACCCCTTGGGTATAAAATTCTATAAACCAATTTTTAAAAAGTAATTCCTTCCCTCTCTGAGATGGCAGAATGCAGTTTATTTAGTAAAAAAGCAGTTTCTTATTACAAACAACTGTTTGAACAAAGTTGTCCCTTATAATCTCTGACAAATGTTTTCATTTCAAGTTCTCTTCTTAATTGTATTAAAACCTTACATTGTTTGGTCATTTATTATGATGAACCTTGATTGTCTCAGTTGATTTTTCAGATGATGTTTTTCATCCACAGTCTTCTATTAAAGCAAAATGAAAAAAAATCTCCCCTCTTTGTTTAATGAGACTAAATGAAATGGGAGGAGATGCACTCATATTTAAAATAATTTTGTATGTTCAAGACATTTTGGTATCCATCATTTAACAGTAATATTTTTTCTTTAGGTATTTTTTTATTGAAGTATAGTTGATTTACAATGTTGTGTTAATTACTGCTGTACAGCAAAGTGATTCAGTTATACCTATAGATACATCCTTTTTTTCATATTCTTTTCCATTATGGCTTATCACAGGATATTGGATATAGTTCTCTGTGCTATGCAGTAGGACCTTGTTGTTTATCCATCCTGTATATAAAAGCTTACATCTGCTAACCCTAGCCTCCCACTCCATCCCTCCCCTTATAGTAATATTTTTAATATCTGGAAAAATTAACATGGTGATATTTGAGAGTTTATTCACCGTTTGTAACCTGATGGTTCTAGATGCGGATAGTTTCACTTGTATTCTTATCCACATGAAACTTCCCATGTAATGTTGGCTCTTGGTTCCATTAATCGAGACCCAACGGATTGGATCTCTTTCTGTTTCCTCGAGCTCACATTGAACAGTGTCAAGACATGAAGCAAGACTGTTGGAAATATATAATGAATAATTATATAATTTATACACATATAGACATACATAATATATATTTTGATTTATCATATATCATGCATAATATATACTATCATTAATACATGTTATTGTATACTTATTTAATTCTCCCATTAGCCCAGTAAGAAAGGAGCATTGTTTCCATTATAAGAAAAGGAAACAAACTGGGTGATCAAATAACTTGCTTGAGGCCGTAAGTTAGTGGCAGCTAATGGAGCAGGAATCTTTTCACAGTGAGAATCCCTAAGTTCTTGCTATAGGGCTCCTTCTATTTCTTAATGTGGAGAGGTGTTACATCTCTTTCACTTTTGATAGTGTATTACTTCCCAAAATTCATCTGGAATTGAATGATTTCTCGTTTTTATCCAGTTGGAATGGAAGATTCTTCTGCCCTGTATCTCGTTTTTTTTAAAAAAATGCCTTATTTTCCCTTGAGTAGCTGGAAGGTGGTGTTGGCGTGGTGGGAAGATGGCACACAGTTCGAGTCCCAGGAAGTGAAAATGAGCTCCATTTAACGGAACTGGAGCCGTCGAGTCTCTACGAAGTTTTGATGGTGGCAAGGAGTGCAGCAGGTGAAGGACAGCCTGCCATGCTCACCTTCCGAACCAGCAAAGGTGAATATAATCTTCCTTAAGTGGAAGGAGTTGGCTGTCTTGATGTCACTTTAATAATAAGTGTCTTTTGGGGTAGTAGAGATTCTTGTTTATAGAGCTACTAAATAAACCTTTTATAGTAACGTTCGAAGCCACGTTTGGATGGTTGTATTCTTCTATTCCATCCAGTATTTCACAGATATTTTTGAGGGCTTGTTATAGGTAAGACAGTAGGGTAGGTGACGCAGGGAAGATGAAGATGATCAAGACAAGATCCATCCTAACGGAGCTTCTGCTTTGTTAAGAAAGGTAACATATATGCATAAATACCAACTCAAGGCAAAATTTCAGTTCAGCTAATATTTACTGAATGGCTTCTCTGTGCCAGGCAATAAACAAAATAGACAATACTCCTTTGCCCTCATGGAGCTTCCATTCTAGTTGGGAGAGATACGTTATAAGAACATTAGTAGGTGGTGAGTGTTAACAAGAGAAATAAATTAAGGGATGGGTATAGTATAGGAAGTGTATGAGATAGCAGTTGTCACAATTTGAGCAGGTGGCCAGAGAACTCCTCAATGAGTAGTTGACAGCAGAGCAGAACTTAAAGGAGGTGCGTGAAAACCATGTGGGTATCTAGGGCAAGAACATCCCAGTAGAGAGGATAGCATGTGCAAAGACCCTGGGGTGGGTGTACTTGGTGTGCCCTAGGAACACTGAGGGGCCATAGTGATGGGAGTAAAGTACGTGGGGAGGGGAGAACGCTCAGGGAATTGGCAGAGTGGCCAAAGCACTAAGTACGTTGTCCACCCTGCAAGGACACTGACTTTGAACCTGAGTGAGCCAGAAGCTTTGGAGGGTTTTGAGCAGAGTTGTGACACAATCTGTTGTGTGTTTCAATGGGACATACTGGCTGTAGGGTAAGGATAGACTGGAGGAGGGCAAGGGAGTAGGGAGAGAAACCAGATCTGACAAGGACTAGGAAAGACTTACAGAGAAGATGCCAGAGGGTAGTCTTTCTGTGGGGTAGCTTGTGAGGGTAGCTTGATTGAAAAGATGCCATTGCAGGTTGGCCATAAATGAACAAAAAGACTTCAGTGAGCAGAGATGGGAACTGGAGAGAGGAGTATTCTTAGGGTGGCACAGTATTAAAAAGGAGTTCTGATGATTGAGAAGAAATTGTCTATTGGCTTTTGAAAAAGATCCTTTCGGACTTCCCTGCTGGTGCAGTGGTTAAGAATCCACCTGCCAATGCAGGAGACACAGGTTCAAGCCCTGGTCCGGGAAGATCCCACATGCCGCGGAGCAACTAAGCCTGTGCGCCACAACTGCTGAGCTCGTGTGCCACGACTACTGAAGCCCGCGCACCTAGAGCCTGTGCTGCACAACAAGAGAAGCCACTACACACCGCAACAAAGAGTAGCCCCCGCTCGCCGCAACTAGAGAAAGCCCGCTCCCAGCAACAAAGACCCAGTGGAGCCAAAAAAAAATTAATTAATTAATTAAAACGAAAAAAAAGAAAAAGACCCTTTCATCTAATTAGTGAGTCTGGCCTGAAAAATAATGAGTATTTCTTATTTGAAATGTATTTTGAGTTAACTTCCGTAATTAGTCCTTAGTTGTTTATAAAGTCTGACCTACAAATACTGAATAGTAAGCATGTATTTCAGTTTTAAAACAATCACCCAATTTCACTTTTTGCCTCTTGAGATTTTAAAACTTAACATGACAGCTTTCTCATGAAGAAGCTTAACAGAAGCTCTTAAATAATGAATTTATGTGTCAGAATTAAGAAGTATGTACAGTAAAAAGAAAAATGAGTGAATAGTTTGAAAACCTTCACTCTAGTCATTTGGCTTTTTCACTTGTGTCATTTTCTCTATGTGTAAATTAAAGCTAGCCTGGTGAAGAAAGACACATTTTAGTTATAGGTACTACAAAAAGCCAAAGTAATTTTTAAAGTTAATTCCTCATATTAGCTAAGTAATTACAATGTAGGTTTTAATTTTAGACACTGTAACGATAAGTTTATATATTTATATCTATATGCCAGGTGAGTTTCATAGTATCTTTTCTTATTTATACATAGATGCTTATATTATATTATATTATATTATTATTATATCTTTCTAGAGAAAACAACATCATCCAAAAACACTCAGGTCTCCTCTCCACCTGTCGGCATCCCTAAGCGCCCTGTTGTTTCAGAGGCTGCAGACAACTTTGGAGTGATACTCACAGATCCTTCCAGGCACAGTGGAGGTAAAGAGAAGACCCTTCATTTATTCATTTTGCTTGTTTTCAGATGTAACTGACCTGTTTCAGATTATTTGGGGGTGGAGTGGCACAGGGTGTTTGTTTACTATTCAGATTATATACTACCATACAGCTCTTTTAAGTTCTATTTCAACCATTTTTTAAATGTCCTATATTCAGATCTTGGTAACCCAGTACAATGGTTTGTATTTAAACTCAAATTCAAAATGTTATGGTACTAAGTTTTTATAACTCACAAAAGGAATTTTTCTGTCTCCTCTTGGCAAGGAAACCAAATTTACATTTGAACTCTGAACATCTGACTCTTTTTTTTTTTTTTTTTTTTGAACATCTGACTCTTTTTAAAAAAAATGATTTGTCAAAACGTATGATGGTACCTAGAGTAAGATTTAGTTTTTTTAATTGAATGGACTACATGGCATACTCAGCATTATTGTTATATCTTACGGTTTTTAGATGCCATAGCAGTAGAATTTTCAAAAGACTTCTTTTTAGTACTTAATCACACATGAATTCTACTGTTACAACATAATGTGCTTTTCGTGATCTAGGGAAGGCTTAACATTTTATTGCTGAGCTCTAAGAATTTTCAAGCTTCTCTTCCCTATTTTTATAGTCTTCCATGCATTGGTTTCAGACAAAAGCAAGCCACAACATTTGAACACCCTTCTGGAGCACCTCTGCTTCTTCAATATCATGAGCTGCTTTTTCTTGAGTCCTTTTACTTCTGAGGAACCTTTCCGCTTCCTTAAGCAGAGATAGGAGTGCCAACTTCATAGGTATAAAACTGACATCGGAAGAACAAAAACCTTATGACTTAACACATTGTACTAAATGCTGGAGCAGCAGAAATAAAATAAGTCTTGCCCTTGGAGAAGTTTACAGTATAGTGGATGTTACAGACAATTAAACCAATACCAATATAGTAGGGAAGACAGACAAATTAACCCATAACAGTGATTTTGATTCCACCCTTGTTGTTGTGAGGTCAAAAGAGAAATATCTAAATCACTCACTTGCTAGGAAGGAGGCCCAGTGGTGATGAGAGGCGTCCTGATCTAAGCCTCAAAGATAAGAATGTTACCGCTGGATGAAGAAATAGGAGAAGGAGTTCTAGGCAGAGACCCCTCCTTGTGCAGAGACAGATGAATGACATGTTCTATTTCATTTAGAGATTCAGAGATTTTATTGAGCGTGACTGGTTGCTGTGTGAAGTGATGCTACAGTGGGGAGGTGGGTGGGTGCCGTATATGATGTACTTAAAAATTTGGTCTTTCCCCAGAAGCTATAAAGAAGCCTGAAGGATTTTAGAGAGGGGACAGGAGGAGTGGCAACAGGTGAGGCTTAGAAATAAAGATAGTGGCCGTGTGAGTGGAGAAGGAGGACACGGGTGAGAGATAAAGGGAGTTGAATCTACACTGAATGAGAGGAAGAAATATGGTGCCTTGGGCTTGGGCAACTTGGACCATTTACCAAGATAGGTAATAAGAATCTTTAGGTGAAGATGGTGGATTCTGTTCTGGAAATCATGAGTTTGGAGTTATCCAAGCAGAGATAACCATAAAGAAGTGATTTATTTAATCTCCACAACCTCCCTGTGAGGAAGGTAGCGTAACTATTTTACAAATGAGGACACTGAGACTCTCAAGGAGGTTATACAGCTTGCCTAAGGTCATCCAGAAAGGTCATCGTCACGCACCATCCAGAAAGTGGTGGAACTGCTGTTCACAGTCAGATATTTGAACGCCAAGAGCAGTATTCTTTCTTCTATCTCCTAACAGTCACACACTATTTCTTTTAGGTATTGATGATATTCTCCTCAGTAGAGATTTTCCCCTAATAACTTTCTTTTTCTGTTTGGTCTGTGGTATTCTTTGATGAATTTTAACCTCACGTGAATCAACATAGGAAGTTGTTTGGTTATCTGGTATTAAAAAAAAAAGAGGTTCACTAACACTTCTATTCATTCTGTTTCCATTGCTTTCTAACTTGAAAGGAATACAGTAAGTATCATGCCAAGTTGCCTGCTTTGAATATCTTCCTCTTTTTATCCATTAAGCAGTTTATTTTTAAAATGCCACAGTTTTCTCCATGCAGGTACCATATGCAACATTATTTTGTGCTTGTGTATTGGTAGTCAGATTGAAGAGGTGTTGAGACAGAGAGTTGTTGCTTGAGGCCAGGCCCAGGCTGGACAGAGACAGGGCTCCCGGAGTAATTCACCAGAGTAATGTAACCATGGCCCAGAGTTGGTCCTCCTTGTTTTAGCTCTAGAAACTTGATTGTTAGCATGCCAAAGGAGAGTTGGTCTCTTGAGAACCAGCTCACGCTTACAAAATTCACAGGTGATTAATGTAAACTGAAATGGGCAGTTTAATGTCACTGTCATACAGACCAGATTGTTTCTATCTGCATCCTTTCCTTTAGGAACCAAATGGGAAGCCCCTTATAACCACAAGATTGCTTGGTCAGCAAGAAGTGTTAGGTACACGGTTTAAATGACTGATGAACTCACTGCTGAGGTTTCCACCTGCCACAGAACTGAAACCTTCCCATTTGGGGACTAGGACGTACCCTCCCCTCGGCAGTGCTAACCGAAAACCGCCAGACATTAGCTCTCTGACCCCCTTTTCCTACAAGGTCATGTGCGTGATCACGTGGATTACCAGTTTCTTGATAGCACTTGTCTCTTTACTTAACTGCGCATCCTGCCTTCCTGCTTTCTCTCCTCCCATTTTTATTAGTATTGATATTATTGGTTAAGTTTTATCCCTATTTACTGCTTGCAGTCTGTTTTTTGGAGTAGCATTCCTACAAAAGTAATAGCTACATTACTGATTATTGATAGGCTACCATAGTAATAGCTAATATAATAATCTGTAGATCGTTTGCTGAATATGTTTTCTGTAGCTTGGATGGGTAAAGAAAAACATTTAAGTGACACATCATTTTGAAAATTTACCGTAAATTTTAACCACAGTCAGACTTGGAGCACCAGGGAATAATGACGTCTTCACTGTTTTAGCCAGGAATCCAAGATAGCATGGTCATAATGATCATACTCATTAACTTTCAATGTTTCAGAGCTAATTATCAAATTTATAAATTTTGGGGCTTCCCTGGTGGCGCCGTGGGAGAGGCCCGCGTGCCGCAAAAAAAAAAAAAAAATGAATAAATTATTTCACTCTTTCTTCCTTCTGTGCTGTACTTGGAGATTTCATTGCCCATTAGCTTTTAACAGAGGACTGGAGGGTAGTCATAATACTGTTAACTCTGGAAAGAAGTTTGGTGAAGAGCCGTTAAGACAATGATGTTTGGGATTTATCCCTTGCAGTCCATTTGAGTCATTCTTGTCTCTGCTGCCGCGGGTTATTGAAATGAATGTTTCCATTTCCAGTCCCAGAGGCACCTGATCGGCCCACTATCTCCACTGCATCAGAGACGTCCGTCTATGTCACTTGGATTCCTCGGGCAAATGGGGGGTCTCCAATCACTGCCTTCAAGGTCGAATATAAACGGATGCGGACTAGCGATTGGCTGGTGGCAGCTGAAGACATTCCTCCTTCCAAACTCTCTGTGGAAGTGCGTAGTTTAGAGCCAGGTAGTGATATGCAAACATTTTCTTTTAAACTATCAGTGCTGACTTTAGATGCAAATTCTTAATAATCTCATATTCTTCTAATTGTTAAAGTAATATGAGCTTATTGTATAAAAATTTGAAAATAAAATATAAAAAGAGAATAGTCACCTGAAACCCACCCATCCAGAGATAAACATTGTTTATATTTTCTTGTATTTCTTCCTAGTCTTTTTTCCTTTCTAATACAAACCAGGATCGTGCCATAAGTATTATCCTGTGACCCCTTTCCTCTATATTATATCATATGCATTTTCCAATATCATTAACAATTCTTCAGAAACTCAATTTTTAATAACTGTGTATCTACCAAGTAAGTACACCATGATTTTCTTAACCATTCATCATTTCTGGGTTTTAGATTATTTCTAACTGCGGATAAATAGAAACAGTGTTGTGGTGACATCTTTGTGTGTGTGTGTGTGTGTGTGTGTGTGTCTGTTTTGCTGTGAATGAATATTTTAAGAGAAAAATTGCTTATTTGACTAAAATCGATCTGATGATGCATCTCAGCATGGTTAGACCCATTGCTTTATTTGAAGCAATGAAGACGAGACAACACTAACACCTCTTTGTTCCGTAAGTTTTGGTTCAGCAGCAGGGGATTCCCCCAGCCTCCCCAGTGTATGAAAGAAATTAAACTGTAAAAGAGAAAAGCAGTAATCACAAGTCAACTTTCTTTACTTGTATTTGTTTGGGTTTCATGACCATTTTTGTTGATGGACTTTTAAATGTACTTTAGTAGCAAATACCTGTGTTTGTCTAAACAGGCAACATGAGGAGCCCAGGAACATGTAGGTACAGTTGGGAGAAGATGGCAGTTTTAAATACGGGCAAAGCTAAGGAACATTTTACAGACAGAAAAGACTGTCTTCAGATGCCCAGGGGTTATTTCTGAGCTTTTAGGCAACTTGCTTTAGGAGTCTAATTTGTTCTTTAGATTCAGATTTTCAGAAACTCACAATCCTTAGAGGTTTTTTTAAGTTCTTAATATCTAATCCAAACAGATACCTTCTGTTGTAGCTTAAATCTGCTCCCCTTATCCTATTATTAGCGGGAGCAGAGTGACATCTGCTATCACCCACACAGTGCCTCTTCACAAACGTATTCACCGTATTAAACTTCGCTTCAGTTGTTTCTTTCAAAGGGAAAAGAACCTAGTTTTGAGCACAGATACACCAGCTAGTCCTGTATTTGATGGGTATGACTTTAGAACAGGATGTTGAAAGAGTAACATGCTCTTTCCCATTTTCTCCCTGCCCTGTTCCATGACGGACATCATCCGTCTCTCTCAGTGACTCCCAATAAGGTCTTGTAATCTTGAACACGCTCAGTGAACACATGCAATACCAGTGAATAGGAGTTGGCAACTGTGTTGAAATCTATTCACCATCTAGGCTTTCGAGGATGTTGTTATTGTAGAGAGATACTTAAGCACAATTGTCGTATTTTGAATATTGTCCTTTCAGATGTCTTATTATAGCTTTTAAAAAATTATGGTTTTCTTCCCCTCCCCCCCAAAAGGTTCAACATACAAATTTAGGGTCATTGCTGTCAACCATTATGGTGAGAGTTTTCGGAGTTCGGCCTCTCGTCCTTATCAGGTGGCTGGGTTCCCCAATCGTTTTTCTAACCGTCCAATAACTGGACCTCACATCGCATACACAGAAGCTGTCAGCGATACTCAGATCATGCTCAAGTGGACGGTAAGTAAAACATCTTCTCTAATGAGAAGAGTTTCTGATTTGGCCATGTTAATTTAATATCTTGTGACATAATACTATGAACGGCAAATGTTTGAACTTTCAAGTAAGGGGAAATTGAAGGGCACAGATATTTGTGTAAGAGCACATGTTATAAGAGGGGCAGGTTTAAAAATAAAATGATTGTCTCCTCAGCTCTCATCCAAGTGTTAACTTAATCGCCATTTCATGTTTTATTCCTTTTGAACCCAATGTACTTTTATGTCTTTGAACCTGGTGAGATATATTGCTTTATTTTTGTTTAGCCCTGCAGTAAGCTAAAATGCTCTTAATACCTCTGAATACCTTTAAATTAAATTTAAAATGGCCATCAAGGATGTTTGCAAAATGAAGCTAAAAAAATATTGCCACACAGATAAATAAATCTTAATGGATGTGGAAGTTACGTTTATTTTTGTCTTTGACAAGTCTTTGCTTCTCTTTTCTAGTACATTCCATCAAGTAACAATAACACTCCCATTCAAGGATTTTATATCTATTACCGGCCAACAGATAGTGACAATGACAGTGATTACAAGAGGGATATTGTAGAAGGTAAGTTACAAGGACAAGTGGGAGTCCTAATAAAGGAGCTTTGGAGGGAGAGGGTTTATAAATATTATGAAAAACATTATCCCAGGTTAAGATAGAGTAAAAAAATGAAATGGTATAGGTACTATTACTTTGAATTTTTCCCAAAGAAAGATAATTTTTCCAATTTAGTGCAGTGGACCCTTGAAGAATGGGGGCGTTAATCCTCGTATAACTTACAGTCGGCCCTCCGTATCCAGGGTTCCTCCACATCTGCAGGTTCGACCCACCACAGGCTGTGTAGTAGTGTAGCATTTACTATGGAGTATCTGTGTAAAAGTGGACCCACGTTGTTCAAGGGTCAACTGTATATATACCGTCTTACATTTGCTTAAAGGAACAGTCAGTTACAAAAGAGTGGGGGAGATATGATTTGTCAGTAGTTCGTCTGAAAAAAATTTTTCTGTTTTGTTTAAATGAATAGTGGCCTGAATATAAAAATCAATTACAACTTCTAGCTATATTAAAAAAAAGAATGTCTCAGGCAACAGTTCCATTGAAGTCTGTCCTAGAAAGATCACATCTTGAGCGTGTTACCCATTTTTAGAGATGCTGAGAAGTTGAATATATGTAGAGAAGAAAACAGCTGAGAGCACAAAGCGTGTTGAAACTGCCTTTTGACTACATTTAAAATATAATCCAGGGACTTCCCTGGTGGTCCAGTGGTTAGGACTCCGCACTTGCACTGCCAAGGGCCCAGGTTCAACCCCTGGTTGGGGAATCCACAAGCTGCACTGCACAACCAAAAATAAAAATAATTAATTAATTAATTTTAAAAAAAGAAAATATAATCTGGAACTTTGCCCGTGGTCTGAGGGCCGCACGCGGTCTGGCTGGCGCCTGCCTCACCTCCACTATGTGTCACGCACTCTCCCTTTCTCACCGTGTCTTCCATCACGCATGGGCCTTCTTTCTGTCTCCTCGTGTGCACCAAGATCTTTCCTGCCTCGGGATCTTGGCACACGGCAGTTCCAGCTACCTCCCCCAAGGCTTCATCTAGGACCTCCACTTCTGTCTGTTGTGTGCTTGAATGTTCCTTGCTCAGAGAACCCCCTCCCGTTGACAGGAGATGCCCTTGTGATTTCTAACCATGCGCTTTGTGTTTACTTCATGCAGTTTATCCTAGTTTAGTTGTGTGTATGTGTGTGTGTACGGAATTATTTGCTTAAAGTGTGTCTCCCCCACTAAATGTTAACCTCCCTGTGGGCAAAGGGCCTTCTTTCCCACAGCTGTGTCCCAAGTCCTACAGCGATGAGATGTTTGGTGTTTATTGAATGAAGGAATGAATGAATGCTTGGAGTCCAGAAAGAACAGTGGAGTGTCTGGGAATGATCAGATTGGAAAAAAGACGACGAACCAGCAACAGGACAGCTGTCTCCAAGTATTTAAGGACTAGGATGTTTAAGAGGAACTCAACCTGTTGGGGTGGGAGAGGGGGGCTACAAGGGAATTTTTTGAAGAAGAACCCTCCAATACTGCATTTTTAACATGGTTCCCTCACAAAATAATAAGCTCCCTAATTCGGGAGGTGTTCAGTAGAAGCTGGGTGCCTGTTTCTCAGTGATATCTTGGAAGGGATTCTTAGTTTGGGAGGAAAGCTTCTTCCAAGGTCTTTTTTTCACTCCAAGGTTCTTCTTTTTTGAAATATTAATCTCCTAATGGATTGTGTCAGAAAATCGTCCCAGGCCAAGGTTTCTTTCCTCTGAATTCTTGACGTCAAATACTGCCACATAGTTTTTTGTTACAAGTAGTCTTATAATAAATTACTTTTAATATGCACCATCACATTTCTTGAAATATCGCAGCATTCCTTTTACTGTTTATCCAATGGAATTACTTTTGTAATATGATGAAAAATTTATTGTCTAAGTTTTAATACCCAGCATAGTTTTTGAATGAAAGAGTGATTGTTTCTCTTCTTAATCTGGAAAAGTAGGAAAGAAACGAGTCCCCCAAATCTGCTTTAGACGTTAAGAATTGGGGAAATGTGGAAAGATCATTGTTAGTGGCAAAAGGATTCTGTGAAGTTGAGATAGTAGCTGCCTTGAGGGAGCAGTGGAGGAGGAAGCATGATGGGGATGGGGGAGCCAGGAGCCCTCTCTCTCTTCACCTGGTGCTGGTCCCATGGCTGTGTTCTGCTCGTGAACATTCAGCTGTACAGTGATGGGTACTTTTCCATATGCATATTTTACTTCATAAAAAAGCTGTTTAAAAAACGAAATGGAAAGAATGGTTAGTGACTGATCTGCACTTTAGTCCTGGCTCGGTCTTCATTTTAGTTTATCTGGGTTAGGCAGGTGAGGCTCTCAGATTTTTATTTTTCAAATCTTTTGAGAGAGGCTACACTTTTGTTAGAAAATCGTTGTAAACAAGGCAAATGTCAGTGAAATGAGCATCCCTCTCTGTCTCCATGTGTATCACTCTCTTCCCCACCCTTCTGGGTTTTACTCTAGAAATAATCCGCTGATAAAGAGTTTCTAAACTATATTCTCTAGTTAAATCTTTGAACTTTTGCAGACTTGAGTGATGTGACTGTTGAGTGTGGAACTGGGAAATTGCTCTAAAGAAGACTTTGTTTTCACTACAAGCATCTGTACATGTGAGCTTTGCCTTGTGGTTCACAGAGAACTTGTTTATGACCGTAATAGATGGAGCAGTTAGATGTTTAAGTGGGCTTCACTGTGCTGTGTAATTGCTCCTTCCTTATTTTCAAGTTTATGCACTTGAAATTCTTTTTGTGGCAGTTGGAAACTATTGGCTTGTTTTCCCAAAGCGAGGAGCAGAAGTATTTATCCTTTGTACCTAAAGTTTTCTTTAAAGTTTTAGATTACTTATGTATATCGACTCAAAATTGTTTAAGCTTTGAAACACAATTGCATTGTTAAAGAATACAGTAAGAGAAGAGCAATTATATTAAGTTATCCTATCTTCTGAATTAGGTTCCACGTTTAGATAAACTCAGCGTTTCCAACATACCATGTTTTCGTGATGAATATTTTAATCTTGTAAATTAAGTTGAGTTCCAGGTAAATCAAACTATCAGTCATCCTGATCTTTAAGGCTGTGCTTTGGTTTTTTACCCTTTCTAAAATATTCTTGGAGAAAAATCTGCTTGCTAAGCAAAGGATATGCTGGTTGGTTGATTTTAAACCTAATAATGCACTTAGGTGTCTTATTCATCAGTGAGCCATAAAACTTTCTCTTTGCCGATATTTCCTGTAATTGGAATAATTACCATAACACGGGATGTTAATCTAACAAAATATGTATTACTTTATTCTCTCTTATTAGAAACATATCAGAAGTTTAGTTTAATTCCATTTTTTTTACTAGTGCTACGAAAGGAAAACTTCAAATCTAGTGTAATAATTATTCAAGCGAATGGTGATAGGTGAGTGGAAGGCTGGGAAAGACCTAAAGATACGGAAAAAAGTTGAAGTCTTTTAGAAAAGTTTTTGGAATTTAAAAGTAGATCTGTTCCTATCTCAAGTAGATTTTGAGGCAAGTTTCTTTTAGGGTCCTCTTTACACTTATAAGTGGGGCATAGGATTCAGAATTCCTCACTTCTTGAGCTTTTCATAGTCCCTTGATCCTAAAACAAGCAGATTCTCTTCCTTCTAAAATATGGGGCTTATAAAATATGAACGAGGGGCTTTGTGTTGGTGTCCTGGAAGGGCGTCAGGGTGCTTCCGGGTCAAGGTGTTTTTGTCTGTGTTGACTTAGAAAGGATCCCAGAGCTATTGGTCCTGTCAGCCAAGTAGATATGACTTGTGTGCGTGGATTGGTTTGGTTTTGTTTTTCTTCCCCTTTAATCGACTCTTAAATCAGTTGGTGGTATAGTTGAGTTTCTAAGAAACAGTGGAAACAGGTTGAAGAGGTGTTTTCTAAGAAGGATTAAAAGTGCTTGAAGAGTTCATTGAATCTGGCAGAAGTGTCCCTGTCTATTAAAGTTTGTCACAGGTCCACAGAAGTAAAAACGGAGAGTCATTTATACTGGAGTGTTCAGTTTAGAAGTGTTTCTAAATGAAATGCTGGCTGCACACCATGGATAACAGAATCATTCTGTTAGAGATGCTTGTGTGGTTTGGAGACCCTGGTGCAAAAGAAAAGAAATGGTGGGAGCGGTAGCCAAGAGTTTCCCATAGTAGACTTTGCTTTCTGACTGTTCTTGAATTCGGGCATTCATTTATATGTTGGATCATGTTGTGTCTATTACAGTGGAATTGAGAGTTTCATTGAGGCCTGTCTTGTAAGTGGTCACTTGTTCTGGGTAAGGCACCGTTTTCTGACCTCATACGTGGCGTTGCTTTCTGGTTAGGTGGACAGAGTGATTGACTTGCTGGGCTGAAGTAGGGGATCAAAGGACTTGAGGTGGTTTTTTGTTTTGTTTTACTTATGCATAAAATTAACATGTATTTTATGAAGGACTTACTACTAATTACTTGTAATGAATCAAAGTCTGCCCACACACAGGTAGAGCTTTAATTCAGTTTCTCTCTTCTCTTTACCATTTTTTCATGCCATGTAATAGAAATGCTATCTATCTGTTGTGCATTGCTAAAATATTTATATGAAGTACACTTTTATTGCACAAACTGACTATGTGCTGATGGCCGCTGCTCCAACCTCATTTCAAAATTACGAAGTGATTTTATTGACAGTGTTGCTTAGGTTGTGGGTTGTAAAGCTTATCTTTTATTTTTCCTTTCTAGGTTCAAAGCAGTGGCACATGATAGGCCACCTGCAGCCAGAAACCTCCTATGATATTAAAATGCAATGCTTCAATGAAGGAGGAGAGAGCGAGTTTAGTAACGTGATGATCTGTGAGACGAAAGGTAGGGGAGGGGTCAGAATTAGTGCTTTTCTCCCTGGGCAGAACTAGAATTCTGAACTCTGGATTATTCCTCCTGTCTGTCGATATATTTACTAAAGAAACTTTGGACCATTTTTTAGGTGCATCCATTTAGACTGTCCCAACAGTCTAGCCTTCTGTCGGCTAGAGAACTTGCCTTAAGAATAGTTTACATAAAGGCTTCCCTGGTGGCGCAGTGGTTGAGAGTCCGCCTGCCGATGCAGGGGACACGGGTTCGTGCCCCGGTCCGGGAGGATCCCGCATGCCGCAGAGCGGCTGGGCCCGTGAGCCATGGCCGCTGAGCCTGCGCGTCCGGAGCCTGTTGCTCCACAACGGGAGAGGCCACAACAGTGAGAGACCCGCGTACTGCAAAAAAAAAAAAAGAATAGTTTACATAAGCGTTCACTGATTCATTAACTTCTGTGTGACTCTGAGTAAGTCATTTCTTGTTTTTTCCTCCATGAAGGAACAGAAATATTTGCTGACTAATTATCTGAGACTGCTGTGAGAATTAGAATCCTTAAAAAAAAAGTATAAGGGTGTTTAAGGAAAAGCACTACGTACGTTTAAAGTGGTTTCTTGAATGACAGATACATATAACACTACCTACTCGTTCAATGAAGCGTAGTAAAGTTCAGAATTAGTCGATAATTCTAAAGTGAAATTCTCAGCTCTGCCTGCAGACATAGATTAGCTGTAAAATATTACCATCGTTGAAAACAGAAGATACCACACTTGGATAATAGAAATAGCCAAAGTAGAAACAGGCTCAGAAAGATTGAATTATAAAGCTAAGACTCGGTTTCCTTGTTTAATTCTGAATCATGTGTCTTCCTGCTGCAAATCCCACATATTAAATTCACATTTAAACATATATACACACAGACCTGTAGACTTACCTTGAATTTCACTTGTTTAGCATATATTTGAGTACCTTTTTGTACTGAACACTGTGATATGTTCATGAGCATTTCTTACTTGCCTCCAGAGTGCTGTGAAACCTGGAGCAAAATTACATAAAAATGAAATTTCTCATCTCTGTTCCCAAGACATTTAAGAGTCTAGCCAGGCGGAACATAAAACACAGACAATAATGTGCTAACTGTGCTGTTTTTAAGTGTTATTAATTTTTTTTGTTTGTTTGTTTGTTTTTTGCGGTACGCGGGCCTCTCACCGCTGCGGCCTCTCCCGTTGCGGAGCACAGGCTCCGGACGCGCAGGCTCAGCGGCCATGGCTCATGGGCCCAGCCGCTCCGCGGCATGTGGGATCCTCCCGGACCGGGGCACGAACCCGTGTCCCCTGCATCGGCAGGCGGACTCTCAACCACTGCGCCACCAGGGAAGCCCCAAGTGTTATTAATTGACTTTGCTGGGGAATCAAAGGTTCTACCTACAGACTTTCAGATCAGTGAAAAACAAAAAACTTTAAAATGTTAACTGTTCATACGGAATGAGTTTCTAAAACGTGTTACACAGTCCCAGCCTGTTTAAGTAGAACATCTGATGCATGATTTCTCCTTTTAAAGAAATGACTCAGAGTTCCTGCTATGAACAGCAATTGTCTTATCTTTAGTAATTCAGTACATATTGGAGGCCAGCCTCTTTCCCCCACCCTTAAAGATCATAGACTGTCACGACTTTCCTTTCGTTCTCTGCTTTCTCTGTATGGTTTTCACCTCACATTGCTCATGTCATGCTCCTGCTATCTCTTCTTATTCATGTTAATGGGACCGTGTCACTCACCATCCACTGCAAAAGTTTCTGACATCAGGGAGAGGTTGGCAACTGGTCCTCAAGCTTGGTGGAATTTTGAATACATTAAGAGTAAATAAAGAGTGAATAAACCTGACGGACTTCCCTGAGTAATCATAGTATTTCATGTGCGATCTGTAACACCCATTTTTGTCTCAGAAACTTGTTTGTTGTCTTTGGAATTGTCAGGGACCTTAGAATTGTATAATCCAACATACCACCCAAAGTAGAAATTTCCTACAGAGACTCTCTGCCAGGTATTCTTCCAGCTTTCAGTGATGGAGAGCTCTTTCCTTGGAAAGGCAGCCTCTCGTTGACTGATTTCCAGCCCTGTTCTGCATAGTTGAAGTTGCTAGAAAAGAGAACCCCAATAGAATGTTTGTTGAAGTAGATTTTTTTAAAGACCACTCTGCTCCTGTAAGTTATTAGGATAACAGGAAGTATACTATAGTAACTAATAATAATGACAAAATGGATTGAACACTGCCGCGTGCCAGGCTCCATGCTGAGAGCTTTACTCTTCATGACAACCTATGATGGGGCTGTTATTATTATCTCTATTTTCCACCTGCAGAAACTGGTTCATGGAGGTCAAAGTCTTACAGCTAAGGATAAGTGATGGAACAGGTTAAAAACCTGGGCAGTCCGGTTCTAGAGATCCGGCCATCAACCACTATGCTCTACTGCTTTTCTATGACAGTTAAAGCATCAAGGGCATGTTATTTGGGGACAGAGAAAATGGGGTTTGTGTCCCACTTGTTATTAGCTTTTGTGGTCGCCATTATCTAGAGGACCAGTGAATTAGGGAAGAGCACTGCGTCTATGTGGACTCCAGCATTTTTGGGTTTGGGAAGTTTAATATTATGTGTGAGGTTTTCGGAACTGTATAGAATTGTTCTAGTAGTCCAGAGTCATGTCTTCTAATATTATTCACAATCGAGAGGCATAAAATATCTAATCGTGAGTCTCATTCAGCTCAAAGTATATCAGATCGAAAGGCGTTTTTGTCCCATCTGTAAGTTGTAATAGTTTTATGTCAACTCTTTGGGAGTCTTCTGCAAGTACAATTGAGCAGGTAATCATATAGCAGCTTGGGTTAGACCAAGTGCATCTGTGTCTCTGATCTTATAATTTCTTTAGAATTTGTGACCTAAAACCTTGACATTAGATTTTTAAACTTTTGAGTCCTCTTTGTGACTCACTGGTGGTCAGATCATCTCAGTACCAAGCGTAAACAGACTGGCTTGGATTCCTAACCAGACCTCCTTCGGAGAGTAAACCATTTCATGGAGTCTGTCTTCACTCTGACATCATGTTTTCCTGTATATTTCAACTAGTGAAACGGGTTCCTGGAGCTTCTGAGTACCCTGTCAAAGACCTGAGCACCCCTCCAAATTCTTCGGGGAGTGGAGGAAATGCTGGGCCCGCAAGCAGTCCCGCCAGAAGCAGTGACATGCTGTATCTGATCGTCGGCTGCGTTCTGGGTGTAATGGTGCTCATCCTCATGGCTTTCATTGCCATGTGCCTGTGGAAGAACCGCCAGCAGAATCCCATACAGAGTAAGTCATCCATCAGTGTCTCCTTCCCTTTTTCTAAAGATCAGTAGAGAAAGATTGTCAGAATAAATATTGATTTCTAACACGTTCACGTATGAGTGTCGTGGTATAAAACACATTCGATACTCTTCATTCAGTGGAGGTGACTTTAAAACAGTTCTAGCTGTAAGCCAAAGTAAGTGGAGCATCAAATTAAATTGCCCAGGAGAAATAAACAACAAAGCCCAAACTAAGCAGGTCTCTATGTAAATAGCCGACTTAGTGCTGGGAAACTCTGGCTCTGTCGGACCACCAAAGAGGATGAGGACTTGAAGCGTGAGCTTTGGAATTGCTGCAGGAGCCCCTTCATACGGGTCCAAATCTTGTCAGCGAGGAATGGAAAAGGCATGATGGAAAGGAGGGTAGTGAAGACTTTTCTAAGTTACTGTCCTGGGATGACACAGATGAAGGTACTACAGTCCTGATTCGGCACTTAATGTACTAAAACTTCTGCAGAGTGGCGTCCCCACCCCCAAATGTGTCCAGTAGTAGGAGTGTCCGAGCTGTCAGTGATGGTACATTAGAACCCTGTTCCCTTTTCTTTCCCCATTTTTCTTCCCCTCACGTTCCTACCATTTCTCTTCCCTCAGCTATCATAAAAGAGCACAGTCAGATCAATCAGAGTCTTTAGTCTCTGCTGGGAGGAAGTATTTTGGTTTCCTCTTTGGCCCCAGGAGAAAGAGATGAGAAAAGAGCAGAGGAAGACCCCAGCCGTGACAGGCACTCGAGCAGCTCTTAGCCGGTTCCTGCCCGTGGTCCCTTTTTAGTGAACAGCTCGGGGTGGGGTGGGGCGGGGAAGGGGGGTAGAAAGTGATGGATTTTTATTGCCTTGGCGCCTTCCAGGAGATAGGCAGGGAGAGAAGTGGTGGCGGTACCAGGCTGAAAGAGCTGGCCATCCCTTGATTGGGTCTTTTTCTAAATGGTTTTAATGTCATTGACTCTGAGTATGTGAGAGTGCGCTGAACCATTAAAAGAAGAGTATTGATCTGGTTGTCTGAGCGAGATTAATCTGGCTAAAGTCATTTTCCTTTGTGACTTGATAACATGTTGAAAGATGGGAATTTATGACGGTAATGTTCATTCCGTCGTTCATTCAGAAGATACTCGTTGGCTCTCTCCTGTGTGCTCTGCACTGTGGTGGACAGTGCAGGTATAATGCCCTCTCCTTATAGTTTAGTGGAGAAGAGAAGCAGGTATACTGATAATAACACACCTGTGATAATAACACACCTGTCATAGGAAGAGGAACACCTAGTCCAGTCTTGGCGCCTCCAACACCTGTGAAGAATCGATCAAAACTCTGACAACGAATCCTGTGCAGTTTAGATAATATACTTTCTAAAGGACATTTCACTTTGTCTAAATATATCTGGTAGGTGTGCCTCTGGGAATCAGATATTTGAGGTAGTTGTTGAAATGCTTTTAATATAAGGAAAGGGAATAATTAGCCTTTTGCCGTTGGTGCCTCAAAACTTCCAACTTGGCTGTAATAACCAAAGAACTATATGAATAGTGAATGTTTCCCCAACCCCATCCTTTTACTTAAAAGTGGTGTTTATTGCTTTTTGAAATATCCTACCTAAACTTATCCTGTCGTTGTACAATTTCTTTCAGCACTTGGAAGCACAGGGGAATTTAAACACCTTTTTGTCGTGTTGCCGTTACTTTGATAGTTTCAGCTTGCATAGTTTACTAATTCTGTTTTGAGTAATTTCTCTCTGGTTAATTTCTCCTCCCATTAAAAGAGTCATAACTAACTTACAGTTCCTGGCTGACTCCACCCTGTAAAGGAAATAACAGCAATAATTTTATTAAAGCATATCTCACAGGGAGGCTTTAAGCGAACACTTTTTTAGAGTATTTTATTTTAGTATAGTTATAGTTTATTAAGGGTTTAATTAATAAAACTTCCTAAGCAAGAAGAATTGTCCGTTTCCGTATCTTACCTTTTCTTTTTGTTGTTCTCTCTCAATAGAATATGACCCACCAGGCTATCTCTACCAAGGGTCAGATGTTACCGGGCAGATGGTGGAATACACCACTCTGCCTGGCACAAGCCGAATAAACAGAAATGTTCATGGAAGCTTCAGCAATGGCTGCTCCCATCTCCACCATAAGCTCCCCAGTGGAGTCAGCGGGAGCTTAAATGGAGGACTCTACTCTGGGCGCACGAGCTCTCTAACCAGGACACGTGTGGATTTTGAACATCCTCGTCATCTAGTGAATGTAAGGGACCCAATTATAAATAAAAGCGCCCCTGTGCCCCCACGGTGCCAGGATACAAGAACGGGGCCAGCATGCTTGGTTTTTCCCAATATAGAAACCTCACAGGTTCACTGGAGTGGACGTAGCATGTATCACCGGCAGCCCCTTGATCCAGAGTCATGTTTGGAAGCTTTCTATTATCAGGCAGGAGTTATATTAATCAATCTGATTTATATTTTTTAATTATTTGGCACTGGAAGTACAGGACCAGTAGCAAACAGACTGGAAGTTATTCTTGCGATGAAGCGGAAATACCATTGAGCGTGGACCAAACCAAATACTTTAAATTTGATTTATTCAGAGCAAACTCTGAAAGCTCATATGCTTAGACGAGTCAGGCAGATCTTGAAACTGAGTGAAGCAAGTTGGGGATGGGACAGAAGCGGTGGAGGCGTGGGAGAGTTGTGCACTGTCTTCAAGCAGCGGCCCGGTTCAGCGCCCATTGTTTGTATGCAGAGCTGAGGGCCCCGTGTGGCCTGGTCTTCTGCTTTTTCATGACATCCGTACATCTAGGTGAAATCGCCAGATTTTTTTACACGTTGGCAACTAATTCCGGTTTTAGAAAGCGTTGCGTGGGCCATGCACAGCATGTCTGCAGGCCACCAGATTGTCACTTCTGACCCCCTGGGAGGTTTTTTTGATTTGTTTTGCCCCATGTGTGTTTCTGTGGTTTACGTTTTACAATATTAGTATTCTCTAGCCACAAGGGGTGATAAACCTTTAAAACTACTATATTTCAGGGATAACCAGCTGATAGAGTTTAATTTTTGAAATGAGAGTAGAATGACGGACGTACTTTAGATTTGTGCTGGTGAAAGAGATTCTCTGCACTAGGCAGTTTGATTTATTCCATTCTTTGGATGTGCATCCACATTATTTTTCAGTCAGTTAGATAATATGTTTAGTTGGTCGATTAGGCACTCGTTTACGTTTTTGTCGTTGTTCTGATGACAGATGTATTTGCCCATAACCCACAATGTGCTAAAGTTTGGAGAAGTTTAGAGATTTTTTTTTTTTTTTAATCTTCAACGGTAGTAAAGGTTTATTGAAATATTACCTTTGGAGAACAAAACTATAATATATATTTGTATCTTAAAGCTAGAAATCTAATGGCTTTCCTGTGACCTAGCTTTAGTATGTCATAGAAAAAATATTTAATTTGCTTTAGTGCATCTCATTACCAAACGAGAATAATGATTTCATTATTTTGTGTGGAAAGACATGGTTTATATTCAGACTTTCTCAACTTTTTTTGTCACCATTCCTAGTCCAAACTACTAACATTGTCCAAGAAACTGAAGGAGAGAGCATGACGCTTTGAACAGCACATGCTGTTTCCATAAGAAGAAAAAATAACTCTGATGCTTGCTTTAGTATTTGAACACAGTACTTTGTGTTTTTTGAACAATGAGTTGCTATTTAAATAAGAGTTGCCCCATTAAGTGTACAGTTTTAGAGGTTATCCTCTGTGATCTTAACTCATTCATTTTCTTACTATTCTCTTTTGGGAAGGTGGAAATAGGGACATATTTTATTTATTTATTTTATTATTATTATTATTATTTTTGCGGTATGCGGGCCTCTCACTGCTGTGGTCTCTCCCGTTGCGGAGCACAGGCTCCGGACGCGCAGGCTCAGCGGCCACAGCTCACGGGCCCAGCCGCTCCACGGCACGTGGGATCTTCCCGGACCGGGGCACGAACCCGTGTCCCCTGCATCGGCAGGCGGACCCTCAACCACTGCGCCACCAGGGAAGCCAGGGACATATTTTAAATGCTGTTGATCATAAAAATGATTGAATTAACTGTAATCCGTTTAGTGATTCAAATAAATGCATCATCCTGTAGGTCGTTAACTTCATTTTTTTCGGAAGCTTTGGAGTTTATCCTCATGGACTGAATGTAGCATAGGAATATTCTTTCTCTCAAAGTTTTCTTAAAAATTCCTATTGCTAGTTGGCTCAGGAATGTTGAGAGAAATTTTCGGTACTTTTGGTTTGCTTCTATTCTGGCTGTTGTTATGAGATGAATGGAAGTGGAAAGTGTTCTGGGGAGAAACGATTGCCTGAACTTTTCCTAACCTTGAAGGCCTGTTCTGAGTCTGGGTGCAGTGTAACAGCCTCCCTCACCCTTATCAAATTCAGTTCTGCTGTTTTGCTTTTGAAAGCAGAATTTTGACTCTGACCATAAGGCTGGTTCAAGCCCTAACTTCAGTTTTGAAGAGCTCTTGCCATCGTATATGTCAAGTGAACATTTTACAATGAGGTATGTGTTAATCTGGGCATTTTTCTTAATTGCTGGGCAGTTTCCGCCAAAAGCAACAGCAAAATGTTAATACTCGGCTCCAAGTCACCGCTGGCTGAGAATCTGCTCCATCTGGAAAAATATAACATGTTTTAAGACTTCGTCTAGTCAAGTGAACAGACTTAATCGAAATAATTACAGGAAAATGAAGATGGGTTTATCTTGTGACATCATTCAAACAGATTTCCACCCTGTTTCTCCAACTGGCATCCCATAAAATTTTTCCATGACTGCTAGGAAGGTAAAAATGGATAGGAGGTTATAACGCATAGAATATTTGGGGCCCGTTAGATTTGAAACACTGAAGGGAAGTGACTAAACTTCTCCCTTCGTTTACTTGCCTCTTTCCAGTACAAACATACATGCAGAAAACATAGGAGTTAACTTTTTGGAGAACACTTTTAATATTGTGCAGCACTCATTTGTGAATACAGTAAATAGTGATAAACGTAACGTGGCTCAGGGAGATGGTTAAAATATACACGTAGCCATTTATTGTTGGGGCGGCTTTTACATTTGAGATGATGTGGTTACGAGTCTATGGCACCTTCAGCACTCTCTCTTTTTCTCTTTTTCCCTGTACTTGCTTCCTGATAAGGGTGGTGGCCTGTACACGACAGTACCTCAGACTGACCCGATGGAGTGCATTAGTTGTCGAAATTGTCGGAACAACAATAGGTATGTGGCTGTGTTTGCACAGGTGGTTGTGAATAGTTACGTGGCTCCCTTTGTCATTCTCCCTTCAGCAAAGGAAGTTCTTACAATTTTACCTAAGTTATAAAATCTCAGAATATGGAGTCTTAAGTTTAAGGCTGTTACTCAGTTTTTGCCCCAGCTTTACAATTTTTACCTTTCTGTACTTTGGTTTCTTTAGATATATGGACAATATTGATGACTTTATTTCTCACTGAGATACTTTTAAGAGGTTTGATGTTTTTGAAATCTTTGAATTAGTGTCATTCTCTGCATACAGACTTCATCTTTTCTCACCTGTTCTATTTTCAGTAGAGTTCTCTCCTATGCTATGTGATATTTTCTACTCTATTCTCTGGATGAGAGCATGTTTGAATGTTAGGGGAAAAACCCTGTGTGTATGGTAATGTTTTTTCATAGTAACATTACTGAAATTTTCGTATCAGATTATTCAATTTTTTAAAAATTCTAAAACCTTAAGATAATTAAGTAGCATAATCTTGCTTTCTTTTAATTTCTGTTTTTCTAAATTAAGAGTTATATGTACTCACAATACTTCAGACAAGATAAAAATATGTAGAGTGAAATGTACATTTAAATTTTGACAGGATATTCAGAAAGCTTTCATGCTAGTTCTCTATGTATTAATCCCAAAGGATTATCAAATATTTTGTTGTACTGAAGTTGCATCTGTCAGAAATCTGTTCTTTCTCTTACATAATGATGGTGTTTGATTACATGGTCTCAAAAGTCCTTCCCAACTCTAAAGCTCTGCAACTTAAAAATCGTATTATAGTTAGTACATAAAATACCTGGAGTATGGACTGGAGTTTGGTTATTTCATTACTGAAATGGGATTTGACCCATATTTTCTAAAACGAATTATGAAGTTAACAGTTGCATCTGGGAGTTATCAAAACCAGAACTTGAAGAAGGAATCGGTCGACCATTGAATTAAAAGTACATTGTTTCATCATGTGTTTTGAGAGTTGCAGAGCAAACACAATAAAGCTTTCTGGAGATTTTTTTTTTTTTTAATCATTTACTTAACCCATCTTAGGGTATCTATATTAGCAAGAGCCATCTGCCTGTCTTGTGTACTAAGATTTGCTTGTTACACTTTAAAATTCTGTATGACCCTAGCTAGATTTTAAGATGCTCATAACAGTGAAGCTACAGTTTTGTCCTGAGCTTGTCAAAGGCTTTATCACAACCTGTTAGGAGCATGCTAAAGAACTGGTAAAGATGGTTTATACGCCTGGTAAGTAATCAGATGGACTTAATTAAAACACATCCTTTGTGGTTCCTGTGGCCATCAGCAAATGTGATTCAACCCAGACGTTAGAATGATGGAATGAGCGGACCTCAGGTCTAAGAATAAGTAAACATAGGCTTTGCCACTGCTTAAATCTATGATCTTGGGAAAGTTATGTAATCTCTCTGATGCTATTCCTTATCTGAAAAATGGAGAATTGTCCCAGATAGTGTAAAATTGCTCCCAACATACTCTGATTCTAGATTTTGGTAATTTGCTGCTCGTCATCTTTATAATGAGGTATCATACCCTAGTACCAAAAATACATCCCATTTCCTTAAAAGAATTTGAATGACTTCTGCCATCTTGCATTCATGGCCATTTTTGTATGTGTGAGCGTGTGTATACATGGCATTTGGGGGGTTTATTATACATGGTTTTTCTTTCCTTTAAGACAGTGGACAATTATGCTTCTATTGGTTTTCAAGTTAATGGCCTCTTGCATTTCATGTATGGGGGTTTTATCTGGGAGCATAGGTGAATTCTCTGCAGCCTGAGAAAGCCAGCTTCTGTTTCTCCCTGGCCTAAATCTTCTTCCTACCTCAGAGTCTACCTGTTTAGGGCAAACCTTCGCTTACCTGCCTTGCCTCCGAGGTTAGCCAAGTGGCTCATCTGGCTTCCAGGAGCGCTTATGTGGTTTTGACACAGATGAACATCAGTAAGTACCTATCTTCAACTCTGCCAAATTGGAATCATTAAATCGAAAGCATCTAACTCATTTAACGTTGCAACTGAAAACAGGTATCCCCTTTCAAGATCCCCAAGATGGCAAAATTTGTAATAAGCTTCTAATACTGAGAGGCAGGTGATATATCATGTGCTCCCCAAATATGCACAATTTTCGTCAATTTATACTTTTAGAATGTCGACATTATCACTAAGACTAAATTTGCATTTCCTAATGCCAACTGAAAAGAGTGTGTACACAAAAAGAGGCATAATTTCAGTTAAGACATATGAGGGCTATCCAGGGGATATTTTAGAGTTTTTCGCTCTTCAGTCAAAAGAAACATTTACACTAGCCACTGGAATAGATTCTGAGGTGTTTCCAGGCAGAAGGAATCACGAGTCGTGGAAGGAGGAAGGATAATGCTTACATGAGGGTAAATAGTCTAGTTCAGTGGTTATCAAACTTCAGCACACACTAGAATTAACTTGGAGCACTTGTAAAACCCCAAATTATGAGGCTCTACTTCTAGAGTTTGTGAGTCAGTAGGTCTCGGGTGGGGATGGAGAATTTGCCTTTCTGATGAGTCCCAGGGCTACTGGTGCTGCTGGTCCTGGGACCATGCTTTGAGAAACACTGACATAATTTAGCTGGAGAAATACAAATAGAGGGAGCAGGATATAAAACTGGAAAACCAGTCTGAGTTTATATCATGGATGACTCTTACTGTCAGGGTTTACTAGTTTATTTAATCAACATTTATTGAGTGCCCACCATGTCCTAGGTACTGGCCCAAGCCCTCCCTCCAGAGAGCCAACAGTTAATAATAGTGACTCACAGCCAGAGCTTGAAGTATAATGAGTAGAGTTTGAAGAAGCACATTGAATCTTGTAGTTTTATATTTAAGGAATAGAAAAAAATCCCTATTGTTTCTGTAATATACAATACAGGAGGGATGTGAGATTTTTACATTAATCAAAAAGGGGGATATGGGTTAAGTGTTGAGAAACACTGGGCTTAGTGGCACAATGATGCTTTTGAAGATTTTTAAGAAAGGGAGCCATCTGTGCAAGATGTGTATAATAAGCTGGTTAATGGTAGCAGGCAGGACGCTGGTAGGATTGGAGGGAGGAGACCAGTGTGACTACATGTGTAATGAAGGCCTTAGCCTCACGCGAGGAATGGGGGTGGAAAGGAAGAGAAAAGTGAGATTCTAGAGCTGGAATCTTTAGGACTTGGCCATTGACTGATTGGGATCTGGGAAAAAATGGGAGGTTCAAATGAATAGAAAGTTTCAAACACGAATGACCTGGTAGTTGCCATGGTGATAGTCATATAAATAAGAAACTTAATAAAATGATATATGGAGGAAAGTTGATGAATTTGGTTTGGGGCTTTTAGAGTTTCAACTGCCAGTTGGGTATCTAAGTCAAGGAGACACAGGAAAATGCTGGTGTTGGGTTCAGGGGGTAGATTGGGACAATGATCTCTATATTTCAGAGTCATTTGTATCAAAGTGATAGAATTTAAGAATAGGTGAGATCACCAATGGAGACAATAACCGTGGCAGTTTGATTATTTTTATATATTTAATTATTTAAGGTATTTGTTTGCTTTATTTCTTAAGGCTTTTTTTTTAAGCTTTTTGATGTGGACCATTTTTAAAGTCTTTATTGAATTTGTTACAATATTGCTTCTGTTTTATTTTTTTTTGGCCCCGAGGCATGTGGAATCTTAGCTCCCCGACCAGGGATCGAACCCACACCCCCGGCACTGGAAGGCAAAGTCTTTACCACTACACCACCAGGGAAGTCCCTATTTCTTAAGTATTTAAAGTGATTAGACATCTTTTTTATAATCCTCTCTTTTATTATTTTTTGCTTATTGCCTTGATATATCTTCGAAGAGATGAGGAAAGGGGTGTGAAAATCAGGAGAGCGAAAGGGAAAGAGGATTCATTCATTCATTTATTCATTCAACGGACATTTGTTGAAGGTCTACAGTGGGCCAAGATAGGTGCTGAGGCTACGGTTGTGAGCAAAACAGGCATTGTCCCTGCCTTCACTGAGCTTATAGTTTGATGGGGAGACATATCTTTTTAAAAAATGACATAATAATCATAAAAGTGAATATATAATTAAAACTGGATGCTTTAAAGACAAAGTAAAGAATGTAGTAGAAAGGAAAGACTTCCCTTTTGCTCTGAAAAATTTGGAAAACTAGGTAAAAGAGGATGGGGATAGGTTTAAAGCTTTCCAGGCAAAGGCAAGGTACCATTTATGCAAAATCTTTAAAGCAGAATGCCGGAATCCTCACAGAACTTAAAGAAGGCTAATGTGGCAGGAACCTCGTAAGCGAAAGGGTCAGAGGTAGAAGATGAGTGAAATCAGATGGTACGGAGCCATGGCGAGTCAGTGAAAGATTTTAAGTAGAAGAGCATTGTGACAGAGCACTCCTGGAGGATAGAGTTTGGAGAATCCATTGGATGGCGCAGGAAAGGATACAGGGGACCAGCTGGATGGCTGTGGCAGTAGTCCAGATGAGAAATAGTGCACTAAGATAGCTACAGTAGATACAGAGAGAAGTAGGTGGGTTGGAGAGTTTTAGGAGGTGCAGTTTTTAAAAAAGACATGAGTAATTGTGTGAGGAGGCAGCAGAGGGGGAGGTGTCAAGGATGGCGTCCAGGTAATTGGATGCCGTCACTGAACGAGGAAACACTGCAGGAAAGAGCTTATACCTGTCTACCCCTCACACACCTGGGAGTCATCCCCTTAGACCCCGGGGGTGCCTCATCAAACTCACCTTGACCCAGGGCAGCTGTCTTAGTCCACAGGTGCCTGAGAACTGACGAAGGCCTTTCCACGTGGAATCTTGCCTGCACTGTGTCTTGCCACCCCAGTTCGTTTTTTTCTGCCTTCTTAGGTTTAAACTTGAATGTATTTCTTAGAGTGGGCTTTTAAGAAGCAAGTCATTGCCAACCTTAGGCCCCTTTTCTCATCCTTCTATTTTAGTCATAGAAAAGTTTGCTTTTCTTGTCTAAACTGGCACATTGACATGCAGATTTGACATCAGATAAGAGGGGCGTGTGCACTCCAGCAATCTGCGGAGTTTTATCTGCTTCTAGGGCTTTTGTGGCATTTGTAGAAGACCGCCTGCCTCCCTGGGTTCAGTCCATGTGAGCTTTTCAGGTTTGAGAGTAGCATGTAATAGCTCCCTATATGAACAGCTAGAAAGAAGCATATTTAATGAGGCTTTTCAGGGAGCCAGCCCCCTACACAAGAGACTCAGCTGAGAGTCTTGTGCAATTTGGGCACTGCAAGAGTTAAACAGATTTTAATCAAATAGCTTTCTACCCACCTCCTCTCCTCAATTCAAAAAGCAGTAGTGCAGTTCCGGATATGTAATCAAACGGGGTTTGTCAGTTGCTTGGCTAGTTTAAGGGGAAGGGATTGACATTAAATCTGCTCTGTTTACCATCAGTCTTGATAATCTGTGAGAGAGTAGAGGGGACACTGATGAAATTCACAGATGAACAGAGAGGTCCCATCAGGAGGGAACAAAAAATTAACTTTAAGGGTCCTAGAGAGATTGGAAATGGGCAGGAAGTAGCCAAGTAAAAATCAGCTTGGAAAAATGTATATAATCCATCTGGGAAAAAAAGTACTATCTATACCTGGCTGATGGTCAAGAGGAGAAATAAAGCTATTCGGAATAGTGCTTTAGAACACATAGATATAAATGACCTCCAGGTTTTTACATAATGATCACCTTAAAAGTCTGTGTATTGTTGGGTTTGGGCGTGCTCTTTCACCAACTTGAAACCTTCCACTGCTGTCAGATATACGCAGGTAAAAGTAGTGTCTGGAGATGAATATGAAAACATTTCATGATAGTCATAGTTCTTTCAGACCTAGAGTTTGGTCTGCCCAGTTGGTTTGTTAAGTATGAAAACAACTGCTTATCCAGGACTCCTGGACTCCTTTCCTGCAGCAGGTTAATTTGTTATGACTAAACCCATCTCCTATATCTGTCCACTCAGCTACTTCAGAACTAGCCATAAAACCAAAGGAAGGAAACACGACAAAGCCTAAGATTTGGATTCTCTTCCATCTGTGGTAATCAGTCTGATTCCCTAAGAAAAATATTGAAAGAACTATGTCTAATTTCTTTAATTGATCAGTACCTTCCTTTTGAGTTACATATCTCCTGCTTTTGATACGGAGACCCAATCCTGTTGTCAGGGAGTCACATGGTTAGACTAGTACTTTTGGTCTTTTATTTGTAGGATTGTGTGTGTGTGTGTGTGTGTGTGTGTGTGTGTGTGTGAACTTGCCATGTTCAGTAATGCACTGAGTCATTTATAGTCACCCAACATGTTGTTGGGTGACAGTCACCAAGAAACTAATTCCCAAAAGGAAATTCCCACTGCAACATCCAACCAAGAGTGTACGGTGAGAATGGAGAACCTTTATGGGCCCTGGAGGAATGGCATCAGGGTTCTGTTGCACAGTTACTGATGACTTCCCCAAAATAAGGGCTAGGTCAGCAAAACAACAGACACAGGGGCAAGAGGAAACAGCAGGGGTGAGCCGCATATTAAAACAAACCACCACCAAAATGAAACCGTTTCAGAAGAAGTTCATGAAGCACATTCACGAAAAGAAGTATCACACATCCAAGAGGCTCATGGGTAGTTAGTCCCTGCCCTCCAAGGATAATCAAAAGAGGAAACTTAAGGCAAAATGTATATAATTATCTAATCAGAGTTATTCTGCACATAATCATGCTTAACAAATATTCAGCTGTGTAATCAGAAATGGGATACTTCTCTGCAAAATATTTTAGAGGTGCTGTGTAGTTTTACTGGAATGTCCAAAATATGTTTAGTCAAATACTAAAGCAATGTATTCTTTCGAGAACAATCCTATGCTACTATTCCAATTTCTTATTTCCTAGTCTGTGCTATTCAGATTGTTGGTGAAAGAATAGTTTATTTTTATGACACTATAATAATCATTCTCCTATCTTACAGGTTGGTCAGACAGGCCTCTCCTGTTTACTAAAATATATCTTAGTAATAAACTAACAGGTCCCAGACTACCTGAATTCTTGCAAAACAGCACAGATTTTTGTATGTGGCATGATGCACAGAGTTCTATTTACTCAATGTTTTAAAATTAGGAAAAGTCGTTTCATTGAGCCAGAGACAACTCAGTGAAAACTTTCACCCCACTTTAAGCCAATAATAACTGCAGTTGAAAGATTGTTTGAGAAGCCTAAGATAGTAAAATTACAAGCTCTTTGTATCGTGTAAACTGTAAGATGTGCATTATAAGAGCATCTTTTTTTTTTTTTTTTTTTTTTTGCGGTACGCGGGCCTCTCACTGTTGTGGCCTCTCCCGTTCCGGAGCACAGGCTCCGGACGCGCAGGCTCAGCGGCCATGGCTCACGGGCCCAGCCGCTCCGCGGCATGTGGGATCTTCCCGGACCCGGGCACGAACCCATGTCCCCTGCATCGGCAGGCGGACTCTCAACCACTGCGCCACCAGGGAAGCCCCTATAAGAGCATCTTAATGAATGTGATACATTTGCAGACACAGACATTTGCCCTTTTCTCTCTCTCACTTGTTATAGATTCGGGTCTCTTACATTTACGTATATACAGGTATTATTTTTGTGATTATCTGATTGCTTTAGAAACTTTAGGGACTTCCCTGGCAGTCCAGTGGTTAAGACTCTATGCTTCCACTGCAGGGGGCATGGGTTCGATCCCTGGTCAGGGAATTAAGATCCCGCATGCCATGCAGCAAGGCAAAAATAAGTAAATAAAGCCACAGTTTTTTTTTAAAAAAAGAAATTTTAATTAAAGCGTTATCAGTAAAAGAATTGTTTTACATGTTATATGCCTAATTATATTCAGAACAGGTATTATATTCCTTTTTTATCGACTATGACCTCTGTGCTTATATCTTAGCATGTAGCCCCCAAGTTGAAGCCATTTTTATGTCAACACATGTAGACATCCAGAAATGAACTAAAAGTAAGGTGACTGAATTTTTTATATTTGGTTATCTATGTGGTTAATTACTGATGATTATGAGTTAGGGTTCGGCATACTAGAAAATTTTAAATCAGTTTGGTTTATCATGTTGAAATTTGGGTTATAATCACGTTAACAGTCTAACTCAAATGACAGTGTTACTACCAGCACCACCCTGTTAATTGAGAGTCACAGTTCGGAATAAAAGTATGCACTGCTGTGATTTTCTATATCACTTACCTGAAAAATAGCTGCTAAAGAATATGTAATAGGAAATTGCACTTTTCTCTTGCTAAATATCTGTAATTTCTTTTAAAACATATGTGTATTCTGCTTGTTAACTCCCAGCACATAAAACCAGGTGACAGTATCAGCTCTCTAATTACCATCCATCATAGTTGGCCCTGGCTCTTCTGTCCTGACCATCCCTCGGTCCTGTCCCATCCATGTAGTTCACCTTCATTCTCATGAAAGTGCTTTACACTCAAACTGTTAGACTGCCCTTAGATTTCCTTTAAAAATCTCGTCCTTTGCTTTAAATTAAAGAAATGAGCAGGACAGAAAAGAAACTAAAAGGAACGGAACAACAGAAGAACTTAAGGCATCTTATTATCTGGTGAGTCTTCGTTATTTTATGTCAGCATTATGAAATTAAATTCATATTAGATCTATATAAGCCCATTATTAACTTATAATATCTTGTGTTTAGGGAACTGCCCTGGTGTTTCAAATCCTGGCAAGTATATTTTTTTCCTACACCTTAACTTTACTTTTTCAAATGAAAACTTCTCTTTCTGACCTGATCCTCTTTTGTCTTTCAGGTTTCTAGCACCTTTGTATTACTTCCAGATTCCTGCAGAGAAATGGAACATCAAGCCAGAAGCTCACTTAGTTTGTTTTACATTATGATTGGGGATTTCATTAAGTGCCTGACTGTGCTCCATTGTGTCACTAAGAGCTTTCTCTGCCACCTAGGACAGGCATTGCCCGTCCTCCAGAAGACTGAATTTTAAGTCAGAGAACTTTGAAGCCAACAGGTAGAAGAAAGACCGAACAACAGAACTAGTATGGAACAAGGACAGAGATAACTACTATTGTGGTACAAAAATCTTAAGGGGTAAGTGTATGGTTCACTCTCACTTTATTTTTCTGGCCGTGCCGAGCGGCATGCGGGATCTTAGTTCCCTGACCAGGGATCGAACCTGTGTCCCCTGCAGTGGAAGCATGAAGTCTTAACCACTGGACTGCCAGGGAAGTCCCATGGTTCATTCTCACTTTAATCTACATGTATTATCTTAGTTTTAGGTATGGTCTGTTATAAGGTATCTTGACCAATTAGTTTAATTGTTGTTCCTTGATAATAAATTTACTTGCTTACAGAAAAGGTTATTTAAAAAGTCTGATGTTCTAATGTTTATTATTTATTCAGCATTTTTGAGGTCATACAATATGCCATTTACTGTGTGCTTGGTGCTGGACATTATGATCTTAATTAGAGTCTAACATGCATTAGTACTTTTATTACTTCCTAGACAATAAAATACTTTAGAACATTTTAACTCCAGTTCCTTCCCCAATGTTTTGTTATTTTTGTCATGTGGTTTAATTCTATAAATATTTAAAATCCTTTAAGACAGTAGAGTTACTGTTTTTTGCGGTCGATATTTAGTCACAATTCCCAACATTACCTTTGTTGCTATTCATCCCTTCTTCTTTTTTTTTTTTTTTTTTTGCGGTACGCGGGCCTCTCACTGTTGTGGCCCCTCCCGCTGCGGAGCACAGCCTCCGGACGTGCAGGCTCAGTGGCCATGGCTCACGAGCCCAGCCGCTCTGCGGCATGTGGGATCTTCCCGGGCCAAGGCACGAACCCGTGTCCCCTGCATCGGCAGGCAGACTCTCAACCACTGCGCCACGAGGGAAGCCCTTTTCTCTTTTTTTTTAACCAGTTTTTATTGGAGTATAGTTGATTTACAATGTTGTATTAGTTTCAGGTGTACAGCAAAGTGAATCAGTTACACATGTACATATAACCACTCTATTTTAGATTATGACCATATAGGTCATAACAGAGTATTGAGTAGAGTTCCCCATGCTATACAGTAGGTTCTTATTAGTTATCTATTTTATATAGAGTAGTGTGTATACTTCAGTCCCAATCTCCCAATTGATCCCACTCCCCTTCCCCCCTTGGTAATCATAAGTTTGTCTTCTACATCCGTGACTCTGTTTTGTAAGTAAGTTCATTTGTACCATTTTTTTAGATTCCATATATAAGCAATGTCATATGATATTTGTCTTTCTCTGTCTGACTTACTTCACTCAATATGATGATCTCTAGGTCCATCTATGTCACTACAAATGGCATTATTTCATTCTTTTTTATGGCTGAGTAATATTCCATTGTATATATGTACCACATCTTCTGTATCCATTCATCTGTCAATGGACTTTTAGGTTGCTTCCATGTCCTGACAATTGTATGTAGTGCTGCAATAAACACTGAGGTGCATGTGTCTTTTTGAATTATGGTTTTCTCCAGGTATATGCCCAGGAGTGGGATTGCTGGATCATATGGTAGCTCTATTTTTAGTTTTTTAAGGAACCTCCATACTGTTCTCCACAGTGGTTGCACCAATTTACATTCCCACCAACAGTGTAGGAGGGTTCCCTTTTCTCCACACCCTCTCCCTCATTTCCTGTTTGTAGATTTTTCTGTATTTCTTCTTGTTGTCTGCTGGTACTCATTTTCCCTCAACTTGAAGAATTCCGTATAGTATTTCTTGTAGTAAAGGTCTGAGGGTTACATACTCTCCCAGATTTTTTGTCTGGAAATGTCTTCAATTCATCTTCCTTTTCAAAGGGTATTTATTGCTGTTCATTAAATTCTAGGTTGGCAGTTACTTTCTTTTTGTGCTTTAACAATGTCATTCCATTATTTTGTTGCTTCTGTTGTTTCTATTGAAGAATCATCTATACAGCTGTTGTTCCCTTTCAAGGTGATAATGTCTTTTTCTTCTGGCTGCTTTTATGATTTTCACTTTGTATTTTTGCTTCCAGCCGTTTAATTATTCACATTTGAAAGTATAATTTTCTTTGTATTTATTCTGCTTGGGGTTCATAGAACTTCTTAAATCTGTGGCTTGAACTTTCATCAGTTTTAGAAAATTCTTAGCCTTTATCTCTCCAGATACAGCTTTTATCCCATTCTCTCTTTTCTGTCCTTCAGAGAGATGCCAACTTTACAGGCATACCTTGGAGATATCAAGGGTTTGGTTCCAGACCACTGCAATAAACTGAATATTGCAATAAAGTGAGTCACATGAATTTTTTGATTATGTCCAAAAAAAAATGTACATACCTTAATTTAAAAATACTTTATTGCTTAAAAAAATCCTAACCATCATCTGAGCCTTCAGTGAGTCATAATCGTTTCACTGGTGGAGGGTCTTGCCTCGATGTTGATGGCTGTTGACTGATCAGGGTGATGGTTGCTGAAGGCTGGAATGACTGTGGCAATTTCTTAAAATAAGACAACAGTGTTTGTGGCACCTCAAAACAACTACAGTCAAAGGTCATTGATCACAGATCACCATAACAAATATAATAATAATGAAAAAGTTTGAAATATTTCAAGAGTTACCAAAATGTATCACAGAGACAGAAGTGAGCAAACGCTGTTGGAAAAATGGCGCTGATCAACTTGCTTGACGCAGGGCTGCCACAAACCTTCAGTTTGTATAAAACGCATTATCTGCGAAGTATAATAAAGTGAAGCATAATAAAATGAGGTGTGCCTGCATATATTTTTGAGCTTTTTTCTATGCCTCGTATGCCTCTTAAGCTTCTTTATGTATTTTCCATCCTTTTGTGTCTGTGCTTCAGTCTGAAGACCGTGCAGAGACACGCTTCATGTTTAGTAAACTTCTAGTCATCTGTGTTCAATTTGGTCTTAACTCCATGAATTGAGTTCTTCGTTTAGGTATTCTACTCTTTAGTTTAGAAATTCCAAATAATAATTATTATTAGATTCTAAGTCTCTGTTAAAATTCTCCGTCTTGTCACCTGTTTTCTTGAATATGTTCATCCAGTTCTTTTAAAATGTTTGTCTCCTAACTCAATGTCTGCATCACTTAGTTTTCTCTTGTTTCTGTCTCCAGAAATGCCACGTAATTTTTTACTGAATTCTGGACATTGCATATAAAAACTCATAGAGTCTCTGGAAGATGTCTTCCTGCCCCAGAAAGGATTTACTTTTGCTTTTGGCAGGCAGTTAGGCAACGGGCAGATCATTTTAACCCAATCAGCGACTGAGCTGATTTAATGCTGAGTTTCAGTCTTTTTAAAAGCCTTGTCTATTCCTGCTTCACTCTTATTTTTACAGTGTAACCCTTCAAGGGTCCCAGTGAAAAGCCTGGGGGGGTTTACGGAGCCTCTTCTCTTTGGTAGGCTCTGAGCTCCAATATCTGTCTTCCCAGCCCCAGGAAACTGCCAGAAGTTCTGCTCAGCTCCTTAGCCACTTCCTGCTGACGTCTTAGCGTTTCATCCTGCACTGAACTGGGCAGATGCCTCATGAGGAAAAGTGGTGCTGAAACTCACATTTACCTTCTTTCTGGAATCTCAGCCACTTAAGTGCTAGAGTAGCTCTCTGATGATTTTGACAGATTTAAACTAAAATTTCTCCATCGTTTTTAGTTGCCAAGTTGCTTTTGGCAGGAGAGTTGTTCTGATATAAACTAATCGGCCATAGCCAGAAGCCAGGAACTTAATTTTTAAGAATGATTTCCAGCAAATCATGGTAGCCATATAGATTCCCCTGACCAGAGATATTTATGGTTTTTTGAAATCAGAATCCTTCTTACTCTCTAATTCCACAATTGCCATCTACTGTAATTTCCTCAATTATAAGACGCTTGAGTCTGAAATAGCATGGAGGAATACACACTGGTCTCTAGCTGGAATGTGGGAAGTACCCTGTTCTCATCAGCTATACATCTGTAGCCCATCTCAAAGTTGAGCGCTCCCAGTGTCTTTTATACCTTCTTATATTACACTTACTACATTATATTGTAACCATTTGTTTACTTTTTCTCCTCTGCTAGACTGAGAGCTGGAACCTGTTGTATTTATCTTTATACTCTCAGTGTCTACCACAGTGTCTGACATTTAGAAAGTATCAGCAAATGGTTTTAGAATAAAGGTTTCTTCTAAGTAACATTATTTATAGATATATAATATCTATTAAATTCTCATTAGTAGTAGTTTGAATGCAAAAAGATTTTTCCAGGAGTTCCCTGGTGCTCCAGTGGTTAGGACTCAGTGCTTTCACCGCTGTGGCCCCGGCTTCAATCCCTGGTCGGGGAACTAAGATCCTGTAAGCCATGCAGCATGGCCAAAAAAAACAAAAAAAAAAAAAAAAACAAGAAGATTTTTCCCCTGGACTTGCCCCACATTTTGGGTGAGTACCCTGTTTACAGTCTGTGGATTCTCATGAATTGAATACATTCAAGGGGATTTTCAGATTCCCTGGGTGTTGCGACAGTGGAAGAGACTAATGAAAAAAGAGACTGATAACATGGACATTTTTAAATGGATGTCAAGAGATTCGTGTTCACCCTCGTCAGCACCCCGGAAAAAATTTTTAAGTTCAGAGTTGAATAAAATGTACATCAGACCAATCAGGAATGCCACGCTCTCCTGGAGTCATGATCTGTCCAGCGCAGTGCTTTGATTCTGACTCCAACGAACTTTCTTCCACACCAGTGCTCCCTCCACTTTTGACTGCCTTAACACTTGCATGGGAACACAGATATTCTTTCAATCAGGTATATATCTTTCCTGTACTATTAAAAGTTAAAATTACAGTCATATTAGATAATGCTGTAGTCAAATTATTCTGTGCAGATGAATACCTGACAGACATACTTTGCTTTCATGCCAGGTGACTGGTATCTGAATTCTACTAAGTGTAGAGTGAATATATTTCTCTATTTGAAATTAAAGTTGGACTTATTTAAATTAAGGATTTGGTTTCCTGACAGATGTCTTATTCTCTTCCAGGTTCCGAGTCTTCATGCTTAGGATTTGGTATTTCTAATAACTTGAACCAACAGAA